>NW_024097700.1:0-1414395 GCF_016545835.1 Crotalus tigris
TTACTATTCTGTACATTTTATATATATATATAAAATAGAAGGAGATCGAAGATTGACAAATATATTGTATTGTGAAAATGGTTATTACTGTGAAAAGGGATCTAATTTTTGCAATGATTTCTGTCACTTGATTTGCCATGTCAGTTGGCTTCACTGAGGCAGGTAAGTCAGTAGATAATTTTGATTATTATGGTTCATTGCATAGTCAGCCAGATTATTGTATTTATTTGCCGCCCATCTTGTGATTTAAGGGCAACTCTGAGTAGATTACATCAGCAGCCATTTCTGCAAAAGTACATTTAAACGTTGAGTGGGCGTACTGATATCCAGCCGTGGGCTATTACTGCTTATAACTTGGCTAAACTGATAACCACCCTACTCGCTCACTCAGTACCTTCCTCTCTGATCTTTCCTTGCTTCCATAATATTGTCAGCTTTTTCAGTGCAAGCTGGGAACATAATTCTTTTTTCCTCACTTGCTACAACTGATTATTATGCTGTTGGCTATCACACAATCAACTTTGTGGGTTTCCAAAAGTATAGAAAGAAAAATGTCTAGTGCAACAAGCACAGATTTAACCCTCATATGGTCACTCAGACATTCGTAAAGAAAGGATACCTCTTGCTCCAGCGAGCTATTTTGTATCTGCCTCACAGGCAGCTGGCAAAGCTTTAGCACAGTGGTTCTCAACCTGTGGGTCGGGACCCCATTTGGGGTCGAACAACCATTTCACGGGGGTCGCCAAACAAGGCTGTCCGCCATTTTCCCCCCCTTTTCTTTGGCCACGCCCCTGGCACCCGGTGATGTATAAGTGGTTGGGGGTCACCACAACATGGGGAACTGTATTATGGGGTCGCGGCATTAGAAAGGTTGAGAACCACTGCTTTAGCAGCTTCTTGTCTTGTCATTTTTCCAGCATTTAAACAGAAGATTTCATAGCCTGGATGGTCACTTGGAAAAAAGTGATTCTGGAATATGGATAAATGGGATGGACTACAGTGGAATATCGCTCGTTACACCCCACCTGCCTGAGTTCAATGATTCTATTGCAGCTACGTGTGAGGAAGGATCCCCCCTCTGTGGATTTCCTTGGATCTTACCCGTGAACAACGTTTTTCGGTTGGTTGTGATCTCACCAAATGAACCATCTAGTTTACAGAATTGTCAGTTGATGTAATACTTTTGAAAAATGAGTATTTTCAAGTGAATCAGTAAACCTGTTGCGTTTTAAGCCACTACTGCCAGAAGGAAAGCAATTGCAAAATATAGCAATGCCCATAACAAAGCCGCAGTCAGACTGGAAAGAGTCTGGAAATGCGGTTTGGGATTTGCTTTGAAAAGTGGGAGAAGAAGGGACATTTTTTTTCTTCCTGTATCTTTTGCTGGACTGACGGGACTTCCTAAAACTTCCTGTATGGGACAGGAAGGGTTTTTTGTTTTAATCCCTTTAATCTTGAAGATCAAAATGGGTCTAAGCCTGAAGGCAAGAGGCTAGAAGCAGGAGACTATGAGTTCTAGACCTCCTTTAAGCACGAAGCCAGCTGGGTGATCTAGGGCAGAGATGGCAAACCTTTTAGAGACTGAGTGCCCCAAAACTAGCCCCGCCCCCATTCCACCCCCATGCTCCGCCCTCACTCTGCCCCCCCATCTTCTGCCCCGCCTGCCCACAGGACCACTCACCGCCTCCAGGGCCCACTGCAGATTGCCCAGGCAGCCCAGCAGCGCTATGGCGGCCATACCCTCTGCCCGCGCCCTGTAGCATCAACTGCATGATGGGGTGTGAGGGCAGAGTCTTGTCTACACTGCCTGGCTGCCATGTCCTTGGCTGCGCTGCTCCACGTGGGCCACGCTTGGGGGCGACTCCTTCAGGGGGGCTATTGGAAAGGAAGGGGTCGTGGGGGGAGGCAAGGCTGGGGCAACGGCACATGTGCCCACAGAGAGGGCTCCGAGTGCCGCCTCTGGCACCCATGCCATAGGTTCGCCACCACTGATCTAGGGCCAATGCTTCTCTCTCAACCCTAGAAGAAGGCAATGGCAACCAGTTCTGAAATTACGCCAAGAAACAAAGTAGTCACCAGGAGTCAACACTGATATGAAAACACACACACACACAAACGTTCTGAGTGCCACACAGCAGAATTCTGGCTATTTGGAGGCTGTGTTTTTCGTTTTTGCACCCTTTTCTAATTATGTTTAAAGAGTCTTAATGAATCCTAATGTTTTTCTGAACGGGCTTGGCTTCATCTGTCAGCAAGACTATCAGAGTTATTCCTATCTCTGTGTAATAGTGCAGAATCTTGTCATTCTGCTTTGCGAAAGCTTTCAGCTTTGAGCAAAACTTTGACTGTTTTGTCATTATTTCCTGGAAATCTGATAAACAAGGGTGGGGTTGTTGTTTTTAAAGTATTCTGACAAACACTACTTTGACAGATTTATCCTTTTATTTTAATATTAAGATTAAAAGGGCTAATCATTTTTAGTTCTTTTGCATGCAAGGATGTAACCTTTTGCATTTTAGGTTTTAATACACCATATTATACTTTGTTGAACAGAATTAACACGAATCAGTAATTTGAAATATTTTAAAGGACTCTTACAGTTAATTATATTGATAACTCTTTTTTTAAAAAAATCCCTTTTTTAAAAGGAAAACATGGTATCTTCCTGCACCAGCAATTGCTCCCCAAAACCCTGTTCGCTTTCAGCTTCTTTCCAAAGAGCCAACACAATGGGATTCTACAAAGCTAACCTTTGAAGTAATAGGTGAGTGGAGATCTCATCCTTCCTTGCCTTGAGAGTCTTAGTAGGGAATTATTGGATCTTAACAACTAGTTAGCTACAGCAAATTATTTAATTTGTCTAATTATTTATCCAATTATTATCTGATATTACATCAAGCACCTTCAGTCAAAGTTCTCAGAGATAGCCAGTCATTGTGAATTCAGCATATCACAGATATAAATATGCTTGTAATAAGCTGTACCTGAATAGATTTTTAACTATGATAAATAGTTGACTAAGATAAGCAAAGCACTTAAGGACAGGACATGAAATAACAGATGGAAACTTACCAGATAGATATCCAACCTAGGATTAAGGAGAAATTTCCTTACAATGGAACAGTTAGATATTGGAATGGCTTGCCTCAGGAAGTTATGGGTGCTCCACTACTGGAGGTTTTTAAGAAGAGGTTGGATAGCCATTTGTCCAGAATGGTATAGGGTAGGGGTAGGCAACTTTGGCTCTTTTATGACTCGTGGACTTCAACTCCCAGAATTCCTGAGCCATCCATGGCTGGCTCAGGAATTCTGGATTTGAAGTCCACGAGTCCTAAAAGAGCCAAGGTTGCCTACCCCTGGTATAGGTTCTCCTGCTTGAATAGGGGGTGGACTAGAAGACCTCCAAGGTCCCTTCCAGCTTTGTTATTCTATTATGCTATAACAGGTGTGCCAGTCTCTTTTCTTAGGACACATTAAAAATTTCGTAGATGTTTTTAAAAACATAGTTCATAAATTAATCCAGAGATTAGGAAAATATCCTTCCCAGGCTATTAGGAAAATCGAAATAAGCACTTAGTGCATAATTTGCTTTAGATTGAAAAAAAAATGTGGCAACTCCACTACCCTTTCTTCTGAATTCATGTAGTAATTTTTGTTTTTCACCGGCTTCAGGTTCAAGCCACATGGCATTATATCTTCGACTACATCAAGGTTCAACACTGTCCACTTGGTCTCTTGGAAATGGAACTCCTATGGTTAATAGTTTGAATGGAGACTACTTTGTGTATTATGCACGTGGGCTCCATGCCAGGCCCTGGCGCTTTTGGATCGAGCTGAAAGTGAGTTGTTCCTTTAAGCATCACATTCATTTCTTAGAATTCTCCTCTCTTCTTCTGTTAAATGGTTTGCCTTTTGGGTACAGCTTATTGATCCATTTTCATCCTTTGAAGTTAACACACAATTGCTCTTTTTCTAGTGCTATTAATTTTGATATGCATTTTCTTTTCCTTAGGTGTCCTTGACATGACAATTTTTATATCTTTCATTTCAGGAATTCATTAAATCAAATATGCCCTTGAATATTAGATTCCTGCAATTATACCAAACCAGCAGATAGAAATTAATCCTGTACTCCTGTATTTGCCTACTTGAAGCTCATTGAACTCGTGTGGTGTTTCCAGATACTCACTTAAGAGTGTATAAATTATCTGTCATTGACTTACTGACATAGTTGTATTAGTAGATGCAAACGGGGTAGCATATACTATTAATATTACCATGGATACAGTAATCCAGAGGAGGAAATTAGAATTTGTCTTATACTGGAGAGACGTTCTTGAGAGGTGTCCTTCTAACAGCAACATCTCAAATAAACTGCCTATGTCTATAAAATATGAGCACTTTTTCTACAGTATCTAGATATATAGAGTCTGAATTATATTTTGATATAGAATGGTATAAGCAAAACAAAAGCAACAGAATATCTAGATCAGGCATGTCAAACTGCCGGCCCATGGGCCGGATGCACGCCAAACTGCCAGCAATGGGGAAAAAGTCATGATATGTCGCGCAACGTCATGGGATGTCGCAAGTTTGACGTGCCTGATCTAGATGTTCTACTCTATATGTTTGAATTAAAGTTCGCTTCCTCAGTTTTTTTAACAGAGACCAAATGTATTCTATGCCCTCCTGATCATAAACTGAGGTGACCTCCATACAGCCTATTTCTTTCTTCACTTTTGACTTCCTGTGATTTAAGCAATTCTGTTAAATTTTGTTTTATATTCAGTTGCCCAATTTATGTTACTTATCTTTTTTCTTGGTCTGGAAGTGATTATACAGGGGATGGCGTTGTCTGGTATACTAGCTTCTGGAAGGTCTTTAAAAACCCATCCTCTAATAATTTTCATAAAGATGGACGCACTCCCTCAGATAGTAAAACCTAAACTCTGTAGAGCTTTACAGGTCAATATTATTATTCTAAATTCACTTTAGTTAACTTCATTGCAGTCATTAACCAACAACCTTAAATTGTATCCTGCAGGCAATGAGTAGGCAATGCAGTTTTCTGCAGATAAGATATTCTCTGTATCTTATCAAGCCATTAGTTGCATTTTCCTGACACTTTTTAAGGGCAGCCAAGCACTGAGTGTGTTTCTCCTTGATATAGAATTAAAAAGGACTAATCCGTCTTCTGGTTGCAGTCGGAAAAAGTTCTTATTTTTCACATTATTTTAACAATACGCCAGAAAATTTAATTAACGTAGCCTCAGGAATTCAATCTGTTTCTTCAATTTGATTTGTTTGGTATTATGTTTCTGCAACCCATTAGAGGCTTAAATAAAATTTTGTTTTGGAAACAGCCACTTTAACACTATTTCAGTGAGCATCTTGGAATTCTTTAAAATTTTAATTTCTTTGGTTTCCTCACCTGATTATACTCTTTGGGTTATTCTTTGCAAGCTTCGAATTCTACCATTACATAGTGCTGAATAAGAATAGGATTCAAATAATCAGATATGAGCTTATTTGCTTTTTTCTGTTTGATTTTTAGGGTTCGGACAAATCCACGAAAGGAATGGTCACCCTTGCTATAGTTAACCATTATTTTTTTGGAGAAGATCAAAAGTCATCTCTGTTACATGCTTTACTGGAAAGATTTCCCAGCTGGATTTATCCTTTAAGCTGGACTTCTACCTATGACCAGTTTATCTTTTAATCTAGAAATTACGCAAAGATCGATTATCTCTCAATTGTTGGATGCCACTTCTGTTCATAGGGAGCTTGAGTGAGTTGGGAAAGATAGCATTACTCACAGAAAAAAAAAGCTATGAGGAATAATTTAGTCACAAGTATATTTCAATGGCAGTATTGGTAAGACCTCTTGGGAAAAGATGTCTTGTTGTGTTTGTTTAATGCAAAAAAAAAAAAAAAAAACACCTGTTTCTGCCACTTGAATAGTCCCTTCACCTGCTGACATTATAACATGAAACTACCTTTTGGAAAGTAGCTTTAGAACAGCTGTTCTTGGGTTTTTGCAATAAAAGGAGCTTTTGTACTGGAACTACAAGCACAAAATAACATACTTTACCGCCTTTAAATAACACGTGCTGCCTTGTCCTTAATATTTTGATGTGTTCTTACTGACTAAGGAAATATTTTGATTAAGCACTGTTAAGGCTATCATGCAGAATATGGAGGTGTTAATGGTGATTGCTGCAATAATGATACTCGTTTTGAATGCACTATGTAAGTAAAGCTCTTTTAATTATAATGCCAACAAACTTGATGGTCAGTCTCACTGAATTCTTAAGTTTGCATGGTCCAATTTTGCTGTTTTTCCTTCTTTTTTTCTGGATTCTTTTACAAGTCCATATTTACCTGACTTCCCTATGGCAATCAAGCGGTATATGAGCAAAACAGTTGCCTATTCATCCAGTGTAAGCATCTAATACTATGCTTCTAAGTACCATTCTGGTCTCCTGTACACACACACACACACACACACACACACACATTTTGTATTTTGGTGATAATATGCTCTTTAGTTAATTGCTGAACTGGTTACATACAATTATTTTTATTGTTTACCTGATTTTTTTTTCAGGAGTATGTCATTTATGCTGCATTGGAAGCTGCAATTTTCTGCAAAATTAGGAAATCCTATGGGGAAATCAAGTTGTATTATTGATTCCTTTTCTATGTGTAAAAAAAAAAAAAACCACAGCAATAGGAATAAACAATTCCTAAGCCCGAGGAACTGTAAAGCTGCTATGAGTCTCTCTGCAGAGTAGTGCTAAGGTTTTCTGTCTTCTTTCATGGACTTTTATAAAGCAGTAATCCTGGAGTCCTTGAGAGAACATCCCTGGAGCTATAGAGCAGCCTGACATTCTTTCTCTGTGGCCAAAGGGTTCATTCTTGGGGAAGGACCTCCAACCTCCCAAATACTATCATTGTAATCGTTGCTGCTCCAGACCTAAAGACCAAACAGGCAGAGAGGGAGGAGCATGGAATTGAAGTCCCCTGTGGTTGTAAATGCAGGCCGATTGCCAATTGCCCAAATTTTGATCCCATGACCATAGAATGCTGCAACGACAGTAACTTCAACAACCGGTTACAAATACCATTTGTTTAGCACCATTGTAATATCCAATGGTCGCTAAATGATTATGAGGAATTCAAAGTAAAAAAAGGGGAAGGATGGAACGTGGTTACATCCACGTTCTATAGAATATGGGTTGGATGAGCCCAGATCTGGCTCTTCCTTCTGCTATACAGTTGCTCGCTTAGTACCCTACATCAAGAAAACTGAACAGTGTTCAAAGATTAGAAACCTCGGGTAAACCATTTTGGTAAGAGAGAAAGGAGGGATAGAAATTGGGATCTGACCCTATCAATTTAGGAGATTCTCGAATTTTGGAGAGATACCATGTAAATCTTTATTTAAAAAAAGGTATCAGATGGAAGCTACCCTAGCCATTTGATTCATTGCATTTTCTCCTCTGTGCATTCATTTTAGAAAAAATTTTTTTTAATAATAATAAATTATTTTATTATATCGTAACTTGAAAGATACTGTCATGCCTCCGTCTAAGCCTGAATCTGCGGAGGAAAATGAACTGGAACAGGACCCTATGGAGGCTGAGGGAGAATGTGGGGAAGAGCAGGCTGAGGCAGGCCAGGGCCCTTCAAGATTGGAACAGGAGGAACAAGAGAGGCAGAGTTCAGGCGATGAGCAAGGGCCACCCCCACCTGATCCTAGAGCACAGAGAGTGGAGAGAAGAAGGGAACAACTCAATTACTCGGGAGGAGAGCATCCCGCCCTTCTCCATAAGAAACATCTGGAGATTGAGATTTAAGGAGACGCTGTGGGGAAGGGCATTTGTTGGGAACAAACGCTGATTCTTGGAGTGTTGTGTATTGTTGCTGATCTCTTGTTCTGTGACTTCTGTTTGGAAACCTGGAAACTCGAACTATTGGATTGACTGACCACGTTACTTGAATGTTTAAAGACCCTCGGACTGTATTTCAGATTCTCTCTTTTGAAACCTGCTCAGGCAAGCTAGGATTCAAACAGACTTGTTGAGTTTATGTTTTCTTCCTTGTTATCTCTATGGCCTTGAGTACTTTCTTATGCTAATCAGACTGTATTTGAACCTACTTTCAGCCAGAGTCGGCTGAAGGGGTCTGTGTGTTATTTTGTTGGAGGCTTGCCAGCAAACATGGGAGCATTTGGGGAAAATTTGGAGCAATAAAAACTGAATTGCCAGCTGACTTCCATTGCCTCTGGGCTGTGCCCTGGGTCATCACAGATACTTTAGGCACAAAGCCAGCTGGGTGACCTTAAGCCGGTCTCTCCCTGAAGACTTAAATATTGAAAACTGCTTCTGAAACCCTGCCAAGAAAACTTCAGGGACTTGAAAGCATCCCAAAAATAAAAACAAAAAACTTAAGAAAAGGAGTAAAGTGACAGAAGAGTTCCTGGTAAATGCAGCAGCTTAAGTAGTTATGGATGCAATGTAACCATTTGGGAACTGCATTGGCTGCCATTTGGCTTCTGAATTTAGTTCAAATCCCTATTTGACACTTTTAAAATGTCCAGACTCAGGGCCTGGAAATCTGCCTATCTTATTCAGGTTGCCTCTGATTGAGCTAATAAGAGAGAAAGAGGTTCTTATCATCTAGGGCAGTGTTTCCCAACCTTAGCAACTTTAAAATGGATGGACTTCAACTCCTAGAATTCCCCAGCAATTCCCCAGTTTGAAACATGTCAGTGCTGACTCTCCTTTTTTATATCAGCTTACCCTGAATAGCCAGATAATCCCTTACAACAGTGTTTCTCAACCTTGACAATTTTAAGGCATGTGGACTTCAACTCCCAGAATTCCACAGCCAGCATTGCTGGCTGCGGAATTCTGGGAGTTGAAGTCCACATGCCTTAAATTTGTCAAGGTTGAGAAACACTGCCTTACAACATTTTCAGAGAGCTATAAAAACTCTTTAAAAAGGTCTACAGAAAGGCATTTGGAAATGGGTCAGTTAATAGCTGCTGAGGTGAACACCTGAATTGACTATAATTCTAGTAATTAATTTGTGTGTACGCTTATTCTATTAATAAGAACATCATCATTATAGACTGGACTGTTCTTCATTGTTAAAAATTGTAAAGCCAAAATCTCAGCAATGTTCCAGGTACCATCTTGAGCCTTCCTTTTAAATTTCAATTTCCATAATCTGCAGCCTTTGAGGCCGTGCTGTCAGGAATTTAGAGAGTTGCTGCAATATTATTGGAGATGAAATTAAGGAAGGTGCTGTTACTATTTGAAGTAAAAAAAGCAATGTTCTGTAAGCATCTTGATTACCTAGTTAAGTTGCAGTGGTATCTTATGCAGTTCTTGAAATTCATAATGGAATCTGTTACATTGCTGCTAGTGTATCAGATCACAGGATACTAAATTGTATATGGCAGAAAGTAATAAATATGATAAGAGCAACAGAGGTAACATCTAGTTTACAATCACTCAAAATTTGATATGGGATTTGTTCACATTTACTTCCAAGTAAATGTGATAAATGAATGTATTCATTTATTTGGAAGTAGTTTTTCAACATTTTAAAGCTTTAACATTTGGCACAATAGTCTAAAAATTATTTGCAGTTGTAAATCAGATAAATATTGACTTACACTGATTAAGTTTCTTAGAATATATTGGTAATTTTAACTCACAAGCTAGTTACAAAAATGTTCCACTCTATAATGTGTGGTAGAATTTATGACTTTGATGAAAAAAGTGCCTTTGTCTCAGAATTGTTAATGGGATGGAAATTTAGATTATCATGTTAAAAGAGCACAATAAATTGTGTGGGACACTCAGATAATCAACTTGTGTATTTGTTCAATATGCCATTTGGCCTTAATTAACCAAGAAACATAACAGGAGAATGTTGTAAAATAAGTATCAATAGGCACTTATCAAGCAAATTATATTATGTCTATAAACTGTGTGATGTATATACCGTACTTTCCGGCGTATAAGACGACTTTCGCAAGCGTTAAAATCAGTGCCGAAGTCGGGGGTCGTCTTATACGTCGAGTCGCCTTATACGCCAGAATATACGGTACATGCTGTACGCCTAAATATCCAAGAACATATTAGAAACTTCAAGAAAACAATTTTCTTTTAAAATAATTGTGTTTAGAAGAAAAACAACATTGACTAATTCAGGATATATCTTTTATTGTGGGTCATTGAAATTCAACAATTTAAATAAGAAGTCAGTTATAATAAGATTCCACAATATATTAAAACCTGTTAAACCAGACATTACCTTTCAATATACAGAGTTACTTCTTTCAAGAGATTAAACATTATCAATTTTTGCTATGTCTTCCATTTAAAACACTACACTTCCTAGAAAAGGAGCTCTTTTTCATTTGGACATAACCGGTATAAAGTGAAAGTAGGTTCAACTCACCAGTCTACAGAAGCCCAGCTTTCTACTGCCTGCAGTCCTGTCTCAATGTTCTACAACTTCTCCCCATTAACCTCTGAAGACTGCACTAGACTAAACACTTGATTGACGACTGAGGATTCTCGAAGGATGAGGCCTATGACCATGCACCAGTCCAGGCATCCTGCTTCCATGAAAATATGAAGCAAATACCTACAAAAAGACCCAAAGGCACTTTCTAAGGCAAAGAAATATTCCGTTTTCCCCACAGGGTATTATCCTTGGTCCCCATCCTCTAAGAACAACTCAAAGGAATCCCAATGATGATACAAACTCCCATTTCATTTACTGCAGCTGAACTTGTGATTTGTGTGGCCCTTTGCTGGCTAGCTCCAAAGAGATATGTTCCAATTCAGATTGTGTCAGACTCAAGGTAGAATAATTTTCATCCACCATAGTCCAGTCTCCATCCACAATAGTTTGTTTCTGTCAGCTCCGTGACGGAGCCAGTGCTCCCCTCATCACCTGTCAAATACAGCAAAACAAATATAGATGTTTGAGAAAACACTCACTGAAGTTACACATGAAGGCTGGCAGGGTGCACAGTAATTTGGCCAAGAAGTTTCCTTCTATAATCACTAAAAGAAACCTTGTCCCTTAGAATTCATGTTCCATATTCAGGATTCAGGAAAGTCAGGTAACAGTGGAGTCCAGGAACCCTTGCCAGTATTCTGAGTGATTCAAGACTATCCCCATATTAAGAGCTTGGAATTCAGGCCCAGAATTTCTCTGGTGGATGTACATATTACTTAGATAAGGATGCTTCGCATGTAGCCTGACAACTGGCCGTCAAATCTCCAGGCATAAGGAATTGGCACAAGGCAACAACACAAACTCAGTTTGGGGAAAGGAGTCCCAGAAGCTATTATAATTCATCCAATGCACACCCACTAAACAAGTCACTCAACTCCTGCAAATTTCTCTTAACGCATCCACACAGATGTCTTGGCAAGCATAAGAAAGAGTTTGCTACTGCCACCTTTTGGCCAAGTATCTCCTTTACTTTATGAAACTAAAGAATATCTAGGAGCAAAGCATGAAAAAAAAAAACCTGTTATACTGAAAATCTGTGACTTCCCCCATTGGCCAATAGAAGCTTACTTTCCAGATTAGAAAACTCAAAAGTTTGATTATCAGAACTTTAGACAGATTTTAGTTCTTATTTCTTTGTTCAACCAAACCAAGGCAAAGGAATAAACTAAAGGTGAAATCATATATCAATACATCCAGGTAATGTAATATAACATTATGTGTACCAGGTAATGGCACATGTGGGAGTTACCAGAGCATATCTTTTGCAAATGCATGTAAAAAGTGCACTAACCGTTTGAATGTTAAGATAGCACAAATAGTATGCATCTTTTTTTCTGTGAATTCCTGTATTTTAACAAAGATATTTCATCACATTTATTGTTACTGACTCTGCTGTGTTTATTTATAATGTACTTTTTTAGTTTCTAAAAAGCATGCTACATTTTAAAATTCTGAATTTTAGCATGAATTTGGGGAAAAAAATGGAAAGTTTTCTGTATTGTAAATTGTTTGCTGACTTAATGAATCTTTATAAATGGTGTGTTAATATTGCATTTCTTAATGTCAGTGGCTTTAGGTTTGTGTTAATTCCCCAGCATGCTCACTGAGGAATTCAGGGAGTTGAGGTTCATACATGTTAAAACTGCCAAGGTTGAGAAATAATGATGAAAATGTAGTTTTAGATTCCTTGTATGTAATGGACCAGAGGTCTCCAACCTTGACAACTTTAAGACTTGTGGACTTCAATTCTCAGTTTTTCAATTGATGTTGGGAAAAAAAACATCTTCAGCACTACCTACACATATGGCAACTAAGACAGCTAGATCTATATGAAGGAAGAGGGCATGTAGGGATGGAAGGGACAAATGGCTGCATGCATTTATTTGAGTTTATTATTCCATCTTTTTTATTTTATAAGAAATTAAAGATGCTGAATACATCCAACACAGCTCCCTCTTCCTTATTTTCCCCACAACAACCCTGTGAGGTAAGCAAAGCTGAGAAAGCGTGATTGGCCTAAAGTTACTTAGCCCATATTTAATATAGGGATTCCCAAAACTATGATAATTGGTTTTGGAGAGAAAATGATGACCCTGTATACTTGTGTTCTATTTGTGGAGAGAAAAACAAATATGCACAGGAATCCATTTGAAGACTACTTGTTTTGGAGGAGAGGAGACAATAGAGTTGAGCAGGGAATGATATCTACAGAGAGACAAGACAAAGGTACAGAAATAATAAACAATGGAAGCATTAAATAATTGAATTGGAGAGCAGCAAAAAAAAACCCAGCAAGGAGCTTTGTCATGAAACCTGAGATCTTAAGGCAAGAGTGTCAAACTAGCAAACGTCACATGACGTGTCGTGACGTATCGCGACTTTTTTGCCATTGCTGACAATGGGGTGGGCATGGTTTCACTACGATGCATCCAGCCCACGGGCCGGCAGTTTAACACCCCTGCAGAAGGATTCTGCAGCAACTGTGAGTCACTATATCGGAGGCAGCGAACAGGTCAAGCTCAAAATGTGAGATAGTTCAGTTTGGCAGCAAGATCACAATATATTTGTAAGAACAGTAACGTGTTAGTAGCAGATTAAAACAGTGAATACACTAGGAATTTGGAAGCAAAGTGAGACTAGTTTAGATAAAAAGAATCAGAGTGCAGGGAGAAATCAGGTGATCATTATCAAATGGACATTTAAGAAAATTAGTTGGGAAGGAAGAGAAATATAAGGTAGATGACTGGAGATTGAGAAATTCAAATATTGAAGAAATTCAGATTGTTGAGTTGCCACTTCACTGAAGATTTATTGTCTACTAGAGCAGTGGTTCTCAACCTTTTTAATGCCGCGACCCCCAACCGGTCGTAAGTTGAGGACTACTCAACTGGTGCAGCACCGTTTGCAGAATGGGAATGGCGGGCTCAGCAGGGCAGAGACAGCCTGGACAATTCCTATTGGCTTTTGAAAGCCAATAGAATTAGACTCTATTCAAGAGAGTCTATTCTAT
Organism: Crotalus tigris; assembly: GCF_016545835.1. Lineage (NCBI taxonomy): Eukaryota > Metazoa > Chordata > Lepidosauria > Squamata > Viperidae > Crotalus > Crotalus tigris. The sequence continues at coordinate 13,556 of NW_024097700.1, forward strand.
TGGCTTTCAAAAGCCAATAGAATAAAAGGGAGTAGCACAGCTAAGGAAAAGGGGGAAAAAAATGGCGGACTGCGCTGTTTGGCGACCCCCATGAAATGGTTGTTCGACCCCAAATGGGGTCCCGACCCACAGGTTGAGAACCACTGTACTAGAGGGAAGACATAAAAGTATATGAATATTCAGTTCCCCTCCTAAATTTCAATTTCAAACTGCTCACATGGCTGTTACCAACTAGGACAGAGAATAAGAGTGGCTTGTGGAAAGAGACCATACCCCCCCTTTTTTTTTCCTTCTTGCAATAGCCGTCTGGTAAAATTGCAGAATGGCAAGTGCTCTGCCAGTAAGATTTTGAATCACATAGTTCTTCAATGCAGCACTCAGTTTTGAAGTCAGCTGAAAGGAGGGTGTTCCCTACTTTGAATAATTGTACCACCTTGGTCTGTGACAATTCGCCTCAGCCAACTTGTCATGGCCAACTCGCCACAACCAGCTTGCCACAGCCAAGTTGCTGCAGCCAACTCACTGCAGGACAACTCGTCATGACCGACTCGCTGTGGGAACAACTCGCTGCGGGACAATCAAAGAAATGATGGAATAGAATCATTAAAGAAAGGATTCAAAAAGAGGAACAGAATGCAATGTGAATGACAAAAATTTAAATATTTTATTTATTTTAAATAGTTGAATTGTTAAATTGTCCTGCAGCCAGGTATCCTGTGGTGAGTTGTCTCATTCCACTACCTCCTTACTAGACCAGGCAGTTGTATTCTTTCAATCAATGGCAATTCTTTCCTCAACAAAGTAAGTAATATGCATGCTACAGCGACTTCTTCCATCAGATTTAGGTGAAAATTCTTTACTGCTTCATCTATTAGGTAAATGGAATCTCTTCCCATTCTCATCATTTGGTTGCTTGGAGAGAAAGCAGATGCAAAAACCAAACAAGCTCTACTGCATTGTCTCCTAGCAACAGGAAGAATTGTGTTTTAAAACCCTGTTGCTTTGAAGTCCAGCAGAATTGTTTGAGTGTGCAGATTTCATTCCACTATAAAAAAAACAACTGTGATTCAGTTTCTGCCTTAAACTGGAGAAGACGCTTCTTGTATGATCACCTATACCAATGAAGGAGACTAATGGGAATTCCTCTTGAACTGGAGCTTTAGCAAGTGGCTCAAGTAGCCCTTCCTATACAATTTTAGATCTGCTGCACACTGAACATGGAATGTCTTTCTTCCTATACTTATCATCAATTGAACTATTTAAACCCTTCAATTTTAATAGTATTATGCAGTTTATTCAGAGGGAAATGCTGGTCAGTTGGGGATATTTCTGCTTTCAGGGTGGCATCCATTTTCTAATGCAGGTATCTAATAACATAGGAACCAGCTTAAGTTCCAAAGTAGGAAGATGTCCCCATTGTAGAGGTGTGAAAAGGGCTTATTAGGAGTAACAGAATTAAGAGCACTGGAGATAATGCATGTGATGAATGCTGTTATAAAAAAATGCTGCTTAGGCTGGAACCACAGCAGTGTAGTGCTTAAGGCTGTGGTGGCAATAGCTATTAATATGTTCAATACTACAGTATAGAAAAGTAGTGTCTCTTTTTTCTGATGTAAGAAAAATGACAATTTTTGCACCCATGATGGTAGACAAAATACAATGTCAGAAGTATGGAAAAGTTAGGTCATTTCCACCCCTTTATATTTTATTTAAAAGTTATTGCACATGTACCACTACTTATAGTCTTACCAATGGTGAAGGTTATACAACAGCAATAAAATCTGTCTAATTACATTTATCAATAAAAAGACATGACCATGCCTTTCTAAGCAAATATATAAAGTCATAACCAGTATTTTTCTTGACCCTCTTAACCAGGTTTTCCAACCGTGGCAATTTCCAGCAACCATTGCTGAGAATTCTGGGAGTTGAAGACCACCCACCTTCAATTTGCTAAGGTTAGGAAGCAATATTTTTGACTGTTCATAATATATTCATTCAGAATTCGCATAGAGTATTTCATGAACTATGACTGTGGCTGATGCTGATTCTCATACTACCTAAAAGATAAATGATTTTGGTCCATGTATGTATTAATTACACCCTTATTATAAAAATAAGTATTAGGTTTCTGTAGAAAAAGTAGTAGTGCTGCATTTTTCCCAACTGCACAGTACAAGCCAAACAATATTTAAATTTTAATACTGTTACAGGTATTTAATATTACACATCAGTATTTATAATACCAATCTGGAGTCAGCAGATTGAAAAAATAAGTACCTCAAGCAAACATGAGATTCTGCTGCAGCCAGTTTTTCATAATATTGTTGTATGAAAGTTAAAATAAACATTTTTTAGTTACAAGTATATGCATTATAAAATATTAGCAAGATGGTGGTTTATATATATATACACTGTACATTGCCATTACAAAGTCTTAATAGCAGTAATATATAAAGTGGTTTTATTTACACAAAAATAATCTTGAGAAAAGCATCTTTACAATTGAAATAAATAAGAATTCAGTAATTCGTTTAAAATCTTTTTGTTCAGAATGGATCTGAACAGACTAAATGACGAAATGAAACTGCAACTAATGCCAGATGAAAAATCAGTTGCATTCTGATTGAAGTGCAACTTTACTTTTAGTTTTTCTGCAGTTAAAAGTACAAACATGCAAGATAGATAAAGCTACCCTACACTGTGGAGCAAAGCCAAAAGCAAAAACAGTATATTGAAAATATATAAGAGTATTCACAAAAGATACAATGTATTTTACAACCTTTAATATATAATATTTGGTGATGTCAAATTTCTGATACCTGCATAATTTATAGAACAGAATTTAGCTTAATCAGGCCATCATTTCCTTTAGGCAATTAAACTACACAGAATGCATCAACATTTCATCTGAGCAAGCTTCATTGTCAACTTGTTCAAGTTTTGGTTCAAAAACTGGGTTGGGGATGGTGCAGATGGGTAAATTTTAGAATTGTCTCCAAGTTTTTTTTCTTTCATTTTAAAAAAATGCAATAAAGATCATATACACTGATATAGAGTAGGTGTTCTGCATGATTAAGGAAAAAGAGCTTACAAGAGCTTCAAATAAATCTTCTTGGAATACAGCAGAATATTGCTGTTTTTCATAGAATCAGATAAACGAAAGAATTGAGGAAGTTACTGGGAAAGCATTCACAAATTCAAGGAGATTCTCTAGTCATCACATGTAAAAAGAAGTATTCATTAAAAACAAAAACAAAGTAAAGCAAAACTAAACATATGTTTTGGAAAAAAGTGATTACTGTACTTCCTTCCAATAGCCGTATTCTTCAATGCCATCATTACGAAGCTTTACTAAAACAGTTATCATGTCTGATTCTGTCAGGAGACAGTACAATCATAACTGCCTTCCTGAAGGGGATGGTCTTCCTTCTCCAGTCCAAGCATGTCCTCATCATGTCGAATTGAAGTATTAGGACCAGCCTCATTTTGAGGGCTAGCGCTGTGGTTAGCTGAAATCCGGTTCTCTTCCACCCTTGGACTGGCTTGTTCAGCCACCCTTGATAGATTTGTAGGCTGAAAGACTTCCAGTGGCACCTGTTCCTCTGATATCTCACTCAGTTTCTGCAGTTGTGGCTTGATAATGGTTAAAAATGGCTTATAGCCAGGACTAAAGAACGTAAGAAAAGAAAATAAGTAATTAGTTCAAACATTTTAAAACTGCAAATTCAGCAACTGTCTTTCTCTGGTTATTAACTCGGTGTACTAAGCCAACTCAACAGGTGGATGCCCTTTGCACAATGAAAATATATACGGTGTTCAAATTTTCACTAAAACTGATCTTGGTTTCTATACTTATTTTTGTTTTTTTATGTCAACCTGCAAGTGGTTTTTCAATGCTTTTATCTGGCGGAGATGGTTCTTGCTTTTCGTCCTATTTAATCTACTGTCCTGGAGCTTCCTAGCCATAGTTAGGTATTGCAACCTACTGCTTTACTATGAGAATTATGCTCATTCAAGATACCATGCATATCATTGGATGCATACTTCTCTGTTCACATTACACATCTTCAAATGTTGAAATAAGAACTCTTGTAAAATGTATTAATAGGAAAAGTCAGCAGTTACAAAATAATTCCATAGATAAATTATACCAGGTATTACAGTGAGGGAAAAAATTATTTGATCTCCTGCTGATTTTGTACTTTTGCCCACAGAGAAGGAAATTATCAGTCTATAATTTTAATGGTAGGTTTATTTTAACAGTGAGAAACAGAATAACAACCAAAAATATCCAGAAAAATGCATTTCACAAAAGTTATAAATTGATATGCATTTTAATGAATGAAATAAGTATTTGACCCCTTCGCAAAACCTGACTTAGTACTTGGTGGCAAAACCCTTGTTGGCAATCACAGAGGTCAGATGTTTCTTGTAGTTGGCCATCAGGTTTGCACACATCTCAGGAGGGATTTTGTCCCACGCCTCTTTGCAGATCCTCTCCAAGTCATTAAGGTTTCAAGGCTGACGTTTGGCAACTTGAACCTTTAGCTTCCTCAACAGATTTTCTATGGGATTATGGTCTGGAGACTGGCTAGGCCACTCCAGGACCTTAATGCGCTTCTTCTTGAGCCACTCCTTTGTTGACTTGGCCGTGTGTTTTGGGTCACTCCCATGACCCATTTTCAAGGCCCTGGCTGAGGGAAGGAGGTTCTCACCCAAAACTTCATGGTACATGGCCCCGTCCATCGTCCCTTTGATGCGGTGAAGTTGTCCTGTCCCCTTGGCAGAAAAACATCCCCAAAGCATACTGTTTCCACCTCCATGTTTGACAGTGGGGATGGTGTTCTTGGGTTCATAGGCAGCATTTCTCCTCCTCCAAACACGGCGAGTTGATTTGATGCCAAAGAGCTAGATTTTGGTCTCATCTGACCACAACTCTTTCACCCAGTTCTCCTCTGAATCACTCAGATGTTCACTGGCAAATTTCAGACAGGCCTGTACACGTGCTTTCTTGAGCAGGGGGACCTTGCGGGTACTGCAGGATTTCAGTCCTTCACAGCGTAGTGTGTTACCAAATGTTTTCTTGGTGACTATGGTCCCAGCTGCTTGAGATCATTGACAAGATCCTCCTATGTGGTTCTGGGCTGATTCCTCACCGTTCTCATGATCACTGAAACTCCACAAGGTGAGATCTTGCATGGAGCCCCAGACTGAGGGAGATTGACAGTTATTTTGTATTTCTTCCATTTGAGAATAATCGCACCAACTGTTGTCACCTTCTCACCAAGCTGCTTGGAGATGGTCTTGTAGCCCATTCCAGCCTTGCGTAGATCTACAATCTTGTCCCTGACATCTTTGGACAGCTCTTTGGTCTCGGCCAGGGTGGAGAGTTTGGAATCTGATTTGACTGACTGCTTCTGTGAACAGGTGTCTTTTATATAGGTAACAGGTCGAGATTAGGTGCACTCTCTTTAAGAGAGTGCTCTTAATCTCAGCTCATTACCTGTATAAAAGACACTTGGGAGCCAGAAATCTTACTCATTGAGAGGGGATCAAATACTTATTTCACTCATTAAAATGCAAATCAATTTATAATTTTTTGAAATGTGCTTTTCTGGATTTTTTGTTGTTGTTACTCTGTCTCTGTTAAAACAAACCTACCATTAAAATTATAGACTGATCATTTCTTTGTCAATGGGCTAACGTACAAAATCAGCAAGGGATCAAATATTTTTTTCCCTCACTGTTTCAACATATAGAATACCTTCCTCAAACAGTTTACGGTTTTGAATAAGTTAAACAGTATTATTTCTTTGTTTACTGTTGTATCCTAGAAAAGTAACTTAGATCATATGTATAGTGAAAGGAGGTTCATGCGACTCACCAGTCTACAGAAGCCCAGCTTTCTACTGCCTGCAGTCCTGTCTTAATGTTCTGCAACATCTCCCCATCGACCTCTGAAGACTGCGCTAGACTAAACACTTGATTGACGACTGAGGATTCTCGAAGGATGAGGCCTATGACCATGCACCAGTCCAGGCATCCTGCTTCCATGAAAATATGAAGCAAATACCTACAAAAAGACCCAAAGGCACTTTCTAAGGCAAAGAAATATCCCGTTTTCCCCACAGGATATTATCCTTAGTCCACATCCTCTAAGAACAACTCAAAGGAATCCCAATGATGACACAAATTCGCATTTTATTTACCGCAGCTGAACTTGTGATTTGTGTGGCCCTTTGCTGGCCAGCTCCAAAGAGATATGTTCCAATTCAGATTGCGTCAGACTCAAGGTGGAATAATTTTCATCCACCATAGTCCAGTCTCCATCCACAATAGAGCTTGTTTCTGTCAGGTCCGTGGCAGAGCCAATGCTCCCCTCGTCACCTGTCAAATATAGCAAAACAAATATAGATGTTTTGGTTTCTCTGTGTCTTATTTAAAGTGTGCGAAAAACTGCATCTCAGCAGTATATAGTAGTGTACCTTTGGCTCTTTAATATTTTATGGATAAATGTATGAGAATGCTTGTGGAATGTTAAAAAGCATGAAACCTGTATGTAGTTTTGTATGTAGATGTCATGTTATCAAGTACCACATCTGCAGTGAACACTAATCTGTGTGATGCACGAAAGTGTTTGTACCTCAAAAAATTAAGGGAACAAAACAAGTTGTGTTTCACTTGGAAAACTGAGTGAACAATCATAAAGTATACATAAATAGCCCAAATAGCAGCAAATAAATGACTTTACTAAGGAAGGGGAAATGGAGAAACAAAATTTAAAATATGTAAATGCCAGAAGAAAGGCTGAGGGCGGCATGTTTTCTGTTGCAAGGAAAAAAAGGTAAAATAGTTGTGTACTTAGAGCATGAATCTCCCCAACGTGCAAAATGGAAATGAGAATTATTGTAGGTATGACTGTGATATGGGATACTTAAGAAGTGGATGCCGTAAAACAAGAGATAGGATAAGAATGAGTTGGTGCTGAATAACAGTGAACTGAGTACAAACTAAGTTAGTCATATAGGTAGTCCTCTTTTAACAAATGCTCGTTCAACAACTATTTGAAGTTACGGTGGTGTTGAATGAGACTTGCAACTGTTCCTTGTAGTTGTGGTCATTGTAGCATCTCTTGGTCAGAGGATCAAGATTCAGGCACTTGGCAATCGACTTGCAATAACAATGGCTATGTGTCCCTCAGTCAGAAGATCACCATGTGTGACTTTCACTGCCAGCTTCCAACAAAAGTCAATGGAGAAGCTGGCAGGTCGCAAATGGCAATCACGTGACGTCACACCCAACGACTGTGTGAGATTTGCTTAATAACTGTAATTTCAACTGCCACCTTAAGAGGATACAGTCACATGACATTGTATTTTATGACCACGCTGCTTAGTAGCGGAGTTGCCGGTTCCAAGTACCTCTGTCAAGGAAGGACTATCTGTACAGAGAGAATGAATGTGAATCTAATAGCAAAGCAAATATACAAAACTTGTTGAGAGTAAGAGGGCTTTCAGGAGGTTGTGCTTAATGAATTCCTTAAGAACAACAGGTTAAGAAGTTTGGTCATAGTTTATAAGGACAGACACATAAGGACAGTTATACTGAATGATGTTGATTTGAACAAGACAGCTCGTTCTAGTAGTTAGGGCACCAGGCTGGAAACCAGGATATGGTGAGTTCTAGTCCCTCCTTAGACCTGAAAACCAGCTGGGTGAGTTTGGGCCAGTTACTCACTCTTTGTTCAACCAATCTCACAGGATTGTTGTTATGGGGAAAATAGGAGGAGGAAGGAGGATTAGGTATGTTGACCACCTTGGGTTGTTTATAAAAATAATAAAGGTGGGATATAAGTAAACTTTTTTTCAATTTAATATTTATTATTCTTGTTCTTGCTTACTCCAAAAGAGACTAGCATGGTCACTATACATGTACATATGCTATCTTGTGATGAAGTTCTAGATTGCTGCTGCCAATACAATTCCTATTTTGAATTCATTCCAAATATGAACATATTATTGGTTTGTTTTTTCCTCTGCTATTGAATCCTTTACCTTCTGCATTATTCCCAAGAAAGACGAAGAAGCACATGGCCATTGTTATATATGAAAAGTATATTTTTATTTTCAGATAAGACACCCACGATCACCTAAAAGAAAGCCAAATATCAGAATAAAGAACTCACCCACTTTACTTAACAAAGGTGAGAGAAATGCCTCCTGCATTTGAGGGCCGTGGGAGGATGCTGTGTCCATCTCTCTTTGGGAGGAGCTGATGGCACCAAACCAGCTATGACTCCTTGGTACATCTGGGAGGCCACTGTCTATTTCCATGTTTAAAAAGCTGTCAGCAGACTGTGATTTTAAGAGTTGTTCACCTATTACTGGAAATGAAAGCATGGGAATAGCCTTAAACATGCTATTTAATATTTCAAGCCTAATTCATTTCAAGGACTTATAACCAACTCCTAGTATTTCAGGATATCTACTGTGAGCTTCAGTATAGATTAATAAAGCCACACACAGTGTAACCTGCACACAATGAAACCAAACCCACTTATTTTCTTTCCTATGAACACTTTAACTGTAACATTCATCAGGTAGATAGTATCCTCTTCCAACAATTACTTGCTATATGTTTTTATTCTTTGTTTAAATAGTTTAATTTCAAAGACTGAATTAAACATGTTTAATTTTAATGTGCTAATGTGCAGCATAACATGAATTCAAAATGCCTGCTATATTTCCCTCTATGGTAGTACCAACAATGGCTTTATATACAACTATGAAAATAATCACGTAATGTCTGAAAACACAAAATGAAAGGTAATTGCACTGTAAACTTCCATTTACTCTAAAGCTACATTTAGTTTCTGATAAATTAAACGAGAGTAAGGATAAGATACCTGTCCTACATTTTCCATTCTTCAGAGGTGAATTTATGGAGCACACTGGGATAATGGGAAATGGCCAAAGAAAATCATTGTGTAATTTCTTCAAGGCAGTCACAAAATCGTCCACATGGGCAGCTCGGTTACGCTCTTTGCACAACCAGCCTATCAACTCAAAGCCCAGCTGCGCAGCAAAACAACCAAGATCCTTAAGCCTGATTTCTTCCAGAAGACGTCGAGCATGTCTCCACAACATCATGTCAATATACATGTTCTCAGCACAATCACTTTCCTTACTCAATCTACAAAGATAGGAAACAAGGAGGTTAACGCCAAAAACATACTTTTATTTTATTTGTTGACTTGGCCGAATTTTCTAGGAATCATGTTGGAGATTGTGAAATTTCAGCATCAAATAAAGTAAGTACTATAGCATAATCTCTGTAATTTAATACATATAGGCTTGATGCAATGAAAGGCATAGCACACAGGTCGGCAACTGCGGCTCCGGAGCCGCATGCGGCTCTTTGAGCCTTCCCCTGTGGCTCCCAGCCTCCTCTGCCTTTGCAGAAAGAGACAGAGACAGAGAGAGGCAATTGCGCTTCCCTGCTTCCCTCTCTCTCTCTCTCTCTCTCTCTCTCTCTCTCTCTCTCTTTCTCTGTGTATAAAAGAGAGTGCACTCACAGTGTTCTCCGAGGAGCTGAAAAGCTTACTGGGCGGAGCTCCTCCCTTTGCTGCATCTCTGCAGGAAGCAGGAAGCAGGAAGGGCAGGAGAGAGCTAGCTAGCCCAGCTAGGCTGACTCAGGAATTCTGGGAGTTGAAGTCCATGAGTCATAAAAGAGACGAGGTTGCTTACCCCTGAGCTTGTTGGACAACAGCTTGAAGCTTGCCAGGTGAGCATCAGATAGGAGGGGGGGTAGAAAGAGAGAGAGAGAAAGGGAGAGAGAGAGGGAGGGGGGGAGAGAGAGAGAGAGAGAGAAAGGAAAGAGATTGAGAAAGAAAGAGAGTGAGGGAAGAGGAGTGGCAGACCAAGGGCAGATAGAGAGGGAGGGAGGGAGAGAGACAGAGAGAGAGAGAGAGAGACCCTTTTGACATCTAAAATGAAGATAACACTGCATATATCCTTTTTTTACCTGTGTGTGTATGTAATTTTATTCTCTTAAAGCATTAAAGCATTCTCTTGGTGATCATTGTTTTAATAGTATGGATATTCCCAAGAGTCATATTTTTACTTTTATTTTTAATGTGTGTGTGTGTGTGTGTGTGTGTGTGTGTGTGTACACACACACAAACACACACACACACACACCTATAATAAAGGTAAAAAAAGATATATGCAGTGTTATCTTCATTTTAGAAATCAAAAGGGTTTTGTGGCTCCCGGTGTTTTGTTTTTGGTGGGAAACGGGTCCAAGTGGCTCTTTGAGTGTTTTGGGTTGCCTATCCCTGGTATAGCAAGAATCGTATATTCTCTTCTACTTGATTACCTTTTCCCAGACGGGCCAGATGGCATGCTCAAGGTTTTTTGCAAGTTAAATTTGCCAGCTGGAAGTGTCTCTCCAGATTGAGACAAGCTAATACTGCGATGTCTGAAGAATTCAAAGCCACCACTTGAAGTAGGTTCCTACATGGAAGAAAGGGATTAGACAGGTTGGAGAATTGATTAGAGTTAGGCAGTGTCTAAATTGATTATATTAAATTTAAAGCAAAGAGCCAACTGGCTGAAAACTAGAAAAGCTGAGAGTAGGTTTTATGGTGAAATAAATATTTCTAATGAATTTCACAATAGTGAACTATTCAAGAAATCCTCCATCAAACAGATGCTCCCTGAAAAAAATATCCATTTACTTATAATGACTTCAAAACATTTTAGATAATAGTAACTTTTTTGCTTTCTTTTTATATTATGACATTAAGGTGGGCTACTCCTTCAGACAGGCTTAATGCTATATTTGATTATTTGTTAAAAAAAGGCCTATAACTTTTAAAATCAAATAGCTTAAGAGAAAAAACCCTCTGTCCAGGCATCTTGTCATTTGTTAGCAAAAAAGCATAGGCCTAGCTTGGACATCTTGCAGATTGCAGACATCAAAGCACAACTGCTAGCAAATAGTGATTCTGCTGATACTGAAAGTGCTATGCTAAAGTTTGAAAATATGACTCTTTCCCCCTATTCCCTTTGATCAAAATACCTGACCACCCAACTTCCTTTTAAAGGAATTTAAAGTAACAAGCTAGAAATGGCAAAAGCAGTAGCATGATGTGGATTGATGGAGTCATTTTGATTTACAAAATCAAAATTTGATTCACAATGCTTTTACCATACTTGTTTTTAGGACTAAAACAACGCATAGACTAGTCTTGTGACACTATACACAAGCAAAGCTAAACGGACCCTTTGCTTAAGATGCCAAATAAGGGTTACAAGTTCTAGTTATCCTTAACCATCAAATAATCATGTTCACATACAGTCATTCATTAATAAAAAGGACTATGGTTTAGTGTATGATTAGAATCCATTTATTAATCCATGTATCTGATAACTGGACAGTTAGCAAGTTCCATGTGAGTTTAACATTTTTTCCCCCAAATTTATATCTGGATTACTGTCAAAGACATTTATGATAAAGCAATCATGTGCCTTTCAAACCTGAGTTGTTGGTGTAGCAGGAGGAGTTTCGGATTCTCCAGAGCCAATGGCTTTCAGAAATCTGATCATGTGCCGACAAAGATCCCACTTTCCTTTCTCCAAAGCTGTATTGAATAGCAGAGTTGCATGCTGCCTACTAACTGCTGGAACTTCCATATTCTGGAACCAATATAAACCACTTTTTACACAGAAGCCACTGATCCTTTTTATTTAGCAAAACAATAAGCAAACAAGAAAGGCTGCAGATAAACGCATGCATCAGACTTCACACCTTTCATTTCATTGTCCAAGTCCAATAATTATGGCCCATGATTTTACTGTCCATGACTATGATAGGACTGCTAACTGGAAATGGCCTAGAGCAGGGCTTTTCAACCAGTGGTACGGGTATCACCTGTGGTACATTGGCACCTGGCAGGTGGTACGCGACCATCCTAGAAAAGTGGTAGCGGGGGAGGGGAATGAGCTGAACCAGTGGCAGCACCGCACAAGCCTGAGTGAGAGATGGCTGGAGCTGCAGGGCTGTCAGGGCTCAGCAGAAGCACCAGGATCACTTCTTCGGGGCTGTCAGGGCTCAGTGAAAGCGCCAGAATCAGTGCCAGGCTCTAGCTGGAGCTTGGCGCTGATCCTGGCGCTTCTGCTGAGCCCTGAAGAAGCACCAATCAGCTGGAAAGCAGCCCTGATCCTGGCACTTCTGCTGAGCCCAAAAGAAGCGCTGATCAGCTGGAATGTTGCAGCATCTCCAGGATCTTGTGATTTACATTCAGATGCTTGGCAACTGATTCATATTTATGATGGTCACAGTGTCCCAGGGTCATGTGAAGTGACCAAAACTTGCTGCAATCACCCAGCAGAGGGGGGGGGGAATAAAAACCAAATACCCCCCACCCCACCCCCACTGCCAATCCTCAACAGAAATGCTCACAACAATGAAAACCTTGGATAGGAGGAAGAGCGCCGCCAGGCGGGCAGGCAGGTATCTTGCTCAGCTGTGGCTTGGGGGCCACTTTTTTCAGTGCCACTGTAACTTTGAACAGTCACTAAGCAAACTGTTGTAAATTGAGGACTACCTGTATTTTATCACTTTTTTTCTTTTTTCTTTTTTTTTTTTTTTTTGGTCATCAAGTTTTTGACACCTTACTAGGCAACTGAAGGTACTCGGATATTGCTATACCTTAAAAGTGGTACAATGGGTGAAAAGGTTGAAAAGCCCTGGCCTAGAGGCACCTATTATATGAATCAGCTCCTCTATATGGGTACTTACATATGACTGCATAATAGACAATTTCATTCCCAAAGATAATTAGCATCCCCCTCTCTCTTTTTTTATTTCCATCCTTATTTAATAAATATATACTTGTAAGAGACAAGACTCTGTCAAAATAAGATGCTTGTGTCCTTTGGGATGCATGTTTAACACATCATATCACTTTCAGAATAAGATGAGTGAATACAATTACCTGCAGAATAATAAGGTAAGATGCAGCTGTGTCTAAATCCTGGGCCATTAAACACTCTTCAAACAAGTCTTTTGGATTTCCAACAGCAGCAAAGAGATAATTCCACAGGGCATATTCTGTTTTTCTAGCACAATGAACAACAGTCTGTAGGAAGAGGGGGAACTCTGTAATAAATTTAGCCACAGTGGGAAGGAGAGGATCGGGAATGGGATCCCGCGAGGTAGCTTCTTCTTCCAGCACTTCGTGGAGCATCAGTTCTAGTACATGAGGAAAATACGGTAATGCGGCACAAGAGTGAGCCAAAAGCAAGGCTTGTTCACCTAGGTTCCTCACCAAAAGCTGGCGTAAAATGTGATGGAGGTAGATCTGAGATGTTCTCTCAACAATACAGAAGGGGAAGAGGACCTCTAAATGTTCAACAGCACTGCTGTGAGTGTATAAACAGTCGTAAAGCACAGTGTCATTGACAGCACCAAGAACCAAGGCATCTTCAAACAAAACAGCCAAGGGGTAGATATTAATGTGGAAAGGCAGCATGATCCGTCTTGAAAGAAAGGAATGTGGTTTGCGATGGTCCCTGGGAAACAAAGGAAGCCAGACCTTCATACCTGATCCCCCACAGCTGAGCCATAGAGCCTCCAATATGTGCCGTTTCTGTTTGTTAGAACGGCAGGTCGTCCAAACATTTTCTACAGACTGGGCAAGTACAACAGGAGCACAAAATGGCAGCTGAAAACATAGGAATAATACTAATTAGGCTATTTTCTTTTTTTCCCTTTTTACAAGTTATTCATCAAGTCTTATATGGCAACACACAAACATTACTTCTGCTGACATCTCATCCTTCTTTAATATAAGCATGATCAAATGTTAGTTTACTAAATTAATGTAACTCTCCCTAATTTCCTCCATATTTTTTTTAATATTATCCTGTTACTACAATGTATTTTCCCCATATTATTTTAAATAATCAGCAACACAGCTTATTACCTGTAACAACATAAGTGGGTTACCAAAGTACAGAAATGAAGGACAGGTTCATTTAAAAATAATCTAAAGTTACAGTGCTGTCTACATTTGCTACTGATATTAAATCCTTTATTTTTGTCTCCTTTCCTTTCTATATTTATTAAGGTATTGCTACAGTTCACATTGTTAGTTGTGTTTGAAAACAAACTTGTACATTAATCGCTATCATACAATGTTGGGTAAGCAAGTGCTATTTGAAAATAATAATGGAAACAAATTTAATTTGCATCTAAAACAGGGGTTCTCAACCTTGGCAACTTTAAGACTTGTGGACTTGAACTCCCAGAATTCCTCAGCCAGCAAAGCTGGCTGAGGAATTCTGGGAGTTCAAGTCCATAAGTTTTAAAGTTGCCAAGGTTGAGAACCCCTGATCTAAAAAAAGGCAGTTACAGAAAAGCAATGTCATAAGAATTTCAAAAAGTTACAGTCATTCATTAACAAAGAATACTTGCTTTAGTTATAAGATCAACAAAGTATTACACATTTAGATTAATTCACAAAGTGCATTCCTTTCAATGAAATTTTTCCATAAATTAACTCACAAGTTTCCTTTGGTTGGGACTACTCTCCTTTTCTCGTATCTGAGGACCTGATCGATCCCTCTGTACCATGATTAACTGTCCTGCTAAATTTAACATAATGCTCTCTGCTTCACAGGCCTTAAAAAAAAAAAAACAATGTTTATTATTATTTTTCAATTCTGCTGGATTTACTATTTTTCTAAAAGTTCAAACACATCATTATCAGCCCTGTGTTTATAAAAGCATACTATTCAATTGCATTCAAGCCACGCTGATTATAGACAAAAAGCTGATGACCCAACTGCCTTCTCGAAAAAGTAAAGCTGACTATCATTGATAACATTAGATCCCTTATCTTTCCCAGTAGTTTATTTTTTATGCTGAACATCATACAGCCATACTGATTCATCAAAAGTTTTACAAGTAAACTACAGCCATACTGATTCATCAAAAGTTTTACAAGTAAACTCTCATTCAGAAGAATAGAAATTTCTCAGTAGCATCACCTTTTTTAAAACAAAAAACAAAACAAAAAAACCCTACAGCAGGCAGGGGTCTTCAAACATGGCCCTTTTATGACTTGTGGACTTCAACTCCCAGAATTCCTCAGTCACACACGCTGGCTGAGGAATTCTGGGAGTTGAAGTCCACAAGTCATAAAAGGGCCACATTTGAAGGCCCCTGCCCTACAGGAAACAGCAAAAACAGCAGCAATCCAAATCATTCCTTCATAAAGATATTGTGTACATTAGGATGTTCTGGAAAATCAGTATTAGTTCAAACACATGCATTTTTCTCTTCTCTTTAACCTAAAACACCATGATTTATCAGCCATGTCTCTATCGTATATCTTGCCCCAACCATGGGGCAGATTTGATGAGGGACGATGTTGTCTTATGTATACTGTTTTCAAGTATAAAGTCTGTTTTCTCTAGCTTTAAAATAATTTTAAAAACTGTAGATACCTGCTGTGGCATTTTCAAGCTGATACCTGTCTCTGTTCTTACTGATGTTAAAGTAACAGACACAACAAGGAAAGGGTGAGGAATATAACGTGACATAGACACCTCTTGCAGAACCTGAATACTTGTAGTGGGATTAGGGCTGAAAGACAAAGAAAAGCCCAGTGGTCAGTCTCCTCCTAGCCCCAAATAAATATTTGTGAGACTTGAAAAGGTATTCTGACATTTTTATTTATGAATGTGATAATAATTTTCATATAATACAACAATCCTTACTAGACCCAAGATATTGCAAATATACTATGTAACCAAATAAAGCAAACAGCACTGAAAAGTAAGTCAGATTATAATATGCTATATACCCGTGGTGGCGAACCTATGGCACGCGTGCCACAGGTGGCACGCAGAGCCCTCTCTGTGAGCACACACGTCATTGCCCCAGTCCTAGGCCTTCAGTTGGGTTTTATAAAACCTTTTCGCTTTAGGCCTCCACTGCCGTGTGCAAAAAAAAAAAAAAGGTTCAATCAATCAATCAATCAATTTCAACTTCTCGTGGGGAAAAAAAGATCCCACAAAGTTGGAATTGATTGATTGAACTTTTTAGTCCCATCCAGTCTGCCGTTACCACCGCAGCCACGCCCACCCAATGGGCCAAGCCCACCCGGCACCCAACAATACGTAAGTGGGTTTTGGGTTGCAGTTTGAGCATTCGGTCTCTAAAAGGTTCGCCATCACTGTTATAGACTGAACTATATACATACACACACACACACACACACACATATACATATACATATACATACATACATATATATGTTTTCTGAGGTTTTCGCGGGTGTTTGTATGTAGGTCTTTGGTTGTTCGGGTTTTCTCTCCTTGATTTTCTAAGTCAATTTAATCTTTGGGGTTGCTAAGGATGGTGGATATTTTTCTGTTTGTGCAGAATGCTGTTCTGATGTTGTGTTTATGGAGGATCTTACTGATTCTGTCTGTGGTGCCTTTTATGTATGGGAGGAGGGCTTTGCCGTTTTCTTGTTCTTTGTCTTGGATTTTAGTGGGGGTTTCTTTTTGGATTAGGTTTATAATCTTATTTCTTCGGAATCCATTGGATGTTAGTACATTGGTGAGAGTGTGTAGTTCGGTTTTTAGGTGTTGTTCGTCAGCTAAGACCACACATTGCTCCTCGAAGCACGAAGCTGAAAGCACCAGCCTGAAGATGACGAATGGGACTTCGTCAAAACGTTGCTAAGACACTTCCAATTTTACGTGGGAGAAAACCCGAACAACCAAAGACCTATATACATACACATATATATATATCTTTGGCAATTTTCTAATGCTACTGGTTAAGGAAAATGTTTTCATTGTAAAGGTTAGCTTTGCTGAGTTCCCTAACATGAAGTATCTGCTGAATGCCTGTAATACTGAACTCTGGGTAATTGTTTACAAGGGGGCCACATCAGAATGAACAAGAGCAAAAAGGGCACCACTCAAATCTGTTTCAGAGAGTTTCACCAAAGGTTTCTTTCTCCCTGACCCAAGGGTAGGCAACCTTGGCTTTTATGACTCGTGGACTTCAACTCCCAGAATTCCTGAGCCAGCATAAAAGAGTCAAGGTTGCCTTCCCCTGCCCTCACCCATACTCTAAAGAAAAACAAAATATAACAATTTATGCAATAACTTATTTGAAGTATACTTACCCATCAGATTTTCTTTTAATACTATAAAGGCAAATGGAACAGTCTGCTCTGAACAAAATTATGATGTCCCGAAAGACGCTGAGCAATAATGTTTCTGCCTGCACTTTGGTGATATGAGCAAATGCATTGTCCAGATTGGCTGTTCGTAAATATACTCTTAGCTGAAAGAATAATGAATACTTTTGATCACAAACCTATAAGGAGAATTTAAACTAATTTTCTAGCCTCCTTCTTTCAGCAACCTGGCTGATCTACACTTTAACTAGATTTTTCAGGGAATGGATTTTTCATCTCTGTTGTGATACTAATATTATTCATTCACTATCCCTTTCCTCCTTGAGATGAGAAAGAAAGAAAGCTCTATATTTATCATGTTAAAAACACAATGCAAAAGTAATAATGGGCAGACATTTGAACAATTAAACTTACAGTATGAAACAATATAGCTTTCATGGAGATAAACCTTTAGATGGAGAATCCAATTTCTGAACTATCATACTCATAAGGAAAGTGAGACTAACATCACGTTACTTATATTTGGATATAAAAATTTAGGGAATTTCTCTTATCCCAAGTATATCCCAATATAGCTTGCCATAAAACATCCTTGGAATTTTAGAATGAGTCTACTATCTCCTCTTAGTTTTGTTTGAAAAATAACACTGGGCATTCCTTATCATAATAAGTTCCTCAGTTCTGATAAAAAAACATATTTACAAAAATCAGAATTTTGGGGAGTATTAATTTTAACCCTAATACTTTCTGAGAACAGAAAGAAAAATGAAAATAACAAGTAGTTGAAATCTGGGACATTGTTACTGCTATGCAGGCAACAAAGTTTTAATATAACTATGTGACAGGCAGATTTCTATTTAATGTTGCCATAAAAGTGCACCAACAGAAGAATTTCAGTCTTTTATATTCAAGGTCTGCCTTACCTCTTCCTGGCGGTCACTTAAGTTGTAACATGCAATGACAATGAAGTCATTCCACCATGCTAAGCCTCCAGTAACAGTCATATTTTGTTCCTAAAATTAAATGGAAAGCTAGAATTATTCAACTTTTTAAAAATCTACTGTTTATTCCAACCATCAAGTCTGTAAACCTCAAGGACATTCTATAAATTGGTAATAATATTTTTAGATAGTAATGTTTCTTTCCCCACTAATTAATTTATAATCAGTCACTTACCTGGGTAATGTTGCCAAACAATTTCCATTTTTTGGAAAGCAGAGAGTAATGTGCAAAGCCGTATTTGCCAACTACAGCTACATTCTGCCCCATCTTATCAATGGCTGAAAACTAAACAAATGCAATTTGTTAGATCCTTATTAACAAAGGAATTATACTATTTGCTCTATTTCATTAATCGTAATTTCTAATACAAGCTGCCCCATCAAATTCATTTCTACAAAAAATGAAGTTTCTTTCTCAATACAATGTATTAACATTTTAAAACAACTTACCCTTATAGGCCAGTTGATTTATAAATATATATTGTGAATCTTTAAAAAAAAAAGGAAAAAAAAGCATTATGAAAAATTATTACAATTACCACACTTCATCAAAGTCAATAGATAAAATATTACATGGTTTCATCTGCAGATATTTGTTCCCATTTTCAGTACAAGATCTCTGGGTATTTGTATAGTAGATATTCAGCATTTTTTACAATATCAGGGTGACTGTAAAGGATTGTTTAAAATAAAAGGTCACCAATGATAACTACTAATGATAGGATTTGCATATAATTTGTCTCAAAATGTCTAAAGCTGAGTACATTTTGGTAGAAACAATGCTACAATAATTATGCATTTTAATAAAGAAAAATTAAGATTGGAAACATTGTTTTTACATCAAATATACTAATAATTTATTGTACTATGCAAACCTATTGGAATAATCATCCAGCACTGATCTTTCTATATTTTATTACCTACATACTCCAATATTATAGAGTGGATAAGGTTTCTTCCATACAAATTTTCAGTTCCCAAATCTGAGACGTTACTTGATCTATGGTTATATCTTGACATGCATATCAGCTGTTGAATCTATCTAGATCATTCTTTATTTTATGCCAGGGGTCTTCAAACTTGGCCCTTTTATGACTTGTGGACTTCAACTCCCAGAATTCCTCAGCCAGCGTGCCTGGCTGAGGAATTCTGGGAGTTGAAGTCCACAAGTCACAAAAGGGCCAAGTTTGAAGACCCCTGTTTTATACCTTTCCCTTCATTGTAACTTTCTCACTTTGTTTTAAATCCAGCACTTGCTGATATCACAAAGTCACAATTCGATAGAGGCCAAAAATACTGGGGACTCATCTCTTCCCTAACCTCAATAAAAAATGGAACCATCCTATAGTGGTTCCTGAGAAATATTATGTGAGCTCTAAACATGGAGCTATGACTTAATGCAGGAGTGTCAAACTGCTGACCTGCGGGCTGGACACGTCATGCAGAAGCCACGCCCACCCCATTGCCAGCAATGGCAAAACAGTCCCGATACATTGCGTGACGTCATGAGTTTGACACGTCTGACTTAATGTGTGGTTTGGCCCTTAAGGAAATCAGGTGTTTGGAATTCTTTCTGCTGAGAGGTTACTTGCCTGATTAGAAACATTTTAATCTTGAAAAAAATATACATCTTAAAAATTCACATGAATATTTACCCATCTGATAGCTAATGATTTTTTTCAAAAGTCTGTCCTCCTATGTTAAATGATTTGGTGGAGTATTAATAGCCAATCTGATTTATTTTTATTTGCTTTTCTCCCCTTTCCACTGCAAAGAACATTCAAGGAATTGAATGATGTAAAACAATTAAAAACCCAATGAAACAACTAGAATAATACTATAAATAAAAAAAACTGGCTGAAGAACTAGTCTTTAATTCTTTTCCTGAAATGTAAAACTGGTGACTAAAATTCCATAGCTTGTAGCAATCCACAAATGGATGGTTGTAAGTCAAGGATTTCATCTACACTATTACATGAGGTCAAATTATTAGCAAATTTTATTTGCGTCTATATCTTATATATTTATTGGCATATGTATATTTATTGGCATGTATATATGTGCATTCTATCAGGAACGTAAGTAAAAAAAATTCAGTTAGGATGTTTTAACAGTAAAGATATTTTGATCCTAATAGACAATAGCAATTATAGAGCTGTATTATGGGAAAGCCACACTCAAAGTTCCAAGCAGTTTAAGACGTAGCCTTGGGAAGTCACTAGTTTTTAATCTGGTCTTCTTTCACAGCAACAGCTGACAGGTTTTCAAAAAATAAGATATGAAAAGGGAAGCAGTCAAGTACCAAGAGAAGAAGTTACCTGTACAACATGCCAATGTCTGTGCCCTAATAAAGTGCTTAAACCCTGAGAATCTAAGTTCTCATATGAAAATTGGCCTCTTTCTCTGACAGTCTTATGTTCAGCATGTGCTGAGGAACTTCTAGGATTCTGAGCTTGCACTACATCACCACAGTTCAAGTATAAGCGATCTTCTCCCTGAAGGAGGACCTGCTCCTGGCTGCTCTGTGAATAAACAAAAGAAATCAGTACTTCAGACAGTGAAGAATAACATAAAGTTTCAAAGAAAATAAGAAAACCGAATAAAATTGGAAAAAGATTATTTAAGAGTGGTAGCACTTTCATGTTTCAAATGTTTGCACCGCCATATTATTATATACAATTTCATTTACATTAAAAAAAACCAATTTTAAGATAATCCAAATTAGGCAACGTTTTGACCAAAAAGGTAATAAAATTGACCTAGGACTACAAATCATCAAACATGAATACTTACTATGCAAGGATTAACTGCGAGTGCACTTTTGATGAACTGAAATTGCAAAATACCAAAATGCTGTCCTTTGTTTTTGCTCTCAGTCACTGAATTCCCAAAATTATTTGCATCGATTACCCATAAATGATAGCCTTCTGATCCCCAGCTCTAAGAAAAAAAAAATAGAGTGTATCATTTATCATCATTCTGAGCCGTGGTGGCCCAGTGATTAGAATGCAGTATTGTAGACTCACTCTCCTAACTGCCAGCAGTTCAATCCTGATTGGCTCAACATTGACTCAGCCTTCCATCCTTCCAAGATTAGTAAAATGAGGACTCAGATTGTTGGGGACAATATGCTGACTCTGTAAACTGCTTAGAGAGGGCTGTAAAGCACTATGATGCAGTATAAAAGTCTATTGCTATTTAAAACAACTAAAACACTGGAATAAAGAAATACTGTTTAGAATTTTTCTACTCAAAGAATGCTTAATATCAAGTTGACACCAATAAGTGTAATGAAAAGCACATTTCTTCTCCTTTATATCTCCCTTTCCCACCATTTTCAGATATTTTCACCATTCTATATACCTCTCAGAGCCATGTGCTAGGAAAAACTGCAGACAAAATCCGTATCCAAAGGTCAGGCATGTTCTGTGAAATATCGGCAGTATTTGCTGAGTACAGTTATCCAAGACATATTCTAGTTCCTATGAACTGAATGGTCTTATTATTCTGGCAGAAGGAACGACATGCTGTGATTTTTCTAAGATCTGTCCTAGACAGAGAATATAATTTGCTAAGTCTTATGAACCTGAATATTTGTCTTTGTGTAAATTAAGTAAATTAAATTAAGAAAGTAACTTAAAAATATCTGGATTGTAACATAAATGCAGAAAGAGGTTCAATTTAAGCAGCGTGGATAAGTCCAGGTTAATTTATTTGGGAAAGTATTAGAATAAATTTAATTGCGTGTGCCTAGATGAGGGAGAAAAAGAGACTAGTAAGACAATAATAAATGATGCTCACCATAGAGCTGATCTTTAAAGGGTCCTTTTTAGTACCATCAGTTCGATGACTAAAATGAATAGCATAAACAAAATATTACATTTAAATATTGGATATTAAAGAGAATGTGTCTTTCAATTCACTACATACATACTAATTAGGAGGCATTTTTAATTCTGTTTCCAAGTCCCTCCTTTTCATTCTTGATGTATTAAACCAAAATAGCCAAGAAAAATAGGCATTATATCACAAATATTTCAGTAACGCTATTCTAGGGATTTTTAGTATCATTTGTACTTTTCTATTAATTTAAAAGTATCATATCAGATAAGTTTTCTCAACTTCAACAAGTCTACTAAGCACGAGGAAGCTCTTCTGTGGCTATTAAAAATAGCTCTGAATTTGATGGTATACATCACACATAAAAACACAGATCTATATTTTGTACAACAAAGACTGAAGGGAGAATTGGTTTTGTAGTTGCAGACAAGTTAAACATTTCATTTATTAAAATATTGTGCAGAAAAAATGAGCCTTTTGCTTTACTAACTCAGTCAATAATATATACAATATGAGATATTAAACAGCTAAGCAAAGAAAAATAGTTTTAAAAGCTTTGTGTAGCAAATAAAAAGTTAAAGAGCAGGTACATATTTTGGTTAAATTTCCTAATATGAAGCACAAGTTACTTACATAAAGTCACCTCCTAGAGTACAAATAAGATGGGCTCCAAATACACTCCATAAAGACAGGCCTCCACATTCCCAGGTCACCATAACAACACAATTATCAGGAGACCATCTGATGAGTTTAACAGCTCCTGTTTTGTTCCAAATATCTATTGAAATACAAAAATTGTCGGCAGATTTTAAAAAACCCATTTTTAACATTTTTAACTATTTTAAAGATGGGCAGTAGTTGAATAGTATTTATTTAATATATTTAACTCTCACTTTTCTTCTGGAAATTCAAAATGGCACACAGGGGATTCAATTCAATCTCACACTCGTTATTCTTTCAGGATCAGAAAGAGAAACTTAGTTACAAGTGAAGAGAAGACTGTAGTATATTGGCTCTGTGGGAGCGGTGATATCCCCCAAAATATTAATCCTAACAGGATGCAATTTAATTTCATTAAACTCTGCACAGTTTCATCCTCCTCATGAGATACATAGAAGTGCACAAAAACAGAGTGAGAAGTCATCAGGATTAACAGAAAAGTAAGATTTATAACTTTCTAAACTATGTGTTAGATGTATAAATGTTGGTGCAAAGGGAACCTTTTTTCCTGGTAACCAACCATTCGATTTTTCTTTGCATGACTAAGCAAACAATGCATTGACATTGGGTAACTAGTAGAACAATCTGGGTTGCAAAATCATTATGGCCATTAGGTTTAAAAAGAAGAAGAAGAAGAAGAACTATGGCAAACACAGCTCTTTCCTAACCCCTAGAAATTTTTTAGATTTTTTTCAGCTCACACCTGCTAGTTCTATTATTGTTAACAAACAGCTGATGACTCCTCCTTAAAAGAAAGAAATAGCTGTCTTTACGCAGATGGTATGGCCATGAGCACAACAGTCTGACTGTACTTTATGATGGGTGATAACAATGATATTTTAAATTTTGTCAGAAATATATTGTCCGCTACAGAACTGTACAGGATATACATAATTGAATATGCATTGACCCAGATGATTGGATATGTAGCTTAGCCTTTTTTATGGACACTGTATGCTAAACTGTTTACTTGTTATAAATGAATCAAGGGGGGATATTACCAAAAAGATGATAAACAATTCAATCTGAGCTTTAATATAACTGGGCTTACCGGGATATTGCTTGGGTGTTAGTTCCAGTTTGTGAGACAATTGCATGGCCCCTGTGGAATGATCTATTGTATACACTTGCACAGACCCACTAGAAAAGAAAAGAAAAACACAATTCTGAGATAAGAATTTTAAAATTAAGCTGATTAGATGAAAATCTGAATTGAAAGACTGTCCACTTCATATAATTAATTCAAATACAGATAGTCCTCAACGTATGACCACAACTGAGCCCAAAATTTCTGTTTATTTGCTAAATGAATTTTGCCCTATTGCATAACCTTCCTTGCCTCATTTGTTACGTGAATCACTACAGTTGATAAGTTAATAACCTGGTTAAGTGAATCTGGCTTTCCCATTGACTTTGCTTGTCAGAAGGTCTCAAAAAGATGATCACATGATCTTGGGACACAGCAAAAGTCATAAAAATGAACCAGTTGTCAAGCATCTGAATTCTGATCACATGATCACAGCGATGCTGGAAAGTTTGTAACTGTGAAAAAGGGTCATAAGTCACTTTTTTCAGTGCCGTTATAACTTTGAATTAAATGAACTGTCGTAAGTCAAAGACTACCAGTACCTCATTAGTGTCAGAGGGAAACAGATGTCATAATCATATTAGGGCTGTGCAGAAAGCTTGAATGTAGCATCTGCAGGCCTTCCTTGAACCAATTCTAGATTTAAGATATGACTTATTGAAAGAACTACTAATAGGTTTAACTGCTACATGAACACCATGCATCCAACTGAATCCATTGGGATCTACTAGATCAGGGCTTTTCAACCTTTTCACCGATTGTACTACTTTTAGAATATCGCAATGTTCAAGTACCACCAGTCACCTAGCAAGATGTCAAAAACTTGATGACCCAAAAAACAGAAAAAAATGATAAAATATAGATAGTCCTCACCCCCTTTATATCCTCTCTCTTCTTTTCTCACCCCCTTTAATATCCTCTCTTCTCTCCCCCTCAGCAGGATCCAGGCAACAACTCACGCAGTTCCATTTCAATCTCTGCCTGAAGACTGCGTGAGGCTGCCTGCCACTCCCAATTAGCTGGAACTGTGCACGCTGATCCTGGGCTCTCCCAGGACCCAGGCACGCAATGCCTCACGCAGCTCCAACTGAATCTCTGCCTGAAGACTGTGTGAGGCTGCCTGTCACCCCCAATCAGCTGGAGCTGCGCGCAGCAATCCTGGGCTCTCAGCAGGACCCAGGCAATGCGTCATGCAGCTCCAGCTTAATCTCCACCCGAAGACTGTGTGAGATTGCCTGCCACCTCCAAGGCCGCCGGCAATCAGCTGGAGCTGCGCGCTTTGATCCTGGACTCTCAGTAGGACCCAGGCAACGCCTCGTGCAGTTCCAGCTGACTTTCCCACAAGCCTGTGCGGTGCTGCTGCCGCTTCACCTCATCCACTTTTACACTTTTTTTACACATTTTTTTACAGTGCCGTTCAACCTGTCATACATGTATCACCTGCCAGGTGCCAACGTACCACTGGTGATATGCGTACCACCGGTTGAAAAGCCCTGTACTAGATAAATAAATATGCACAATGCTTGTTAGATTGGATTGGTTGGCTTTCTTATTTATTTCTTCACATCCAACCTTTTTCTACTTTTATACCATACAGCAGATAACTTAGAAATGCAATGAATAATCAATCTTTTAGATAACAACAGAATAATCTAATATTCTGGTAAATTATTTTCACAGTACCATTTCATTTTACAATATGAGAAATGGCCTTCTTATCTTGGGGCAAGTAATTCAGAAAATTTGAAGAAGTTTTAAGAAAGGGCAACAAGGGTACTTAATGCACTAAAAACTAAGTATTATGACAAGAAAGTGAAGGCATTTGGCACATTTAGCCTTGAGGAGAATGCAGTGGATATGATAACACACCTCAAATATCTGACAAAAGAATGTCAAACATATTCTACATGTGTGCAGAATATAAGGCAAATAATGATCAACTTATAGGAAGGCAAATTGTACAAAAAACCTTTGTACAAATATTCAAACAATATTCCTATTTCAACACCACCACTCTAAAATGTTTTGAACATTCTATTACAAGAAAAAGAAAAGCAGTTCAGAGCAAGCCTTTTGCTCCTTTTTTAGCCTTAAGCATATAAACATGGTCTAATAATCCATTTTGAGTGCTATTTACCACAAACCTTAGCTGCAGGAATGAGGATGGTGATTATTTTAATTCCATAATAAACAATGGAAATAATAGTTAACCACACCTTTTGTAGACTAATCCTGGTTGGTCTGGGCAAACAGACCTGATAAGAAGCAACAGGGGATGAATTTCTTTTAACTTTAAGTCTATTTTTATTATAACAATAGCAAAAATACACTTCTCTGGTTACTGGTTTGAGACTTTTTTCTACAACCATACTTATATAATATAGGCTTGATATCTAATATCGCTCAATGAACATGAAAGATTTGCTGCACTTGGCAACTTGAACTTTGATTATTATAGTAACAACTGTTAATGTACAAAATAGAAACACCATTAATTTAAAAACAGCGGAATTTAAAAACATGCACTTCCGTCAACCCTATTAGATAACTACATAATTAATTAAATTTATAATTTCATTTACAAGAGATAGTTTTCCCCGTGATATGATACACTTTGGATTTGCATTTAAAAGCAAAGGTAATGTCCTCTTATAGCAGTGGTTCTCAACCTTTTTAATGCCGTGACCCCCAACCGGTCGTAAGTCGAGGACTACTCAACTGGTGCAGCACTGTTTGCAGAATGGGACTTTTAGCGGGCTCAGCAGGGCAGAGACAGCCTGGACAATTCCTATTGGCTTTTGAAAGCCAATAGAATAAAAGGGAGTAGCACAGCTAAGGAAAAGGGGAAAAAAATGGCGGACTGTGTTGTTTGGCGACCCCCGTGAAATGGTCATTCAACCACAAATGGGGTCCCGACCCACAGGTTGAGAACCACTGGCATAGTAATAATTTTATACTCAGATAATCTAAAAAGAATATATTCTACTTCTGAGTTAAGATGTTCAACTTACTTTGCACAGCCAAATGCCATTAATCTGTACTTGTTATTTATAGCCACACAAGTCCCATCGAAAACTTCCTGTGCCCAAACACCATGGAGTTGCTGCAAGAATATTTTATCCAAGTTATCTGTTTAGCTTTCAGCACATTGTGTTACATCTTAAAATGAGGTATGGCCTATATGCTCTTTTTCAATTGATACACGTTTTAAGCTATAAGTACAATATCAAGCATTTTGAAATATTTATTTTATATAGTGCTAAATGTAAAGCAAAGAATGTATAAATGATGCACATGAGAATAACATATTTCAAGGAAATAAATTTACAAAGAACAAAATGATATAGTTCAAATTTATTAGAATATAACAATATGAGATTATGAAACAATCAGATATTCTAGAAATATTACTTGTCTATTTTCTCCTTTCTTTATAGGGGTAATCTTCCATTAATATTTTACTGCCAAAAAAATGAATCTTATTTTATTTATATATTTCTGTAAATTAATCCTATCTTCTAGTAAACGAGGCTAACTATATACATTTTTACAATTTCTCAAGCATAGCTCAAATATTATTAAATGGACAGATGAGCAAATATTTTGATATATCTTGGAAAAGCCAATCAAACTATTATTGAACTACTAAGAAATCTTACCTCTGCTGGGAATCCACTTGACATTGGTGTAATAAAACCAACTCTACCATCATTAAACACTACGGCAAATCCATCAAGAGTAGCACAGTATTCCATATTTCTTATGTGCACACTTTCAAAACCCAAAAAAGAACCTGGTAAAGAACACAGTTATTAAAAGCTGCCATTATTAAAGTGCAAGCTCTCTTCATCAGTTCTATTTCCATATAATATAAGAAATGGGAATTGCTATGAATTAATAAAAATATCAATTACATTTTAATTCAGAATCCCCACTTTTCCACCCATATATAGGAAATACCTCTAGATGAATGTAGATCCACTGAAAATGGTACTGTACAGAGATTTATGGCTTTCCTTCCATTCGTCAAGCCATTCCAGTGAATAAGATGGAGAAGACCATCAGCTGTAGCAATGATCAGATCCTCTAGCATGGACTGTAAACTACAAGCAAGGCACATTGTTTTATCATACATTTGATATAAAAGAAATGAAATTTTTACCAATACATCAATTCTATTTAGAACTTTTAAACATTTTTATAGACATAACCCAACACCACCTCCAAGATCTGCTCTAAATAATTCTCCAACTTATTGAAGCAGGATGTAGGGATGGAAGGACAAGAACTATTGAAAGTAGCCCTGTGTTCTGCTAAGAGAGGCAGAGTAACTCGGAAACAGACCTTTGGACACTACTTTAGAGCTTCCCAACTATCTGAAATTAGTCAGAGTGGTATATACAGTTCCCCTTCTATTAAGAATTCAGAGCAGAGAAAAAAAATACGATGTTACATTATTTCACGTTTGCATGTACAAGGTTTTACATGATTTCCATCCCCTTTACTTTAAGAGGAAAGGAAATGTTCCATTTTTATACAATGTATATATTGTGTTTTCAGTTACATTGGTCAGCACTAGGAGGCGCTACATGGCCAGATTGGTCCTATTTGGGACTTGCCACCCAAAAGCTTCAGTGGGGTTCAGACCCTGTATTGACAATTGAGCTCATGGACATTTGTACTTTAGATAACTATAAATATAGTACAGACTGTATACAAGTGGTCCGTTGACAGCTTGTTCAGAGATATGATGCCACTGAAAAAAGAGACTCATAACCAGTCTTCAAAATTGCAGCCATCACAGCATCTCTAAAGTCACATGATCATAATTTAGTCACTTGGCAAGCAGTGCATATTTACAGTGGTTGAGGCATCCTATGGTCACGTGATCACTATTTGCAATCACCACAGCCAGTTTGCAACAAGCAAAGTCAACAGAGAAGTCACAGGAACTTGGAAACTGCAGTCACATGATCTTGCACTTAACCTGTGGTGATTCACTTAAGAAACACCACTAGAACTGATGTAAGCCAGTGCAGTCAGGTGACATTTCAATTAACAACCGCTCTGCTTAGTGACATATTTTGTGGTTCGTAAGTGAGGACTACAAAAGCTCCATGTCCTGGCACTCAGTAGAGCTGCAGGAAAAGATATACAGAATCTGTCCAAACAGTATAACCAGTTTATCTGCCCTTAAGCTCTCAGAGCCCTTATATCAGAGTTTCTAGAAATTTTCTTGGTGGGGGCAGCTGTAGTATTTCTGATTAAAAGAATTAAGTAGTAGATGGTGAGAAGATCTACTAAAGATTCTAAGGAACTGCCAAGCAAATTGATACTCTAAGATGACATTATTCACTTCTGCTCTTAATTATACTATAATCTGATAACGCTGCATTATTAATCACCTTATTTCCTGCTTTTCTGGTAAATAATTTAAATATAGAAGTTATTAGTCACTGTACCTGGTAATAGCTGCTTGTAAATCTAGCACTTGTTTCTTCTCTAGATTTAATGATGGAGCACATTGTTCTTCCTTATAATACGGTGTTCCTTTCAGATGGGGGCTTCCTCTTTTAAAAAAAAGAACCAACAGTACTCAATACATTTCCCACCCAAGTTCTATATAATAATATACTAATTCAGCCTGTGGTTAAATAAATCCTTAAAATAAATCTTGATCTGAAGATATACGATAAAGCAAAACATTCCAAGCACTCACACACATTTCTATTACAAGCTATGGTCCTGAAAACAATTCTTATAAAAAGGCCTGGGGAGACCAATACTCAAGTCTAATTCACACTTTTCCTCCAGCCACCAAAGCAAGCTATAGGAAATGCTTTTCAAGCCCAAAGTACTGCATGGCACTGAGATTCCTCTACCCATGGAGATATACAATATTTCAATGCAAAACACTTAACAATTATTTTGAAGTTTCATATAATCAAATATGTGGTACTAAGACAACCAAATATTCATAGCTTCCCAGGAAGATTATCTTTGCAAAAATGAGTTTTATGAAAAATAGCTCCCACCGTTTCTATAACTAGATCACAATTTAATGAGTATTATGAAATCACGAAGACTGAAGACTTAGTTTATGCTCAGAAAGATATTATCTACTCAACAACAGCTATATATTGCAATTCGAAAGACCTTGAAAGAAATTTTCATCAAGAAAAGCTTATCTGTGCAGAAAATACAGATTTATTACTTCGCTTATTTGTACCATGATTTTCATGATACAAAACCATAAAAGAATTTAGGGTTAGGTAACCCAGATGTTGGAGAGCAAAATGGACATCTCAAACAAACTCAGAGTGCTTGGGTATGGTTAAGATGGCAATGGCTTTTCTAGCCTGCCCTATCTATGTTTCGTAGAAAAATACATGGGAAAATCCCATTGGAGGGTTAAGTCACCATAAACACGAAGAGCAAAATGGACATCGCCAACCATCTCAGAGTGCTTGGGTATGGTTAGGAGGGCATTGACTTTTCTCGCCTGCCCTATCTATGTTTCCTGGTAAAATACATGGGAAAATCCCATTGGAGGAAAATTCCACTTAGGATTAGGGTTAGGTCACCATAAACTTGGAGAGCAAAATGGACATCACCAACCAACTCAGAGTGCTTGGGTATGGTTAGGAGGGCACTGACTTTTCTAGCCTGCCCGATCTGGTTCCTGATAAAATACATGGGAAAATCCCATTGGAGGAAAATTCCACCTAGGGTTAGGGTTAGGTCACCATAAACTCAGAGAGCAAAATGGACATTGCCAACCAACTCGGAGTGCTTGGGTATGGTTAGGAGGGCACTGACTTTTCTAGCCTGCCCTATCTATGTTTCCTGGTAAAATACATGGGAAAATCCCATTGGAGGAAAATTCCACTTAGTGTTAGGGTTAGGTCACCATAAACTCGGAGAGCAAAATGGACATAGCCAACCAACTCGGAGAGCTTGGGTATGGTTAGGAGGGCACTGACTTTTCTAGCCTGTACGATCTGTTTCCTGGAAAAATACATGGGAAAATCCCATTGGAGGAAAATTCCACTTAGATTTAGGGTTAGGTCACCATGACCTTGGAGTGCAAAATTGACGGTGCCAATGGACTCAGAGTATCTGGGTATGCTTAAGAGGGAACTTATATTTCTCGTGTACCTAATGTAGGTTTCCTGGTAAAATACATGGGAAAATCCCATTGAAGGAAAATTCCACCTAGGGTACAAGTAAGAAAGAAAAAAATAAAGTATTTTCAAAAATTAACAAATGTTCAGGATCTCAACCACAAGCCATTGGGAAAGATCATTTCAGGGAGAAGAGTTAGTCCATGTGGATTAGGTTTTAAACTACCTTTATTTGTATAAATTACCTTTATCTGTTTTTCTATTTGTCTGAAATGTAAATATTTTTAACTAAGTGAATTTGAGATTATGGTTGCTTGGTAGGAAGAATTATATTTAAATATTTATCGGGAAGAGAGGGCTGTTCTATTGTCTTTATGATATTAAACTGTGCCATATATATAAACTATAAAACATAATAAGTCTGAGTTTATAAAATAACATTCCAATACTGAAATGATTAACAACAGTGTGAAATTTTCAAGTAATACTGGAAAGCAAGTTACAATTGCCTCGATACAAATTAAGTTCTGCTAGAACAGGGGTGTCAAACTGCCGGCCTGCAGGCTGGATACATCATGGTGAAACCGCACCCACCCCATTGCCCAGTGATGTTGCGAATTTGACACCCCTGTGCTAGAAAGAGCATGGACGGATATTCTGTTGTCATACCACGCAAACTTTACTTGTATATAATTTATGAAAAACACTGCTTCCGTAGAAAAACCATTATAATTAACTATGAACTGTAATAATTTCTCATCATGTACTGATCATTTGTCAGATAATCAAATTATAAGAACAAACCACTTTGAAGTACTTTGTATTAATGTGGGTACAATGTGGGTGCTCCAACTCTGAAGGCTTTTAAGAAGGGACTGGACAATCATTTGTCTAAAATGGTATAGGGTCTCCTGCTTGAGCAGGGGATTGGACTAGAAGCCTCCAAAGTCCCTTCCAACTCTGTTATTCTAAGATTCTAAGTCCAATTACATAGGACATTTAAAATGCAGTCTAATCAATAAGATAATACAATCACAGAACAAATGCTGAATAACAATCAGGTTTCAGTAGAAGTTAAAGAGCATTTTTAAGGTGGGAGAGAACTCCTGTAGTCAGAAAGCATGCTGTTCCCTTTCCACTATCTCCTCTAAATTTCATTCCTATCTTCCATGATTAAACATTTGCATATAGCAGAAACATTTAGACTAAGAGCAAATTGCTACTCCAACTAACAAAGAGTACTCATATACTCTGTACTCATTTCATTAATCGTATTTTATTATAATTGTATAATATCTAAGACACCAAATACTGTTCTTCAGATGAATAGTGACTGCATTGTTACATTAAATAGTGATGCATATTGCATAATGACTTCTGAAAGATACTCAGTCCAAAATATGTATCACCACTTCAATTTATTGCATTGGATTGTAAAAATATATAACTCATTACAACAGGCTAGGAAGACATTTATTTACTGGACATATTACAGAGTTATTTAAGAACCCGGAAAGAAAAAAAAAGTCAACAATAAATGAAATGAATTAATATTACCCAAAGACTGCCAGAAGCCTCATCTGAAGAGCAGTCAATATTAGTAATTAAAATTTTATATGAGAATGCAATAATGTATCATTTAAAAAAAACAAAAGAACAAAACTATTTGAATAGTCAAAATACTAGCATCTTAAAATCATCTGTTTCACATAATTACATATATACTATGCAAAATGCCAATTATGTATAAAATGTAAGACAACAATAAAACTGAAACACGTTGAAGTGACCTATAACAATAATTTTTGGTAATCTCTTTTTTAAAACAGTCGACAAGCTTAAATAAGATGTCCTGTGTAAAGCAGAAAAAGAAAAGAAAATGCATATCAGCAAGTTACAAGATGACGCACTGTGTAGATCAAGCAATCCTCGTCCCATGTAATTCTAGGTAACTATGAGGTACCTTGTACATTTGGTATTTTTCTTCTTACTCATCTTGGCTTTAGTGCAATAATGAAAGACAGGGTTAATATGCTAAACCAGTATTCCCAGACATGAAAGAAATAAGGCAATAAATATGCATTTTGTAACCTATCTTGTACAGGTGTCCTTGTCTTATGACCACAAATGAGCCCAAATTGAGACAGTTGTTAAGTGAGTTTTGTCCCATTTTACAATCTTTCTTGCCATAGCTGTTAAGTGAATCACTGCAGTTGTTAAGTTACTAACACAGTTGTTAAGTGACTCTGGCTTTCCCATTGACTTTGCTTGTCAGCAGGTCACAAAAAGTGACTGCATGACCCAAGACACTGCAACTGTCATAAATATGAATCAGTTGTCAAGCGTCTGAATTTTGATCACGTGACCATGGGGAAGCTGCAACAGTCATAAATGTGAAAAATGGTCATAAGTCACTTCTTTCAGTGACGTTGTAACTTTGAATGGTCACTAAACAAACTGATATTGAGGATTACCTATACACCTAAAACAATGAAAAGGCAGTACATATATAGTGGTGCATAAAAGTTTATGAACTTTTTTGAATATTCAATATTTCTGCATAAAACAAACGAAAATGTGATCTGTTCTCCACAGAAGTCCTACAACTAGTATGTAGCCTTGGTTCCTTTCCCTCAATAAATAAATGAATGAGTATAATGTTTTTGACTCGTCCAGTTACAGAAGGGAAATAAAAAGCTGAGGACATTATGTCTAGGACCAACAGGCTAGAACTAAAATGCAACCCCATAACTTTGCTCCCATTTGCTTCCTTAACTGAACAGCTAATATTTTCATATCCATCATTCTTTCTTGCTCTGTTTACACATACCATTTCCATAACATCCTCTACCTTCTTTTCCTTCTGCCACAAATCCAACCAATGCCTTATATCAGTGGTCCTCAACCTTTACTTTACCACAGATCCCCCTTTAAATACATTTTGTGGCCATGGATAATGGCCATGGACCCTCCAAGACTTAACTCAAGATTTAAATCATAACATTTATTCAAGCCTTCGCAGACCCATGATGACATTGCAGCCCCCAGAGGTCCACAGACCACAGATTGAGAGCCACTGCCTTATATTTAAATTCACTTAAATTCATTTAATTATGTCTAACATAATTTGATACCATTTTGCAAAAGATGCCAAAATCTAATTGTTTTTCTTTTCAGTCTAAGGGGAATCAAGCCAGAATTCCATCCCATGCAATGTTAAATCCTTCAACAGAAATGGTTCCACATTACTCTTTTTTCTTTGTTGATAGCCACTGAAAAGGTTGAAAGATATATGATCACACCCCTTTAAAATACTCTGACACACAAAATAGCCTTGTGAACTTATTTTAGTACTTCAATAGCTTTGACCTTTAAACTCGGAATGTAAGTTGGTGACAGAAGCAGGAAAAAATGTTTTATCTATGTTGCCACATCAACAAGAGCTATATTTCTGTAGTCTCTTACCATAGATGTTTAAAAATTAGAAGAAATGAAGAGGAAGATCACTAAAGAATACATGAACAACAGAAGGCAAAAACAACAAGTGATTCTATATAAAATGTTTTGTATGAATACATCGTATAGAAATTCTAATTCTATTACAATGAGATATGAGATTGCCAGCAAGAATGTTTTATAATACTCTTCAAAATTTATTTATCTATCAAGCCTAAGAGCATTTCTGAACTACATGTGTATCTCTGCTTCTATCATAAACATAAATATGTATATTTCATGCATAGTCTTTCCAAACAATTATTTTCCGAGATGATTGTCATTTTTCCATAGCAGATTTATAAGTTTTTTTTCCAACTGACAGAGTATTATTACTAGAGGCAGCAGAGATGGGAAGAGTTTCTGAAGATGAGTACCGTTTTAATCAAAAGAATAAAGTAGTTAATTTTTGGCTGAAAACTAATACTTTTTCAAAATCACAGGACACAGTTTGATACTAGGAGAAGGAATAATTGTAACTGTTACATACTAGCATTATTTATGGTAGCTCACTTCCCTGAAAATTTCTTAACATAGTGGCAGAAAAAAATTAATAGAATTCTGTTTATTAACATGAAGTAAACACAAAATGGTCAAAAGATAACAGCAAATCCTTATTAAATGTAATTGATTTTTTTTAATGTAGATTGATTTCTAAAACGTTATTGTCCCTCTTGTTTATATATAATTTAAGGAACCAAGTGGTAATTATTAAAATGTTCAACTAAAATTTCATTATAAGAATGCTGAATAGCTCACTGCTTCAACAAACAGTTCCAGAAAACTCTTAAATCTTCCATTTCGATCATAGACCACCCCTGGGAGAGCATGATCTTGGAAGAAGTTTAGTGTGATCTGGAAGAATTACAGAATGTTCCAAAGTTCTCCAGAAAGTACTATTCCCAAACTTGGGAGTTTTGTATATCCCCATTTCTATTAATTTGCCTTAGATGCAGCTAATTCAAGATAGTGGCTTAGTATCATTTCTATGCCATCAAGGTCATCATAGCTTTGAAAGCTAAGCTTTACTATAATGTATAGCAGAAAGTAGTTTGGTCACTCAGTCATAAAGACAACTGTATTATATATGTATTCTTCAGGAACAGGAAGAACATTCTACTGATATATCACTATTAATTTGCAGCAGACCTTTAAGTATTTCTTGTCTTCCTATTAACAGTAGCACTTCATCATCACCAGTGCTAATAGAAATTTATGATTGAAAGGCCTTTAAGCACTATTATACTTAACAAATCCCTGACTTTAGCATATGCTTTAAGATGACGTAGTCTTTAATTTGAAATATATGTGCTTCATTCTACATATGCTACTATTCTTCAATTTAATGGAGCCAGGATTTGGGGGCAGTGAAACTAATTCATCTAATAGGCTGCAGAGAGTTATTTAATCAGTTTGGTCCAACTTTTAAGAACCAGTTGTTAATTTTTTTTCCCTAGATATTAGCACAACTAAGTCAAACCTCACATGTTCCCTGCCAGATCAGGAAAAGCAAGAAGTCTAGAGCATGTTTGAACAAGTAGAGGTCACAGCTGCAACACTATCACGGTTCAGAATTTCCAGACAGGCAGAATAGGAAAAAGGTGAAGTTTGGATTAACTGTTCTACTTGCATCAAAAATCCGGGGAGTTAAAACCAAATGAAGAACATATTTTCTCTGATACTAATGAAAGACATAGTTTCTACTGATTCGTTTTAAAAGAACTCCGTACATACTTAGGGTTTATGCATAATGCATACCTATTCAAGTCATAAGGATTCTAGATAGAAAACTGTATCACATCACCAGTTCTAAGCAGATGTGTGACTAGTGAATTTAGAATTTTAGCTGAGCTTAACTATTAGACCTTTAAAGTGGGGGGGGGGAACTATAGCCCTTTTATGACTTGTGGATTTCAACTCCCAGAATTCCTGAGCCAACCAGGCTGGGAGTTGAAGTCCGCAAGTTATAAAAGGGCCATAGTTCCCCACCTCAGCATATATTAATAAAGATTTAAAAATGGAGTGGGAGTTAAAAAGAAAAAAACTTATTTCTAATCATTTTTATTTTCACAATTCTTACTCAATAGGAATAGTCTCCTTATGCCTTCAGTTATTTGAAGAAAACAATTGGCAACCAGGTTTTCTTTCATTATTAAAAAATGCTATCCAGCTGAAAGGAAATTTTTTATATGGAACATTTTTTTCTGTCAAATCTCACTTTCCCAAAGCACTTCATTTTCCAAAGGCTCTCATTTATTTTTAGTTAAACTGTATTATTTAGGACAAATTCCTGCCTTTATGTCAAAAGTCAATCCTATGTGAATTTTTTTTTCATGGCACTGCAAAGTTTGAGAACATCCAACTTATTGGCATTGTTATTTGTTATCATTTTTTTTGAAGAAATAATACAGCTGTTTTGAAGAAGCATTGCTGTGTTCTGTTCACTTTAATATTTCTCAGTTCAAAGGGTTAACATAACAATTGTTGAGGTTACTAGATGTTGGTTAATTTGATAACATTTCTGAATACACTGAATAACAAATCACTGCCAATAACAAACAATAGTCAGTATATTGAACTAACAAATCACTTCTAAATCACTGCCAACTCCTGAATATGCCTGAAATCTGCCCATCCTTTCTCTAGACAACTGATCCAGATATGTATTTTTTCTTATTTACATTTATTAAATAGAATTTTCAAGTTTCTGCTATTAAAACAGAATTTTAAAATTTCATATTATGGAGTAAAAAGTACAAAAGAATTGACAAATATACTGTATACATTACTAATATAGCCACATTTTTATGTCATACAAAAAGTAAATTTGTTTTTCTTTCCCCATATTTTCCCTTATGAATATTTTCTAATCCAAAAATAATATTTTCAGCAAAATGTTAAAGTACCAAAACAGATTTGGGGAAGGGAAAGAAAATAAAGGAAAATTCCTATTGTAACTAGAAATATGTTTCTGTGGTGTTTATTTCTGTGAAATTTGTTTACGTAGCCCTGTATAGTGGAACAAATAAAGGATTTATAGTAAAACTTACTTGGGATACACTGGCTCATACAAGTATTTGTCTCTTGCAGAAAGAAGATTGAAAAATAATATGTATCCATTTGCAGTCTGAAAGATAAGATAGCCAAAATTAAAAAATGGATTTAATTTTTTTCACATAAATAGAGCTGTTAGTAATTTAAACTCCATATTATTTAAAACATGAATATTGTGTTCAAGGGAAAAAATAAAAAGGTAGTCCTCGGCTTACAAAGCAGTCATATTTTATTCATGAAGTAAGAAACAGCGCTCTGTTCTCCCTGAACTGTATCTCACATTTATGAAAATAAAAAAAAATGTATCAGACCATACAGTCTAGTCTTCCAAGTTACCCCAATACATATTTCTAGAGTAAACAAACTTGATAAGCAACATTATCTGTACTTTATTTTTACTCAGAGGATACTTTTTGTTCATGACATATTGAAGTTCTATATTTCAGCCAAATTAATGGCAGAAAAAAAGTTTAAGAAAACCTTAAGAAGACAGAAAGGTACTTAAAAGGCAGAAGACTTTATATTGAGAGAGAGAGAGAGAGAGAGAGAGAGAGAGAGCAAGAGCACAATATTAGCTTAAACACCTGATTTTTGAATTTTTATTCTTTAGTTTCAATATATTGTTTTATTCATTTAATCCTAACCTCCCCATTAGATGGATAACTGCCCACAACATTAATACACATTTTTCCCAAAATTAAACTAAAACGGACTCTAAATCAAAAGCAAACACTTAAAAGAATGTTAACCAAATTCTTTCTTTTAAACAATTTAATTTTTAAAATATATTTCTCAAAGACATAAGGAGAAAAAAAATAAAGGTTTCGGGTTTCTTTCCAAGCATGGTTTCCTGTTTTTCAGTTAAGAATATGATGGAGAAGGAAAGCATATTTTCACAGCTGTTTCATCTAGTGATATTTTTTTCTTTAATTTTTAAAGCAAAACTATTTTAAATCCAAAGATTTATCCACAGATGTGTTCCTATATCTACGTATATTACAATTTCCAGATTATGTTCTAATTAAATTCAGTGTTTGAAAGAAACAAAAGGAACAAGATAGCACTGTCTATTTAATCTTACATTCTTTACCATTATCTGTTTTTAAATAATTTATTCATTTGCTGTGTTATGCTACAAGAAAGTGTAAAATGACACTTTGTAGAAGTATCATCCTGACATCAGCATAGATGCACATTCTTGAGTTCCATTTGCCATACAAGTTGATAATGTTACAAGACTCAGTTCTGTATATGCTGATATGAAGAAGGCTGGCATAGTCATATTTAACCTACATTTTTCTGTAACAATTATTATTCCAACTTGTTCTTATTTTATATTCAGTTCTCTAATTTTAAGAAGCTATCACTAGC
Organism: Crotalus tigris; assembly: GCF_016545835.1. Classification (NCBI taxonomy): domain Eukaryota; kingdom Metazoa; phylum Chordata; class Lepidosauria; order Squamata; family Viperidae; genus Crotalus; species Crotalus tigris. The sequence continues at coordinate 52,478 of NW_024097700.1, forward strand.
TTCCATTGAAATTTGTATAAGTAAACAGATTTAGATATACGTAGGTTCCTCCAAACAATAGCAATTATCATTATTGAAAGCTACAACAGCTCAGAAGAATGATGCCAAGTTTTTTAAGCAACCCAAACCTAGTCTTGCCAGTAAAAGATCCAGGCTATCATGGATAAAATACCAAAGTCTCATGAGGTTTAGGATATCAATCTTATAAAATATTTCAAAAAGCTATTTTGGATGAAGCCAGGCCTTATGCCTGTTACCTGGCTTCTTTTTTCCACCAAGAAATCACATGGATTAACTGCAGACTTGATGGAAGGGAATCAAGTTATGAACGGTTATAAATTTGTACTTCTTCATTTTGAAATGAAATGCAGAAATGAGAAATGATTTTATTTCTCCCCTATTCTTTTACTAATAAATATTATGGGATTAGAATTAAAAATGTGGTATTATTTATGTTATTGATATTACGTAATATTACTTTGGCTACAAATCCAAAGGAAAGCAGTGCTGTATGTGCTTGGAACATCTGATTCTTCAGACTACCTTTAATGTCAAGTCATTTTTTTCTGAGCAAGGTTCAAGCTATATGTTACACTGTGTTGAAACTTCCAGATACTAATTTCGCTTGGTCAAACAATAAACCTATGCCTCCCCTTCATATTTGTGTATCATTGAAATTTCAAGATAATGCAAATAATAATTGATTGCTCCAATACTAAAATTCTTGATACAGAAAACATATTATAGTTATGTTGTGTTTCAGCACAGGATCTTGCTTCTCTTTGCCTATAACGTAATCAAACCAATTAATTTTAATCACTGACACAAACTGCTTGGATACTAGATTGGTTAACGACAATCTTGTCAAGTACCATTAGTTTTTCAAACTATATGCACAAGCTCACAACATTATACCCCTTTACCATGCCAGATTCATTACTGTTTTTATTCATTTTTAAGTATGTTAATGTTAACTGGAATACTGAATGTATTACCTCAAAAATGTATTTTGATGTGGCAAAACCACCACTCTTACTATTTTATGCTAAAGAATAAAAATTACATATTACTTCTAATACAAACCACCAAACAATTAAATAAAAATAGAGAACTTTTTTAAAACAGAATTTGCCATATTGGATAACAAAATTTGCTACTTGGAAAATCTGTTGAGATTTTGAAAAATTAGTAGCAAGAGATGATCACTAGCAATATAATCAAACAACAGTCAGGATTTGGCACTTTAATAATTTAAAACTTGAAAATAAAGACAATTATTTTCCTTAATTATTATTTGAAAACATATTATAATAAAGCATAGAATACCAATTCAATCAACATTCACATTTAAATTCACATTCAAGTATAAAAATGGTCAAAGCAAATTAGTTTATCAATATGGTTTTATTTTTATTGACTGGACATTAAAAACACCTTTTATGATACATGGAGAGATAATGGGTAACAATTATGATTACCTGTATTTCAAAAATCTACTTTATTAGATTTCTTGAATAACAACCATATGAAATTATAAAGCCATTTAAAAAAAATTAAATGTTTTCACAACTTTGCCACAAATATATACAAAAACTGCCTTAAAATAGTGCTTTGGAATGTAATGAGTAAAAAAACAGCTAATGGCCAACTATGATGTTAAATAAAATTAGCCAATCAAGCAAGTAACCAAAGGCCTCACAACCTCCCTGTCCCTCATTCAGAGAACCTCAAGATCGCATTGACAAATTACAGGAATATATCAAACAATGAAAATAAGAGTTTGAAATCTTATCAGAAAATGAAGTAAGCATGTTTCACCTCTAAGAAGATGTCCTATATTGCTGTATTTGTATTTAATATATTATAAAGATTAATGCAATGTAAAGGTGTGAATATACATTTGAATGAGATACTAAAAATTCAGAATGTATGTCTTTATGAAGAATGATGGTTTTATGAAGCATAATACAACCTCAACCTTGTATTCAGACAGGTTGTTGCTGGAATCATAAGAATATAGAACACTGAATTCTTTATCCAACGTATTTGGAGGAAAGACAAAAAAGAGTACCCAAGGGACTCTGCAATAGTCTTGTGGAACAGCCCTAACTGATGACAGCTTAAAGAGATGGCCCCTGACTCTCAGATCATGATTGCTCTAAGCAAAAAAAAAAAAAGACAGAAATTTAGATACCAACTCCATCTATATTTTAAATTTACTTTTAAATTAATTTTATATTTTTCAATAAAAAGTTATGTGAAATGTCTCTCTATTAGACTTATAGCTCTATACAAGATTCTTTACTTACCGAAACAGCTATCATGGTACTGTCAGGCTTCCATTCAGCTTGGTCATAATGTCCAAACTGCGACACAGCTTTTAGTGTTTCTTTGTAGCTTACAATTAGCACACTGGGCTGGGGTAGGAAGAGAGATAGTACACAACAGTTACATTCTTTTATATGTCAATGTTACCTTTTTAAAAAAGTCTAAATCTACTAGCTATTACTTTCACAAGTTCAACTCTTTCAAATAGCTTTAAACACTTTAAGTGATAGCACCCTACCTCTTTTCAAAGAAGACTATAGTACAACTGTAAAAATCATTATTTATATTTTCTAAAATATTGCTCTATACCTAAATCCAATGCTTAATACCAAAAAGTATACATTAACATTTAAGAAGTTACCTCTTAGCAAACTAATTAAGAATTGTGGCTAGGAAAATATAAGACTTCCTTATTTCAAAACCACAATATAATCCTACTTAATTGGCAGGTTATAAATTAAGCATGATGTCTTAAAATGTTCTGCTTAAAAAATATGGCTCATGCACTATTACCACTTTCAAACATTTATTCAAGATGTACAGCTATTGTTCAAAATGGTTCAATTCAGATAGAACAGTCAATCACTCCAAAGTGAGAAATATATTAATAAAAGCTAATGTTGCATCATAATTCTCAGGCTTGGAAAGATCAGAACATTCTCTCTTGCACAGAAATGTTTATTTTAACAAATGACTGAGCATTTGTTCCAGAATTTGTTTTATAATGGTTTGATTTCTATCATTTGCAGCACAAAATTTCAGATCAATGTACTGAAGATACTAAAAACATTGGAAAGTGAGCTGATGGTTCACCAAGATGCAAATTTATAAATTCCCTATAGTATCAATAATATACTTCCAGAAGCAATTTGATGGGCTCCAGGAATATAATAAACGATTGTAAAACAAATGTAGTATGTCAAAGCTATACTTTTTTTCATTTATGAACATCTAAATGAAAATAGAGTACCATTCAAGAACTTGCTTTTATTACAAAACAATAATTTCTTCAATATTTTACTTATCAAATTATTGCACTGTTTTTAGACACATCTGGAGATTTATGGTTTTCCAATGCTATTTCTCTAAATAAAGGCTAGCAGAGTGTTATATGTAGAGTGTTAATACATTTCCAGCACCAATTCTACAATCAATAATGATAGAAAAGTGATGATCATTATTCAATTATTTATTAATTTTATTGTAATGCTTGGTTTCTAGTATATTCAAATAAGTAACCTTAGTAATATCTGCATGTTTAATCTTTTAAATGATATCTGAAAAACTGCTTATCTCCAATTGTTTCTGCCTGGCCAGTACGTTCCAGCAAAATGAGTGTGCTCCAGCTCCCCTCCATTAAATATCACCTTGTGGGACCCAGGAAGCATGTCTTCTGGCCCCGCCCTCTGGAACAGCATTCCCTCAGAAATAAGGGTGGCACCTTTTCTAGTAGTCTGGAAAGCTTAAAAACCTGACTTTGGTTCCAATCTGGGGAGTATGTTTATTATTTGTCTAAGGCAGAGGTCCCCAATCCCCGGTGCGTAGACCGGTACTGGGCCGTGGCATGCCAGCAACCGGTCCGCACAAACAAGCAAAGCCCCATCTGTGGGATGCAGGCAGCACACAAAACCATGAACTTTCTAGTCTGTGGATAAACCTTTCTCCATGGAACCAGTCCTTGGTGCCCAAAAGGTTGGGGACCTCTGGTCTAAGGTCCCTATTTTGTAGATTTTGCTGTTTATTACATCATTTTAGTTGGAGCTGTCCATCTGATTCAATGTTTTTAGCTGTGTTTATGTTTTGTTTTATATTTTTATACACTGCCCAAAGTCCATTGGATTTGGGTGGCCTGTAAATAAAATAAGCAACTTTACATTCATATTGTAACCCATGAAATTTAGCAATGTGAAAAAATTACTTTTTAAACTCTGTCAAGACCAAAGCAACCCCAATTAAGTGCAGGGTTTGGGCCTATTGTTTAATTATTTTTGTGATTGCTTTATTTATTGCTTTTATAATTGTTATAAGCTGTTATAAGCTGTTATAAGCTGTTATAAGATGTTGCTTAAGATGGATAGTCATATGCATCTTTTAAATAATAAGTACTTTAAAATATCTTAAGACTCAATGAAAAAAAAGTCCTACTTTTTTCTCATAAGGAAAACTGAGAATTGTATGGAAGAAAATGCATCTAACTGGACACAAGCACAGTAGCTGGTCTCAGCATGTAAGCTTATTACAAGTAAATATGCTAAAACAATAACATTAATTTGTTTTGTTTCAGACAGGCACTAGTAAGAACCATAATCATTCATTAATTTTGAAATGTTGCTCTTTCAGAAGATAGGATAATAATCAATTAAATTTATTATATTTATTAATTGATAATAATCAATTAAATTTATTATAAATATGTATTATAAATTAACATACTTCTAAGGAAGATTTTTACTGCATATCAAAGGGGCAATAAAATATTTTTATGGATGTAGTGTTTATTTACATGGAAGCCTATAAAAATTTACCTGATAGAAAATTCTACTGAAATCTTACTTCTGAATAGACATGTATAGAAGCAATAGCACCAACTAATCTTATTTTATATACTGGTAAAATAACTTAGAATTCAAGAAAGTGGAAGAGAAAAGCAAGGAGAAAGCAGAAAAGAAGTTGACTGTATTAAGACTATGGCTGACCAGCTACCGTATTTCAAAAATGCTTTTATTTGTCTCCTTTCACAGAAGATAGAACATTCTGGAACTATCCTTCTACAAACAATTCGTATCTCAAATCAATATTGCTACCTTCATCTCTTCAGTAGAATTATTTCAGTTCTTTCAGACATACATGATGTATTTGTTTGCTTTACATTCTGATATCAGACTTTTTTTTCAAAGTCATACATAGAAATTTTAGTTTTCCTTATGCATTATCATTTCAAGTGCATTTCACTTTTTTCTATCGTTTACACAAGAGCTTAAACATTTAAAAGAAACTGTCACATAGCACTGAAGCATATTATTATCAATTATAAATACTAACTGGTGTTTAAAAGATGATTAAATTTTCAGTCTTCTGATCTTGCTGAAAGATATACCAAAAGTACTTCACACTTTTAAAACAAATACTTTAATTGGCAACTCAAAATATGAAAATATGAAATGTAGGCAGAAAAAAATATATAAGCACTGCAATTAACACTTTGATTTTAGTATCTTTAGACGCAATCCTATTTTACCTATTTACCTATTTATAGCTCATTTACAGGATTCTGAAGGCTATCCTGCTGATTCTAAATGTTGTGTATCATCTCAATTCAGTGAGTTAAAGGGCTTTCAGATATTTGTAAAAACAAGGATGACATAGCGCAAGTCTTGTCTCTGTTTGCTACACAAAACCTTATCACAATTTGCTTGCAAGTGATTTTTTCAGAATAATATTCCTTATTTTTTGTCCTATGTGTTGTACAATACAGCTCATTAAATATGCATTGTCAATGGCAGGAAATTACAGAGTGATAGCAGAGCACTGTAATAAACATATCATATGTTATATATCAGTGATGGAGAACCTTTAGAGACCGAGTGCCGAAACTGCAACCCAAAACCCAATTATTTATCGCCAGGTGCCAGATGGGCATGGCCCACTGGGTGGGCATGGCTGTGGTGGTCATGGCAGATTGGGTGGGTATGGCCAAGGTAAGCGTGGTCACGTCGATGTTGCTCGTGGGGAGGGACGCCTGTGGGGGCTGGGCAGGTTGGTGACATCTGGGGGGTCTCTGGCAGGTGGGGCGGTGAGCAGGAGGCTTGTCCTGCGGGGTGAGGCAAGGCAAGGCAAGGCAAGGCAGGGTGGGGATGCTATTGTCGCAGGGCAAGATGAGGCAGGGGCCAGGGCGGCTGCTGCCTGACACCATCGGCTCCCGCACACAGAGGCCAGCGAGCGCACGGTGGCTGACAGTGTCCATCAGCAGCCACAGCCTGCTGACCCTCAACCGGTGCACTCTGGGGCTCTGCAGCCCACCACCAGCAGTTCAGAGAAGCCTCCTCTGAGCTGGACAGATAGCTGACAACTGAGCAGTGGGTCATGCCCGGGTAAAGGAGAGCATACGAAGGGAGGAGGGATGGGACGGAGGAGAGGGAAACCAGCCATGCTGGGATGCATCTGGCCACATGGGACCTCGACGAGTTAGCAGGCGGCTGGTTGAAGAGGAACAGTTGCCATTTCCTGGGCATGGCGCGCGTGCCCACAGAAAGGGCTCTGAGTGCCACCTCTGGCATGCATGTCATAGGTTTGCCACCACTGTTATATATCAACCAATTCTCTTATGTGTCAATTTAAAAAATTCAAGCTGACATTACATTTCTGAAAATCAGAAAGATAAAGAGCTTATAGAGCACTTGGATAGTTCCTCTGATGCTAATACTCTACCTTGTTTTTCTTGATTCATGTGTATATGTGCAACATATATTTAGGAAATGGCCTTCAGAAAAAAAAGCTAGGGGTAGCAAAGAATACACAGGATGGCTATAACCAATACAAAAGAACATATGGTCTTCTAAATGTTTTGTCTGGCTTGCTGTGGTATGTGTTTGCTTTATGTGTGTGCCTACTTTGTTTATTATTGCTATGGTGGGCATTTTTGCTAGACAATATGAGGAAAATTGCCTGGTTTTTTTATGTGTGTTGCAAATGTTTTTTCTGGCAATGGTTTGTTTCCTAGTTAAACTGGAAATCCTCACAGAGAGGTTCAGAAGACAGCTCATAGAACAGTACTGACATGAACAATTATCAGAAGCTAATGAGTACTACTCTAAATATTTAGAAAAAGGGGAATAGAACAATTTTGTTTAATGGAAAGCCAGCCCAGCACTCCTGGGGGGCCTTAACATGTTGAAGTTCGTTATAAACCCTGGATGAATCTTGCAATACCCCCTGGAATGGATGATACAGATTTCATGTACATAGATAGTGTACCTGTAAAATGGAAAAAATGGGAAATGTGCTATGAAGAGACTTGTGAAACTACAAGACTGCACAAAAGCACAGAAAGTCTTTTTTCCACTTAGCATAATTTCAATGAAAATGGAAGAAAAACCGAAGCTATTAATAATCCATAATTGGGAAAGAAAAATGTAGGCAGTGGTTTTTGTAGGTAAGAAAATAATTCTGCAAGACCAACAGGACCTTTCAGGGATCCTGTTTTAATATGTATGCCTTTCAAATCCCAACTGTCTTCAGTAGGATGACATACAGATTGTGAGAATTCATGGTTTTTTTTTCCAACTCTGGCTCTGTTGAACTCGACTTTTAAATTGTTAAATAAAGGCAAGATGCTATGAAAGCAGCTACAACCTGCCACCTGAAATGCCCTCCCCTTATTCTCTAAATGGGATAACCGTTGTTCTATTTAATCATAGCTTTGGAATTAGTAGTCTTAATCACCAGCATCTCAGAAACAGGCATGTTCAGATGAAGAGATCTTCTCACTATAGAAATCCTGAGGGAAACAAGTGTAAAACCCTTGCTAAAGTGGAGGAACTATGAAAGACATGCAGATAGGTTCACAAATCCCAATGTGATCCCTGTACCGAGTAGCTCTAAACCAGTGGTTCTCAACCTGTGGGTCGGGACCCCATTTGGGGTCGAACGCCCATTTCACGGGGGTTGCCAAACAAGGCTGTCCGCCATTTTTTTTCCCTTTTCTTTGGCCACGCCCCTGGCACCCGGTGATGTATAAGTGGTTGGGGGTCACCACAACATGGGGAACTGTATTATGGGGTTGTGGCATTAGAAAGGTTGAGAACCACTGCTCTAAACCGTAACTAGGTAAGCACCATGAATTAAAGGACTCTTGCCTTATACCATACACAACTTAGCAGCAGCAGCTAATTAAAACATAGACAGGTATAGGACCTACAAGCTCACTAAACTCTTTGTTCTGTATGGGAGTTACTTCTGAAATAACTTGGAATGTAGCAGGCTGAAACAGACATAAGCATCTAAAAAAAAAAAAGATGGAATAGAGAATAAGCCTAACAAACGTTTTCCTTTAATAGTTAGTTATCCATAGATGCTACTAATTATTAAAAAGCTTTTCATTATACCTTCTGCATATTTGTAATTATGACTCATATAGTTTAGAGCCATTCTGCTAAAATTATCTTTAGCCTCAATATCTTGACTTCAAAAAAATGGCTACATGCCACACTCATTACAACAGTATTTAGTGAATTGTTAATAGTTTTCCGATGTTGGCCACTTTATTTAGTACAACTATGGCACAGTTCCAAATCCATCTATTGGCCCAAAAGGGTTGGAAATTGAAACCTGGAAGTCATATTAAGTATCTTAAGTTGGCTCTTGCACTGACCCTATTCCTTTCCCTCTACTGCCTTAGATTTTAATAAAGGGTCATAATCTTATTGTCTTTTTCCAAAAAAATACAAAGGTCATCCAATTCTTCATCCACCCAAAAGAGTGTACATATTCATAATTTCAGAAAAAAAACTGCTTTACATAAAATTGGACTGCAATTTACAAGTGAAAACATGTTTGCAAATGGTTGCTGTAAACTGGACTCACACGATGGTATACTTTGATGCAGTAGAAAATATTGTTAGCAGTAACAGAAATTGAAAAAGTTCCTCTTTTCAATTTTTTAAACCCCTCTTTTCTATTGTCAACTCAAGGTAGTGCTCATATGTATCCTCTTTTCTCCACAACAGTCCTGTGAGGTAGGCTGAGCCAAGGGAGTGACTGTCTCAATGTTACCCAGCCATCTCCCATGCCTAAAATACATTTTTCCTGGTTTCTAGCCCAACTTCTTAGCTGCTCTATTGAATTGGTTTGGGGGTTTTTTTAACCGCAGTCCTTCTACCCCACAAACTGTTCAAAAGGTCCCTCCATTACACAGAACAGAACTGGCTCTATTGGGAACAAATCATATTAAATATTGCTTCCATTCTTACTTTAATGACAGAAACCTCTGGATCAAACTCATTTCAGTGATATTTTATCTAATAGTGGATATAACAAAGCATATAATAAAATAGCTTGCATTGTTAATATCCAATTGCAATTAAAAAAGGAAATTTCTAATCTGATAGCAGAGATTGAAAAAATTAGTTTCTCAGCAATGCTTGTTAATATTGAAAATTATTTACAATTCTGATGCCATATTTACATAAAACACATTACAAATAATTGATACCATTGATGTTTATAGACACATGTATAAATCTAGGCATTTGTCTAAAAATATTTATCTATACAAGCTGGCAATCTACTCATAGAATCGGAAATGGAAAGAGACTTAGTGGTCATATAATCCAACACCATCTCAAAATAGATTCTATTACATCAACTCTGTTTGAAGATTCTATCAAAGAATTCACAACTTCATGTGAAGTCATTAGGACAGGATGAAGAGTACAAATAAAGGTTGGTGACTATTCAGAACTATTGGGATTTGGGTATATAAAATACAGAAAAAAATCTAAAAAATTATACATATGTAAAACACTAGAACAAAATTGAAGATAACAAAGGCTTTCTGTATTTGCACAAATAACCTAATCACAAGCACATATTACATTGGATGTAAGAAAATAAGAACAATGTTACATTAAAGGCCCTTATATGCACTAAATACATTTTTACATGTTTGCAAATGGATTATAAACTTGCCCTCCTCGCCAGAAAAATGGAAAGATAAATGATAAATTATAAGCAAAAATAAACTGTATTCATCCTTTACAACTAACAGCCATCCAAAGGCTATGTAATGCATAATTCTATCCTTGTACATTCTGGTATTTAGTTCAGAGTTTATTCTTGTGTAAGTATATGTAGAACTGCATTCAAAATTGTTTAATGCCATGTAGATGATTAATACCTGTTGAGAAAGTGAACTGTAGGTAATATATCCCCTTTATGGATTACTGCCTTGTCGTGGCGAAGGGGCTTGCATAACTCAATGAAGCTATAAGCTATGCCATGCAGGGTCACCCAAGACGGACAGGTTATAGCAGAGAGTTCTGACAAAATGTGATCCACTGGAGAAGGAAATTGTGGCAAGTTCTTAAAGAGATGGGAGTACCAGACCATCTCATTTGTCTCTTGAGAAACCTATAAGCGGGTCAAGAAGCAACAGTGAGAACCGAACACGGAACCACTGATTGGTTCAAAATTGGAAAAGGAGTCCAGCAAGGCTGTATACTGTCGCCCTGCCTATTTAACTTATATGCAGAGCACATCATGAGAAAGGCAGGGCTAGATGAAACAAAAGTTGGAATTAAGATTGCCGGGAGAAATATCAACAACCTAAGATATGCAGATGATACCACTCTAATGGCAGAAAGTGAAGAGGAACTAAAGAGCCTCTTGATGCGGGTGAAGAAGGAGAGTGCAAAAGTTGGCTTGAAACTCAACATTAAGAAAACCAAAATCATGGCATCCGGCCCTCTCAATTCCTGGCAAATAGATGGGGAAGAAATGGAGGTAGTGACAGATTTTATTTTTCTGGGCTCCAAGATCACCTCAGATGGGGACTGCAGCCAAGAAATTAAAAGACGCTTGCTCCTGGGGAGGAAAGCTATGGCAAATCTAGACAGCATACTAAAAAGCAGAGACATCACCCTGCCAACAAAAGTGCGTATAGTCCAGGCCATGGTTTTCCCAGTTGCAATGTATAGCTGTGAAAGTTGGACCATAAGAAAGGCTGAGCGCAAAAGAATTGAGGCCTTTGAACTATGGTGCTGGAGAAGACTCCTGCGAGTCCCTTGGACTGCAAGGCGTTCAAACCGGTCAGTCCTAGAAGAGATCAACCCCGACTGCTCTTTAGAAGGCCAGATCCTGAAGTTGAAACTCAAGTACTTTGGCCACCTAATGAGAAGGAAGGATTCACTGGAGAAGAGCCTAATGCTGGGAAAGATTGAGGGCAATAGAAGAAGGGGACGACAGAGAATGAGATGGCTGGATGGAGTCACTGAAGCAGTAGGTGTGAATTTAAATGGACTCCAGAAGATGGTAGAGGACAGGAAGACCTGGAGGAATGTTGTCCATGGGGTCGCGATGGGTCGGACACGACTTCGCAATTAACAACAACAACAGGTAATATATTTTCTTTTTCATCCTTTGCATTTGATTCTCTAGTCTTCAGTTCTAGTATTATATCTGATACTTTTTTTTATATTCACTTTTTAAATTTCTTTATTGCTCCATCTCTACCTTTTTTGTAAATTAAGAAATCCCTTGAGGAGGTTGTCCAATCATTTTAATTTTAATACCTTCCAGTATTATGTTTTTATGGAACATCAAATCTGATATAAAAACACATTGTTTTGTCCCAAGCAAATGGTACTCTAATGCAAACATATGTAATAGTATGATAAACATATTTAAGATCATTATTTTGAATGATAACAGCTTTGTAGGGAATTGTAGACTTACACTAACTTACTTGACTATTTTGAAACCAATGCTCACAAAGAAATAACTACTAGAACTAACAGACTGCCATTATAACACAATATTGCATCATAGATACCAACTGAAATAGAAGCTAAGGCAAATGGAACAACTCAAATTCAATTTTCTTTCTGGATTTTATAAAATCAAAATGTCAATGTTAAATTTAGACCAACAGATTGATGGGACATTACACTATCATATTAAAAATACATTCAAATTCAGTTACAGAACAAAAATTGTTAAGGCATGGGCACCATATGGTGTATATAGTAATTGAATATACAGTACTATACTGTATGTCAGAAATGTGATTACTAAGTTATTAAAATACATTTCACTCTTACACAAAATTTAAATCCACCAAATTACCTTCATCATTACTGTTAGTTGGTTCTTTCTAAATACATTTCTTATGTATCTTACATAAACAGCACATCCTGCGCCTTCCATGGATTCTGATATCCAATGGAACAAATGTATGAAGTGAATAAATTCAAATTTATGAACATTTCAGGTACAAACTTAAATGCTTTTCATAATTGTTACATGTATACAAAATGGAAATTCAATAGGAGTTATTGCCATTTGCCTAAAATGTAAATATGTTAGGAAAATATCACAGGATTGAACTCTTGAGAATGCAGTTCTGCTGCTCCTTTTAAAAGCGGCCAACAGTTTCTTAAAATTATTTTTTTCCCTTTGCCCAAGCCATTACAACTACAGGAAGTCTTTGATTTACAACCATTGGTTAGTGACCATTCAAAGTTATAACAGCGCTGAAAAAGTGACATGACCATTTTTCACACTTACGACCAGTGTAGCATCCCCATGGTCATGTGATCAAAATTCAGATGCTTGGCAACTGGTATATATTTATGATGGTTGCAGTGTTCCAGGGTCATGTGATTACCTTTAGTGATCTTCTGACAAGCAAAGTCAATAGGGAAGCCAGATTCACTTAACTGTGTTACTAACTTAACAACAGCAACAATTCACTTAACAACTTAACAGCTAACTTAACAAATGTCTCCTCAGCAACAAATTTAAATCAAGGACTACCTGTATGCATCTGAAGGCAGATTTGGAACTGAGATTAAGAAATACCAATAAAGTTCAAAAGAAAATAAAGCATTCCAAGAATGATACAACACAGCCAATCTGCAAAACAAGCCCTTTCTTTTTAAGTAAGCATCCCTTTGCACTCAACTTTCTCACACATCTAGAGCCCATTAAGTAACTAAAAATACATCTAACTATGCTGTCAATCTGAAGCTTTAAGAGAAGAGGCAAAGGACCCACATTTAAAAGGATAACATTAACACAGTCACATTCAGCTTAGCCATACCACAAACCGAAGCCACAAGTTTTGTTGGAGCCACGTTTTCTAAAGTATTTCCAAATTCAGCATCGCATCCCAATGAGGCTACACGCGAAGGCACATATACATATACACACTATACACACACACACACACACACACACACACACATATATATATATATATATATATATATATATATATATATACACACACACACACACACACACATACACACATATATACATACAAACACCTTTCTCACTATTCAAACCCAAGAGGGGAAAGAAAGGCACGCTAAAGTCAGATATGGAGCAATCTGGCTGGGTGGAAAAAAAAAAAAAAGAGCTTCGGGAGGAGATGATAGCCAAAAAAAACAGGCAGGTGATTATAGGGTGACGACGCGGTGAAGCAGCTTTACTCACCCTGTTGTACCAGATGCTGAGCTGGGACGGGGACAACACGGCGAACAAAGTCCTTTGCGGGTCGGCTTGAATACCGAGCGGGGGCTCCTGAGCCTCTATAGGGCAGAGCAGCCTCTTGGGCCAGCCGCTGAGGAAATACATAGCTGGAGAGGAACCCAGCGTCCCGGCCAGGCGCCGTCCTAGCAGGCAGAAACGGTGGCCGGAGCCAGAAGGGTTTTCAGCATCTGTCTCGGGCGGCCGGGAGGCTCTCGGCGTTCCCGAGAGGTACCAGCATAATAGCGAAGGGATGGAAGCTCCTCTCGGCGGCCGGCGTCGCCCCTCGCAAGGCTGAGAGACGCTCGGAAGAAGGAGGGAGTCGGAGCTGCCTTTCTGGCGGGTTGAAGCTATGGGACCGGGGGGAGGGGGGGGCGTCCTAAGGGAAAAGAACGGTTACAGCTCAAGACGGCGCCCTCGCGACGTCGCCTTAACCTTGCGGGTGCCTCGCGCTCCTCCCGCCGCGGCTTCCTTTGCCTTGGCCGCCGCCGCCGCCATCTCTTTTCTCTCTGCTACGTCGGCGTCTGGCTGTGGAAAGAAGGGGGGGCGGGGGCGAAGAAGGAGAAAGAGCAAGCGAGAGACGCATACGACCCGAAGGGGGGAGCTGAGCCCTGTTTGCCTCAGGACGGCAACTCAGTACTGGTTGGAAAAAGGGGGCGGAGAATTCGGGGTAGAGGATGCCGTGATTGGCCTAGGGTCCGTAGGAGAAACCGGAGGTGACGTTTTAGATCTGCGGAAGAACCACCGAGAAAAGCTAGAACGGAAGAAAACAACCCCCCCCCCCATTGCCTATGCAGTGGAGGACTTCTCCATTTTGCGGTTGGATCCCGAACTCCAAAGCGGTTGGGAGATCGCGGGGAGGGGGAAGGCAGCAGGTCACGGTTTTGCTTTTGGCTTTCCCGGGATGCAGACTCGGTTTCTTTTCTCCACGCTGATGGCCAAGGAATTAGGCAGACTCGCACAGGTGTTCTTATCGGCAAAAGATCGTTTTGAAGGGGTCAGTCCAAACGTACATGCACTGTATTTCATCAAGGCTTCCCTGTCGGATTTTATATTTCATTTGTTGTTATCGTTTTTATCTCTTGTGTTTTTATGGGATGTGAATGTGCCATGCGATAAATAAATAATCCCCACCACAAAGGCAGGTGCGTCTTGTAATTTAAGGTCCACTCCCTATCTCTCCGCGATCAACACATCTTGTGATCAGTTTCATTAACTGTAGTTTAAAAGTTCCTTTTGAAATTGAAACAAGATGAACTGCGCCTAAGGCAGAGTTCAGTTACACTGTTACAGAATTTCTACCGCTTGGCTGATTGCTGTAAAGATACAGTATTTGAGTCTTTTACTAATTTTTGTTGTTAATTGCGAAGTCCAGGTCTTCCTGTCCTCTGCCATCTTCTGGAGTCCATTTAAGTTCACCCCTACTGTTTCAGTTACTCCATCCAGCCACCTCATTCTCTGTCGTCCCCTTATTCTATTGCCCTCAATCTTTCCCAGCATTAGGCCCTTCTCCAGTGAGTCCTTCCTTCTCATTAGGTGGCCAAAGTATTTTCTTCTAAAGAGCAGTCGGGGTTGATCTCTTCTAGGACTGACCGGTTTGATCGCCTTGTAGTCCAGGGGATTCACAGGAGTCTTCTCCAGCACCATAGTTCAAAGGCCTCAATTCTTTGGCGCTCAACCTTTCTTATGGTCCAACTTTCACATCCATACATTGCAACTGGGAAAACCATGGCCTTGACTATACGCGCTTCTGTTGGCAGGGTGATGTCTCTGCTTTTTAGAATGCTGTCTAGATTTGCCATAGTTTTCCTCCCCAAGAGCAAGCGTCTTTTAATTTCTTGGCTGCAGTCCCCATCTGAGGTGATCTTGGAGCCCAGGAAAATAAAATCTGTCACTGCCTCCATTTCTTCCTCTTTGCCAGGAATTGAGAGAGCCGGATGCCATGATTTTGGTTTTCTTAATGTTGAGTTTCAAGCCAACTTTTGCACTCTCCTTCTTCACCCACATCAAGAGGCTCTTTAGTTCCTCTTCACTTTCTGCCATTAGAGTGGTATCATCTGCATATCTTAGGTGGTTGATATTTCTCCCAGCAATCTTAATTCCAACTTTTAATTCATCTAGCGCTGCCTTTCTCATGATGTGCTCTGCATATAAGTTAAATTATAATAGATGCACTCAAATGCAAAAGCTTTCATATGACAAAGCCATATGGCATTATAATGTGATGAAGTGGGGGATTGATTCGTCTATGAAACTGTATAAGAACATATGCTTCTGTTAGTTCAAGCAGAAAAGAAATCCTCAGCTTTTTTTTCTCCTGTGAAAGACCCTTAGAAACAACAAAACTGAATAAAATGTGTGTGTGTGAGAGTGAAAATGATCTGGAGACTACTTTTGTTTGAATTGTTTGAAGTGCAAATATTTACCAAAGAAACATTCCAATATATGACATATGTTTAATTTATTATAAGATAAGTGCTAATGAAACTCTTAGCAAAACAAATATATATATAAAGAAGATTGGTTTAAAAAATGGGGCATACATTTACTGATGCAAAAATTGGTGCTATGGAAACAGAGAATCCCAAAATTGTGTCTGATATACAAAATCTCAAGAGATTTCTTGGATTGTAGAACTGACATATCAGAAGCAGTGGTCTCCCTGTTTCTTATATAACTGTCTCTGGAAAACAAGTTAAAAAGCTGCACAAAGAATTTTGTACATACTGTAGAATCTTAAAGAGATTAAGCACTTATCCATTGACTTCCATTGCAATAGTGAAAGTGCTTAATAGTGAAAATTCAGTACAATTTACATAAATATAAAATATAAGCAAAATATGAGTAGTTTATTTTTAGTTTTAACTCCAAAATAGCATATTCTGTTAACTGATTTTTAAAGTTGAAATACTGGCAGCTATTCACTATAAAAGTTGTGAATGTTGAGTTGCAAAAAATTCACTATAACCATGCATTGATTTTACCAGTGTAAATCGGAAATGCTGTAGTTTGCAAATAGTGGATTTGTATCTGCACTGAAAGACTTATTCAAATCTGAACTTACCATTCTAAATAGAAAACTAGGTTTCAATCCTGTAATTGTTCTGATTTCACAATTAAATATAAAATTCAAAAGACACTATTATGATTGCACTTATTGGTACAGTAAGCATAGAACTATGCTTGAAATAGCTTGAGTGAACATATTGTCTCTTTGGGAAGTTACAGCCATTTTTATTTCAGATTTTTTTTTAAGCAGAAATATCAATCCATACTTAATACTATCAGAAGCCTTTGCTTAAAAATCATAAACAGATGTTGCACAGTATTAATAAAGAACTTTTAACAATTTTTTTTCCCAAGGGAGCTTTATAATTTTCTGCTCTAGCCATCATGCAGGACATATGAGTCTCTTAATACATATTTTATTGCTGTCCATAGAAATTTTCAAGTTAATTAAACTTTCTTCAAAAGCAGCTCAAAACACAATAGATTGCATTAGTGCAGCTTTTCCTATGTAGTTGCCTTCTAGATATGTTCATCTACATTTTTCCAAACCATCTTCAGGAAACAATTGAGTGGATTTTATTAATGTTTTGTTTGCTTTTTTTCCCCTTCCATCAAGTGTGGTTTAATTCTTGGTGACTAACTGGATAAATCCATGCCATTTTCTTGTTAAAAAAATAATAATTGAAGTGGTTTGCCTTTTTCCTAGGGTTGAGAGAATGACTAGCCCAAAGACATCCAGTTGGCTTTCATGCCTAAGGCAAGAATAAAATTCAGTCCTGGTTGCTGGCCCAGTGTCTTAATTACTAGAACAAAAGTAGAATAGAGTAGAGTGCCTCTTATCTGAGCATGCTATGGATGATGAAATAAAAGATAATTGATAATTTCCAATAAGCAGGATCACATTTCTTCTGAGATTTTCCAATTGTTTGTATTAATAAGATGTAGAACCTCTATGGCAAACACAGAGTGTTTGCCTTCATTCGTAACACAGAATACGTTCTGCAATATATAAGAACGTGATCACAAAGAAGTTTGTAAGCACAGTATGCATATTAAACTTGCAATTAGAAATAACAGCTCATGCCAGCTGGAGATAATTCACTGTAGTTATAGTATACGGCCAGTTTCTTTCTGGAATGTACTCTGAGTTGGCACTTGCTTATTTTCTCCCATGGGCATGCATTTTTATTGCAAAGTCAAAGTAGCACATACTTATTTTAATAGCTATGTTGAAAATCATTTGTTTTTCCCCTTTACATTCTGGATATTACATTTCTATATGGATCAGTAAAAATACTTTTAAATAATATTTTCTAAAGAGTAGCAATATTTGTAACGCTAAGAACATTATATATTTTGTTGACAGCCATTTCCATTTTTCTTGTGCAAAAATAGACAATGCTTTCCTTATTTTTTATATGACATAAGGTTCCATTGCTTTTAGTATCTTTAGAAATGTGAACACCTGCCACAAATAAATGTAATCAAGTAAAGTACCAGAAGTAGTAGCTTTATTTATTACTGTAATTATTTGTTAATCTCAAGCTAAATGTGTGACTTTCTTCCTTTAGATCAGGCATGTCAAACTACCGGCCCACGGGCCACATGCGTCACACCAAAACTGTACCCACCCCATTGCTGGCAATGGGGAAAAAGTCACGATACGTCGCAAGTTTGACATGCCTGCTCTAGATGCCCCTTTACTATTGCTATATGCAATACATGACTTTACTTCCTATAACCCTCAAAACACAATACACAGAAATATATACAAACAATAAAAATTCAGCAGCAGCTATCAAAGACTTAAAGATAACATTTTATTTTTTTAATTGTACAGTAGAGGAGTCAAAGCTGTATCCCCACTTAAATAAAATAGTCCCTAAAATAGTTCCTTATTTTAAGTTGTATTTGATCAAAACCATCTTGGATATTCCTTTTGAGTGTCATGCTTCAAGACATAAAATGGAAATATTCAAGGTATTGTAATGATAATGCTGTGTTTTGGGTAGTTTTGAACATTCTTTGCTGAATGTACATTGGATGTATTAATAAAAACAGGTGGTGAGCAATAAGACAAAATTTCACTGAATAATGCTTTTTATTTCCATATTAAAATTCAGTGTTCATCATTTCTAAAAAAAATATGATGTGTAATCTGAATACAGTGGAAAACACAAGGGGGAGCTGTACCACGTCTTATATTGGAAACTTAACTTTAGTTCAAAACAAAAGCATTACAGCTGTCTCAACTATGTTTACTTATTATTTTCCTTCAAAGATTCTGGATCAAAGAGTGGAAAAGCCAGTAATGCAAGTAGTATATTTTCTTTGAATAGCATAATCCCTCTTAATCAGAGTTACTTGGGGCCACCACAAGCTCTGTCACTTTCTTGTCTTTGTGTAATGTCATGCATACAAAAATTGCAGAGCAGTGCTGCTTTCTTTCTAATCCACCTTCTGCCCTGCAGGCACTTTTGTTGATAATTATAAAACCATTTGATGGAGTGATAAATCATTTAGGGATCAATTTAAGTCAGTAAAGGGCTCCATGGGGAATAATACCTTGAAACTAAATGTAAGCCTGTTCCTTGTGAGGGGCTTTAATTCTAGCAAGGTAACAATATCAGCCTGAGTGGGATTATCCTTTACAGAAAGAGCAAATATTGAGTTTTGGGAGTGCTTTGGGATCCCAATCTCACTTTCTGTTAACCAGACAGACAAGGCTAGGAGTACCTTTTACTGACTTTCGTTGTCCGATGTATCCAATTCTGGAAGATAATGTAAGTAAAACGTACCTGCTGCAAACCCCAGGATCCCTTCCAGCAATGCTTGCTACATGGGGTTGCTTTTGTTTCTTTACTAGAAGCTTCAGTTAGTACTGATAGAAGAGAATATTTGTACTGTAGGCTCATGGTTGAAACAAGGGATTGTTGGTGATCTCTGAGCTTGGTTATTTTCTTGTAGACATTTCATTATTAAACTAGGTAACATCATCAATGCTAGAAGGGAAAGAGTAGATAAATAAAGAAGAAGCCCTACTCCCTTCTAGCACTGATAAATGTTAGCTAGTTTAGTAATGAAATGTCTACAAGAAAATAACCAAGCTCAGAGACCACCAAGGACCCCCCCCCCAATTCAGTTAGTATAAACCTTGGCAGCTGGGTTACTTTTGAGAAGAATAAAAGTGCGTTATTGCCTCTTTTGTTTAAAACGCTGGCTGACTGTTCCTTTTTAGGCCACCCACAAATTTTGCTTATGACTTTTAAAGCCTTAAATGGCCCTAGATCTAGGCTGCCCGAGAGAACACCTTTTTTATCTGAGCTTCCATGCCGCTTGGAATCATCTGAAGAAGTTCACCTACAGTCGCCACCAGAAGTATCTGCAGAGTATGGTTAAAAATAGTCAAAAAGGTGTTTGTTTGTTTTTTAATATGCAATGCATATAAAATGCCCTTGTGGCTGGTATGTCGGCTTCCTTGACTGCACTCTGCAGCAGCGAATGGGCGATTCATTTTTTTGAGGAGCCATATGAGAAACTGGATTTATTAATTATTAATGGTACTTGCCTTTTGAATCAAAAACTCAATTAAAACTGGGTTTAATGCCTCAGTCTTAAAACCATCTTATAAATGGCCGAGGGGGGGGGTAATTGGCACATTACCAGTTTAGAAGACTAAAATACATCTGTACACCTATGAAATTCCACATGGGGGGGGCATTTCCCCTACTCAAACACACCTTGTGGATGAAGTCTACATGAATATACCCTGTTCACATACTTGTCACAACTGCAGTTGCCAGGAGAAAGGGGTGAACTTGCAAGGTTCCAGCTGCCTTGTGATTTCTTTTATAATATGAAGAAATGCATCGCTGCTGTCTCAACAGAATTAGAGTTTATAAAACAAATACATAGGCGTGTAACCTCAACAGACTGGTCATCTGATCTGGAAACACAAGGTCCAGGTCATGCAATGGATGCATGAGGTTTTTAGAAAATCCCAGGGTTTTACCGTTTAGTTTTACTTTCACTGAAGCGTACAAGATACAGAGAGAAAGACTGAGGCTGAGAGACAGCAGGAAGTGTGTTTTTTTTAAATACGTTTCATTGTTTTTCTTATAACTGTAACCCTTTACCTGAAAAAAAATGCCAACAAAAAATATTTAAAAAGCAAGTATAAATATTTAAAAGAGAATTTGAGTTATTCCATAATGCTGTAAGTATAACAATTACATCTGTGTGGAAAAAGTACCGTAACTCAAGTTTTGAACCACCTTTGATCACACAGAATTGCACGATCCACTGTTTTTTTTGAGTGATAAAAGAACCATTTCAAAGGCTGAGAGCTGGCAATTTTTATTTGTTTTTTTAATCTAGCTTTTTGTATCTAGGGTTTAAGTGTCTTTCCATGAGCATACAATCTTTTTTGGCAACTATTTAAGCACGATAAAGCCAAATCTTTTAATAAATGGATAAATTGAGGGATTGGCTTGTACCACTCGTGCTGGCAGAGGAGGCATGTTGCGGGTCCCGTCAGCCTGAGTAGGGCATTCTTTGCTGTTGCTCCTCCTCTCTGGAATATCACCCCCCCCCCGATGTGAGGTTGGCCCCAACCCTCCTATCTTTTCATAAGGGCCTAAAAATGGGGCTGTGCCAGTCGGCTTAGGGCCCCAGCAGGGGAACAGCACAATGGAGGTGGTTGACTGTGTAATAACAGATGCTTCTCTGCCCCCACCTTCCCCCATGTGTGTTTTTGGTTTTAATGTTTGTTTTTAACTTTTTAATGTTTTAGATGTTACGTAACTGTAAGCCGCCCTATGTAAGATGGGCAGCCAATACATTTTATAAATAATAAATAAAATAAAATTCCAGATTGTTTAAATATAAGGTAACTGCACATCAATGTCTTTAACTTCCTCCCCAAACTCTGGTTCATTGCATTAAAAACATACAACCAATAAACAGTAATTGACGGATAGAATCAAAGCATGCACATTCCATCTCCAACGTAAGAACAGTAACTAGAATTATTTGAACATTCGCTAGGAAGTCGAGTAAACCTAAACAATGGGGATTTTTTAATCATAAAAAACGTAGTTTACATAAATTAAGATCTAAAACCACTGATTTTATAATAAGAAAACTTGAATTCTCTAGTCTAGTTTTCTTGCATATTATCCAAATTTATTTGTGTAAACATTTTAGACTATTGGTGGTACTGAATTATGACTTTACTCTTAATAAAAACCTATAAGTTAAAAAAAATTAGGGCCTTTGGAGGCAGGCAAAGCATTTGGAACAAAATGAGAATATAACAAAGGCTTTAATGACAAGTAGTCCTTGACTTAAGACCATAATTAAGCCTGGAATTATGGTCATCAATCATGGTGATTGTTGAGCATGTTACCACCTGACATTGTCTGATTTTACAACTTTTTTTTTTTTTTTGCAACAATCGCTAAGCGAACTCCGTAATCCTTAAGCAAACCTATTTTCACCAATGGGCATTCTTGCCAGAAACTGGCAAAAAAAGTCAACAATTGCAGTCACATGACTGTAGGTGTTTGGCAGCACAGCTGAATTTAGCCATTTGCAGCTTCCAACAATTTATGATGTATTTGCTGAAAAGCTGGTACTTCTGGTTTTCAGCAAGACTGTGTCCATAGCAAAAAAAATGGGTTTGCATTTCCTACTGTCCTACTGTTTTGCATGACGATGCAAAAAAAAAAAAAAGCCATAAAATTGGACTGGTCACCTGACCAACTTGTTTTATGACAGACACAATATATAACAGTAATGGGCAGGCTCCATTATGTGCATATGTTGAGGACCACCAGCATAGTTAGAACCATGTATATACAGAATTTCAAGAATTCCAAAGCTTGACTTTCCAAATGGGCCATGAGTCAGACATATCCAGTATCATTTTCATCTGAACACATTACAGAAACTAATAAATATGCTGAATTATATAATTTACAGTCAGGAAAGTTAGAGAGTTAGAGCTTCCACTTTCACATTTTTGAAACAGAAATCATATTTAACATCCAATAGGAACTTAATCAATAGTCAATTTGTCTAAACTGTCCAATGGAATTAACAAAAACCATCCTGGTTAATGTATTTATCAATCTTGAGGCCATGTTCATTTTTTGCTACTTTTAATCTTCCTCAGAGATTCATAGTGTTTTTCAACTACCTATTAATATCCCTGTTAATCTGAACTATGCATTTTTAAATATTCCTATCTACTAAGTAGGATGCCTTTACTAGAAACCATTATCAATAATTATTTTTTTAATAGAAGCTAAACAAAAACTAAAAACAAGTGTTATTACCATTTGGCAATGATGAGATTATTCCAGTTGATTGTACATCTGTTGTATTTATAGCATGGTAACATCTCCACAAGAAAGATTGTTGATCATAATTGAAAAGATCCAGAATGTCATTAGCTTGTCTAAGACTATAGTTGCAGCAAGATTTGAAACAGCAGTTATCCGATCTGTAACTCATACTTGCACATGCTACATTGTGATAGTTTGTAAATGTATTAAAAAAATATCAGTTATAATGTTTCATAAGAGCTCTGGACAGGACAAAGTGGAATTGCCACTCTTCATAGCCATCCAGAAGCCAAGTACTGTACAATGACAGCTAAATTTTAATTTAACACTAACAGGACAATGTTCTCCATAATGCTTGAGAATACTGGGCTGTCTTACCAGGAAGGTGCCATAGTGCAGGGGTGCTCAACCTTGACAACTTTAAGACTTGTGGACTTCAACTCCCAGAATTCCTCAGCCAGCAATGCTGGCAAAGTCTTAAAGTTGCCACAGTTGAGGACTCCTGCCCTAGTACACAAAACTATTTCCTAAGACCTCATCATGTGTTGATTAAGATGCTGCTGTACAGTATCTAATGGTAGAGCTAGCTTTAAGAAAGAACATTTCTATGCCAAAAATGTGAAGTCAGACCAGAGGCATCTGCAGCTAGCCATAAAGGTGCCAACATGAAATGTTCATTCCAATATTATAGGATAAGCCCCAGCCTCTTATTTGAATCATGACACCAGGCACATATGGGTTGGCGTTTGCGTTGGAACAAGAAGAAGCATGTTTTCTCATTTATCGCCTGTTCTGTGTGAGGCTACATCTGGATGTAGCTGGGAGCCTTGAAAATAAAATCCCAAACGTATAGGAAAAATTTTCTAACCTGCACATTTTTCACAAGTATTTGGAATGAGCAGTAAACATAAGAAAACCAGAGAGATCAGCATTAATTACCTCCGCAGTCCAACTTCATTAAGGAAGTTTCTAAGAGGAGGCACAATGGAAAACGCTAGCAACAAAAAAGAACTGCTTCTTGCATTTGCTCAGGCTTCTCCATCTGCATGAATCATCAAACTTTATCCTTGACCTGATGCTCCAGATCTTCTTCTAAAAGCAGCAGCAGAGAGACAAAAGAGGTTTACGTAAGAAATAATCAGCTGTGTGGTTAGCCAACCTTTTCCTATGGATATGCCAACATTAAGACTTCTAATAATTGGGCTCAGTGCTACAAACTACACTTCATGGTTAAGAAATTATCATCAGGAGAGCCTCAGCTTCTCAAATTTCTCAAGTCTGGTTTCTCAAACGAAAGCACCTTAGTTCATTTTCAATACACATTTGACAGCTCAGCAACAGGAAATAGTATAAAACAAAATTCTGTTTCAAAATAGGCTTAATGAGCCGGGGGCGGGGGGGGGGGGGAAATACTTTTGCTTTTCACATGCCTGATCACACATTTGCATAGACTTCTTCCATCCTTAGAGTAAAGGAGCTAAACTTGCTTTGATCAGAAAGAGGCATGTCAAAATTATAGAAATAGAAATCATAGAAATAATGGGGAAAATAAAATTGTTTTATACAATTGTGTGTGTGTGTGTGTGTGTGTGTGTGTGTGTGTATACACAGAGAGAGAGAGAGTACACGGGGGAGGGAGAGAGACATGAAAAAAACAAATATCAGGTTAGCGAATGTAACAGTAAATAAAAAAATAGTATATTAAAAATCAATCTCATCTTTGGTGACTTTGTGGAAACCCCTCTTCTTGGCAATAGTTTGGAACTGGGATTGCCATCCCACCTGTCTACAGTTTCGGTCTACCTATCTATTGTACATCCAGCCACAATGCTGGTTTCCCATCAGAATAGTAACCAGGATTTCTTGCTTAGCTGCTAAACTCACACATGATCACACAGCCATATGCTGATAAAAGTGGATTAAAGGCTCCCGATAAGTACATTAGTATTGTATAACTGCTACGTGATAAATACTTAAGTTAATAAATGGAGTTAAATTACAAATTTAATTGGAAAACAAATAGACACTTACCTTTCTAGGTATGCAAATTTATTAATGTTTTCCCTTAGACTTTAGTGATAGTAAATAAAATCATAGCACTATACAAAACTGTTGGGATAAACAAGTTCATGGAATTTTTCCCAGTGCCTGAAGCATTTCTTTGATCTGTAAACAAGAAAATACAATCTGTTGGGATTTTGTAGAAAACCTGATTCTCTATTGTTAGGTCTAAGAAACTGGGTATCTGCATCTGTTTTCATAATCAGGATGCTTTATATATCACAGAAATGTGACACTTTACAGCATGATTGTTATGGTAAGAACCTGCCTGTTTACAACATGGCTATAGAACTGAGCTTAACTTCAAAACACCCACTTAAAGCAAAATCCTAGCTATCTATAACACTCTCCACTATCTGTCTATATTTTTTTATTTGTTAGGAAGTTGGTAGACACATTTACCATTATACTCCATCCACCATTTTCAACTTTTAAGAATGTCTGTGAGGCCTATTTAAGTCTCAGAGACATTTTTGTAAAACAAAGATGAAGGTAGAAACTGGTGCTTTGCCAGCTTTCTGTTTGATATTTTTGGTTAAAACTAAAATAATTAAAGATGGATGGACCAGAGATTTTGGCAGCTGGGGAATTCTGGGAGGCGAAGTTCATACACTTTAAAGTTACCAAGTTTGAAAAACATTGATCTAGATTCTAGAACACAGAATTACTGACATTTAAGATTCAGTTTGAAAATGATAGATGAGTTAATTTCACAGGTCAATGCAAGTCAGATTCTAGCAGATATTGCCCCTTTGATAATTATTGTATTGCTGTCTTGGAAGAAGTAACTCTAAGCTAGCGAAATATTCATTGGGTTGACAGTATCCTAAAAGGATTTTACTTTTGCAATAATGCACCAATAAATTGCTGAGTATTAGTCTCCCAGGGCCCATAACTCAAGTAAGTAAAGTTAAGACAATAAATTGGTTCAACCAAAGTAGTATGCTTGACAAATACAAAAGTTCCATGGGATTCAAAATAAAACATTTTTAACATGCTGAAAACCAGGGGAAATGGTTAGGGACATTTTAAGGTAGAGGGACCAAAAATATACAGAGTGAATATTGGAGAATCAGAAGCAAGCACACTGCAACTTCTGAGGCACTGACAATTTGTATAGTCCTTAAAGCAAAAGACATTGATCAGCTATGTTTCAAGGTTTTTTTTGATATAGTACAATCCCTTAGGATAGTGATGGCGAACCTTTTAGAGCAGTGGTTCTCAACCTTTCTAATGCCGTGACCCCATAATACAGTTCCCCATGTTGTGGTGACCCCCCAAGTGGGTATGGCCACCAATAAGAGGGAGTAGGACAGCTAGGGAAAAGGGAAAAAATGGTGGACAGCATGGTTTGGCGACCCCCATGAAATGGTCGTTTGACCCCAAATGGGGTCCCGACCCACAGGTTGAGAACCAGTTTTAGAGACTGAGTGCCCAAACAGCAACCCAAAACCCAATTATCCATCGTCGAGTGCCGGGTGGGTGTGGCCCATTGGCTAGGCGTGGCCCATTGGCTGGGCATGGCTGCAGTGGTAACAGCAGACTGGGTGGGACTAAAAAGTTCAATCAATCAATTCCAACTTTGCAAGATCTTTTTTTTCCCGCAAGAAGTTGAAATTGACTGATTGAACCTTTTTTTTTTTTTTTTTTTGCACATGGCAACGGAGGGCTAAAGCGAAAAGGTTTTATAAAACCCAGCTGAAGGCCTAGGACTGGGGCGACGGTGTGCGTGCCCACAGCTCTGAGTGCCGCCTCTGGCACCCATGCCATAGGTTCGCCATCACTGCCTTAGGATTCTGATTTTCACAAATGCTAGAATACTATACGCTGTGCTCATCAAAATTGAACATTTTTTCTTTTCAAGCCTAGACTCTTTCTAGGTCATCACGTGTACCCTTTTCTCCTGTTCATCTGTAAGATTCCTTTAATCCCCCTTACTGGAAAATGTTTGGTCCCATATATCAGGGGTCCTCAACCTTGGCAACTTTAAGACTTGTGGACTTCAACTCCCAGCAAAGCTGGCTGAGGAATTCTGGGAGTTGAAGTCCACAAATCTTAAAGTTGCCAAGATTGAGGACCCCTGCCATATATTATAGAATTATGGATGCTTTTAGTTCTTTTAGTTTTGGGTGAGTCCAGTCCACTCTTCCAGCTGTGTATCTAATGATTGCAATTGCCCAGGTAGTAATTGCCTTGATATTTCCTCCACTTAATCTGGACTTTTAAGTTCTTCATTTTTGTAATGTATTTACTCCTAGCCTTCTTCTTGACTTCAGTGTGCTTGATGTCGTTATCTTAAAGCAGTGGTTCTCAACCTTTCTAATGCCGTGACCCCATAATACAGTTCCCCATGTTGTCGTGACCCCCAACCACTTATACATCACCATGTGCTAGGGGCGTGGCCAAAGAAAAGGGGGGAAAATGGCAGACAGCCTTGTTTGGCGACCCCCGTGAAATGGTCGTTCGACCCCAAATGGGGTCCCAACCCACAGGTTGAGAACCACTGTCTTAAAGGATGTCCGGGTATTTGTAATCATTGTATTCATCCAGACTCTTGATATTGTTTCCATTGAACATCTTGATTGCTTCAGTTTGTACTATTTCCCTCTTGTTGACGATAAGGGTGGCATATTTGTCCAGTCCAAATTCCACTGCAGTATCCTGGCTGCGTATTCAGACAATGCTGAGCTGTCTATTTCAGATGGTGTTTCTTCTATGCCTTCAAGCTAGTTTTGACTCCTGTTTGTGGTTTGCTTGGCAAGATTTCAGAAGTGATTTGCCATTGCTTGCTTCCTAGAGCTGAGATACAGAGAGTCACTCTGCTTTTTTTGTGCCTCAGGCAGTACTAGAGCTCACACTCTCGATGCCTTATCTGGTACCACCAAACTGGCATGCTCTACCTTGCTTATACTCTGTCTTTAACCAGAATACATCACCCCATTCTTAGCTCTGCATAAACATTCATCTTGAAAATGACATGCAAATATGCAGAAAGAATTTCTGACATACATTTGGATAGCAATGTATGACTCGAGAGACGATTTTAGTAATCATTTAGTAATGATTGTTAAGATGAAAGATAAGGAAAGATAAGAATAAGAAGAGAAGTGGATTTAAGGCTCATGGGAAGAGATTGATGTATAATGCATGCATTGGGTGCTCCATTTGATTTTAAACAGCTTGTGAGATATTCTACATGTCTCCACAAATACTGAAATTTTGCATGTTTTTTTTTTTTTAAATTGAAGTTCTTTGGAATCTGAAATGCACCAATTCTACACTAAAGTCCTAAGGCTGCAATTATATCTGATATGCAATCTGTGGCTCTGAGAGGAGACAAAATAATTGGCAGATCGGATTAGAATAATTCTTCACTATACTTTGTTTCAGAAGAAAAAAAATCATCCATCTTCTCTGCCCGTGGTTTCCTTCCAGTCCTGGCTACATTCAATTATTCTTCCTAGATTTTAACCCATTGC
Organism: Crotalus tigris; assembly: GCF_016545835.1. Classification (NCBI taxonomy): domain Eukaryota; kingdom Metazoa; phylum Chordata; class Lepidosauria; order Squamata; family Viperidae; genus Crotalus; species Crotalus tigris. The sequence continues at coordinate 80,949 of NW_024097700.1, forward strand.
ATCTTAGACCTTTTCTTTCAGCTATCCTACGTTCAGGTTCCTTAGTGATTATCCACCTGTTTCTTCAATATTGCAGGCCAGTTCTCTCTTATCTATTTTTATTTTATTCTTTGCCATTTTGATGGTTGGAATCCTATAGGGCCTTTTCAGTTCTGCAAGGATTAAACTCCCACATAATCGATGCATTAATCTTTTTACCTATTAGAAATACTGTTCTGGAAGCTGATGTTTGCCTCAGTTCCTTATTTTGGAATATGCAGCTGTAATTCGCAGGAGCACTTGGTCTGATTCTCAAGACACTGGTTACGTTGAAAAGTCCTGTGTCTGTCAGCTTATATGAAGTGTTTGCAAATATTGTGTCATTGATTCTGTTTTCATAAAGCCAAAGAACGTCAGCCATAGGGTACCCTTCTGACTGGCAAATTAAGAAGTGACCTTCATCTTCTTCTCTTTCCTGAATCTTTATCCTCTTGTAAGGTGCTACATAAAAAAGAAATAAAACAATTACTCAAGCTCTCTCCAGGTTTCAGACCTTTCTTTCAGATAGTTCTCTACCATTGTTAGTTTTTTTCCCCCTTGGAGGTAATTGACAAAAGCATTATACAAGGAAATATATTTTGTGCTGATTTTGTTAAATGCACTTTTTCGTTCACTGTGCAGGTCTTTAAAAAGTGTTTGGGGGGAAAACTACAATGGTATTATTAGCAGTTTTCCTTCCAATAACAAAAGTTTAGAGCAGTGGTTCTCAACCTGTGGATCGAACGACCATTTCACGGGGGTCGCCAAACAACACAGTCCGCCATTTTTTTTCCCTTTTCCTTAGCTGTGCTACTCCCTTTTATTCTATTGGCTTTTGAAAGCCAATAGAATAGACTCTCTTGAATAGAGTCTAATTCTATTGGCTTTCAAAAGCCAATAGGCATTGTCCAGGCTGTCTCTGCCCTGCTGAGCCCGCCAAAAGTCCCATTCTGCAAACGGTGCTGCACCAGTTGAGTAGTCCTCGACTTACGACCAGTTGAGTAGTCCTCGACTTACGACTGGTTGGGGGTCGCGGCATTAAAAAGGTTGAGAACCACTGGTTTAGAAGGAGCCATTTTGATCATGGCCACATAAAAGAAGAAAGGTTTTAAATCTCTCTTGCTGTCTGCTGCATTTTGATAGTTATTAATGCACACACCAACTCCCAGTTGCATTATTAAAAATCTGCATGCTAAAGGTAAACTATTCATTAACGTTTCACTCTTCTGATACAAAGGGAAAAAATGGCAGGTGCTACAGTATAAAATGTAAGTCAGAATGTCTTTTTCAAGATTGGGGGTGGGGAGAGATAACTTCAGAACTTCCCTTCCAGGGAAATTTCTGCAAAGCCATAAAAATAGGAGGCAGGAAGTAGAATCTCACTTCTTCTGTGGATATTCATAGGGATAACTGAGAAGATATGAAGAAGGTTAACTGTTTATTTGCTATGAAACAAATGATGACAACAATGAGCCTTATCTCTCCATGATTACAAGAGTGTGAGGGAGCCTGGAGATGACCCTGGTCCCCCCACTGCCATCTGGGTCACTTTGTTGGAACATAACCAGATTGTTTTCCTTGGGTAGTTTCCTTCCATGGCTGGTTGTGTAGACCCTCTACATGATCTTCTAAAATAAATGACAGCTATTGTAAGTAAAATAACCCCACGCTTGAAATCTTGCCTCTGTAGTATGAAGTCAGCAGAGAAGGAGCAAAGAGGGCCCATAATCCCCATGTGCTTTGACACAATTCTACCCGCATAATGGATTAATATACCAAGTTTTTAAGAAGGAGTAGGGTAGCAATTTCCAGGCTAATCATTTTTATCAAGGCAGATTTTTGGCCACCCTAGACTAATACATCCTTTCTCCTACAGGTAGTCTTCAGTGCTAAATATGTAAAAGCATATCCTGAAATTCTGACTGATAAATAATGGCAAATCATTCGGCTTTTCCCTCCTGACATTCTATGGCTACTAACCTTCGATTTTCAAGTCAATGTACTTGTAATCAGCTTCACGATAGTTGACCATGCAAAGGTAACGTCCAGCATCTGTGATCCTTAGATGGGTGATTTGTAACATAGAATAGCCTCTTTTCAATTCCTCATATAATAATGTAACTCTTCCTTGAAAATGTTGGTGTTGCCCTGACAAGTCTTCTCGTCCATTTTGGAGCTTGTAAACTTCCTTGGCTTCATCTGACAACTTTTGCTGCCAGAAAATATTCAACTGTGTCAGATTCAAGGAGTTATCAGTTGGAAAGCGACAACCTATAGTCACATTGCTTCCATATTCTGCAAAGTAATGAGGCTGAATAACACTCACTCGGAATAAAGCTGGAAAAAAGAAAAAAGAAAAAAAATGAACTTGAGTATCCACCAGGCAATTAACATTTTTATTCAGAAATATGTGCATTGTAGCTCAGTTAAGTAGGAGCCTGCAGAAACACCTCTAATCATGTGGGGTCCTTGGTGCTCTCTGAACCTGGTTGTTTTCTTGCAGATATTTCATTATCAAACTAGGTAACATCATCAGTGCTGTAGCACCAAGGACCCCACAGTTCAACCCTGAGCTACAAATATTCTCTTCTATTGCTATTTTGCAAATACCTAAATATGTTGAATATCTAAATATGTGCATTTCCATATAAATGAAACACAACCCCCAAGGTTTATACTAACTAAAGTGTGAGGTCTTTAGTGCTCTTTGAGCTTGGTTGTTTTCCTGTAGATGTTTCCTTATCAAACTAGGTAATAGTAATCAGTGCTAGAAAGAAGTGGGTTTGATCTCTTTTTATATACTTTGTATAATTGATCTCTAATCATTTAAATGCCTTTGGTTTATACTTGTGTGACATGTTTTTCTAAGGGATTGCACATTCATGTGCTTACAGTCATTGTTGCTCCCATAAAGTAAATCTGAGAAGCTGAATCAACTGTAAGGAATTAAGGGAATAGTTTTAATCATTACAGCCTTTCTAGACGAGTAACTATAATCTCGGAAATAGTCATTTCCTTTGGTCCTCATTTTAATGTAGATTTTACTCAGTAATATCATTTCCATTTCTGGTATGCAAAGCAGTTTTGTTTTTGTTTTTTGCTGGCTGTACTTTCACTGATAGAGTGAAAAAAATTCCTAAATCGATGAAAGGGGCATATATATAATGTTAGGAAAAATCTCTACTAAACATAGAACTATCAGAAGAAAAAACTACAAAAAATGGGGAAATATTTCTAATCGGATCCTTTTTTTTCTTTTTGATTTGAACTGATGCAGAAATGAGAAGCAATCCATTTCAATTTGAAAATTAGAAAAAGGAGAATGAGAAGCTGAGCAGAGCTGAGCAGGAGAGCTGCTTCTAAATTGAGAAGCAGCCAAAGGCAGTGCAGAAAGATACCTGAGGTGGGCTCTTTGAAACAATTTCATTGTGAAGAGCCCCTAATTTCTAGCCAGTGTTTTATTTTTACAGCCCACTTCACATGATCCATAAACAGGGAGATTACTGTGAGACATTCCAGGCATATTCAAAAAAAAAAAAAAGATTTTTTGCAGATATTACAAGAAAGTGATAGCGCAATTAGTAACATTTTTCTTCTTCTAGTTATGATTATTAAAACACATGTTATGCTAATTTTAAGGATCTGTGAGTATCAAGAAGAGGATTCTAAAAAAATCCGTAATTCTAGAAATGGAAATCCTCAATAGCATGAATTGGGGTGTGGGGAAAGAAATTTTGCTGGTATTTGGCATTCAGACTGAATGTGAAGCCTAATGAATGCCACAAGGATGGTCTTCCCTGCTCATAAACCTGCTATCATGGCTATGTGGTGAGTTACAAAATGAAAAATCCAGACTGGTGCCCTAAGTGTCAGGTTGGTGGTTCCAGCTGATTCCTCCAAGCCTGCTTAGATGTGGCTTCTTTCCCAAAATGCTTCTGGTTCCTAGCTGCTTACCATGAGTTTGAATTCATAACCGGAACCAATCCTTTGGAGATTACTCCAGATACATGGGATCCTTGGACCTTTCTGAGCTTGGTTGTTTTCTTGCATACATTTCATTACCTAACTAGATAAACAATACCCCAATCAAGGAACCAGCAACTCAGACAATCAAACAGTAAACAGTAGCAATAATCAAGGGACTGTCAAGATCGCTCTCACCAACACTGATGGGGCAAGCCACTTGTATACAAACAGTCAGCAAATCCCATTCCCTTCTAGCACTGATGATGTTACTTAGTTGAGTAATGAGACCTCTACAAGGAAACAATCAAGCCCAGAGAGCATCAGGGATGTCACAGTTCAAACCTGAGCTGCAAATATTCTCATTTACTGGTACTCCAGGTAAGTTTGGAACATCTTTTATGCTGGTTGAACGGAAAAGACACAAGCAATAACACTTGTCCTTTTGAATATCTCCCACTAAATTGCAACAGGGTTTGTACCCAAAGGAGCACGGCCACAACAAAGCACTACAACACTGATTCACTTTGGTTGAAAGCCCATTACTGCAACGGTTCTCCTGACCTGAACTTTTAGGGATTAGGGAGCAGCTTAAAGTTCTGGCACAAATCTGAAATTCTAAATTTGGTGGACAATTCTGAGAATATTATTGGAAAACAACCAATAGAAAACTCTCACCTGCTGTCAAAGAAAGCTGGGTTGCAAACAGCAGAACTGGTAGGAACTTGGCCATTTTTCCAGAAATATCTTTAAAAAAGAGTGACATTCATTAATATCATAATAGTTCAGCAGGTTGACTCAAGCTAAGGTGCTTTGCACTGTTTTTGTCAATAAAAGCTAATTTACTGAGGACTTTTAAAAAAACAACAATTGATATGGAAGTAGGAAGATATATTTTTTCCTTTGCCACAGAGAAACGGTTCTTTAGCCTATTGCCTTCTAAAAAAAGCATGCCTGTCAATTGAGACCATGCTCAGAGTCATTTGCAGTGTGTCCCCTGACCTTGAAAGTTACTGGGTAGACCTGCAGCCCAAGACATTTGACTGCCTCCAACTCCAGTTTCATCTGAAGAAATGAGCCAGCATTTGCATCTTACTGCCCAATGGCAGTAATGACTACGTCTGTCCATGGCTAGGTCTGCAAGCAATCTTGAGAATTGAGAGAGCGAAGTTTATAATTCAGCAGAAACTTGCTGGGCTGGTCTCCAAATTTAAAAATTCTTCCATAGACGTTTGCTGCTGCTGCCTTTCAGGCTAAAGCTAAAGCATTTCCTGCTCAGGTGGATTGATAGTTGCATTTAACCTTTAACTTACTCTTGTATGCTCTTTTTGGTGCATTATTTTAGTACTAAATGGCGATCTGTAGTTTTATTTCATGTTTTTATTTAACAGTATGCTTTTATATATTTCTTTTGGGAGCTGCCTTGAAGATGCATGGATAAAGATTTCTATCGATCTAATTTAAAAAAAACAATTGTTACTCTCTAGTTCAGGGCAGGTGTTTGACATGAGTTTAGACATCCAATCTATTTTGGGGAGTCCTCAACTTAAAATCACAATTGGGACTAGAACTTCTGCCATTAAGCCATGTGGTTAAGTCAGCCATGTCCAATTGTATAACCACTTTTGCCATGGTTGTTAAGCAAATCACAAACTGTTAAGTAAACCCAGCTTCCTCAATTGATCTGTTTTTGCCAGAAAATGATCAGAAGTCCCTTGAGAAGGTTGCAGATGATGACCACATGACCCTGGGACACTACAATCATTGTAAATTCATGGCAATTGCCAAGCACCCAAATCATGTTATTGATATAAGGACCTGTCACAAGTCACTTTTTCCAGCATCATCGTAACTTTGAATTGCTGTTATATGAATGGTCATAAGTTGAGGGCTACTTGTCTGCCCAAAACAGAAAGAGGCATGCTGGATCAGACCAAGCATCTATCCAAATACAATAGTTCTATTCATGCAAGGTTCTTGGAAGCTTGCATCAAGAAATATATGCATAACCAGCTGGTAAGGTAAGAACTAAAATTATTAAGGACAAAAGGGCATATTTCTTCCCAAGAATAGAAGTGTATTTTTAAATTATATCCCATATCCTTAATAAGACAGGGGTGTCAAACTGCTTGCCTGCGGGCCGGATGCGTCATGGCGAAACCGCGCCCACCCCATTGCCGGCAATGGAAAAAAAGTTGTGATACATCGCGACACGTCCTGTGGCGTTGTAAGTTTGACACCCCTGCTCTAAGAATTGTGAAATCTAGCTCAATAAGAGAAATTCCAATCTCTCCTAGTCAGCCCAGGCACATAGAAGAAAAAAACCACGTGCTTTGCTGAAGTAGTATGTTTGTTTGAGTGTGTTTGTTTATTTATATGATTTTTGTCCCGCCTTTATTATTTTATAAGTAACTCAAGATGGCAAACATACCTAATATTCCTTTCTCCTGTTTTCCCCACAACAACCCTGAGGGGTGGGCTGGGTTGAGAGAGAGGGACTGGCCTAAAGTCAGCCAGCCAGTTTCTAGCCTGGTGCCTTAATCACTAAACCAGGGGTAGGCAACCCAAGGTTGCCTATCCCTGCACTAAACCAAGATGGCTGTGTTGTTCTGCTGGAAAACCTTTGGATGTACAAAATCTACTTTTTTTTTTTTTTGGCCTCACCCAATCTTTGCCAGTCTCATTCCAATCAAACTAATGACCTAGTTATCAAGTTACTGAATCTAGGCCCCTGCTCTGAATTAAACTATTGTGGGTAGGTAGCTGTCAGATCCTGCACAACTGCATGATTGCAACCAGTGAAGGCAAGTCCACCAACTCTTTGGTTTGGTTCCATCATCTTATTGTTATGATTTTTTTTCACCCTCACTTCTTATCAGAGCTTGCCTGCCTGTACTTCAAATCCTATATCCTGCCCTCTGGGATGACAGAAATCAGAACTGGGAACACCAGTCATCAGTGTGATGATTCGGACCACATGATATTCAGACCTCATGGTCAAGGTAGCCTTGTATTAAAAATAGTGCCTGTGTGGTTTAATCCAGCATTATTTTCCCTAACAACTCAAGGACCTGGTCATGGTTAGAGGGAAGAGCATTATAGAACAGGATTGAGTCCTAAATGGGGATTCCACTTTACTTTTTCCATTAGAGCAGAGGAAGGAATAATCATGAGAACAAAACCAACAGAGGTGAAATGAAGAATGAAGAGAGTCGCAGGAACCTAACAATAGCATCTACACAGAGCTTCCCAGAAGAGGCTTGGAAAGAGACAAGGGACGCCGAGGGAGGGGAGAAGGCAACCGGCCAGCATCCTTTGGCTGTAATTGAGATGCCTGCTTCCTTTTTGCATCCGCTCTCCTAGGTTTAGATGTCATTAGAGAACTGGGCCTGACAAGATAGCCACTGTACTTAGTCTTGCCCTGTGCACAGTATTCCTAAAGCAACATTGGATGTTTTCTACTGAATGACTTCCTCTTCTAAAGAATCCCTACATTCTGGTTTTGATAAATATTAGGACTGTCTGGGACCCCAAATCTGCAATAGTTTTCAAAGTAAATGGAGATGGAGTCATGTGTTTATTGCTCACTCTCTCAGCTTCTACTGACTTGTTGGCACATGGGCTGGTGCATGGGTTCCAGTGGTGACTATAGCAAACTGGGGTCATGCACTTTTCATTTGTCCTCCCCCTGTGCACTCCTGTAAACCCCCATGACTGATTTACCTACCCCCAAACCCCTGTAGACACCAAGAACTATTTTGCACTATCTTTTATATCTGGACTAGAAACTTGCTTTTGAAGATGGCCCTAACAAGTTACCTGAAATATGACCCTCCTCTGCATATGAGATTTAAATACATTTTTTTCTTTAAATTATGCCAAACAGCAAAGCCAAAGGGAAACAATAGACCATTTTGTAGACCAGAGGCCACCAACCTGTTAGGCACCAGGGACCGGTTCTGCGGGGAGAGGTTTTTTTTCCGCGGACCGGAGGGGGTGTGGTTCGTGTGCTGCCTGCATCCCATGGATTGGCCTTTGCTTGTTTGCGCAGCCTGGTTTCTGGCAGCCGTGGCCCAGTACCGGTCCACGGCCCGGGGGTTGGGGACCTCTGTCGTAGACGATATCAGAATCTCTGCACTTCTGAGCTATTTGTCACATTCTTCTGAGGGTGCTTTTAAAACATTAACTAAAATTTGCCCTCTGGGAATTCTATCAGATTCAATATATCTGGGGAGTTACAGGTTTGGGAAGGCTTTCATGGCTCTAGTACAGGAAGGCTCCTACTGCTATTGCAGAAATATTTTGATCAACCTGTTACCTTTCATAATCCATCCAATACCTGGAATTCTCAGTATATCATAGGGGATTGAAGATAATTATATAAAATAAAAAATATGGAAACAGCAATATACACAAGCTATTTATTGTATTATGTATCATCTCTCTCTTTGTCTTCCCCTCTCTCATCTATTTCTCTGTCTCAATGTAATAAAAACCCTTAAAATAAAATGAAAAAAATAACTAAAATACACCTGGGAAAGAAGACAGTCTTACCCTGGTCCAAAAGAAACATGGGATAAATAGTAGGCATGGCTCCTTTTCTCCTTAGGGCTCCCGAACAGAGGTTTTCCCTGAACAGGATGAATTAAACCCCATAGAAAACCTGGATTTGCCCACAGAAGGATTTTACTGAGAAAGCTGCCTACAAACACATCAAGAGTTGGATGGACAAGGCTTTGGCTAGGAGCCATAGGCAGTTGAGCCCCTGGCTAGAAATGCCTGCTGGTGGCTGTGAACCAGCATTATGGATGGAGGCCACAAAGACGTTGCACATGGATGTCACTGTGCAAATGATGCCATCAGGTATGTAGTAAGAGCAGTTTCCATCATGCACTTGACCTCTTCTGAATTCCCTTGAGTGCAAAGGACTAACACATTAGAGAAACTTGTTCTAGAACTCTGCAGAGATAACCACTGTTGTATATCAGGATTCTACTCACCTCCGGAGCCGTGTCAGTTGATTTCCCTTGATTTCTCTCAAACAGACTTCCCTCTGTGCCCGCTTGAGTTAAGTGTCTAAAATGCTACCAGAAAGCAATGATTCTGCTTCCTTTACAGTCAGCTGGTTGTTTTTAAATAAGAAAGAAGCAGCGGCAGCAGCAATAGCAGTGTTGTTTTTTTTCCCCTAGGAAGCAGAATTTGGTTTCATTTTCAGCAGTAACCATTATCTGCCTCTGCAAGTCAGTGGGACTTTCCTGACTTGCATTTGATCATAATAGAAATGCTGATGATATTGGGAGTTTATCCCATGCATTCATACGGTAGGCTTAGGTCATCCAGAGGTGAATCAGTGATTTTTCCTCTTTCAAGGCACAGCCTTTTGTGGTGTTTTTTGAGGTGTAATAAAAATCCATTCAAGTGTATCCATGATGCATCTGGTGCCTGTTGGCCACTTGAAGCTGTCCAGTCAACTACTGACTCCTCAAATCACTGGACAATACTTGTAAGAAATGTGTCAAGTCTTGAAATGGGATTTTAGTGGAATGGATGGAAGGACAAATCCCTTCTATTGCCTCACAAACAAAAACACAGAGGAATCTGGAAATTGGCATTTATTGCCTCTATTAAAAAAATGGGAAAATAGAGAATTTCTAAGTAATAGTGCTGTTTGCTTTTGTTTCCAATTGTTTTTTTTTTCTTTTTAACTTTCTTTGGTTTGACTTAGAATGGGCTGTTCTGCAAAAGGGCATAGAAGGACTCTAAAGACAATGGGCAAAGTCTAAAAGAGCCTAAAGATGATGAACCAATCCTGCTGCAGGTGTCTTTCTCGCTGGCTGGTAACCTGCAAAGGAGGAAGGGCAGCGTAGCTTGAAGAATTAACCAATCACTTTGCTCACCCTGCTCTGTTCACAGAAAATCAGGGCAGATGTGGCAGGGAATCAAAACAGAGATATAATGGAATGTGTGGAGGATGGGAGCAAGGAATGTTGCTCAGGGAATGAGCAGATAAAAGAAGGAGGAGGTGGTCACAACTGAATAACAGGCAGAAAAAGTAGCTTAGAAAGAATCTGCCGTAATTAATCAGATGGTTAAAAAGAAACAGTGGGATATTTGCACTTTCAGATGTGCAAAATTCTGTTACAGTACCTTATAATAAGGAAAAAAAAAGTTTATGATGCTACCTGTTTGATCTTCTTGAGAGGCTGAAAAGCGGCAAGAGGTATGGAATCGGAACTGGCAATGGGGGGTAGCCAATTTTAAAACGGTGCAGGTAGTTCTCATTTAGGGACTACTTCATTTTGCAACTGTTCACAGTTATGACAATGATGAAAAAATAACTTTGTGGCCCGTCCTCTCATTTACAACCTTTGCAGGTCTGTAAAGCAAAGGAAAACTGAAGTAAAACTGTAAACCAGCCACAGTTGACTCAGCAACTGTTTTGTTTAGTGACTGATTTGCCAATCCCAATGGTGGTTCATAAATGAGGACTACCTGTATAATTTTCTGCCCGCCCGAGAACAGGTAAAGGGTTGAAAGCACTTCAACTCCACAGAATGGAAAATAGCAGCGTTTTTGTCCTGATTTCTCTACAGCAAAAATATTTTGTTTGTATATAATAGCCAACGAACACTTTTCAGCACACTAATTGAATTTAAGGCTAGGTATGCTGTTTTTCTGGCAGGCAGATCAGGTTGGTTGGTGATGAGGGAGCATGGCTGAACACAGACTGAGTTGGGATATAATCTCCCTCAGCAGAACTGAGACAAAGAAGATTCGTCCAGGCTACCTTACTCTAAAGCAGTGGTTCTCAACCTTTTTAATGCCGTGACCCCCCAACTGGTCATAAGTGGAGGACTACTCAACCAGTCGTAAGTTGAGGACTACTCAACATGTCGTAAGTCGAGGACTTTCCCTGCCCGGGAGCGCCGCGCATGCGTGGTGCTGCCCCCTGCACCGGCTGAGGCGTAGCTGGCAAGGGGCAGCGACGGCGCAGGGCGACCACCGGCTGGGCCACCAGCTGGCCCAGCCCAAGGGAGGTAAGGCATCCGCCGGGCCCCATGCATGCCAGCAACCCTCCCTGCGCCCACCGGCCTCCCACCTCCCACCCCTGGCCCTCTTTTACTTACATTTTTAGTAGTTGCTCAGCAGGGAGGGGTGGAAACTTCCAGACAGCTCGCCTTCGCTGCAGACAACTTGCAGCACCGTTTGCAGAATGGGACTTTTGGCGGGTTCAGCAGGGCAGAGACAGCCTGGACAATTCCTATTGGCTTTTGAAAGCCAATAGAATTGGACTCTATTCAAGAGAGTCTATTCTATTGGCTTTCAAAAGCAATAGAATAAAAGGGAGTAGCACAGCTAAGGAAAAGGGGAAAAAATGGCGGACTGCGTTGTTTGGCGACCCCCGTGAAATGGTCGTTTGACCCCAAATGGGGTCGCGACCCACAGGTTGAGAACCGCTGCTCTAAAGATATCTGACTGAGCCAAGATGAAGGGGCAAGAAAAGACATTTTATGAGCTGCTCTGGAAGGGAGCAACTAAGGAAACCCCAAAGGCAGCTCAGAAAAACTCCACGTGGGAGGGCCAGCATCCTTAGGAGTAATAATCCACATGACTTTTCAGTCATATAGTTTTCTTAACAATCTGTTAAAGTCAGTCCCTGCTCTTTCAGATTGGGTGAGCAAGCACAGAACTGCAACCCACCCTCTGCATAAAGTTGGCTATTACCAAAAACAAAAAAAAAGAGAACACTTTTTCTCTCCTCACCCCTCTCTAACTCTGCAACACTTTTACCGTACTGTAACCCCTGGGAAGCGATAAGAGGAATTAATCCTAAACAGTCACAGCAAGTGGAGAGTGGAGATGACTCAGCTACTGATGTTCCCTTCCCAAGAAAACACAATTGAAAAAAAAAAGCCAGGAATTTCTTGATGGGAAGCAAGGGTGGGAAACAGAGAAGGAAAGCCCTTGAGAGAATTGGAGGGGAGAAGGGAAATAGTAAGGACTTGCAAATTTGTGGAGTACCATAATTTGTAGGAGGGAGGAAAAAAGATTCCCAGCATTCTAAAGGATTGTGAGTAATTGCTTCTCATGAAGGAAGAAGCATGTTGACATTATAATAATAACTTTATTTAAAACATGCATACAAGCTGCCCATCCTTCAACCGATTCTGGGTGGCTCCCAAACTTGTTTTCATCTGAAGATAAACACCTTACGAGGAAATACTGGGACTTTTTCAGGTAAAGGAAGAAAGACAACAGAGATGCCTTAGTTGTGGGCCTATCATAGCTGCGGAAGAACTATTATACAGACTGAATGCAAACTTAGCAACAATGAACCTTTAGGACTAAGTCAAACCACCCCAAAGGCCACTATTGACTGAAGGTTTCTATTATGGCCAGCTAGGGTTGAAATCAACTACTAGTGAGACCTAGATGAAGCATCCTCCATGTTTCTCCTGTTGCCTTTCTTCACAGGGCAGCTGGTCCTGTATGTCTCTGGGAGGAGGAGGAGGAGGAGGAGGAGGAGGAGGAGGAGGACATGCCATGCCTGTTAGGAGCAGCAGAGGTGCCTCATTCTGCACCACATATCATCTTCCCAGGTGTCTTGAATACACGTAGTCCTCGTGTATTCCAACAGTTCATTTAGGGACCCTTCAAAGTTACAATGGCATTGAAAAAAGGGACTTATGACTGTTTTTCACACTTCATGACTGCTGCAGCATCCCCGTGGTCACATGATCAAAATTCAGACGCTTGGCCACCGACTCATGTTTATGACGGTTGCTGTGTCCCGGGGTCACGTGATCCCCGTTTGCGATCTTCTGACAAGCAAAGTCAGCGGGGAAGCCAGATTCACTTAACAACAATGTTATTAACAACTGCAGTGATTCACTTAACAACTGTGGCAAGGAAGGTCGTAAAATGGGGCAAAACTCACTTCACAAATGTTTCAGTTAGCAACATAAATTTTGGGCTCAACTGTGGTCATAAGTCGAGGACTACCTGTAACTGAGCTGGTTTGGAATACTGGGAATTACAATCTCAACATATCTGGAGAATATCAAATGGAGAATATTAGATTAGCCTTTCTGTGAAAGTACAGGTTGTCCTCGACTTACAACCATTCATTCAGTGACTGTCTGAAGTTATAACAACATTGAAAAAAAGTGACTGATGACCATTTTTCACACTTACAACCATTGAAGTATCTCCTTGATCAAAATTCAGGTGCTTGGAAACTGGCATGTAATTATGACTGTTGCAGTATCCCCAAGGTCATGTGATCCCCTTTTGCAATTTTCTGATGAGCAAAGTCAATGGGGAAGCCAGGTTCACTTAACAATTCACTTAAGGGTACTAACTTAACAACTGCAGTTATTCACTTAGCAACCGTGGCAATAAAGTTCATAAAATGGAGTAAAATTCTTCGCTCATCTGTCATGGTTCCGAAAGAAGCAGCTTTTCAAAGAACTTTGAGGCTTTGTTTACCTTAAAGAATCCTTTTATTGCTACATAGCTTCGGCAGGTACATAATGAAGCCAAAAACTGAATCCTCCCTCTCCCAATCACCCGTAACAAAGCATAACTCACTCCTTCATTTAACAGTCATTAATCATGTTCCCCAATTAGTTTGAAGTGTGAACTTTCCCTCCCGTAACTCCTCTGGTTACAACTGACCTTGAAAATACTGTACTGAAATATTGTTATGGCTAACGATTCCCCAGTACATACTCCCCCCCCTATTCTAACATTGTCTGACTTTAACTTCTTCATATATGTCAAGCAAGAACATCTGATGTTAGCAGCCTTGACATCATCTTTTAGTCATCAGGAAACTATCCTAGCCTGAAACTTGCTGTCTTCATTACCAGTCCTCATCCTGTCTCTATTCTCTCCTCAGTGATTGCCAGGCAACTTAATTGTCTCTGGGTAACAGGTGACAAACCTAACAGACACTGTGAGGCTGTCTGTGTGGTCAAATATAAGAGAAAACATTCCTTTAATGATTTAATACCACAGAGTTCATGATGACCTAACCGTATGTCACTCAAAGATGGGAGATGAAATGAAAGCAATAACAAAGGACTTAGCCAAGAAAAAAGGGTTGCCAGGCCATGTTTGGCTCCTGGTTAGAGGTACCTGAGAAAGGACTACAAAGCATCTACAAGCTGTCTGAGAGGCCAGCTTTTCTATAGGAATGCCAACCATGGACATTCAAATTAATGTCTTACGGTGCATAAGGTTTAGATTAAGCTGGGGAAAGCAAGATTCAACCCCACCCTTAGCCAGGGAGACGCCTGGTTTGACATTAGCCTGTGACAATTCCATTAGCAACTCTGTTTAGAAGGCACTAGAACAGTGATGGCGAACCTTTTAGAGACCGAGTGCCCAAAAACTGGCCCTGCTCCCGCTCCGCCCCCCATCCCCACCTTGCCTGCCCATAGGGCCACTCACTGCCTCCAGGGCCCGCCGCAGATTGCCCAGGCAGCCCAGCAGCGCTATGGCGGTCACACCCTCTATCCGCGCCCTGCAGCATCAACTGTGCATGATGGGGTGTGAGGGCAGAGTCTTGTCTACATTGCCTGGCTGCCATGTCCTTGGCTGCGCTGCTCCGGGTGGGCCACGCTCAGGGGCGACTCTCCTTCAGGGGGGCTGCTGGAGAGAAGAGAGTTGTGGGGGGAGGCGAGGCTGGGGCAACGGCACGTGTGCCCACAGAGAGGGCTCCGAATGCCACCTCTGGCACTCATGCCATAGGTTTGCCACCACTGCACTAGAAGCAGCTTTCTATAAAACTCTGAGTTAGGGGCAGTGCTCAACAATATCACTGAGGGTCCAGTCCACTTACATGCCCAGCCTTATACGTAAACTCTAATGAGATTCTCCATGCCAATTTGTAGCTGCTTGTTATATAGTATAAATTCCTGCATATTTCAGGAATAAACTAAACCAGAAATATGCCTTAGCTTTTAAAATGTTGTTAACATTTCATTTATACAGCATTATTCTGATCTTTGCATAGCCATTTAATTCACTGTAGCTGAGTTTCGGTTTTCACCCAAAATGTAAAATCTGACATGGACAGAACTTACCTACAGTGAAATCTGTGTGGCCAAAATTTCTCTCAGGAAGTCAGTGGTCTGCTGCTTTGGATGTCACAGAGAAGAAATTGTCACAGCTTCCTCTAAAACAATTCTAAGAACTGTACTTTGTTCTCAATTTTAAAAATTCCCTTAATTTCCTCATCTCACTAAATATTCCAGGTTTCCTTGAGGAAATAAAATAAAAAACCATTAAGGAAAACATTGACTTTCCAATACTTTAGGACTAAGGTCAAAAGACAGCCCCACCTTCTTCAACTGAGAATGCCTCTAGCAGTTAGGCTGGAAAACGAAAAGTGGATACAACCAGACAATGTTAAGAGGTCATCTTTGGGCCTACACCGTGGCAATAGAAGTGGCAAAGCATCAGTTCTTCTCTTTACCAATTGCATCTGTGGATCACTAACTGGGGGCCCTGTTCAAAGACGAAGTCACCTAGTAAGATTTTGGAAGCCAGCCTTAAAGAACAGCCTCCTCTTGGAGATGCAGATGATCCCAACCTGTTGGTTTTCAAGAAAGTGGCAGAGATCTGGCTTTTTCCCCAGGCCCTGGGGCCGAGATATGCATGGAGCTAGTATCAAGTGGCTGATGAATGAATGAATGAATGAATGTGTGGGAAGTCAGCTCCCCAGAGAAGGACATATTAAAAGGGCAGAAAAATATATTTTCTCAAAGGACCTTAAAGAGACAGAAAAGCATGCCCAGTTTTCTTAATAGCCTCAAGTCTCCCTCCCCCAAGCAGAAACCAGCTCTGTAGAAATGCAGATGTAAATAATCCAGGAAGGCCCCCAGCTAGAAGATTAAGAAGACACCTAAAATCTACATACCCCACCCAAACTCTAAAACAGGACATAACAGGATTAACCCACAGATACCAAAGGGCACACTCAGACTCAGGTCAAAGTTCATGCCACAGGAACAACTCCAAACAAAAGACTCCAGAGGGTATAGAAACCCACTCCCTACATGTGTTTGCTCTCTTTTCGTCCAGAACCATCTTCCTGTCTGGCTCTCCTCTCCAATAAACTGCAACCTTCTTTCTAAAGCAGTTGCCATGTTGCTTATCCTCAGCTTGGACTGAACCATGATGAAGACTTTTCCTTCAATAAATGAATGAATGAATGAATATTTGATTCATATATAGAAACTGGATATCACAAAATCCATTAAGCTCCCTCTGCAAGTGGAGAATTAATAACAATCTAGCAACTGAATTACAGAGTATAATTTAGGGAGTTACAAGTAATACTAAATGTTATAAAATATAAATGGACACAGTGAAGCAGAAGTCCCAATGGGGGTCCTATGGACATGAATATATCCAACAATACCCTCCCCAGCTGTTGTCCAGGTTCCAATGGTTCCTTGTTTTATTTTGTTAAAGATGTGTTTAAATAAAAAGGAATTACATATAATTATGGGAAGATGATGTGCTGCAAAGTATATCATCAAGAATAAGCTGCATTTCTCATAACACCTTTGTGCAAGAGCTTCTGTAGCAAGCCTAGGTTCCATCAAAATCTGTTGCAAAGTCACAAGGCAAGCTGCACCCTTTTTGCAGGGGTTCTCAACCTTGGCAACTTTAAGACTTGTGGACTTCAACTCCCAGAATTCCTCAGCCAGCTTTTAATTTTATATACTGTTTTATATTTTGATGTTGTATTGTATATCACCCAGAGTTATTCTTTAAGGGAGATGGGTGGTTCAAAAATGTGAAAAATAAAGAAATCTAATACATATGAGTTCATTTTTTTCAACACATACACACTAATTTGTTTGCTTGAGTGCAATGCAGATAGACAGATGAGAGAGAGAGAGATGAGAGAAGAAATGAGAGAAAGACATATTTTGTGTGTGTGTGTGCTTTTGTGTATGCACTCCATTCTACTCAATACAACCTGCTCCTCTGGTTACTGTACAAACAATCATCCCCCTTATGTTCATGAAAGACTTCATTGTTACCATAGGAATTTCACATATGTGATGTTCCTCTTCTACAGGAGTGCTATTGGCCTATGAAGCTTTATCATCTTACCTTCATCCATCGCAGGTTCCACACTACTATAGCAGAAATCAATAGTAAGTCAGGCCTTTAGAAGGAGTGCCCCTAGCTTTCCCCACTTCAGGCCTTTGGTTGTATGGTAAGAGAAGAGGACAAACCCCACAATTCATATTCAGTCATTTCAGGGGCAGAACAAAAACATTTTGGTTTAACTCAACAGGAACAGGCTTATCAACAGCTTTATCTCAACAGGAAATCAAAAGGTTGGCAGTTCCTGCCTGATACAATAACAATTCACATAGTAATTAAAAAAAAAACAACACATTGATTTCCTAGCCTATATACATCTGAATTATTAGAAACAAAGTAAAGCAAGCCACATTCCAGATTTCTGCGGCAAGAAATGCTGCTAATCACTCGCAGGAATTTACTGGCTGAATCAGAAATTGTTAACCACATTCAAATCACATGCTTCACAGTACTCAATTCTGTAAGAATCAACTCCCTGGCAGTTTTGCATGACACATTGGGGGGAAAGCCTTTGGTCATATGAAAAATGATTTTAAACCACCTCTATGTTGTCTGTCACGCAAAGTTCCAATTTAGTGTACTCTAAAACAGAGATGTCCCATAGAATAGAATAGCAACAGAATATGGGCTAAAGGTATCCAAGGTAGCATCCATTCTGAGTTTATACTACATGGCGAATCAGAAATTTTGGGTAAAATTGATAGAAGTTAAAAGGCCTCCGATCTGCTCCTCCCCCCCTTTTTAATAGCTCTCTGAACTGCTGACCACCCTCAGAATAAACATACAATCATAACGTTTAGACCAGCGTCTCACTGACTCCGTCAAAGATCAGAATTCCCCTAGGACAGGGGTAGGCAACCATGCTGGCTCAGGAATTCTGGGAGTTGAAGTCCACGAGTCATAAAAGAGCCAGGGTTGCCTACCCCTGCCCTAAGTAAAGGGAGACATAAGAGATGGAATCTACGTAGCTGAGAGCGATCTGTCTTTCTGGATTTCACACGCCCACATCAGAAGCATCCTGAACTGCACATCTGCACAGGAAGGACCCATGTTAAAACCAGCATGTACACAATCCACACCCCCGAGCTCACACCAAGGACCAGTCCCCCTGTAAAACCATTTCCTTTATTCCCCAGAAACAAATATCTGTTTGTGGGAATAAAATGAATTTCCTTTTTCACAGAACGTCTGGATTTTATTTTTGATTTGTTCTTGCATCGACCCAGTTTGTGAAAACCCCATATTATTCTTTTAACAAAAATGAAAAATAGGCAGAACAGAAAGCTCTGGACTTCTGAACAGTGACCCTGGTAGAAGTGTCATGTTTGACAGATGTCCAGTAGGTCTGATTTGTAGTGCCAGTCCTGGGGTTCACAAAGCTCTATTGGCTTATGTTACTTTTAGCAACAGCACCGATAAATGGCTGTGTTAAAGCAAGAACTTGTGGATGAATCCTCATGATAATTTCAGCATTTTGAGATCAGAAACATGTGACAGATATAACGTATGTGAAGAAGACATGTAAAAATTGGCAACATGAACCTGGTTACCATACTTCATTCTGTGAAACAGGTTAAAAAAAACTGGGCTGGGGATAAGTACTTTAACTGAAAAATGTCTTACAAGTAGATGCAAAGGATTGCAGCTTTGGACTCATTTTCAACTGATCTTATGATTTTCATTTATTTCTAAGAAATTACAATTCTTAGTAAGGGACTGTGTTCTTGAAATAATTTCTCAAGAAGACAAAGTCCCATTTTTGAGGAAAATTATGCCTTGCAATATAAACAACTTCCTTGCAATGCTAACCAAAAGGAGAAAACAAGATCATGACAATGCAATATTACACTTCTCCTAAAATAACTGCAAAATGGTACTTAACTCAGAACTCAAAACATTACTTTACATATCACGTTACAAAATAAAGTCCAACCCATCTGACCCTGTGTTCCACTAATTAACTAATTTCCCTCTTTTCCTATAAAACATAACCTATTCAAGGCAACTTACAAAAAATAAAACAAGACAACAACACTGAATGAAAGCATCAGCGAAAGTAGAACCTGTAACAATAAAAAAAGAAAAAAGAAACACACCAAAACAATGCCATAGTTATCCTGTAGGAATCTCTCTTTGAGGACCCTGTTCCATAGTCTTATGATGTCACTTGCTCTGATGGGAAAAGAAGAAGGAAATGTTCATATACAGGAATAAAAATAAAAAGTAAAGGTGTTAACATAAGAAGCTGGAGCTTTTCTGATAGCCTGAACGTTTAGAGCAGAGAGTTTGTCAACCTTGGCAACTTTAGATGTGTGGATTTCAACTCCCAGAATTCCCCAGCCAATTGCTGTGTGTCAAGTCCACACGTCTTAAAGTTGCCAAGGTTGAGAAGCACTGGTTTAGGGTCAAGGTTAGTACCTTGAATCATGAAGCAAATTGATAGTCAGTGCAGATTGGCATCATACCAAGCAAAAACTACAGGGTTTCTATCTGGATCATCTACACTTCAGGACTACCTTAAAAGTAACCCCATCTACAACACTAATCCGTCTTGGAAATGCTTAGCACATGGAGGGCTCAGTCAAAGTCTGCCTTCTTCTAGAATGGGACTATGATTGTGTGAGAAGATAGCCAAGGTCCACCTGTGACCATTCCAGACTGAGCCCAAGAAATGGTCTGCATGCCGTTGTAAAGCCTCATCATCTTCCAGAGACCAAGTCAGCTACTTTGATGGAAGGGCAGCTGCCAACTCAGTGTTCAGTTCCATGAATTGGCTGGTGCTGGACCAATGGCAATGCCAGATGGATAGTCTACGCCTCCTGCATTTCCATCAGTACTGCTGTTGTCTTAGTTCCAGAGGGATCAAGATATTTCTTCTTGAGCTGTCACCAGCAGAAGACCTTCTGTGGGGTTATTGGTCTGGCAGGAGGGTGGCCTGGATCTTAGCTCAGGACCTGAGCACCACCTTGGACCCTACCCAACATTCATCACAAGGAGGTGCCAGGTCATGTAGCTACCTCCCAGAAAGTGGAAGTAAAGATAGTTGTGCGTGTACCTTTCTGTGAGGAAAGAGTTGGAACTGATATGTATTACACAGAGACACAGTGGAGGCAATTTGTTTGTCAGAGAACAAAGAAGTGTTAAGAATGGCTGGGGTTGTGTATAACTGCTGAGGAAGAGAAGAAACAAAATGTGGATGTAAAAAGGGACGAGGAGAGAAGAGTGTGCATGCAAGCATGTACACAAGATGTGAGACGCAAGCCACCAGAATGTCCAGAGGCCGTGGTCAAAAAAGTAAAAATGCATCAATTTAGTGTGTGCGTGTATAAGAGAGAGAGAGACACACACACAGAGACAGAGAGACAGACAGAGCACATAAAAAAGTGGCACCCTTGTGACCTGCATTTTCTTTAGGCATGTGCTCCACATACCCCTGGAGGTCACCAATGCCATGAAGCTAGAGGAGAGGCAAACTTGGAGGGAACTGCACATCAGTAGGGAGGGCTCTATCAATAGCAGAAGTGCCCAGCTCTTCTTCCCCAGAATGAACAACACCAGCTTGGGAGGGGGGGGGGACTCAGAGATCTCAACAAAGTTTTACCTCATGATGAAAGGAAGGAAAGGATTGTGCACAGATGGGGGGGAGGGGCAGATGAGCTGTGCAAATTCCAAAGAAAACTGAATGAAGGGCAAGGAAGCCACTGAAGAGAGGTCCTGGAGGGCGCAAGGGGCTCTGGGGAGATGGAGGCAGAGGAGGATAATAAAACACTACAGTTTAACAGTGGTATAAACCAGGAAAGAAAGGGTGAGCGGGAAACAGAAAAGGTGAAGCAGAACACCCAGTTATTTGGATGGAGACAGACACTCTTAAGCATAATGAAGTGTGTGTTTTTATAGTTAAAAAACAGAACCCTAACTACACCAATGAAGCTATAAACAGTTTGAAGTTGGTTGGAAACAGAGTAAGAAATTGAACTTTAGAAATAGTTGCCAATACCAGTGTAATATAAGGCAAAGGACAGATGAATAAAAAAGACAAACTTCAAAAAGACAGAGGAGGATATAGTAGTTGCTGGATTAACTTCAGCTCTCATAATAGGTGCAAATACCACCACCTAGTGCGCAATTGATATAAAGCATCTCACAAATGCCAATCAAAGTTGTGCATAGATCCTATTTACACAGAACACAGAATCATAAGGTTAAAAAGATGCTTGGAGGTCTTCTAGTCCTCAAATAATAATCTGTGAGGGGCTGCTGATCAATACAGTCAGGATAAACAGTGGGTGGAGCTGCTTTTTCCTCTCCCTGTAAACCGCTTAGAGCAGTGGTTCTCAACCTTTTTAATGCCACGATCCCCAACCGGTCGTAAGTCGAGGACTACTCAACTGGTGCAGCACTGTTTGCAGAATGGACTTTTGGCGGGCTCAGCAGGGCAGAGACAGCTTGGACAATTCCTATTGGCTTTTGAAAGCCAATAGAATTAGACTCTATTCAAGAGAGTCTATTCTATTGGCTTTCAAAAGCCAATAGAATAAAAGGGAGTAGCACAGCTAAGGAAAAGGGGGAAAAATGGTGGACTGCGTTGTTTGGCGACCCCCGTGAAATGGTCGTTCGACCCCAATGGGGTCCCGACCCACAGGTTGAGAACCACTGGCTTAGAGAGGACTGTAAAGCACTGTGAAGTGGTATATAAGTCTAAGTGCTATTGCTATTATTTTATTCCTACATACATATACATGTATGTATGTTTTAATGTATATTTATATACAGTCTAACCTCACTGGTTCCATCATAATTCTCAGCCCAAAGTTTAAGCAGACAGACCTGCTAACACCTAGAAGCAAGCAAAACTATAACCAGAAGCTTACACAGGTTTGTCAAAAATGGATCATGCTAAATAAATCTTATTTCATTCTTTGGCAAAGTGGCTAAATTAGTGGACCAGCAAAATGTAGCATACGTAGATTACTTGGATTTCAGCAATGCATTTAACAAAGTAGATCACAACCTACTTCTTGGCTAGCTAAAAAAAATATGGGATAGACAGTATCATGACTAGATGGATTTGTACTGTCGACAAACTGCATTTAATGTGTAGTCCTTAATAGAGCTACATCTACATGGAGGGAAGTAAGCCTTGGGGTATCCCCACAAGGTTCTGTTTTAGGCCACATACTCTTCAACTTCTCCATAAAAGATTTAGATGAGGGAATAGAAGGGAAACTCATCAAATTTGCAGATGACACTAAGCTGGCAGTAATAGCAACGTCTCAGAAGCAACACCCCACTCAACATTCAGATGGATCTTAACAGACATGAACACTGGGCCCCATCTAACAAAATAAAATACAATGCAGAAAAAAATAAGGTTTTAAACTTAGACAAGAAAAAACAAATGTACAGGTATAGATTAGGTAAAACCTGGCTCAATAGCAGTATCTGTGAGAGGGGATCGTAGAATCCTAGTGGACAATCATTTAAATTTGAGCCAGCAGCATGTGGCAGCAGCCAAAAAAGCCAATCCAAACCTATATTGTGTTAACAGAATGATAAAATCAAGATCATATTAAGTATTAATATTGTTTTATAAAGCTTTAGTAAGACCACACTTAGAATACTGCATCCAGTTTTGGTCACCATATTATAAAAAAGATGTTGAAACTCTGGAAAGAGTGCAGAAAAGATGTTTAGGAGGCTAGAGGCTAAAACATATGAAGAAGGTTGCAGGAATTGGGTATGTCTAGTCTAGTAAAAAAAAAGGACTAGGGGTGACATGATAGCAGTGTTCCAGTATTTGAGAGGCTGCAACAGAGAGGAGGGGATGAACTTATTTTCCATAGCACCAAAAGGCAGGACAAGAAACAATGGATGGAAGTGAATCAAGGAGAGAAGCAACCTGGAACTAAGGAGAAACTTCCTAATAGTGAGATCAATTAACCAGTGGAATGGCTTGCCATCAGAAGTGCTCCATCAGTTAAGGCTTTCAAGAAGAGACTGGACAGTCACTTGTCTGGAATGATACAGGGTCTCCTGCTTGAGCAAGGGGCTGGACTAGATACAGTGTTTCTCAACCTTGACAATTTTAAGGCATGTGGACTTCAACTCCCAGAATTCCACAGCCAGCATTCCACAGCCAGCAATGCTGGCTGTGGAATTCTGGGAGTTGAAATCCACATGCCTTAAAATTGTCAAGGTTGAGAAACACTGGTTCACTAGAAGACTTCCAAGATCCTTTCCAACTCTGTTATTCTGTTAGACCAGGGGTAGGCAGCCTTGGCTCTTTTATATCTCGTGGACTTCAACTCCCAGAATTCCCGAGTCAGCACAGCTGTTAGACTTTGATCACCCCTTGCCATTTCAGTTAAAAAAAAATGTCTGGGGTCAATTGAGAAGACAGAAAAGTCTTTCACATATTGTTATCTGGTTACATTCCTGCAACCTTCTTCGTATGTTTTACCTCTTGCCAAAAGCCTGGCCGTGGCCGGAGATGCCCTCCACACTTTCCCACAAGTCACTGATCGGCTTTGGCCATAGACGCAGGTTTCTCTTCCAGCCCATAAAAGAAGGCGGGGCTTCGACCGCAAGGACGTCGCCGCGTCTTTTTTTTTTTTTTAACCCTTCTGCTAAAGGGAGGATTCTCTCCCTGACCTTTTTAGCGGTTTTAAACTTAGTTTATTTACACCCCGCCTTTATTATCTTTATAAATTACTTAAAGTAACGAACATACGCCTTCCTCCTCCGGTTTTCCACACAGCAACAGCCCTGTGAGGTCAAACTTGAGCGCAGTCTTACTGCTCGTCTAAGCTTGCAACTTTTACTTAATTTTGCATTTCTGAGCTATGAAGCTCCTATCAGCGTTTAGTCTATTTTAGCATGTTTTCCAGGCTTTTTTTGGGGGGGGTTGTTGTTTCTTGTTGCCCCGATCGTCACTACACTCAACAGTACCCCCCCCCCCACCAAACGCGTCCAAGAAAGGACTGGCGTTGCAAAGAGTTGGGTATACCACCGAGCTTTGCTTTTTTTAGGAAGGGTGTATAGAAAAATGCAGTTTTATTATCTGATCACCATCCAGCCGGCTATGGAGCAAACAGATGCGGGCATGAATCATACACGAAGAATAATCCAACTCAAGGCAAAAGAGGAGGTCTCTAGTACTGCAGCCTGATCTGAGAATCTTTCCACGGGTTCTCAACCTTGGCAACTTTAAGACTTGTGGACTTCAACTCCCAGAATTCCTCAGCCAGCAAAGCTGGCTGAGGAATTCTGGGAGTTGAAGTCCACAAGTCTTAAAGTTGCCAAGGTTGAGAACCCCTGCAAGTTAGCCCAATTGACAATCCCTGGGGATGCATATGGCAGCTGTCAACCCGATACGAGTGGTTCCCCCCCCCCCGTGGTTGTTATTTGCACTCGTTAGTTGTTGTTACTGAAACGTGCATACCACAGCACGGGATCCTCTCTGCGCTGGAACTTTCCCTGCCTCGCTAGCGATTTCCACAACTGCTTCTAATGCCTTCGTTGTTCTTAACGCCCATAACAAATTCCGGTCAATCTGTTCGTCAGCCGCGCTGGGCGAATTGCGCCCGGAAGTGCTTTGCATTCTAGGCCAACTAGCCGAGATTCTGAGTGAGCGAAGATCACCTGGAAAGGTAAAATATGGAAAAGTTTGCACTAAAGGCAGGGTGCCAATCTTGGCAACTTTAAGACCTATGGACTTCAGCTCCCAGAATTTCCCAGTCAGCATGGCTGGCTGGGGATTTCTAGGAACTGAAGTCCACAGATCTTAAAATTGCCAAGGTTGGACACCCCGGGCTAAGGAAAGGCCAAGAACGGAGAGGGGTTGGAAAGCATGCTCTCTCTTCGTCGTTTGTGCACGATTGGGGCTTGGCAGAGCAGTGATGTATGCGCGGTGGTTTGCACTGACTGGGCATCGGTAGACTCTGGGACTACAACTCCCATCATTCCCCGGCCTTCAAGAAGGCTGGGATACTCAACACGTACGTCGCCCGCGTGAGTTTGGGTGTCTGACTTACGAACTGCAGCTGCGAGGCTGATTCTCTGGACGAGGACTCCTATCCCCTCTCTCGGCAATTGTGGTTTGTAAACAGCGATTTATGATTTAGTATGCAGGAAGTAGGAGTAACCATAGCTGGGCTGCAGATGCCTCCACCGCCACTAAGATAGAAGAACCGAGTTTATAGTTTTCGGTAGGTTTTTGATTCCTTCGTATGGCCTGGGATTTTTGCAGCTCAGATCTGACAGCCCTCATACAAATTCAGCCTATTGTTGGCAACCATTGTTAAAGGCACAGCAAAACTGTCCAACCACATTTTCTGGTTTCTTCAAGATATATGATAGCGTTATTATGTGTAAAGTGTTTGGGAGATTGTTAATGATGGTTACAATGAATTCCCTCCTTATAGATCAAAATGGGATTCATCTTTTCAAAATCTGTCAATGAAAACCTAAAGAATCAGCAGGAATTCATGCTAATGAATTCACGACTTCAGGTAGGTTTTTGCATTACAGAACTTTGTAACAATGTAAGGATTTTAGAAATACAGTATGATCTTCCCATTTAAAAAAAATAGATTTCTTTTTAGAGTAAGGCCATAAATAAAAAAATAAAAAATAAAATAAAATAAGGTGGCCATGTCAGTTCGTTTTATCCAAGGGGTAGATAGTTGCTATATTCACTTGGTAATAAAAGTATACCAAATTGACAGCTACTAGAACACATTTTTATTTATTTTATCATATTTAATACCTGCCCATCTCTCTCACAGAGGAAGGCTGAATCCCATATCATCTATTCATAAGTACGTCTCATTGAGTTCCAGTTATTTTTTTATGTAATGCAGATTCATATTACATTGTTCTATTTAGAAGACAAATGTATGATTTATATTGTGGGTAGCAAGCTGCACATGTCCTTATGTAAAATTGTTACCCATAGGTAACAAATGTTAGAATACAGTGTCTACTTACCTGGGCAGTTACATTGAAATCAATATTTTTTCTGTCAACAAAAGATCCTCAACCTTAGTTGTCTGTGTAACACGTTTGTTAAATGAATCTGGATTCCCCATTGACTTTGCTTGTCAAAAGGTCACAAAAGGGGATTAAATGACCCCTGGGGCACTGTAACCGTCATAAATATGGGTCAGTTGCCAAGCGTCTGAATTTAGATTGCCACCATGGGGATGCTGCAATGGTCATAAGGGTGAAAAAGTCATAAGTCATTTCTTTACAGTGCCATTGTAGCTTTGAACGATCACTAAATGAACTGTTGTAAGTCAAGGACTACTTGTATTCAGAAGTGTTTGTAAACATGGATGTGCCCCTTTTCTCTGGCCATTAGCCAGCTTCCACTGAGCCCATTTTTTCCTCACATTGTTTCCATTTCCCACTAGCTTTTTGTTTCTTGCATTCCTTTCACACTCTTTACCTATCTCCTCATTGTTTTATTCAGGCTTCCCAAAACGCAGAGAAAATTGCATTGATGATTTATTTCAATGGACTTCTCCGCTTATATCCTTACATAAATGCACAGCTTTCCCTCATTATAGTGTCCTGAAAAACAATGAGGGATATTGAACTGGTCTTTGTGTGGCTTCTTTGCCAATTTCTCTCTTTTTGCCACTTTCAGTCAGCCCCACCCCCAGGTAAGAGAGATAGTTGTTCAGCAGCTCTTGTTTGGCTTTAGAGGAATTAAATGGTTGCACAGCATGGCAAAATTTGTCTACATCTTCACTAGATCTATTACTATCTTGGTGCCTTCAGGTGCCTAATAATAGACTCTCCTGGTATCTATTATTATTGTTATTTTACACTGTTTTACACTGTTGGGGGGAAGGGCAGACAAGTGAGTTCTGAAACAAGACCATACCTGCTTAGTGACTTGATTTTTTTTCTGTGCTGGCTAATATGATAAAAGGGGATTGCAAAAAGTCAGAGAAGCCAGTCACCTTGCTTATAACAAGTGAGATCATCACTTAATCAGGACTTCACCACTTGACAATAAGACAGATCCAACAGAGACAGAATGGGCACTGACGACAGGATCAACAAATTTATTCCAGTATTATTTTTCTGCCAGGTTTCATAGATAAGTATATAGCTCCTTAACTCCACAGTGGGGTGAGGAAGAGAAGAAGAAAAAAAAACCAGACAGGGAGTGAGACTTTTCAAGGCCATGCCCTGTAGCACTTTATCATGTATCTAGAATTTGGTGCTTTAGGAGAGTTCCAGAGTATTCATATATATCTAATAAACTGTAACTGCAGGATACAGCATGGTAACCTATCATGGCATGCTAAAGCATTGATTTGAAACTCTTTTGAAATCCTGTATGGTGATATACTAAAGTCTCATTTGGACTACGATGCAGGAAATAAAACAGATTGATAATATAATAGAGATACATATAATCCTTGACTTAACTGTAATTGAATGAATGCATAATTATGGTTGTAAATCATGATGGTTGTTAAGTAGGTTATCACATGACCACACCCAGTTTTATGACCTTCTTTGCAGGGGTTGTTAAGCAATTACAGTGGTCATTAAGAGAAGCCATTCTTTGCTATGGGCCATTTTTTTTTGCTGGAAATCAGGAATAAATGCCAGTTTTTAGGAAAAACACTCTAAATTTTGATCATGTGACTGTGAGATGACGGTACCCAAAATGCAGCTATCAGAACTTTGAATCTGGGTTGCAAATTACTTTTTCAGGATCCATTGTAACCTTTGAACAGTTGTTAAGTAACAGGTCATAAATCAAAGACTATGACTATGTACTTAATCATTTCCTGCATTGGGGTATTTGAACTTTGTAGCAGTAATTACATTGACTTGACACCTAGCTGTTAATCTTTTTTGACATTAGATGGTGACCCTGGTAATTTTGAATGGGAATTTTTACTGATTCATAAATTAAGAGATAACCAATTACACATGGTGAATCAATGACTAATAAATCAAGGGTGGTTTTAAGAGCTACTGTATACTAAACATATTTTTCACTGGAACAAATATCATCAAATTTGCTGATAGTTCTGTAAATATTTTTAAATAAAAATATTGCATTCTGATAAACCAGGGGTAGGCAACCTTGGCTCTTTTGTGACTCGTGGACTTCAACTCCCCTACCCCTGTGATAAACAGATTGTCATAATATTAAGAGCTTGAACAATTTTCCTGTCTCTTTTGTCAGAAGTTAATGGGAAAACCTCATTTTTCTAAGTCATCCAAAATACATAAAAGACAAATATTTATGCAGTAATTTGAAAAAGGGTATGATCTTTTAAATTTCAACAAGTATTTTAAGATAATAATTCTTTATCCTGAAATTATGAAAATAGGTACCGAATATATAAAGGCTAAAGACATTGTTATCCTGTGTCACTGAAATATATCAGTAAAATCTTTTTTTTCTTTTTTACATTCAGCTAGAAAGGCAGCTTCTGATGCAAAATCAAATGCGTGAGAGACAGATGGCCATGCAAATTGCCGGCACACGGGAGTTTCTCAAGTATTTTGGATCATTTTATGCCCTTATGACTGTGGGCCTAACAATTGGGTATGCAATCCTTTTTTTCCCCATAAGTAGTAAATGAGAGACAGATTTTATTGTTTTTACTCTCATTCTTTTATTTGCTAAAGGATGCATTTAAAATAAAACATTAACTAAGAAGTAAAACTGATTGTATATTCCAGTCTAAAGGTGTACATGAAATGAAAAATGTGTTTTGGTCCAGGTGCAGACCAGCTATGCATTCTGTGT
The DNA here is from genome assembly GCF_016545835.1 of Crotalus tigris. Classification (NCBI taxonomy): domain Eukaryota; kingdom Metazoa; phylum Chordata; class Lepidosauria; order Squamata; family Viperidae; genus Crotalus; species Crotalus tigris. Next base: position 109,846 of record NW_024097700.1, read on the forward strand.
TAAAGATAATCACCTTACTAATTATCTCTCTTTTCTGTTCCTTTTCAAATAACAAACATTTCATCACGTAAGGAAGAGTCCTTCACAATATTGGTTCATGCTGTATTATGGCAGAGTATGCATGCAGCCTCGCACTCCTGATAGCAAAAGAAACTAAGCAACCTGAGTTGGTTTACTATTACACCTAATTGAAATTTCTGGCCTATATCTCCAGTTGTGATTTCAATTGGAGCCAAGCTAGTTGTATTCCTAGTTTAGCAATATTGATCTATGACAGGGGTTCTCAACCTTGGCAACTTTAAGACTTGTGGACTTCAAGTCCCAGAATTCCTCAGCCAGCAAAGCTTTGAATTGAAGTCCACAAGTCTTAAAGTTGCCAAGGTTGAGAACCCTTGGTCTATGAAGAGAGGGATAAACAAAGGATCCTGATTTGCATTTTTTGGTTGACTTCTGACAACTAGCCCCTGCAGGATTTTGGTTTGCTCTTCCCAGGACTGAGAGAGAGCCACTGCCCAAAATCATCGCGCTAGCTCTGTGCCTAAGTCAGAACTAGAACTCACAGTCTCTCAGTTTTTAGCTGCTACCTTAACCACTACACCATGTTTGCTCTATAGTACATTAAAACATTGCTTCCTGAATGGTTTAAACATTTCATTTGCTTTTTATTTTTATTTATTAGGTTTATATCCCACCTTTCCTTCAGAGTTGAAAACAGTGTACATAGAACTTTGGCCTCCATCTTTTGCCCTTTGAGATAGTTTGGTCTGAGTGACTGGTCCAAATTCACCTAGTGAGCTGCTATAGCTGAGGATGGACTCGAAGTTGACTATCTGCATTCTTAGGCTAACATCTTAACCTCTATATCACTCTGGTACAGGGGTCTTCAAACTTGACCCTTTTATGACTTGTGGACTTCAACTCCCAGATGCTGGCTGAGGAATTCTGGGAGTTGAAGTCCACAAGTCATAAAAGGGCCAAGTTTGAAGACCCCTGCTTTGGTATATCAAGTAATATGAGCTAATTAGCTTGCTTGCTTGCTTAGAGTAAACAAATGGAATGGGAGGAGAGAATTTTCTTACCAAGAAGTATCTTGCATTTTGGTGTGGAAAACAATATTAGAACAAATATTTTGCATAATTATCTTCAATCAATATGGCCAGAAACAAATTTACAGTAAATGAGTAACAATGGCACATTGTTCTGCTATAATCTGGTAAACTGAAAAAGCCCTTACAACAACCAATTAAACATAGGATTTACAGTTCGCACAACAAAATATAACTGTTAGCATAATTGTTAGCAAAACCACATTAATAACACATTAAAAGAACTGAATATTTATGAGATTTGGTTAACCATATTATTTGCATAATTATACCAAATGAAAATATAAACTAAGAGCTACAGAGCTTTATTGCCACAAAACCTGTTTAATTTCAGCATTAAGTAATCTTAATATTTTGCATTTAAAGCATTTTATCTGGATATTGACTATTTTTTATTTCCCGTTTATTTAGTGTATAATTTTTTTCAATACAGAGCAATAACAAATAAGAAACCTCAACTCTTTATTCCAATTATACCTTTGAGCTTTATACTTGCCCATCAGTATGATAAAGGGTATGGAACTTTACTACAAAGAATGAAATGTAAGTACAGTAATTTCTTTGCACAAATGTAGTATCATTGATTATCTCTGGTCTTACAAAACTGATGCAATATATACATGAATCCATCTTTTTCTTCAGCTGAAGCAGAGAACATAATTGACACAGACTATGCGATGCTAGAAATGCCAAAAGGAGCTATCACTTTCGATGATCTTGAAAAAGCCAGAAGAGCACAAAGCAGATTTTTTATTGAGAAATAAAATAGGTATGTTTATAATCACATTGCTGATACAAGCATGGTATGTGGAACCTTTTCCGAAACTTGAAAAGTTCATCATCTTGTCCATCAGAAAAGGAATATGAGGGTGCTAAAACCAGATCCTCTCTCCGTCCCAAACAAAGAGAGTCTTATTTTTAACTATTTTAATTAGGAGCAGGAACAGTTTCTGTTGATGATCATTGAAGCAAATTGTATAACCTGACTAAATAAGTTGACATTTTTTAAAAAAGTATTGCCTGTATATCACCTGTTTTATTAAATAAAACCATTTAATATAATACAAATTCTATTCATTATTTTTAAACTACTTTTATTTTTTATTCATTTTATTATCTCATTCTTTTCCGTAGGCTGACCTTGATACCCTTTGTGGGTATCTATAATAGATCATGAAATACACGGTAATGACAGAGAAGGGAACGGAATAAAGACACTGTTACTAAAAATAAATCCTACCAACAACCTGTATGATCCTTGTGCACAGAGTACTCAAGTTACCTAGCAGTATTTTCATAGAAAGGTGCAGCTGCTTTCTAAACTGTTGTTTAAGTTTACCTTGCACTTCCCAGGGCTCAGGACAAACAGTAAGTTCAGAAAGAGAACAGAGTGGTTTGAGAGTCATTTTATTGACCATGTGGGTTGAGTTGGAACACATAAGTTATTTGCATCTGGAAACAAAAAACACCTTTTCATCTGAAGGTTCTTTTTACATCAGCACATTGTTCTAAATTCTAAAAGGACTTCAAGAATAATTAATTGAACTGTTAGGAATTTTGAACTTGCAATCACAACCACAACATATGTGTGCAACGCTTGCAGCTTTGAGGATGGGTTGTAAAGGCACTTTTTAAAACTCCATTGTAACCCTAGAATGGTTGTTAAGCAAGTGGTTACGACTTGTTCCTGCAGAAGTAGACTGGGAAATTATCTGGGATGTTTTGGTTTCCACAGGTACCAACTAGTTTTCCAGTTTTTATTGTTTGTGGTAGGCCACCAGGATTCACGGGTAGATGTGGGTGCTTGGAGCACAGGTGCACCATTTGCACAGTTAGCAGCAATAGCAGCAACAGCCCTGGCTATTAAGGGACAGATTACCATTTTTTTCACCATTTTTGTCAAAGTGTGTTGGGTCATTTGATCCTGAAGACGTAATATGTATCTTGCCTCTCTGTCTGAAGCTTTAGGGCAATGTTTCTCAACCTTGACAATTTTAAGGCATGTGGACTTCAACTCCCAGAATTCCACAGCCAGCATTGCTGGCTGTGGAATTCTGGGAGTTGAAGTCCACATGCCTTAAAATTGTCAAGGTTGAGAAACACTGCTTTAGGGCTCAACAGTAACTTTTTTTTATACTGGTGCAATGATTTTCATTTATATCTACCTAATATTTGGATAGGACCTGAATAATTAAAATTCCTCATGGTTAGTAATAACTTATTTTTCTTTTTGGTACAATATTTTAACAGAAATTTCCTCTTATACTGGAATTCTTATAAGCCATACAGTTATTTGAATTATTTATTTTCCATAACTTATCCATCATACAGCATTCACTGAATTGTGGTAAACCATTAATACATATTAGCTATCCAGATGAAATAAGTCACTCAAAGTTTCTATGAATTCTGAGTGCATACAGTATAGGTCAGGGGTAGGCAACCTTGGCTCTTTTATGACTCGTGGACTTCAACTCCCAGAATGCCAGAGCCAGCTAAGTCCACGAGTCACAAAAGAGCCAAGGTTGCCTACCCCTGGTCTAGGTAGTCTTATGACCACAATTGAGGCCAAATTTTTCTCACTAAGTGAGACATTATGAGTTTTGCCCCATTTTATAACCTTTCTTGCCAAAGTTGTTAAGTGAATCAGCGCAGTTAGTAGCACAGTTCTTAAGTGAATCTGGCTTTTCCATTGACTTTTCTTGTCAGAAGGTAGCAAAAGATGATCACATGACCCTGGGACTCTGCAACTGTCATAAATATGAGTTGCCAAACATCTGAATTTTGATTAAGTGACCAAGGTGATGCTGCAATGCTCTTAAGTGTGAAAAATGGTCATAAATTATTGTTTTCAGTGCCATTGTAACTTCGGTCACTAAATGAACTCTCTTAATTTGAGGACTACCTGTAAGTTATCCTAAATGCACATTATTCATTTGGTGCACATGATAATTAAATTGCAAACTATACCTCCAACATGTCAAACAGCTGAATTATCTTTATAATGCAATCACAAATTATTGCTTTTATCTATGCTGGTCTATCCACTTAGTTGTCTGCTATAATTACACTGAGCAAATGAAAAGTAAAAACATATCAGCACCCCCAATTGGTTTACTTTAATAGTAATCAATTACATTTATATATTTACTATCCCTGCCTTTATTAATTTGATAAGGCAAATATACATAATACTCCTTCCTCCTATTTCCCCACAACAATTCTGTGAGGTGGGTTAGGCTGAGAATGAAGATTGACCCAGTCATCCAGCTGGCTTTCTTGCCTAACCTGTTAATTAATGAAAGTTAGCTACATACCAAATTAATCTTTTGCACAACAGTTGCAGAGGTCAGGTCTCTTTCTATTCATTTCTTGCAAAAGTAAAAATCTGTTCTTGCATCTGTAGAAATAAGATAAAATCTGTTCTTGCATCTGTAGAAATAAGATGTCAGAATTATCCCAAATATGTAAACCATCATAGGTGCTAATTATATACTATATAGAGCAATTGTGCTATTGAATGGGATGTCTTTTGTCCATAACTCAGTGGCCTTGGATCAGCTTTTTTTTATACTTGCAATACAGGAATAAAATAACAATCTTGAGTATAGTGTTGCTGTGTGGTCTTATAATAAGGATCTTGAATACAGTGTTTCTCTGTAGTTTTACAATGAAATAAGAGGTGGAACATTTTGAAGTGTTTAAATATTTGACATACAAATATTCTCAGAGAAACAAGGTGGTAGTTTAAGTTGAATATGCTCTACTGGTTATACAAAGTGATGGCTGTTCTGCGGATAGGATAGGATTCAATTTTTTGTTAATTTCATTTTTTTTTCTTTCAGAGCCCTTCACATCTTTCCTGTACAATTGTTCCATGTTCAGCCGTTTTTTCTTTTCCTTCTCTTCATACTTTTAATGAATGAATAATGCTATCTGTCCAATTGTAAACCATTTTGAGATTTACAGTGAGAAACTGGTCTCTGTCACTCATTCACACCACGATATAAACCGAGTCAGGCGAAGGCTGAAGCTCGGCGTGCCTCTCTAGACGCTGACCGGGATTGAAGGCGAGCGCTTTCCCTGCCTACCTATCCGGGACCCCGCCATTGCACCAAGCAAGCCGTGAAAAGAGCGGGAAGGGGCTCCGTCATGGCTGCGGCTGCTGCTTCTCCAGCTGGCCACCGCGGTAAGTTATCGGGATACCCAGGAGGACACAAAGGGACAGCCCCGGCTCACAAAACGAGACACTCACAAGCCGAGGACGCTCTGCGGCCGCGGCTTCCCCTGCGCGGCCATGTACCCTGGCGGGGGTGGTTCCGACTAGAAGAGAATCAGCGAGCAGCTCCAGAAGTTAACTCCGGAGTTGCCATCCGGCAGCGCATGCGCAGGTAAAGGACCGGCAGGCAGGCCGGCCAGCTGGCGAGAACAAAAAGGGGGAGGAGTCAGATGCAGCCGCCTGTCAATCTTCCTCCCGAAGTAATTAAGGGTTTTCGCAGTCTTACCTCAGCGGCGCTCGCTTAAAATAGGCGGGTGGTCCGGGAGGGAAAGCGGGGCGCATCCCGTTGCTGGAGTTTAATCGATCTCCTCCCGCCTCCTTGATTTTGAAGAACCTCCCGGCATGAAATAATTGGCCGTCCCGTTAGTGCTCTGCCTCTCTTGCAGTCGTCTGGCTTTTCTGCGAAGGACCGGGGGGGGGGGGCGAGGGAGGAGCCTAAGGATTCCGATGTTATACAATCCTAGAACAGTGTCAGATTAAGGCAGCGGTTTTCAGCCTTTAAGAAGTGTGGCTTTCAATCCAGCCAGCGTTTTATCTGAAGTCCGCATTTAAAAGTTGCCACGGTTGAAGAACACTGAATAAAAGAGTCCTCTCTTCGCATGCTTCTATCAACTCAACAGATTAGCAGAATGTTTGACCAAACTTTTGATGGTCTGTGTGCTTTGCCTGGATTCTGGACTCTTTAGTTCAGGCACTGGAATCAGATAAATTATGTTCTATTTATTTGCTAAATCTGGTATTGTTAGTACTCTAGCCACAAAGCATTTGTAACACTAAAATTGTTTTTCAAACATAGACATGCAGTGTTCAACTTTTCCTTTAATAAATACTTGACGTGTGGATCGTGCACATAGTTTTTACATTAAATAGGATAGGGATTAATTGGTAATAGGGGTGCTTAAACTTCTGCAAATCATAAGCTTACTAGTAGTCCTCGATTTACAACCACAGTTGAAACTGGAATCTATCATTGAGCAAAGTGATTATTAAGTGACTTATTCACTAAACAACTGCAATCCTTGCATCCCCTGTTGTAGTTGTTAAATAATCTCCAGGGACATCAACAGAGTTCCAGGAAAGGAATGCAAGGTGTGTTGGGAAACCCTGGGAAGTGTACACAGGGGAATACATAATTGGGCTGCTGAAACAGAGCAAAGGTCTTAAGGATTCTAGCTCTGTTCCTGCAGCCCACCGTTCCATTAATAAAAACTACTTTTGTCAGGTTGCAAGAATGGATTTTAATGCTCCTGATGTCCAATGAAGGATTTAAACTTCCCCCCCTCCCCCCCCAAAGGATGGAGGGGAAATCCTTCCTGGAGCTGTAAATCTCAAATCTCCAAAGTAGTGGTTCTCAACCTGTGGGTCAGGACCCCATTTGGGGTCGAACGACCATTTCATGGGGGTTGCCAAACAACGCAGTCCACCATTTTTTCCCCCTTTTCCTTAGCTGTGCTACTCCCTTTTATTCTATTGGCTTTTGAAAGCCAATAGAATGACTCTCTTGAATAGAGTCTAATTCTATTGGCTTTCAAAAGCCAATAGGAATTGTCCAGGCTGTCTCTGCCCTGCTGAGCCCGCCAAAAGTCCCATTCTACAAACGGTGCTGCACCAGTTGAGTAGTCCTCAACTTACGACCGGTTGAGTAGTCCTCAACTTACGACTGGTTGGGGGGTCGCGGCATTAAAAAGGTTGAGAACCACTGCTCCAAAGGATGGAGGGGAAATTCCCTCCTGGTAGGCAGCTCTTTCGCTCTCAAAAGAGCTCTCCTGCTGGGCGGGAATTTCAATTCCACATGGAGCTGCAATTCCTGCTTGCTAGGCAGCTTTTTCAGACAGGCCTGAGATGAGAGGGAATACTCTCCGGAGGTGGCAGCAGTTTTTAAAAACAAAAAATATTTTATTGGGTTTTTTTACATATCACCATTAATATTTGGTAAACAGTGTGTTGTCTAGGTTTGCATTTACAAATAATCAAACACTTAATTTTTATGGTTCCATATTCCACATGGTAATTTTCCTTGATTTTCTCCCAATAATATCTTTTATCAACCTTAAATTAGAACATTTCTCGGTAACTTTTTTGAAAAATAACAAATGTCTACAAATATCCTCCACTTCACTAAGCTTCTTTTCTAATTAATCATCTAAATCACCCTGTCATAGATCCTGTTTTTGGAGTTCTCATTTAAATGTCTTTTCCCCACAATATTCAAAAGAAAGCATTTTACTTGTTAAAATTTTCTTAGAGTTAATTACACTTATATATTGAAATCTTTTTCCTCATATGAACCATCCCAACACTTACATTTTTCGTATCTTGAAATAGAAGGGACAGAAATAATATACTATCTAAAAAAACAAACAAAATATATCCCTCTTAAACTAAAATACCTTAATGTTTCATTTTTTAAAAACATTCAAATCTTCAAAATCCATTATATTTAAATATTTAATAAATTTCCCTCATATAAATCTTCCCACATTTTTATATTTCTCATGTCAATAGGCAAAAATACTCTTGCTTAAGCTTATCCCTCCTGAAATTCATTTTTATTCAAAATTTTATTTCTTTAACCTTATTCAAACAAGTGTTTAATCTTTAAATATTCCATCAAATGAATCCTATCATCTAATTTCTTAATTCTGACTTTAGCCCTTTTTTTTGCCAAATACTTTCCCTAGTATGTTCCATTGAACCCCAAGATCTTCCCATGGTTTTGTATATGTTGTTGTCAGTACAAAAGTCAAGTCAGTTAGTGTTTTTATGAAAATATTCCTCAGAAATCTTTTTTCCTTAGTTTCTCCCATCACCTTTTTCTCTTAAATTCTTGACATATAGGTTGTCTTTTCCGCATCCAGTATTTCCTGGAAGTTTTTGTCCATCTGAATCCTTCCATTATTAAATTCCATCTCAAAGTTTCTTTCCACTAGTTTATATTCAGTTGTCTGCTTTACACGATCTCTTTTTTATTTTCTGATCATTTATTGGTTGTGACATTAAATTGAGAATGCATTCATTTAAATTTTCAAATTCATTTTTAATTTCCTCGTGGTTTGAAATTAATGTCATTTGTATTTGTTGTAACATAACATACATTTCCTCCTGGAAAGTATTTATTTTTTCTTGATATATTCTTTCTGTAGACCTCTGATAATCCAAAATGACCAAAAATCCTTTCTCTGCCAATTGCTTTAAAGTTACAGTTTAAAAAATATTTATAGTCTAGGAAGGTTGATTTTTTTCTAAATTTTATAGAGATAATCCACAATGTTTTCTTTTCTTTTATTACAGCTATTCCTTGTTGGATAAAGCTTTGAAGGTCACAATAATAAGTTTTTTTTTCTGGGCTGTATATTTAGGGTAGTATTTTCATCCACCACTAGATGTCAGCACCAGTCCAACTTCACTTTTCAAAACAAATAAGCCATTTATCTCTGTCAATAATCTTTTGCCAGGAAATTTTAATAAATTCCATCAATTTCACCTTTTCCAAGTTTAAATCTTACATTAATTTTATTTCTGTGTATTTTTATTCCCCATAAATTTAATTTGCCCCCCTCTCACTTTCGGAGGATTTTTACTTCTGGGTTTTTTCCCCCAGGAAATCAGTCAGGTAGAAGAGAATCAATATTCTTACCCAGTTCAATCACACTGTTTACGATCGCTTAATTTAGTGCTTTTTGGCTTCAGCTGCATGTAGCTTGGGCTAGACTCATGGATGACACTAGCCTTCTGTTGGTTTCTGGAGAGCTTTCCCAGGACATCTGGATTGACGGGGCTTCCCTCCTTCTTTGCCACCTCTCCGGGGTGGGTTTTGGCTCATTTAGGGTCCCCAAAGAGAAATCAGCTGTAGGATGCGGAGCCCCATAATCCCCCCTGCACAAAACCGGAAGCCAGCTTGTAACCTTTCCTATTGGCTTCCCCACTGATTTTCTTGGGAAGCCGGCAGAGATTGTAAATGACTATCACATGATCATGCAGTTTGGTGGCAACTAGCCATTAAGTGTGAACAGGTTTCCAGTGACCCAGTATACAGTCATGTAACTTGGAGGGTGGAGGAATACTTTACAACAGCCAGAAATGCCTTATGGGCCATAAAGCATCCTTTCTGAGGACACTGTAACTTCAAATAGTTGTTAAATGACTAGTTGTAAGTCGCAGATTACCAGTATTTTGACCCCTAAAATCATGCCCAAAGAACAGATCAAAATCTTCAGTCCAACATACCATTGAAAGGCTAGATTCTGCAAATGGGAAGCAGGATACACATTGTTGAAATCTGCCACTTCTTCAAGTCTTTTTTTCCCCTTGCACTTCAAAGAATGTCCATTTGTATACACTTTTATGATCAGTCGATTCTTCTGGATAGAGTTACACTCTTTCATAACACAGATCTGGATCGTCATCCTTCATTTCAGCAGTGAAATAGTTTTCAGTTTTGCAAGTTAAGGAAAGGAGTCAAAAATTATGTGGAAAAATAAGAGGAAATGTACAGTTTTAAAAAATATTTAATACTCTGTTATCTTAGTATACATTTAAAGCAAATTATTCTGAATTCTATCGTACTGGACCACAGACCAATTAGCAAATAAAAATACAGAAGTGTTTTACAAAATACAATCTATTTATATAAAATGGCATAGATTAAAAAAAAGTTCTAAAAAGCAGTAGTTATATTATCACTTTACTTAATGGCAGCAGTCTTGTCTATGCAGCATTTTTTTCCTTAAAGCAAGTCACAGCAATAATTGGTATCATGGTAAACCATTATGATAAAGTGAATAGCGCTCTGGGAAAGGAAAAAAAAAGAGAAGATTTGTAGTACCCTTTTATATTAACACACTTTATTAAAACATATTTGCTTTTGTAGGCTACAGCTCACTTCATCAGAAGCATGGAGTGAGCTGTAGCTCATAGAAGCTAAACTTTTTAATAAAATCTGATAATCTGAAAGGTGCTTCTAGATTCCTCCTGATTTTTGGCTATCATAGACTAACACAGCTCTCTTCCTACAGTGGAACAGGAAAATAACTGAGAACACTATTGATACACAAATAGTATAATGTTTAAATGATATGTACAAAACTGTTATCACAGAATTACATTTTTTTATTTGATTGACTGGTTATTATAGTTTTTGAATTGTGTGAGCAACTAATAATCTGACAGTACAAATGAAATCAAGACCTCATGCATAAGGACAGGAGCCACCGATGCAAGAGCTCAGCAAACATAATTTTTTGAGAATCTTCCTCTCTTGAAAGCCTTCTGTGTCTTTTAAAATCTTGAATCGGAACATTTTTAAAGTAGTCTCCAATCCAGTCTGAAATACTGTATCCAGAAACTTCCTTGAATATATGGAAATATTTGTGCCAAAAAATAGAATCTGCTTGAATTTCCATTTAAACAGAGCCAAAGTGAAATGAATAAAGTGAAAAAGAAATTTGGACAATGCTTTACTTTTGACAGCACAATCCTATCATGTTCACAAAGAAATAAATCTAAGCTCAAAAAGTTTTATTTTGTGCAAGTGTTTATATGGCTGCAACAATGGAAATTCAAAACTGAATAGGTTTCAAACTCTTAAAGCACTTCAAATATCTGTTAAATATTTGAAATTCCTTATATCAGAAAACTAGAATATTCCAATTCTATTAGAGCAAAAAAAAAACCACTTGAAAAAAATAAGCATGGAAGAACTTTTCTTTGCATTACACAAAATTCCCTGAGTTTTCTTCCTTTATATGGAATATGAAATCCTCAATCAGATGAATGCAGTTCAATAACAAGACCGATATTGAATCTGATGCCTCGTGTTGTTTTCAATCTGATGCTACGATAATTTGGTTAACAGGGGAATCCCACTACCAAGCATTTACCACAATATTTCACAAAACCAAAATGCAGTTTCTATACAATAAATTTTATATCAATGTACAAATGTGCATCGTATCATCCAAAGCCATTAAAAATATACAGTCAAACTGTCTCTTAAAATGCTATTGGAAAAAAATTCAGCCGTCAATAACAGGATAACAGACATTTTACAAAATGTAACTATTTACAATTTCATCCTCCCTGCCCCTTGTTGCTTAGCATAATTTCCTACTCTTTAAAATAAAATTAAGGTTTTACCTGAGCAAATTAGATAGTGGGATGGCTCCTCTCATAAAGGGACTTCCTATCACCTCCCATCAATAGAACTACGGTTTGTGCATGGATTCTCCAAAATACATGGATCTTGTCCCCTTACCACTGAGCCAGACTGAGGAAGCTGGCCTATTTGGATGGGGAGCTTCGCATATAAGCCAGGCCCAGTCAGTCCACTTTGATATATATCTATATATGCTAGTGCTCATAGCGGCACAAACAATTTTAAACTGGCACCCACAGGCTGGACATCTGCATTCTGAAGTACTTGTTTAATTCCATATAAGATTGCTATACCTTCTTCTATGCTTGAGGTAGGTAGGTAAGTAAACTGACTAGAGACTTATAGAATATGGCCACCTACCCTACATTTTGCTAAAAATGCATTTCAAGTTTTAAATTGGCTTCTGTAGCAAAGAACCACTGCTTCTTTGACCAAACTTACTCTTTCGATATTAGGAATTTAACTGAGCTCAAATTTGCTTAAAAGAAACTTTACATTTCAAATGCAAGACTTGGTGGTCAAACTATGGAACAAGGTATTCAATTCACTTGCTTTCCTCTGAATTTTTATGGCCAGTCCTTAAGTTAACATAGAGTTTGAAAGCGCAAGAGTGCCAGAAACAGCTTACTATTTTGCAAACATGAAGTTGTGCCACTGATACTGACAAGCATAAATCTGCAGTAATATCCCTTATTTCACAATGTAGGCAACCAATTCCTATTACATGGCTGAAGTTACATATAGCCAAATCATACAATAACCCAAAAAAAGATGGGCCATGATTATCCTGTAACATCACAGACATACTTCTCCTTTCAGGTGAATGAATCAGCCTATAAAAGTTAAGGAACTAACAAGACTAACAAGGATTAAGCTGCTACAATATGGTTCAATCTTTGCATCTTTAGGAGACATAGTTAAGCTTTACAAATCCACAAACACAAAGGTAGGAAAATAAACAACTATATGCTTATTTAAAAAGGCAATTTTAACAAGTTTTCTTTAAGAAAAATACTTATCTGTTCCCTCCCCCCCCCACAAAATATATACAGTGCATTATACTGCCTCAACAGGCACATCTGCTTTTGCTGACCCACCACTGGCTCAGATAGGCATATAGTTGCTCAATCAAGTACTAAACATATTATTTGTTCTCGTCACTGGAGCCATAACACCTTGACATGGTGAAAACTAGCATTAAAAAAAAATGTAAGCCCTTGTATAAGCCATGAAAAAGCATGAGGAACCATTTTGTTTCCTATAGAAAAGGCAAACAGGAATTCCAGGGAGCTTTTTGGAATGTAATCTACGGGCACTCAGAATTGCTTTATGAATTCTGGCAGGAAAGAGATGTCCTTTGCATTTTGCAAAAGTTTTCTTTTTTGAATGCCACATTGAACGTTTGGGGATCTTCCATGCTATAAAGGCAACTCCAAGAACCAGATGTGCTATCTTCTCCTCTTATCTTGAGAGCTCTTTGCTTCTCCACCATGTTTTTTTATGTTTAATGCATATTCTCAAAAGAACAGCATAATCATATATAAGAAATATGCAACAGGCAAATGAACAAATTAATCTCATCTACTTTTGGGAAACACAATGAACAAATGGAGACTAAAAAAAAGATTAGAAATCAATTTGTTCTAATCAGTACAATCAATAAAATCAGTGATCAAGACCACAGCATGAATCTGATGTCCATAGGCATTGCTAAGCTTTAATTCAAACATTTGTTCCTCTTCAAAGTGATGCCTTTAGGAATGTGATTTTTTTTTAACAGTTGTGCTGAAGATGAATAGTACACATTCTGCAGGTAATCTGTTTAAGAGCACAATTCCACTTTCTTAGAATAAGTCTCAAGAAATTAGTAGGGCATAGCCCATGAAAGAGAGGGTATAGGATTACAGCCTAAATTTTCTTCGGCTCAGAAAAGAAAAATTCTGTAGGCCAACTCTCCATCTTTCCATGACTTTTCTTCTTGACGTTTTGATTTGCAAATCCGTATCAGGCGATACTGACTAACTACTGTTTTACTCTTTTAAAAAAGGAACTTTTCCTATCAAAGTGCTTTCCATTGGTGCATTGGGATAGCATCCCTGATGAAGGAGGTAAAGCAGAGATCGTCACCGTTTGTAAGTTTTGATGGGATGATTTCCTCAAAGTCTCCACCTTCAAGGATAGGAAGATGTATGGGAAGGCCAATAATCTGCAACTGCCTAAGGAGCAAAGTACATTTGCTCTGCATGTTTTCATGTCCCTTTGAATGAAGGTCAATTTTTTCATCCACCCAGGCCTTCCCTTATGACATCCACTCTCAAAGCAAGATCCCTAAAAGATGGCCGCTGACTTGCATTATTATTCCAACACTCTGCCATGATGATATAAACCTTGATAAGAGAAAAACATCAGTATGAGATAACAATAACATCAACAATTACAATCCATTAAAAATCCTAAGGAGCTGTTTATTTTATTTCAACTATTATAACCTTGGAACCAAAGACACTGAACACTTTGGTATACTATACATTATCTCATATAAAAACCTTACTCTCTTAGCATCTTATACTAAATGCATCTAATTCATAGGTATACATTTCCTTCACAAGGCAAGAACAAGACTGAGGAACTGCTTAATCTACATGATATATAATTTTATAGAAAGAGAATAAAATTTAAACTGTTCTATGGGAAAACCAGAAATCGATTACTTTCCCCAAATTTCCCCTATGTCTTCGTCTCCATCTTACCTATTAATTTTTTTTATTGCCAATGAGCCTGGTAATCATAATTCTAAACTACTGAGAAAAAAATCTCATTCCATTTAGCCACAAAGTTTTATCAATGAAATAAATTTGGGGAAGCTGTATTATACACTTTAAGATCATTTCTTATTTTCAAAAGGGACATCTATAGTTTCTTTTGAGAATACTTTTATGATATTTTACATCTGGAAGTGAAAACAATCTTATTAATGTCAAGTAGAAAAAATATTATTTAACTGCTTTGTTATTATGGTACAATTTAAGCACAAGGAAACATTTGTGACCATAAAAAATATCCACTGAATTCAAAATGCTCTGAATTCATTTTAGGAATGACTCTTGTTCAATGTATCTGGTGGTAGGAGATTTTAAACAAAATATAGGACCTCTCTAAGAACCAAGAAACTGAAAACAGCCCCATTGATTTCATCATCAATTATTACATTTTTAGGCTGCTGCTTTGTTTCTAATTGAAACGGCTAATTAGAAATTAAACCACTTTTGATTTTGTAAGATGCCTGAGAGGTAGACGCTGATCACAAAACATCAGGTAGTCTTCATTTACAATCAGCACTGAAAAAAGACAACTTATATTCCTTGAAGCTGTTGCAGCATCCCTATGGTCACGTGACTGTGATTCAGGTGCTTGGCAATCGGCTCACAATTACAATTGTTGCAGCTTCCTGCAATCACACAGTCATCATTTGTGACCTCCCCTGCTGGCTTCCCACAAGCAAAGTCAGTGAGGAAGCTGGCAGGAGTTTGCAAGTTGCTCCCATTGCTTTTTCTCCCAAGGAGACTCTGGATGGCAGATCTTATACTCTGTAGTGCCCACCCATAGCAATGCCCATAGCTCTTGCCCATGGGTCTGCTTTGCTGGGATGTGGCCTAAACCATCAGAGACAGGAAGCGATGATGAGAGCGCTCCTCAATGATGGTGCCCCCCCCCTCTGCAGACCTCCCTCCCTGCACCTTCTGTTTTCAGTCAGCCTCTCCATTTCACAGGAGTTCCTTGGGTCTGCAGCTCAGTAGGGAGAAGAAAATCGCTGAGCGCAGCAAGAGAAATAGAAAATTCATGAATGAGTAAGAACCATACAACCTGCACAATGTAGAATCAGTCTGAAAAACTGGGAGCCAAAAATCACGTCTTTTCTGGGCACAGACTAAGTCATGATTGGGAGGTCTCCTGGCCCAGGAGAGGCATGACAAGCTTGACAGACTTAGTCTAATTGGACAGGAAGACAGAGTTAACCCATTCATGGATTCTCCATCTTCATGCTGGAGAACGACTTATGCAGTCTTAGCTTAACAAATAGCAAGATTGCTTGGATTTCTGTCACTAAGTGATGCGGTCATGTGACAATGCACGTCATGACTGAACCATTTAATGGAAAGCCCAGTCACAACGGCTGTTGTAACCTGAGTACTACCTGTAGTCCAATGACAAGTAAATGCAAGCAATCTCTCTCTGATGAAACCATCTCTACTAACTGCAGAAACAATACAGGCATTCTCATTGCATGCAAGTTACAACCAAATACCTCATCAGGGCATCCATCGGGTCTCGGCAGCCTCCCATTATTCTTCAAAAGCTCTATCAAATGGAACACAATCATCTGGTTTTGCTTATCATTTCCAATCATGCGCATGAACTCCTGAAATAAAAATCCAAAACTGAACTGTTGCAACAATAACAGTAGCATTCTAGGTTTATTTCTTTTTTTAAAAAAAATAAATTGGGATTATCAGGGAAAGTAATAAACACAGATGAAGCAACAATAAACTTAGGGACAGTGAAAGTTGCAATCACATCACCCCAGGACGCTGTAACCATCATAAATTCATACTGGTCGCCAAGTGCCCAAATTTTGATCACACAGCTATGCAGATGCCGCAACAGTTTTAAGTGTGAGGACTGGCTGCAAGACATTTTTTTCAGTGACATTGTAATTCTGAACGGTTGCGGAACAAATTAAGTCAAGGACTACCTATAATTGCACCTAGTGGTAGCAGCCACCAATGTGTCCAATAAAGAAAGCAGGCTCTTTGCACTGGTTACACTCAAAAATAAACTTTACTTGGTTCTTCCTCTCTTTGAAATTTTTCCATTCAATCTGGTAATTTTATACATGTTATAATTTTAAGCGTTTGAGTTTCACAAATCCTTGCCTTTCTTTTTTCCCATATTCTCTTTTTTCCCCCTTGCATTTGTCTCTTGAACACAAGCTAAAACACATTTCCGCCAAGCTGTTTTGGAGATTTTTTTCAACTAAACTGAGAAAAAGTGCTTCAAACAAATAAATAATACTTTTGTATTATGTGCTTCAGGTGTGATTCTTCAGCAAGTCTCCTGTTATTATTTGATTCAAGCTACTTTTGGTGGTGTGGCAGAAACATGTAAGGAAGTAGAGCATGTTGCCAAGAAGCTAATCTTTTAAGTCAGTGTTTCTCAACCTTGACAATTTTAAGGCATGTGGACTTCAACTCCCAGAATACCACAGCCAGCGTTGCTGGCTGTGGAATTCTGGGAGTTGAAGTCCACATGCCTTAAAATTGTCAAGGTTGAGAAACACTGTTTTAAGTCAAGAAGATAACTACAGCACTGTACTTTCACATATAAAAATGATGTAGTCATATATACACATTACTTACCGCTGGAGGGCTTTTATTCTTGTCTATATAAGTGAAGAGTTCATACAAAACCACACCAAAGCTCCACATATCTGAGGCCACAGAAAACCTGTTGTCTGTCAAAGATTCCAGAGCATACCTGCCACGTAAATTTAATAAATAAATACATAAAAACACCTGCAGGATAAAATGAGAGGGCTCAGAAATCTGCAAATGCAAATATTACTTTGAGCATAACCAGGTTGAGTGACTTTTTTTAATTGAGAAATTCTTGGGAGTTAAAAGCCAAAAGTCTTACAAAATAATCTATTGCATCCTTCTAGTTTAGAATCTATCAGCAATCAGAAACATACCAAAATATAGGACTCTCTCCTGGTTCCTTTACTTTGTAATATTCCTTATCCTGTGGCAAAACTTTTGTCAAGCCAAAGTCTCCAATTTTCACTCTGCTTTCATTCTCCACCAAGATGTTCCGTGTTGCCAGATCTCTATGAACGTATCTTTTTGAACCCAGATACTCCATGCCCTATATATAGATGAAATCAAAATTAATTGGTTTAGTGAGTACCAGTTTACCAGTTTATGAGTCATGTAAGTTATTTCTGAATATTGGACACTTTTTTTGCAATAACTTCCCATTAAGCTGATCAAGAACAAGGCATTATAAAGTATCAAAAATAATCTTGCACTCTCAGGAGAAAATTTTTTTTTACAAGACAATGTTGAACAGGAAGTTTCCTGAAGCTGATTATAACTCATCATTTTCTATTAATTAGCACTACTTGTCACCTTTGTCTTTCTTGTCTTGTTAGGCAAATCTTTCTGTCTGTCTGTCTGTCTGTCTCTCTCTCTCTCTCTCTCTCTCTGTCTCTCTCCCTCCCTTCCTCCCTCTCTCTTTCTTTCTTTTGTATGCTTTTAGCCAACTACAAAACAGATATTAAATATTGGTATGAATTATTTAGGTGATTCAGATAAGATTCACTGGAAACCCATCCAAGTCAGAGTTTGGATCCTGTATGTAATTGTGACTGCAATACTACTAAAATGAAATGAGTATGGGTTTTATGGTTAGTGGGAAAAAATCCTGTGTGTGTGTGTCTATGTGTGTGTGTATGCGCGTTTGTGTAAAATATAGCTGCCCATCTTTCAACCAACTGTGGTTGGCTCTCAATCAAAATAAGTGATCTACAACCATTCTTTTAGTGATCGTTCAAAGTTACGATGACACTGAAAAAAAGTGACTTATGGCTGGTTTTCACACTTATGACCACATGGTATTGTGATCAAAATTAGGGCATTTGGCAACTGGCATATATTTATGAAAGTTGCACTGTCTTGGGGTCATGGGATCACCATTTGCGTCTTCCCCAGTTGGCTTCTGAAAAGGAAAGTCAACAGAAGAAGCTAGATTTGCTTAATGACTGCATGATTCACTTAACAACTGCAGTGATTCACTAAACAACTGTTGTGTGGTCATAAAATGGAGCAACTCACTTAACAACTTGCTTACTAATGGAAATTGTGGTCGTAGATTGAGGACTATCTGCATTAAAAGGCTACTTCAGGAACAAATGAAGTAAGAAGTATCACTATCAAGGACAGAGAAAAATCAGTTGATGCCTAGGATAATCCCACTCTACACCTGTAATCAGATTACAAACAGCATTCATTATTATTACATTATAGAACTTAACCTTTTTTCTCTGGCCGCTACAGAAATGCCTTCCCTCTCCCATCATCAGTCAAATGAAGAGGAAACTAGTGCATTCAACTGCTTTTCGGCATTAAAAACTAGCATATGTCAAGAAACAAGATGTTAAAAAAAAAAAAAGCAAACAAGAGGAGTCATGACTGTGTTATGAAAAAAAGACTGATTAAAGAAAGGGAATGGATTGATTTTGTGCCACTGATGAGGAAAAAAACATTTCCCTACAAGAATAGTTCATGCCTAGAGTTTGTGGAAAACAATGAAGACTGTAATTCAATGCAATCCCATAGTAGGTTTAGTAGGGTTAATTAATGTATTACCTTACATATCTGAGAAGCATACTGTAGGAGTTTCTTATGATCCAACCTGTCCTTGTGTTTCTGGAGATAATCCCGTAAACTTCCATAGGGTAAATATTCCATTATCAACTTCAGATTTCTCCGTCCTTTCCAAACAAACATAAATATTTAGAATTATAGTTTAAAGTGATTTCTTCATATATAGTACTGAAATTCTCTTGCATAAGGTTACTTCTGACATGATTATGGCCAGCAAACATGTTTCTAAAAAAGAAGGGAAGAATCACAAAGATTTTGTCCCTTCAGATAGAGACTTGTTGTAATCCAGAACACCAATGCTGGATGAACCTTAATATATATTAAAGCTTCAGAACATTACACTTAAAGCTCTAACTCTATGCAACTATTCCATGCCAACAAAACAGAAAACAGCAATTAATTGAACCACGGCTCAATAACTAAGGGCATTATATTATCCATGTGCTTATCGTTCCAAATACAATTTTCAACCCTGAGCCAGCCATGGGAGGCTGTCGAGATTCTGTCCCAGTGCTTGGAAGCTGTTTAGGTTTGGATGGATAAAAACCATCTCCGATGTTATTAAGACCAAGTGGCAGTGGGTGTGTGGGTCACCCAGATCTCATGATATTCTGTGTTTGATCTTGGATGGGGTTATACTTCCCTGTTCAAGAGTGTTAGGTAATCTGAAGGATCTTTCTCGACTCACAACTCTGGCTTGTTGAGTAGGTAGCAATTGTGGCCAGGAAGGCCTTTGGAATTTCATCTGCTGAGCCAGTTTTGTCCTTTCTTGGATCAGACAGTCAGTCATGCCCTAGTCACTTCACTACTGGTCTACTGCAATGTGTCCTATGTGAGGCCTTCCTTGAAGACCACCTACAAGTTTCAACTAGTGCAAAATGCAGCAGCATGGGCAGTATGCCTCAGTATGCCCATTTAACACCTCTGTTTTGTGATCTGCACAGGTTGCCAGTTTGGTTCCTGATTCAATTCAAGGTGCTGATTGTTACCTATATAGTTCTACATGGCATGGACCTGGGTTCTTGAGGGACCACCTGTCTTCCAGAGGATTTACCCTGACAATTTAATCTAGCAAAATTTCTTCAATTAAATAATGTAATCAATAGGGACTCAGGAAGCGTACCCTCTCTGTAGCAGTGCCTGACCTCTAGAACAGTGGTTCTCAACCTTTTTAATGCCGCGACCCCCCAACCGGTCGTAAGTCGAGACTACTAAACCGGTCGTAAGTCAAGGACTACTCAATTGGTGCAGCACCGTTTGCAGAATGGGACTTTTGGCGGGCTCAGCAGGGCAGAGACAGCCTGGACAATTCCTATTGGCTTTTGAAAACCAATAGAATTAGACTCTATTCAAGAGAGTCTATTCTATTGGCTTTCAAACGCCAGTAGAATAAAAGGGAGTAGCACAGCTAAGGAAAAGGGGGGGAAAATGGCGGACTGTGTTGTTTGGCGACCCCCGTGAAATGGTCGTTCGACCCCAAATGGGGTCCCGACCCACAGGTTGAGAACCACTGCTCTAGAATGAGGTTTCCCCCAGGCATCAAATGACGCCCATTGTGCTGGTGTTTAAAGGCTCTAAGTGAATCCCCTTTACATTCTTTTTTTTCAATCTGGGCAATTCCTATCATCTCTCTATCTTGTATTCCTTATTTCTATTACTGATTGTATCTTTTAAAAATGTTTTTACTTGTGAGCTGCCCAGAATCATTGGGATGGGATATGAAAGAGGGAGGGAGGGAGGGAGGGAGGGAGGGAGGGAGGAAGTAAGTAAGTAAGTAAGTAAGTAAATACAACTTTCTATCCTGAACCGACAACAGGACACAAATATGAGAAAATAGAAGCTATTTTCTATTTTCTAACTTCTGCTGTTCCCTGGTCAATGAACAAGAAAAAGATTGTAATGTGAGCATCACACATGCCCTCAATGAAACAGGTATCTGAAATGAAGTTACACCGTTTTCAGGCAGATACAGAGAAACACGAAGCACCTACATATTGCTGAACTGTAACTCCCAATAGCATCGGACAGCCTGACTAATGAGCAATAGTGTTTCTCAGTAACATGTGGATGGCCTCAAGCTCACCAGTTTGATTAGTAGTAGCTTCTGTGATTATTAAATAGATTTTTAATTAAGACATGAAAGGCCAGTATTATCTAGTTTGGTTTTGAAATACCATTACTTTGCTTCTAGCATCAATCAGCAGATTTAAAACTAAAGCAAAACAGGTTTTAGGTTTGATAGTAATACTCTTTCAAGCAAATATAAGTATGTACAAGAGATAATCTTTAAAGTTACAAATAAATAATTTTGCAATTATTTAAAAACCACAGCTAATCTATTTCATGCAACAGCAAACAAAAAATAAACACAACACAAAAAAACCACTCATTATGAAAAAAAAAAGCTTCTCAAATTTTATGTCCAGCAAAACTAACCAGAAATATTAAGGCAAAAACAAAGAAAGTAGCAGTTCATAAAAATGCTTCAATACATTAGCGCCAAATATTATCACAGGTCACCTGATATGTTGCTTAAGTAGGTAATGAATAATGTGATTAAATGTGTAAGGTACCTGCACTATAGCACACTCCTTTGTATTTGACAATGTTATCGTGTTGCAGAGATTTGAGAATTTCAATTTCTCTTTCAAAATCTCGCAGGTATTCTTCTGTGCTGTGCTGCAGTTTCTTCACAGCCACCACTTCCCCTGTATTATCTTGCAGTGGATCATATCGACACATTTCCACACTACCAAAATTACCCTGCAAAATGAAGAAATAGAAGCATTTTGAAAAAGGTATATGCGTGTGGGGAGAGCAGCCAGAAAAGCAGGTAGTCCTCACTTAGTGACCACTAGAACAGACCTCCCTAAGGCTACTTATGACCTAGTTCCCGAGTACCGACAGCTGCACATTTTGGGCACTTGGCAACCAGCTCTCATTTATGGCCATTTGCAGTGTTTCAGAGTTACATGACCATAATTTTTGATATGTTTTGCTAGTTTCCACTGTTTACTTCCTGTTTCTGGCAAAAAAATGCCCATTGAAGAACACCAGATTCACTTAACAACTGTGGTATTCACATAACAACCACTGCAAAAAAGGCCATAAAATCAGAAGTGGTCATGTGGCACCCGACAACCATCACAACATACAACCATAATTCTGGGCTCAACTATAGTCATAGGTTGAGGATTATCTGTACTACAAATTGTTCTTTCAGCCTAATGCAGGGCTTGAGGCTGATATATGATGTGTTGTGCAATATTCCAGCCATTAACTGGATGTACCAGCAATTCAATACAAATAACTGTCCCAGTTTGCATTAATTCAGTGTATTCAAATGAAAGAAAACCAAATTATACACAGATAAGAATAGGTTATAGCCAAGATAAATGCACTCCCAGGGGTGGGCAATTATTTTCCCAAGGGGCCACACGAGAAACTGAGACTCTTGTGGAGGGCTGAACTGATAGGGCTGTGAAGGTGTGTAGGCACACATGCATGCACATATGTAAATTGAAAAAAAAAAAAAAGCAGGCCCCTTCAAAATAAAAGCAATCCATGTGAGCTGGACAGGGATAGCCAAAGGACTGAATATGCCCAACTCCAGTCGTGTCTGACTCTAGGGGGCAGTGCTATCTCGGTTTCTTAGCTGAGGGAGCCAGCATTGTCTGAAGACATTTCTGTGGTCATGTGGCCAGTATGACTATAGGCCAAGATGCATGGAACACTGTTACTTTCCCACCAAAGTCTTGACAACCTGGGTCTTTCCAGCTGCCACGTTTAGTGTCTCTAACTGCTGAGCTACTGCGCCCCCATGTTCATGAAAATACATATGCAATATGAATTATACTGATTTATGGACACCTAACATGACCTTCCAATTTATGTAGTGCATAATTCTGAAAAAAAAGGCATATCCTTGCAGTAAGATATACCTTGCCAAGCTGCTGCAAGAATTTGAGGTGTCTCTCTTCAAAGTAAGTTGGGTCCCGTCCTTCAAAAGCTTCAGAAAATCCAAGAGCACCAATTCTCATATTTGGTAACATATCGTTTTCTGTCAATAATTCATAATCTTGAAAAAGAAAAAAAAATCCCCAGTTATTTCAGTAGGTAATACTGATTTTACATATATTATATTGTAATACTTACCACAAATACTTATCTAAACTTGGCGTTCCTTCCAGAGAGAAGCTGAAATTCCAAGAGAATCCAAGAGAATGGAGAATTCTTTCCTCCATTTAACCTACCTGGGGTAAATAAACTATTCAGATCCCGTATAACTGCTCTGAAAGAGGGCCGGAAATCTGCTTCATATTCCATACAATTGTTTATCAGATTTGCCAGTTCTGTCCAATTGGGAGCAGGAAGCTGATGCCTGTCTTCATAAAATTGTAGTTTCTAGACATCGAGACATTATAAGGATTATTAATACAATTTTAGACTAATTTTAAGATGCTTTCTATAGCAAGAGAGACAATTGGTCACATTTCTTAGCACGCAACAAGTACATGACAAAGTTGTAACCTGGATCTTACACTCAAAATTCAATTTAAAAGGAGAGTAGGATCTTGTTGTGGTTGCTAATTTCACACCAATTATGTATATTTAAACTTCTTTCAACAAGATTGTAAAACAAAAGCTTTTACTCCCAATGTTCTGTTGTACGTTTCCCCCAAATCCTTTTTCTCAAAACGCCAATAATTTCAAATAAATAAAAACTCACAAATCTGCATAATGGGTGACTCATCATAAATTAACAAATTAAAAGATGCTTCATAGAGCGTTTATTGGCAGAGTTGGGATGTTTTCCCTGAATCAATGATATTATAAATGAACTGCTTAAGCCAGACATGTCAAACACAAGGCTCGGGCCGGATGCGGCCCACAAAGTGGTTAAATGTGGCCCACGAAGCCAACCTGGAAACAATGAGGGAATGGCCCCCACTGCCTTGGCCCTGGCCCAGGCTGGCCAGGCCAATGTACAATTTTGTGGTGCCATCTATGCTGAAACGCATTCAGTCTTAGCTCCACAAGGCCGTCTAGAAATACCGAGGCACCAGCCCCTGCTGTGTCGGCCCCGCCCCCTGGGTGCATGCTGGGAAGGTGTCACCCTTTGTGAGGAATGAAGAAATGGACCATGCCTTGGCGCTTGCCCCAGTCCCACCCCTTTCTGCCAGAGACCCTCAGATGTGTCCCACTCCTGCCCAGGCCCCCACAGGCACTCTTGACGCAAACAATATAGAGCTGGCCATGCCCGCCCAATAGGCCATACCCACTCCATCCACGTCCACCCAGTAGGCCACACCCACCCGGGCCTCCCGAGGGCAACCGCAATGCTGATGCGGTCCTCAATGAAATTGAATTTGACACCCCTGGCTTAAGCCTTTTGAAATTCCAGACAAAACCTAGCAGCACCCCTATTTTCTTTTCCCAAACAGAAAATCACCTTACTATTATTTAATAAGTCACACTGAATGTTCTTAATATTGTTTTCAGTTTAAAGTGATAGCAAAAAGCTAAGACAAGTACAACTTAATTGACTGGAGAGCCACAGGAAAATCCATGGACTGAAGGCTGGACTGAAATTTAAGAAAAGGCCAGTTGGAAAGCAAACCCTTCCATACTGTTACCAAGAAAACAATAAAGGTGCAAGGTACAGAGTTTAACCCAAGGAGGCTTACTTAAAACGAAGCACAATGTCCTTAATACTTCGCCTACTTCAGGCAATCGAACCCCATTCCATAAAATGAGGAAGCATTTGGTAAGTTCAACAGAATAAAGTGACAAAGAGGAATGGGAGGGAACCAACCTTTTCAGCAAAATCCTGAGGCTGGGCTATACCTTATGTCTGATAGACCAGAAAGGCAAGCATGGAAATCATATCTGCCAGTATGTCAAAAACTATTTTCTAGACATTAATGGAAGAGGGAGCCCCAGAAAGAAACTGCACTCAAATGTGAGAGCAAGTGGTGTGCGTTAGCATCTAGCAAGTTTCACTGTTAGAGGGACAGAGATGCTCAACATGACTTACCCTTTGAGAATCCAGTGCATTGAGAGGTTTGTCTCCTCCACTGCAGATTTCCCACAGAGTCGTCCCAAAACTCCATTTGTCTGCCGCCTGACTCAACTGCTTAGGGTTTTCAATGCATTCTGGGGCCACCCATGGAATCCTCTCCAGAAGAACTGACAATGAAAAAAAAAGAGAGTGAACTTCTACTGGAATTATAAATTTTAGCCTAAAGATACTTGGAACGTTTTAGTTGTTTTACAATTTTATAAGCTCTTGAAGGGAAGTTAATAAAAGATAGCAATGAGTTCTAAGTCCCGCCTTGGACGTGAAGCTTCCTGAGTAAGCTTGGGCCAGTCACTTTCTCTCAGCCCTAGGAAGGAAACAATGGCAAACCACATCTGAAAAGCCTTGCCAACTTTGGGTAAGAATGACATGATTGTTGTATGAATGTTACGTTTATGCACTGATTTCTTTGCTATAAAATACACTTGCTTGTATGTATTAGGCACTACTAGTTACAAAGCCAGAGTAGCTATGTAATTCTACTGGATTTGTACCAAGAAATTATGAGCGTTCTGACCCTGCAGAAAGCAATTGCAATATACTGCAAAATCAGAATCAGAATAGAGCTGAAAGGGATCTTGGAGATCTTCTAGTCCAACTCCCTGCTCACGCAGGAGACCCCATACTATTTCAGACCAGTGACTGCCCAGTCTCTTCTTAAAAACCTCCAGTGATGAAGCACCTACAACTTCTGATGGCAAGCTGTTCCATTGGTTAATTGTCCTCCCTGTTAGGAAGTTTCTCCTTAGTTCTAGGTTGCTTCTCTCCTTGATTAGTTTCCATCCATTGTTTCTTCTCCTGCCTACAGGTGCTTTGGTAAATAAGTTGATCCCCTCCTTTTTGTGACAACCTCTCAAATACTGGAATACTGCTATCATGTCACCCCTAATCCTTCTTTTCTCTAAATTAGCCAAACCAAAATCCTGCAATTGTTCTTCATATGTTTTAGTCTCCAGGCCTTTAATCATCTTAGTTGCTCTTCTTTGCACTTTTTCCAAAGTCTCAACATCTTTTTTGTAATATGGCAACCAAAACTGGATGCAGCATTCCAGGTGTGGTCTTACTAAGGCTTTATAAAGCGGTACTAATACTTCACATGATTTTGATTCTATGTCTCTGTTTATACAATCAAGGATTGTATTAGCATTTTGGCTGCAGCCGCATACTGCTGGCTCATATTTATGTACTAGTATTTCAAGTTCACCCTGTTTGTTCCCTAAACTTTGAGCATTCGTATGTAGGCATTTAAGTCCTTTATGGATCTTGGGTATGTTTCTTATATCTCCTACTTTGTATCTGGATTTTCCATCCTTTCCATCACTCTCTACTTCACTGTGATTCCCCCCCCCCCTTTTTTTTCTTCTTTCTCTTTACCAACTCCTTATATAGTTATCTAGTGGTTTTTGTTTGGAATCAGGTTCTAAAGGTCTTGAAGATTGCCCCCCTCCCCCTACAATTTTAGTTTAAAGTCCTTCTAATAAGATGAGTCAGTCGTTTTCTGAATTCTTTGAGGTTACATTTATGATATTTTTATACTTTTGTTTAGCATCATTGCAGTATGCAATATCATCTCATAAGAAACATATTTTTACAAATGCATGCTATTTTAGATAGCATAATATATTATCATATGATGATAAAAATATGTCCCACAATTGTGGAAAGATCATCCTGAAAAGACAAAGGAAAACAGGAATTCCCTGGAATAAAATAATCAATGAAATTGCAGAAAGAAAGCCACACACTGACGTTTTCATAATGTGCTCAAATAGGGGAGTCAGAGACTTACTGTCTTTTGGCAAAACTGTAATGCTGATACCAGGATCGCTAAGTTTGATAAAAGGAAGGTTCCCAGATTTCCTATCTTCCTCTCTGATAAGCAAGATATTTTTTGCACATACATTCCCATGCACCAGGTTTTTATCTTCCTGAAAAAGATACATGTGAAGATTTGATTATTCTACTAAATATAATGTAGCAGTGTGCATTTAACTGTTCAAAGTCAAGCTGACTGTGTTTACTTCAAAAATACTATTTAAAAATATTAAGCAGAAAGAGATTATAAAACTGTAATATAGTTACTGTCCTTCCCTAATTCTAATTCAGAGATATGCCACTGTTTTAGGCTTGCTGGTTACATATGGCACTACACAGTATTTGGAATCTTGAGATAGGTGTGATAAAAAGGGAAGTTAAAACTATTTCTAACTAATTTCAATTTATCTAACCTCTTTTAATATATATTAATGGCCCAACAACTGCAAAACTCCTATTCTGAGAATGTTAAACCTCTGGATTCAATCCAACAGCTCCCAACCATTAAAGCAGGGCTCTCCAAACCTTTAAGACTTGTACAATTCCCAGAATTTCTTAGCTGGCCATATTTGGAGATCTCTAGTCCATACTTTAGGAGCACAGTGAACAGCCTTTCTCCATTGGCTATAATATCAGTACAGAAATCAGAGAACAAGGCATTCTGTAGGTGGTTCCTGAGCCTTGCCAAAATGGGAACTGCATCATTTAATTTAGCAGAGAGCTTGGAAGGTATTTAGGAGACAAGTGATTGCACTCTGTGTTGCATTGCCTGATTAATATGCACTACATCTAAAAAAGCTGTGATTTATTTTGAATTCTCAGTTGGCCCATTCTTGCTATAGGCTACAAGAAAAATTTCAATTCAAGCTTTATATAGTGCATTTATGTAGTGTGCTGATGTGAAAATCCTTCACCTGGACATGGTAGAAACATTCAGTGGTGTATAAAGGTTAGAAAACAGGGGAACAGAAAACATGACCCTAAAGATCATAGCTTGGTGAAGTTGGCCCAATATACAATTTGCCCTAAAACAAACTAATGCAGTTTCCAAAAGAGAAATTACCGCCATTCTCCAATCACTAGTAGGCCTGCACAACTCCAATATCTCACCCTAGAAAAAGCAGTTTCCTGCATGTTTGTTAGCAATAAATTATGAAAAAATACACAATTTTTAATAAATAACTAAATAATATCTCAACTATGAAAAGTTTATGAAAATGGCTAATTATAACCTAAAGCCTGAAGTACCCTGAATAAACTTAAAAGAATTTTTACCAATACCAAAAAAAATAAAACGAACTTACCAGAAAATGCATTGCCATTGCTAGTTGTTTTGCAACTTCTAATTTCCACAATATATTTATAGAAGTTTTATTTTTCTTCAAATAAGTATCCAATGATCCAAATTTTACATACTCCTGGACCAGAATATCTGACAAGAAATATATAATAATTTTTAACACAATGGAATTCAAACAGTAACTTTTAATTACCACATTGGTTAATTTTCTTATGTACTACAGTATACACTGTAAAGCAGTTAACTAAATCTCTTACTCCTTAAGACCAGGGGTGTCAAACTGCCGGCCCGTGGGCCGGATGCATCATAGAGAAACCATGCCCACCCATTGCCGGCAATGGCAAAAAAGTTGTGATACTTTGCGACACGTCACATGACGTTGCGAGTTTGACACTCCTGCCTTAGAATAATTAATGCTAAATAGTTCTTGGAAATAGAACAGAGATTATAAAACTGCTTTCATATTCTTACCATAAAATGCCAAGATATGGAACACAACTTCTTCTAGATAGCCAGACAAAATAATTACACGCAGGAGCATTTTTAACATGTATAGATAGTCCTCAACTTAGAATTTCCATTGCTAAGTAAGGTGGTTCTTAAGTGAGTTATGCCTGATTTTACAACCTTTTTGCACCATTGTTAAGCAAATCACTGCAGTTGTTAAATAAATCAGGCAGTTGTTAAGTGAACAGGCTTATCTATTTACTTTGCTTGTTAAAAGCTGGCTGGGAAGATCGCAAATAGCTATCATATGACCCCAGGATGCTGCAACCATCATAAATATTTGTTGGTTGCCAAGCTCCCAAATTTTAATCACATGAACATGGGGATGCTGCAACAGTTGTAAATGTGAGGACCAGTCATAAACCACTTTTTTCAATGCCATTGTAACTTTGAACAGTTGCTAAATGAATGGTTGCAAGTTGAGAACTACCTGGACTTAATATGACTATATGCTATGGAATACATAAAGCACAGTATTTCATTAATTTCTCAAAATCTATCATGTCTCTGAGAAGTTGGGGAGAGTATTATTAACAACACAAGCTGATGTCAAATGTGTGCAAGATTAAATTCAGGTAAGCACTAATTACTTTTTCATCAGTTTAGGATAATAAGCAAATCTTTTCTAGTACTTTGCCAGCTAAACCACCTGAATTACAGCAAAATAACCTCATCTCTATCTATTTACTACACATTACTGGAAGATGTGATTTTCCTTTTGCTGACTCACAGAGCTAAGCAGAAAATTTTTCCCACAATACCAAATACAAAGAGGCAGATGCAAAAAGTGTTTGATCAAGCATTCAAGATAAGCAAAGGTGAATTACAACTTCAGACCAATTTAGCCACAAGCTTCTACTTGCTTTATCACATCTTAAAATGATAAATGAATGTGTTCACTGACAAGATCCCACCAGAATTTCCCAGATTTTGACTTGGCATAATTTCACTAAGCTGGTATTAGCTTAAGGTTCTCCAACATACAGGCAGCACGAGACTCTTTATTTCATGCTCAACAGAAACAACCACAACAGGTGTTTGAATTCTGCCATCCTCTTAATGTTCACTGTGGGTCAATTTTTGGTGCTTCTTTCTACCCTTCCTACAATTTTATGAACTCTTTGCACAATACCCCCTTGCCTTGAAGGCAGGAGGTTCTTCAGATAACTAACATTCTACCCTTGAAAATTCTGGCTGGTGGGACACACAGTTTTATTATCTTCCGATAAGTCTCAGGAGCAGTCTGTTTCAAGATTTCAGTCTAAAGCAGGGCTTTTCAACCTTTTCACCCATTGTACCACTTTTAGGATATGGCAATATCCGAGTATCACCAGTCGCTTAGCAAGGTGTCAAAAACTTGATGACCAAAAAAAAGGAAAAAAGTGATGAAGTACACGTAGTCTTCGACTTACAACAGTTCGCTTAGTGACTGTTCGAAGCTACAATGGCACTGAAAAAAGTGCCTCCCCCAAGCCACAGCCTGCCTACCCGGCGGTGCTCTTCCTCCTGTCCGAGGTTTTCATTGTTATGAGCATTTCTGTTGAGGATTGGCAGCAGGCGAGGGGGGTGTTTGGTTTTATTCCCCCCATCTGCTGGGTGGTTGCAGCAGGTTTTGATCACTTCACATGACCCTGGGACACTGTGACCGTCATAAATATGAATCAGTTGCCAAGCATCTGAATGTAAATCACAAGACCCTGGAGATGCTGCAACATTCCAGCTGATCAATGCTTCTTCTGGGCTCAGCAGGAGTGCCAGGATCAGTGCCGAGTTCCAGCTGGAGCCTGGTGCTGATCCTGGCGCTTCCGCTGAGCTCTGACAGCCCTGCAGCTCCAGCCATCTCTCAGGCTTGTGTGGTGCTGCCACCGGTTCAGCTCATTCCCTCCCCCGCTACCACTTTTCTAGGATGGTCGCGTACCACCTGGCAGGTGCCAATGTACCACAGGAGGTACCCATACCACTGGTTGAAAAGCCTTGGTCTAAGGAACAAAATAATCAAAATATCCAGATCTGCTCTGATTTTCATACGGGTATAAAACTAACCATGAAATATTGCATTTCAAAGTTGTTTTGATGGATAAGAAGATGATTAAGAGATTTTAATAATGGGCCGTCATGTGGATATGATGCAAAGTTATTATCTTAGACTGTTCAATTTTTTTAATGAAGAAAAAAATGAATATCAACCTGAAGCAAAGACATTAAAAAGCGCTTAATCGAAAATAACTTTCACACACATATACACACTTTCAAAACATATAAAAGTCATTATATTAGAATTCATTGTTTTCTGGTATAACGAGGACCACTAATTAAAAAGTTTTAAAAGAAGATTGGGCAACTCAAGGAGAAGCTATCAAAGTCTACTGATCACAGATTGTATTCTTTGAAACCTAGCTGCTACCAGTATAGAGGTGGTCGGTTACCAACTTACACTTGTGATCATCTTGAGAGATTCTAGTTGGTTCTGTTACTAAAGTAAGTGAACTGTTGATCTGACCCATCAGGATTCTTACGTATTAATACAGGGGTGTCAAACTCGCAATAACACATGACGTGTCGCGACATATCACAACTTTTTTCCCATTGCCAACAATGGGGTGAGCGCGGTTTCGCCATGATGCATCCGGCCTGTGGGCCAGCAGTTTGACACCCCTGCACTAACAGAAAAGAACATTTGCAGCTCAGCTTGGTTGTTTTTTTGCAGATGTTTCATTACCAAATTAGATAACATCATCAATGCTAGCAGTGAGATATTACCTACTTTGGTAATGAAATAACTGCAAGAAAGCAATCGAGCTCAGAGAGCACCAAAGACTTCACAGGATTTTTCTGTTTTCAAGAAAACAAACAATTATTTTACACAAATGTTGAGTGTAAAACCTTCACTACTTCATGTTTTTACCCTTATTCAAATACTGTATCTCTATTATAGAAAGACTTCTGGAAAAAAACCTCTAATCAGAGTACAAACCATTAACTGGATTTACTTACTTTCTTCTCCACAGACACAAACTCCATAATTTAATACTAAATGTTTATAAGAAAGCTGACTCATCATGCTTGCTGCTTCAAAGAAAGACTACAAGAAAAAGATAACAATCAGAAAGTGAGTCAAAGTAAAAATTGGTTGGAATTAATCCAGTTATATTGTGACACCCCTTCGTTCCCTGTCTTCTGCTACTTGTTGCACAATTAATTCTGCAGGACTGGTCTCTGTTTTTTTTTTAAAGAATTCATTTGCTACCGTGAATACATATTTTAATAGTAGACGTAATGGACTGTGTCAATGGGCTTGGGAAATGAAGGGATGAGATGCTACCCAGGAAATAACCAGACAAGAGAAGTAGAAACCTCCAGTGGCTTAATAGTCAGAGAAAGTAACCACCCTAACGGTTCAAGTGGAAGTGGGAAGTTTGTACTTTCAGACTTGCAAAATTCTGTTAATTAAAATAGAATTAGTTCATACTGTTGTATTTTCTGTCTGGTTTCACCTGGGAGGACTGACAACAGTGTTGATTTACTGGCAAGAGGTAAATCTGTGATGAGCATCTGAATGCTTTTCATATTGGGTTATAATAGATGACAATATTTGATATGTAGAAATAAAATTCAACAAAACAAAGATGGGGACAATTAACAAATGAGTCATTAGGAAATTGCTTTTGAAATCCAAGGTACAGAATTTTTTTTTATAGTCAGAGACAAAACTTCACAGAGCACTTTTATCAGTTGTATCATATTATCAAAGTCAACAAATTTGCTTTCAGAAGGCATGGGAAAAGGTGATACAGTTTGTTCACCTCCTAACTGTTGATGGTGTAGAATCATCTTAATTCCTAATTAGTATAGATATTTAATCAGTATCTCTTAAAATTTTTCATGGAATAATCAACTTCATAATATCAGAATTTATCAGAACTCCTAGCCAGCAATAAACAACAAACCAGTCTGCACTACCATGAGAAAGACTGGAAGGAGAAGTCTACGATTTTATTCTTCTGAAATCATGAGATTAATTTATTAAAGTACATACATTAAAGTAAATTCATTTAGAGTAGATGCAATATTTTAGTACAATCTCTAAGCCGTATTGAAAAACTGAAATTCCGCAACTTCAGTATCTTAGGAAAATGGAAGTGTATATTTTGTATAAATTGTTTTGCTTAAACCAGGGGTAGGCAACCTTGGCTCTTTTATGACTCGTGGACTTCAACTCTCAGAATTTCTGAGCGAGCTGAAGTCCACGAGTCATAAAAGAGCCAAGGTTGCCTACTCCTGGCTTAAACCATTCATGGGAGAATAAGATAAAAGAAAAGCTACCGCTCAGATAAATTTTTGTCTCTTGGATATTCAAAATCCTACTGTATATCTAAAATGTGAGTAACTTTGCACACTTTCAACAAAGGAAAATTCATCAGATTTATTCAACTAAGAAATGGCTACCAACAGATAACTCTGACTTGCATCTTGGTTGCATCCTTCAGTTGTGATTCTTTTTAATGTTTTTATTGTTTCATTCTGTATTATTTCAAATCATTATCATATCCAGTAATTAAAAATAGGATCTTTTAATTAATATTAATAGGATATTTTTAAATTAATAAACGAACCTCGGAGTAGTGTCTGTGCGTTTTATCCAGAACTTTCAGCAAGACTTCAGTCTGATATAATTTACCATAGTCTCCTACTTCTTTCCTTACTCCTTTGACAATTTTAGTGAAGGTGCCCTGCCCAAGGCTTTCATTCTACCCAAAAAACAGAAACAAAACCCCCAAAATTTGAGATTAAAGGAAAAAGTTAATCAAGTGACATGAAAAACAATAAAACATGTAAAAAGTAAAAATAAAAATAAACTGATAAAAGAAGGTTGCTTTGGAGCAGGGGTCCCCAACCCCCCAGGCTGCGGCCCACTACTAGGCTGAGCTGTTCAGAACCAGATCGCAGAAGTGGTGGGTGAGTGCGCATGCGCACACACACACAACCCTACTTGCGCGAGCAGTGGGCAAGCACATGTGTGGTCCATTTGCATGAGTGGGGGTACATGTGCCTGCCACTCGCACAAATTGGAGCTGCGCATGTGAGCTCGCCCACTGCTTGTGCAGAACCATCCCCTCTCCACCCCTCCAGTCCACAAAGTCAGAAAAGTTGGGTAACTCTGCTTTGGAGCACAGAGATGTTTTTAGACACCAAATTAAACAGCCTCATTTTTTAATACTAAAGAACTATAAACTGAGGGTGGGAAGAGCTGTAACAATAACAGCTTAAGAGCTCATCTTTATCTTAATAAAAGCACAAATCTATCTTAAAAAGGAAATGATAACACATCCTATCTCAATGAATGTACTTACATAGTAAATGAAATTCAATTTTCAATGAATAATGAAGGGAAATCTTACACCTTATATTTATATGCTTTATATATTATTATAAATATCCAGCTTTTGGTAAATGCACATAGCCTAATCACATTTAAATTAATTGAACTTAATTTCAAGGTGTTGATAAAACAAGGATACTAGTGTATGAATCTTACAAAGATAAGATCTTCATTCCGAATTTTGTGAAAAACCATCTGATTGACGTTATTATGTCTCTGCAAGGTAGGTGATGTTGGCATATCAGAGTCTCCATTGCTCCTGAAGACAAGAAGGTTGGACTTATCTGCAAGAAGTCAAGAAGAGTGCACTCAGCCATGAAGCTTCCTATGTAAATTTTGATTAATAAAACTAGGAATTGTGGGGTCCTCATTGCAACTCTCAACCTAATTTCCCCTCCCTGTTATGTGATCAAAAATAGGGAAAGAAGAAGCCATAGAATTAAGTATCTCGTTACACTTTATCTAACCCAGGGGTAGGCAACCTTGGCTCTTTTATGACTCATGGACTTCAACTCCCAGAATTCCTGGCTCAGGAATTCTAGGAGTTGAAGTCCACGAGTCATAAAAGAGCCAAGGTTGCCTACCCCTGATCTAACCATTTCTGAGCAAAATAGGAATGGTGTACCATTAATGGAAAATTGCATGAACATGTAAGATATATCCATCCTGTATCGCATGTTGCACCCTCAAGTTTCAAATAACTTGAGTTTGTGATCATGTAGGATATTTCTTTGGATTGGTCAGGACACTGTTATCATACTTCTTTTAACTCAAATAATACAGGTAGTCCTCAACTTATGACACAATGGAGTCCAGAATTTATGTTGCTGAAACATTTCTTAAGTGAGTTTTGCCCAATTTTATGACTTTTCTTGCTACGTTTGTTAAGTGAATCACTGTAGTTGTTAAATTAGTAACATAGTTGTTAAGTGAATCTGGCTTCCTCATTGACTTTGCTGGTCAAGAGGTCACAAAAGTTGATCACATGACACCAGGACACTGCAATGGTCATAAAAATGTCACGCATCTCAGTGTAAATCACATGACCATGGGGATGCTCCAATGGTCATAAGTGTGAAAAATGGTCATAAGTCACTATTTTCATTGGTGTTTTAACTTTGAATGGTTACTAAAAGAACTGTTATGAGTTGAGAACTACATGTACTACAGCTCCACTTCCAAATACAAAATACAACACAGCATTTGCTTGCATTTTCTCTTACAGAAAAGACATCTGCCACTCCTGTCATAGCCATAGTACAAATGATAAGGCACACAGAAGAGCAGCTTAAATTAGGAAGTCCGGCTACTAAAATTACTTTACTAGCTTTTTATTTTTTCTCAATCTTCTGCCCATCTCCAGAATTCTTGTGTAGCACAGAAACCACACAGAATCCTGGTAAAGAGGATTCAAGGAAAATCTGTCTCCTTTCCTGAAAGAGCCACAAAGGGAACAAATTCTAATGCCAGCTGCTATATCTGTGCTAGCTGGGACTGGTTCCAGAGTCAAACTACAGTACACATGTCAACATTTTCAAAACGTCCAGAGCACAGCAGCTCCAAAGCTAAGTTTGTAAAACAGTGTACAGAATGAGCCATTTGTTAAATCCAAACAGATTTTGGAATCCTCTAGTGAAGGATGGAACGATTTAAACATTTCCTATATCAGTGGTGGCGAACCTATGGCACGGGTGCCAGAGGCGGCACTCAGAGCCCTCTCTGGGGGCACACGTGCCATTGTCCTAGCCTTGCCTCCCCCCGTGACCCCTTCCTCTCCAGAAATCCCCCTGAAGGAGAGTCGCCCCCGAGGGTGGCCTACACGGAGCAGCGCAGCCAAAGACATGGCAGCCAGGCAGCGTAGACAAGACTCTGCCCTTACACTCCATCATGCAGTTTGACAACTGACCCCTGAATGAAAGAACTGTTATAAAATACTGTTTTTACTGATGCCTTGACAATTGGAAATACAGTAGATTATAAAAACTATATATAAAGATAAGAACTATATAAAATTGGACTGTTTGGATTTTGAGTTTTGGCTGGTTTGACAAGGCTAATTTTAGAGACTATGGCACTGATGAAGGATTATTTGAAAGGAGGAGATAACATGGATATGGCATAGTTATCAAAAAATGACAGAAAACCACATTTAATACTTACTCCTGAAGGACCTAGCCTAGAATATCAAAGACCTCAAGAAGCAACTTTTCAAGACAAGACAAATACTTTCCAGGAGGAAATGTATGTAATGCTATGACAGATACAAATGACAACAGCTTTAAACCACGAGGAGATCAAATACAATTTTGATGACATAAATGAGTACATTTCTAATCTAAACTCACAATCAAAAAACACTCAGAAAATGATGGTAAAGAATGAACAAACAAATCAGATAATAGAACATGACTTAATCAGTGAAGCTACAAATGAAGAGAATTATAATTTAATACAAAGAGGAAAAAACCTACAAGACTTGGACATAATAACAAAAATGGAAAAGATACTTTATTCATTAGAACGTCAAACTAAACCTGAGAATAAGAAAGCATCCTTCTGCACCCCAAAATATTCTTTGCAGTGAAGGAGAAAGACAGCAACTGCTCCTTGCCCCTCCCTTTCTCTTATCTATCCTAATCTTATCTCATCTCATCTATCTAGTCTTATCTGTTAATCCTAATGTCCATCTGCCTAATCTGAAGAATGTGCCTATGCATGTGTGTATACATATGCCTATATGAGAACCACGTTGTTAGAACTGCTCTTTTATTGTTTAACGTAGGCCTTTGTATTTTTCTCAAATGACAGTTATTTCTCTAGTTCAGTTAGGCCACACAATAATATCATCCTCAACAAATAAAATTCGAATTGTTTACCTTTTGGCTTTGGAGGGCAGCATCTGATAAACTGGAAAATCATATTATCCGATCGGACAGTTTCTGTACGGTAACAATTCAACAAATCCACAAGGTTGGTAAAACTTTTTCTAGTTCCAGTGAGATTATATTCTCCATTTTCATTTTTTGTTATCAAGCAGTGTTTATAATCAATTATGCTGTCTTGCTGCAAAATTTAAGGACAATTTAAAAATGCTTTAATTCAACAAACCTTTATTTGTAATTGTGTAACTTTAATCAAATGTCATGCATAATTCTAATTTGGCAATCATGACTAGGAATCTGTCCTGTAGCCATATTGGGTGGGGAAGTGAAGTAAAAAAAAATAACTAGAAGAACAGAAAAGAACAATTTTTATGACAAAGAAATGGCTGGGTAGGACATGGTTCATTCTAGTTCATTACTGGTTTGTTGTAGCTTTCTAACTTTCGCTCATCACATAAACTCCATTACAAACAATGAAATAAGTTGATGGAGGAACAAAATTATGTTTTAATTTTACTCTGAATATACAGCTATCATGGCATTAATACTTAAAGATGCAAAAGTGTAAAATCTGGTTGATTTTATCTGCTCTATAAATGCCATCTAACGTAGCCTAATTTTGTTTTAATTCTACAGCAAAGCTTTCTGGAACAAAGGACTGACACAGGTCAATACTTCAGCTTTGTTTAATGCAAAGGAACTGAACTGTACTACTAAGAGTTCCTTTAGCATATAAAAATAAACTTGTATAGCAAACATTTTGATTTTTTTTATAAAGCAAACTCTGAACTTGAATCATCTTAATTGCTTTGTACTCTGCTTAAAAATATCACAATAGCAACAGACACAAAAATTGGCAACTTATGAGGCTAAATATATGAGAACATCAGCATCATGTTCTTCAAAATATATCATAACTTCTAAATTGCAGATACTTTTTTTAACAAATGAAGAAACCTATCACTTCTTGATAAGTTATTCTTGAGTAACAAATATTGTGCGGTGTCTTTTGAAGGAAGAACTGATAATCTTTGTAAACCATTTCAGAAGTTCCTCTGAGACGTTCCTGAGATTTCCTGTATCTCTTTTAAGCTACTGTTCTACTGGCAAATTCACACAAATGGATATAAATCACAGTAAAACTTTGAAAATTTAAATATTATTTGGCACTTGAATTAACAGAGAGAGTAAATGGGAAAATTAATAAAATATTGATCCAATTTGTGGCCAATTTTCATAAATACATGCTGATCATGTTATTTTGAAAACAAAAGGTGATTTTTTTTTCTTAAGAGTCAAGAAAAACAATATATATCCAAAATAAAAGGAACTGAAATCTCCTCTTAACTGTAGTCAAAGCAGTTGGAAATCTGGATCCTTAATACTAACCTGCACGGCAAAGGTAAGAAAGAATTTATTAAACTCTTTTGGACTGCAACGAAGAACATAATAGCCAGTTTGATTGCCAGCTTTTTTCAGTTTACTGATTGCAAAGTCCATGCTATTTTAAAAAAAAATAGGAGGAAAAACAAAGTATTAAAAAGAGCTGACATTTCTGAATTACAGAATATATTGGGATACAGCAGATTTTTCACAAAAAGAATCTGCCAGTGAAATGGAAATTCCTCTTCTCTCTTGATCTAAGACTACTCTTTCCACATTATTTTCAGTAAATAAAAAACTGCTAAAACCAGTTCCCATTTCCTTGACCTGTTCTCTCACCAGCAGAATGCTACCAAATAAAATTTACAACTAGTCCTCAAGTTACCATGGCAATTGGGACCTGAATATCCAGCACTAAGCAGTGTGGTTATAAAGTGTAATGTCACATTAACTCATTGCTTAACAACAGCAATCCAGCTGCACTCCCCTGGCCCTGTGGGACCCATGTGGAGCTCAAAACCATTTCAAGAAGGTTACAAATGATTTGGATAAAGGGCAGGTGCAGCTTTGGGAACATGGTTTAGCGTAGCCAGCAGCTGCCATACAAAAGGCCAGACCAGGCA
Source organism: Crotalus tigris (assembly GCF_016545835.1). Taxonomy (NCBI): domain Eukaryota; kingdom Metazoa; phylum Chordata; class Lepidosauria; order Squamata; family Viperidae; genus Crotalus; species Crotalus tigris. Next base: position 148,796 of record NW_024097700.1, read on the forward strand.
TGTCTCAGCAGCAGCTGCAAGGAAGAAGAAGGTGGTAAAGGTTAGCTGTGGACAGCACAATTGGCAAGGCCAGCAAATGCAACCTGACAAGGGTGGCAGGGCCAGCAAGGGCAGGGTGGCAAGGCCAACAGGCTGGCCAAAAGGGCAGAGATGGGAGGCAGTTGGAAGGAATTAAGCATCCCTGCGGTTTTAAGTGCGGTCAGGCTGCCAAGTGCCCAAATTCTGATCACGTTATTGTGGGGGTGCTTCAATCGCAATTGCTTTGGGGACCATGCCATAACCTTGAACCGTTGCTGAATGAATGGTTGTACATGTGAGGACTATCTTTAATTGAATAGGACAAAATAGGATGGACCCAACAGAGATTAAAATAATTAAATATATTTTAAAATAAAATGGGACATCAGAAGAGGTTTGAAGAAATTTGGCAGACTATAAAGGACACAATTTAGAGAATTATTTGTGCTCCAGTTAAGCCAAAAAAGAAATTATGTCATTCTAGATAATGTCATTTCCTAAATAAGGACACCAATATCTGACTTTCTCTGAGGGACATTGTTACAGTGAACTTTTTACTATGCAACTTTCACTTGATTTTATAATTCACCAGTACCTTAACTGAAACATGTTAATATATTGAATTGCTCAGAACCGGGACATATTATATGGAATCACATACATTTCTACCAGTGGTGGGATTCAGCCGGTTCGCACCACTTCGGCAGAACCGGTAGTTAATTTTTTGTTGCCCAGGCCCAGAATGGACTTCCGGAAGTGGCATCCACAGAGAACTGGTTGTTCACATATTTGAATCCCACCACTGATTTCTACTCAGAAATATTTTTTCCTCATCTTTATGAAAGGAAGGGGAAGAAGTAGTCTGTACCAAGAGTAATTTCTTTTGTTAGCAATTTCCCATATTTTCAAATAATCATTCAAATAACTGGTGTGTGTGCATAGATAAAAATGTAATGAGGTATAACATTGCTTTTCAACTTTCTCTATTGCTAGCAATAATAACAAAAGCAAGAACAAAGCTATTTTGACCTGCTTCCTCAGGCAGAAAGAAGCTTCTTCCTAAATATGGTCCATGTTGCATCTATAGCCCTGGAGGCAAATTGTGTGTACAAATGAGCAGGGTTAATGTACCAATGATTCCTGTGTTCCCAAATGCCTAACCTAGCATCTGATAAAATACTACTTACGAAATTGGCCCATGGCAATTGCTCTGGATATTTTCAAGAACTGAAGGAGGTGCCACTTCTTTACAAAGGTAATGATGAGCATCCGCCGTTAATCTATAATATCCATCAATTAATGATACAAAAGAAAGCGCATCTTTTAATGACTGAAATTCAACTTCCTGTAAAAGACAAGGAAAAAATGTGGAACAGAATGTAAAGTAATAAAATGCAAATTACAAAAAAAAGTATACAATGCTATGTGCTGAGATGAATAAGCATGAGTTTTCTATCTTAACATTATGTTTTTGAATAATGCTATTTAATTTATTTGTTTACTTTATTTGCATGCTGCCCATTCTTGAAGATTGAGCAGCATACTTTACTTCCAAATAGTTAATACTCTGTGTTAGGCATTTATAAACTACTTTTCTTTTATTTATTTTTTTCTGTATTTCTTGTATTTTATCTTTTGTAGAAATTTAACTGTATGTTTGTGTATATATATGTGTGTAAATAGAAAGGGTTAAATTATCTGGCATGCAAGCTTCTGTCTCCTGCCAATTTAAGCTAAGTAAAGAATTATCCAGAGCAAAACTTTAGCTCAACATATTGATACATCTATAGCAGCGGTCTCCAAACTTTACGGCTTGGCGGCCTGGCAGAGGGGAGGAGAGGGGAACCAGCACGCCACTCGCCAACCACTTGTGTGGTCTGGTTCTGAACAGGCTATGGCCCAATACTGCGCTGCAGGCATGGGGTTGGGGACCCCTGATCTGTACTACTAAACACTTTTCATGACCTTTAACTGGGTGAAACAGTGAATCACAGGGCAACAGTTTTTGAACCAAGGGATGAAGGGTTAACTTACAAAATGCATCCAAAATCCAGGACACATTATTCCAAGGGAATGAAATTTGGGAAAGTTGTGGCTGTTTCAGTGCTCCTGGCTAGTGTTGAGAGATTGTGCCATTTGCTAATGTTGCAAATTCCTATGTTCTGTGTTTGCCTGTACTGGATAATTTGTCCCGTCTGAAAAATATTTCTATTGCTGGAAAGCCACTTTCATCACAAGCAAATCTTTATTGGAAATATGATAATTTCTTTCAACTGGGAGAAACAACCTCTCAGAGAGAGAACACATAATAGCAGAAGAACGTCCCCCTTCTTTCACAGCTTGAAGGAGAACAGTACCTAATGTCACACTAATGAAACATCTGTCTGCGATACAAAAGGAACAGTCATCTGTATGTTTGAACAGTTAAGAAAAGGCGTTATCTAGCCACTATGTAAAACAAAGAGGCAGAAGACTGGTAGAATGCATCAACGAAACCAACTAGAAGTCAAAAGACATGATGAAAACTCTTTTAATTTCACAACATATGGACAGACTTAGCCATAGTTTCAACTGGGAAATTGTGACCATCCTAGACCAAGTCAAGTCCAAAAATGCTATGAAGTTTCTAGAAGACTTCCACTCTGACAAATTAGCCATCAGTAGAGTCCTCGTGGGATTCCTGCCCCGGAGATTGTTGGGTGTGAGTCCCTCCTATTGAAGTTGGGTTCACGGGTTCAGTTGGGCTTGCTGCTGACGTACCTACCTCCCAGCTGCGTTGCAACAGCCCTGCCTGCGTTGCTGGAGTCAGTAGCCGGGTTGGCGGTGGAGTTCCCCAGACTTATAGTACTGGGGGACTTTAACCTACCATCACTCGGCGATCGCTCAGAGGCGGCACAGGAGTTCATGGCTTCCATGGCAACCATGGACCTGACCCAGGTAATTCAGGATCCGACCCATAGGGGTGGTCACACACTCGACCTTGTGTTTCTCTTGGGGCAATGGAGACATGATCTGGAATTAAGGGGAATAGAGATCTCGCCCTTGTCATGGACAGATCATTTCCTATTGAGGCTGGACTTCAGAGCATCACTCCCCCATCGCAGGGAGAGGGAACCGACTAGGTGGTTCCGCCCCAGGTGCCTAATGGACCCAGATCAGTTCCAGGAGGAGCTTGGGGAAATACCTGACTCCCTTGTCCACAACTCGTCCGGGTCCCTGGTTGCGGCCTGGAATGAGGCGGCGTCCGGGGCCCTGGATCGAATTGCGCCTTTGCGACCTCTCTGTGGTGGTGGTCCCCGGAGGGTGCCTTGGTTTACTGAGGAGCTCCGGGAGATGAAGCACCACAAGAGACGTCTAGAGCGACGTTGGAGGGCCAGTAACTCTGAATCTGACCGATCACTATTAAGAGCCTATCTTAGGACTTATTTAGTGGCGATAAGAGCGGCAAAGCGTGTTCACTTTTCCGCACTTATTGCGTCCGCAGAATCTCGCCCGGCCGCCTTATTTAGGGTGACCCGCTCCCTTCTTAAAGTGGAGGAGGCGGAGGAACCCTTGCAGGGGAGAGCTGAGGAGTTTGTTCAGTTTCTTTCGGACAAAATCGCTCAGATTCAGAGGGACCTGGACTCTGACTGGGCAGTGCCAGCCGAGTTGACAGGGGCTGGTCTTAGTCATATTATCTGGAGCGAGTTTGAGCCTGTGACCCCTGATGAAGTGGACAAGGCCGTGAGGGCAATGAATGCCTCCACCTGTTTATTGGACCTGTGCCCCTCCTGGCTGGTTTCTGCCAGTAGGGAGGTGACACGAGGCTGGCTCCAGGCGGTAATCAATGCTTCCTTGATGGAGGGGTCTTTCCCACAACCTTTAAAGGAAGCGGTGGTGAGGCCCCTCCTCAAGAAGCCTTCCCTGGACCCAGCTGTTTTGAAGAACTTTCGTCCCGTCTCCAACCTCCCCTTTGTGGGGAAGGTTGTAGAGAAGATGGTGGCATCTCAACTCTTGCGATCCTTGGATGAAACCAATTATCTGGACCCTTTTCAATCTGGTTTCAGGCCCGGCTACAGCACTGAGACTGCTTTGGTCGCACTGACCGATGACCTCTGGCGAGCCCGGGATAGGGGTCAGTCCTCTATCCTGGTGCTTCTTGACCTCTCAGCGGCTTTCGATACCATCGACCATGGTATCCTTCTGCGTCGTCTCGGAGAGGTGGGGGTGGGCGGCACTGTATTGCGGTGGTTCTCCTCCTACCTCTCTGACAGGTCACAGTCGATGTTGGCGGGCGGACAGAGATTGACCCCTAAGCGCCTCGATCATGGGGTGCCTCAGGGCTCGGTCCTGTCCCCCCTCCTTTTTAACATCTACATGAAACCGCTGGGTGAGATCATTCGGCGACACGGGGTGAGGTATCATCAGTACGCGGATGATACCCAATTGTATATCTCCACCCCGTGTCCTTTCAGTGAAGCAGTCGACGTGATGTGCCGGTGCCTGGAAGATGTGAGGGTCTGGAGGGGGGTGAACAGGCTTAGACTCAACCCTGACACGACCGAGTGGCTCTGGGTCTTGCCTCCCAAAGGCCAACTGGATGGTCCATCTTTAGTCCTGGGGGGGGGCAAATTTACCTCCCTCAGTGCAGGCACGCAACTTGGGTGTCCTCCTGGACTCACAGCTAAATCTGGAACAACATCTATCGGCTGTGGCCAGGGGAACCTTTGCACAGGTTCGCCTGGTGCACCAGTTGCGGCCTTATTTGGACCGGGAGGCTTTACTCACAGTCACTCATGCACTTGTCACCTCAAGACTGGATTACTGTAACGCGCTCTACATGGGGCTACCCTTGAAGGGCGTTCGGAGGCTGCAGTTGGTTCAGAACGCAGCCGCGAGAGCGATTGTGGGCGCGCCAAGGTACGCCCACGTGTCACCTATCCTCCGCGAGCTGCACTGGCTTCCTGTGGGTCTCCGGATGCAATTCAAGGTGTTGGTTATCACCTTTAAAGCCCTTCATGGCATAGGGCCAAGTTACTTACAGGACCGCATTCTGCCGCACAGCTCCCAGAGACCAGTGAGGTCCCATAGATTGGGCCTCCTTCAGGTCCCGTCGGCCAGACAATGTCGGCTGGCGGGCCCTCGGGGAAGGGCCTTTTCTGTGGTGGCTCCGACCTGGTGGAATCAACTTCCCCCCGAGGTTCGAACTACTCCCACCCTGCCGGCCTTTAAGAAGGCCGTTAAAACCCTCCTGTTCCGGCAGGCCTGGGGCTGATGTCCCCGGGGGGGCCGGGATATGATCGGACTCGCGGTATGACTGCTTTATTTTATTGTTTTATCATTGTTTTAACTTTGTACGCCGCCCTGAGTCCTTTGGGATTGGGCGGCATATAAGCACTGAAAATAAATAAATAAATAAATAGGCATAAAGAATATCTACATATTATACAAAGAGGCAATCAAAAAACCAAAAGGGAGATAAAAAGAGCAAAACACCTTCCCTTCAGCAATCAGCACCCAGATGAGCATAGATTAACGCCAAGATTAATATCAGACTATCAAGTAAACAAAACCCCAATCAAAGAACTGCCAAACAAGCTAGCAATAAACACCCCAAAGAACCTCTAAGACAGGGGTGTCAAACTGCCGGCCTGTGGGCAGGATGCCGTCATGCTGAAACCACGCCCGCCCCATTGCTGGCAATGGAAAAAAAGTCACGATATGCTGCGACACGTCACATGATGTTACCAGTTTGACACCCCTGCTCAACACTGATAGGGCAAGCCACTAGAATATAAATTGAGAGCAAACCCCACTTCTTATTAGCACTGATAATGTTATCTAGTTTGGGTAATTAAATGTCTGCAAGAAAACAACCAACTTCAGAGAGCACCAAGGATCTCTCATTTAAAAGAGTGAATGAAGCCCTCCTTCAGATTATTAACCAAGAACTCCTTCAAGGTAGCTATCTTTTGAGTAATCATAGTATATTGCCTCTTAGCTGGGATTTGAACTTCTGGCTTTGCCAGGTGCAAACAATCAAAGTGGCTCCAGGATTCGGGTCAAGAGGTTCCTTTATTGGTGACTCCACTGTACATAAGAATCTTGCCAGGCTGTTTTCCGTGGGAAAGCCAGATATGCGTCCTCCCATCTATCAAGTCCAGACTGGAATATCTCTTAACTCTCCCCAGAGGAGCTGCCTTCAGTCATTGATTCCACTACAGGTTTCAAGTTAATGTTAAAGTCATACACACTATGACATGGGTGTCAAACTCGCAACATCACGTGATGTGTTGCGATGTATTGTGACTTTTTTCCCCATTGCTGGCAATGGGGTGGGTGCAGTTTTGGTGTGACACATCCAGCCCGTGGGCTGGCAGTTTGACACCCCTGCACTATGAGGAAGCAATGAAGTTATTTCCTCCTCCCTGAAAACATCAGCAAACTCTGTATGCGCTTTTTTTTTTTTTTTTTTTTTGGCAAGGAACATGATTCATGTAGGAGAGGAAGAAGCATTAAAGTGGAAAGCTTACAATTGGTGCTGTTGACATTTCTGAATTGGAAAAAAAATGTTAGTTGCGTCCAGTGAGCATCTGGACTATGTGTTAATGGCCAATCAATGCCCATCACAATGGAAATAGTAAAGTAATTGTGAAACAGAGTGGCAAGAATTCTTTGAAATCAGCCAAGTCTCATCTGTTATGAGCTAATTGTATTATATTGTACTATAGTGTATTTCATGAGGTGCATGAGGTTCAATGAAGAATATCAGATGCACTGGCCTGTTACCAGTTGCTTGAACCTCTCTTGAGGCCTTCTGATCTTTTTGGAGTATGTGCCTTTCTTAAGAGGTAGAGATTTTAAATGAGTCACAGAGTTCAACCCAATGAATAAACAAACTGAATACCTTTGCATCACACACAGATCTAAATTCACTGAACATGGCCTTTGATCTGCTATAAAATTAATTGAAATTTTAGTTTTTTAAATTTAAATAAGTATTGTTGGCATTTATTGCAGTCCAGCCAACCAAGCAGAAAATAAAGATTATGTTTTTCAAAAGCAAACTGAAAGGTATATCTTTCAAAGAGCCACAAAGTAGTAATGACGGGGAAATTCAATTGTCCTGACATCTGTTAGGATACAAACTCTGCAAACGTGATTTTTTTTTTTGTTTACTTTGAATGACTTTAAATCACCAGATCACAGGAACTGCATGCTTCTTTCACCAAGCATGAGGCTGAATTAGATGTCTTTTCCAACTTTATGATTCTAATAAGATATCATTCAATAGCAAGGAACTATTCATATTAACTACACTTGGTTTAAATACGCTTGAATCAAGTTTTATTTTGATTTAGCCCCTTCCTCTTTCTTGAAATGTAGTGCTTGATCTATCACTCAAAGGACACATGCTATGATCAGTGTGGAAAATGTTTATGGGCCCTGATTTAGGCCCAGGCAATTCAGCATTTTAAAAGGTCCACATCAGTGTGTATTAGATCTCATACATATACAAGAAGTCTTAATATAGGAGTCATTTCTCATAGATATCTGTAGACAAAAATATGTGTTCTGTACATATAATTAATATCTAGAGCAGAGGTCCCCAACTTTTAAGGCATCAGGGATTGGTTCCATGGAGAAAGGTTTTTCTGTGGACTGGAGAGTGCATGGTTTTATATGCTGCATCCCATGAATGGGGTTTTGCTTGTTTGTGCGGACCAGTTGCTGGCATGCAGCGACCCGGTACTGGTCCATGGACTGGGGATTGGGGACCCCTGATCTAGAGTACATGTTGATTATGTCAAAACCATCAACTTTCAGAACAAACCATAATTCAATACAATGGTATTAGCAAACGATTTTACATAGGCTTAGAAAACATTCAATTTCTCAACAGAGTTATCCAACTGAGGGTGAGTGAAAATTTGCCACACTGTCATTTTTAAAAATTGTGTAAGGATGCTCTCAGGTGAGGAAAAGAAACAAACATGGATAGCTAACAAGTCAATCTTATTCAAGCCTGTTTAGATACAAATACCAATAAGTAAATCTCTACAATATTTCCACACTGAAATAAGACATGCATTTGGGGTTACATGCTTCTCTGTTTTCTACCCTCAAGAATAGAAATCTCTACTTCAAATTCATTTCCAAAAAGAAGATTCGGAATACCTAGGATTACAAATGTGGTATCTCTTTGCAACTCTTTAAAATAGCTGCATCTTTACCCATAACTGTGTTTGGGAATCAGAAAGCAATGTGGTCAACTAAAAGTATAGCAAACAGGTGGGCGATTGTTATGTTTGTGCCTCCCATCCACATATTCTAAAACACTTCTCAGATTGGAAACTGAAACACTGTATAATGCTGACTGTAATATTTAACAAAAATAGAATAATCACCCACATTAATTTTGCAAGAGAATAAGTAAGGGTTATGATGTCATCCTCAAAAGTTTCCTTTTTTAACTGGAAAATGATTGCACTGCACACTGTAGAAATAACTATTTCTATGATTGCCAACTGTGGCTATATTAGATACCAAAGTAATGCTAAAATGCAAAGCACATTATCCAATTTATTTGACCAATTAATACACATACTGTAACACAAAGTCACCAAAGTTAGCTACAGTACCAGATTCTTGCTGTCCTGCTTGTGAATGGTTACAATTCTACTTTCTCCAGAACTTTCTTGATTTGCTTGCTTAATACTGACATCTATAATATCAGGAAAATCACAGTAGGTTTGTATGTCCTGCAAAAAACAAGAGCAAAAATCAGTGATGCTTTGGAAGGTAATCATTTTAAATATTTAGATCAAGATTTAAATCAATTCAAAGAATGACATTCTAATTTAATGTTTATAGATCTGAACTGCCAAATACTTTAGGGGGCCCACTGCTAATAAATATATATGATCATATGTCGCAATAAGTGAGGTCTTTAGGACAGGAGGACATCTCCTCCCCCTTACAACATCTGCGGCAGAAATAGGGATTGGAACATAGCCATATGATCAAAACAATTAAATGAATATCAGAAAAATTTCCAAAGGTTAACAACTAGAAGGAATCTATCTGAATAAACTGTTGAAAGATTACTCCACCCTCAAGCATCAACTGCAAATTGTGGTGAAACAATTTCCAAACATTTCTCTTTTATAGTTCTAAGGAAAACCTCATGAAATACAAAGTTGTAGTATTACCGTTAAGAGACAGAACATTAAAGGAAAATGTATATACCAATCTTACAGTGAGAACTTGAAAATGCCGTTTTCTGTTTTACAATAATTTCTATTGCTAAATCAGTTTTCTCTGCAGTAATAATACTGGTAATTTTAAGTAGTCCAAGTTTACAATCCTGCTGGCTTTAAGCACAAATTAAGAAGAATTACATGTGTATTAGTGCAGGGGTCCCCAACCCCCAGTCCGTGGACCAGTACTGGGCCATGGCATGCCAGCAACCGGTCCGCACAAACAAGGAAAGCCCCATCTACATGATCCAGTCAGCACACAAAACCATGCCCCCTCTGGTCTGCAGAAAAATCTCTCTCTACATAACTGGTCCCTGGTGCCCAAAAGGTTGGGGACCTCTGCATTAGTGTCCGTAGGCATATATGAATATTAAGAAGCAACATATAGCTGGAATTCCACAAGATTAACCAACCCCCTGAATCATGGAGATTGCGGAAAAGAAGTAGGTGCCAACTAAGATTTACAAAGCTTTCAATCTTTCATTCTGCCCATTAATTATCTTCTGAGAAATTATCTACTTATCTACTCTGTAATTTTTAATCACTGTACAGTGTTGTTTCTAATTAGTTACTATGCATTCTCATGACAAAGCAAAATCATTCTGTCCTTCAGTGACATCTTAATAGGTTTCTACTGAAGTAAGCATGAAAGAACTTGATCAAATATTACCTCATCTGCAAGCATATCACTGACATTTTGTTTTCCTCTGGAACACTGTATCCCGCCATTTCCACTTATCATAATGGTTGCAGAAGATTCTGCATCTAAAGGTTCTCTTCCAGGATCCTTCACATCAAACACTTCTGAGTAAAAGGCAGGCTGGAGGCTTTCCAAATTAATGAGATACTTCAGTTTCAGATTTCTGGCAGTTGCTTTACACTGGCTAAACTGTTGAATAAATTTCCGGAACCTGTACCTTATTCTTTTTCGTGTCAAAATATGATAATCTTGGATTTTTTTTCTGATGCATTTTGGCAAAAACATTTTGTAGCTGTGAATACAAGAACTACCAAATAAGTAATCAAACATCAGTAAGAGCAATTCAAAGACAGTTATTTTTCTACAGTAAAAAAAATCAAGGGGTTTACAATTGAGCATTTATCACCAAATATTCTATCTAAAGCCAATAGAACTAAGAACTTAAGGGGAAAAATAAATATTATACTGTATTGAAATATAGATAAAAACCCCAATTCAAGTCTCTTGCATTTGGCTGCATTATTACCCTCCAATAAGATGAAGCACACTGCTAGCTCCTTTAAATCTGTCAATATCTGTTTTCTGCAATCCAATGTAGTATAATGGACAATATGTACATTTTAGGACTGTGGAGAGGAAATTGCTGACATACTGTAGGTCAGACATATTTTTCAGAGTTGTACATACTATACTGAAAGTTTTGGGAGAAAGTACAGCAGTGTGAGTTAATTTTAATTTTCAACATGTGACCTGAATAGAACTTTCCTCCCCCCCTTCCATCCTTCCTTCTGCATTTTTGTCTGTGGACCCTCTAAAATAAATGACTATGCAGTACTGGGACATGTGTGTTTGTGTGTAAAAGGAATAAAGAATTGACTTTTCTGCTTGCACAATTAGAGTTTGGGGCTTCTGCCAACAGAATTGAAAACCTCAACTACCGGTTTTGAAAAACAGTTAATAGGTTCAGAAACAGTTATTTTTCTAAACCTAATGAATATCTAATCTATTCATGTTTTGGTTAAAGAATGTAGAAGATCATGACAGAAAAGAGGAGAAATGAGTTGCCCTTGATACAACTCTTTGTCATCACTCCTTTAACTTTACTCTCATTTCAAGCAGAGGCATTTACCTTCGCCACCTAATAGCAATACTTAGATATGAATTGCAGTGATCTATCTGGATAGAATATATGAGACTGAGAATGTATTTTTACTTATGCTGTATATGTGACTGATGTGCTATTTCGAAAAATAATTACCTTACAGAATTGTAAATGGCTAATGGAGTTTGGTCCTTCTCTTTGGCCATTCTCATCATATCAAGGACAGCCATTCCAAGACATTCTTCCTGTGTTTCATGAGTCACAGCCATTGTTACCCAGCCGTGGACAAAATCTTCTCGCCACTGAATCAAAAACAAGACCAAGAATTCAGGATGAGTGTTTCACGTGGGTTATTTTTACTATAACTTGAAAAATCTTCCATAAAAATCAGTCCAAACCACACGATTCAGCAGTATTTTGATGCTATTCCCAATCTTGTTATACTGAAGAGTATAACCTTTCAAGTATTTTTAGATAGGAACATAAGCATAATCAATGTACGAGTAAATACCTACAGATCTATATAATGAGTTAACAATTTTTACCTGAGCAAATAGGTAAGACATGACAATATCATCAAGGACGGGACTCTCTGCACTTCGAGAAACACCATACCGGTATGCTCGTACATTGCTGCTACAATACCAGTGTGGGAAATAAAATCTGTATAGAAACAGTATGTCACATATTAAAGTTTTTACTTTTTCACAGAATAAAGTTATTAAAAACTAAATGAGATAAAATTAGGGTTTTGAGTATGTTATTCTGTCAATCAAATTAGTTTTATTTTTTTTAATTGTTACCCTTAAAGTTTTTGAAAATAAACTTCATAAATTTGGCTGCTACTCAAAATTCATGGGAAGAACATTCACACAACAATTTTAGCATTTTGTTTTTCACTAAACCAAGCAGTAATTTAATGCATGTCAAATAAGTTTTCAATTTGAAATAAGATAATTATTTTCAGTTAAATTGGCATTTATCTAGTAACGTTGTCAACTGACAAATAATTGTCAATCAAGCCACTAAGACAAGGACTGTTAATTAATGCGGAAAAATCTGATTCAGAGTGAAGCCTCTCTGGAAAGAATTGAAATTATTATGCTAGATTTTATAAATAATAATAAAATAATATATATAAGGACTCAATAGGTGGACAAATATGCAAAATCCAATCTAAACATCTGGCTGACTATACAACCAGCCATAATATAAATTACTATGCTGAATGTAGCCAAGTTTGAAGATCAGACTTTTGAAGCAGTTACTGTAATCACTTCAGTCATTATTTTCTCAATGTTTTCCTAAGCCCCATATTAAAAAAAAAAGCTCTGAATTCCTGTTTAAATAAATTTCTGGTATAGAAGTAAGAACATCTAAGAATATGGCTAGTGAGAAGAGAAGGCAGAAGTAGTTCTCTAGAGAAAGCTATTGGGCATAGTACAACTTCTGATGTATATCAATGTAATTCTAGATTCTGGTAGGACTGGAGAATAAACTTTCCTCACTACTGCCAATGCTATCAGGTTACGTTATGAAGCTGTGAAGAAAAGGTAGATTGTTTACCACATCAGCTATCTGATAAGGAACAAAATAATTTCATATATGTGTGAGATCAAAGACCAATCATCATGTCGGCACTACAACGTGGAAGTGTCCAACAGCCACTCTTCTAGTCTGAGCCAACTACTTCCATTAACTCAAAATTAGTTTTCAGATCTGAATAATAAAGGAAGGGTACGAATTATCTACAGAGTGACTTTGCCCTTTGCTTCTCAGAGGCTAGTTCTACAGTATAAGGATATGTATCCTAACATACTAAAGAACTGCCCTTTTTGACAATGCACAAGTATCTCTTCATAGTCCATATGTCGTACTTCTTCTACCATAGCTTGAATTATATTGTGATATAATTCAATGTTCTAGGACAGGTTTCTTAAAATGTGGTGCTAGGACTCCTGGGGATCCTCCAAGATTCCCTCAGGAGTCCTCAAATTCAGAATTATTTCTCAGTCTATGTTGAAAATAATACAATATCAAAATTCCATTAAATAATAATGAAAAGCAGTATAGCAAATTTACAGTAAATATAAGCTATAAAAACAAAATCTCCTTTGGGGTTCTTCATAATTTTTAAAAACTAAAACAAACCTTGAGGGAAAAAAGTTTAAGAAACAGATATATTACGTATTTATTTCCTTTTTCCTTTATTATCCCTTTAGAATGTTTTTGTTTCATTCAATGACATGTATAACTATTAAGCCCCACTGCTACCTAATGTCAAATCTTAATAGGCAGCATTAAATATCCCAGTCCTAATTCTGACATATAATTTCAAGTTTTGATTTGATACAAGGGGTTTTGGTCTCACCCTCTGCAACTGCGGACCTAATCAGGATACAAGAAGTGACATCTCAGTTGTTAAGACTGCCTGTAGACCAGTGGTTCTCAACCTTTTTAATGCCGCGACCCCCAACCGGTCGTAAGTTGAGGACTACTAAACCGGTCGTAAGTTGAGGACTACTCAACTGGTGCAGCACCGTTTGCAGAACGGGACTTTTGGCGGGCTCAGCAGGGCAAAGACAGCCTGGACAATTCCTATTGGCTTTTGAAAGCCAATAGAATTAGACTCTATTCAAGAGAGTCTATTCTATTGGCTTTCAAAAGCCAATAAAATAAAAGGGAGTAGCACAGCTAAAGAAAAGGGGGAAAAAATGGCGGCTCCCGTGAAATGGTCGTTCGACCCCAAATGGGGTTCCGACCCACAGGTTGAGAACCACTGCTGTAGACACAGGTAGTCCTCTCTTACCAGTGTTAATTGGGACCAGCAACTCCATTGCAATGGGAAACAGTGGTAAGGTGTAATGTCATGTAACTATGCCAACTTATGGCATTTTGAGCTGTCTCAGTTGCTGTCATTAGGCAAATCCCACATGATTGCAGCATCCCACGGTCATTTGTGGACTTCTGCCAATTTGTGGACTTTTGCCAATTTCGCCATTGACTTCGCTTGTCAGAAGTTGGCAGTGAAGGTCACAAATGGCAATCACATAGCTACAAGATGGTTCAACATAATCGCAAGATGGCTACCAAGTGCAAGAATCATGATCACATGACCAAGGAGACATGCCAATGGCCGCATTTATGAAGACCCATCTTACATACCCCTTGTTCAGCGCTATAGCAACTTGAAACAGTTGCTGAATGAGTAAAGGTTAAACAAGGACTAACTGTGTACTGTTTTTCAGGTGGGTTAAAGCCATGTAAAGGGCCAGAAAGTATTATTAGCCTATAAGGCATTTATGGTGCAGGGTACTTAAAGAAGGAATTTCACTCCTGAGTAAAAAGAATCATCAGGAGCATAAAAGATAACAAATGGGATCCTCCTATAACCTTCAACTAAGGCAGCAGTCCTCAACCTATGGGTCGCAACCCCATTTGGGGTCGATCGACCATTTTTCGGGGGTCGCCAAAGAAGGCGATCTGCCATTTCCCCCCCTAAGGGGGCACTGCCGCGCATGCGCACCGCGCATGGGGGCGCCGCCGCACATGCGCGCCGCACATGGGGGCGCCGCCGTGCATGCACGCCGCGCTGCGCAGAACGTTTGTGTGACGGGGGTCGCCGTCACACAAACGTTGAGAACCACTGAACTAAGGAAAAGGCGTGCACTGAGCACTGATCCGGACACTCTTGAGCAGGGTTTTACAGAATCTTTATCAGCCATGTTGCCCTAAAATCTCTGAGTGATTCTATTGCTCAAGATTGTCAGTAAAGGGCTAAAAATAATACACTCTTATTTATGAGATCGAATTTGGGTCAGTCACCAGAACCAGAGGTGTACTCTTCCAAGCTTTCGGACTCATATTGGAGCCCATCTTCAGGGAATTTTTCTCTACTGACATACATGCTTTTGGCTATTCTGTGAGTCATGTTTATGTGGTGCCTTCCTACTGGCTGACTGGTGTGTTAATGGCTGGCGATTGGCTGTCATTTCCTTGTGCTGCCATGCCCTCAGCTCCCAAGAATTTGATAAACTGATGGTAATTCAGCACTCCTGTTAACTATTATTTATGCCCATATATTAGAAACTCAGATTAAAGAAACCATTAACTGACACCTGTGATTCTCTGATTAAAGTTTCTTCTTTAGATATGACTGAAAAAGTTCTTTAAGATGATACATAAATGAAATCAGATTCTATCTCAAACCTTCTCCAGAAATATTAGCTTTGTTTTCAGGAACAAAACAATGTGATCTCACCTGAAACAAAGTCCCATTTACTTCCAATTAAACCACAATTAGCATTACCTTATTCGATAGAGTACAGTGATAGTAGCTGATCCATCTATTTGGAAGGTATAATTTGGAGGATACCAACATCGGTCAACCTCGTTCATTAGTGCAAATATGTTGTGGTACACAGGCAGGATCCCTATAAGGCAAAAGAGAAAGAAGAACGTCACTACAGATAGTCCTCACTTAACAATGGTAATTGGGACTGGAATTTCCATAGCTAAGCAATGTAGTCATTTGGTTATTCCACTTAGCAACAGAAACTTTGACATTTCCAGTTGTCATCATTATGCAAATCATTGTTAAGTGAGGGTGTTACATGATCACCATTTGTAACCTCTTACTTGTTTCCTCATTGATTTGGTAACAAGAAGCCATCAAAGCAGGTTTCAAATGATAATCACATAACTGTGGCGATGCTATGAACAATGTAAGTACCATGTAAGTCATTAGTGTGAACAATTGCTGAATGAATGGCAGTTGAATGAGTACATTCTGTAAAGTCTTTATCACATAGAACAGTGTTTCCCAAACTTGACAATTTTAAGGTATGTGGACTTCCACAGCGTTGCTGGCTGTGGAATTCTGGGTTGAAGTTCTCATGCCTTAAAAATTGTCAAGTTTGGGAAACACTGACATAGAACATGCTACTAAAAGATGATTAACTGGCTGTACCCACAAGGTTTCACCCTTTCTTTGGATTTTAAATCTCAAAAGACAAGATCAACAAAAAAATGTAAAAGTTAATACCTAAACAGAAACATTATTATCTCGGTAATTCTTTTCAGCAATTTTTAAATAATGTTATACGAACACAAGAGATATGAACAAACGTTATACAGAAAAGAATAGGACAGGATGTCCCTTCAGCAGCAGTCACTGTATAACCTCCCTTAACTACAGGCTTTGATTTCATGAGTTAGATATATATTCACATGCTAAAAATAGAGAGGATAAACTAAATGGAAACTGTTAATGGTCTCTCTCTGCAAAGAGAAGGCTCTTTGGCCCAGTAGATACTCATTTGATCAGAAGAAGAGTTGATTCCCAGTAATTTTATAGTCAACACATGCATGTGCTTGCACAGATATGTATCTGCATGCATAGGTGCGTGTGTGGGGGGGTGCACCCCCACACACAGAGACACCATGCCACTCTAAACTGTTCCAGAAAGCTGGACACTCCTTGTAACAGCATGGGACAGTTCAAAGTGAGCAAGAAAATTACAAAATCAGTGTCCTCCTTGAATTAGGAAGTTTTAATATATGCAATTGGATAACAAAGGTTTTTATGTTTTTTTCAAATTCATGATTTGAAAGGAGAAACAGAGGGTTGAAATATCAATCCTGTAGACCAGGGGTGTCAAACTGCCAGTGTCAAATGTGTCATGGCAAAAACCGAACTCACCCCATTGCCGGCAATGAAAAAAAAGTCACAATATGTTGCGACACGTCATGTGACGTTGCGAGTTTGACACCCCTGCTGTAGACAGATCAAGACACGTCAATCCGCCACCTCAAATTTGAAAATTCAGATAGCTATATTTTATTCTACTTCCAGCTACAAAGGTAGGTTCTAATGCTAACATAGTAACTTGGAATAATAAAATGATCTGAGGAGGTCTTTGAATTCATCTGCAGATCCTTCCCTGTTCTATGTGAAGGCCCTTGAATCAAGATGAGGTCAGCTACTTCTAGGATTAAAAGACTGTGCCAGACACAGATATACATTATGATGGAGATAAGCATCTGTTTGCATAGTTTAACTGCACTGCAAGCTGCTTTGGAAACTAGTTCTAACTGGTTTAATTATGGATATAATTAATTTATGACAAGTGAACCTTATTTATTAATGTACCTTCCCTGGTAAAAGTGTGCTAAATGTTCTATTGGAAGAAGGATTCCTTGCCTACCATAGAAGAATGGTTTCTTAAAGTTTCTTATTTATCAGAAATGGCAAAAATTTCGGCTTATCTGAAAGACCATTCACAAGAGAGATATATTTCGGTGTGGAAAAGATGGGTAAATTTTGTACAGAATAAATATGGGATCAGGAAGTATTATTTAGCTTTTGAATAATCTATAGTTTAAAATGGGTATGGTTGGATTTGTAGTTTCTATGTATTGGAGTTAAAGTACTTTAAATTTTTTGGATGTATGTATAGTGGATTGATGTTCATTTAATTTGTATGGTTTTTTTTTTTTGTTTCTTTAACCCTGTATTCAGCTCTGGGAAGGAGGGGGGAGGATTATGGGGTGGGAGGGGGGTATTTTATTGTAAAAAGTTTATAAAATTTTTAATAAAAAAAAGTGTGCTAAATGTTCTGAGCTTGAAATATTCTGACTTCAAAGCAGCTGTTTCCTTAGTGTTTTGAGCAAAAGTCAAAATATGTGTGTTCTGAGAGTTTTGTACACCACAACACAGCTGCATGTACCTTGTTTTGTTTGAGAATAAGTGATTTGCTGCTTGTGGGAAACACAGACTACATATTACTGCCAGCAGTTGGCAAACAGTTTTGTTTTAGTATCCTTAGTATCTTTAGTATCCTCATGTAAAATATATATTCAATATTTCTGTCTCTACTGATATAGGCATGAATCTTCAAGATTAAGGGTATGCAAGACACTTGATTTGGAGGTGCTGGATTGACTTTTGGTTTTCCAGGTTGTCACCCTCAGAGCTGTGAACCCCTATTCAAGACAGGCATCTTCATCTCCTGACTCTTTCAACAGCCTCTGGATTTCAAACAAAAGAACAAGTTAACTAGGGGAGTAGTCAGTGCAGCTTCCTTCTCTACCTGTGCTGAAAGAGAAGCCCCTTCTTCCCCCCCCGTCCAACATGACCGATGCCGTTGCAAGAACACTCACCTTGAAACCTGGATGGCCATGTGTTCCCCCTGCTACATGGTTGTATTTCCAAGGGTGATTCAAGATTCCCTTACTTAAACACTGACATATTGTGGGATGGAGGAAATATGCCTTCTTGGTCACAATGCCCACCCTCTGGAACAGAGATCAGGATAGTGCCCTCTCTCCTAGGGTTCCAGAAAGCTCTTAAAATCCAGCTTTGGTCCCAGGACTGAGGTTACGGTATTAATGTATTTTTGGAGCCCATGTTTTGTTTTGTTTGTTTTATGTTGCTTTTAAAATCATTTTAATCCAAGCCATCTACGTGGTTTTATCTCTTTTAATGGATGCTTTGGTTTTGTATGCTGCCCAGAATCCCTCAGAGTTAGGGCAACTATCAGTCTCCATTTCCCTTTCCTTCTCCATCTCTTTCGACTTACAACCAGTTGTTTAGTGACCATTTGAAGTTTCAACAGCACCGGGAAAAGTGACTTATGACTGGTTTTCACACTTATAACCGTTTGCAGCATCCCCGTGGTCATGTGATCAAAATTTGGGCAATTGGTAACAGGCATGTAGTTAAGACCGTTGCACCACCCCGGGGTCATGCAATCACCATTTGTAAACTTCCCAGCTGGTTTCCAACAAGCAAAGTCAATGTAGGAAGCCAGATTTACTTCACAACCTCATGATTCACTTAACTTTAGTGGTTGTTTTAGCAACTGTGGCAAAAAGATCATAAAAAGGGGGCAAAACTACTGAACAACTGTCTTGCACAGCAATGGAAATGCTGGGCTGCATTGTGGTCGTAAGTTGAAGACTACCTCAACTTTTTAATTCTCCCTCTGACATTTTATGAGTTGTGGATTTGAAGAGGTTTTTTTTAAAAAGAAGAGTAGATTTAGAGTGTAACAAAGCAAAGGCAAAAAACTCATAACTAAATGTGGTGGGAGTAGCAAAGTGAGCTTCCTGAGGCTGACCACTCAATATCAACAGAGCTTCAGCCATTCACTCGCAGCCTCCCACTCCTCTCTTTCTCCATGAACAAAGCAGACTCTGTAATAACTTGTTGCTACTATTACTATACTTAAGTAATTTTTGATTTGATCAAGCACTGCATGTACTATATCAAGCCTTGGCCCTAGGGCAGGGGTAGGCAACCTTGGCTCTTTTATGACTCGTGGACTTCAACTCCCAGAATTCTTGAGCCAGTCCACGAGTCATAAAAGAGCCAAGGTTGCCTACCCATGCCCTAGTGCACGGAACAAAAAAGAACACTCAAATGCTTGAAATGAGTGTGCTGTGGGTAGACACAACAACAGACTTTATATGAGATGTGACAGAGATGATGGAGTTGGGTGACCAGCTGTTCCAGTGGCTGTTTATCCCCAACTAAAATTCCCCTTAAATACAACCTACAGAAAGCAGAAAAAGTCTTTCCTATATAACTGATATAAAGAGGTAGTCCTCAGACTACTGTGTACACTACATCCAAATGTAGGCATGCAGCACATTATATATATATTAAGTCCAAACCAAAAAGAAACATGAATATCTTACCTCTCTCATTCAACTGCTGATAAGGATCACCATGAGATCTGTCCTGTGCATGTTGATACAGTTTAGCCTTATGTGTCCAGATCACATTGTGATCTCTACAATTATTTCAAAACTTAAACAGAGAAGCTAACTTCTACTCAGTTATGAGTACCGGAGACCATGCTCATATTTGTAATTTGTAATTTATACTTAATAATAATTAAAATTATGCAATAATTTATCATCTTTAATGATGATTTAAACATCCAGATACTGAATTCAAGCGAATGAACGATTTGGTTACATATATTGAGCTTTTCCCTTGAGCAGGAATTATGCTTTCTAATTCTTTTTCTAGACATAGTTTAGTGTGTTGTTTTGTGTTCCCCAAATGTTTTGTTTAATCATTATACACCAGCCCTTAGTGTTACAATTTTAAAGAATAGTATTTCCACACCAATTAGTGCATTCTCACAACAATTGGCACGCTTATATGCAGAGGTTTAAGCAGTATATTTTGAATTTCGTTGGAATATGCATATTTAAGCTTTTTCAGGATATGTTTAAACAACTGAACTTTTATTAGCAAATGTTTATGGATTCAAATATGGGGGATAGCAGATATTACCAAGAAGATAATATTTAAACATACTATTAATACAATCCAATTACTGATAAGTTTCTTCTGAGTTCTGGACTATTTGGAAGAATTTCAAACTCAAGATAACTTCCACAACAGTCCATTTTCAACTCAGAATAACAATGGTTTCAAATTTGAAATGGAATTACTTTAAAATAAAATATGTTTTACATACTCGTACTTCTAGAATACTGCTTTGTTATCAGTGATGCAGTCTATCAGTACAACAAGATTTTTTTAAACAGAAAGAAAAAGCTAACTGGGTTTATTTTAACTTCTCAATTTTCTCATTCTGTTTTATAATAATATAAAATGGGCGACATTCAATGTATTCTATAGTATAAAAAGTATTAACAAGATAACTGAATTATAATCCACTTAAAACGTTTAGGTGCACATTTTGCATACAGGCACTTAATTTGAAATTAGAAATTTCCAGAATAGTAAATTACAAACACTAAGTAAAACCATCACAACACGATTTAAGCATAAAACAACTTAAGGTTTTCTTTTCTGATCTTCACTTCTTCAATATGCAGATGATAGCCAGTTATGTATCTCAGCCTCAGATTGACCAAGCAATGCTATCCAAATCTTGTCTAAGTGTCCTTAGGCTATGGAGGAATGGGCTTAAACTCAACCCTGGCAAGATTGGGTAGCTATGGATTACTGAACCTTTCCAGGGCCAATAATGTGACACCTTTAGTTTCTCTGGGGCTCATGCACAATTGGGAGGCTTTCTTGGACTCACTATTTCAGCCCAAGAAGTAAATAGAAGCTATGGCTAAGAAGACTTCTGCAGAGATCTATCTTGTGAAGCAATTGTACCTTTCTCTTGATTGTGAGGCCTTTCAGACACTCTCTTTGATCACCTAACATATAAACTATTAACAAAGGAGAATATTTGTAGCTCAAGGTTGAAATGAGGAGTTCTTGGGATTCATTACCCAAACAAGGTAACATAATCAGTGCTAGTCTGATTATGTTACCTAGTTTGGATAATGAAACCTCTGCAAGGAAATAACCAAGCTCAGAGAGCACCAAGGACCCTTCATATAAACTATTGCAATGCAGCCTATTTGCAGCTATCCTTGAAAACCACTTAGAAGCTGCAGAATGCAATAGCATAGGCAATTTTGGGTATATCTTACCAGGTCACTGTCATAGCTTCTCTCCATGAGCTGCAATGGTTACCAGTCAAGGAAAGGATATAATTCAGGTACTAATTATGACCAATAAGCTCTTTGTGGCACACGGCCTGGTTATCTAAAACAGAGGTTCCCAACCTTTTGGGCACCCGGGACCATTGGTTCCGAGGAGAGAGGTTTTTCTGTGGACCAGAGGGGGTGTGGTTTTGTATGCTGCCTGCATCCTGTGGATGGGGCTTTGCTTGTTTGTGCGGACCTGTTGCTGGCATGCTGCGGCCCAGTACCGGTCCACGAACCGGGGGTTGGGGGCCCCTGATCTAAAGGACCACTGTTTTCTATGGTTTCTGCATTGGCTATACAATTGGCTAGAGATGGCATGCTCCAGGTCCTATCCACCTGATGGAAACTAGGAAACATCTGTTCTCTGCCAAAGCATCTGTCTTCTGATACAGCATCCTCTCCTTGAGCTACACAGCCCCTTTCCCCTGGACCATGGTGAAAACAACTCTGAAACCTGGCTGTATCTCCAAGGCTAGAGTGGATATTGGTCCTGCATGGTTGATTGTCTTTTAATAGTTGTTTTCTTCTAGATTTTTTTTTGGGGGGGGCGCATTTGTATTGTATTATTCTTCTGTTTTTAATGTATGTTGCCTAGAGCTGGGTGGCCTTATAAATTATTTAATGTATTAATGAATACTAATGAATGAATGCATGAATATTAAATAATTTTCCACATGTCATTGTTTATTTTTATGGCTCATTTGATTCTTTTTAAATAAAATCCATCATAACCCTGTGAAAGATGGTATGAAGACCAGTTCTAATATGGCTGAGATAGAGAGGTTAAAAAAAAACTTGTTCTTATGTTGTTATTTGGTAATTATTTCTTATTGATTGAAAAAGAACAGAATGCTTACTACTAATAAATAATAAAAAAGAAAACTACAAATATTGAATTTTTATTAATTTTCTGAATATTGCTCACTGGATATATTCTGTATCTATGCAACCCGCCCCTCTGTCAGGAGCAAAAGAATAGATACACATATGAAGGTTCAATTAAACTGATTTATTGCTAAAAGCCTATGCACAGGAATTATCTTAACTAATGGCTGGCACCTGTACAGACTTAGATAAAGGTCAATGGTACTCAAGGAGGGTTGGACTTAGTTCTCTTATGGCTACATAGGGATTCTGGACTGATCCCTCTTTTCACTCTTCCCTCAGGTCCTGTCATCCCTTCTCCTATTCCTCTCCATGACTCTGCAGAAATTTTAATATGGAAACTACGTATCAATTTAAAAGCAGAAAAGCATTCTGGCAATATGATTATGTAACTGGGATGAAAACCAAGTCAGACAGAGGATTAAGATACGTCTGTGACCTTTAGCATTCTTGCCATCACACAGATCATAGCCAAATAGTTTCACTTACTGCTTTCTGTAACAACTGCCAAAGTTAGCAAATCTTGTTTTTACAATGCAAACAATGCTATCTTAAGGTTGTTTTTTTTAGTTTAGTCAGTTACATGCTACCAAAATGTTTAAATCAGGGCCCCTCCTTTAAAACAAACAAGTGAAATTTGCAAGTACAACATTTGAAAAATTAGCTTTATGCAAGTATTTCTAGGCATCTCCCTGCATATTTTACAATTTAAAATGTAGAATGTAGTATGTGTTCATATGAATGCTGTTCTCTAGCTCTCCACTTAATTATCAGGAAGCTGAACACAAAGTTATCTACAATAAGAAACCTGGATAAGTTGGGACTGTAAATGCATGAAATTAAACATACTTTAGAAACCACTTGCAGAACTTCTCAGAAAATATGCAAAATACACTGTGCAAGAATATTGGGGACTAGGCTTCCTGCACCCCCATCTTCTTAATATTTTAGCTCTTGTACATAGAAATCAAGCCTGCCAATATACGCCTATTGCTCTTTTTGTGAAAGAAAAACACACACTGCAAGACAAAAACAAGGATATTCTTCCAGTATGAAGTCAAGTTCTCCAGAGAGAAATTGATATGACATGCCAATACGAGGCAGAACCAAAGCCAAAAAATGTCATATTCAATCACACATTCGGCCATTATGCTTGAAAAAGGCCTACTATAACACCAAAGGTCAACATTTATATTAAAACAATATTAAACTAATCTCTACCATGGTATTATATAGCATATAACCATGTTAAACCAATATCCATCAAATCACATTATGGCTTATTGCAATGTGTGAAAACAGTCAATAGGATGTAAGATAGGAAGAGATTAATTCAGGTGCCATGCCATACCGTGTCTTGCAAAAAACATACTTTACAAACCCAAATTGCTTTGAAGATCCATATAGGCAAAATACTGTATTATTTGTTTGTCTATACAAATTCATTCCTGTCACCAGGGTAAATAGTAAAATTATTAGCGTCATATAATTTGAGGCATGGTTCAAATTGTACTGCTATTTTCAGAGTTATGGTGGTAAATAAATGGTGCAGTAATATGACTTACAAGTAAATCAGCCAAGTTATTTCTTGTATATACTGATATGGATATTTTAACTGTGGAATCTTTGCCAAATTAAAGTAATCAATGCCTCATATTAATTCTGCAACAGGTGCTTCAGAAGACAGAAGTGTGAACACAGCATCTGTGTAGTCATTATGTCTCCATGATGACAAAACTACAATGGAAAACTCCATATAAGAGTTGCATAATCTTAGCAACACACACACAGCTCCAAAGGTTGCTTTAACAAATTGCAGACAAGCACTGTGTTCATAGTCTCATGTGTTCCAAAAACTGCTATCAAATTACTCTCTGGATAACAAAGATGCCTGGCGCTGTTCTCAAAAATGATTTTGGAAGTAACTGTTAAGATCATGTATCATTTCATGTTAAATTAATTTTTAATCTATTTGACATATGGTACCATAAAATAAAGGTAAGAAATTGTGCCATCACATACAGTATAACAGCAGTGAAGCTCTGACTAAGTAATATAACAACCTTCCCCTCAATCCTTTAACAAGATTCACTTAATCCATTAAACTATAAAATCTAATCAATAAAAATATGTGTAATATGTATCTCTAAAATACAATTCAGAAATACATAAATGAGCTTCCCTTTCCTCCTTTGGCATAATCAATCTAACTAGCTATTTTATTTTAGCACTGTACATAAACTTTCATTAATCTTATTTTTTTATATTTTATTTACTTTTTATGAAATTTATTGCCGTCCATCTCATATCCAATGATTCTGGGTGGCTTACAACATAAACCATTAAAAAACTTTAAAAATCACCTATTATAAAATAACACAGCCGACAAAACCATGAACACAACATGGCAAAGGAGGGAGCCAGACATGCGGGGCGGGTGGAATGGGATTAGGTTTTAATTAGTCAACCATCTCCAGTGTGAAGCTCCCCCATTTGGGTACTGAAACCATCTGGCAATTCTTATCCATGGTTTACTGAAAGCACAATTTCTGAAGCTATGCTATAAAGAAGTTATGTGGTACGTTTGAACTTGGTTTTGCAACTGAAATATGGATACATTAGAAACCATTTTTTTCTGCTGAAGAGAAAGGGAAGGGGAAAGAATGGGAGACTTTGGAGGCATGCAAACTGAAGAGAAAGAGGTAGAGAAAGAAACAAAATAAATGCAAAATTTGTCTGAACAAGACTAATACAATGAGCTACTATTGCATACTGAAAGGGGGAGGGGTCCATTCCAAAAGTTGAACAGACTCGTTCATTTGATCCAAAGAAATTGCAAAACAACCCCCCAAAATACAAGGTTGTTTCTTACTAATTCCTAACAAAGGAAGACAATATATCTGTACATTTATTTTAAAAGAAGCTATGTTCTTACCGCAAGCCTTACAGCAGGCAACACAAATTTCTTCTGCAACATACTCTCCAGCTGGAAACAGTAGATAGTCACCTTCTGTCTTTCCTGGGGAATTATAAAGGTAAATTCGAAACAGCTGTTCGGATGGTTGAGAAATGGTAGAATTTCCAACAATGCCACCATTTTGATGAATAGTAGATGATACTGTTCCTTCCATATCTGTCACTGTAAGTAAGGCCATGATAACTTTACATTCTGTTCGGCATATCTTCCTGCAAGATATTAAAATTAAAATATGTAATCATTTTAGTTATATATCTAGAATATTTTGCATTCGTTTAGACTTAGTTTATATATAGATTTGGTTTATTCAAGGCAATGTCCAGCATTCCAAAAATGAATGCATTCTCTCTTTCTGAAACTCTTTAAGAATTTAACATATCTGATGATACAGTTTTATAGGATAACTGACTCTCAATTGACCTTCTAAGTAATATGAAGCAAATAATGCTTCCTATAGTACAGAACCAACTTCTCAAAAAGACTAAATCCAGCAAAATGTAAATATGTATGTTCTGATACTAAGAAAAGAGATCATTGAGAATTTCAAAAATCCAATCATACTTAACATTTCATCAACACCAGAAACCATTTGCAGCACCAAAATCAAATCAATTCAAGACCAGACAGGAGTCTAATTATGCTTGAGGGGAAGAGTGTTGGACTTTGCTGTCCTAGGAGCTTGTAAATGACTGTCCTTATTGTGTCATCTCCTGCAGCAATATTAAGCAACTTTCCCAAAGGCATAAACCAAAGGAGAAAAAAAATCTGGCACCCCAACAAGAGAATAATAACAAGGCCAGATGTTCATTCATTCAATTTCAACTTTCAAACCAGTATCAGACTTTCTGAATCTTCACTCCGCCTTACAGTACAGAATCAGTGCCTGGTTGATTATTGAGCGACTGTTTAATTAGCTTTCTGGAAGAGGGGATTAATTTTGCAGGAAAAAAGCTTCCCTTGCTAAATATTACTGTTCTCTACCATCATATTCATCAATGTTTTTCCTCTTTCATCACATCTTCCTTGAAAATATTGCTAACAGGAGGAAATCTCGTGTTTTCTTCCTTTTTAACAGCATCCCAATAAGTAACTTCCTGCTGCTGTTAGCAGTGCAAAATAGTTACGTAGAGCAAGATTAATAGGAAGAAAGAAAAAAAATGAGTTTCCCAGCTATGTGCATCGAGATCATGGGGAACAAAAGAGAGCAGTGTGGGTTCTCCCCACCAGCCATTTTTCTGCCAAGATATCAAAGGGTGATGATGGTGATGTACTCAACTGACACCTGGTGTTACCTTATATGAACATGTGTGCAAGGTTCTGCTTTTTAACATTTCCCAGTACTAACACATTCTGTTTCTTTTTGGAAGCTTTACCAGGCAGAAGGGGCGTTGTCTTACCTGAATGCCTTTTCTCAGTACGGAGATGGAGAATCCACCAATGGGTTTTCTCTGGCTGCCTGCTCTTGAGACCAAGTAGCCAAACCTGACACGCCCCCTCTTGCTAGAAGATCCAGTCTTGACGAGGGCGAAAGTGGCTGATGCAAGGACGAGGTGTTGGCTCTCAAATCCCTAATAACGGCCTAACTGACCTTAAGGTGAGTGTGGATTCTCCATCTCTGTACTGAGAAAAGGCGTTCAGGTAAGACAACGCCCCTTCTCCAGTACAGGAGATGGAGAATCCACCAATGGGACATACCAAAGCCTCACTGTCCTGATGGGTGGGAAACAGATAAGGCCAAATCTATGTCCCTGGAGACCATCTGCTGGAGGACCCCCCGACCAAAGGGGGCGTTTGCTGAAGCGAAGCAGTCAATCCTATAATGACATATAAAAGGGGAGGGCGATGACCATTTTGCAGCCCTGCAAATCTCCTCGATGGACGCCTGAGTGGCCCATGCCACAGATGTCACAGTGCTGCAAGTGGAATGGGCTGTGATATGACTTGGAGCCGGCAGGGAGGAAGATTGGTATGCCTCCGCGATACAGGCCCTGATCCACCTGCCGATAGTGCCAGCGGACACCTTCTGTCCCAGGGAAGCCGGACGGAAGAAAATAAAGAGGGCCTCAGATAAGCGAAAGGGTTCCGTGCATTTGATGTAACGCCGCAGGGCCCTGCGGACGTCCAATGTGTGCCACTGCCGCTCCAAGTCATGGAAAGGATCAGGACAAAAGTTAGGCAAGATGACTTCCTGTGTCCTATGAAAGAGTGAGTTGACCTTGGGCACAAAGGTGGGATTCAACCGAAGGACTACCCAGTCCCGGTGGAAGATGCAAAGATCATTCCTGACCGAGAGAGCAGCCAGCTCGGAGATACGTCTGGCTGACGTGATGGCGCTTAAGAATGCGACCTTAAGAGATAAGGCCCGCAATGAAATACTAGTGATGGGCTCAAAGGGCGGTTTCATGAGTGCGTGAAGCATACGAGGCAGTTCCCAGGAAGGATACCTGTGTACCACGAGAGGCGTAGTGTTGCATGCACCCTTGATGAAGGCACGTATCCTGGGATGGTGAGCTAGAGAAACTGAGTCTGCACAAGTGAGCAACGTCGATAGGGACGCCACCTGCCTACGAAGGGTTGCAGGGGCCAGGCCTCTGTCCAGACCGTCAAGAAGGTAGTCTACAATCTGGGGAATAGTTAATTTGTAGACATCCAGTTGCCGCCTTCTGCACCAATGGCAAAAAAATTTCCAGGTGGAATTATAAATGCGATTGGTTGCCGGCCTACGAGAGGCCTGAATCATGGTGATTGCCCGTGGTGAAAATAACTCTTGTGTCGTGATGCTGTGCTCAAGCGCCAGGCGGCTAACTGCAACCACTAAGGGTCCGGGTGTTGGAGGACCCCCTGGTGTAAGGATACGGGGGAATCTTCCACGGAGGACAGCGGGAGAGATTCACATTAGGTCAGCAAACCAGGGCCTCTGTGGCCAGTATGGGGCCACGAGGATCACTTCCACCTGCTCCTGGAATGAGTGGAAGGAGAGGGAAGGCATAAAGTAGACCTTGCAGCCACGGAGTCCGCAGGCCATCTGTCCCCTCCGCCTCTGGAAGGTAATAACGGGAGAAGTACCTGGGGAGTCGGGTATTGCTCGACGACGCAAACAGGTCGAGGACCGGATGGCCGAACCTGTGGGATATCTCGGAAAAAAGATCCGGATGTAGTCCCCATTACGAGGGGTCTATCGTAGAGTGACTCAGAAAGTCTGCCTGCTGGTTCTTGAGCCCCGAGATGTGTTCGGCCCTGAGAGAGGCCAGGTTGGACTCTGCCCAGGATCCTAGTAACTGGGCCTTGGACATAAGGGACTTGACCTGGTGTCCCCCTGCCAGTTCATGTGGGCCTTGGACGCCACGTTGTCCGTGAGGATCAATACGTGACGGCCCCGATCCAGTGTCGGAATTGATGAAGAGCTAAGTGAATGGCCCCGAGTTCCAGCCAATTGATGTTGTGTCTCAAGTCTGCGCGGGACCAACTGCCCTGCGCAAACTAAGACTATAGATGGGCTCCCCAACCGAATAGGCTGGCGTCCATCGTGATGGTGAGGCGCTCCGGCTCCTTGAAAGGTGACCCCTTGGCTACCGCTTGTGAGAACCACCAGTGTAGAGACCTGAGGGTGTGGACCAGAAGTCTCACCTGCTGGCTGGATGTGCTGGCATTCAATCATTGGAGATCCCGGAAGTGTAGTCTGGCCCAGGGGACTATGGCTATGCAGGAGACCATCTTTCCCAGAAGCTGGGAGAGTAAGACCAGTGGAACGGTGCAGTTCTTGACACTCGGCGAGCCAGATCCCTGATGCTGACCAACCGCTCCTGGGAGAGATAGACCATGCAGTTCGTGGTGTCTATGATGGCTCCCACGTGCAGAAGCCTGGATAAGGGAACCGTCTGGCTTTTTTGGAAGTTCACTGAGGACCCGTGCTGTTGGAGGACCTGAATAGTTAGTTCCAGGTCCGACTGGGCTGCCTGGAAGGAGGACGCTTGGATCAAGATGTTGTCCAGGTAACACTGAACATGTACTGATACCTTCCGTAAATGGGTGGCTAGCACAGCCAGGATCTTGGTGAACACCCTGGGTGCCGAGGAGAGGCCAAACGGGAGGGCCTTGTACTGGAAGTGACGGCCCCTGTAACAGAACCTGAGGAACCGCCGCTGATCTGGATGGATGGGGATGTGGAGATACGCTTCCGTGAGGTCTATTGACGCCAGGAAGTCTCCCTGTCTGATGCCTCCCAGGATGGACTGGAGTGATTGCATTTTGAACTTTTTGTATGTGATGTAATAGTTCAGACTCTTGAGGTCTAGAATTGCCCTCCATCCCCCCGAGGTCTTGAAGACCACAAAGAGGATGGAGTAGAATGCCCTGCCTATGTGGTCCGGCGGTACCAGTTCTATGGCCTGAATCTCTAGAAGATGTTGAATGGCCTCCTGCATAAGTCCCTTTTTGATTGGATCCTGAGAAGTGGAACAGATGATGAAGCAGTTGCGAGACGCCATTTGGCTTCGGCGTCGGCCTGCCAGTATTTCAGCCATAGCATCCTTCTGGCTGTGATGTTGGAGGCTAGAGACCTGGAAGCAAAGTTGGCCGGCTGAAGTGTCGCATCCGCATTTTGCTTAGGTCCTGGTGAGTCCGAATGTCCTCAGAAGGGACTCTGGCCTGAAGCTGACGAAGCCATAAGAGGGTGGTTCTGACAAAAACAGACGCGCGGGTGGCCATTTTAATTGCCCATGCTGCTGATTGATGGATCTTTCGAAAAGTTTGGTCCCATTTCCTGTCGTCCGCTTTAAGCACCTCAGACATGTCCCCATCGACCGCAGTCTGGGACACCAGAGGCCTCGTCTACCTTAGGGACCTCCAGGGCCTCAGTTAGGTCTGTAGAGGTACTAAAAATCTTTTTATCTGTCCCGCCTACAGAAGGAAATGAGGAAGGGGAAACCCATTGCTTTTTGATCTCTTTAAGAAATATAGAAGGACAGGGAACGTGATGCTGGGTTACCACCGTTTCAAAGAATATCGGATTTGGGCTGGAATCCAATGTGGCCGGTGGCTGAGGGAACTGATCGGACTCTATGTTTGCCATTGAGGTGGCCTTGCGAAGCAAGGGGAGAAACAGGGCTGGATTGAATAGACCTCCCGATGGGGAGGGTTCAGAGGGAAGTTCCTCCTCCTCTGATAGATTGAAGTCTGGCTGATCCTCACCCTGCAGAGATGAGTATCCACTAATTGAGGAGTGTGCAGGAGATGTGGGCTCCTGAAATAAAGGGATCCCCGTAGGAGGGACATAAGGAGGCATAGCTGATGTGGAAGCCTCCTGCCCGGGTAGATGGAAGGACCGTTCTGCTAATGCGCGGTCCACAACCTTAGATAGCAGGGCCTCGAGGCAGCCATCGGAGAAAATGTCTCCAAGGTCTGGCCCCCTGGGCCCGGCGGCCGTTGGTGTGAAGGTGGTCTCAGGAACTGAACCCGAGGGAAGGGTCGGTAGAGTGATTGCTGTGTGCTGAACTAGCACAAAAGGGGGACAATGTGTGGTGGGGGTTTCTGTCAGGGACCACACGCCCTGAGCCGAGGTTGAAGGACCCAAAGGGAGATCAAATTCAGGGGCGACCAATTGATCTGTCCCAGATCCTGCCTGTCTCTGCCTGTCTCTGCGCAGCCTACGGCTGGCTTGTTTCTCCGCCAATTTGGAAGGCTTTTTCAGGGTGGCCTTAGCCTTGTTCTTGAGCTTGCCTGCTGCCTCCTGTTTGGAATTTTTGTGCCGGCCATGACTGGAGGACGGGGAGGCAGTGCTTATGGGTTGAGGCACCGTGGAGTCCTCCATCCTGGGACGAGCTATCTCAGGAAACCTGAGGGTGAGCTCTGGCAGGCAAACGGTTGGCGGGAAGAGAAATTGGAGCAAGTAACGAGGACTGCTCCTCTGACCACTTGACCAGTTGATAATTCTCTCTGGGCTTAGGTCACAATTGATAAAATAAGACCGAAGGCATGGTTGAGACCCGCTAAGGGTTCCGCCCGGAGGTCTTAGGTGGCCAGTCAAGGTGCAGCAGACAGCCCAATGAAGGGCGCAGAGGGCCTGAAAATGAGGCCTGGCAGAGGCAACATGAGAGGAGATTCAAATGGATGCTCCGATTAAGATGGTGGCCTAAGAATTTGGGCCTTGTCTGTGAATTACTGGGTTGAACTTAAGGGATGCAGTTTATGAAACCTAGGAGACCGATACGGGTGCAGGGTTAGAATAGTATCTCAGATGACCTGAGAAGTAGCCAGAATAAGGGAAACCTTATGGGGAAGCTGGGAGCCTGCAGCCAGTACAGAGGGCCTGATGTGGTGGCTTAAAATAGGGCCTCACGATGCTCCCAAGATGGCGGCCGCAACGGGCTCCGCCAAACTCCCTGGGATGGCAAGGCTGTGTGATGGGCCTGAAGTCCTGTGGAAAGGCCCTGTAACGCACTGAGGCCTTCAGTCAGTGATAAGGCTGATGGCAATTGCAAGGCCAACTGTGTGGCGCGTCCAAAATGGCGGCCGTGGCGAGTTTAGGTGAGGCTTCCTATGATCGACCAGGGTACATTTTGTGAGAAGCTTTGTCTCGAAAATCAGAAATTTAGAGTTAAATTCGCTCAGAAGCTGTTTTTAAGGGCAAAAAAAAACCTCCATCTGAGTTGTGAGTTCGTCAGCCGTCCAAAATGGTGGCAGCGACTTTTGGGCCATTCAAAATGGCCTCTGGAGGTTTGGAAGGTGAAATTTAAGCTGTGGGGGTGATCTGACTGCAGCGCTGAGCGCTATGCAGGGGAATCAACGGGGAACTGATGTTGAAGGGATTCTTCCCCCCCCCCGAGCCCTGGGGATAGAAACAGAAAATTACTCTCTCCCCCCCACCCCACAAGCCTCAACTCAGCCAATTTGAGGCAGTGCTGATCCCAGCATTTCTGGGGGAAAATGTTTAGAGAAATCTTTTAGAATGTAAACACTAATTAGGGGAGGTACAAATACCTGAACCAACGCAAGGAGAATTCAACAATGGATCTCTGACCTGCTAAATGAATTGCAAAAACCTGAGAGCCAAACCTGATATGTCTTCAAGAGCTTGAGACCAAGTCAAGACTGGGTCAAGAGGGGGTGTGTCAAGTTTGGCTACTTTGTCTCAAGAGCAGGCAGACAGAGAAAACCCATTGGTGGATTCTCCATCTCCTGTACTGGAGAAGGCTCATTTTTCGGAACTTAAACAACTCATAATACCTTCTTCACATGTACTTGATGACATAATCCAAAGTTCATACAATAATAATGTGACTGCTTTTAAAATGCTACAGGATATTTGCTGCAAAAGATCCCTTCAATATTGTAAAATGCAACTATTGTAGCTGCAAAAGATCCCTTCAATATTGTAAAATGCAACTCTATTGCAAAATACAGGCTCACAAAATGGATATCTAGAAGTTTTTATATGACAGATAAGGAACTGCAAGCCACTCACATAAGAACTGTTACATGAAAACCGTTTCTATCTGACCCTCTTATTAGCTTTAGTTATGTATACTGAATAATCTAATGTCCAAAAAGAATAGATAGACTCCTGCAAAATATATGCATTTCTTAAAAAAAAATATGCTTCATCACAGTCAAGTTAATGAGTTTACAATATGTTGGATACATTTGATATTGAGATCTTTTGGATCTCACCTCCAACATGCAAAACATAGCAGTCCTGACTGAAATAGGATTTTGGATTATATTTTTAGCTTCAGAAGGCCTTAGCCCAAATAAGCAAGGCTCTTTAATCTTGCACTAGTGTAGATTGATAATGATTTCTGTGACAGGTGAGATTCTAGAGAAAAAAATGGTATTTTGTCAGACTGTGCAATTTTTCACCATAGACAGACCAGGATTACATTAATATAGTTTCTAATTTTATTCTCAATGAAGGTATTTAATTATACTTCATAAATGGCAAGAGACCTCAATGATGGAAGCTAGCATTTGAGCTGCTATGATTAGGCACAATGGCAAAATATATCAGGAAGACAGTCCAGGAAAAAAATAAAGCTGGCAGACTGAAATTTAGAAATAGCATAGAGCAGTGCTTTTGAAAGTTTTAGACATTTGCATCTCTTTATATAACCGGACTCAGAAATGATCAAATGATGCTTGAGATAAAGATAGTATCAAAGTTATTAAATTTGCAAATAGTTGCAGATTGAGAAGATAAAAAATATTAAATTACTGCCCAACTATTAATTTGTCCTTTTGCTTTAAAATAAAATAATAAATGTATTATTTTATTTACTCCTAAATTTATTTTAAGTGAGAGAAACTTTTAATGACCTAATTTTACTTATGCACATCAATAACACCAGTTGGATGTTTTTCAAGTATCTACAACAGAAAATCCTTCTTGTGTAAGAATAAGAGGTGAGAAAGTTTCTAAGATTTAGGGACACAACTCTACTTGCAGACCCTCTGAAGAGCCACAAGAGGTCATCTGATGATTTGATGGTATTCCTGGAATGAAAATGTCTGGTGGGCTTTAATGGTGAGTAGTTGTAGTCTGTTTTCTGTCACAACCTAATTTTGAAAAATACATTAAAATTACTACACTGAAATTGCAGTATATAGCAATAGAAAGGTTGGAAATTGAAGAGGGGGTGGATATTTTGACCCCTTGAGGCATTCTACTTTTATTCCTAACCTTATTTTTGAAATAAAAAAATGAAATGCTAAAATTCAGCAGCATGGTTTTAGAAGGCTTTAAAAGTTTCATGCAGTGGTTAAAGCCCCAGGCTAGATACAAGAAAACCTTAAGTTCTAGTTCTGCCTTAGACATGAAGCCAGCTGGATGATCTCAAGCCAGTCACTGTCTCTTAGCTTTAGGAGGAGGAAGGCAATGGCAAGATTATATACAATATGCATACAGTTTTTAGAAAATCTGTGATAATTTATTCCAAAAGATTCTATTCCACAATTCAAAAACTGGTATTTCAGCATCAAGATATGTTAACATAGTTATAAAGAGATTTGGAAAACAGTGATCATACACCGAGTAATCATCAGTAAGTCAATCATGAACTGATCTGTTGTGAACTATGATCCATTCAACTATTCAAATGTTTTAACAGATGGTAACTATCCTGAAAACAAATGCTGCAAGATGTTGGTTATGTAGCCATGAACTAAACAATGTGAGCATTTTCATGTATTCAGAGTACAAATACTTGTGGATAAAAAAAACATGCAAATACTCTTCTCATTACAAGAAAACAAATTATTATAAAACAGACACCACTCTTGGAAACTAGAAACAGCTGGGAAATAATTCAATCCTTCCTTTTATGTATATAAAAAGTAACATTTGGCATGACTATCAGGAAGCTGCAAATGGCCCAGAATGCAGCGGCTTGTGCAGTTTTGAGTGCTCCGTGGTAAATTCAAGTTACATCATTGCTGTATGAGCTGCATTTGCTCCAAGCCACTTTCCAGGTACAATTCAAGCTGCTGGTTCTCATCTTTAAAGTCCTAGACCAGGTTACTTGCAGACTGCCTGAGGGTATTTGTTTTACCTACTAGATTTGGAGTGCCCATATAGACATAAATCAAAGGGGGGAAAAATCAGATATATTCTCCAAGCAAATTCTGCTTTCTCCTGAAAGGTAGGAGAAGGTAGCTTCACATTAAGAAAGAACTGTTCTGTGCTTACTAATATTATTCAAGTAAAATACCAATACATATGCACAATTTCATATTTATTACCTCAGTTACTTTACTGTTTCAAAAGATTCTACAACAATAACAATTATCAAAATCAGCCTTCTCCAAATAAGTGCCATCTAGATATGTGTGACTACATCTCCAT
Organism: Crotalus tigris; assembly: GCF_016545835.1. Taxonomy (NCBI): domain Eukaryota; kingdom Metazoa; phylum Chordata; class Lepidosauria; order Squamata; family Viperidae; genus Crotalus; species Crotalus tigris. The sequence goes on from NW_024097700.1 coordinate 184,079, forward strand.
TAATCACAACCAGGTGAAACATCTGTAGGCATCAGGCTATTTATTTATTTTATTAAAATTTGTTTGCCGCCCATCTTGCTGCAAGGTAACTCTGGGCAGCTTACAACATCAGCTTTCCCCTACTCCATGAAAAAAACAGCAATGAAGTAGCAAACAAATGGTTTAACACAAGCATTTGCCATGCTAAATAAAAACAAAAGAGATGTTCAAACATTAAAAAAATAGTTTTCTGTTAAAACAGTTTCAGTATGCAGCATTTTTCAAATAGGGGTTTTAACTAAAAATGTTATTTAATTTCAGCAACTGTGCTCTAATAAAATGATTGTGGCCAAAATGAGACATACAGCAAAGAGCAAATCCCACTTCTGTATTTAAACAGAATTAAAGCAATGAGGAATATAGCATCCAGTTCTTTATTTCTGTTGTTTACTTAGAATTAAAAAAAATTCTCCTTTGAATTCAAGTTTCAAATAAATTATGAAATGTTAGAGCAATGTTTTCTGTTTAACATTACAATATATCCTAATTAACAAGTAAACCAGAATAAAATCTGTATTTTCAACACAAGTTGGCTCAACAGGAAATGACACTACAGGTGGTCTTCGATTTACAACCATTCATTTAGTGACCATTCAAAGTTACAATGGCTTTGAAAAATGTGGCTTATGACCGGTTTTCATACTTACGACCACTGCAGCATCCCCATGGTCACATGATCAAAAATTGAGCACTTGGAAACTGGCATATATTTATGACAGTTGTAACTTTTCCAGCCAGCTTCCAACAAGCAAAATCAATGGGGAAACCAGATTCACTTAATGACTGCATGAATCACTTAACAACTGCAGTGATTTGCTCGACCTTGCCAAAAAATGCTAGTAAAATGGATCAAAATTCACTTAACTGTCTTGCTTAGCAATGTAAATTTTGGGCTCAATTGTAGTTGTACGTTGCTTTTTTCTACTTTCATGGAAAGTACAAATATTACAAGTTTAAATCCATTTTCCACTATTATATATGTTGAGAGATACAAGTTTGTCTCCTGTATAATCTGGAGGGCCACCATTACCCGTTTTCTATTATAGAACCCAATTATTTGATTGTCCAATATTTAAGTGGATGCCCAACAATTACCCAATCCTAATGTAGCATTCATAAAAGAGGAAATATACTTCCAACCAATGATAGTTCCTCTGGGGAGTACATCATGAGCCAAACTTTACATTCATTCACCTTTGAATATAATGAAAAAACTAATGTTCACAGACTTCCAGGAGGCAACCATGACTCTAACTTCCAGACAAAAGCTCTGTTGCTAACAAAGGTTAGTATACAAAAATACTATCTACTTAACCTTTTGGAATGTTCCTGAAAGCCATATACAGATAGTCCTCGACTTATGAGCACAATTGAGCCCAACATTTTTGTTGCAAAGCGAGACATTTGTTAAGTGACTTTTGCCCCATTTTATGACCTTTCTTGCCACAGTTTTTAAGTGAATCACTGCTGTTGATAAGTTGGTAACATAGTTGTTAAATGAATCTGGCTTCCCCACTGATTTTGCTTGTCAAAAGGTTGTAAAAGTTGATTGCATGATCTTGGGAAACAGCAACAGTCGTAAGTATGAACCAGTTGTCAGGCATCGGATTTTTTTTTTATTGAAAAGTTTTATACAAGTTTTTAATAATACTCCCCCCCCCTAAAATAACCCCCTCCCTCCCCCCCTCACTTCCCAGGGCTGGTTATAGGGTTACAAATAAACAAACAAATTCTAAATAAACTTATCCAACTATACAAATAACAAAATCAATAATGTACTTTAACTCGAATACAAAACAAATTTAAGCAAATAAAATATAAAAAAATAATAAAAAAACAAAAATAACAATATAAGCAATTCCAAATTGAAAAACTAAAAATTATTCATAATCTAAATAATACTTTTTAAACCCATATCAATTCTATTTACTCTACATGTAATTTATCCATCTTCTCTACGTTGAGGTGTATATTTCTTTTAAACAACCATTCATCCATAATAAACACAAAATTTTCTTTCCAATATACCCCAACCAACAAACTTACATTCGATAAACTTGGCTATTTGCTTTTTTTCCCACCCCTAAGTAAATCTATTAATACCCTCCTGCTTAAAAAGTTTCAACAAACCATTCATCTTAATCACTAAAATTCTCACCAACAGAGATCATTAGAATTTCTTTTACACATTTACCCATAATATGTCATAATTATTTTTATACTCTTTAAATTAAACATTTTATAATATATATACTCCCAAATATTTAAACTTTTCCACTAAATCGTCACCTTCTATTATTGTTTTTCTTTACATCTACATACTACACAAATCATTCACTATTCCTTTAAAACATACTATTTATCAGGCATTGGAATTTTGATCACATGATCATGCGGATGCTACAAAGGTTGTAAGTGTGAAAAATGGCCATATCATTTTTTTCACTGCCATTGTAACTTTGAACTAAATGAACTGTTGTAAGTTGAGGACTACCTGTAAATGCCTATGTCTTGGAAACATAGAGCCAGGGTATTTATTTGTCTATACCAGGGGTAGGCAACCTTGGCTATTTTATGACTTGTGGACTTCAACTCCCAGAATTCCTGAGCCAGCCATGCTGGCTCAGGAATTCTGGGAGCTGAAGTCCACGAGTCATAAAATAATCAAGGTTGCCTACCCCTGGTCTATACAGATATATTTTGGCAGAGACAGAAGCAAAGAGGCTCACTAATATAAAGCAGTTGCTGAAAAAAAATTGCTTCATAACTGCTTAGTGAGTCATAAGTAGGTAGATAAATAACAGAGGTTCAATGGTTGGGCAAAAGTAGGTAGATAAATAACGTAAGGTTCAATGGTTGGGCAAAAAGTAACTAAAATTTGTGGTGGGATAAACTAACTGAAGAGTCATGACTAATTCCTTTTTACATTGACTGCAGATATTCAATTTTTAGTAATGGATAACCAAATTATTCTGGTAAACTTTCGCAAAGATTATGAGGCAACAGCATTACCGTCTGTGGCCAACCTCTAGTATTCAGTTACTCTGGCTCTGAATATGAATGTTCTGCTTAATTAAGAGAGGTCACTGCAGAGGTTTCCTGGGACAGAGCAAGAAATGAACTTTAGAGATGCAGCCTAGAGCTATGAATGCTCCTTCGAAAGTTGCTGTTCAAATATTTTTAACTGACAAAAAAAAGAAAATGTATTATACCTGAGGCATCTTCACATAAGTTTAAATTTAGTATAGTTCCCCTACCTCAGATTGAATCCACTTAAATAAAATTACATTTCTGGAAACATTGAAAATGTAATTTTCTTGTGTCCCAAGCTAATAAAAAGTTATATAAAATATATGCCATACACCATATATTCTCTTAAGACTTCTTTCAAGCTTTATGTGAAATCAACACATTAAGTATTACGTAACAAATTAATAAATATGTAGAACATGGTGTTTTAACAAGTGTTTATTTAACATAGAACTTGTATACCAATGACTATATATTTGCCACATATCTGAAAAGACAGCTAGCCTGTAATCTAGATGTAAGTCAACATGCATAATGAAGATCACACTTATCTCTGCAAACACAGCTTGACAGAAAGCAGAAAACCACAAAAACAGACCATGGCTCTGAAAGTAAACATCACTTGGAAAATGGAAAAAAAAAATGAGCATGCGCGCACACACACACTAACTGCTGGTGGTAAACACTTGCATTATACTATAAGAAGATTAATATGTATAAAAGCTTTGTAGGTTCTCCTCCCCACCTCATAGCATAGCAACCTTTTTTGATTCAGTAGTTTTGGAAACAGATTAATTTGGATTGAAACAGTTTACATAATTCTTGACCAATTTGGTAATTTAGAACAAGAGAGATCATCCGGTTTTGAGTTCTACGATGAGTTATGATTTGCTTAAACATCATTTATTTAATCACCTACAATTGATTGTATGTATATTAATCTACAAATCATGATTTACAACTATGTTTGCTAAATATGTACAAGTCACAAAGGTAAACTTTGTCTGCCATGCAAACTTGATTCTGTTTTAGCATGAGTTAATCCTTCCACTAAGCAGTTTGGGTCTGTTAGCATTGTTGTTTTAAAAATAATCTTACTGTTGCAAAGAAACCCCAGTAACTATCTGGTGTAAAAGGCTTTTATAGGAAAATATGATACACAAGTAGTCGACTTACAACCACACTCAAGTAAGGTGGTTAAGTTGCACCTGATTTTATGACCTTTTTTGCCATGTTTAAGTGAATTACTGCAGCTGTCAAGTGAATGGCGCAGCCATTAAGTGAATCTGGCTTCCTGATTGACTTCGCTTGCCAGAAGCCAGCTAGGAAGTTTGCAAATGGCAACCATATGTTCCTGGAATGCTGCAATGTTGTAAATATACACTGTTTGCCAAGCATGTGAATTCTGAGCATGTGACTGTAGGATGCTTCAATAGTGTTGTAAATGTGAGGACTGGTTGTAAGTCGCTTTTCTCAATGTCATTGTAACATCAAACAGTTACAATGTTGTAACAAATGGTTGTAAGTAGAGGATTATCTGTACTATCTCACAAAGACTTTGGCCAGTGATGCAAAATAGTCTAGCCTTGTTTATTTCCAAAACAAACATTCATATATTTACTCCTTTATCATCAGGTTATAATTTTGCAGGAGTTTATTTTAAAAAAGCAAACAATGTCAGAATACCATCAGTGTTTGTTCTTGATCCTTCTTGTAAACAAACAGAAGTTAATGATTTGGGGTTTTTTTCTAGAAAGTTGAAGTATATTTATAAGCATATGTACAACTAAAATGCTTCATGTGATCGTACAAATAATACCCCAACTAATATTTCGAAAGGGACAATAAAAATTACGATTCTGCCCATTGGTTTCAGATTAGTTCTCAGTTTACTATTCAGGTCCTCATTTTACGATGATATGACATGAATTTTCATTTTAGTTTTTCATAGATACTGATGGTAATCAAAACTTTGTAGGCGATGTTTCTGCAATGTCCATCTGCACACCCATAAAGTCCTTCACTCACCTCAGAAGTAAATAAGAAACAAGTACTATTCCTCATTTCAACCTTTAAAAGAAGATTAAGTTGCATGGGAGAACAGACATCTAGAGCTCTCTGCAGGTAGTGGCTGGTTAACAACTACCCCATATAGCAGAGATGGCGAACCTTTTAGAGACCGAGTGCCCAAACTGCAACCCAAAACCCACTTATTTACCGCTGGGTGCCAGGTGGGCGTGGCCCACTGGGTGGGCATGGCTGTGGTCATAGCAGACTGGCTGGGTGTAGCCAAGGTGGGTGTGGTCACCTCAATGTTGCTTGTGGGGAGGGATGCCTGTGAGGGCCGGGCAGGGTTGGGAGAGATTCAGAGGGTCTCTGGCAGATGGGGCGGTGGGCAGGAGGCTTGTCCTGAGGGGTGAGGTGAGGCGAGGCAGGGGTGCCATTGTCGCAGGGCAAGGCGAGGCAAGGGCCGGGGCGGCTGCTGCCTGACACCATCGGCCCCTGCACACAGAGGCCAGCGAGCACATGGGGGCTGACAGTGTCCATCAGTAGCCACAGCCTGCCGGCCCCTCGACTGGCGCACTCTGGGGCTCCACAGCCCGCCGCCAGCAGTTCAGAGAAGCCGCCTCTGAGCTGGATGGCCGGCTGACAGCTGAGGAGGCGGTGCAGTGGGTCGTGGCCAGGAAAAGGAGAGCATGTGAGGCCAGGAGGTATGGGAGGAGGGAGGGAAACCAGCCATGCTGGGATGCATCTGGCCCCGTGGGACCTCAGTGAGTTAATGGGCAGCTGATTGAAGAGGGATGATTGCCATCTCCAGGGCATGATGCGCGTGCCCACAAACAGGGCTCTGAGTGCCGCCTCTGGCACGCATGCCATAGGTTCACCACCGCCATATAGTGACCATTTGAATTATGATGGCACTAAAAAAGTAACTTTATGACTGGTCCTCAATCTTACAATGATCATATGATTGCTATTCAGGTGTTTCACAACTGAAAAACATTTACTATATTAATAGTATATAGACACATGATCACCACTTGTGAACTTCAAAACTGGCTCCAACAAGCAAAATCAATGAGAAGCCAATATTATGTAAATTATAACCTGATGATAAAGGAGTAAATATATGAATGTTTGTTTATATATAAACAAGGCTAGACTATTTTGCATTACTGGCCAAAGTCTTTGTGAGATAGTTGTGGTGATATGATATTACACTGAACAATCATCAATGATTTGCTTAATGACTGCAGTAGAATTGACACTGTATGTCTGATATAGTTATGTGTTGCTTAACTAGTGTGTTGCTTAGTAATGGAGTTGCAGGGCCCAAATGTGGTAGTTAAGCAAGGACTACCTGTATTTATGTTACCGAATGCAAATAATCACACACAACAAATACAGGGGTGACACACTTTTTTATTATTTATAAAATGTAACCAGATTCCATGCTAAATGAAATGATATCACAGTGTTAATGATGGATATTTTGAAAAGAAAATCTTTTCAACAACAAAAAACATTAAGACTCTTCTGTTGCCACAAATGTCTTAAAACCAGCTGTCTAATTTATTAATCTGTTATGCATGTATTATAATGAAGCAAAATAAGAAAAAGACACATTCTTACAATGTTCCATTATACCTCTTTATCTGGTCCAGATCTGAAAAATAAAGAATTAACACTTAACAGTGATTACATTTTTTTTAATAAAAATCAGATTGTATAAATTGCCACAGTCTGACCATTTTCAAACTCTATTTTGGCAACAGAAAATGGATGTACCTGAATACATTTCAAAGTAGGCTTTGATCATTGATAAGGTAAGACTACCGGTACTTCAGCTGCTTTAATAAATAAGCTACCTTAGAAACTAGAAGGGGAAATATAGAAGCTGTAATACTTCTGAACCACTTGGCTGTATCAGTTATAGCATCATTCCCTACTGCCCTTGTGTAGTGATTGTGATCACATGTCCAGAAATGGTGCTGGGAGTTACCTTCAAACAATATTTACACACAGGGCTAATGCCTTTGACAGTAAATATAACTTAACTCTCCCTGAGGACTGGGTAAATGTAATATATTTTAGAACTAAAACATGAAATTGGTTTAACAATTGCTCTGCCAGAAGTATGAGATTAAATAAGAATTTAAAAATCAATCACCTGAAAAATTATTTTCTTCAGGGGGCTAAAGAGACATTTTTGTTCTGAATACAGAGCTCAGTATTTTTCTTCTAACATTAATCACTTCAAATTCTTACTGAATTTGAGATGCTAATTTTTCATCTTTCATCTTCCTCTAATGGAAAAAATATTTTAGAAAAAGATATTTACTGAAGTAAGACTTTAAAAAACAGTCCCCTGAGTCATATAATTAAAGGTTAAGTAAAACTGAAACTGACATTTTAAAAAAGAATCTTCATCAAATCTCCAACTTTCCCCAAGTTAGCTGATTAAAGATATGGATCAGGAGCAGCTGTGCCTTTTTTGAGTTTATGAAATCAATCCTTGATTTTGGATGTGAATGAAATGGAAGATCTTAGAAAGAACTGTATCGAGAAAGAAACTATTTAGTGTAGATTAGGAAATATTTAAGAATAGTAATAATAAAAAGAGAAAGAAAAGATAGTACTAACAGTAATAGGTGCCTGGGTACAATCCCAAAACAACTGAAGCATTATTTGAACATCATAACTATTGACAAACCCACCATCAGTCAATTGTAAAAGGCAGCTTTGCTGAAAACAACTTAACTCCTGTGATGATACCTCTAAAACTATCAAACATCAATATCTGCCTGTCCCAAGTCCTTGGAAAAGACTTCATAGGTTGATAAAAATGCCAAATCCAGTTTAAACATTTGGCTGATTGTGCAATGAACCAGTAATAAAAAAATGTGAATATCCTTCCTGAGATTGTAAACATTTTTAAACAATGAATAAACTATTTTTTAAAACTATGGAAACTGCTTTGAGTGTTTCTAAAAAAATATAAATACTGTCAATAACATTAAAAAATAAACATACAAGTCAAAATAATGCAGTTAAAAGACTGAAGATTGAGAAAATGCTAATCCAATTTGCAGGAACTAAAATTGGGTGGAATAAAAATCCAGCAACAAAATTCAGAATAATTTGGTAGGTTAAAGAACTGAGAGGGAAGGGGCGTTGACTTACCTGAACGCCTTTTCTCAGCACGGAGATGGATAATCCACGCAGTGGGTTGAGACTGTATTCCTGGCCAATCAGATCAGTCAGCCAAAGTTGCCACGCCCCGTCTTGGACCATGATCCTTTAGTCTTGACTCGAGCGCAGCCATTGACTGACAGTAAGACGTTTTGGCTCCACTAAATATACCCTATTATTCTAGTCTATAAGGGTGGGTGTGGATTATCCATCTCCGTGCTGAGAAAAGGCGTTCAGGTAAGTCAACGCCCCTTCTCCAGCACTGGAGATGAATAATCCACGCAGTGGGACATACCAAAGCCTATTGTCCCTTGGGATGGGGAATAGACTGGTCCCGTGTGCAACTTTGGTCTAGCACCTGCTGGAGAACCCTCCTACCGAAGGAGGCCTCTGCAGAGGAGTACCTGTCGATTTTGTAATGACGAATGAATGGAGAGGGCGAGGCCCAAGTGGCTGCCCTGCATACCTCTTCAATAGAAGCCTGCATGGCCCATGCTGCTGAGGTGGCAGCACTCCTTGTGGAATGGGCTGTGATATGCTTGGGGACTTGCAAGGACTCCGCCTGGTATGCCCCCGTGATGCATGCCCTAATCCACCTACCGATGGTAGAGGACGAGACCTTCCGGCCCCTAGTAGCAGGGTGGAAGGATATGAAAAGCGCTTCCGAGCGTCGGAATTCCGCTGTGCGTGAAATGTAATGTCTTAGTGCCCTGCGTACGTCCAAGGTGTGCCATTGTTGTTCCAGGGGATGAGCTGGGTTTGGACAGAAGTCTGGTAGGACTATTTCCTGTGATCTGTGAAAAAGGGAGTTGACCTTTGGAATGAATGAAGGGTCTATTCTTAGGACTACCTTGTCCCTGTGAAAATGGCACAGGTCCTTCCTCATTGAGAGAGAAGCTAACTCGGATATCCGCCGAGCTGACGTGATGGCTACCAAGAATGCTACCTTATGGGTCAGATAGCGAAAGTCACATGTTTTGAGTGGTTCGAAGGGCGCTCTGGTAAGAGCTTGTAGTACTCGTGGTAGTTCCCACGATGGATACCTGTGCACGGTTGGCGGTCTGATGTTTGCAGCCCCCTTGAGGAAGGATCGTATTAAGGGATGCTTGCCCAAGGATTCACCGGGGCTGGCAGAAAGTATAGTTGAGAGGGCGGCGATTTGCCTGCGCAGTGTGTTTGGCGAGAGGTCCCTCTCTAGGCCATCTAGTAAAAATTCTAGGATCTTGGGAATTGTGATCCCTTCGAGTAACAATTCCTGTTTAGAGCACCATGATTGGAAGCTTCTCCACGTGGCCTCGTAGATACGGTTCGTGGAGGGGCGCCTTGATGCCTGTATGACCCTAATTACACCCTGTGAGCAAGCCCCCTTGGCTAAAATTGACCGTTCAAGAGCCAGACGGCTAGTTGTAGCCATTGTGGCTCTGGGTGGGAGATCTCCCCCTGCTTGAGGGAGATCCTCTCCGGAGGAATCCGCCATGGATTCGTGCGGGAGAGACTCCTCAAGTCTGCGAACCAAGGTCTCCTTGGCCAATAAGGGGCCACAAGGATTACCTCGGCCCTTTCCCGCAGAATCTTGCGTACTACCGCCGGAAGGAGAGGTAAGGGTGGAAACGCGTACAGGAGCCCCCTTGGCCATGGGCTCCGTAACGCGTCCGTCTGCTCTGCTCCCTTGGATGGGAATCGGGAGAAGAAGCGAGTTAGGTGGGCATTGGAAGGAGAGGCAAAAAGGTCCACCTGGGGAAGCCCGAAGCGGTGACAGACCTCCCTGAAGATCCTCGGGTGTAGTTGCCACTCCGAGTGATCTATTGTTGATCTGCTCAACAGATCTGCTTGGATGTTTGCCTCCCCCGATATGTGGTCGGCCTTTATGGAGGCCAGATTTTGTTCCGCCCAGGCCCCCAGTAGGAGGGCCTCGGCCGAGAGCGAGCGAGAGTGTGTGCCCCCCTGACGGTTTATGTGGGCCTTGGCTGTCACGTTGTCCGTCAGGACCAGTACGTGCCTGCCTTTTATGCTGCTGTGAAAATGCCTTAACGCTAGGTGAATAGCCCGCAGCTCGAGCCAGTTTATGTTGTGTCGGAGATCCACCGCTGACCAGCGGCCCTGTGTCCACTTGGTCCCCAAGTGGCCTCCCCAGCCGAATAAGCTCGCATCTGTTGTGACTACTACTCTGTCTGGTTCCCTGAAGGGGGACCCCCTGAGGAGAGCTGGAGATAGCCACCACCTGAGGGAGTGTCGTGCTCTCAGAGGTATGCCTACCCTCTTCCGGGATGCACTGATTTGTTGTCTCTGAAACGGGAGCATGAACCATTGCAGTTCTCTTGAGTGCAGCCTTGCCCAAGGAACTATTGCTATGGTCGATATCATCTTCCCTAGCAGCTGGGAGAGGCAGACCAGCGTCACTGACTGACCGCGGCTTACCTGTTTTACGGCTTTCTTTATGCTGCTGAGGCGTTCCTGTGATAGGTACACCTTGCATTCCTTTGTGTCTATGACCGCTCCCAGGTGGAGTATTCTCGTAGTTGGGGTTAGATGGCTCTTTGGAAAGTTCACCGAGAAGCCGTGGTCCTGCAGCATTTTTATCACTAACTTTAGGTCCGCCCGAGACTGCTGGGCGGACGATGACTGGATTAGAATATCGTCCAGGTAGCACTGGACTCTGACTGGTACGTTTCTTAGTTGTGCTGCCAGAACCGCCAGAATCTTGGTGAACACCCTGGGCGCTGATGACAGGCCGAATGGAAGTGCCCTGTATTGAAAATGGTGCCCCCTGTAGGCAAACCGTAGAAAGCGGCGGTGAGCCAGAGAGATAGGGATGTGCAAGTATGCCTCCGTGAGGTCGATCGATGCCAGAAAATCCCCTTTCCTTACGCTTCCAAGGATGGAGCGTAGTGTCTGCATTTTGAATTTGCGGTATTTTATGTAGAAATTTAGCCTTTTCAAATCCAAAACGGCTCTCCAACCCCCTGAGGGTTTTGGGACCGCGAAGAGGATAGAATAAAACCCCTGGTCTCTCTGGTTCATAGGCACCGGCTCTACGGCCCGTATGTTTAGAAGGTGCTGAACGGCCTCGTTCATGAGCCTTCTCTTTGTTGGGTTTGTGGGACAGGGGCACGGGCGGAAGCGGTTCGGGGGCTTTGAGAGAAATTCTAGAGATAGACCATGACGTATGGTGTTCCTGACCCATACGTCCGTGGTGGTCTCTTCCCACTGGGGAGCAAACCCTGCTAGTCTGCCCCCTATGGGAAGGTCTGGGCGGGAGTCATCTGGTACGGCGGAAGGGGCGGTTGTTCCCCCGAAAGGGCCGTCTTCCCTGTGTTTGCCTATGTCTTGTGTTCTGTCTGTCCCCCTGTCTTTCCCTATCCTGTCTAGCTTGGAAGGGTTGGGAATTTTGAAAGTAGTTGACCCTGGCTTCCGTACGAAAGGATTGTTTCCTTCCCCAGGAGCCGGGTCTCTTGTCCTGCCTTTTAAGCATGTGTTTAAGGACCTTGCGCTTGTCCTTGTTCTCTGTCAGGTATGGCGTTAGTGCCTCACCAAACAGCTTTGCCCCTTGGTACGGAGCCGAAGCCAATTTCCACTTGGATTTGGTATCCGCCTGCCAGTTCTTTAGCCAGAGGATGCGCCTGCTCGTGTTGTTTGCCGCCATTGCCTTGGCTGAAAACTTGGTCGCTAAAAGTGTTGCGTCCGACGCATATTCCGTGGCCGCTACCATTTTGCTGAGTTCCTGGTGAGTGCGTATATCCTCCATGGGAACCCGGCCCTGTAACTCACGGAGCCAACAAAGTGTGGCTCTGGAGAAAAAGGACGCAGAGGTAGACGCCCTGGTAGCCCAAGCTATTGCCTGGTGCGTTCTCCTGTAGTTGGACTCACTCTTTCGGTCCTCGGCTTTAAGAGCCTCAGCAAAATCTCCTGATATGGCCGTGTCCGATATCAGGGGACCTATGGGTTCGTCCACCACCGGCACCTCCAATGTTCCCTCTAGCTCCCTTGCTACGTTAAATAGCTTCCTCTCCGCATTGCTAGGAAGCGGTAGGGAGGTTGGCGCTGCCCACTGTTTCCTTATTGTGTTTAGGAACATGGTCGGGCATGGTATGCGGTGTTGAGTGGTTACCTTTTCGGCGAACGTCGGCTCAGCCTCCGTGTCAACTGTGACAGGCTCCGCTGGTGTCCCATGCCCCAGATGGGCTGTGGCCTCAGCCTTGCGCAGAATAGTAACAAAAAGAGAAGGGTTAAACAGGCCGCTGAAGGACGGCCCTTGAGGTGAGGTGTCCTCCTCCTCCTCAGACATTTGAATCCCTTGTGACGTACCTGGCTGGTCCAGGTAAGCTTCCTCAGAGACCGACGAGTCTGAGATGGAGGAGAGGTCCTGATGGTCCTCCGTTTCCTCCCGATGCCTCGTTCTAAGTCCTAGAGGCTTGGCTTTTGAAGTTTGAGCCCTGGCCTCAAATGCACGGTCCACTGCCTGTGCTATTAGGGTAGCTAGCAGATCCCCTGTCAATGCAGGAGGAGTGACCATTGCCTGCGACCCTGCAGGTGCTGTGGTTAGCATGGTCCTCGGGGTTTCCTGTAACCTCCGTGGGGAGGGGGATCGGGAGAGCGATGAGAATTCGCCTATCCCACCCTCTGTTTGGGACTGTGATGAGTTCCCTAATGACCAAATGGCCCGTGGGGATGAAGGGAGACCCAGCGGTAGGTCAGGACCTATTCCCCCATTCTGCCTATTTTCAATTCTGGCCCTTTTCTGGGCTCTGTCGAACTCTTTTTCTGATTGCCTGTTTGTCAGCCTTCTTTGATGACTTCCTTGCAGCTTTTCTAGGGGCTGCAGAGGATTCCGAATCCTCTGAAGCAGGTGCTCCAGAGGATGAAGGCGGGGCTCCAGTGGAGGGAATGATTGCTTCCTCCATTCTCCACTAACGCTGGGCCGCGATAGGGGGGACCCAGGTAGTAGGAGAGCTCCAACTTTGAGTAAGGACAGGCGCACTACTGGGGGCGTCTGGAACTCAGGAGCAGACTCTGCAAAATTGTCAGAGTTAGTCACTGTGCACGGATAAGAACAGGCACGCTAATGGGAATGCCTGGAACCCGGCTTGACTATGGTGGGTAAGGACAGGCACGCGACTGGGGATGCCTGGAACCCACCACTAAATCCAGAGGCGTACGGGCCACTAATGGGGGACCCGAAGTCTGGGAGGAGCCAAAGGCAACTAAACACAGTTAGTTATGAAAGGTTCTTATTTACTTTAGGTAGAAGACACCAAGTCCTGGAACCAGTAGCTATGTGTCTGATTTGAATGTCTCTGAATGAATAATAGATGCTTTAGTACCCCAGTACTGCTTGCCTATTAATTCACTCCAGCGGCTGAACCTAGCTTTCTTAAGGAACTTTAACTCCCCTGTTTGGACAAAAAATATGGCCGCCGCTGCCAGGAAACTACTGCGCATGTGTTAACAAGGCTGCCTATGCCACGTGCGGTTGTAACAAAGAGCTGCGCGTGCTTCCAGCTGTGCAGACAATGGCGCCTCGTTTAAAAAATCCTGAGCAGCCTGGAGTGAAAAGACTGCTCCTTCGCACGCCAGCTGTTTCCCTTAATCAATCTCCCTCCCAGCATGCGTCCCCTTTGTCCTCCGCTTCCCTCGCTAACTGCTTGCCTTTCTGTCTTTTTTTTTTTTTTGTTTTAAACGCGAGGGGTTGCCCGAGCCTCCCCGTTTGTTTAAGGCGGCTGCCGGCTGCTGGAAGGTGGCTGGGGTTGGTTAGGGAGGGGAGTTAGGGATTTCCCCCTTTTAAGTGGGGGTGGTTTCCCCTGTAGGAATCTGACTTCCTGAGTTTTACAATTTAGCAAGGAAATTTTTGAGTGGTCAATTAAATTGAATTAAATTATCTCTAATTAACTTTTAAACTAAGCAATTTCAGCTACTAGAAAAAATCCCCCCTAATGGAAAGGAACTATACCTGCCCAGGAGCCAAAAGTTGTAGATGTCTCGCATGGCCAGATCAGTCAAGACTAAAGGATCATGGTCCAAGACGGGGCGTGGCAACTTTGGCTGACTGATCTGATTGGCCAGGAATACAGTCTCAACCCACTGCGTGGATTATCCATCTCCAGTGCTGGAGAAATAAGAGTTAAATTTAACACAGATAAATACAAAGTTTTTCAATTGGGAAACAAGAATGAAATTCACAGCTACAGAATGGAAGATGCCTAGTTGGGTTAAAAAAAAAAAAGCCTTGGAACACGGTGCAAAAAAACTAACAATGCAATCCTCAACAGAAAACTATGTTCTGATCATGGTATTTTAAAGAGACAAATTGTAACACTTTATGTGTTGCAAGCAGAAACTAAGTAGGGGAAAGGTAGGTTGGGATTCTTGGGGGATATAATTATGATTCTTCTATATCAGTGTTTCTCAACCTTGACAATTTTAAGGCATGTGGACTTCAACTCCCAGAATTCCACCGCCAGCACTGGCGGTGGAATTCTGGGAGTTGAAGTCCACATGCCTTAAAATTGTCAAGGTTGAGAAACACTGTTCTATGTACATGCAGAATTATCCTCTGTCCAGGTTAAGTTCATAGTTAAGAAATCTCTTTTGTTTACAATCCAACTTACTTGTAAAGTGAGTGTAGGTATATTTCTATCATTTGCAATCTCCTCTAAAATCTCACAGAACTTTCAAAGCTTAAGCAATCTTAAAATCAAAGAATACAATTAACATGCACAGTGGGATAGAATAATTTAAAAAGCATGTGGAAAAAAGAATTTCAGCTGGCATAAACATGTGAAACATCATATGAGCCTTCTCTTGATAGGAGCAAGTCCAAATCAAGAGTATAACTACCAAATCACCAGTGAACCAGAATAGGTCTCTGAAGATGAGTGTCAATAGGCAAGCAGGGAGCCTTTTGGATACTGTACATGACTCCAAATTGGAAACAGACCAGGAATTAATGGAACTGTTTACATAAGTGGAATTAGTGGAATTGTTTCACAAGTGACAAGAAACTTTTCTAAGACTTGGTCCTAATAAGTATCCAGGCTGCAATATTCTTGATTTCACTTGCTGTCAGAGCCCTGTCATACTTTGGTCTTTTTTTTTTACACAAGATATGCAAGTTGCTGCAGCGATATAATTGACACTTTTGTGAAGAAACCAAATCCTTTAATGAGCTAAATAAAATTCATCTGTTAATGTGGTTGGTGTACTCTGCATTACAGACACAAGGCAATGGCCATTTATGTGTGAAGTAATTGTGCAACAACCTCAGTGAACTAACTTTGAAAACAGAAGGCAAAAAAGTTTGATCAAATGTTTAAGGCACTATGTTAGAAAGTAGGAGACCATGAGTTCAAGTCTTGCCTTAGCCATGAAAGCCAGCTGGGTGACCTTGGGCCAGTCACTCTCTCTCAAGACTACCCACCTCACAGGTTGTTGTGAAGAAAGGAAGAAGGATATGTTTGTGGGATACAAATTATTTAATACAAATTAAATAAATTAAACCAATCCAATGCTGTGGCAACTACTTGAATAGCCATGGGAATAAGGCAGGGAGGAGCAGCAAACATTTTAAATGTCTAATAATTGCTGTCACAGGAGATTTCTAAAGCTTAGAAACCAGACAAAGGTAAATACAGGCAAAGATAACACAGGTCTGCAGACTGTTGCTCTAACTTAAAAAGAAAGGGCATTGAACTCATTTTGTCTATTACTCTTTAAAAGATATTCCTTCTCTACATTACAAAAGAAACAGCATTTAAAACTGCAACTGAGTATGTAATTATCAGCCCAACTTACTTCACAGAGTTGTCATTGTATATAAAATAGAAGGCCACCTTAATAAAAATAGTTTGAATAAAAATCTAATAATAAATAATACACTCCATGTCTAATTTATAAACTTTACATAAAAGAAAAAAGCAAAACATTCTGCAGCACTTTACATAATTCAAAATATCATGAGGGAAGGATCATTTGGATGAGATGCATATATTTTTAAAACACAGCTGAATTTCAAGTATTTTTGCACACACTGCATGTTTGTTTTATTAATTTTAAATTGAATCTGATAATCAAATTTATGAACCTTCTCTTCTTCTGCTTTGGTGCTATCTGTACTTGTTTGAAATGAAATTACTACAAATTAACATCTTAGGCATCAGCATGTTTCACTATGTTGATTATGTTCCAGGTTCCTACTGCAATTCTGTCTTTGCAATGTCAGCTTTTCTTTTCCTGTATGGCAGCAGCAACAACTAGACATCCCAAAAGTTTTAATCGTAAACCCCATTATTACACCAAAGGATCCTCATTTCTCCTCAGCAGCATGTTGAGTGCAAACTGATCTGAGGGGCTTATCATCAGGCAATAGATAATCAATTATTTCATATTTTTATCCATATTATTTTCTTGGTAAAAATATAGGGATGGTTTACCATTGCCTTCTCCTGCACAATATGAATTCGTGCCTTGCCATTGGCAATAAGGTGATCATCTGCCTCCTGCATCTTCCTATATTGCTGCTGCTTTATATAGTTGCCTGGTTGCTTGGATGACCTTCATTCCTTAGTTGACCTTGCAGGGAATATATATTCTTGGCATACATTCCTGGCATTCTTTGCTGATCCTTCCAGGAACATCCCCTTGCCACAAGTGAATATTACCTATAACATTGCAAAAAATGCTAAGGACCAGAATCATGAAACTAATCAAACTCTTTCCAGCTACAAAGGTAAATATGAAGATACTTAATGAAATATGAAGGTTACTACACAAGGTGGTGTTATGAAGTCAGACATTACTTCATGGCAACAACTAAACAATTAAAGATGGATTTTAGTCTTTGTCAAATATTACATAAGTCTTAAAGCAATTTAGGCAGCAAAGCATTCAACACTGTTCTGGCATGAGATGTCATTAGTTTTCAGATTCATAAACTTTATCCAGCTCCCTGTCCCAGACTTAGTTCTGCAGATGCTCAGCTTACTTTCAAAGTTAAAAAATAGGCAATATTAAACACAGAGTTTCTTAGTTTGTTCAGATTTTACACAGAAGGGACACGCTGCAAACTATTATTCAAAATAATAGATTGCAGTCTCCCATCAAATGCTATCATAATACCTCAAAATTTAAGCCACAAAGTTACATATTAAAGAGAAATTCCAAAAGCAAACTATGTGTTTTACTTACTCTTAAAGGAAATTCTGTATCTGACAGTAATTTCTAATTTGATCATCTATTAGAATACACTGAAAATATCAAGACAGCACCATAAACCCTCCTCAAATGTACAGTTTTCTACAAAGCATTACTGTATATCATACATAAGTGAAGGGAAGAAAAACAACTTTCATTGTATACATCTGATTTAGGATCACTCTATGTTTTCTTGGATTAGAGATTAAAAATATTATACCAGGGGTCCCCAACCCCCGTTCCAGGGACTGGCACCAGGCTGTGGCATGCCAGCAACCAGGTCCACAAACAAGCAGAGCACCATCCGGTCCACAGAAAAAACTCTCTCCAAGTAACCAGTCCCTGGTGCCCAAAAGGTACATAATACAGTGTAATTTTTGGAACTGCTTAGAACAGGGGTATCAAACTGCCAGCCCGCAGGCCAGATGAGTCACACGGAAACCGCACCCACCCCAGCTCCGGCAAGGGGAAAAAAGCTGCGATACATCACCTTATGTGATGCGGCGAGTTAGAAGTAGTCAAAATTATATAAAGAGACTGTTCTATTTGTAAGGAATATTTTTAATGTGCATTGATTACATGAAAAAATCCCCAATAAATTTGAAAATAATTAGGTCAAAACAAGTAATCTCACAACTCAAATTCTTCCTAAATAGTCCAATTCAACTCTGAAGTGAATAGTTTAGAGATATAGATTAATTTTTTGCTTCAGGGAGCAAGCACATAAATTATTATGAAAAATATTGTGTCATAATAAATATTAGGCTTTAACTGCAACAAAGTTCAGATTTAAAAAATTCTATGCACTTGCTGACATAATTTTCATCCTACAAAGTAATATATTTTTTACTGGTACTTACAAATCTTTCATAAATACACCGTGTTCTGCCACCCATTTAATAATGAAGGTGTTCAATTTTTTTATTGTGAGTTAATATCAAGGAAACTGAAAAAGAATAATTATGGATTAAGACCCTCAAAGTTTCCACTCTTACCATAGACATCTCAAAATCACTTTTTAAATCTGCTGACAAGGGAAAAAAATCCGAGAAATATAGTAGCTGCTTAATTCGCATGAATTTTCCCTGTTAGATATACAGGGCTGCTTAAAAGTTTGTGAATCCTTCCAAATTTTCAGTGTTTCTGCTAATAAATGACTTAAAACATGATCTGTTTTCCACACACGTTCTAAATCTAAATAAAGAGAAACCAAGTAAATGAGTAAAAAATCATTATTAAGGAAAATGATTCAAAGCTACATATTTGTATGTGGCAAAAGCATATGAAACTCTAATTATCAAGTTCACTTGAAGAAGAGTCAGGTGCTCCAATCAATGGGATAGTGATCAAATGTGAGGGTATGAGGTCCTGCCTTATTTAAAGAACAACATTCTGGGTATGCAACTGAGGGATGCAGAAATCTGTTCATTCAATACCACTGCCCAATCCACCACTGCATTGTCTTTGCTGCCATGTCAATATACCCCTTCATACACAATCTTTTAGTGTTTAAACCCTGCACATTTGTCTTTTCAGAAGCTCAATTCCATCAATAACTTTCTTAGTTTTCCTCTTCCCCGTTAATTTCATATGGTTGTTTTGAATTCAAACCTCATTCTCTCTGTGTACCTAAAGCATCAATACGCATCTTTCATGTTAGTCATTCACTTCTGTAGCCAATTTGTAGTCATTCAGCACTCAATCATTCTTAACATTTTTCTTGTACGATCACACTTAAATACTCCATGTTGCACAATTTACCTTTATGCTTCTCCTGACATAAAAGAGGAAAGAAAAATACAATGCCACTTTCTTTTGAGAGTCATCTCTCACAATAGACCATGAACTAATCCCTTTGTATATCTTCAAATGTTTTAAATTTATTTTGTAAGTAACTAAAATGATCATGCTTAGATCTATATTCATTTGTCATTTATATATATAAACAGAGAAAGGTTTAAATTAAATATTTGAGTTGCACAAAAAGTTTCTGAAGAGATATTCATCAGTTGCCATTGTTACTGTCAACCCTCAGGCTGCTGGATAAGATTCAAGAAGCAAGAACTATATAGATGTCAATGTAGTCACGCTTTAATACCAGTCTGGGATAACACAGGATCTTGGAATCTATAATAGGAATTTCATAGCCTCATTTAAAATAAGTTAATTAAAGCTGGATCTCTCTAACTGATTTGATTTTTTTCTGCATGTACATTTAAGTATGATTACTGAGCAACGATCATAATAAATTGTACAGTTATCAAAACCCATCAAATAACTCAGTGCTTTTATATTTCTGTAACTTAAGTCATGCTTCAAACACATAGTTCACTTTTCTAAAATAAAACCAATTCTCTTCTTTGGTACCCTTGTCCCTCAGCAATTCTAAGAAAAAAAATATTCAGAAATGAAAACTTAGACATTCTCCATTAATTTTATTGTAACTCTGTTAAACACAGGTATTTCTGGAACCAAAGGCTATATGTCCAGCTCACACAGACCTGCCTATTTGTAGTAATTGCAATCACACCACTTAATCAGAATATGACAAACTCTTTAGAGAGTCTCATAAGATTGTCAATGGTTTACAAATTGTTCAGAGATCTGGAGTAAAGTTTGTCCACCACCCAATTTATGATAAAATGTTTACAATATATTAACTTCTAGCATCAGCTCAGAAAACTGCGTAATGGATACCAGCATAAAAAATGACAGATGACCCAGTCTGAGAATTTAAGGCCAATGTTTGTCATAAGACAACTGATGCATTTACAATGCTAAGGCATGATTCTGCATATTCTGGCTTATTATTCACAAAGAAAATTGTTCCTATTACTAACCTCTCCCATCCAGCACCAAGGAAAAGCAATTAGATATAAAAATATTAATGGACCAATAAAAATTTTATATTTAGAATTTTTAGAGTTGTCTTTGACCTGAAATCAAAGCTTCTTAGAGAAATGACATTCTGGCTTCTTAGAACATATTCAAACATAATTCCTCTTTTAATTTGTTAGCCAAAGCCACTTTCAATAGAAATAACAAGACACATCTGTGAATAACAAGCCAGAATTCTAGCTTAAAACTGAGAAGCCAGGGCAATAATTCTGACTAACTGACATGCACTATTATGAAAATAACTCACTTGAAACCTAATGTCCAAACTATGACATTAATTAATTCTTTAGGCTACCTAAATGCAAACTTTTTGCTGTATTCTATTATTAAATAACTCTTCTTTATTTTCCTGTTTACTATAGAAAATAAAATGAATGTTGCATTCTATCTCAGCTTTCTATAAATTTATAGATTCAGTATAGATCCAATATTCCAAAATTAAAGGTTCAATATCTTCTCACCCAAATCTAAGAGAAATCCAATAACAGCAAAAGCAAAATTTCAACAATTATCTTAAAAGATAAATACTGTTCAGCTACTGAGTTGATAAGAAACTTGTAGTTTACTAAGAGCATAAGAAAAATTAATTGGACTCAATTACACATGGATACTGGAGAGAAAAAATGGATTCAACTGCATACTAGATATTTTACATAACTTTGATAGTATTGAGCAAAGCAGTATTTCATAGAACCATATTTTTTAAGAAAAAGTTCATTGCACCATACAGATTAAATCAAATGAATAATATATTTAATTAACTTCACACTCTTATTTTCTTTCCCAAAAAAATAGCTCTGAAAATTCTAAAAGCAGCTTAGAAATATGCTTGCGTGTGGCAAGTCCAAACAACGTAACAAAATTATCTGAAAAACAACTCAATAATCAGCTTTAAATCTGTATTGAATCTATTAACAATTCAAATATATAACAATATCTTAACTTACTTTATGGGTATATTTATGCCACAAGAGTAAAATAATCCTTCCCCATAGCAGAATTACTTTTCATTTCACCCCTCCCAAGAGCTAATGTTTTAAAATATTTTGTCAACAATAAAATACCCCTCAACTAACAGAACCTTATAAAGTAACATTTACAATTAACTGGTACTGAAATGTAAACGTTGTACAGAAGAGATTTCAGCCATTTTAATAGCTTCGCATGGTGCCAAATGCTTTAGAAAGTATTTCACTCACAATCAGATTTTTAACTCTTGTGTTACTGATATTAGCAACTCTAGAGAGCAAATATCCTTTGTGCAACTGGATTCTTAATTTTCTTACTAACAGGCCCCAATATGTGCGAGTTGGAACAAATATTTCTAACACCATTTTCTTGAGCACAGGTTCTCCTCAGGGCTGTGTCCTAAGTCCGCTGCTGTTCACCTTGTTGACCCATGACTGTAGTGCTAGATTTGCCGCCAACCATATTGTGACGTTCGCAGATGATACAACAGTAGTGGGCCTTATTCATGACGACAATGAGGGTGCTTACTGCAAGGAGGTTGAGGGTTTTGTGAACTGGTGCAAGGAAAATAGCCTAGTTTTAAATACTGGAAAAACCAAAGAGATTATTGTCAATTTCAGAAAAGGCAGGAACAGCCACACTTCTCTGTGCATTAATGATTCACCTGTGGAGATGGTTATCATCATCAAATTCCTGGGTGTGCAGTTAACAAGTAGGCTGGCTTGGTCGCTCAACAGCGAGACACTGCTGAAGTGGGCACAGCAGCGCCTGCTTTTTCTGCATCACATGAGAAAAGCACATCTTCCTTCCCCTATCCTTACCACTTTCTACAGAGGGACGATCAAGAGCATCCTGTCATACAGCATCACCGTCTGGTTTAGAAGCATCACTGCTTCAGACAGGAAGGCAGTGCAGAGAGTGGTGAGGATGGCTGGAAAGATCATTGGTAGTTCCCTCCCTTCCATCCAGGATACAGAAGCGTTGCTTGAGCTGGGTCCACAAGATTGTCTGGGACACTACACATCGTCTTCACAACCTGTTTTCCTTGTTACCTTCTGGTAACAATGTATCCGTGGTATCCAAAGCAGAACATCCAGATTCAGTCACAGCTTTGTTCCATACAGTATTAACCTTGTGAACTCTAAAGCTTCCTCCTTCTGTTATGTATTCAAGATGGACATGAATAATATTTATGTTACTTACAGTATATGTAAGGATGTAGGTCTATACATATGTTGTATATAGTATGTTTTAAAAGTGTGTTATGTATGTGTACACTTTGAGAGGAAGCAACTAAATTTCATTTTTAATGTGTGCCATTGTGCCCACAGGAAAAAAATGACAATAAAGGTTATCTAATCTAATGGAGCATCCTGCATTATTTCAGTTTTTCAATTGATCAAAACAATTTCTAGTTCGTAAACCTGGATAGCGAGATGGGCAGCATACATATTTAATAAATAATAAATTTAGTAAATAAGCTCATCTAAAGTTTTCTTTACTGTCTCAGTAAAAATGAATCAGCATTTCCTCTTCCTTGGAAGGCTGCATATTTACTATCAAAAACTGCAAAATCTGCCTCACAGGGGCTACAAGGAGTCAGGTATATATCCTTACATTAGCCAGGTCCTCTTATCCCCAATATCCAATTTCTACATAGATATTCTCTCCGAAATATCCTGCTGCTTTCTTTATATAAATAGTTTTCAGGTTATGATCACTTATTCAGCAACAATTCAAAATTCGATGGTGCTGAATGAGAGGGAAATACGACAGTCCTTAGAATTTTGGTTATCATCACATGCCCACAATCATGGTGATCATGATTCCCAATTTTCCCTGCCAGTTTCCCACAAGCAAAGTCAATGGTGAAGCCAGCAGGAAGTTGGAAGTTGTGTTCACGTGAGGTCTTCATTTACTGACAGCAACCGGGACTGCCAGAATGTATTTATTTATGAAATATTTTTATGGCCACCTAATTGACACACTGTAACTCTGGATAACATTAAAAAAAACAAAATAAAAAAACCACACACCTCCAACTCCCCCCCCCCCGGTGGCAACAATACAATCATATCACGTACTTGATTGGCTCCATATCTGTTTGGAGTCCCCAAGCCTACAGACAGAACCACATCTTCAGAGCCTTCCTGAAAGGTAACAAAGCGGGGGCCAACCTTATCTTTGGGGGTATTTTCCATAAAGAGGGAGCTACTACTGAGAAAGCCCTTTTAGTTGGTTCTGCCAGATAAGTTTCCCAAATAGATGGGACCTGCAACATGTCCTGCCTTCCCGGTAGGTTGGGTAGATATAACTGAGGAAAAGCAGTCCTTCAACTAAGAATTGCCATTACAATTCCGGTCCCAATTACCATTGTAACGCATAGACTACCTGTAGGTGGGATGGAAGTAAGGGAAGGCATATGAATTTTTCATTCCATGTTTATTATCATATTTAAAACAATTAAGATGGGAGAAAATAAAAGAGAATTTGATTATTATGAACCACGCGCTTGACCTGCATTTTTAATTAACACCTGGAAGAGGGACTGCTCAAAGAAATTAGCTCTATTCATTTTTGCAAAAGAATAACTCCAAAACTTCCAGCTTTAACCTCAATCAGATAATTATTTCTCTCTTTTGTCATAGCAGGTTCTCAATATCCGCTAGAAACTTAATCCTCATTAATATCTGACCTTCTTTTACTGATGCTGAAGCAGCTCTGGGGGTGGCAGAGGAAAGAAAAGGTTTCAGGGCTGTAAAACTTGCCCAACAAAAATGAAGACCATACAGTGCTCACTACTGTGGCAGATGGAGGAGAGGCCCCTGGTGCTGAAGTAATTAATAGGAACAATTTAAATAAGCACAACGCTGCTTATTTTAGTCCTGGTATCTCTTTTCATGTCCTCCTGCTTCAGTATTAATCTTGCAAATTCTAAATTAGCCAGCAATACAAGAATTTCTTGCAATACAAGTGTTTGTTGCACATATCCTTTCCTACAGCTGTTACTGTTAGGAAAAGGTGTTTTCTACTCTTATGGAGATCTAGCTAGTCTCAAAAATCTTTTGGAAGGGAAGACATGCCTTTGTTTTCCTACTTCTACTCTGCCTTGCCCTAATGTTTATTTAGGGATGGGTTTTTTTGTCAGAAATCTAATTCCTGCTTTGTCTTAGATTTAAATTGGACCTTGGAGATATTTGCTGGGTTTTATCTTTGTCCCTCAGCATTGTAGCTGTTGAATAAAAGGGAAACAGTATCTAGGACAGTGATTGACATTTCCTCCGTAGACAGGTACGGCCTAGCTGAAATCAAAATTAAAGTCTTTTTAACAGTTGTCTCTGAAAGCAATCCAGGTACTGAATATCCTGTGTCAATGTATACATTTTCCTTTTCCCAGCTTAGGAAGTTCTCATTTTGGGAATTATTAGGAACTTAATGGAACTAAATTGTTAGGAACTAAATAAAATCTTTGATGTTGAAGTGTATAACATTTTTATCTAATCAGGAATGCAATGAACAGTCCAAGTTTTGCCTCAGGGCTACTTTTACCTCCCAGAGCATGCAATAAAATGGGAGCAGAAAGATTTTAGCCATACTGAAAGTCTAGGTAAAGGAAGGAACAAGACAAATGAAAACTTGAGAAATATTAGACCTTACTGAGCAGAACACTTCACAAGTCTTGGTGAAGAGACAGTTTCCTGTATTTGTGGCTAATGATTGTCTTCATTAGGCACAAAGCCTTCATGTTGACACAATGAAAATGTACATGCTTCCTATTGACTATGGCTACTCTATGCTGTGATGATACAATAATTCACAGAACTTTGGCATCTGAAAGAGCCAATCAACAAGTTTACCATGACTACATATATGACCTCATCCCTTGATCATTATTCTGCTATGTGCAACGGCATATATGGACAATGCCTATGAATGGCACAATACATTATAATATTTTCCAAGAAGAACAGAACTACCTGTTTAAGGCAACATGTTGAGAAGTGAGATGTGTTTTCTATGTGTCCTCTTACTGAAACAAGACTGTATTTACATCCTTAAACAAAATTGCCTTATTAAAAAAGGTGTCTTTATCTATAAGATAAGATAACCTTTATTGTCATTTTTTACTGTGGGCACATTGGCACACATTAAAAATGAAATTCTGTTGCTTGCTCTCAAACGTGTACAGATATATAATATACATACAAACATGCTACATACATACATACAGTATGTATATATCTATACCAGTTGTAGGCAACCCAAAACACTCAAAGAGCCACTTGGACCCGTTTCCCACCAAAAACAAAACACTGGGAGCCGCAAAACCCTTTTGATATCTAAAATGAAACTAACACTGCATATATCCTTTTTACCTTTATTATAGGTAGGTGTGTGTGTGTGTGTGTGTGTGTGTGTGTGTGTGTGTATGCAGGTCTTGGCGTATTCAGGTCTTTTCCCATGTAAGATTGAGAGTATCTTGGCGACGTTTCGACGAGGTCAAGATACTCTCTTTCTCGCCAAGATACTCTCAATCTTACACGGGAAAAGACCCGAATACACCAAGACCTGCATACCTGTACCAATGAAAATCTATGAATGAATATATATATATAAATATAAATATACATAAATATAAATAAATAAATATATAATATATATATATTCAATGGTATACAATCCTCGAACTCCGGGAGGAATATAAAGCAGCTGCTTATTGTTATCTTCATTTTAGATGTCAAAAGGGTCTCTCTCTGTCTCTGTCTCTCCTCTCTCTCTCTCTTTCTCCCCCCCCTCTCTCTCTCCCCCCCTCTCTCCGATCTTCTGCTCACCTGGCAAACTGGCTTCAAGCTGTTCTCCAACAAGCTCAGGGGTAGGCAACCTCAGCTCTTTTATGACTCATGGACTTCAACTCCCAGAATTCCTGAGTCAGCATAGCTGGGCTAGCTAGCTCTCTCCTGCCCTTCCTGCTTCCTGCAGAGACACAGCAAAAGGAGGAGCTCCACCCAATAAACTTTCCAGCTCATCGGAGAACACCGTGAGTCCACTCTTTTTTACACACCAATACACACACAGAGAGAGAGAGAGAGAGAGAGAGAGAGAGAGAAGGAGGGAGGGAGGGAGGGAGAGAGAGAAGGGAAGGCAAGTGCCTCTCTCTGTCTCTGTCTCTCTCTGCAAATGGCAGAGGAGGCTGGAGCCGCAGAAGAAAGCTCAAAAAGCCACATGTGGCTCTGGAGCCACAGGTTGCTGACCTGTGATCTATACCATCACATATAAATACATATAAATATTAATCACTGTCCATCTTATAAAGCAGACATTTGTTGCTTAGACATTTAATCCTCATTCATATCTAACCTTCCTTTGCTGATGCCTAAACTAAGCAACTCTGGGGGTGGAGAGGGAAAAAGAGGTTGCAGGGCTATATAACTGCCCAATGAAAGCAACCTCTTTGTTACTGGATCTCATCCTGGCAGACGGAGGAGCCCCTGGTGCTGTAATTACAGGGACAGTTTAAATAAACATGCTGTTTCATTTCAGTTCTAGCACCTCTTTTAATGTTCTCCTGCTTTAGTATATATCCTACAATATCCTACAAGTAGCCAGTAATAGAGTAATTTCAGAAAATACCCACCTTCTTCTAAAATCATTTTATGTGAACTCACCTCCATTTAGATAAGATAACCTTTATGTCATTTTTTTTACTGTGAGCACACTGGCCCACATTTTGCTCTGCTTCTTCTGCCATATCAAAGGATGGTACCACTTATGCCCAACAGAGAATATAAATCTGTTCTACACTAATTATGTCTGCTATGAGTTCACTACTATCTATCTCTGTCCACCACTGCGTGCCCTTCAATTGTGTTGACACATTCATTTTCTTTACTCCCAGCTCCTGTTACACAGGTGCCCAGATTCAGTTTATGGCCACTCATACATTCACAGCCTGTTGTGACAGATGGCTCTTGTAACACCACCACACTCACACACCACTTTCTAGCTGGGGTTTCCAGATAGGTGCAGCTAAAGCAGATGAGAAATATAATTCTGATCAACAGCCAGGGAACAATTAGCAACACATATAAATCATTTTCAACCAAATACTGAGGCACATAAGGAAAACACAGAAACACAATGAACTTTAAAGTAGCAGCAAAACTTTACTGGTTACAATGTACCGTAAATGCCGGTGTACAAGGCGACCCGGCGTATAAGACGACCCCCGTCTTTATAGCCGGGACGCATTCCTAAAACGTCGTCTTATACGCCGGAAACTACCAGTATTTCCGGCGTATAAGACGACTCGGCGTATAAGACGACCCCCGTCTTTGGCGCCGATTTCAGCGCTCGCGGAAGTCGCCTTATACGCCAGCATTTACGGTATGTTTCCTCTCACACACTTATCTCCACTTATTTGATTATGCCTTTAGCCTGGTATTGGGAACTGCAGGTACGCTACATAAACAATTTACTCTCTTGACATCCTTTCCTCTCCAACCTTTCCACTATGCAGGGGGAGAGGGAAAAAAGCAAGTGCTTTTGTAAACCATCTCTCCTTTGTCCGATTCTTTCCTACTGGTGGTACAACTGCATTTTTTCAACATGTAGAAGAGCAAACAGCTTACTTTCTTCTAATCCCTTTCTCTCCAATCTCTCTGCTCTATGGGAAGGGGGAAGTGTCATAGAAAGGAGATATTGCCTTCAGAAATAGTTTGTTGTCCCCTCAAGATTGGAGAGAAAGGAATTTCAAGAAAGTACTGTAAGCTATTTACATAGTGCATCTGCGGTTCCCAGGCTAGGCATGAATACATTGCTTTTGATTTATAGAAGAGGAGTTTACTCTCTTGCAATCCCTTTCTCTCCAATCTCTCTACTCTGCAGCAGAGGAAGAAAAAAAAAACCTAACAAGCCAGGCATAATATATGTACTGATTGTAATACCAATCACGTGACTAAGGAACACTATGAAGGTCATAAATGTTCCTAAATTGCCTGTAAAGTTGAAGGTCATAAATAAGAATTATCTGTAATTGTATATGGGACTGAGTGTTTCTGTGAACTTAGGTCTCTTTTGTCTTCATCAGATGACCTTTCTTCTTTGATCCTTAGAGATTTCCCTCTTATGTTTCTCTCCAAGGAACTTTTTGAGAAGGTTATTGACTTTGCTTAAATGCCTCATCTTTAGGTTAAGGCTGATCTTTAGCAGGTATTTGTATGTATGGCTATGTAAATATGCATGTACATGTATGCATACATATGTACATGGAGTGAATGTATGTAAATATTTATATATTTAAAGTCGTAAACAATGTGTTTGATACAGATATGAAAAAATATGTTCATCTGAATATTTTACATTGTTTCCTATAGACAAAGCAACACCGCTCAATATTACAGTGCCATCTCTAGAAAAAAAAAACCTAATTTAGCTATAGCCTGGAATCACATTTTTTTCTAGATAAACTCTAAACATCCAGGATGTAAGATTGCTGGGAGAAATATCAACAAGCTTGAAACTCAACATTAAGAAAACCAAAATCATGGCATCCGGCCCTCTCAATTCCTGGCAAATAGATGGGGAAGAAATGGAGGTAGTGACAGATTTTATTTTCCTGGGCTCCAAGATCACCGCAGATGGGGACTGCAGCCAAGCTTGCTCCTGGGGAGGAAAGCTATGGCAAATCTAGACAGCATACTAAAAAGCAGAGACATCACCCTGCCAACAAAAGTGCATATAATCAAGGCCATGGTTTTCCCAGTTGCAATGTATTCCTGTGAAAGTTGGACCATAAGGCTGAGCGCCAAAGAATTGAGGCCTTTGAACTATAGTGCTGGAGAAGACTCCTGAGAGTCCCTTGGACTGCAAGGTGTTCAAACCGGTCAGTCCTAGAAGAGATCAACCCCGACTGCTCTTTAGAAGGCCAGATCCTGAAGTTGAAACTCAAATACTTTGGCCACCTAATGAGAAGGAAGGACTCACTGGAGAAGGGCCTAATGCTGGGAAAGATTGAGGGCAATAGAAGAATGGGACGACAGAGAATGAGGTGGCTGGATGGAGTCACTAAAGCAGTAGGAGTGAGCTTAAATGGGCTCTAGAACAGTGGTTTTCAACCTGTGGGTCGGGACCCCATTTGGGGTCGAATGAGCATTTCATGGGGGTCGCCAAACCACGCTGTCCGCCATTTTTTTCCCTTTTCCCTAGCTGTCCTACTCCCTCTTATTGGTGGCCACACCCACTTGGGGGTCACCACAACATGGGGAACTGTATTATGGAGTCACGGCATTAGAAAGGTTGAGAACCACTGCTCTAGAAGATGGTAGAGGACAGGAAGACCTGGAGGAACATTGTCCATGGGGTCGCGACTTCGTAACTAACAACAACACAACTATTTATTTAAATCCCAGATCATTCCATAATCATGTTAAAGTCAAGAAGATATAAAACTTTTTTTTGGGTTTCCTTATTTTTTCAAGAGCAATGTCACTCTGATTTATTCTCTAATACATATCATATATATGTTGTACTGATAGGCTTATGAAGGATAGCAACTTACAACATAGTGGAGAATCAATCTGATAACAATGAATCTGGATCATCTGCTAGATAAAACTACTACTTCTATGCCCTTCCCAACTTAAAATCATACATGCAAACCTGTGGAAAGAAGATATTTTTCTCTCCCCACAGCTATAAACAGGCCTGAGGGGGTTGTTCCCTTATCAGAGACTTTTCTTACTTTTAATTTTTTAAAAATATGGAGAATTACACAACAGAGCATTCATGACACCCATTGCTGTTTGTGAAGCAACAGTTCCTCTGTAGATTTATAATGCTTTTAAAAAAACTATTACTAAATCCTCAACATTATAATTTGTGATCATTCCCCACAAACTACTAATACCTTCCTAGAGTTGCAATTCAACAGTATGAAAAGCACAAGAGTAGAAGAAGTCTATCAGATAAAGCAAAAACAAACAGTGATAAATAGCATCAATTCTCTAAGTTGGTGCTGCTGAAAATGTCAATTCTGGCTAGATTCTCATGACGTGCAAAGCCAAATTGTGGTTTCAAAGTCACTGTGGGGGGGGGGGGGGTGTCGTGTGAGCGCAGCCAGATTGGTTGCAAACCACAACTTCTTCCAATCATTCTGAGCAAGAAGTTAGCCACCCCTTCTTTTCTTCCCCTACTCAGAAGCCACAGGATCTTTGTCTTCTTTTGAGAAAAGGACTCATTTCTAGAATTTCAGCTTTATAAGCAGAAAAGAAGGCAGAATCAAGTCACACAAGTTATCCTTGAAAAAATAGAATCCCCCTAATGTCTGAGACAGATCACCCCCAAAGTTCTAAATATTTATAAATGCATGCTATATCTTAGCAGAGCGTCATTTAAACGGAAACATCCTTGGGATTAAAAAAAAAGAGAGAGAGAAAGAGAAACATGAAAGAGAGGAGTAAGAGGCCTCTTCTAACCGCGGCCGAGTTCATCTCGCCTAAGGATGTTGACAGCCTCAAATTAAGAAAATGGTCGGCTTTTTAAAAAGGCGTAAGAAAAGGGACACCCCAGAGCTTCTATCAAATTTAACCCCAGCTTATTCTGACACATTGGAGACCATCTTTCGCTTTCGCTTCTACCAGAGGCGAAGGGGATTTTGAGGGGTAGGCGGAGAGATGAATTAAAAAAACAAAAAAAAAAAAAACCCAAGATGATGTCTCTCCCTTAGAATAAATGCCAACAGCAAGCACGAATGACCGGCAACTTCCCCGCCCTTTTTTCTCCCCGTTTTCCTTTAAAACACAAAAACACACGCACACAAAATCCTGATTATTACCCGGTTAGGTTAATAAAACCTCGGAGAGCACCAAAAACTCCGGAGCTCAACCTTGGAGAGTCTCTCCGATTGAGGGAGGGGAAAAAAAACACACACACACACACACAACGCAAACTTTTGCCTTTTGCAAAACTGGCATCTCTAGAGAAAGGAGCGGGCTGCGAGCGCGGCCGTCCCGCTCCTGCAACTGTGGGCGAGTCCCCCGCAGATAATCAGATAAAACCAAACTAAAACGGGCGCCCAGGAAGTTAACTCACCCGGGGTTGGTGTCGGCGGAGGCTTCCTCCAAGCTTCCCTCAGGAACGGCTCCAAGTTTCCCTCAGCTCTGGCCGCCGGGAGGAGGAAGAGAGAAGCTGCTGCTGTTCCTGCTCCTCGCGCGCCTGCCGCAACTGCAGAGCTCGGCCTTCAGCGGGGGTTGCAGGCTCGGTCTCTTTCGCTCGCCCGCTCGTCGAGTCCGCCTTTCCTGCTCCTGGTCTTCCGGAGGGAGGGGAAAAAAGAACAGCCACCGCTTCCGCACAGAGGTCCAAGCCGAGCGGGAAGCCGCAGCCGCGCGCGCGCGCCGGGCCTGCCTTCTTAGGTGCACGCGCTACTGTCGCCAAGAAGCGGAGAGGCCCGACAGGCTCCTCCCCCGGGAGGAGAGCTAAATGCCCGGTTTCTGAAGTGGCTTCAGCTCCCAAAGGAGAGGAAGCGGGGGTTTGGTCGAGATCGGAAGAAAGGCTGGTGCTTAAATCTTTTAAGAAGGGGGGAGCCGTTTTAATAGGCCAAATATCGCAAATACCCCCGTTTTTCTAGCTTCGCAAAACACGGAACTGTACAAGAACTAATCAGCCTGTGATCCCGGGGGTTGCAAAATGCCTTGATTAGATGTGTAAGTTATGGATAATTTCCCTAAAGAGACTTAGATTTGGTCATTTGAGGCTAGCATAGAGGAATTGTTGTACTAATAGAATCAGATATGCAACTAAATATGTAAATAGATAGTTTATATCCTGTCCGATTCTGAGCATGACAGTGATAAATACATGATTTATAGGTTGTCCTACCTAGTCAAACTAATGGTCAATGAACAACATGGAAAAACCAGGATTTTGGAATGAAGCTGAATATCCATACTTTTCTTTTTATTCTTTTAAAGCAGTGGTTCTCAACCTGTGGGTCAGGCCTCCATTTGGGGTCCAACGACCATTTCATGGGGGTCGCCAAACAACGCAGTCCGCCATTTTTTCCCCCTTTTCCTTAGCTGTGCTACTCCCTTTTATTCTATTGGCTTTTGAAAGCCAATAGAATAGACTCTCTTGAATAGAGTCTAATTCTATTGGCTTTCAAAAGCCAATAGGAATTGTCCAGGCTGTCTCTGCCCTGCTGAGCCCGCCAAAAGTCCCATTCTGCAAACGGTGCTGCACCAGTTGATTAGTCCTCGACTTATGACCAGTTGAGTAGTCCTCGACTTACGACCGGTTGGGTGCCAAGGCATTAAAAAGGTTGAGAACCACTGTTTTAAAGCCATTGCTTTTTCTAGTCTGAGTGTACTCTGTAATGACTAGGAATGTTTTATATAAAAAATGGACATGTATCAGGAGGAGCTCAATGTGAAAGAAAGTTCCTATAAGCAGAATTGGAAACAATTGCAATGATGAAGACAAAAAGGCCTTATACTGGAGTAAGAAATGGGCCAAGTTTCCATGACATATGCTGGAAATGCAGAGATGGAAAGTTGAAACTCAGAATGAGTTCAGGTTGGTGAAGGTTAGGATACTTCCCAGATTAGGAATACTGGATAGGGAGGATATGACTAATAAGAAATAATGAGTATAATTGATCAATGGAACACCTTGCCTCCCAGAGTTGTGGGTGCTCCGATCGCTGGAAATTAAAACAAACAAAAATGGACAAACATTTAACCAGGATGGTAAGACCTCTTGCTTCAAGCATGGACTAAAATACCTCCGAGGTCCCTCCCAATCAAGGAAGATTCCCCAGGCCTCTTTCTATTTAAATACAGTAAAAAAAAATCTTGTTCTTCTAAAACAGCAGAACGCTAAAGAAACTGAAAGAACTTGCTATCCTAAGCTGGGAAGAAGTAGAAAGTACCATTTCCCCAATAGAAAAGAACATCTCTGGAATTATCTCCAAAGTTCAGGTAGGTCCATGAAAAAGAAGCTTAAGGACTTCACTTTAGGATTCCAATTAACTTTAAGAAAAAGTAAATGTTTTAGACAGAAGCTGTGTTAATTTTATTTTTAGTTTGGAGGTGCTTAAGCCCAATCTTTTGTATCTCTGTGTAAGCTCAGTGACTGAGACCATCAGGGTATGAGCTCGGCCCTGCCGAGAATTTCTTTACGTATGTTCAGTGCTAATGGAAAACTATCAATGTTCCTCATGCTTGATGAAAAAAGGCAGAGTTACTTAATTCTTAGTTTTCTTCCCAAAAGAGATAACCTTGAAATTCATAGAAACATGATGAGGAAACCCCTATTTACTTGTGTTTAAATGTTCAAAGTTGGATTGCATACAAAGGATGTTGTCAGCCTTCCCAGGTAAATCAGACAGGAAGCAGGACTAGATAAGCTAATTCTACCTTTTTCTAAAGGCTTCATTAACAGAATCTTGCAAGTCTGGAAGGACAAATTTCTCCCCATCACTTTTAACTGCTTTATCCATTAGGCGGGTTTCCATGTCTGACCATTAAACCATTGGGGGCTCCTGCCTTTCTCTCCGATTGTTTCCTAGGCAGCATCTCTTCCTTTCTTTGCCCAAGGTCATCCACACATTCCATTACAGATATGAAAGCTGCATCCAATCTTTTATGTTTTCATTGACACTGGAGACAGAGAGCGTGTTAGTCAATGGAACCCCAAAATCAGAAGAGGCCTGGTAGCAACTTTAGTAAATATATATATATATATATATATATATATATATATATATATATATTGAAAGGCATAACATTCATTAGTTAGAAAAACAAGTAAATTAACAGAAATATTTCGACCACATCACTGGAAAAAAAACCCACCCCACTTTATTCTGTGATAAGTCTACCACTTAAAGTATGGCATGCAGTCGTGGGCACCAAATTTTAGTATTTAGAGAAAGTGGAACAGAAAAGGCAGTAAGGATGATCAGTGGGCTAGAAACTGAATCCCATGAACAGAGATAGGAGCTGGTCATGTTTAGCCTTAAAAGAGAGGTTTGAATGATACTGTTCAAGTACCAGAAAAGATGTCACATAGAACTTCCTATTATTGAAACAGTAGGACATGAAATAATGGATTTAAGTTACAGAAAGGCACATTCTAATTACACTTTATAAAAAATGTCCTTTGTTACATGAGCAGTTTGTCAGTGGAACCAGTTGCCAAGAGAACTTGCATCAGCCAATGAGTTAAAGTGAGAAATAGACAATCATCCACTGAGATGCTTTAATTTGGATTTTTGCACTTAGTACTGGATATGGCTTGATGGCTTAAATTGATTGCATGCAGCAACAAAAATAATCTTGACTATTTTTTTTTCAGGAACAAATCCACAGTTTCTTTAAAAATGAGTTTTTCTAATAAAAAACAATGAGTAATCATTCTTAAATTTATTGGGAAAAGTGGAGGAGAAAGCATTTCTTCCTGGCCTGAAATGAGAAAAGTTTACACAATATTCCCCCAAGTGTAATGTACAAAATGTTCCAGCACATCTTACTTTGTCACAAGTTTTGAAAACAATGATGCTTCAACTTCTTTGAAACATCTGTATCTGCTTGAGATTTCATCCATCGTGTCTCTCAAAGCTGTACTTTTTCTAGCCCTTGTTTATTTTAAACAGATGCTTTCCTTTACTTGGAGATAATGGAAAGGTACAATACTCAGATGTCTTCTGTTTGCATTCAGTGTAGTATAAAATTCAGTGTAAGCTTCAACAGAAGGAAAATAAGATGTTCTGAGCAGATGGATATTGTTGGCAAGGGAATTAAGTTGTGTTTCCCTTGCAGGTTAAATCAAATGCATTCAGAAGGAAATCACTATGTGTACCTTTAGTGCCAGGGAAATTGTACCAACTCTATTGATGTACAGCTAAAATACATTTTCTTTGTATGCTTAAAAAAACTGGGTTAAATATCAGCACAATATACATATTAAATGTGCTGAAGTAGGACAGAAGTGAACATTGGGGAGGGGTTAACTACAGTATAGCACAAGCCATTAATCAAGGAAAGAATTTTTCCTGTTTTCCTTATTATAAAGACATGGACTTTTTGTGCCCTCCCATTCTTTCTGTTTTACTATAAATTTCTGCAATATATTGCAACATGGCATTTCTAAAAGAAAATGTTTACAATACAATGTTGAGAGCTAAATAGAAATGAAATACTATGCTGTAGCCTAAAATATATGGCTCTTGCACAGGAACAGAAGAGGCTCCAGGATGTATGGGAAGAAGTAAACAAAAATGTCTATGGAGATTCTCAGTCATCCAGGTCACAATTGTCCCAAAGATGCTTTTTCAAAAGATAACTGGACTTTCTTGTTTTTCTTTGAAGACGTTTTGCTTCTCATCCAAGAAGCTTCTTCAGCTCTGACTGGATGGTGGGCAATGGAAGGATTTATACTCCTTGCAGACAGCTGGTCATTTGCGTTCTTTTAGAGGTTGAGGCCAACTGGGGGTTTATCTGTGTCATCAGGGTCACCTGAGTAATGCAAATGAGTGTGGAGCCTTCTTGGAACTGCAGAAAGGACTGTGTTGTAGACTGGAAATAGATGATGACGGATCTCCCCCTCTCTGTTGAGAGTGGGCTGTTCACTTTTGACATAGATGGCTTCTTTGACCCCTCCTTCAAACCACCCATCCAAAATGTGGACTTAAGTAAGTAAACAAAAACCAACAAATCCAGGAATTACAAGGTTTGAAGTTTTCTCACCCTGCCTGAGGAATTTATCATCTGAGTCAGCTTAGCATTGGAATGGAAGGAACTGCTTACATTGCAACATAATTTTATTTACTCATTAAATTTATATGTTGCCCATTTCACTAACCAAAGCAACTCTGGGCAACTTTATCATCTGAGATACTCCTTGGATTGGCCCATCCCTTAATACATTGGAGGGGTAGGCAACTACAGATAGTCCTTGATTTATGACCACAAACGAGTCCAAAATTTCCATTGTTAAGCAAGACAGTTAAGTGAGTTGTGCCCCATGTTATGACTCAGAAGGTCTCAAAAGGTGATCACATGAGCCCTCAGCACTGTAGCCATCATACATAAATGCCAGCTGCCAAGCATCCAAATTTTGATCATGTGAATATGGGGATGCTACAAGGATCATGTGAAAAATGGTCATTAGTCACTTTTTTCCGTGCCACTGTGATTTTGAATGGTCACTAAATAAATGGTTGTAAGTCAAGGACTAGCTGTATAGCAACTTTACAACCTGTGGACTTCAACTCCCAGAATTTCTGAGCCAGCCATGCTGCAGGTCGTTCAAAGATAACAATGATACTGAAAAAAACTGACTTACAGCAAATCCCCACTGTTGCCGCATCCCGACAGTCAACAGGATAAAATTTCAAGCGCTTGACAACTGGCATGCATTTATGAGGGCTGCAGCGTCCCAGGCTCACACAATCGCCATTTGCAACCTTCCCAGCCTGTATTTGACAAGCAAAGTTAATGGGGGGAAGCTGGATTCACCCAACGATTGCATGACGCACTTAACACTTAAGTGCAAAAAGGTTCTACTTTTTTGATGGGTGTTAAGGGCCCAGACCCATTGCCAACAATCTGAAAAGTTGACCTTTCTCCAAGCTTTTGACTTTGGATTCAGACACTTGGCAACTGATGGCTTCCTCTTTCCGTAATATATTCAAGATGGACAATATTTAATATTTATTTGCTACGTATATGTAGGGATGTGGGTCTATACATATGTTGTTCATAGTATGTTTAGGTGTGTGTCATGTATGTGTTTCACTTTGAGAGCGGGCAACTAAATTTCATTTTTGATGTGTGCCATCATGCCTACAGTATAAAAATGACAATAAAGGTTATCTTATCTTATCATGTAATCACCTTTTGCGACCTTCTGACAAACAAAGAAAATGAAGAAGCCGGATTCACTTAACAATTGTGGCAAGAAAAGTTGTGAAAGGGGGCAAAACTCACTTGACAACAGTCTTGTTTAGTAATGGAATTTTTGGGCTTAATAGTGGACATAAGTCGAGGACTACCTATACACACAACCCAATCCCTCCCTCTGCTGAAAAGTTTTAATATTTTTTTTAAAAGGGGGTTAGAATGAGACGTTTGGGCAATGAGGTTTGTTGTGAATGGGAGCTTTTATTCATACTTAGGATTATGTAGAATATAAGAAAATGGCTTTTCTTTAGAAAATGCTCCTGGTTTGTCATGATAATCTCCAGTATGACAGGCTGTAGGGAGGATGGAAAGGAATGAAAGAGAGCAGACAAAAATAATTAAAAAGAGCGCATGAATCAGTTGTTAGGTTATCTTCCAGGTAGAAAACAGATTTCAAATCATTCAGATACACAAGAATTTTGCTTGCATGATATTCAGCAGAACAGCCATCCTTTCTATAATGATTTCCATGAACCAATCGCTGTCTCAGAATTACTTCCAGATGCAGAAAAATGAAGTTGCTATACAATGGAATCAATAAGCCTCTGAATCAATTGTCACTATATCTGAGCAAGAAAAGATATGGGACAAGTGGTTTTAACATCCACTTACCGTAAATGCTGGCGTACAAGGCGACCCGGCGTATAAGACGACCCCCGTCTTTATAGCCGGGCCGCATTCCTAGAACGTCGTCTTATACGCCAGAAACTACCAGTATTTCCGACGTATAAGACAACTCGGCATATAAGACGACCCCCATCTTTGGCACCGATTTCAGCGCTCGCGGAAGTCGCCTTATACGCCGGCATTTACGGTACTCAGAATAAAAGGCTAAATTTCTGTTTAGACTTCATCCTAAGGTCAAGAAAGAAGAGCTATAAAAAAGAGCTTGTCCTTCTCCATGGAGAGCTGCTTTATAGCCTATCATCTATAACTCATCAAATTTGCAGACGACACCAAGCTGGCAGGAATAGCCAACACTCCAGAAGACAGGCTTAGGATACAGGAGGATCTGGACAGACTTGAACACTGGGCACTATCTAACAAAATGAAATTCAATGGTGAAAAATGTAAGGTTCTACATTTAGGCAAGAAAAACCAAATGTACAGGTATAGTATAGGGTGTACCTTGCTCAATAGTAGTAACTGTGAGAGGAACCTCGAAGTCCTAGTGGACAGTCACTTAAATATGAGCCAGCAGTATGCTGCAGCTGCCAAAAAGGCCAACACAGTGCTAGGCTACATTAACAGAGGGATAGAATCAAGATCACTTGAAGTATTAATACTACTTTACAATGCCTTGGTAAGGCCACACTTGGAATACTGCATCCAGTTTTGGTCACCGTGATGTAAAAAAGATGTTGAGACTCTAGAAAGAGTACAGAGAAGAGCAGGGGACTCAACAAAGATGATTAGGGGACAGGAGGCTAAAACATATATGGAACAGTTGCTGGAATTGGGTATGTCTAGTTTAACAAAGAAAAGGATAAGTGGGGACATGATAGCAGTGTTCCAATATCTCAGGGGCTGCCACAAAGAAGAGGAAGTCAAGCTATTCTCCAAAGCGCCTGAAGGCAGGACAAGAAGCAACGGATGGAAACTAATCAAGGAGAGAAGCAACCTGGAACTAAGGATAAACTTCCTGACAGTGAGAACAATTAATCAGTGGAACAACCTGCCTCCAGAAGCCGTGAATGCTCCAACACGTTTTTAAGAGATTGGACAGCCATTTGTCTGAAATGGTGTAGAGTTACCTGCCTTAGCAGGGGGTTGGACTTGATGACCTCCAAGGTCCCTTCCAGCTTTTTTAAAAATTATTATTATTATCATCATCATCATCTTTAAAGCCTCCCTTTTTGAAAAAAAGCCTGGTAACAAAACTTCCAGCTTAATTTATCGCATATTAAAGAGCTTCCTTGGAAAAGTTCAATTGTAGTTTTAAGACTGTGTGGCACAAATTTGTTTATCAGTGCATCTGATTTTGAACAAGATTTTAGAACATGCTCTTTCTACAATAAAAGGAAAAATAGAGATATAGGTTGTATTTCCAACTCCAAAACTAACCACAAATGTCTAGAAGTATCTTCAATAAATGTAACCTTCAACATGTGCTTCAAGTCCATAATGGCATCTCAAGATTGTCCTCCAAAGGGATTAAAATGCAACGGCTACTGCTTTAATAAGTGAAAGTCAGTCACACACACAAAATCCACATACTCTTGAGGAAAATGTGCTCATGAAAGTATATCAATAGAAACATTAATTTTTGTATTTTTTAATCGAAGTCCACAAGCAAAGCATCATCTTACTGTTTTGCTAAGATTAGAAAACCCAATGCCAACACAGGTCATTACGACTTTTTCACCTCCCTTTCGTTCGTCTTCAAACGATTTGGTCTCAATTTTAAACATAACCTGGAAATAACTTCTTAAATGTCGCAGGAATTCAATTCTAAAAGAAAAGGAAAACAACAACTGTAAGTATACTTCTCTTTTTCTAAACTGTAGTCAACATCTGCATTTCAAAAGCAAATACCCATTCATGAAAAATGTCTACCTGATTATTTGTAAAATACATCACTCTTCTATGGTCAAATGTTATAAAAAGTGGAAAAAAATAAGTGAGCAAAATTGCATATCTCCAAAGTAAAGTTTTCAATTAATTAAAACAAAAGACATGTGAAGCTGAAAAGGATTTAAGAATATCACTTGGAGAACTTTTTAAAAAATCTGCGTGGACTTTTAATTAACTTTTCCAAAATACTATTTGGAGAAGTTGGCTTCATAAGTTTATTACTAGTTAAAAAAATATTTTTTATGACTAAGCCATGATGAATGTTTACACATTCCTATATTACTAATGGACTACTATCCATCAGCAAGGCATACAAGTTCTTCCTCTCCTTATTCTATCTCAAAATCTCCTACTTAACTCTCAAAAGCACATAACGCCCAGCAGTAATTTCATAGCATTACCCATCTCATTGTGATGGCACTATCATTCTTCAGTTATCACAGTACTGTACCTTTCATACATACAGCACCGGTACCATGATAACCGAAAAAGGACAGTTCACAGTCAAGTTACACTGACATTATT
Source organism: Crotalus tigris (assembly GCF_016545835.1). Lineage (NCBI taxonomy): Eukaryota > Metazoa > Chordata > Lepidosauria > Squamata > Viperidae > Crotalus > Crotalus tigris. The sequence continues at coordinate 224,449 of NW_024097700.1, forward strand.
CTACTGAAGTACCCCAGATCATCTGCAAACTGAAAAGAACCTTATTTTCCTTCGAAAGTCCCCAGCTGACAAAGCATGTGCAAATCCTCAAACGTCTACAAATGGCCTTGCTTCAGAGACTTAAAAAAAGAATGCATACACAGAAACACAATAGTCACACTGCAGTAAGAAGAAAAACTGGATCCATATGAAGGCCAACACCAGCTAAAGAACTGGCAGCTGTAATTTCACATTGTTGTACTTATAACTATCCTGCCTTTATTTTACACAATTCAAGGCAACGTATTTCATTTGTATCCCACCTTTATTATTTATTTTACAAATAAAAGTCGACTTATACATATACTGTACATGCTACTCCTGCCTGCTTATTTCCCCTTCAACTAAATTCCTATGAGTTGGGCTGTAAGGGAATGACTGGCTTAAAGTCACCCAGCTGGTTTCCATACCTAAGGAAAGACTAGAACTCACAGGCCCTCTGTTTCTAGTCCAGTGTACTTGCCACTATGCCAAACTGGCTCTCGGATCCAACAGAAATGGATCTTAGTCTCTCTTGAATACAATATTGACTATAATATGCTGAAAATTGTGACATGAACATCTGCTATTTCAAAATACTTTCTATTCAATGTCATTGCTATCGAAACTGCAAGCTGGGGAGTTACTCCTTATATCAGACACTTTACAAAGGAACCTGTTACCATACTTACATAATGCATGTTGGCATCTGTCTATAAAAGCAAATGCAATCCCGTCCCTGCAAGCTTCATTAGCTTGATTTACAGTGAACCGATAAGAAACTTATTCGATGGCATTACATAAACAGTAACAACATACTGCATGGAGTGTTCTAAACATCAGCCTAAGTAGTTCTTTTGGCAGCAATTAACTGTTCCAAGTAATGGCTTCCTGTCCCTTCAGCTGACAAACTGAGCAAGAACAATTATTCCTGGGTGTGGGTGAGAAAACGTACGTGTAAGGTGATAATGGTCCTAGAAGGACTTTGGAGACATCTTGCTGCCCAAGGGTCATAAGAAGTAGAATGAGGCTTTGGTTTATTGAGTCCACGCAGCCTCCCTGCAAAGGAAATGCTTTAATCATTAAGCTTTGCGGTAGACACAAACTATAGATAAAAGGGGAAAAGGAAACTGGGAGAGAGCACAGGGGAACTCTGCTCTTAACATTTCAAATATCAAAAGATAAACAAATTATTTTCACAAGTCCAGCTGCAAAGCAACATAGTCAAAATTATATCGGAGCTATTTGTATATCTTCAAATAACCCTACAACTGCTTCCTGAAACTGAAATTGTGACGCACTGTTATCTCGCAGTGCTGCACAATGTGTAACAGGCACATGGCAATCTGTTTCGGAAGTACAGCTTGTTCCAGGGAACCCATCTCAGCATGGGTGCATGTGAAATGCAGGGCAAACAAAATCAGAAACTGAAGAGCCCTCACAGTCACATGATCAAAACTCTGATGCTTGGCAGCAGGTCCACGCTTACAACTGCAGGAGCACTTCGACTTTCTCTCCTTCCCCCCCCCCCCTTTCATCTCTGCCCATTTGGCCATCTTGGATCATGCACTCCCTCAGTGGCAGTGGCAGCATCAGAAGCATTAGGGCTGAAGTAAAGGACTAGGGTCTTCAGCAGTCCCACTCAGCTGCGCCCCATCTACCCGGTCCCCTACTCCAGCCTCAGTGTCGCCATCTCAAGGCCCACACCGTGGCCAGACTTCCCAGTGCAAAGCTTCAGCTGTTGCCACACCACCTGTGCTCCACAGGCTGTCACCTCCACCTGAACTTCACCAGCTTCTGCTGCTGACAAGGCACACCTGGCCTGGCCCTATGCAAGGCAGGTGCTGGCCATACCAGGCCTTCTTCCCGAGACGGCGTGAGCTTTCTCCAAATCATGCATGGCCTTCTTGCAATGCTTCTGGGGCCTGCCAAAACATCCTGAGAAGGACACACATGAGTTGGAGAGGGATGGGCATGGCCAGCTGCTGCCTTTTATATAGGGTCAGGCTGGGCACACCTTGTCAGCAGTGGAAGACAGTGAAAGTCAGATGGGCATAGCAGGGCCCACTGCACACAGGGCAGTGGCAGATGAAGCCTTGCACTGTGGTGGCTGACCACAGTGCGGGGCTTGAAGTGGCACTCCTTGGGCTGAAATAAGAGGCCTGGAGGTGGGAGTGGCTGGCTGGGAAAGCTAAAGACTTGGGTCTCTATTTCAGTCCCAGTGCTGCTGGTGCCACCGCTGCTAAGGTGTGCCACTGTGCTGGGTAGTCAAAAGGGCAGATTTTGGGAGGGGTGGGTAGAATAGGCAAGTTGGAGGAGTTCAAGAGGAGGCAGTTCCTCACCTTACCAGGGCTCAGAGTCTGGAGGGATTCAAGCTGGGCATGACTTTGATGGAACGGATCCTTGCCTAATGACTGGTGGAACTTGGTTAATGGGGTTTCAAGGGATTTCCTTCACTAAGTGATGAATTCATGTGACATCACTCTTTACAACTGCCTCGCTTAGCAGTTGTAAAGAGTGATGTCACATGAATTCATCACTTAGTGAAGGAAATCCCTTGAAATTCCTGTCCCAATCACTGTACCGTTGTAACCTGAGGACCACCTTGATAGACTTCTTCCCATTGGTAGCCAAAAGAAAGGTGCATTTTATTTGTTGCATTTGGGAAAAAGCCTTTATATACAACGCAACTCTGCTGCTGCTGTTACCTAGAGAATAAAAAGCTTATGTTGCAATACAATATGGGCAGAACTAAAATTACATAAGCGCAAATATGGACAGAACTAAAATGCATAGGATGACATTCAAGGGAGAGACATTGACACAGCCTTCCTCAGCTTGGTACCTGCTGGAGCTACAGCTACCAGACTCTCCAAACAGCATGGAAGAACTCATGAACAAATGTGAGTCTTCTAAAAGAGCCTTCCCATCTCTAGTACCTTCCAGATATTTTGGGATCACCACATCCGGATCGCCAGGAATTCTGGAAGCTGAGATTCCAACATCTATGGAGGGCATCAGGTGTGGAGACGGACTAGTAATTATTCTTCAAAAGAGACTTAGAATCAGCCACTTACTCGGTGGATCTCTTCAAGGAGTAACTTTGCACAGTTCACAGCAAGGTCTTCTGGAAGCACAGCAGCACCCTGGCCCTGGGGATTAGAGGCCAGTTCAGCACTAAGGAAAGTCCCATTTGTAGTCTCAGCTACGAGAAACAGGCCAAAGCCAGGAGACCTGAAAGAAAGATGGGTGCAGAGGAGAAATTGAAGGGAAAGGTATATTTTTCTTGGGGGGGGGGGATGTCTTTGACAAAAGTGTCCAATCTTTGACTGCTAGGGTGGTTTCTTAACAACTATACAAGTATTTAAAACTACATGACAGCCAACCCAAACACCGACCATAAATTTGATGTAATTAATTTTTTCTTATTATCTAGGAACGTAAGAAGCAGCCTATCACTGGGTCAGGCAAATTGTCCACTAAGCCAGTGATTTATACTCTGACCAGCAACAGCTTTCTAAGACGCCTAACAAGGGCATCTCTCAGTCCCTGCTGCCAGGCCCTTTTAAGTCAGGATCAAATCAAAGACTTCTGTGGCCAATGCACCTGCTCAACCACCCAACGGTTGACAAATGATGAGGGAGTCAAAGGAAATCCTTTCCTGCAAGTTTGAAAACAGGTAGAGGCCAGCAGCTCTAATCCAGTGATTCTCAACCTTTCTAATGCCATGACCCCATAATACAGTTCCCCATGTTGTGGTGACCCCCAAGTGGGTGTGGCCACCAATAAGAGGGATTAGGACAGCTAGGGAAAAGGGAAAAAAATGGTGGACAGCATGGTTTGGCGACCCCCGTGAAATGGTCATTCGACCCCAAATGGGGTCCCGACCCACAGGTTGAGAACCACTGCTCTAATCAGAAAGTCTCCAGGATGTCAGAAAGATGGGAGTGAGCTTGCTAACAGGTTCAAGAATGAGAGGGCAAGCTCTCTTTCTCCAAAGAGGTAATCCTAGTTTTTCCAAAATCAGGTTATATGACCTAGTGCAGGCATCCCCAACCCCGATCCAAGGACCAGTAACGGTCCGTGACCAGTTAGGAACCGGTCCGCGTAGCTGGAGGCATGCGGCGAGTCTGCAGGGGTCTGGGCAGGGGCGGGAGAGTGGCAGAGCAGAAGCCGCTTGCTCAGAGCAAAGGTTCTCCAGCGGCTGCACTTGCAACTGGCTTGCAACATCTCAGTTCACATCCTTCCTCCTCCTGCTTCTTCTGCTCTCTTTTCTGCCTCCTCCTCCTCTGCCTGCTTCCTCTCCCTCCTACTTTTTCTTCCTCCTCCTCCTCTTCTTCCTCACTTTCCTCCTGTCCCCCTCCCGGAACCCCAGCTGGGCTCGTGCTCCCTTCACGCAAGTCTCCAAGTTTGCAAGCCATGCACACGCTTCTACCTGGCTTGCCATGTGGGAGGGGGAAGAGGAGCTACATTTCCCTTTAAGCACTGTGTCTCCAAGGGAATCCCTCTCTCATCTGCACCATTTCCAAGGCTGCTGGGCTTGCGCAGTGCCCTCCCCCCCTCTCTTGGTTTTCTCAGCACGTCCATCATCGTACTGGATCTTTGGTTTGTTTTGCTGGAAGGCTGAGTTTAGGATTGTCTTTTTTCCTTCCCATTTTCTTGGAGACAAAGTGCTTAAGGGGAAATGTAGCAGAAAGTCACTGGTCTAATCTAATAAAATATAATAATAAAGTGCATTATTTGTTTGTTTATTTAGAAAATTTAGAATAAACATAATGAATCATCCTGAAACCTCCCCCTCCCCCCCCCCCAATCCATGAAAAAATTGTCTTTCATGAAACCGGTTCCTGGTGCCAAAAAGGTTGGGGACCTCTGACCTAGTGGGTAAGTAATTAAAAGCTGAATGGACTAAAATGGGCATAAGTCATCTGTGGTCTACATGAAGTTCCCCTTTGGCCTCCACAAGGAATTCCTAGATGGTACTACTGATAGCAATACATATTATTAGATAGCACTGTGATCTCATGAAAATCTCTGAAGTCATATAACATATACCTTCAAAAAACATTGTCTGAAAACTTACTTCCCGGAGCTGGTCCCTTTCATATGATCGGTATGAATGTAAATATCCGGTAGGAATTTATTCAAGATGCTCCTTGCAGAATCCACCATTCGGTTTGCTATCTGGGGGGACACCCTGACTGAATACCTGGTTTAGAAAGCTAAGGAAATATTTCTGAATACACTTGAAAACAAAAAGAGGGTCAGTACCAGTGGTGCCTTTCCTTCGTGAATGCATGCACATCTATGCACAATACACATCTGGATATTTTGCAACAAAGAAAAGCAAAACAGAGAATGTACATTTAAATCACACTATGCATGTACTACTTATACCAATGTTCTTCTGGTTCAAAAGTTCATACCAAATCCATTGACTGCAGACCCTATAGAAAGCTAGAGTGATGTTATGCTGAACTCCAGACAATTTACCAACTTATTGAATTTCAAAACAGCCAACTCAAAATGGAAAAAGTGGTGGCAACTCCTCACCTGGATTTGATGTTGAGGAGATGGCTCGTATGGTTTAATGTTAACAACCACCAGAAATCAGATGGTAGTTACCCCCCATCCCCTGCAAACAGTACCTGAACTTAGCTCCAGTATTGTCATTATTTGTGAGTGATAAAGCTGGAAGAATGAAGATCACACAGGAATAGCTATATAATAGTTATTATATAACCAATGAAGTACTATACTCTATCTTCATGTATTCTTTTCTGGTGAGTGTCACAACTGGATTATCTCTTTATTATTTTCTCATGCTATTTGATTCTGTTTTATTAGTAACAGATACCAGTTAAAAAAAACTTAGCCATAGTTGATTCACTGATATTAATCCAATTAAACAATGAATTTAGATATGAATGGACTCGTGAGGAATTAAATACTTGCATGGTCTAACACTGGTTTTGGACTTTGTTCCACAGCTGAGAAAAAATGCTGTAATGGACCCATCTGAATTCCACCTACTCACTATATGCTTGGAAAGTGAATCCCTATATATTGCTAGAAAATTCAGGCTACTTATCCACAGCTCAGTTATCGATGTTCTTGTCTTATGTAAAGTACATAATATGGCTAATTTATATAAATAACAAACGTTTTATTCTTTTTTGTATTTTTATTACATTCTTGTGGGACTGCATTACTAGCTATCCAGGACCATGTGCAACCCAAAGGCTGCAGATTGGACATGCCTGCATTAAGAGGATATTGAACTAAAAACTAAATCTTTGCATGAAAAGAGCAGTCTAGAATTCTCTTCAGACACATTCAAAGAAGGATACGCCATACCTCTGATACGCTTAATTTTACCGGGGTCAACGTATTGAATAGGTTTTAATACTTTCTTCACAGGACAAGCGAAGACCACTTCCCCTCCTCCTTTGGGGGGCATACCCCGCCTTACAATCTGAAAACAAAAGAGAACCCTTGAATGTTTGTCAAAAATCCAGAGGACTGATAAAATTGTAGAAAATTGATGCACCTGTCAAAATGAAGAGAAAGAAGATGGGGCCACCAATACTATGGTCAAATATGAACTCATAGAAAGTTATTTTTTAAAGACATCTCTTAATTTCAGTGACGTTCTGATCAATAGCAAATTCTTACCTTCAATTCTAATTCTTCACCATCAATTCCAAATCTTTTCAACAAAGGTAGAGCAGTTGCCTTCAGAACATCCACCTGAAAGATTCATTACAAAACTATTTTTGTTAAATGAGAACATTTTCAATAGTGAAGCAACAAGAAATTAAAAGTCTATTATGAAAATAAAAATTAAGTTTGTATATTAAGTGACAAGTTAAAAAAATGCAAGATCATAAATTAGCAACCAATAAATTATCCCTCAATCCTGATGCATAAATTAGCTATTAATCCATTCTTGTTTCACAGACAATGAATGCCACTGAAAATCTGCTGTTTCTAGGAAAACATTTCTATATAAAAAATGAAGTTATTCTTGCAGCATATCCATATAATGTGGAATCCTTGCTGCTCTCTGAGCTTTGTTGTTTTTTTGCAGACATTTCATTACCCAACATTTCATTACCCAACATCATCAGTGCTAGAAGGGATGGGGTTTGATATCTGTTTATATACTAGTGGCTTGCCCTGTCATGTTGTTGGGAGTATTTTGTTTTGTTCTGGCTAGTTCCTTGGGCAATTCCTCTCACCAATATTGACAGAGCAAGTCAGTGGGGATAATATTTTGGCATTCAGTTACAGTTATTTTATCCAACAACACTGAGCCCTCCAGCCTACAAAGGCAATCAGCTAACCAAGAAGATTTTGGAAAGGAGTCTCAATTGGCCAAGGAGGAAAATGTAATTGGTCCCCATCCATTTTTATAAACAGTTTAAAATGAGAAGGATATAGTTCGCACACTTTTCTCCTTCTCATCTATTTTATCCAAAATGTAAGAATGAAGTAAAAGTGCAGATATATTCAGATGGTCCAACTGGTGGAGTCTCAGAACCTGTAAATGTCTTTCCCTAGCTTGTATTTATAGACTTATAGATGTATTAAGCTATTGATGAATAGTTTTCCAAATACATACATGGAATTTTGAAAATGGATTGCATTTTCAGTTTATGTTTATATTGATCAAGATCAACTTACTGTATCAGAACCAATGCAGAGTATATATGAGCTGATTGAGCGTCAAGCAAAGTACTCAGGGGTTCGCCCTTTGTTTTTCCTCAAGACTGACACTGACCTTTAAAAGGATAGCCACATAATATTGCATCTTGTTCCCAAGGCACTCCCCTTTACAGACTTTTCTATATAGATTATATTATATGGGAAGGCATAAAAATCTACATAGAGCTGAGGAAATGGCACATTGTTCTTGGGAGTCACCACATACAAGACTATGCATGGCTCCTTTCCCCAACAGTAAGACCTGCCCCGAAAATAAGCCCTAGCTTGATTGTTGGGAGTGGGTCTAATATAAGCCCTACCCCCAAAATAAACTCTAGTTTTGGGTGAGGTGCGTGCCTAAAAATCAAGCTCTGGCGGGGGGGTAGAGCTGCCCCATGCGACCTGCACCTGCTTATCATTGCAGCCAGGCCTCCCATGAACTGACACTTGCCTCGCCTCACCAACCCACTTCTTCTGCAGTGCCCCCCGGCCTGCATTTCGCCATCAAAGGCCTTCCAGAAAGGCCTCTGCAGCCAAGAACCAAGCTACGGATAGATGCTTTTCCAGAAGGCCTCTGACAACGAAATGTAGGCCGGGCGTGCTGTGCATGCGTCAATCCGGAGCTCCATTCTCAGCTTCAGAGGCATTTCCTTTGACTGGGCAGAGCTGTCGGTGCCACCACCGCGAGGTGAGACTATGGAAAAGACACTATCCCAAAAATAAGACCTGGTACCTCTTTTGGAGGCAAAAAATAATAATAAGACCAGGTCTTATTTTCGGGGAAACACGGTATGTTTCTTCTACAGGCTTTTCTATGCACTGGATGGAGCACTGCAACATTTGAGAGTATGCTTCCTCTCTCTCTTTAATGCCCAAATCCTAATTTGCAGGTAGGGTTTTCATAAGGGAATTCCACAGAGGAAACTACATATTCAAGAAGATTGTGCCGTTGGAATCAAGGAACCTTTTCTGTATGGGTCACATTGCATGTAAAAATGAGGTGGGACTTCAGTACAAGTAGCCCTCAACTTATGACTACACTTGGGACCACCATTTCCACGTCTAAGCCAGGTAATTGTTTAGTGATTCATGTCTGATTTACGACTTTTTGCCATGATTGTTAAGCGAATCACTGCAGTTGTTAAGTGAATCATGCAGTCGTTAAGCAAATTCAGCTTTCCCCATTGTCTTGGTTTGTCAGAAGCTGGCTGGGAAGATTGCAAATTGTGATCACATGACCTTAGGATGCGGTAACCATTTTAATACAAGCTGGTTGCCAAGCACCTTAATTTTGATCATTTAAGAGTGGGAATACTGGTCATAAATGTGAGAACCAATTATAACTCACTTTTTTCAGGGCCAGTATGACTCTGAATGGTTGCTAAACAAATGGTTGTAAGTTGATGATTACCTGAAGTGCAGATGCACGCTATTTTGACACACACCACACTCCCAAAGGATGCCCTTGACTCTAACCCATCTCCTTTTACAATTCTGTGAAAGCTCTCTATGGACAATATGCTAGGAAAAGATAAATTGGTAGATCTTCAACTTACTGATGGATCTATCTGATCATTGGTTATACCGCTGAGGACAATTCTTAGTGCATGTTTCATGAATGGGGCTAAGCAGAGAAGACTCTCTAGATAATATCCAATACTTCGATTTGGGCTGCAATCATGTTCCAGTGACCCTCCGTGGAGCAGACCAGGCTGGTAGTACAAAGTTGTACCTGTAAAAATAAAGCAACAGAAATGTTATTGCAAAAGCTACATAATAAGACAAAAAACAACACATATGGCTTGCCTGTCAATCAGTCTCTATCATATGTGCAAATGACTCTACAAACCGACAAAAGGGCTTTGTGGCAATTAATTCTCATTGTGCAACCAGGATGTTACAGCAATGGGTGGGAGAGAAAATAAAGGTTAGGTATAGGAAAATGCATAGAAAGGTCAGGTCAATCCCCCCCTTCCCCTGACTTGCACTATCAGGTGTCCTGTAAGAGAACCTGCCAATAATTACAAATAAAAGAAGCCTTACAATATACAAAACAAGAAAATACACATTCCCTTATTAGATATAATTTGCGGAAATGGCAAAATCGATTTGTTTGATTAAGAAAAATATAATTGTATTTGTTAGTGACTGGAAATCCTTTACGGACTTTTTGATGAAAATACAAAATAATAAGCTTGTGATTTATGGGCTTGATTTTTAGAGAGAGGGAGAGGGAGATAAAGAAAAACGCATTTCTAACTGCTGCAAAGAAGATTGGAAGTCACTTCCTTACATTTTTCTTTATTTTTCTCTCTTTTCCTCTTTTATTTCTTTTCTATTTACTTTTCATTTTTTAACTTTACTTTTGCTTTTCTTTAATTTTGTATTGTTTTTACTTTGCAAATATTACGTTAATAAAAATGAATAGCAATAAAAAAAGAAAATACACACTCCCTTTCCCAGATCTCTATATCCACAGGCTTAAGCACTTGCAACTGACATACTCACAATTTTTTTTTCACCAACTCTATCAATTCTATGTTTCCTCCCATATCTACTTTCCAACTGGTGAAACTCTTCAATGGAGGCCCCCTTGTGCTCTGCAAAGTTGGATTCCCAGTATGGTATATGACTATGGGCACCTTTCTCAGCAGCCATCAAGCTCCATGAGAGCCACCTCTCTTTATGCTGCTTTTAATTTTTTTTAAAAAAGGAAGCTAGCAAAAGTGGACCCCTTTAACTTTTTTAAAAAAAGAAATAAGTGATGGGCAGTTGCAACGTAATTCTTAGCCTGGCCACAGATCCAATTGCCTAGAAAAAGAACTTAGATGAGAAAAAGTAGAAGGAAGGAAGATGTCCATCAAAACAGGGGTAGGATAAAAGGAAGGGCAGATAGCATGTAGTAAAATAGTGCTTTTAAACGATTATGTTCTCTAAAATTCCAAATATGCCATCAACTCCAAAAGACTGGAGCTCCATTTATGCCAATATCACTAAAAATATAATCCTTACCTGTTTGGTTTATTTCAATCCTAGAGCCATTGGTTATCTTGTCAATCAGCCTGAGAAAGTTTGCTTCAAAATCTGTCAGAGAAGCATACATAAGATTAGATTGCTGGTATTCAGCAGCTATTCCAAGAATCTTTATGGAAATCTTCACAAATCAAACAGCATATAATTGTAGTCATATTACAGTTAAAATACTTGGTTGATCATGTGGTTAAAATAGACAAGTGAGTAAAATCTACTCCAATTTTACGATAGAAAAAAAATCAGTAACAGTAAGATTTTTTTCCCTCCCAAAATCTCCTATTTGCCATCCTATGCATATGGTCACGCAATAAATCTCTCCTCCAAGCAAGTATTCAAAAGTTTCAGTTGTTCACTTCCCAATGTTACAAAACAAAATCTGTACTATTGTTCTAACCCAGTTCTATTTTTCTATTTGGGCAATTCAGGCTTTTTTTTTTTTAAGACGATGGAATTAAAGAATGAAATAGGGAATGTATCTACCTTGTTCCTTATTTTGGAAAAGGGGGGAAAATAAGGCCAGGGAGATTTATCACTTTTGTAATGAAACGTCAGCAGGTTCCGGATAGAAGGGGGGCAATATCAAGAGTCAATACAGTGATGGGTAACCATCATACAAAAGAGTTAATGTAGAGAGACCCACATAGCCACTATAACCAAAAATATTGCAACACCACAAGAGCACCAACTTAGCAGAACTTGCTAATTACTTCATATTTTAGCTCTGAATCTTTTCTCTTTCATTCCTGCTGCCCTTATTGTGTTTTCTTACCTGTTAGATTTGGATTAATGTCTTACTGTAGTGAAAAAGCAAACTCACTACCCTTCGTTAAGAAATAAATTTGAGGAGTTCAGTGGTATCAGTGCCAATTCGAATAGCTTTAAATTGGATATATAGGTAGTCCTCGACGTGCAGCCACAACTGAGCCCAAAATTTCTGTTGCTAAGTGAGTTTTGCCCCATTTTACGATCATAAATTAATTGAACTTGAGGTGGTCAATCATATTAACTTTCAAATTGACCCAGGACTTTAGCGTTGACCTCTTAAGGCAGAGGACTGAAACTCTACTGATTGAAGGGCTACAGCCTTCACAGGGCATGTCAAGTCAAGGTCCTTTTTAAAGGCAGGGTTTCAAGAACACTTTAGGTACATATGTTGCTCATTAAAAATCCCCTTATAAAATTTAAACTCACACTCACACATCCTGTTTTTACAATAGGAAAAAACACTGGAGAACAAAGATCCAGAATGCAATCTCATCTTACATTTGATTATTTGCAATCATAAAATTGTAGAGTGGCAATAGTTTATTTAAAATACCCTTTAACTACTATATACTGTATCTGCACATAACCCAATAAAAAGTATTGTTCTGCAGGTTTTGGACACTTTTGCCTGTTTCTTTAGACAATAAAAGAGTGGATTTAGTTAGTTATTGGTATTATAATGCTCAAAATGCAACATCACTTCCTATTATGTGGATCATGCACTATAGAGGCTTTGAGGAAGGGGGGGGGAGGATAAAGGTTACTATATGTATAAATTACTTTGGAAGGCTCATTGCTCTTATAAATGCTTATGTTCTTTTGACTTATTTTCTGAGGGTTTAGAAATTGACCAGTGGATAATAGGAGAGATATGGCAGGTTTTTATTGTTGTAAATAATCAGTGCAAGGCTGGAATCACATTAATTCTCCATCAATTACAAAAAGTCTGAAAATCTCATCTCTCTCTACATTTAAATGGGCTTTTTCCTGCTGAGAGTCTTATTTTGAAGATTATTCATAAATTTGGGGTATGCATATATTGATATACTTAATTTTCTGTTTTAGTAAGTAAGTTGGCTTAATAGAAATTAAAATGTCTGTTAATGAGGGTGACATGTGGAGGAAAAAGCTTATTTAAAAAAATAATAATACATCTAAAAAGTAGTATTATCATATAATTGTTTGATGATAAAGTTACTTCACAATTGATTTCCATAATTAGCTGGTCTACTCTGGAATCGCTGATGATTAATTTGCATCAGACTCTAGAGTAATTACAATTTGCAGTTTATATTGCTGCAGTTATGCCCTGTTTTGTAACCTAGAGTAGGAGAGAAAATGTTCTCTTTTATTCGCAATTAGGAAAAATGGGGGGAAAAATACCCTTGAATTTCAGGTTTTTTCCTCAGCTGGCAAAAGAGCAAATCTGAATCATCTTCCCTCCAGCCTAAGTGATTTCCTTTCCGCAGCTTAGGGGCAATAGGTTTCGCAAGTTGTAAGAGGGATGTCTGCATAACCAAATATCTCTCGCTTACAGCTCATTCACTCCTCTGTTTGGCAGTAGAAAAGCCCATCCGAAATATCGCCATTGTTCTTCCACTGATTTGAAGGCACCTGTGGCATTGTCACCAGTTTTTAGACACCACTGTCAGCATCTGTGCCATCCCAGGTGCTCCCAGGATAGGAATTGCTGGGAAAATGAAAGTACCATGATTGAGTACAGCCAAAAAAAAAATGGGGAAGGCAAGCAGAAAAAAGACAGCAGGGGATTTCTTAGTGTATTGAGAGAATCATGAATTGAAGGAAGAAAAAAAAAATAGGGGAAAATATAAGAGAAACAAGATGCATTGAGACTATCAGAGAAGACTAGAGGAAAAAAGGGAGGAACAAAGGAAATGCCAATAAAGTCATTATGGTACAGAAAATACAAGCAGTCCTTGACTTACAACCTTTTTTTTTTAGTGACAACAGCACTGAAAAAAGTGACTTATGACTGTTTTTCACATTTACAATCGCTGCAGCATCCCCGTGGTCACATGATCAAAATTTGGACACCTGGCAACTGGCTCATATTTATGATGGTTGCCATGTTCTGGGCTCATGTGATCATCTTTTGCGACCTTCTGACAAAAAAGTCAAAGGGGGAAGCCAGATTCACTTTACAACCGTATTATTAATTTAACAACCGCAGTGATTCACTTAACAACTGTGGCAAGAAAGGTCATAAAATGGGGCAAAATTCACTTCACAACTATCTTACTTAACAACTGAAATCTTGGACTCCATTTTTCTCATAAGTCAAGGACTATCTGTATTTCTCCTCTACAATATAGAGGAGAAAATGGTGGCTCTGCAGCGAGGGGGGGCAGGATATCTTACTTAACAACTGAAATCTTGGACTCCATTTTTGTCATAAGTCAAGGACTATCTGTATTTCTCCTCTACAATATAGAGGAGAAAATGGTGGCTCTGCAGCGGGGGGGGGGGGCAGGATAATAGAATAAGGGGACCTACAGTTGCAAAAACAATAGATGCAAAAGAAAGACATCCGGGAAAGAAAGAAGGCTAAATTAACAGAAAACAGTATTCAGTGGGATGTCCACCAGAACAGAGACAGAAGAGAGAAAGCATGCTGTATGGGAAAAGAAAGCAGCAGTTAAAATGTTTGCCTGGTTTGATTTGGGATGGAAAAATAAAGAAAGACATGGAGGGCAGAGGTACCACACAGCACACAAAAGTCAGGCACACTAGGAATTTTCATATTTGCTTCTAGCTTTTTTCTTCCAAACATCCCAGACTACAGGAAGCTATATATTTTCTAACCCTCAGTGTTTACTAAATTGGCTCCCACAAACACTTCATGTAGCTTGTGAATGGATTTTGAGTGCAAACATCTTGGCTCACACTTTGCCCTAATTGCTTTGGAGTCCCTGGCAGTTTATTCCACAGATGTGCAAGTAGAAAATGTTTTACGAAAATGGTGAACGGCAACTACTAACATAAAGCCAATAAAGAAAGCAAAATAGGATGCTAATTGAGAAAGAGTAAGGGGGAAAAGGTGTGCAACTTGGGACCCCCAGGCCAACAAGGCTCAATTGCTGCCAAATTGCAATGGAAATGTGATAGAAGGGGCACAATTGTTAAATAATTGGGTATAATATTAGTTGTAGTTAATACCTTGGTTTCTCTTCAAAGGACACAAATCTTATTGTTTATATACTTGCACTGAATATAAACTGGATCCAAATCCTCTTCCCTGGTCTCACCCATCTTTTCTCCTGAACCCACTTAAGTCCAAGACTGTGACACCGGCACAACAAAGATGAAATAGACAGAAAAGACTTGTGTAATTTTCTGTTAAAATGTGCTTATATTTATATTCTTACTTTCCACTGGGAAGTTCTGCCTGAGCGGACCCATTTCATTCCCAAGTCCAGTCTATATGTTAGATTTTAAGATGTATCAGTTTGCCAAAGTGTCGCTTCTTATAAATCTAAATTTGAACTCAAGACTTCCCCCATCCATCATTCTAAGCACTGGGCAGCCCCAGGTGGTCTCCATCACTTGAAAGCTCCTCCTGGCAGCCTGACAATCAATCACTAGTCTAGTTGTAAACCTCAATTGGGTTAGAAAAGCTCCCACTGACAATGTTGGGAGATTCTCCAGCCCAATAAAAGTTCTTACAAATGAAGGAAGCAGATGTTCCCTGCGGATGGGCTCTAGAGTAAACCTCTGGTCCCGATGACCGACCCACATTGGATCTCCTAAAAGCTCTTACTTTCTTAATAAACAATAGTAACAGGAGGAATGAAATCTAGAACAAAATCAGCAGAAGAAAAGATGAATCATCCTCTTTTTTCCAGTAGTTAAGGCAGTTATGTTTACATGCACACACACTCCGGATCCAGCAGCAGATGTGGCCTTCTAAGCTGATAAAGTTGCCCACCAGTGTTACAGAGTAGTGATGTAAAAAGGGAAGTAAGACAGTTCTGTCTAAACAGCAAGGAAATACATAGCAAACTCGCTTCATAGTACTGAACTGTCTGGACCTTCATCTATTAACCAAGTTACTGAGAACTATATATATTCTTCAGATCATGACAAAGCAATCAACCAACAAAGTGATTGTAGAAGCAACTGATGAAGTAAAATATCAGCCTATCTAATAGATGCAAAGTTTAGAAAGACACTCTAGAAAATTATGCAATAAAAAAGCTTTTAAAAACATAAAATCAGGAATTGATTCCTACCAAAATATTTAGAGTTGATCTACCTCTAACCTTATGAGTTAGCTACTTTACAATTTAGGAATAAACATTTGTAAGTAAGTGGAACAAATTTTAGCTGCAACACCACACACAATAACCAAGGGGTAATTCCCAATAGAGTGGAGCTAATTTCCAAGGAAGCAAGTATAATTGCACTGAATATCTTATGTAAAAAATCTATATGCCACATTTTTTCATTGCATGAGGCAATGTAAAAATGAATAATTAATGGAAGAGTTCTAGGTCATTTGTGGAATAATTCTTTTTGAATTTTGAATATCTCAGCCACATGCTCTAACCAGACAGGACAGGAAAAATTCTTTTATGAAGCAAAGCTGTGTTCTTAACCCCAGGCACCACATTGTATCGAACAGATTCAGTCACACTATCACGCTAAGTTATGGTTTATGGATTCTTTGGTAATGTGTGAATTTAACACATTAGTTAAGTTAGTTAACAAACCAGGGTTTGAGAATCATTGGTTTAAAATGATAGTGTATATGAACAATAAAAAGCAGCATTCTGAGTCTAAGTAATACTACCTTTAATACTTAAAGAGGAATGGGGCAGGAGAGAGTTACAGCTCTTTTTAAGTGACTGTGATTTGAATCTACTGTCAAAGGATTTCCTTAATTAACTTGTTTAATTCAGTGCATTAATTTTAGGCAGGTGTTGTCTTAGGAACATCTCACCCAGATAGGGCCTGCTGCTGCTGCATAGATAGTTCAAGGAAGGGTTGAAAAAGCCATTGCCATATTCTACAGGTAGCCCTCAACTTATGACCATAATTGAGCCCAAAATTTCTGTTGCTAAGTGAGACATTTGTTAAGACATTTGCCCCATTTTATGATCTTTCTAGTCCTGGTTGTTAAGTGAATTGCTACTGTTGTTAAGTTAGTAACATGGTGGTTAAGTGAATCTGGTTTCCCCATTGATTTTTGCTTGTCTGAAGATTGCAAAAGGTGATCACCTGACCCCAGGATACTGCAACTGTCATAAATGAGTCAGTTGCCAAGTGGCTGAATGTTGATCATGTGATCATGGATGTTGCAACAGGCATTAAGTGGGGAAAATAGTCGTAAGTCACTTTTTCGGTGTGTTGTAACTTTGAACCGTAAGTTGAGGACTACCTGTTATTTGAAGGGGGAAAAAAATCATTTGACATTCTCTAAAGCCTGTGGTATGAATAGGGGCCATGGTGCCTAAGCATTGGTAGGGTGGGACTGGCATATCGCCCCATGGTCCTTTAAGCAGATAGCTAACCCAGTGGATCGAACCGAGCTCTTTTTCACACCAGCACACAATCTTGCGGATTACACAGATGTTCGCCTTTTAAGGCAAATCAGGCAGCGGCAACAGCCTGATAACTCGGGCTCTTCGCCCAGGCTACCCGCGGGCAAAATCAAAGTGGCTGCTCCGTCTTGTGTGCATCGACTCAGGTGCGCAGCTAGCTGCCGTTGCCTCCACGGGAATTCAATCCACCCGCCAGCCTCCTTTCAGCAAGCGAGCCTCCAACAGGCACTCGCAGCACCGCCCCCTTCCCACCAGGCTCACCCCCCCACCACCAAATCGTCCCCAGGGAATTTGCCTGGCAGTCCCAGACTAACCAACCTCTGAGGCCGGGGTTGTCATCCTTGGCCCTGATCTTGCGGATTTTCACCGGCCGCCCGCTCAGCGTGGAGAGCACCAGCCTCTGCCGCAAAAAGTTGCTCCCGACATAGCTAAGGGAAGGAGCCTGGCTCGCCATGTTAACTGCCCGGGCGCCGCTGCCACCAGCCGAGCTCAACCGCCCGGTTCTGAAGCCGGCCAAACTGGGCGGGACGGCCAAAGCTCGCCCGTTGTTATGATCCCAGCGCCGCCACGGTTGCCCTGCAGTGCCCAGCGCGCGTCCACGTGGTTTGGAACAGGAAGATGGAAACGCGAAGACATCGGCGGGGTCAAAGGAGAAGGGGCGGGACCTACGGAAGCGCCGCTCGGAAGCGCAGGCGATTGGCTTGCCGGAAGGAGGAGGAGGAGCTACGGGAGAATGAGAAGACAAGTCGGAGAGGGACGGTCGGCGGGCGGGCTGCCCGAGCTTTCTACCCGGCGAAGTGCCGTCGAAAGGGGCGTGGATGGCATGGCAGCCAGCAGCATCTTTTCCTGGTCGAGGGGGAGTAGGCTGTGTACACACGAGACAGCCAAGCACGAACCAGCCAGTTGATATGGCCAGTTTAGAGGGAAAAAAGGAGGGGGGGAATCTGATAGCAGTGTCCCAGTATTTATGGGGCTGCCACAAAGAGGAGGGGGCCAATTTATTTTCCAAGGCACCAGAAGGCAGGACGAGAAACGATGGAAACGAATCTAGAGAAGCAACCTGGAATTAAGGAGGAATTTCCCGACAGTGAGGACAATTAACCTTGCCTTCAGAAGTTGTAGATGCTTCATCACTGGAGGTTTTTAAGAAGAGACTGAACAGTCACTTGTCTGAAATGGTTTAGGGCAGGGATAGTCAACCTTGGCTCTTTTATGACTCGTGAACTTCAACTCCCAGAATTCCTGAGCCAGCTGGCTCAGGAATTCTGGGAATTGAAGTCCACGAGTCATAAAAGAGCCAAGGTTGACTACCTCTGGTTTAGGGTCTACTTAAGCAGGGGGCTGGACTAGAAGATCTCCAAGATCCCTTCTCACTCTATTCTTATTATATCCTATCAAAAGCTTCTCTGCTATTGCATAGCTCTCCTCTTTCCCCATCACATCTTTTTTCAGGTGTTGTGATATAGGTTTACGGCCACAACGGAGCCCAAAATTTCTGTGGCTAAGCAAGACAGATTTGCTTAGAGTTGGTGGCCCCTTTTATGACCTTTTGTCACAGTTGTTAAGCAAACCACCACAGTTATTGAATCATGCTGTTGTTAAGTGAGTCTGGCTTCCCCCATTGACTTTGCTTGTTGGAAACTGGCTGGGAATGTTATAAATGGTGATCATATGACCCCCAGAACAGTGCAACTGTCATAAATAACATGTCAGTTGCAAGTGTTGGGGTTTTGGTCATGTGACCATGGGGATGCTGCAACTGTTAAGTATTAAAACTGGTCATAACTCACCTTTTTCAATGCTCCTGTAACTTTGAACAGTCACTAAGTGAATGGCTGAGAGTTGAGGACTACCCATATGCTCGCAGTTCCGTTTTAGAGTATGTGCCATCCAGTGGGTGTTAACACAGCAACCACATAGGCAGACCTTCTCAGGGTTGTTCTGTCTCCAGTATGGCCACTCAGGGATGGGGTCACTTTTCACATTTATCCTTAAGATCTTTGATTTCATTTTACCATTTCTCTGCTTCTCTATCAATTAGGTTCTTCTTGGCAACTTCCACTGTTATCTTTCTTGGTCTTTGGCAGCCTCTTTTCAAATTCCTCCTGATTAAATTACTAGATTTTATTCCACAGTTCCATTTGATTGATTATGTGCCATCAAATATTTTTCTTTTTTCTTTTTAATAGTAATTGTATTTGAAGATTGCCCAGAAGTTTCAATTGACCTAGACAGCAATGGCCTGGCTGTTGATCGGTACTTACCAAATTGAGCATTGCATTGGCTTCAAACCAGCTTCCAAGTGCAAGACAAAGTGCTGTTTATAGCTTTTAAAGCCCTCCATGATTTGGCATCAGGGTACTTGTAGGACTTCTCTGTCTAGTTTTAGCTCACACAAATCATATGTCACGGTATCTGTGACTTCACATTCCACAAGGTGAGAAGAACAGACCCACAAATACTGTTTTTCTTTTGGTGCATATGATATTTGATCCTCACCCTGTTGGCTTTCTGGGGAAAGCCTTTAATGCATGATTTGATGGTACTGGTTATTGATTGGTTTATGTGTAATTGGGGATTGATAGTTTTATAATTATTGGAGAGAGCATAGGAAATGGCCTTGAAGAATAGAAAGAAGAGCAACTACCAAAACAACGATCAGACAAGCATGGCTTGAGTTCACTCCAAGAAGCTAATTTGATTGTTTCAGACAGGCCCCTCCCTAGCTCACATGAAAATAAAATGGGGAGGGAAGCACACACTCGTCCTTGCAGCTACTACATTAAATAGCTATTACATTAAAATTGTCCTGACATGTATGGCACTGATCTCTTAGTCTGGTCTACCTTATAAGGCTGACAATCATGGACATTTTAATGTATTTTTATGGATGCCGGTAATCCGCCAAGCTCATTTTGATTGTGGAGGGTTTGTCTATTAAATAAACAAATGAACAAATATTAATATTTATACATAGAGGTCCTTAGAACAAGAGTTTGCAATCTAGAAATAGAGAAAATATAATAGAAGAAAGGTGAATCGAGGGAATTCATGATAAACAGGGAAGAAAAGATTCAGTAGAAAATACTTAAATTTGCTCAAAATAAGTAATTACATAACTTTTAACATAGTAGATTTGCAGTTTATGTCTATGTGATCTTACTACTGGATTAGCAAAAACGCTTAGAATTATAGTCTGAACATTGAAGGCCTTAAAGTTTTATTCTTACAGTTCTTATAAAATTGAATTGATTTCTGCACATTCTGTGTACGTGGAAGAAATTGATGCTGTTAAGAGACTGGATGTTGGTCAGAAAGATCCATTCCTGTTGTGTAAACGTTGGATATTTTTTTTTAAAGAAAGTGAACTATTAATGGGGAAATCTTAAGGCAAATACAGTAAGCCAGCCATGTATTAACTTAGGGCATTGGTTTATGTCAAAAAATGCAATTGAATAAATCTGGATAAGTGTTAGTGTGTCCTACAGAAACTGGCAATATATTTCAAACCAAATTTTGAATCCTTTCTGCTTTTTTTTTTTTCTTAAACAATATTGTTCCTTCACTATTGGAAGAATCACAGCAGGTAAGTGTATACAACGCTCCAAATAAATCAATCGTTTTGGCTAAGTGCAATGATCTATTTTGAAAGAAATTTCAGATAATTGTTGGAGCATACTTATTGCCATCCAGAGGCCAGATTTTTCTCTCTGATCTTTCCAGACATCATTATAGCTCTTTTCCTCTCTGAGAGGAAAAGCGCTCTGTTTAAAAAATAGAATTAATTATGTTGTTATTAAATCATCATCTTCCACTTATAATCCAGCCTTCTGTCTTAGCCTCTTCTGCTTTCTTTCGATTAAAAATCTGTTGAGCAGGAAAAGACTTGACTTTTTCTACATAATACAAAGGCATGGTTTGCTTATTCCTGTTTACAGGTAGTCCTCAACTTACAGCCATTCATTTAGTGACTGTTTGAAGTTACAACAGAAAAAAATGGAAAAAATGATTTATGACTGCTTTTCACACTAATGACGGTTACAGCATCCTCATAGTCACATGATCAGAAGTCGGGCAGTATTTAGGATAGTTGCAGTTTCCCTGGGTGATATGGTCACCATTTGTAAACTTCCATGCCGGCTTTCAAATGGTCACTACACAAATTGTAAGTTGAGGACTACCTGTACTACTTTTCCAGATCGGTTCACCTGCTGTTTACTTTATTATCATTTATTGCTTTGCAAATACCTTTTTATTCTCTCAGTGCTTGTTATTTCAGTTGCTAAATGGAATATTCTAGAATATTTTAATATTCAGTTGTTTTATTTTCATGTCTTTGCTAGATACTTTGATTTACAGATTACTGATTTTACTGTCTTGGTTTTTCACTTTGTTTAAATATAATCTTAAAATTTTCATTTCTTGATTAATAATCATATATATTAAACTTGTATCTCACTCCATTCTAATATACAGAATATACAATTTTTCCATATAATTTTAATAGGATACAATAGAAAAATTGCATGGGTCATGTTGTCCATTCCAAAAATTAGTGACACCTATTGGTCATTGATGGTATTAACAATTATATTTTAAAAATTTAGTGATGTTCACTTTGTCAGCTCTGTGAATGTGATAGAATGCACTCTGGATTCCCAGGAGGGAGGGACTGCATTCCAGAAGGCAAAGAGACAGCAAAGCTTAGATAGTTTGGTCCAGAGAAAGAGAGAGAATGAGAGTTAAGTTTCCTTCCTAGCAATTTTCAGAGTATATCTATAGTGATGCAAAACAGTTGCTTTATTTTGGCAAGATTTCTGTCTATAAGTGGAGAACAATAAAGAAAACTGCTCAGAAGTAACTCTGTGTGTCTTTCTTGGTTCTTGGGACCTGACAATTAAGAAGGCTCTTGCTGATTTTCAAGCTCAGGATTAAAAAGTTTTTATATATGTCAGTCATTCTCAAACTGTATTCTATGACTCACTGGAGGAATGTAAAAGTCCAAGGGACGTTCCATGGCACTCCTTCCTACGTTCACCAACCAGAGTGCCCAATCACTTCAGCCAACCACATTTATCAATGTAATGAACAAGCAGACTGCATGTTCAAATAATTAGCTAGCAGTCCAGTCTTAGTACAGAGTTTAACAAGCCTAATTGGGATGGGACTTAATTAAGTCTTAATTTATTAATTTATAAAGCAGATACATAATTTAGCTAAAATTTAAGATACCGTATTCCCAAATTCAGTATGCATCTGTGCATATTTGCAAGACTTTCTGAGATTTAAAAACAGGCTAAGTCTAATTATACAACTGATCGCAATGACAGCAATGTATAATAAATATTCCAAATTTAATAACAGAGCAAAACCAAAATGTTTATGAACTCTAGTTGAATTCTATTCTTCCTATAGTTCATATAAATATTTAAAAGATTAGTGTCATTGGTTTTAATTGTTCCAAAGCCAAAAAGGAACCCAAACCCCAAAAAGCCCTTAAGTACCGTAATTCTTGAAATCAGTTATTGTAATACTTTTTGGGAATAGTTTGATGTCAGTTTTCTCTTTCATCCTTTAATTTTTCATGAGGAATTTTCAGCTTTACAGACTCAGCTGTGCAGTAGTTCTCAACTTATGGCCACTGTTGAGCCCAACATTTCTGTTTCTAATCAAGACAGATATTAAGTGAGTCTTGCCCCATTTTACAACCATTCTGACCACAGTTGTTAGGTGAATCACTGCAGTTGTTAAGTTACAAACATAATTAAGTGAATCTGGCTTCCCCATTGACTTTGCTTGCCAGAAGGTCGCAAAAGTGGATCACATGATTTCGGTATACTGTGAGAGACAGTGGGAACATGTAACTTATTTGATGAAAAGAAGAAATGGATGGCACAGTGGTTGTGTTGGATTACAGTGACACTAAGAGGTTGCATAACATGCCATGTGCACTAGAATCCTGATTAGAAGCATTGTCAAAAATAGAAACACATAAAGAGGCCAATTTCCCAGTCTGCTCTGGAGCTTCGCTACAAGTTTGCTTGGCTTCAAGTAATTGTAAAGTAAGGCAACAAAATATACATCCCACAAATTGTTTTCCACTGTAAAGAATGTCTTAGGGCTGATCCCTGGGAATTGCACTTTTTTTCTCTTAGCCTTTCTTTTTTACAAAATGAAAAGAATTAGGGAAAAAGTACTGAAGGTCTACAAGTCAAACACTCTTATCATGGGTATCTCTCCTAAATAATTCTATAGACAAGGCTGGGAAGATACAGATAACGAGCTCTTTTGGAAGCAGTCTGAGTATTTAATTCTATAAGGCCAGTTGCCTTATATATTTTACAGTGGAAAGAATAACAATTGACTTAGATCTGTTAGCTCAAGTTTTATGCTAGAGGAACCTAACTTGCACAGAGATGCACAGCACAAAGCCAAAACCATCTACCAAAGGCCATCTTACCAAATAAGATTATATTGCCTGCCCTATACAGACATTTAGAGAGCGTACTCAAGGATCTTAAGAGAGCTAAGGGCCAAAAGACATTAGGGGCTGTTATGAAATATGCTGTCTCCAGAAAAATGCACAAACACTTCTCTTTTGATAATTGTTATTGTGGTCCTTTGATCCTCTTTATGGAATTGTGGGTGACCATGTGGTCTACGTTTTAAAGAGCCTTTTGGGATTTAGTATTTCTCTGATTCTCTTAGCTTGGGGAATACAACAGGTTTTGTATATAAGTAGTCCTCAACTTCTAACCATTCGTTTAGCAACTGTTTGAAATTACAAGGGCACTGAAAAAAGTGACTTCAACCAGTCCTTGCACTTACAACCATTGTCTCATCCCCACAGTCACATGATCAAAATTTGGGCTGTTGGGAACCAGCATACCGTATATTTACAATGGTTTCAGGTCATGTGATCATCTTTTGCAACCTTCCCAGCTGGTTTCTGACAAGCAAAGTCAACAGGAGAAGCCGGATTTGCTTAACGACTCTGTGGTTCACTTAACTGCAATGATTCACTTCAAAACTATGGCAAGAAGGTCATAAAATTGGGCACAACACACTTTAACAATCGCCCTGCTGAGCAATGGAAATTCTAGTCCCAATTGTGGTTGTAAGTTGAGGACTCTATGATATTTTTGTTTAGTTTGAATCAATATATTGTGCTAACTAGGAAAACCGACAGATTCATTAGCCAAGTCAAACACATTGTGTGTTCCTAACTTCTGAATCAAACTATTAGACCAGGGGTCACCAACCCCCGGTCCGTGGACCAGTACCGGGCCGTGGCATGCCAGCAACTGATCCGCACAAACAAAGCCCCATCCACGGGGGCACATAAAACCACGTACCCTTCAGTCCACGGAAAAACCTTTCTCCATGGAACCGGTCCCTGGTGCCCAAAAGGTTAGACTATACATTCTGGCTCAGTGCTGCTGAGGTGGCTAGCTTCATACTAAGCCACAATACGGTTTTAGAATATATCAATGGTACGACTTCTGAAACTTGCCCAAATGATGTCTCAGATGGACTGTATGAAAATACTGTAAGAAATTTAAAGTATGCAAGCCCAGGGAATTAAGAGCAACCAGACTTGTCTGTATCACCTTTTTCAATTTGTTCTTTCACATCTGCTCCCTCATAGCCTGGAAACTTCGAACCTAGAATATCCACAGGAGTGCAACCGTTATCTGCAGACTGATGACAGTTGCTCCAAATTTATGTAAAATGGCTTCGTAAAGAGTGGGTCCATGTTGAAGTTAAGTGACACGGGAAACAACTTCGATAGAACATTGTCTCTCTAGATCAGTGTTTCTCAACCTTGACAATTTTAAGGCATGTGGACTTCAACCTTAAAATTGTCAAGATTGAGAAACACTGCTCTAGATAATTCTAGAGCTGTGGTTTTGAACTCAGAAACTTTAAGAGGCAAGCACTTCAATTCCCAGAATTCCCTAGCCAACATCTTAAAGTTGCTTAGATTGAAAAGCATTATCTCCTAGAATTAAACTGGTTCTACCAGTAACAGTCAGAGATACAGGAGACAGGCCATTATAGATGTTGTGTTGCATTCAAAAATATTTACACACAGAAACATATTATTTTTTAGACAAACTTTACAGGTGAGATACTCAAATTGCTCACATAAAGTTTATGATTATGGCTTATATTTCAATTACCTTATTTCCATAACAAGCTGATTTATATGTTGTGAAAGGAGTGAACTGGAGGCAGATATTCTCAAAGTGACCAACTGACTTCAAAGTTCAGTCAAATTCCTGAAGAGTTAATACATTAAGTCTGAGACCTAACTGAGCACTGTAACTCTCAGGCTTTAATAATGTGCAGCCAGACAGCTACATTGCAAACATCATCTATTTACTTTACATTTAACAAAGCAGCTACCCTCCTTCCTTTGCCGTTCATTTTGGGTTGGCCAGAACGGACCCAATACAATAAAATAAATAAAACAAACTTCTTGCTACCATATTGGTTGTCCTGATTTTTTGCAGGTCAGATCTGATAACTGACTGATGGTGATATCTGTGGGGAAGGAAAGAAGGAAGGAAGGAAGGAAGGAATTTGTAGACCGAAGCGGTAAAACGAGGGACCTGAGCCCCGCAGGGAGGCCTGTTTGCAGCTCGGAGGCCGGGCTTGCGGCCGGGGGAGGAGTCATTCCGGGCTGCCTCGTCGACTGGGCTGCGGAGACGCCCATTTTCCTGAGTTGAGCTGGTACCTGTCGGGTCGAGGCCGTGACCGCCGGGGCCCTCCGAAGGAGATGCTGGGGGCGTAGCGAGCGCCGCTGCAAGTCGAGGGAGGGGGGGGAACGCTGCGATTTTGCTTTCCTCCCATCCCGCCAACAAGCCGGCCATGGTGGTGCGGGCGGCGCTGATGCGGGCGCTGATCATGGGGGCCCCCGGCTCTGGGAAAGGCACCGTGTCTTCCCGCATCGTCCAGCACTTCGCCCTGAAGCATCTCTCCAGCGGAGACATCCTGAGGGACAACATGAATAGGAAGACCGGTAAGGAAGGCGAGCGAGGACGCCAATATATAAAACCATCAGTTTCAGATGGTTTTCAGCTCTTTTCAGCTCTTCACAGAAATTCAACCATTATATCTGTTATTTTGGCAAAGAGTGGGAAAGGAAAACATGTTTTGGGCAAGGCTGATATTCAGGTGGCTTGGTTCACCTATTGGGCTAAGCCATGGTTTATTGAACAGAATTTGCAGAATATGCGAAGCCTCTAGCGTAGTGTTAAATGTGAACCAAGCCCTGGTTGATCTAGATTTGAGATTCTGAAAGGGAAGGGTCACAAAATAGTTGAAAGTAGTTGCAAGATTTCCTGGAATTAAAAGCTTGCAACTATTACATGAAGCTTTGGTTGGCAGGCCTTGTAACAGTATTCTCTTCATGTGGATTTTGGGTTTTTATTTCTCCAACATTTACTTATTCCATCCCTCTACATTTGGCAATGTATGTAACTGCCATCAATAATCCTTTCCCAGCTATCATTAAAACACCAGTATTGTAATTAAATGTATTTAATTAATGTAATTACAAGTGCTTTTATTAATTTACCAGTTCTTCTTTAGTGTGTTTCACTGTTTCACCTCATTGAAGAACTTGAACCAAGCCCAGACGAAGGACCAAGTCTGTGGCACAGCAAGTGGAAATTTATTGTGGTCCTCAGAGGTCTACTTTGTTTATATTAACCATGGCTTTGTCATATTTTCCCAGTGCTTGTAATACAAGCCATCAAGCATTCTGAAGAGGCAACATATGTGTGTATACTGCGGAGATATATTTAGCATGTTTTCTAGCATACACTATCTTAATATTTCAACATGGCATGGAACACTGGCAGATTCCATCACTGGGTGGGGAGAAGGCTTCTCTAATTGATTACACTATAAATCAGGGGTGCCCAACCTTGGCAACTTTAAGACTCGTGGACTTCAACTCCCAGAATTCTCCAATCAGCATGGGAGTTGAAATCCACAAGTCTTAATGTTGCCAACATTTATACAAAATTTTTACCTAAATAGTCATCTGAATTTGATCACCTTCCTAGTATCTCAGGGATAACAGCATTAGATAGCCTATTTCTGGAAATGGATCCAGTAGCTAACATGGGATTTGATCTGAAGCTGGGGCTAGTTTGTGCTAGATAGTCAACCTTGGCTCTTTTGTGACTCGTGGACTTCAATTCCCAGAATTCCTGAGCCAGCTAATCTAAGCTGGCTCAGCTAAACTAAGCTAAGCTGGCTCAGGAATTCTGGGAATTGAAGTCCACGAGTCATAAAAGAGCCAAGATTGACTACCCCTGTGCTAGATGGACAAAGAGGCTATGTCTGAGTCGCACTGTTCTGAAGTAGCATCGCAGATATACTTTACAGTAATTGAAGGTTGTCCTGGAAACTGTTCGTTATCAGATATTGTCACTTTATCCAGTGCTGTCTGCTCAAATATCAAGGAATAGAGAAACTCTAAAAGAAAGCTTGCCCCTCAGTACCTAGGGCAGGGGTAGGCAACCTTGGCTCTTTTATGACTCGTGGACTTCAACTCCCAGAATTCCTGAACCAGCTGTGCTGGCTCAGGAATTCTGGGAGTTGAAGTCCACAAATCATAAAAGAGCCAAGGTTGCCTACCCCTGACCTAGGGCTAAGAATGAACTGATTATGTATTTTAAAATAGCTGTGGATGATTTAGCTTTATACACAAGATCTGAAAAAAAAAAAACCTAGAATAAATACCCGAGGCTTCCCAACTACATTTAATAGCAGCATCGTAAGCCTAATGTAAGTACCTAACATTAGGCTTACGATGCTGCTATTAAATGTAGTTGGGAAGCCTCGGGTATTTATTCTAGTTTTTTTTTTTCAGATCTTGTGTATAAAGCTTTCCATTCAATTAATAGGTTCCTTGCCTTATACCAGACACAGAATGGGGAAATGCTTTTAGGACAGGGATCCCCAACCCTCCCGTCCGTGGACCGGTACTAGGCCGCAGCATGCCAGCAACCACTCCGCATAAACAAGCAAAGCCCTATCTGTGGGATGCAGGCAGCCCATAAAACCACGCCCCCTTCACAAAACCGGTCCCTGCTGCCCAAAAGGTTGGGGATCTCTGTTTTAGGGTATTATATGGAGAAGAAAATTTACTTGAATCTAAAGTAGAACCTAATATTAACTAGCTCCCTAGTTAAGTCTTTTCTACATTAAATCGCGTCTAAGATTCTCGGAGACTTCCTGGACAAGTCCTTGCAGGGTTTTTTGTGTTTTTTTACAAGCTCTGAAATAATAGGCCTCATATAATTGTTCAAGCGTAATAAACCCCAGATAATGATTTTATTGCTGCCAAAGTCTTATGCCATAATTTGGAATAATGGGCCACACAAATGCCCAACAACAGGGGCCTAACCATTAGAGTGCTTGCTTATAAAGAGGGTACTTGTGAACTGCCTGCCATTGACCCATCAGCCTCTAAGCATAAGAAAGCTCTGTGCTAAAATCAACACAACAAATAGAAGCAAATATGCAAGCTGGCTTTAGAGATGGATGCTATCCTTCCTTGACTATGTTCAACTTTAGCAACACTTGGTTGAAAAATATTCATCTAAAACAGACTCTGCGTCCCTTGTATTAAGGTCTGCATTTGATTTCATTTCCAAAACAAAGTTGTGGAATAAAGTCATAAATTCTTTTATGATTGGTAGATGCCCGCTGCTGTTAATCTATAACCCTTGTGAGAATACCAATACAAAGGTTCATTGTAGTACACAAGGCCATTATGATAAAGAGATCCCAACCCAAAGAACAGCCCTTCACTTTTAACAGAACAGCATGAAAGCTTTATTTGGCAAAAATGCATATGCAATTACTGTTTGGTGCTTAGCTGGGACTTTACTGTTCTTTTGTCCCATTGCAAGGGGTCTGCTCCAAATTGTTCCAAGTGGCCCCATGTGCTCCTAATATAGTATTAAGGAAGGAGACAAGATTGACTGACATTGAAATCAGCACTTGGATTTGCTTTATTGCATTCTGGTGGAAGCTGTTATTCTTTTCAGAAGGCCTCGGTTCTTTTCTTTTGGCAAAGTTGTGCAGATTTGACCATTTTGATTCAACAAAGAATAGAACAATTTAGCAAAAAATGTAGTATTGTGGTTTTTCTCCTAGAGAAAATTAGTAATAGTAGTAAAGTTGGAAGGGACCTTGGAGGTTATCTATTCCAACCCCCTGCTCAGGCAGGAAACTCTACACCATTTCGGACAAATGGCTGTCCAGTCTCTTCTTAAAAACTTCCAGTGTTGGAGCATTCACTGCTTCTGGAGGCAAGCTGTTCCACTGATTAATTGTTCTCACTGTCAGGAAGTTTCTCCTTAGTTCTAGGTTGCTTTTCTCCTTGATTAGTTTCTACCCGTTGCTTCTTGTCCTGCCTTCAGGTGCTTTGGAAAATAGCTTGATTCCCTCTTCTTTATGGCAGCCCCTGAGATATTGGAACACTGCTATCATATCCCCCCTTGTCCTTCTCTTCGTTAAACTAGACATACACAATTGAAAATCTCTAATTGATAATTTTCTAATTGAAAATTTCGAATTGATAACCACGCATTGTACTCAAGCAATGTGCCCAAGATATGGAAACCTAACTGGATCCTTTTGCTCAGAGTCAGCAAGATAGCTATATAACTGTCCCTAAACTCTGGAGAACACTAACTTAGCAAGAAAGCTACACAACTCTCCCCAAACGTTGGAGGACATTAACCTTAGCAATATAGCTACACACCTATCCCTAAATTCTGGAGGACACTAACCTTAGCAAGTTGCAGTTGACCTAAACTCTGGAGACACTAACCTTAGGAAGAAAGCTGCACAACTCTCCCAAAACTCTGGAGGACATTAACCTTAGCAATATGGCTACAGAACTCTCCCCAAACTCTGGAGGACACTCACCTTAAGCCTCCTTTAATACACTCCTTAAGGCAGGGGTTCTCAACTTTTTTAATGCCGCGACCCCCCAACCGGTCGTAAGTCGAGGACTACTCAACTGGTGCAGCACCGTTTGCAGAATGGGACTTTTGGCGGGCTCAGCAGGGCAGAGACAGCCTGGACAATTCCTATTGGCTTTTGAAAGCCAATAGAATTAGACTCTATTCAAGAAAGTCTATTCTATTGGCTTTCAAAAGCCAATAGAATAAAGGGGAGTAGCAGAGCTAAGGAAAAGGGGGAAAAAATGGCCGACTGCGTTGTTTGGCGACCCCCGTGAAATGGTCGTTCGACCCCAAATGGGGTCCCGACCCATAGGTTGAGAACCACTGCCTTAAGGGGTTCTTGACGGCAGGTACAAAATAATTCCTGAACTAAGGCTGCATCCTTATGGGGAATGGTTCATAAAAACCATAGTTCTACTAACTATATTATGTTTTTTCTAAGGACACAAGGGTCCATCTTATCATTATCCTTTTGATGAAATGTCCAGGCAATTCTGATATATTTTATATGCAGTTTTTACCAGACCAGTATGATTCCATTTCTGTGAATGTGGTCAAATTTTGTTACACTTCAGTAAAACCAGACATTCTTTGATTTCATCCATGATCTAAATATAAACTTTTATTTTGTTTCATCTGATTGTTATATTCTGATGAGTGACCATATGAAAAGTATGTATATATGTATCTTCCTTTTTAATGCATCAATGTGAGTATCCCCATATCCATCCTTTTTAATACATCAGTTTAGTATTTGGGTTAGGGATAGATTGTCATGGAGAAAAGCTATGTGGTTGCTAGGAGTCAAAAATAACTTGATGGCACATATTAGATTAGCATTGGAAATGTGCAAAGAATAAAGAACAGTTCTGTTGAATTCTGCCCTGTTCAAACTTTTCAAGGAAAAATATGGTTTGGCAAGGAGTATGTGGATATTGCTGATCTTTTAACTGGTTTTATGATTATTTTTAAGAATTTTGTATGAATTGTTAGTTGATTATAAGCTGCTCTTTTATATATTGTAACACAGTGTTTTTTATTTCGACATTTCAAAGTGATGCTTAGAGAGCCAGATTGGTGTAGAGGTTTTAAGGCATCAGGCTAGAAACTAGGAGACTGTGAGTTCTAGTCTGCCCTAAGCACAAAGCCAGCTGGGAGACCTTGGGCCAATCACTTTCTCTCAGCCCTAGGAAGGAGGTAATGGCAAGCTACTTCTGAAATCTTACTGCAGGAAAGACTTATCCAGGCAGCCTTGGACATGATTGAACATAAGAAAAAACGTGATGCTTGGAAATATGCTGTGTCTGAAGTTCAGTTTACTTCACAACTGATGGGTGGTGGGTTGTTCTACTATGTTTATAACTTTTCCAATTGAACAAATAGTAGAATCTGTTTAGCTTCTGAGCATCGTTCTCTGTCATGTTTTGCATAATATGCCTAAACATGCATTCTGTTGTACAGAACCAGGATAGAAGAAGGCTCATGCTTAACCTGCAAAGCCCAAGTTTTCTAAATTAACCATTGTGATGAATAACACTACAATAACACTACAATAATCCATTAATCTGTAATCTGTTAATCTGTAATCCTAGAAAGATGGGTTGTAGGGAATTTGGACAACTGATTTGCCTTACAGCTTGAATTCTGTTTATGAGAATAATTTCCATAATATTATAGCATGGTGAAACAGACTTGAGATTATTCTTAAATTGTAGTATAACCTACAAACAGCGAATCTATAAGCAGTAGTATAAATAGGGAGAAAAAAAAGCCTTAAATATGAATATGTGAAAAAATCCAAAGTGATAGATATGTACTGGATTACTTTTTAGATTTCTAAAGACTAGCGTAATGTCACTAAATATATATATTCCATGTTGTTTTGATTGCAGAATTTCCTCTGCACGCCCTGAAGCCAGTTTAAATAGTTCCAAGTTCATATAAGTTAAACATTTACTTGTACGGACACTTAAAGGTTAACGTCACTTTGCTGAGTTTAAGGTCTTGCTGTTTCTGGAGTATGTTAGCGGTTGCAGAAAGTATGTTTAGTAATAGAGAAGGAATATGAGGGAGCACAGATTTAGAATGTTTTCCTTAGGGCAGGAAAGAAGATGTTATTTGCTTGAGCAAATCATGAGCTCCCCTTTCTCTATAAGACAATAAGATAATAATGAGGTTTTCAAGTTGTGTTTTGTGAAAGATTAGCATATAACAGTGGTGGCGAACCTATGGCACACGTGCCAGAGGTGGCACTCGGAGCCCTCTCTGTGGGCACGCGCACTGTCGCCCCAGCCCTGCCTCCCCCCGCGGCCCCCTCCCCAGCAGCCCTCCTGGAGGAGAGCTGCCCCCGGGCACAACCTGCATCGAGCAGCGCAGCCAAGGACACAGCCAGGCAGCAGAGACAAGACTCCGCCCTCGTGCCTCATAGCATGCAGATGATGCTGCTGGGTGTGGGCGGAAGGCGTGGCTGCCATGGCGCTCCAGGGCTGCCGGGGCAATCGGCGGGCCATGGAGGCGGTGCGTGGTCCTGTGGGTGGGTGGGGCAGGGGGCGGGCAGGGGCAGAGCAGGCAGGAGGGGAGGAGGAGTGGAAGCAGGGGGCGGTTTTTGGGCACTCGGTCTCTAAAAGGTTTGCCATCACTAGCATATAGGAAATGGAAGATGAGGAAAATTATTACTGTTCATTGTTTCATGTAAATTGTGCTGCACTTCAATGGTTAGATGGCCTAGACTGGGGTCCCCAACTCCCGGTCTCTGAACGGGCACTGGGGCTGTGGCATGCCAGAAACTGGGCTGTGCAAACAAGCTAAGCCCAATCCGCGGGATGCAGACAGCATGCGAATCCACGCTCCCTCCAGTCCACAGAAAAACCTCTCTCCTCAGAATCGGTCCCTGGTGTCCAAAAGGTTGGAGGCCGCTGGCCTAGACATTGGTAGTTGAATATAGATCTTTTTAACATTTATATTTTATTGTGTTCTACTAATCTAGATGAAATGTTAATATATATATTGCTAGTCCATATATTATATGCCATACGTTAAATAATAATAAATGACTGTTCCTTTTCTTTGACAAAGTCCCTACTTTATGCTAGGAAAGCATAAAGCATGGCTTACATGCTAATTCCAAGGTTATATTTATGTTTTGTTAAGCTCAGTATATGTTAAAAATTAAACTTACACAGGCAATAAGAAATGCCATTAAGTTCAGGGAAATGTGCTTTCGAGAATTTATGTGTGAGATTATTATGCACATTTCCTGTTCTTTGCTAAAGCATCACACTAAATTGCCTGACTCCTGTCAGTGGAAGCAACTAAATACACATGCAGCTTTCCAGCTTTATAGTTTGCCTTACCTTTATCATTTGTTTAATGTTTCTTTCAAATTGGAATCCTTGGCTTCTTGATTTCCTAATAAGCCAGAATCAGAAGCAAATGATAAAGTTATAACTGAAATGGTGCAGTTAAAACTAAACAGTGATAGAGTGGAAAGGCATATTATGCAAAAAGAAACATGTAATGTAAACATGTAACAGATATTATTATGACAACCACTCTGCAAGTATGATTGTATAGGCTACTCCTTATAATCACTAAGTCCCAAAGTAAACCACAGTAATTCATTAGCGCCCTAATTGATCGACCAATGTTTATTTAGAAGCCAAAATTATCCTGAGTTGTGGAATACTTCCAAACCAAGCTGATGGCCATAAACAACTTTAAGAGCCTATTAAGTAGTTGATCTGGAAAATGTCCAATGTAATTGAACAGTCTGTAAATGTAAAAGGAGAGGAAGGAAATGAATTAGCTATAGGAGCCAAAAAGCAAAGATTTTAGCTGTGAAAGGAAAGAGGAACAAGATATCTGTCATCCATAAAGACTGAATTCGAAAAAGAGTTAATTTGAGGAATGCTTATTTTGAGCAAGAATACAGTTTGATTTTGGTTTTGCAAGAGGATATTTTTTGGCCTGTATTTCTTTAACTTTTACTGAATGTGCTCATCCGTAGTGTGATAGCAGCCTTCAGGTGTAGTCCTATAATAATACTTGATTCTCTGGGGAAAATGTATAGTATATATTTTTTCTGCTCATTTTTCCACCAATAAAAGATGAATGTTGAGTGAGAGCAAAACAAAATAAAACTATAACACAATTGCATGCAAGATTCTACTTCCTTAAGATTTTTCTGTTCATTCTTGCTTCCACAGAAATTGGCATATTGGCTAAGTCATATATTGAAAAAGGGCAACTGATTCCCGATGACATCATGACCCAGCTGATGCTGAGTGAGCTGAAAATGCTAGATCAGAAGCACCTGCTGCTGGATGGTGAGAACTTGCATTGTATCTTTTCTCAATGAAGGGTAGTTTCCAGCTAGTGAATCCTATATGTTAAGCATAAAAGGTTGGTTGATGATAAGGTATTGAACAGTTACATTGTTTGTTATCAAGGAGTTTCTGATAGCTTTTAGGGGCCCTGACATAACCGGAAGTGAGCTTCTCTTCGTGAAGTTGGGCTGTAGAGATCAGGTGGGACAGCAGCTGTTGACTTACCTTCCTCCTTGCAGTATTTATTTATTTGGAAATTTTATGTTGCCGCCTACTCGCTCACAGGGACTCAAGAAGGGTAACAAACACGATTAGGGGATTGGAGGCTAAAACATATGAAGAACGGTTACAGGAATTGGGTATGTCTAGTTTTATGAAAAGACCGAGTTCTAGACCTCCCTTAGCTGCATGGGGAAGTTTAATTTTGGTATCAAGTCTTTTTGGTGGCAATATTTTCTTTTATTGTTCATTTTTATTTTTGGGTGGTGAGCCGCTCAGAGTAAGGTGGGCAGCCATATAAATGTTTTAAACCAAACCTTGCATTACATGGAATAGACCTCTAAGCCTTTGATCCTGAGTCTAGAATCTTTTCTGGGTGTCCCTGGGTTTAGGGGCATGAAGCAGACGCGAACAAAGGGCAAAGGGCAGACAGGAAGGTCCAAAAGCTTTCTAAATGACCTAAACTTTCAGTAAACTATGGGTATGAAAATAATAAAGATTAAGGATATAGGAAGAGATGTACTGAAACCATCCATGTGATGATGGTGATGGTGATGATGATGTTGTTGGAAGGAACCTTGGAGGTCATCTAGTCCAACCCCCTGCTCGGGCAGGAAACACTATACCATTTCAGACAAATGGCTGTCCAGTCTCTTCTTAAAAACTTCCAGTGTTGGAGCATTCATCGCTTCTGGAGGCAGGTTGTTTCACTGGTTAATTGTTCTGTCAGGAAATTTTTCCTTAGTTCTAGGTTGCTTCTCTCCTTGATTAGTTTCCATCCGTTGCTTCTTGTCCTGCTTTCAGGCGTCTTGGAGAATAGCTTGACTCCCTCTTCTTTGTGGCAGCCCCTGAGATATTGGAACACTGCTATCATGTCCCCCCTCGTCCTTCTCTTCATTAAACTAGACATACTCAATTCCAGCAACCGTTCCTTATATGCTTTACCCTCCAGTCCCCTGATCATCTTTGTTGCTCTTCTCTGTACTCTTTCTAGAGTCTCAACATCTTTTTTACATCGTGGTGACCAAAACTGGATGTGATCCTTAGTGTGGCATTCTGTGACAAACCAGGAGGCAAAAGCACTTATAGTATATAATACCACCAACTGTCACTGGGTTAGTTAAAGTTGGCTTTTCCGTATCTAGGAAGACTCCTGGTTACTTGGCCTTTAACTGTCACAATTTCTTAGAGAGTTATGGTTATTACTGAGAATTCTGCAATGCTTGGCAAAACGGTCTGTGTAAGATAAGGTGGCTCAGATTATGATAGTTTTAAAAGATGAAAAAAAGCACTTTCAGTTGAAATCTGAACCATTGGCTTAGCCAGCATAATGGATACTGGGTAAATATGCACATGCTGTCCCACACACCAAGGACAAGGTGGATTTTCAGATCTGATTAGATGTGACGATGGTTTGATTGCATTTCAGTTGAAATGTCATCGAATATTTCTCAATTTTAGTGTTACATAGAAATAGAAACTATCAGGATACTGCATTTTAAATGAAATGATGCAGTGCTACATGGGAATATTCCAAAATATACCTATTTTTGGAACTTGGGTACAAATGTTTCCAATTAATAAACAGGCCAAGCCATATGCAAATAAGAGAAAAGCAAAAGTATGTTAGCATAAAGCCCCCAACCTTCTGGGCACCAGGGACCGATTCTGAGGAAAAGCGGTTTTTCTGCGGACTGGAGGCAGCGTGGTTTTGCATGCTGCCTACATCCCGCGAATTGGGCTTCGCTTGTTTGCACGACCCGGTTTCTGGCATGCCACAGCCCGGGGGATTGGGAACCCCTGCCGGAAACATTGGCAGATATGTTAGTCTGGTATGCCTTGCCCAAATACAACCTGAGTCAGAAATATAGACTAAAAATTTTCTCTTTATTTATCTACACCAGTGGTTCTCAACCTGTGGGTCGGGACCCCATTTGGGGTCGAACGACCATTTCTCGGGGGTCGCCAGACAACGCAGTCTGCTATTTTTTCCCCCCTTTTCCTTAGCTATGCTACTCCCTTTTATTCTATTGGCTTTTGAAAGCCAATAGAATAGACTCTCTTGAATAGAGTCTAATTCTATTGGCTTTCAAAAGCCAATAGGAATTGTCCAGGCTGTCTCTGCCCTGCTCAGCCCACCAAAAGCCCCAGTCTGCAAACGGTGCTGCACCAGTTGAGTAGTCCTCGACTTACAACCAGTTGAGTAGTCCTTGACTTACGACCGGTTGGGCGTCGCGGCATTAAAAAGGTTGAGAACCACTGATCTACACAAACGAAGAGGACACGCCACCCATTTGAAGAGCCCCTTAGACATATAAAAAAAAAAACCCCATCCCCCACCCCTCACAAACACCCTCCCTTCCCCCCCCCGAGCTTCCCAGAGCAGAATATAGGCTTAGTTAAAAATTAACAAATAAAGATAAAAATTAAATTAAAAAATTTATATTTATATATATATAAAAAAAGTATCTATATATAACATTCTCTATATATAAAAATAAAACTTATGAAAAAACTATGTGATATTTTTTTATACCCAGTCTAAATTGTATAAATTTTATCCATTTGTCCCAAACGGCAAGAAACTTCTCTTGCGTTTGTTGCTTTAAGAAAGCCGAAATCTTTGCCATTTCCGCCAAATAGGACACTTTAAGAAACCATTCCTGCAGTGTAGGCAAAGATTCCTTCTTCCAATATTGTCCAACTAACAGCCTCGCGGCTGTAATCAAATTTAACATCAATACAACCTCCTTTGTATCACAATCTGTAACAATGCCCAACAAAAATAATTGCGGAGTAAATTTTACCCTCCTTCTAAAAATTCTCTGGATATTCCACCATATTTTGATCCAAAATGCTTTTATCTCTCTGCATGACCACCAAATATGATAATAGGAAGCATCCGTATAACCACATCTCCAACATTTGGGTTGTACGTCAGGGTACATAAGAGACATTTTTTGTGGATCAAGGTGCCATCTATAAAACATTTTATAAAAATTCTCCCTAAGGTTCTGTGCTTGTGTAAATTTGACATTTCTCACCCAAATGGTTTCCCAGATGTCCAATGAGACTGGGACACCAAAATTCTGCGCCCATCTAATCATACAGTCTTTAATTAATTCCGTTTCTGAGTCCATTTCAACTAATACCCCATAGATTCTCTTGATATGGGTTTGTCTTTGATCCTTGACTTGCTTAATAAGATTTCCATCTTCTCTAAGAAAACCCAATTTACAATCCACCTTCCATTTATCTACTAGTTGCCTATATTGGAACCAAGAATAAATAATATTTTCTTGCGCTAAATCTTCCCGTAATCTTAACTGCCAGTTTTGCCCATCCCATCTAAGTAGCTGACTATAAGACACCATATCCATTTTTACACCTCTTTTTATTCCTTCTATCGCATGCCAAGGTATGGCCCATAATGGAACTTTAAAATCACTTTTATAATATTTTCTCCAAGTCCTAAGTAAAGAGATTCTTAAAATATGAGATTTAAAGACCCAATCCATTTTTTTATTAAATATTAAATAGGCATGCCACCCATAAAGTAAATCCCATCCCTCTAAATGAAGTATCTCAGGATTTGTCAAATTTACCCAATCACTAATTAGTGTTAAAACCACCGCATCATAATATAATTTCAAATTTGGTACCTTGAGTCCACCCCTCTCACGGAAGTCTTGCATAATTTTAAACTTAACCCTTGGCTTTTTCCCTGCCCAAATAAATTTATTAAGACCCTTCTGCCACTCACTTAAGTTAATCTCATTTTTCAAAATCGGTAACATTTGAAACAAAAAAAGAAACTTGGGTAGAATATTCATTTTTATCACTGCAATTCTTCCCATGAGGGATAATTGCAACTTCTCCCAATTCTTCAAGTCCTTCTGTACCCTGACCCACAACCTTTCATAGTTATTTTTAAATAATTTTACATTAGAAACAGACAACATCACCCCCAAATATTTTACCTTATTAACAATCTCAAAACCCGTCAAGTTAGCCAAAATCTGCTTCTCCTGACTAGACATATTTTTAGGTAAGATTTTAGTCTTATTTACATTAATCTTGAAACCCGAAACCAAACCATAATGATGAATCAACTGTAATAAGTTTACTACAGAGTGATCAGGTTGCGACAAAGTAACAACCAAGTCGTCCGCAAAAGCTCTCAGCTTATATTCTTTTTTGTTAACTTCTATTCCTTTAATTTCCTGAGACTCTCGAATTTTGATCAATAATATTTCCAATGTTAAAACAAACAACAATGGCGATAAAGGACACCCCTGTCTAGTACCTTTCTCTATTGTAAAAACCTCCGACAAACCTCCATTAACAATAAGTTGTGCCGTTTGTTTTTGATATATTACCGTAAGGGCTTGTAATATCTTTTCGCCAAAATTCATTTCTTCCATTACTCTTAGCATAAAATGCCAATTCAATTGATCAAATGCTTTTTCAGCATCTAAAAATATGAGCCCTGCAGGAACTTGGTTGTTCTTGTCTAAATATTCTAATAGATTAATAATTTGTCTAACATTATTTTTCATATACCTTCCAGTTATAAACCCTGATTGATCTTTATACACAAGATGATGCACCACCCTCATAAGCCTATTTACCAAAATTTTTGCAAATATCTTATAATCCACATTTAAAAGAGATATAGGCCTATAATTTTTTGGTAAAGTAAGATCTTGATCCTCCTTTGGAATCAATAATATAAAAGCACTACGCCATGAAGGAGGAATCTCTAAACCCTGTAAGATACCATTAAAAAGATCACTTAATGGTTGGATCATCTCCTCCATTAAAGCTTTATAATAAACAGTTGTTAACCCATCCGTACCCGGTGCTTTCCCTAATTTCAATTGTTGAATTGCTGAGGCAATTTCCTCCTTGGTAATTAAGCCATTAATTTCATGTTTCTGATCCTCAGTCAGTTTGGGAAAACTTGCCTCAGCTAGATATTTATTTATATCTAGCAGTTGCACGTTAGTAGATTTGTATAACTTTTGATAATAATCCAAAAAAGATTTTTTGATCAATTCCTTCTGAAAAACTAATTTACCCTTGTAATTTATTTTCTCTATTATTCTCTGTCTCTGTTTCTTTCTTAATTGATAAGCCAACCATCTCCCAGGCTTATTAGCATTACAAAATGTATTTTGTTTCATAAACAATAAATTGGTTGCAGCTTGATCTGCTATCAACATATTAAATTGTGACCTTAATAACTTTACAGATTCTTTAATACTTTCATCAGAAGGATTTAAAATCAAGGCCCTTTCTTTTGATTTAATTTCATCTTCAAGTTCTCTACGTTTCTGAATCTGCTTCCGCTTATGACAATTATTCATTTTTATCAAAACACCACGCATAAATGCTTTACCTGCATCCCATACCATTGACATTGAAGTCCCCTTATACATATTCAAAACAAAATAGTCCTTTAAACACTCCTTTAACTTTTGAACATTCTTCTCTTGTCTGAACAAATTTTCATTAACTCTCCAGGATCTCCTTTCCTCTTTCTCTTGAGTCAGCTCCATCCAAACTGGGCTATGATCCGTCAGTGATCTAGGAAAAATCTTTACATTCTTTACTTTATTATACAAATCCGTAGTAATCAAAAAAAAGTCAATTCTTGAAAAAGATTGGTGTCTATCAGAAAAAAAAGTGAAATCTCTCTCCTCTTGATTACATTCCCGCCAATAATCCCTTAATTCCCAGTCTTCCTTCATATCAAAAAAAGCTTTAGGTAGCCTTGCTTGTTTAAGAAAAGGAGAGGAACCTTTCTTGTCCCTTTGTATATCTAAGACACCATTCCAATCACCCATTAATACCACTGATCTATAGTCAAGCAATGTTATTTTTTGATGTAACTGCTTATAAAATTGTTCCTGTTGTTGATTTGGAGCATAAAGTCCCACTATGAGTATTTTCTTACCATATATACCAAGTTCAATCATCACATATCTCCCCTGGGGATCTGATTCTACCAGACAAGCTGGTAGGTTTTGTTTAACATATATAACAACTCCCCCTTTCTTCCCAGGAGCAGAAGATATAAAATGAGATCCCAAACGAGCATTAACTAAATATTTCTGATCTTTAAGTAAGATATGAGTTTCCTGTAAGCAAATAACGTCATTGGTATGTTGCTTCAAATAATAAAAGATTTTTTTCCGTTTCTGAGGAGAATTCAATCCATTAACATTCCAGGTCAAAAACTTTGCCATCTCCCTTGGCACGCAGCCTGGAGAAGACACCATCAAGATCTGAAAGAGCTGCATGTGTTGCATAACTCTTGGGTCTTGCTCCTCCCACCGGCGATGATGCATTTCCAGAAGAATTCTCTTTGGGCTCTTTTTTACGTTGCTCCTTCTCTTTACGCTTATAAGCTGCACGAGTCATCCTCTGCTCTTTAACCTCCATCTGGCGTTGCCTTTCAGCTTGTATCATTCCAGCGGAAACCAAACCTAATGCCTCAGATTGCTGGTCGACTTCCTTGCCACTCGGAGATTTCTGACCAGATGGAGTTGAGCCTGCACCCAGGACCGAAGTATAAAACTCTCTAGCTTTGTCAACTGTATTCAGTCTGTAACGTGTCCCCGCATGGCTCAAGACAATACCCATCGGAATTTCCCATCTAAATGGCATCAATCTAGCTTTAAGCTCATTGGTTAAAAAAGCATTTTTTATATGTTTAGTTTTTTATTTTTATTTTTTTGTATATGTTGTTTTTTGTTTTGTATTGTTTTTGTCTTTTTGTAAAATTTATAAAACTTTCAATAAAAAAAAAAAAAGAGCCCCTTAGAAAGATGGAGAATCAATAAAGGAGAATATTTGCCACTCGGGGTTGAAATGAGGGGTCCTTGGTGCTCTCCGAGTTTGGTTGTTTTCTTGCAGGTGTTTCATTACCCAAACTAGGTAACATCATCAGATGATTCATTTGGGTAATGAAAAGTCAGCAAGAAAACAGTGAAGCTCAGAGAGCACCAAGAACTCCTCGTGTGGAGAAACACTTTAACTTTAATCACTTCAGTCATATAGGGTTTGGAGTGAGTTCTTTGGTTGATTAATATCATTTGACATATCTCAGTGGTTCTAGGGTGTAGCATGAAACATCCCATAATTTCTTAATACGATCTTGTTAATGCTTATCTACATATTCAGGAGGCTTAATGTTATAATGAGTTTGCAAGTTACTAAAGTTCAAGTCTATGTACGGAGAAAAGAGAATCCTTGTCCTTGGCAAGTTTGAAACAGTTCTCTTATCAGGCTGTACTTTCTTTATTCCTTCAAGAACTAGCAACATTAATCAAAGAAACATTAAAGAACTAAAAACATTTTATTAAAGACTAAACATTAAAGAGCTAAAAACAAAGAACTAGAAACATTAATCAAAGACAGCCAGTTTAGTCTAGTGCAGGGGTAGGCAACCTCGGCTCTTTTATGACTCATGGATTTCAACTCCCAGAATTCCTGAGTCAGCTGACTCAGGAATTCTGGGAGTTGAAGTCCATGAGTCATAAAAGAGCCGAGGTTGCCCACCCCTGGTCTAGTGGTTAAGGCACAAGGTTTGAAGGCGGAAACTGAGTTCAAGTCCCACCTTAGCCATCAAAGCCAGCTGGGTGACTTTAGGCCAGTCACTCTCTCTCAACCCAACCCACCTCACAGGGTTGTTGTTGTTGTGAGGTAAATAGGAGAAGGCAGGTGTATTGAATATCTTCATTGCCTTGAGTTGTTTATAAAAATAATAAAGGTTGAATACAAAAAAACAAAAACAAAATCTAATTACTGAAAACATTAATCAAAGAAACCTGACTGGGCTGATCTTAGTGACAGTTTATTTCTGTACCTTTTAGCTATCTGCAGTGGCATTTTGTTTTTCCATAGGCTTCCCCAGGACTGTCCCACAGGCTGAATCGCTGGATAAGGTGTGCCCAATTGACACCGTGATTGTTTTAGATGTTCCTTTTGAGACCATCAAGCAACGTTTGACTGCACGCTGGATCCATCCTGCTAGTGGCAGGGTGTACAATCTTGAATTCAACCCTCCCAGAGTCTCTGTAAGTTTTGTCTATATCTAGTACAGCCATGCAAAAACAAATATTGAAAGCTATCTGCTGATCAAACCATCAGTGTTCACCAACTTGCACATCGTATCCCATAGTTTCCAGCCAGCTGCTGAGCTGGGCAAATGTGTGCTAAATGTTGGCTGATTCTATCTGTTGCTAACCTCTGAAAAAAGTCCATTATGATTGTAATCAAAAAAGAGTTGTGTTGTCTTTAAATAATTCCGTGAGCTAGACTGGGATTAGAGTTAGAGTTGCTTCTCTTCTGTTGTGATGAGTAAACTATTAATCATAGCTGGCATGATTTAACAATATTCGGACAATATGTGTTGCTTTTTCATGTTTAGTTTGAAAATTGCTCATCTTTTGCAATCATCACAATGTAGGGACATAAATTGGCACTTTTCACTTCCAGAAACTCTATACTATTGGTAATTAAAAAGGAAATAGAAGTATCAGCCTGCTGGGTCGAGAACCTTAGGCCTCAGAGTTAAAAATAAAAATCATTTTAAAATGGCTGAAATGAACTAACATGAGATTTCAGCTATTATTCTTTAAAATATTCATTTGGGGATTTTATGGAGAACAACTTAAAATGTTGCAGATGTTACAAAACAATTTACCTTATGGTATGTCAATAATACCTCCATAAAGCCATTCTTGTTCAGTTCATAACTTGATTTTTTTTTACTAACTTACAGTTTTGTTTCTATACTCTTATACATACAATAATAGTGTTTTATAGAAATCAGCAGTGATCAAACTTCATAATAATAGTAACAATGTTAGCATGCATTTAAGAAAGATTGGACATATCTTTTTGAAAGGTCATGTCATACAATAAAGCCTTTTCACTGCCATAGAAACCATCATTCTCTCCTGCCCAATATTTTAAAACTGTCTCTTAATTGCTCAAGAGATTTCTTGGACTATTGCACGGAAGCTGAATATTTATTAAATATAAAGAATATTGCCTATTAGAAGATGTGCTAACTTCCATAATAAAAATGTAGGCAGGAGTAGCAGCTTATGGCATAATTCAAAAACCAGACCGTGCATAGATTCCATAGAAAAAAACTCATAGGCGTATAAACTGCTGTTGTTCATAATAGGGAGCTTTCCTTTTACCATAAACAGGGCCGTGATGATCACACAGGGGAACCTCTTGTTCAGCGTGATGACGATAAACCGGAAACGATTATGAAGAGATTGAAATCTTATGAAGCACAAACCAAACCTGTCCTGGAGTATTACCGGTAAGCACATTTCAATGTGCAATATTTAGTCTTAACGCTTTCTCTTTAACATCTCTGCCACAACTTAGGAACGTTTCAGATGTGCTATGCTAGTGATGGCGAAGCTTTTAGAGACCAAGTGCCCCAAACCTGCCCCCTGCTCTGCCTCCCGTCCTGCCTGCTCTGCCCACGCCCATCCTCTGCTCCACCCGCCCATAGGACCACACACTGCCTCAATGGCCCGCTGTAGCAGATCACCCAGGCAGCCCTGCAGCGCTTTGGCAGCCATGCCCTCCACCCACACCCCGCAGCATCATCTGCACACTTTGGGGCACGAGGGTGGAGTCTTGTCCTTGCTGCCCGGCTATGTCCTTGGCTGCGCTGCTCCGTGCCACGCCTGGGAGTGACTCTCCTCCAGGGGGGCCGCTGGAGAGGAGGGGGCCATGGGGGGAGGCGGGGCTGGGGGGATGGCATGCGTGCCCATAGAGAGGGCTCCGAGTGCCGCCTCTGGCATGCATGCCATAGGTTCGCCATCACTGTGCTGTGCAAATAGTGACAAAAGAAGCTTATGCATGGATTTTTGTCTTCCATGGGGTGGTCTAGGACAGGGGGCCCCAACCCCGAGGCTGCGGCCCACTATTAGGCGTATTTGCAACCAGGCCATGCGAGTGGCAGGCTGGCACATACACACACACACACACATGCAGCTTGACTTGCATGAGCAGCGGGCCAGCATGCATGCAAGTTGAGCTGTGTATACAGCTCAACTTGCACAAATTGAACTGCGCACACATGCATGTGTGCATCAGCCCGATGCTTGTGCAAGTTGAGCTCCATGTGCACCAGCCTGTCGCTCACATGGCCTGCTTGCTCAAAAGGAGCTTCCCGCATGAACGCTCTCTGCTTGCGCAAATGGAACTGCATGTGCTCACCCATTGCTTGAGTGTCCTGGTTTCAAAGGGGTTGTGCCCGGGAGTTGGGGATCCCTGCTTTAGAGTCAAATCAACCCTATCATGGAAT
The DNA here is from genome assembly GCF_016545835.1 of Crotalus tigris. Classification (NCBI taxonomy): domain Eukaryota; kingdom Metazoa; phylum Chordata; class Lepidosauria; order Squamata; family Viperidae; genus Crotalus; species Crotalus tigris. The sequence goes on from NW_024097700.1 coordinate 269,417, forward strand.
CACTTGGATTTGTGCACCACCAAAACAATATTGCATGAACATTGTCCTCTGGCAACAAGGCAACAAACAGGACTTGGCCAATGGTTACAATAACTTCTGTCATTTCCTAATCAGCCCCTGCAAGATAATTGCTGCTGAGAAATGGTTTATTGGTTTATCTACTGCTCGCTGAGACAATATCTACAGTTATGACTGTATCCTGTGTCTTTATCTTCCTAGAAGTTGCTGGTTACTCCATCAGCAGGGTTGTTTTCAATTGTGGTTATTATTTTACTGATGATTAAAGTTATACTTTGTCTTTCTGTTTGGATAAACAGTCAAAATGGTTTGCAGCCATTAAAATATATCTTAGAAAACACAGTCATAAAATTGCTGGAAGTAAAATAAGAGTTAAGTGCTACAACGGTATCATTAAAGTTTGCAAAAGAGATGCATTTTGGCGGTTTCCTAAACCTTGGGAGAGAAGACTAAACATGGGAGGGAATGCACTTCGTGATCTGGAAGCTGCACAAGAGAAGGGCCTCTCCCACATGCCAGATAGTTGAGTTTCTGACTGCAAGGCCATCTTCAAATCTCTGTCTCCTGCTAAGCCAAATAATGTGTTCTAAGTATAGACTTCAGGCACAGAATAAGAATTGATACAAGTTACCCGTGTGTTTCCCCAAAACTAAGACCGGGTCTTACATTAATTTTTGCTCCAAAAGATGTATTATCCGGTTAGGGCTTATATTCAGGGAAATAGTACTAAATGTGTCCATCTGGTTGACAATCTTAACTGGGCCTTATTTTTGGGGTGGGACTTATATTACGAGCATCCTGAAAAATCATGCTAGGGCTTATTTTCCGGTTGGATCTTATTTTTGGGGAAACACGATATATTAAGAAAGCAATATAGCTTGACAGGTCCACTATGAACGAAACAGTAGGCTTGAAGTAAGAGAAGGCCAAAAGAAAAGATGGAAACAGCTTGTAAAGCTGAAGGAGGTTTTAAAACTACTTAATAAAAGAGTGCAAAAACAAGTAAGGTAATCCTCGACTTACAACAATTTGTTTAGTGACCATTTGAAGAGACAATGGCACTGAAAAAGTAACTTGCGACTGTTACTACAACCGCAGCAGCATCTCCAAGGCCACTCGATCAAAATTTGGATGCTTGGTAACTGATCATATTATGATGGTTGCAGCGTCCTGGGGTCATGCAACCACCTTTTGCGACCTTCTTTACAAGCAAAGTCAATGAGGAAGCCAGATTCACTTAACAACCGCGTTACTAAATACTTTAGCAGTATTCCAGTATTTGAGGGGCTGCCACAGAGGAGAGAATGTCAACTTATTTTCCAAAGCACCAGAAGGCAGGACAAGAAACAATGGATGGAAACTAATCAAGGAGAAAAGCAACCCGGAAGGAGGAATTTCCTGACAGTGAGGTCAATTAACCAGTGGAATGATTTGCCTCCAGAAGTTGTGGATGCTTCATCACGGGGGTCTTTAAGAAAAGACTGGACAGCCACCTGTCTGAAATGATGAAAAAAACAAGGTTCTACATTTAGGCTAGACCAGGGGTAGGCAACCCAAAACACTTAAAGAGCCACTTGGACCAGTTTCCCACCAAAAACAAAACACCGGGAGCCGCAAAACCATTTTGATATCTAAAATGAAGATAACACTGCATATATCCTTTTTTACCTTTATTATAGGTGTGTGTGTGTGTGTGTGTGTGTGTTTGTGTGTGTATGTATGTGTGTGTGTGTATATGTATGTATGTATGTATGTATGTATATATATATATATACATACACACACACATACACACACAGGTAAAAAAAGGATATATCCAGTGTTATCTTCATTTTAGATGTCAAAAGGGTCTCTCTCTCTGTCTCTCTCCCTCCCTCCCTCCCTCTCTATCTGCCCTTGGTCTGCCTGCCACTCCTCTTCCCCGGCTCTCTTTCTTTCTCTCTCTGTCTCTTTCCTCTCTCTCTCTCTCTCTCCCTCTCTCTCTTTCTCTCTCTCTCTTTCTCCCCCCCCCTCTCCTATCTGCTGCTCACCTGACAAGCTTCAGGCTGTTGTCCAACAAGATCAGGGGTAGACAACCTCGTCTCTTTTATGACTCATGGACTTCAACTCCCAGAATTCCTGAGTCAGCCTAGCTGGGCTAGCTAGCTCTCTCCTGCCCTTCCTGCTTCCTGCAGAGACGTAGCAAAGGGAGGAGCTCCGCCCAGTAAGCTTTTCAGCTCCTCGGAAAACACTGTGAGTGCACTCTCTTTTTTTTACACACACAGAGAGAGAGAGAGAGAGAGAGAGAGAGAGAGAGAGAGAGAGAGAGAGAGAGAGAGAGAAGCAGGGAAGCGCAATTCCTCTCTCTGTCTCTGTCTCTCTCTGCAAAGGCAGAGGAGGCTGGGAGCCGCAGGGGAAGGCTCAAAGAGCCGCATGCGGCTCCGGAGCCGCAGGTTGCCGACCTGTGGGCTAGACAAACCAAATGCACAGATATCGTATAGGGGGTACCTTGCTCAATAGTAGTAACTGTGAGAGGGACCTCTGAGTCCTAGTGGACAGTCACCTAAATATGAGCCAGCAGTGTGCTGCAGCTGCCAAAAAGGCCAACACAGTGCTAGGCTGCATTAACAGAGGGATAGAATCAAGATCACGCGAAGTGTTAATACCACTTTACAATGCCTTGGTAAGGCCACACTTGGAATACTGCATCCAGTTTTGGTCACCGCGATGTAAAAAAGATGTTGAGACTCTAGAAGGAAAACAGAGAAGAGCAACAAAGATGATTAGGGGACTGGAGGGTAAAGCATATAAGGAACGGCTGCTGGAATTGAGTATGTCTAGTTTAATGAAGAGAAGGACGAGGGGGGACATGATAGCAGTGTTCCAATATCTCAGGGGCTGCCACAAAGAAGAGGGAGGAGTCAAGCTATTTTCCAAGGCGCCTGAAGGCAGGACAAGAAGCAACAGATGGAAACTAATCAAGGAGAGAAGCAATCTGGAACTAAGGAGAAACTTCCTGACAATTAGAACAATTAACCAGTGGAACAACCTGCCTCCAGAAGCGGTGAATGCTCCAACATTGGAAGTTTTTAAGAAGAGACTGGACAGCCATTTGTCCGAAATGGTATAGGGTTTCTTGCCTGAGCAGGGGGTTGGACTAGATGACGTCCAAAGTCCCTTCCAACTTTTTTATTATTATTATTATTAATGGTGTAGGGTCTCCTGCTTGAGCAGGTGGCTGGACTAGAAGATCTCCAAGCTCCCTTCCAGCTCTATTCTGATTAACTATAGTGATTCACTTAACAACTGTGGCAAGAAAGGGTGTCAAATGGGGCAGAACTCGCTTAACAAATGTCTCACTTAGCAACAGAAATTTTGGGCTCAGCTGTCATAAGTCGAGGACTATCTGTATGCATTTTATAAAAGTTTGCATACATGGAATAGTATGCAAATCTTTAGAACATAGTATGCAAACTTTTAGTATGCCAACCTGTAGAACATAGAATCTTAATTTTTTTTTTTTTGGTCCAATTAATCTCCTATACTAGAATCTCAGAATCTAAGAATTGAGAGAAAAACTGCTAATGTGCAAAAATAACTAATGTACTCTTGTCTTCTCTCTAGCCAAAAAGGAGTTCTGGAATCTTTTTCTGGAACAGAGACCAACAAAATCTGGCCTCATGTTTATCGTTTCCTCCAAACGAAGCTGCCTGAAGTGAACCAGACGGGTTGAACATGATTCGTTTTATTAATATACGGAAACTACTAATATATGGCTAAATATCCAGTTTCTAGCAACCTTTAGAATCATAAAAATTTAGGAACGGACTGGGATTTTAGTGATGGAATTATGAGCCACCCTGATATATAGCTGTCTGAAATCTCTAAAATGAGCATGTTTTAATTCTATGCCAAAATCTAATAGGATGATCGATTGCTAATTTTTGTACTGGGTATATCTGGATTTTGTAAAATGTATTTAATAATAAACTGATTTTTAGCAACATTTAATTAAAGTATCCATGGAGTTTGATAAGGATAATAATTTGAAGTATCAATCCCATTTTGAAAATTTACACAAGACCCTTTAAACAGGATGTAGGTAAGATCATAATAAAAAGAATGAGGTAGTCTGTTTTGTACTCTATGGGGCATGAGGCTTCTATAAAAGAACAGCAATCTTAAATATATCCGTTTACTATTTTGGAAACTTCCCTAAAACATCTGTATTAAGAATTCAGACTGAAAAATCCGTGTAGAACATTTTGTTTCAAGCTTCTAGACTACTTTTGTCAATATTTACCACAATGTTCCAATGCTTTTGAGTTACTAACAGCTGACGGATCTTGTGGCTAGCAGTCCTGAAAGTGAACTTCCTACCATCTTGGTGTTTATATCAAGGGTGGACATGTTTTTTCCTACCTAGGCATTTAGAATTTATCATTAAATCAATGAGGCTTTTTTTTTATGTTGAAAGCAGTAGTAGTGTAGGAAGGTGCCTCTTTTTCTACAGTTTCAGGACAGCATTAGTAATTTAAGATTACAGCATCCATTTTGCTTCCTCAAATGTACTATAATATTTGCTGTATCACAAACGCTTAGCTTCCTAATCTTATAGGATAGCATCCCATTAGCTTGGAAAAAAAGGAAGGCAAAGAATTCTATTCAACTAATAACAGTTAAAACATTATAATACACAACTATAAAAACACAAAAATAATCAGCAGCAACAAATGAAGGTGACCATTGCATGGGCTCTGCTACGCCTCCAGATCTTCAAATGAAAAAACCCCATGACTTGAAGGCCTTATGAAAGGGTCAGGGGGATGATATTTAAAAGGGGGTACCATGGCAGCAAAGGTTGCCTTCTTGGTCCTGCCAAAAGACATTTTGAAATAGGCCCTGGAGTTTATCTCTTTTGCTGGAGGTAATGAATTGAACCCAGAAACATACTAGCTTGTGGAGCAGAGGTGTAATGGGCTGATAGAGGAGAGCATATAATTGTCTGCTTGTAATGGGCAGAAGGAATAACCTTGAGGAACAGGAGGAAGGGCTGCAACTAAGATATTGGTCAGATGAAAGAAACCTTGAATCCTTAGCAGAAATGTAATTTGTGAAACTGTCTTTGACATGACCCTCCCTAGTTCTCATGAAGTTAAAGGAAGGGAGAAGGGAGGTATATTCAAGCTTGCAAAATTCTGTTACTATAACCTTACAATACAAATAGTATTAGCATTCCTAACTGGTTTCCTAGCCTGGTCTACTTTGAAGGGCTGACAACACATCATTGCATTCTGTATCCCCTATAGATTTGGGATCAAGGCATAAAGTACATTATGTGTTCAAAAGATGACCAAGGCAAGAGTGATCATGAGCAGAGCCTCCAAATCCAGGAACAGGCAAAACTGGCACAAACAAAAAGTTGCACAAAGGAGTTCTTAGCCATAGCTACTACCAGTTCCTCAAAGAGAAACCATGAGTCCAGGGAGGATTGGCACAGATTTTGTTTGGGGTAGCGCAACCCCACCCAGAGCAAATCCCTAAAACTAGAAAGCCCTAATAGTCATAACAATTCAGTCTTGTTATGGTTGAAGTTAAGCTGTTGTTTCCCATTCAAACCTCACAATTTTGAGACAAAAATTGAACTCATTTGGGCAGGCAGGGATGGTTGAACTGTCTATCATCAGCATATTATACTGATACCTCACCTATGCTTGGGATGACCTCACCAATGGATTCATGCAGATGCTGAACGGGAGTGGAGACATATAAACCTGGAACAATGCACAGCATGGGACTAGGGACTCCTCACTTAGAACTAGTTCCAGAGGAAGGAAGAGAATCAACACTCTTATACTTGAATCTGCAATCTGAATCCAGATTTGTAACCAATGGGTAATTTTAAAAAAAATCTACAGAAAAGTCCCCCACCCCCAATTTGATACTCTTTAAAATGATCCAAAGTTAGACTCCATTAGGCCTATTTTCCTCAAACTAGAGGAAATACTTCTAAATATTTGCAACTTGCATTTCCATTGTGCTTTGGGATACAAGACAAAGTTGAACTTCTTGTCCTTTGTTTTAGCAAACACATCGGGCTTGAAAAAATTGAGTTGGCTGATGTGATACACAGAGCTTCAGCTATGTCAGAATTACCACACAGAAAAAGAATTTCTAAGCCATTATCAGTTATGTCTCGGTCTTTTGCAAAGGGTGCCTTACATCCATTTGTTCACTGATCCAAGAAAGATGCGAATGCAAGAAGAGGACAGTATTGAAAAACTAGGAAGAAATGGGGCTTGGGGATGGGGTGAGGAGAGAGGTAAGGGCATATGGAAAACTACAGAGCCTGGTAAGGGAGTTAGATGGAAGTGAGGACAACAGGGAAGATAGTCAGAATACTAATTTCTTTCCTTCCTCCATCATTTTTCTTCACCATTTCTAAGTTGCTTGTCCCATATTTCTGAAAGGACAAGTTCATGGCAATATTTTCCTGCATTGGAAGGCAGCCACCAGGCCAGGATTGGGCAACTGAAGAGCCAAGTGTAATCCTTCAAGCCATCTTTTACCACTCTTTCTGAAAACTGGTTGCAGTTTTATGAACATTGCAGATAGGAAACATGAATTAATGTACAACATGGAGCATTAACGTAGAATATGTTTGACCTGATTTAAAGAAAATCATCCAACTTTTAAAAATTCAAAGGAAAAAAATATCCAGAAAATTCCAGTGATTTTGGGACTTACTGGATTCTCCTTCCCTCCAACAATCAGCCATCCCTTTGGTCCTCAATTACCCAGAAAGTGTTAGGTACATTGCCTACCAGTGTAACAGACACGTCTGTAGATCATCTGGTTTTCATTTAACTACAAATAGTAAGATCAAAAGTAGAAGTCTTTAGCAGTTGAGAAAGGTCACCAAGGTTTAAGATAAGTTACAAGATCAAACAACATGGGCCAGCCCCAACTGGCTTATAAGCAGTTAAGGTGAAAGAGGAAGCAATGCATTCCCATGCCAACTGCCCTTTCATGAGATGGTTCTACACCCCAAATTCCTGAACAGAAATGTGCTTCCTTTATTATAGGGGTGTCAAATTTGCAAAACGTCACATGACGTGTCGCGACTTTTTCCCCATTGCCGGAGCTGGGGTGGGTGCGGTTTTGGCATGATGCATCTGGCCCGTGGGCCGGCAGTTTGACACCCCTGCTTTATTAGAATCATGATTCTGGATAAAATCTCAAGTCATGATTAAATCAAACATGCTACAGCAAAAGTACAGTTATTTTATTAATAGTAGCTTATATTTTCATTCCAAACTTTGTATGGGGCAATCTTTGTTTACAATATATTTCAGACCATGAAGCAAAATTTGCCACGTTGCCCTCTTCTTAAGGCTTTAGAAAAGTGCTCTGCAGCAGTGGGGAGGGCCAGATGTATGGACTTCATCTCCCAGAATTCTCAGCAAGGGCCAGCGGCTGGCTGGGTAATCATACAAGTTGGTCTGCACACTTGGTAGTTTCCAAGATTTGGAGTCACTGCTTTAGAACAACCTAGTGAAGTTACAAGGCAAATTGGCTACAATGCAGGTAAGCCAGCAGTTCTCACTTTTCCCCTCATCCAAGTGCTTGAAATATACAGGGTGGCTATGGATAACTGAAAATGGTTTATTCTACAAATCAAAAACACAAACATAACTCGTATTTTAACAAATATAATCTTGCCTTTAATGAATACACCTTTTTAATAAGCAAAGGACTATAATGCCAGTATAATATTGGTTAGTTTTTGCTTCGATCAATGTCACTGCTCATCCTCTTTCTGTGTTTAACTTTGAAAACCACAAAAAGTCAAAATCCCATTTCACATAGGTAAAAAGCCTTGCGTAAAACAGCCTCTATTACTCTAAATGCCAGTCGAACGGAAGGCTCAATTCAGAATACAGGCCTGACTTCATCTGTCTCAAAACAGAACAAAATTGCTCATAAGCTTTAGTTTCAGAATCTTTGGATTATACAACAGCTGTTAAAAACATACTAATGAAATGATCAACAACAAAACAAATATGATTGTGAAAAAAAAAAGTGTTAGGAGGAGGAGGTGAATACAGACCCAGAAAAAAAAATGCATGGGAAAAAAAATCACAGGCAAAATGAGGTTGTCAGATAAAACACAATTCTTAACTTATATCCATTTAATTCTTCCTTTAGTTATGCCCAGAACAATCCAGAGGTGATTTATTTCCCAACCCATTTTGCAAGCCAGCTAACACCTTTTTAGTGTCCAGGTTTTGTACTTATTTTTTTGTCTTCAAAAACTGAAATGTCTACACTCCTTGTCTTAATCAGATGGCTCGAAAAATAAGTACAAGGCCAGACTAGACAGCACGGCTATACTCAGTGGATGGCTGGTCTGAATGTTTACATGAAACGAAGCCAACTTCTGCCAGATTACTCTCTTGCTTTAAGAATTTATTTCCAGCTCAATTACCATCTTAGAAATAATCTGAGTTCAGAACATTCTTTCTAATATAACAGAACATTAGCTAGCTCAGGGGTTCTCAACCTTGACAACTTTAAGTCTTAAAGTTGCCAAGGTTGAGAACCCCTGAGCTAGATGAAGTCGAATAGTGCTTTCTCACGTACACTCAACATTTCATGCAACAAGAGTTCTACTGACTTTATTATTCTTGTTGCTACCTTGTTCTTATCAAATCTGATCTCATATTTGCCACTGATTCTGCAGCGTTAGGTTAAAGCCGCAATAGCAATACAGGTAGCTAAAGCCATTTCACAAACTTGTTGCTGATTTACTGTGCTTGGGTTGGTCTGGAAGCTGCTGATCTGAAATTCTAAATAATGCAACTCAGCCTATCCAGAAGGAACCAGATGGAGAAGTCTTTTCTATTGCTTTTATTAAAACTGTATTTTTTTTAAAAAAAAAAATATGTAACTCTTATCAGCCCACTTGCATCTAAATTATAATTCCATTGGAAATTTCAGGAGGCTGCTTTTGCAAATCTTGAAACACTCTATATTTGCGTTAAGATTATTTAAGGGGGAATTCACACAGAACCCCACCACTTTCATGCTCCACTGAAGTGTGGTTTATTTTTGGAAAGAGATACTGATTAGTTTTGTTTCACCATCCCTAATTTTGTTCTATTTGAGTTTAAAGAGTGATAGTTCTGTTGTTTTTTTTGCTTAAATCACTAGGGCAGTGTTCCTCAACCTTGACCATTTTAAGGCATGTGGACTTCAAGTCCCAGAATTGCTGGCTGTAGAATTCTGGGAGTTGAAGTCCATATGCCTTAAAATGGTCAAGGTTGAGAAACACTGCACTAGGGGCTTTTTTCCTGCTTGCTCCAAATCACTTTGCCTACAGATTAATATTCCGAAGAGCAGACCTAACTGAAAAGAAATCCAGTTTTTACTCCTAACCGTATTTTTCTATCCTCACAGAGCTGAAGACATGACCATGCATTACAATGTTACAATGTAAGCATTTAAAAACACTGGCTGAACTCAAAAGAAATGATGCTTCCATACAATTCTGAGACTTATTTCCTCCATTCTGTTATTTTGTGAGTATAATTAACCATCATTTCTCATTCAGTTACAAATCAGAATCACACATTATTGTCTCAACCCCAAAAGATCTGATTAAATTGCAATATGTATTTTCTGCATAAATTGAGGTCTTAAATGGGATTTTCAGAATTAGTTTCTTGCAAATAAGATTCTCTATGCTATACAATTAGTATCATCAAGGCCTATCTGATCTTGTCATCTGAACCAATTTGTTAAGTTCAGACTTCATCATAATTAAAATAATAACCAAGACCCAAGTAACACATCACTGGTTGCTAGTTAGCCAATTCTAGCATAGCTATTCCCTTGCTACACTTAAAAAAAAATATCCATGGTTCCAGGGAATTGCTAATGCATAAAAATATCTTCTCAATCAATCACTGAATATTAGTTTTAAAAACAGTGTCTCATTTTGACCTCCCTTTCTGGATTAATTTTCAGAAATGTGAAATAACTAATCATGATTTACTCTTATGAACACCTCACTATTTGAAGCTATTCTGGGGAATATCCAGAATGATAGATCAGCCTCTACACTTATGGCATTTAAAGAAGGAATCAAACCCCAAGTCATAGTACTAAGTGAGACCTAGAAAGATTATGCTTTGCTTTAGTCAGAAAACTAGCATGAAATTCCATTCGATACCAAAAAAAAAAAAAAAAAAAAAAATGACCCAAAAGGAACTTTGTCAGTTCTGGGAAGATTGTGTGAATGAGTTGAGACTCAGTTATTTTTACCTCAGTAGCTCCCACTGTCAATGTTCTGCTTAAAGGAGGGGATTTTAGGAGGGTAAAGAAAGCAACAAAGCTTGTCACTCTTATCTTGCATGTCAATATTGCTTCTTAGGGACTTTGTCATAGGCAAGTATGCTTCTGGATAGAATCTACAAACCTTCCTTACTCTAGAGCTGTGGTGTTTCAAGACTCATTGAATGCAATTATGTACTGACAGCATTTACAACAGTTGTATTTTAACATACATCAAAGGTGATGAATGCAGAAGCAGATGGACAGGATACTAGAAAAATGTTTTTCAGTATTTTGGAGTTTGTAAACAATTTATAACAAAAGGTTTACCGAATCTGATTGACAATGATAACATTTCAGAACCAAGTCTACACCAAAGTAATTTCATGGCTATTTGGGTTGTTTTGGTTTTAAAATAGTGCCTGTTTATTTCTTTTGAGGCATTTACCAAATAAAAGATTGTAAGCTCATGTTTGTAAGATCTGAGAAAAAAAAATTAATCAGCATTTGGCACCTGATGAAACACTCAGCAATGGCTGATGTTTATCATATTGTTCTCATTTAAGAAAAGTTAAACTTTCTGTAACATATGTGGATCTATCTGCAGAAATACTGGTTATAACTCCATTATGGCTGCTTACACATCAAAATATGTATGAATCAAAATAAAATACAGAAACAGTAAAAAACAGTAGTATAAATGGCTAGTGCTTTTGTGGGAGCCATCCAGAGGCGCAACACTGATAGCAATCATAGATTTATTGCTATCTGTGATAAAATCAGATTTGAATGCCTAGTATGCAAGCAACAGAACACATTACAATGATCTTTAGTATCCACAGCAACTCTTGGGTAGTGTCTAATAAGATTAAAGCGGATTCCTGAAGGAATCAATTGTAAACATTGCAATTGTGCAGATTTCTCATACTTTGATTTCTAAAATTAAAAGGCAAGATTTTTTAGCAGTAGCAGAAAACGTAGTTTCACATTCGGCAAATTACAAGAACATCCCTTTCTTAAAAGTAAGAAACATAGGAAGAAAGATAGCAGCACACTTTTTCCCCCCAAAGAAAATGATGCATGTTTCTGCCTTACTCTCTCTCCAAAAGCTCAAAACAAAACAATTCCCTCCCACTCCATCAAAATAAAGTGCAGTACCCATAAAAAGAAGTCTAAAGAAAATTGCCGTCTTCTTCTCTTGGAAAGAAGTGTACTTGGCGTCAGTCTTAAGAGTACTATACTGTATCCATCATTTTAGGTTCTTCTTCCTCTCTGTGTACCACTAAACCCTGCAAACTGCAGCCTTGAAGCGATTCTGCATTCTGCAATAAAGAGCATAGACATGTCAGAAAACAATTTCTGAAAAACATTTAATTTTAATCTTTGCTTTGTGTTGCTGCAGCTTTGTATTTTTTTTTACACCATGGGTGGAACACGTGGACACTTCACTCAAGATTCATTGTCATCACATCTTAAACTCAACTGGGCTAAAGGTAGATAAGCTAATTTCCACAAGCAATGGAACACACACACAGACCAAGATTATGCTACCCAAATTCCTCCCTGTGATTTCCCACCAAAAACCAGCAGGCAATGAATGAAAGTAACATTTTAAGCTTCTGAAGGGTTCTACCGATGTGTTCAGTATTACAGTCTTTTGCAAAAACAAACTGGAAAAGGAGGAATAAATAAAAAAATCTCAGATTTTTTATTCAAAAGTTGGGCCTCGTCCCACAAAGTGCTTCCGTGACTTTGTGAATCAAGTGTGAATTTCCTTCATGTATTACTGCTAAGCAAGTAACTGCTCTTTTTAAAAAATAAAACAATTATTTTAGCACAGGAACTGATTATGTAACAGGAACTGATATGACACCCCAAGAAACTCTGTCTGGGAATGCAGAGAGTCAGAGCAGAGATTACAATGGCACGCACTAGACATACATTATGTGAGGAATACCTCCACAAGCTGTTCTGGAAATAATCATGTTCAATAATCAGGGACGTTAGCTGATGAAACACACACACTAGTGAAGAAAGCAGCTGGAGAGCTATAGCTTAAATGAATCATCCAATGAACGGAACTAACCGGACAAAAATGCCCAGTTCACTGTAACAGTTAGAATGGTTGGCTTCTTGCTATAGTAAGTAACTTTGTAGTAGCCCAAAAATAGTGGAAAATACTGCAACAGGGAGACCAGAGATAGAAACATAGTGGACGCCAAGGCAGGATGATTTTGAAATAAATAAATAAATAAATAAATGTAAACATTAGCGTTTGTTCTTTTCATTCAAACTACTTGGTGAAATGATATATATTAATTACTTAACATTCAAACAAGTCTTAGTTTTCTACCATGGTCTATGAGAAGGAATATAGGGAAGTAATACGAAGAAGATGGGAAGTAAAGATTTTTTTTCTTGACACGCCAATAGTAAAAATAATTAAACAAAAGTTACCTGAGGTGCAAGTCCACCTATACAATTCAGATCATTGTGAAATAAAGGATTCTGAACAGGCATAGGTTGACAATTCTGAGATCGTGAACAAATCCTCACTCTTGATTTGAATGCTTCCAGTTCATTTTTAAAAGCTTCCAAATAGCCTTCATCCCCTGTCTGTCAAACAAACACAAAAGTAATTCAATAACCCTACAATTTAACTTTCAATATTTTGTGCTAAAAAATAAGACACTGCAGCCAAGCAGACTGGAGTCTAACCATGGAATCTATATCATTCAGATAAGCGTAGATTTTCACATTTTTCTACTTTTGTTTTTGTTCTGTCTGTGTTTTTTTACTTTGGCTAATCATAATGGAGGATAATCACAGTGACAGATGTTCAAATCGTTATGAAAGTTATTCAGACAATGTAGTTTATAACAGGAGCATTCTTCTTCCCCTCCATATCAATTATACTACAGTGCTCATAATTTTCAACAACTTAGCAATTCTGGAGGATGTAAACGGAATAAATTGCCACACGAAAAAAATCACCATCTATACAATGAGTCCTTTCTTTCTCAATCTTAGGATATACCATTAGACTTGCAAACTATGGACTGTGCTTAGCTATAATAGATAGAATTAACCTCTCTCAATATTTTTCTTTTAACTCTTCTTTTTAATGTGTATATTGTATATTGCAAGAAAACTGTATGGGTTTTATTATATGGATTTTTGTGATGTTTTACCGATAGTTATAGCAAGACCTAGAATTAAAAGACCTTGGAATTAAAATGCTCTATTATCCGGGAAGGGTTTGAAATGTTGGACCCAAGGAAGTAGATACAGTCCTTATGACAGTGAGCTTGCCCAACTACTCTTCAGAGCCATGTTCTCTTGGCTAACTAAAGCTACCAGAAAGATGTGACGTGGATAGGTTCTAGTGAGGAGAACTTTTCAAGGGGGTTCTTCCTTGTACACAACCATTTGTCTGAAATACAACCACTTGTCTGAAATGATATAAGGGTTTTCTGCTTCAGCAGGGGGTTGGACTAGAAGACCTCCAAGGTTCCTTCCAACTCTTGTTATCCTGTTATTCCTCTGCCCCTTAAGGAGCTACCTGCAAAATGCAGTGGCATGACACACATTACACCTGAGCTCCACAAGCTGCATACGCTACCACATGGATCCAATTCGAGGTGCTGGTTTTGACTTATTAAGCCCTTCATGGCTTGGGACAGGGCTGAGGGACCACCTCCACCTGATCACATTTGCTTGTCCCATCAGGTCTGGCAGAAAAGGTATACTGTGAGTCCTGCCTTGCAAAACAGTTTCATCTACTGCACGGGTGCCAAACTCACCACGTCACATGACGTGTTGTGATGTATCACGACTTTTTTTGCCTTGTCGGAGCTGGGGTGAGCACGGCCTCCGTATGATGCAACCGGCCCGTGGGCTGGCAGTTTGACAACCCTGATCTAGTGGGACCCAGGACTTTTCTGCCACAGCACCTTCCCTGTGGAGCATTATCCTCTTCCCCACACGTGAGATTGGCCCCATCCTTGATATCTTACCGGAAGTCCCACAAAAAAATAACTGTGTCAGCAGGCTTGTGGATCTCAGAGAAATGGTCAGCTATTGAAATGGGTGCATTGTTTTTAACATCACCTTTTCTTTAATATCTTATTAATAATGTTGCTTTATGGCTTTTTAAATATATTTAATATTTTGATTTTACAACTGATTTTTATTAGGCGCTACCTTTTAGAGTTACCTTTTAGAGTCACTTTTCTGTGAGATGGGCAGCTGTGTAAATATGATAAAATAAAACAAATTTCTTTTCATAATCCTCCATGTGCAAGGCTATCAGCAGATAACTATTTTTAAATATCAGTTTCCTATGTTATGCTCAGCCCAAAAACAGACTAAACTAAAAGTGTATACTCAGAATGGCAGAATATACCCTAGAGCTATCAAAAGTCTTCTGGCATTTTAGTCACATGCACTGAAATAAAAATGCGCTAATCTACAATTATAAAATTACTGCTAATTTGAATAAGTGCTAATAATTAAATTTTAAACTTCCTGAAGTGTCAGAAGACCTGTTACAGAGGTTTATACAGCCATGTTAAAGTTATGTCTCCAAGGAATATTCTTAGTGGGGAATACATCCAATTTGACCATCCATAAAGAGTAAAACGCCTGCACACAAAGCAAATTTTCTCCCCTCTCCTTATGATCTTTTTAACAGGATGGATGGACACTCATGACACTTTTTGTCACTGTGTGATTCATATTATATGAAAATAGCATATTTTTGTACATAATTTAGGAAATAATCCTATATATACTTAATCTGTTAAACATAAAACAGTATAAAAATGGGCCCCTATATCAGAAGACGAAGAATCTTTAGAATAGATTTGGATTGTGCTTGAGGAAGTGAAAAGAGACAAGGAGAATTTAAAGTCCATTTATATATATAAATTTACTTGTGTGTTATTATGTAGAATCCATCATTCTTATTAATGAATCTACATTATAATGCCCTTTAAAACAGCTTACTCTCAACAGGTATTTGTTGAAGAGTGTTACCACACTTAAGAGAAACCAAGCAATACAACAAAACCCTATGAGATAACAATATCCATGATTTGGTGAGAACAGTTTTTAATGGAAGGAAGATGGACAAAAATATGTCCAACAGAAGAGGCATGATTTGGATTTCATCTATAAAGAAATGATATCTGATAGAACCTAGGAAGTGCTGTCCTTGGTTGCCACTATGCTCATTTATATAATTGTGGTTTTAATTGATTTTTATTTTATTTTATTAGCCACCCAGAGTTACTGTTTTTAAGATAGGTGGCCATTGACTGAAATAATGAAAACAAAAACAGTAATAGCAATAATCACCAAACTATTCTTTTGATAAGGCATGTTAGCATCTAACAACCAAGGAGAAAGTCTGGCTAGGCTTTGAAGTGGGTTCCTAAAAACATTTTAGAATAGCCCCCCCACCTCCTCTATGTTGAACAGAAAACTCCCCTCCTCACCTTAGCTCTTTGGAAAAATAGACGAAAACATCCCCGGGGATCCACATTACAGCTCTTGGCCATTTCTATGATGAACTGCATCACTACCGCTTGATGAGCTACTTGTTCCATTAGAGCTCCTTTCTATAAAAAGATAATCCAAATTATCTGTAAGAAACAATCAGCGTACAGTAGTCCCCAAACACAGGTCTACATTGGGAGAGGAACATTTGTGATTCAATGAATGGTCATTCAGTAGGCCATGCCTGATTTTATGATCTTTTTTTACCACAGTTGTTAAACAAATCAATGTGGTCATTAAGTGAAGCCTTTGAGCTTCACCTATTGACTTTGCTTGTCAGAAGATCACAAATGGTGATTTTGTGAATCTGGGACAAAGCATCCATTGTAAACACATACTGGTCATCAAGCATCTAAATTCTGATTATGTGACCGCTGGGATGCTGAAATGGTTGTGTAAGGACCAACTGTAATTATTTTCAGCAGCTTTATAAGTTTAGTCACTAAGTAGAGGTGTCAGTTGAGGACTACCTGTACCACAATTCAAAATGCAATGAAGCCCATATTAATTGGAGCAAAACTAAGCTATGCACTAGAAAACTTCCTTTGATAGTCAAAACATATTAGTTAACTGCCAAGGAGGTGTGATGTGAAATACAGGATTTCTATAGCTTTTCATCTTCAATAATTCTTAGTTTTACAAACAGTACTTGAAAATGTCAATACAGTATTAGCTAACAGTATGTTTACTGAAAGACCTGCTATAACCACATATGTAAATGTAATACTATAGGTAAGTCAGTATTTCCAAATGAGTTGCTGTACAGACGTAGCTCAATTAGTCTGATTCTGAAAACACATTAGATAATAGTTATTATGACTGCAGTCATTAGTTTGTAGTTCAGAATAAAAAATGGTTCAAGGCTGATGCTTAATAAAAGGGGTGATTCAAAGCTTTTGGATGATTGTTGTAATAATGGCCAATTATTAATGTAAACCAAACACTACCTTTCAAAATGTACAAATCTGTGGTTAAATATCAATCTAGCAATGTTACATAGAGTAAATGATTTTGAGATTTAGGTTTAAGAACTAAATGCATTATCCATCCACAAATTAATTATTTATGTAGACATGTACAGTTATGATGCATTATATCTACTATTAAATAAATGATTTCAGAATTTGACTTTTGTATAACTATGGATTTTATGAGGATTCAGTCAGCAAATAAGAAATCATCTTAAACATGTGATAAGCCTCTGCAGAATATCTAAATCTCATTGCTAAAATGAAACAATACAACTTTGCACTATATTAGGAAGTTAAAATATTTAAGTCCAGAAGAAAATATGACCCTGAAATTAGTAAATTTCCCAATATGGACAACCTCAATGCAATTTAGGGTAAATAGAAAAAAAAAGCTTTGTTCCAATTACAACATCGAAACACTGAAATTATACCTGTTCTGCTTCTAGATGAAAACACCATAAAAGAAGATATTTTGCTGTTTCTTCACAGACAAGGTATGGGTGATCAGAGAGAAATCTCTGACTATCAAACCATCTGCTCAACATTCCTGAAAAACAATGAGATGCAACAAATAGTTGTCCTAAAACTGAAAAAAATACTTGGTTATAACTGAGTCCCATTTATGCTGGACAGGAACAAATTAGGCGTTTTGTTACTGATACCCATCCCATATTATTACTTTTTTTAGTTCAGTTATTCAGAAACAATGCGTGTCAAGGACCCTACTATGAATTTTAGGCAAAATATTTCGCTTGTTAAAACAGAAATACATTATTATAGTACATGTAGGTCATGAAATGATTCATAAGGAAAAAACTTACCAAAATGTCTAATTTTCTCCTCATGTTTCTGCATAAACGATTTAGATGCATCATCCTCAGTTTCTTTCAGTTTCTTTTGATTAATGAAACTCTGGCAAACAAAATATACGATGTACTAAAATGTTACATCTGACAGTCATTAATTAATCATTGCTCAATTATCTCAAATAGTCTTCAAGGTTATTTTGTATTAGATACATCCATTTGATTTATACTAATTAAAATATACTTAGGCTCTCTAAAAGTAGGAGTTATTTAAATTATTTAGATTAGTAAAGCTACTCTAATTATGATTATGCAGCAGTCTGAATCTGAACTGAATCTTTCATTCACTCGGGTTTTATATATTTTTTTTCTACTAACCTCTGATTCCACATCATAATTTCCAATGTCTTAAACTATGGAATGTATTTAAATGTTTAGTTTAAATGCAACACTAGCTTATTTAGTGTGTACTGAAAACAAATAATTTCTTCATGGCCCTTTAAATAAACTTCTTAATCTCTAAGACTGTGCCATTTTTTAATTGTTCTTAATACCCCATTTTCTCATTCCATCTAGACCAACTGTGCAATACTGCTGACAATAGTATAAAAGCAGGAAGTGAAGAAAAGTGGAATTTTGGTTTCAAAGAATTCATATCAAATTCAAATCAATTAATTTGATTTGGAATCAAATTTTTTCCATAATGCCTCTATAGAATGTATTCTTCTCACTTTTTTTCTGCAGAGTTGGAAAAAAGATCCAGTATAACTTGTGGCTACTAGGAAGGCATTCTGGTTGATTGCAATAAAGCAATATTAAAGAATCCTACTGTGGAAACAAGCCTAAATTTAAATACTTTCACTTGCTAATGCCAACAGAAATAAAACATATTACCCACTGTAATTTATACATTCCTCTTATGTATCTTGTTTTTTTTTTTTTTTTGCTTCAGACCTCAATTAGAATTGTAGTGCTCTAAAAAATTACTTATAGGATTCAGAAGAAATGAACTTTAATGGCCCAATTCTATGAAGAGTTTAGGTATACATGAAGTTGTTACTTCAGAAACTCAAGACACAAAGAAAACCTGAATGCAGAAATTTTTATACAATCTGGATTATTCTATACCTTGTTAAATACCTCTTTGCTAACAAAATCCGTATTCCATAAATTCTGTCTCTCTTTCTGTCTTAATACTTCCTCCTTCCGCCGCCACTCTTCTTCCCTCCATCTCAATTCATCCATTTCTGTTTGTGCTTTGGCATGTTCTTGGTCCAGGGATTCTGAATTGTGTAATGCTAAACTTCCAAGTTTTTGCTGGGCTTCTGCTAAATTCCATTTGCATTCCACAGAACTCTTTACAAATTCTTTTTGCTGTTGGCAAGCCAGTTCGATTCCATCATTATATGTCTGCAAATTAATGTCTCCATTATTTGGAAATTAGACAGGCAGAATTACATGAAACTTGGGGGGTTAAATGAACTAATTCTTAAGATTTCTTAAGAAATTGCATGTGAAACAGTTACACGGTATGAATGGGTGAAATTCAGTAAAATATACAAATATACTTCAATCAATCCTATATCTGGCCATTCTGTACGTGTGTTTATGTGTGTGTAAGAAAGAGAATATACACATACTCACAATGATCAATTATTATAACTTCAGTAGTGAATCTGAATGTCTCACTATATGTACTTAATTGCTACGCACATATAGTAATAATGGTATCATGTTATATCTTCTTTATTTTATCACATAATTAAGAATCACTCAAGAGCCTTGTACTAGTCAATATAATAAATATTCTTAAACTTGTAGAATGATAGTCAGCGAAGGATGAAATTTACTTGGTCTCTTTAAATCATTCTGGCAAATCGAACTCATTCAACACAGTGTTATCTTTGTTCACGGAATGGAATTACAACAATGTTCTTAAATATATATATATATATATATATATATATATATATATATATATATATATATATATATATATATATATATATATATATGTTTTCTAAGGTTTTCGCGGGTATTTGTATGTAGGTCTTTGGTTGTTCGGGTTTTCTCCCGTATAAAATTGGAAGTGTCTTGGCGACGTTTCGACGAAGTCCCTTTCGTCATCTTCAGGCTGGTGTTTTCAGCTTCGTGCTTTGAGCAGCAATGTGTGGTCTTAGCTGTTTCTTCCTTTTAACTGCCAGTGGGGGTATGAACTGATTGGGTGGGAGCTTGGCTGTGTTCTGATTGGCTGGGGGAGTGTTCTGTTTGGTTGTGCTCAGGTTAGTCTGAGTTGCAGAGGGGTTTAAGATTTTGGGCTGCCTTGCTATTTTTTGGCTTCGCGTTCGTGGTCATGCCTCCTCTTCATGGGGGGTGTCAGTTTGCTTCATGTATGGATTGGAGGGGTTTAAAGTGGCTAATGATGCAGCTGTGGTCTGGCTTCTGGTTTGTGGTCGTGCCTCGTCATCGGTGTGGCTTTGGGTTTGTTTTTTTGCGTGGATGTGTGGTGGTGACCTCCTGTGTGGTTTTTGTGAGTGTGGGTCTGGTATCATTTTTTGTGTTAGGGAGTCATTTGTCAATAAGGGCGGGTTTCCAAATGGCTGGTAGGCGGGAGGTATCATCTCACTTGGTCATCTCGCTGGTCCAACACCTTAAAGCCACAGGACATGACTTTAAAAATACCAGAACCATTGCCAAAAGTGAACATTTTAATAACAGAATAATCAGGGAAGCCATCGAGATAGAAAAACACCCACACAGCATGAACAAGCGAGATGATACCTCCCGCCTACCAGCCATTTGGAAACCCGCCCTTATTGACAAACGACTCCCTAACACAAAAAATGATACCAGACCCACACTCACAAAAACCACACAGGATGTCACCACCACACATCCACGCAAAAAACAAACTCAAAGCCACACCGATGACGAGACACGACCACAAACCAGAAGCCAGACCACAGCTGCATCATTAGCCACTTTAAACCCCTCCAATCCATACATGAAGCAAACTGACACCCCCCATGAAGAGGAGGCACGACCACGAACGCGAAGCCAAAAAATAGCAAGGCAGCCTAAAATCTTAAACCTCTCTGCAACTCAGACTAACCTGAGCACAACCAAACAGAACACTCCCCCAGACAATCAGAGCACAGCCAAGCCCCTAACCATTCAGAACACACCTCCACCCAATCAGAACACAGCCAAGCTCCCACCCAATCAGTTCATACCCCCACTGGCAGTTAAAAGGAAGAAACAGCTACGACCACACATTGCTGCTCAAAGCACGAAGCTGAAAACACCAGCCTGAAGATGACGAATGGGACTTCGTCGAAACGTCGCCAAGACACTTCCAATTTTACGCGGGAGAAAACCCGAACAACCAAAGACACATATATATATATATATATATATATATATATATATATATATATATATAAAATCAAGGACTTCATATTCTATCTAATTTTAATACATAAACTTGCACTAAGTACAAGACAGATAAAGACATAAAAATTAGTTCCTAGCCCTTAAGTGACATAAGCTTAAATTGCCAATTCAAGAGAGACGGGCTAACACTTAAATGCAGCAGTAGGAAAGACCCTTGAATCACAATTATAGACTTCTCTACTTACAACTAAGTTCAGTAGGACTACCTTCTAACTGTGAAAATTAGATTATAGCTTCTAGAAGAAATTTTCACTTATTTGAGCACAGATCCAGCACAAATACATACAAGTAGTCCTCAACTTACAATAGTTGATTTGTTAACTATTCAAAGTTACAACGGCACTGAAAAAAGTGACATGACCATTTTCCATACTTACAACTGTTGCAGCATCCCCATGATCACATGACCAAAAGTTAAATGCTCGGCAACTAGTTCATACTTATGATGGTTGCAGTGTCCTGGGGTCAGCTTTTGTGATGTTCTGACAAGCAAAGCCAATGGGGAAGCCAGATTCACTTAATAACCATGTTACTAACTTAACAACTACAGTGATACACTTAACCACTGCGGCAAGAATGGTCATAAAATGGGGCAAAATTCACTCAACAAATGTCTCACTTAGCAAAATAAATTTGGGGTTCAATTGTCATAAGTTGAGGACTACTTGAATAAGGATAGTTTGCATGATACTTACTAAATGTAGCCCTCGCTGCCCACATGAGTGTGATAGCCAAATAGGAACAGAACTGGGTGACATGATTCTTTTTGGGGGTATTTATTTCAACAGAGTATAGTAAAAGTAATGCAGGTATTTATATAATAGCCATGCAGAACATATGAGTTTTCTTTGAGCGACGGATGCCTCACGAGATTGAGTTAATAATCTCAATCCCTTAAAAATAAGGGTTTTTTAAATTGCCAAGTCCATTAATGATAATAGGTCAATACTGAAATGCCATAGATTACAAAGGAGGGAGGAAAGGAGGGAAGGAAAGAAGGGACGAGGGGGAGGGAGGAAGAAAGGAAAGGAGGGAGGAAAGAAGGGACGAGGGGGAGGGACGGAAGAGAGAAAGGAAAGGAGGGAGAGAGGGAAGGAGGGAGGGAGGAAGGAAAGGAGGGAGGGAGGGGAGGAAGGAGGGAGGGGAGGAGGGAGGGGAGGAGGAAGGAAGGAAAGGAGGGAGAGGGAGGGAGGGAGAAAGGAAAGGAGGGAGGGGAGGGAGGGAGAAAGGAAGGGAAGGAGGGAGGGAGGAAGGAAAAGAGGGAGAGAGGGAAGGAGAGAGGGAGAAAGGAAAGGAGGGAGGGAGGGGAGGAGGAAGGGAGGGAGGAAGGAAGGGAGAAAGGAAAGGAGGGAGGGAGGACGGAGGAAGGGACGGGGGTGGGGAGGGATGAGGGAGGGAAGAAAGGAGGGAGGGAGGAAAGGAGGGAGGGTTAAAGGAAACAAGGTTAGGGCAGTCGCCATAGCAGAATGCCCAGGCTGAGAGAGATTCATGTTCCACCTGCGGACTAGTTTTAAGGGGGCGTGAAAGAAGCGGCGTGGCTATGCAGAAAGTGGCCGTACCTGGGCGTTTGGCTCAGAAAGGTCTTCAACCCGACTCGAAGGTACCTCACGAGAACGCGGAGGCCAAAGCTCCATTCTCTCGCCGAACCCCACCAAAAGGCGAGGACCTCCTCCGCCTCCTCCTGGCTTGCGCCGCTACCAGAAACCGTTGCGGACCCCACCGGAAGCGAGACTGCAAGTCATTTCCGGCAACAACAAAGCGTCCCCTATTTATGATTTCACCGCGCTGCCTCCCCCGTCTGTCTATCGCGTGACGATCTCGGCATTGACGGGCGGGGAGGATGTTGCTAGGAGACCGGGGGAGCGCGCCACAACGGCGCGCGCTTCAGTAATTTGTGAATGGTGCCCTCGCTACTCCGTGCGCGGCTCCGGCGGACCCGCTGGCAGTCATTTCTTGGCGCAAAATAATAAGTTTTATCTCACTTAAAAATATAACAACTATACAAGCGATCCCTCACGCCTTTGTTTGTACATTAAGATCCACGGAGTTGGTTTTTTTATTTTTTTTTTAAAGTCACTGCACGGGATTGCTGATTTTCTTTCTTTTTTTGCTGCAAAAAATACGCAAACGGGTACGGCGCATCATCTATCGGCCTTTCAGGTATTTGCGTTGCTGTTTTCCAGATGGGCTAGCTCCCACCAACACCAACTAGCAGCTGAGCCGACAAATTTAAAGGCCCCCGGTTGGGGAGCCTTGATGATGCTCCATTTTTTGTTTTGTTTTTGAAAGAAATACATCCACTCCCTAAAGGAGAAGAGGGGGGGGGGCAAGCAAGGAAAAAAAAAAAAGACAAGGAAAGTTCTCGGTTCGTTTTTAAAACATCTGGAGTCTGGATTGCACCAAATTGTGAAGCGACAGGCCATTTAACTCCAGTAACTTTCACAAACGTGGTCCGCATGTAACAGCTGCATTTAAATTCCCTGAACTGCCAATATTGGAAGCCTGCTCCACAGCTACAAAGGGCTCGATCGGGGCTGGCGACCCCCTTTCCCGAAGGCTGGGTGAGGAGAAGCTCGGCGCGCAGGAGATCAGCCGCGAAGCGCCAGTCTTGCCCAACCGAAGTTGCATCCCCCAACGCGACCAGGGATCGCCCGAAGTTGCGAAGGCGACCCGGCCGCTCCACCTGAAGCCTCGCCGAGGCCCCGCCCCTCCCCTCCGCCTGGTCGGGACTGTTGGAACGTTGGCGTCTCCAGGGTGACTCGACGCTTTCCTTTCCACCCCTCCGCGGGACAGGTGTCGTGGCCGAGCCCCCGTTTTCCGCGCCGAGACCTCGGGCGGAGAGACAGCTGGTGGGGATGCCGCTGAAAGTAGTGGTGGAGCTGCAGATCCATGCGGTGAGAGGGGCTCGAAGCCAGCAAGGGGGAACCTTGCAAAGGTAGCTGGAGCGGGAAATGTTTGCAGCCCCATCCTGGACTGGGAAAATGTGCCTTTTTTTCTACTTTCAGTGGTTCGTGGGAGGTTGGCGGCGGGTGGGGGACGGGGGGAATGGTTGACAGAAGATTCATGTTGTTAGTTGCCAGGCTATTCTGCAAAACGGAAGTGAAGTTGCAACGATGAAAAATCACGGCTCAATGCCGAAGACACTAATTTGAGAAATTTGGAAGTCCTGATCTCTGTAATTCAGCTCTGCTGTCACTTTACACCCTATCCCAGTACATTTTTGCAACGTTATTGTTCATTCAAATATGCACTGCTAAAATGAGCTGCTCTTGACACTAGGTTAATAGTCTTGAAATTTTAACCCTAACCCTAACCTCAATCTATTAAAGAAAAATATTCTGTCAAACATTGCTCCACTTATAAATCTTACTTGGTAAATTAACTGAAGACCATGGTATTTATAAAATTGCATCCTGATGCTAACCGTCTTGCAAGGAAACTTATTTCTAACTTTAACTTCAACTTTTGGCATCAGATTATTTTCCCAAAGGATTGTTGCAGCACCCAACTATATCAGTTTAAACAAACTCTATGCATTAAAACTCTGTGCTTATTATTAGCATATACTGTCTGCTATCCTTGATCCTAAATTCATCTCAACTCTAACCTTAACTCATACATAAAAATATATTCACTGCAAAGTGAAGGGAAAGAATCATTCTTAGGGGGAAGATATACATAAAATTAGCATGAAGCTTAAGATGTCATTCTAAAGCTTAATGCAAAATTTGAGCTAGGCCTCAATGAGTGGTAACCTCTTCTGTAATTTCATCTTAAAGCCAATTCAAATATTTACATTAACCCTTATTCCAGCAGGCAATTCCCAATGTAATAGAACATAGAATCAGAGAGTTGGAAGGGACCCCAGAGGCCATCTAGTCCAACCCCCTGTTCGAGCAGCAGAGTCTATACCAGTGGTTCTCAACCTTCCTAATGCCGCGACCCTTTAATACAGTTCCTCATGTTGTGGTGACCCCCAACCCCCCCATCCAGCTAGCTGGGGGGTATCAAAAACTTGACCAAAAAAAAAAAAGAAAAAATGGGAAAGTATAGGTAGTCCTCGACTTACAACAATTCGCTTAATGATTGTTTGAAGTTACAACAGCACTGAAAAAGTGAATTATGATCATTTTTCACACTTATGATTGTTGCAGCATCCCCAGGGTCATGTGATTTACATTTGGATGCTTGACAACTGATTCATACTTATGACATTCACGGTGTCCCAGGGTCACGTGATCAATGGCCAGGGGGCATGGCTAGCTGATCACTCAGGTTGTAGAGTGCTTGTGGGGGGGAATCTGTGGGTTTCTGGGATGGAACTGGGGTGGGTGCCTGCCTTCCTTCCCTCCATTCTCTCCCCTTGTTCCTTCCTTCTTTTCTTCCTTTCCTTCACCTCCCTTAGTCTCTTCTGCCTTCCCTCCCTCTTTTCCATTGTCTCTTCCTTCTTTCCTTCCTTTCCTTCACCTCCTTCTTAGTCTCTTCCTCCTTCCCTCCCTCTCCCATTGTCCCTTCCTTCCTTCTTTTCTTCCTTTCCTTCACCTCCCTTAGTCTCTTCCGCCTTCCCTCCCTCTTTCCATTGTCCCTTCCTTCTTTCTTTCCTTTCCTTCACCTCCTTCTTAGTCTCTTCCTCCTTCCCTCCCTCTCTCCCATTATCCCTTCCTTCCTTCTTTCCTTCCTTTCCTTCACCTCCTTCTTAGTCTCTTCCTCCTTCCCTCCCTCTTTCCCATTGTCCCTTTCTTCCTTCTTTCCTTCCTTTCCTTCACCTCTCTTAGTCTCTTCCTCCTTCCCTCCTTCCCTCCCTCTCTCCCATTGTCCCTTCCTTCCTTCTTTCCTTCCTTTCCTTCACCTCCCTTAGTCTCTTCCTCCTTCCCTTCCTCTTTCCCATTGTCCTTTCCTTCTTTTCCTTCCCCTCTCTCTTAGTTCCTTCCTTCCTTCCCTCTTTGTCCCTTCCTTCCCTCCCTTCCATTGTTCCTCCCTTCCTTCCCTCTCTCATTGTCCCTTATTTCCCTCCCTCTTCGTCCCTTCCTTCTTCCCCCCCCTCCATGCCCAGGAAGGGACAAGGGGAGGGGGACAGGCTGCCAGAGGCAGAGGAGAAGTCCGCCCAGCTCACTTGCTCAGCTTCACCAGAAAACAGGCCGCTTGCTAAGTTAGCAGAAGCCCCAGGATCAGCGCCTGGCTACATCTGATTTGCGCTTCTGCTAAATTAGCAAGCAGCATGTTTTCTAGCAAAGCTTGAGCAAGTTTGCTGGGCAGGAGCCAAGGGGAGCTGCTACAGCTGACCTGCTTCTTGGCTGCTCCCGCAAAGCGTGGATCAGCTGTAGAGATTTGCCCCGATCCTGGACAAGAAGGAAGGAAGGACGGAAGGGACAAGGGGAAAGAAGGAGGGAAGGAGGGACAAAGAGGGAGGCGAAGGAAAGAAGGAAGGAAGGAAGGAAGGGACGGACAAGGGGAGAGGGAGGGAAAGAGAAAGAGACCAAGAGGGAGGGAAGGAAAGGAAGTTCCAGCCAGCAGAGGCTTGGCAGCCTGGCTGGCGAGAAACAAGAGCGCAAAACCAAGGAGAAGAAGGTGGCGGTTTCCTCCCAAAGGGGGCTCCTTTTCTCCACCCCTTCCCTGGGTTTGTGGGGAATTTCTCGTCACCAATGCTGACAGGTGCTCCTTCGAGCCTGCCATGAGCTTTCTCGCCCCCTTTGCTTCTCCCCCCCCGCTTTTGTGAGGATTGTGGCACTCTTGGGAAGCCGATTGTGCTTTGAAGCTTAGGAGAGGAGGAGGAGTCCCTCCTTCCCTCCCTCTCTCCCTGTCAAGCCCCGGCGGGCTCGACATGAACGGGCAGAGTCGAGGACGTGCAGGGTGGCAAAGGAGACCGGTGGCCGTCGCCAGACCTCCCGGCTGACAAGCGCAAGTTCGGGGGTCACCAGCTGACGGGTGCAGGAGTTGGGTGCTGTGGCAGCCTCCCCTTTGCTGACCTGCATGCACGAGAAGAAGTCAATCCGGTTGCTGCACAATGAGTCTCTGGGGACGACGGGGCCTTGCTCTGCACCTGTGCTCTTCATGCGCCCCCTGCAGGGCGCATTTGGTAGAGTTTGTGCAGACTACCACCAAGCAGCATATTTTCCACAAACAAGTGAGGTGGAGTGGAGGGAGGGGAGAGAGAAGGCGGTTGACAAGCCCTGCCTAAGACCATCGGAAATATGTGTTTTCCGATGGTCTTAGGTGACCCCTGTGAAAGGCTCATGCGACCCCCAAAAGGGTCGTGATCCACAGGTTGAGAACTGCTGGTCTATACCATTTTAGACAAATGGCTGTCCAGTCTTTTCTTGAAAACCTCTGGTGATGGGGCACCTACAACTTTTGAAGGCAAGCCCTTCCACTGGTTGATTGTTCTCACCGTTAGGAAATTTCTCCTTAGTTCTAGATTGCTTCTCTCCTTGATTAGTTTCCATCCATTATTTCTTATCTTTGGTAAATAGTTTGTCCCTCCCCCATCTTTGTGGCAACCACTGAAATACTGGATCACTGCTATCATATCTCCTCTAGTCCTTCTATTCTCTAGACTAGACATACCCAATTCCTGTAATCATTCTTCAAACGTTTTAGTCTCCAGCCCCTTAATCATCTTTGTTGCTTTTCTCTGCACTCTTTCTAGAGTCTCAACATCTTTTTTATATTATGGTAATCAAAACTGGATGCAGTATTCCAAGCGTGGCCGTACTAAGGCTTTGTAAAACAGTACTAATATCTCACGTGAGCTTGATTCTATCTCTCTATTAATGCAGCCTAGGATTGCATTTGCTTTTTTGGCTGCTGCCGCACAATCATACTTAAGTGATTGGACTCCAAGATCCCTCTTACAGTTACTGGCATTGAGTCAAGTTTGACCTGGTCTATACATACAGTTAGTTTTTCTTGCCTAAGGGTAGGACCTTACTATTACCTACATTGAATTTAATTTATTACTATTAATAAATATTAATATTTCATTTATTACTGTTAATACTAATATTAATCAATAATCAATATTAATCAATAATCATCATAAGGATGCATTCTAATCACAGCCCTCATACTAAAGTTTAATTCAGTTTTAAGGAATCTTAACCCAAACCGGGAGGCAGTGCAATTTTATGGATTGTGTCTTAAGATTTTTGTTAAGGTGAATAATAGGTCAATGCATAGGCAAACACTTTTATATGTATTCAATTTTATTAAACTTAAAATCCATTAAGATATGATAGGCTTTTAAATGTTTTAACTGTTTTTTTTTTTAGTGTTGTAAAGCTGCCCAGAGTCACACAGCCATATAAGTTTGTTTAATAAATAAATAAATAAAATTGGGGAGTATTTTTTTATTCTTAAAGGGAATCTTCTGTATAGTTTGCAGCTAAAAATGATTACTATGGTTCACATTTGGGTGAATGGAAGTTCAACTCCGACCTAACCAACACTACCTTCTCCTAGTTCAGAGGTAGGCAACCTCGGCTCTTTTATGACTCATGGACTTCAACTCCCAGAATTCCTAAGTCAGCATAACTGACTCAGGAATTCTGGGAGTTGAAGTCCATGAGTCATAAAAGAGCCGAGGTTGCCTACCGCTGTCCTAGTTCAAGGAACCCGAAACCTAGCCGTATCCTTATCCTTAGGTATATCAATAATATGTACTTAAAGTATTGCTTCAGCACTCTTACCTTCCTCCTAATATCAACCAAAGGATAGCACTTTGCATAAATATTCATGTTCTATTCTCACACTCATTTTTATTATAGATTTCAAGGAAACCTAGCCCTAACCTTAACCTCAGCTTTAGTTTTTCCCTGAAGCATTGCCCCAGAACTCTGCCCTAACTTTAACATCCATTTTTGAGCCGAGGTGGCGCAGCAGTTAGAGTGCAGTACTGCAGGCCACTTTAGCTGACTGTGTTCAGCAGATCAGCGGTTCAAATCTCACCGGCTCAAGGTTGACTCAGCCTTCCATCCTTCCGGGGTAGGTAAAATGAGGACCCAGATTGTTGGGTCCTCATTTTATATATAGGGTCGTAAACAGAGAAACAGGGGGAGGAGAAGAGAAATAGGGAGTACCAAGAAGGAGGATGAGGTGAATAAACAACATAAACACAGACAGTACACATCTAATTACGTGGAATTAAGGAGTCCCCCTGACTTACAGTTATGCAAAGAAGGGAGGAAGAGCTGCGGTACCAGCATAAGTAAGGAAAGTGAGGAAATTACAGCTTGCAACACAGAAACTACGATTAAAACGCAGGTGGATTGGCTGGGACCCATGACGAGGTCAAGAAGCCGGGCGCAAAGAACGCCACACTTATAAATAGCTTCTCCCATCAACTGGAGACTACCCTGATGATGCTGGCAGATGCCAGCGAAAGCTTGGTTTTATTCTGGTTTTATTAAAACTTTTTATAGTTTTATAACTTCCTGGTGTTCGTATATTTTATTGTTTAATATATATATATATATATATATATATATATATATATATATATATATATATACACACATTGCTTACTGGTGTACACTGCTTAGAGAGTGCTTGCACTTAAAGCGGTATATAAGTCTCATAAATAAATAAATAAATAAGCACTGCTGTGTCCAAAATCTCACCCTAATGCTAATCCTCAAATTTATTTTTAGGATTAAACATTTAAAATCCTAACTCTATGTTTACTCCCCCCCCTTATGTCTAACCGTTAAAAGCACTCTAAAGAGTAGCACAACAAGCACTTGCAGATGGAATACTATGACTCCAGCAGGTAGAACATCTATCATCCTCAGCCAATCTAACATTACATCCATACGGTATCATGCAGCCATGTGTAACACTTCCTATGCCAGGTGACGGCAAGGCATGCATAGTATGAAATGGCTTTCCACCTACTTTATCTGACAGATCTTCTTTCTCTACCATGGCAAATATTTCCAAGAAAACATTGAATCAATCCCATGTCTGTGTTACTGTGTCTGCAATTATTCATAATTTTGCAAATGGTAGAATATGTAGCAATTAGATAATGCTATATGTCAGGGGCCCTTTTATGACTCATGGACCTCAATTCCCAGAATTCCTCAGCCAGCATGCCTGGCTGAGGAATTCTGGGAGTTGAAGTCTATGAGTCATAAAAGGGCCGAGTTTGAAGACCCCTGCTATATGTATTAAATAGATAATGTATCCCATTCATAGGTAATCCTCAACTTGCAACTGCAACTGAGCCCAAAATTTCAGTTGTTAAGTGAGACATTTGTTAAGTGAATTTTGCCCTATTTTATGACCTTTCTTGCCTCGGTTGTTAAGTGAATCACTGCAGTTGATAAGTTAGTAATCCAATTGTTAAGTGAATCTGGCTTCCCCGTTGACTTTGCTTGTCAGAAAGTCACAAAAGGGGATCACATGACCCTGGGACACAACAACCGTTGTAAATAAGAATCAGTTGCCAAGCATCTGAATTTTGATCACTTGATCATGGGAATGCTGCAATAGTTGTAAGTGTGAAAAACAGTCATTAGTCACTTTTTTCAGTACTGTTGTAACTTTGAACGGTCACTAAATGAACTGTTGTAAGTCAAGGACTACCTGATATTTTACACTGAGTACTCTGACCACCTCATGATGATTGTAATCTCTTCTTTTTTTCATCCAAGATATCTTGCCCTGGTGTATATTTGACAGAGAAGAACGATGTTTATCTCACTGTCTGTATTCTGGGTCAGTGCAAGGAGACCGATTGCCTTCCTCCAATGTTCCCTCTCTTGTTTCATGAGAAAATGTGGTTTGAGAAGGTATGTTAAAAACAAAAACAGAAACGCCCAATGTCATGGCCTTGTTTCTTATTTAAGTGTAAGCATTGATCAGACCCAAAGGTATGGAAAGTCACAAGCAAGATAGCCTCATTCAGAAGCCCTAGGACAGAGGTCCCCAACCTTTTGGGCACCAGGGACCGGTTCCGTGGAGAAAGGTTTTTCCACAGACCTGAGAGTGCCTGCGTCCCACAGATGGGGCTTTGCTTGTTTGTGGAGACCGGTTGCTGGCATGCTGCGGCCCGTACCAGTCCACTGACTGGGGGTTGGGGACCTCTGCCCTAGGAGATCATCTGTCCCACCCAATCTCTTGTCAAGACAACATCTGTAATGAGAAGGATAATGACAAGAGTATCTACTTCATTCTAAGGCAGAATGATGAAATATTAAATAACACTAGCATTAGGCTGTTTCTCTTAATGCTTGATGGAAAACTGTCTGAAATTTACATTCACCTGTTATAATCATGTGGGAGGTGTAAATATTTTGAAAGCCATTTTGTACGCATCTACTACATAGATAGTTGTTCTTCTTCTCACGACACAAGGTTGGTTTGCAAAGATTAAAAAGAACAGAAAGGCACAGTGAAATGTATAGGCATAAACACGAGTTTCCTGCCTGAGCAAAGGGTTAGACTAGAAGACCTCCAAGGTCCCTTTCAACTGTGTTATTCTATTTGTTAGAGATTTTTAATTTTCTCTATTGGTGAAAAATAAATCAGAAGCTCTCACAGTTGACTGCATTTAGGTGATTCAAATAACTTTATATTTATATAAAAATATTTACAATACCATTCTTCTTTACAGCAACATAGCTTAATTGAAGAGTTCTTACAGAGACAGACCAGAGACAAAAACTTGAGACTGGAAATCCAGCTCCTAACTCAATACTCTTTTTTTGCACAGACTCAGTAGCACTTTCTTCCCATTGGCTGACTGAGTTACCACATGACTCTTCCTGTTCATGAATATTCCAACACTATTCTATTCTATTCTATTCTATTCTATTCTATTCTATTCTATTCTATTCTATTCTATTCTATTCTATATTAGATAGGATTTCATTGGCTTGTCTTTTATCCTCTGTCTTTGATACCTTTTGTATCTTACTCTTTTTCCGCACTTTGTAAAAGTTAGTTGCCGAGAAAGGGAATAACCCTGGTAGGATCAATGCCCCAGAGAGCTGAGACTTTGATCCTGGGTTATGGCTGCTATCTTGCATTTCTTGACCCCTACCCCCCGTGTAGATGTTTTTGAGCTCTTTGTTGGAATCCAGGATTCCAAATGTTTTTTTGCAATCTTTCAAGTGAGCTTCAAGATTCTGCTCAATGAATATAAATATCAGGCGGGACATTTACTGCATAGCAGCTGCCATCCTAATTTTCCATAGTGCTTCTAGGCCTCAGAGGCTGCTTTGGGGTCTCTCTGATGCAGCTTTTTGCATCAGTGGTTCCCGCAGTGATGCAACAGCTGCTCCCCACAGCACCCTTTCCATCTCCATCAATTTTTGAGAGAGGCAGGATCGGAGAAGAAGGCAAAACTGTGCCCTCTAAACCAGTCCTTTTTTAAGGGGAGTAAACACTCTCCCTCTCTTTTTTAGCATGGCTTAACTTTGGCCAATTGCTTTCCACTCATCATGTAAAGATTGTCATACAACAGTGATGGCGTACCTTTTAGAGACCGAGTGCCCAAAAACTGGCCCCGCCCCTGCTCCATCCCCTGCCCCACCCCTATCCTGCCTGCCCGCAGGGCCACTCACCACCTCCAGGGCCCACCGCAGATCACCCAGGCAGCCCAGCAGCACCATTGCAGCCATGCCCTCTGCCCGCGCTCCACAGCATCAACTGTGCGTGATGGGGTGTGAGGGCAGAGTCTTGTCTACATTGCCGGGCTGCCATGTCCTTGCTTGCGCTGCTCCGCGCGGGCCACGCTCGGTGACTCTCCTCCTGGGGGGCTGCCGGTGAGGGGGTCACAGGAGGAGGCAAGGCTGGGGCAACAGCATGTGTGCCCACAGAGAGGGCTCCGAGTACCGCCTCTGGCACGTGTGCCATAGGTTCGCCACCACTGTCATATAATATGGGTATTATGGGGTGTTTCTTTTAAGGGTTGCTGGTATGTTTTATCAATGTGAATTAACTTTGGTTTATTTTAATGATTAATGACAGCAAACATCTACCACAGTGTCTGCATGCCAGAATCCAACTTAGTAATTCAGACTGTTTTATTTAGCAAGGTTATTTTATCTGATGGATAGTAGTGAAGGATCTTTTAAATTTCCTTCACTATGCCGAAAATGTCTGAATTGACATTTTGATAATATTTATGTTTATTTAACTTCACTCAATTGAATAAATTAAAAATCTGAAAGGATGAATATTAATCAAATAGAACTTTCTTGAACAAATTGCTATTTCTAACAGTTTTAATATCGTCCCTTTTTTTTGGTTTCTATTCTTGTAGGTATTTGAAAATGCTACAGATCCTATTACTGTTGTAGAGCTGCTAGAAAGTAAGTCTCCCAAAATATATTACTTGCTCTTACAAGTAAAATTTGCTTTCAGAATGGCCGGTGACCAGTATTATGTAAGTTTCTTTTAAAGAAGTTAAATACATGAAGGCATAAAAATAAAATAATGAGATATCGAAAGAGGAGGTAGGAGACACAAAATTAATTATTGAATTAAACCATCAGACTAATTACTAAACATTTAGTAAAAACTGAGATAACGATATCCCAACATTCTAATTCATTGGTTCTTAAATGTACTTAGGCACTTATTGTAAGTGTACAAGCCTGGATAAATGAGTAAATCATATTTGCTCTCACGGTTACTTAGCATTATAAAAACATAAAATTATAGCTTTGAAATTCCATCCTGCAGGGGCCTGGCAGTCATGTTTTTCAGTAATTATGCCATAATTGGCCTGATAGCTGTTGCAGTGCCACAACCCATGTACAAAAAGGGCATAAGGTACATTGTGAAGCTGCAATGCTTGTGTCATCATTTTTCACCTCCCCTAACCCTTTGGGAGACAGTTCTAATTCTGCTCTCAACTCACGGGTTGAGATAATACATAAGCCACTTCACCAAACTGGACCAGATTGAAGGTGCTGTAGACAGTATATATATATATATATATATACAAAATCTTTTCCTTTCTGTTCTTGTGTGGCAGTGCAGAGGATCAAAAGCAGACTTTTTTTTTTAACTTTTAAATTGAGCAGTTCCCGATGCTATTTCAGCTTGGGGGATGGATTTGATTAAACTACTGTATTAATACTGAGATCAAACAAAGGACCAAACCAAGGTTTCAGGACCCCATTTGAATTGTGAAATCACAATCAAAAGTATAGGTTTTTTTTTTTTTTAAATAGAATGTGAAGAAAAAAAGAATTGCTGTGTGCTGTTTTTTGCATTTCCTTCTTTGTAATGTTCAGGAATACGTTTGAAGATCATGTGTGGTTTGGGAATATTTCAAGAAAAGCCTTTTATTTCCCTCCTGCAATAGAGTAGAATATTACTAGATGAAAGAAGTAGCATTTGGATATCATAGACATGAAAGCTGACCAGGTGATCTTGGTCATTTTCTTTCAGCCCAACTCACCACACAGGGTTGTTGTGAGGAAAATAGGAGGAGGAAGGTGTGTTGGTTACGTTGGCCACCTTGAGGTATTTGTAAAAATAATAAAGGCAGGATACAAATAAATAAATAAATCTTGAATGTTTTTTCAATATCTATCATTCATTAAAGTGAACTAAAATGAAGGGGAGTCCCTTGAAGAATAAAAGATGAGTAATACCATATGGAGGATCTAAGAACATGTGCCTCATAGGGTTTCGAGGCTTCAGCACTTTTGCATATAAATGTGATATTTGCTCAGCTCTCGTGAATAACGTGTTTTATCTGTCATTTTCAGAAAATGTGACAAAGTTTCGATTATCTGAACTGATACCTTCAGGTAAATTTGAGAAATATTTTTTCAACCTCATCTGTTCTGTAATGGAAGAATTACTAATTAAGTGAAGTAAGTGAAGTGAAGTGAAATGAATTACTATTTATGAAGAGAGCTTTTTGATCTCTGATGTTGCCATATTTATCATTAGTTTTAGTTATAAATGAGATGATCTTGAACAGAAGTTATATAGCTGAAGTTTCCGAGTATGAAATTTATACAGGTGGTCCTTCACTTACGATCACAATTCAGTACAAAATTTATGTTGCTAAGCAAAACAGTTCAGTGACTTTTGACCCATTTTACGACCTTTCAAGTCACATTTGTTAAATGAATCACTGCAGTTGTTAAGTTAGTAACACAGTTGTTAAGTGAATTTGGCTTTGCCATTGCCTTTGTTTGTCAGAAAGTCACAAAAGGAGATCACATGACCCTACAACACTGCAACCATATTAAATAGGAGTCAGTTACCAAGCATATGAATTTTCGTCACATGACCATGCGGATGCTGCCATGGTCAAAAGTCTGAAAAATGGTCATAAGTCACTTTTTTCAGTGCTGTTATATTGGAACAGTCACTAAATGAACAAAAGTAAAGGTAAGTTGAGGACTACCTGTATATGAAAAATATTATTTCCTCAGAAATCTGTAAAGTTCATTCTTTCTTCTTTTTTATGTAATTGTTGATGCATAAACAAGACAAATGCCAATTCTTTGGCCACAGTTCTTATTTCCTTAAGCTACCCCTAGCATTGTAGGAAATTGATAGCGCCTGCAGACCAGTGATTGGCATTGAAATCCATTTGTTAAAACTAAAAGACAGAAAAAGAGCAGCCAACTTTGCCTGGAAACCTGAGGCCAGCATGAATGATGGTTGCTGGAGCAATTGTGATACTTCTAGAGCAAGGGATATAATCATGGGGGATGCAAACTTTTTAAAACAAGGTTGTTCCAACCTGGGCAACTTTAAGACTTGTGAATGGCAACTCTTAGAATTCTCCAGCTAGCATGGCCAATTGGCGAATCCTCGGAATTGAAGTCCACAGGTCTTAAATTTGACAAGATTGGACAGACCTGTTTTAAAGGAAATATTGACGTGGTGTGAAAAGAGGGTTAGACTCCTGAGAAAATTGGAGAAGAATGCATGGCAGAAGTATGATGAGTTATTTCTGTAAGGGAATAGGTATTTTGAGTACACTTCTGTGAGTTTGCTGTATAGGATGTATAGCCGTGTCTTTATTTCGTGGGGTCTGTTTGGAAAATTGATTTAGGAGTGATCTTTCCTTTCATAAAGATACTAAGAATTGCTTTGAATTTGAGAACTCAGAAGTCCACTTTTTTTTTTATATTGAGACACTATGTTTTGTGACTGGCCATGTTTATTCTCCTACAAAAACCATTTAGAGAATAGGCATTACCCACCAGCCCTTACATGTTCTGAAATTTTCATTTGCTCTCAAAATTGGAAATCATTCTGGGCAAAATAAATGTCCTGATAGGAGTGCATAATTTAAAGTTCAGGGGAAGCAACTATGCTTGTTATGTGTTAAAACTTTCTTAGAAGTGAACACAGGGTGGCAGAATAGGTCTTCTGAGCAAGGACTAAATCCCTTTTGTCCTATTTTCTGCTTCCCTACTTCTTTTCAGTTTGGGTCTCCCTGTATTGATACATCCTTCCTTCAACCACTTTAACAAAAATATTATTTCTAATGGTAACATTCAAAAATAATTATATTTTTAAAATGTGTTTATATGCCCTCATGAAACGAATCTCTGCAGAAGTAATCCAGCCAAAGTTCTACTGCATGGTATAACAGCAAAGGTTGGTCTTTCCTGGCAATGTTGAAACTGATGATAGTCAAAAGTATTTGGGTGGTCCTGAAACCTCCAGTTTTGGTAACTGGGCCCACTACGTGTTGTGGGTTAAGCAAGGAAAATATCCTTTTGGGGTGTCAATCATGTCTGTCTGTCTGTCTGTCTGTCTGCCTCTCTCTCTCTCTCTCTCTCTCTCTCTCTCTCTCTCTCTCTCTTTTTGTGTGTCTCTGTGTGTATGGATATATAGATATATAGATACATATATAGATACACACACACACCCCTATATTGGCCCATTGTTCTTAAGGCAGAAAGACACTTAATCAATATTTTACAGTATTCATTACATCTTACTTTCTGCTCAACTAAAATCCAAGTTCTTTATTATGGCCCTCTGATATTCAGAAGATCATAGTTCACCAACTCATCAGTTTTTGAGTCAGATTCAAAAGCATTTAAAGATATCAAAGAAGACTTGGTATAAATTAGGTCCAGCTTTCTTGGTTTTCTTTGATTATTGTTATCATGACAGCTGGATGTGCTTTTTCACTGTTATGGGAACAAGCAGGCAAAGTAGTTTGAAACTATGATTCCCACTATGTCTGGAAAGCATTAAATTCCCTATATATAAATTGTGACTTATTATTCAGAACTGTTACATCAGCTATTACACAGTGAATGAAGCAACTCTTAACTTTAACCTGGTATTTGACAGTAAGTCTTTCTCCACAAAATTAGAATAAAAATGTAATAGATTATCTCAGTTTTCTACATTTTCATCTGGGCATTTATGCCAGGCTAAGATTGATATTCTTGTCTGCTATCAGTATTTTTACTTATGTGGAACTGCAAGGCCTGAAAAAGAGTAGCCTCATTGCCTCTAATTAAGATCCCATCTTGGGCACTAAACCTCCACTGGTAGCTCATATATAGTCTGGTCACTTCTCCTGTGTCTGACCATCTGTATATCTTCATCTTCTTCTATGGTTTTCTGTATTCCCATTGCCTGTTAACAGTGTTAGAAAACTTAAATACTGCCACACTTTATCGGTTCTGTGTCCTTCTGTATAAAATCCTCTTTGGTGGCTTATAGAGGAATGCTCTGTATAAAGTTTCTCCCAGTGCAAGATGAAGTTTTTATGGAATTTTCATATATCAAATCATTGAAATTTTATTAAGATTTCTTGAAACTCTTCAGGGCACCTTGCAATAGTATCTGTGCAATACATTTCCAAGGTTTGTGTTCTTATTGGGGCTGCACTGTTTGACCAAATGAAAACACATGGAACTTTTCTATGTTCAGGTAATGGTTCTTTCCCAAACTATGTGTAACTTTGATTACTTTAAAAGAATGCTTGATTAGAATATACAGTGTAGAGTTCCTAGCCATATCTCTGTTGTGTTGTTTTGCAGCGTAAGCTGTTCTGCTGAACTTTAGTACAGAAAAACAGAGATTTGGGATAGTCTTTAATTTTAAAATTAATGCCTGCAAATCACTTTCGTATCATTCTCACTCAACATTCTTATTTTCAATTATGAGAGTGTTCCACAATGATCTCTGTGCAAAACTTTGCCAGGCTACTTATTTATACTGAAGAATTTCTGGATTCCTTTCATGTCATTTGGTCTCAAAATCCCTTGCATTGCTTGACCTTTCCCAGGTCCAGCTTATGGACTCCATTTTCGGCAAGTGTCTAATATAAAGTACTTGTTTCAGGCTTAGCTGGATTTTATTAGAATTCTATTTATTGTGCCACTCTAAGACAAGAATTTTTTAAAAAAATATGTCTTCTATTGTTTCTGTTTCAGTATTTAAGCTTTGGACATCATCACAACATTTAGATTCCTCACGGTCTGCTTGTACCATCTTTACTTTTAGATTGTATGATTTCCTCAGTAGGTCTAGAATAGTTTTATCACGCATACTGCTGAGTAACAAGTCAGCTCATTCTGCACTAGAGCATCTAACAAAGGCAGTTCTTATAGAGTATATTACAGAGGTCAAGAGGCAAGATTATTACAGCATGAATCACCATGTATGGATGCTCTGATCCAGAAAGCTCTGTAGTTAGCACTGAAAATAGGCACATGTAGTTGCTATATACTGCAATGGTGGTTTT
Organism: Crotalus tigris; assembly: GCF_016545835.1. Classification (NCBI taxonomy): domain Eukaryota; kingdom Metazoa; phylum Chordata; class Lepidosauria; order Squamata; family Viperidae; genus Crotalus; species Crotalus tigris. Next base: position 308,233 of record NW_024097700.1, read on the forward strand.
CATAAAGATCGTACAAACATACATCTATTATAAATGTATCTGGTATTGATAACTTACTGGAAGGCAATGCAATAATTGTATCTTAACGTTCATGATATTGATAACTTTAGCCTCTCACAAGCTTCCTAAAATTAGTGACCAAGAAATAGAGAATTAAAAAAGTGTAACAACGGTGTACAGGATCTTAATATTATATGTTCTTTGCTGAGATGTGATTTTGAAAGTTGTCTACAAATTTACAGGGCAGTTTGACATTGAATTTTTATAGTCATCATCCATAAATAGAATGTGGTACTAAGGGCTAATCAGCCAAGAGCTTAATATAGTATCACACTCTAGTTTTGCAACATTACGCCAAGTTTTCATTACAGAAGGAAGCATAACTTCAGGGTTCTTCCTTCCCCAGGTTATAAACATTAATTATTATACCATAGTAGCCAAATCAGTGGCTTAACAAATCAATTAATTCCAAGGCATGTTCTTGGATTTTGAGAGAGAGTCTTCAGCTATATATCTCCACTAATTCTAGAACAACCAACCCATAAGAAAGGGATCCTCACTGTTCTGATGGTACTTCCATTGCAATGACTGCTGAATGACCCACATTTAAGACCTCTTCATCTTTTTATTTAGACCAATTACAACAACACAAACCACAAAGAGAGTCTTGTGATAAGATAAACAAATCATGAGTGTTTGGAGTTCACAGACAGATGCACCTACGTATCCAGTGTAAAATGACTGTTTTCCTGCTTTCTCTCATGCCGTGATTGTATCACATGTGGCTATTTCTCAAGAGAACATGTAATTTTGTGTTATTATGAGGTGTAGGAATAATCACAATAAACCCTGTGTATCCTTGAAACATTTGGGGTTTGAATATGTTTTTACATTGGTATATTTCAACCATTTGGATATGTAATCTTGTATACTGTTAGGTGAACTCACTGGGACTTATTTTGAAGGAGACTTATATATGTTTTCATTGCAAAACCGCCCTCTCCAGTAACTGGACATTGCTGTGAATCTTGCCATTCCCAAATTAAATGTCTTTGCTTTGCTATTGAAAGCTAAAAATAAACCCTTGCTGACAAAATGCATGAAAGTGAACAGACAATACTTTCTGGTGATACCACATGCTTCAAGATAATGAAGGGTCAAATCCAATTATATATAATAATGACGCATGCCAGAGGACAGGGAGAATGGGAAATTAAATCCCATGTCACAGAGAAAAATGACATATTTTACAATAAGAAACAGTAGCATGTGCTATATTTATCCATTTTTCCTATGGCTAGGTTTAAATTCTATCAATGCAATTAGCAACTAGCTGAAGCATGCGCTTGTACTTCTGAGGGGAAAGAATCTTTAATCTCTAGTGAAGAATGCTATTTCATTGATAGCTAACTGAATTTGCCCTGCTCCTAAATGCTTCATTTCGTGTAAATGGCAGAACAAAATCCAGCTCCTTTTTTGACCAGTTGTGCTGGGCTTCCTTTCAGCTTAGGATTCTTATTTAGAGATTGTTGAAAAATGGAGGAGGAAGGTGCTTGGTCTTTGCAAAGGTTCATCTGTGAGGGGCGGGGCTAAAAAAGTCAGAAGGGTAAATATGAATATACAGTTTGAAGTCCCGCCCCCCTTTTCCATCATTGATCATGTGGGTATAACCACCACCTTGAGATTTTTTACTTCCACCTCACAGGTCCTCCAAGGTCCCTTCCAACTCTATGATTCTATGATGATCCCTCTGCCTTTACAGGAAGTATAGATAATCTTCGTTTAGCTACCGCCTCAGTTAGCAACTGTTTGCAGATATGACAGTGATGGAAAAAGTAACTTGGTAACCAATCCTTGCATTTTTCTCTCAGTCATGTGTTTTCCGTTATAGTCAAGTTAGTACAGAATCGTAAGCAAATATCAGAGTCAGGTGATTTTTCACTTACCAGTTGCTTTGCTTAACAATCAGGTTGCCAATCGCAGCTGCAGTCACTAAATGAGGATTACCTGCATAGAGCAAATCCTGGAAATGCTTTAGACAGCTTTATGGTCCTAAACTGTATTATAACTCAGGAGAGAAGTATGGAAACTATTGTTCATGTCAACCTGAGAACATGAAGTAATTTCTTGCAAAAAAGGAAAAGTTCATCAGTGGAAGAAGGATTTTATTGAATGACATTTTCATTCTTTCTCTTTCTTTCTTTCTCTCTCTCTCTCTCTCTCTCTCTCTCTCTCTCTCTCTCTCACACACACACACACACACACAGAGAGAGAGAGAGAGAGAGAGACAGACAGACAGACAGACAGACACAGACACAAAGCCCAGCAGTGTTCCTAATATGGTTCAGCAGTACATTTCGGCTATTATCATTGAAGTCATAATTGGATGAATAATATGATATATACTCTGACTGCAGTTAGAAAGGTCTTTGTATAATGTTGTAAAAGGTGCTCTCATGATTCCTGGGATTTCAGCAACAATTTCTTCTCCTTCTTGCATTGAGGCATATGGATTTAATGCAAAGCTTTTGCCTGCAGTACATAAATGAAATGAAACTATTGAGGTTATTAGTTGTCTCTTGTGTACAAGCCCTTTTTCAAATTTTATCATGATGTTTGAACAGGGAATTTGGGGTTATTAAACCTAAACAAGCCACAATTGATAAGTGAATAACAAACCCTGTTTGAAACTGTTTTATAGTTTTAGCCCACCTGGGAATAATACAGGATTTATTCATTATGCAGTGATTTCTCTGTTGGATTGGTTTATCTGCTTGTGTAAAGAAGAAATAGCTGTACATGTGAACACGTTGCTTGTTCCATTTGGCTGAAGAACCCAGGATCCAATGCTTACCATTATGTAGTAATTGTTAGCCTATTTGTTGTTCGCCGTGGGACAGAATGTGTCATGGGGGACAGTATAATTACTTGCTTTCTGAAATACGGTACAGTGTGATGAGATTGTATGTTTCATTGGTCAAAATTATTCTGTTGGCCACAATTCTCTATTTACTATTCAGATGGAAAAGAGCTGGCATTTTATGAAACAAACACTCGGTATTTTCTATTTCCTGAGCCAAAGCTGACTCCTTCCTATCCTGGAGTGGATCGAGAGATATTAATGAACATCTACCCTTCTTTCCCGGTATGTTGGTATGAAATGAGATTACATCTAGCAATGACAAAAATGTCTGCTCAGTAACCTGATCTTGAAATGAATTATTTGATCTGTCAACTTCTTCCTTTTTATTTGTGAACATTAGTTAAAAACTCTTCAAAGCATGAACAGTCCCTTTACAGTAAAATCATTATCATAATTCAAAGAGTAAAATATACTGCAGTGATAGTCTCGGTTGACATAATAAAAACAGTAGTTAGTAAGTTAGTGATAAACCATTGTACTATGTGGGAAGAACTTAATTTTTTCCTTGGAATTTGGATTATTTTTTAAGTGACAAAGCATATACCAAAATTTTGGTATGATTTTTTTTTATTTTATGTGTTACTTCAGCCTTAATTTAATCTGGTGTCTTTGAAATGGGCCAGAATTAAAATCCCATAATTCTCAGCAATTGTCTGGACAGCTCCAGAACTGTGGAAGGTAATAACAGAGATTTTCTAGATGCAGATTGTTGGATTTGCTCCTTCAGCTTTTGCCAGATTACATGACTGTTTTATGAAAGAATATATTAAAACGTTATTCTCTCCTAGTCATTCATTTTTATTATAATCTGATAAAGCTGTTGTAGAGAACTCCTTTCCATCTGTTAATTCCTTTTCGAATATGTATTTAACGCTTGTGCAATATTGAAAGTGCCTTTTATGTTTCCAAATTGAAATAATGTTGGGAAATAGCAACGGTGACCTTAAGAGCCACGAGGGAGACAAAATAATCAATATCATAGATTCAAACTAATGATGTCAACAACCTGAAGCCTGGTCCCAGGCCAGGACATGGCGGGGTGGTTAAAAAAGCTAAAATGGCCGTTGTGGCTACCTACTTTTTGAGAGCTCCCCTTCCCAAATTGTGTCATGATTTATCTAAAGTAGCCATTTATACAGGTAGTTCTTGACTTATGATTGGTCAAAGTTACAACAGACTCCCAAAAGGTACTTAAAACCTGGATTTGAAGTTCTGATGTCTGCCTCCCCGCACAATCATGTAATCACATTTTAGGCAGTTGGCAACTGTCCCACATTGGCAACCATTTATACCAGACATGTCAAACACAAGGCACGGGGGCCGGATGTGGCCCGCGAAGTGGTTTCATGTGGCCCATGAAGCCATCCTGGAAACAGTGAGGGAACGGTCCCCGCTGCCTTGGCCCTGGCCCAGGCCAGCCGGTAGCCAATGTACAATTTTGTGGTGGCCATATATGCTGAAACACATTCAGTCTTAGCTCCATAAGCCCCCCCCCCCACATGGCCTGAGAGGAACAGTGAGGCTCCTCCAGTGAACCATGCCTTGGCACTTGCCCTGGTCCCACCCTCTTCTGCCAGAGACCCTCAGATCTATCCCACTCCTGCCCAGGCCTCCACAGGCACCCTTGACGTGAACGATGTAGAGCTGGCCACACCCAGCCAGTAGGCCACACTCACTCCAACCACGCCTACCCAGTAGGCTGCACCCACCCTGGCCACACCCACCCAGCTCCCTGAGGGCAACTGCAATGCTGATGCGGTCCTCAATGAAATTGAGTTTGACACCCCTGATTTATACTATTCTGTAGTCACAGGACCACAATTTATGATGTTTTTTTGCCAGAAATTGGCATTTACTTCTGTTTTATGACAAAAAAATATCAGTTGTGGACAATTGCTTTGCTTAATGACTATTGCAACCAAAAAAAGTGAAATCAAGTCAATCATGTGACCTGCTTAACAATCGACATATCTTACCATAATTCCAGGCTCAATTATGACATAAGTCATGGATTACCTGTAATATTAGGTCTAGCAAACTCATTGGTTCCTTGTGCTAGAAGGAAATATAGTCTATATGAAGTTAGAAATTGATTCAGCATGATTTAAAAGTAGAACACACATATGTAAATCACACTAAGCAATTTGCTTATAAACCCTTACGCTGCTGTTCCTTGAGATAATTGAAATGATATGATAGTTGGCGTAACTACTAGCTAGAATATGAGCTGCAAATAAAAATATTGGAAGCAATTGGTAAGTTTATGATGCAACCTTTACATTTTTATTTAAAGTAACTTGTAAGCACATGCACTTGTTAACAGTTAATTTAAATTCATATCTATTTTACCTGATGTTCTTCAAATTAATGAAAAATACACAGTTGCAATCTCATGTAGTGCATTTATGTATTATCTTGTTCTGCATGCATTTATTTATATTAATTCCTCATGTTAAAATTGTTTAAAGGGCATTGCACCAAAATTAGAATTTTCAACAAGAACAACTATTACAGAGCTTCCGCTTCTTCCCAGCAAGTGGTATAGTGTAAGTAATTTTAGTAAATGGTCGTTTTCAGACCCAATTGCATTTGCCCAAATTTATTTTTTCCTATCTCTACTCTTAATATAATGCTTTGTATGTTTTGAATGTTCTATGAAAACACTTAAATCCATAATGCAGTCTTAAAAAAGAGAGCAACAATAAACAAGGAAGCTTACTCAGATTATCTGAAAATAATAAAAAATAGAAGATTGTCTTTTATAAATAGTCCCATTTCAAGTTCAAAATGTCCTGTTCCAAGTTCAAAACAGGTATTTCTGACCTTATCAAAAGTTTTCATCTGATCAAATCTGCCTGCTTTGAACTTGAAGTTAGCAAGAATTCACTAGATTGGGCAGAGACATTTTAAAAAAAAAAAGATTTAACCGTACAGAGAAATAAGAAAAAGTGCAGTAATGAAGTTCTTAGCTATAATAAGAATCTTTTCCCTGGAAGTTTCACAATTTTATCCATGTCTGTGGGGAGATGTTAGCCCTATGTTTTTCCCAGCTCCTATCTTGAGCAGAGGGGATCTGGGGCAATCTGTCTCTGAATGTAATCAAGAACCACATTTCTCTTGGGGATGTGGATTCTGTGCCTGGATGTCACAGCTGTCATAAAGACGTGCTAGTTGCCAAGCGCCCAGATTTTGATCAGATGACTGTGAGGAGGCTATGATGATTGTAAGTCCAAGTTACAGCTGCACTGAAGAAAATGACATACGATTGATTCTTGGACTTAACAATCATCACAGCCTCCCCACAGTCATCTGATCAAAATTTGGGCACTTGGCAACTAACATGTATTCATGACAGCTGCAACAACCTAACAACCACGCGTTTCACTTAACTGCAGCGATTCCCTTAACAGCCATGGCAAAAAAAGTCATAAATTTGGATGCAAATTCACTTAACTGCCTTGCTTTGCAATGGAAATTCAGGTTCCAATTGGAGTTGGAAATCGAGAACTACCTGCAGTCAGTGGCTCTAATGGGCCATTGTTAGGGGGGCTTAATGGAGCTCCTGAACCAAATCTAAAAGCGGAGATTCGGTTCAACCCTGCTGTCAATTTGTTGCTGCTGCTGAAAGTTGCTGCAGCTGCCAGCCTGTTTCCACCATTAGTAGGGAGGATTGTATACGTTGACCACATTGTTGTCCTTGAGGCTCCTCGTCCTGCCCAGAAGGATTCTTTCATGGGTTGAGGGTGCAGCCCAACATGGGTTCAAACAGTTGCCTCTGGGATGTTACCTGTACCATAGTGCATTGCCTTCCCAGCTGATTCTTGAGATTACAAATCAGCTACATTTTGCAGGATCGCAATAAAATCAAGTTACAAGGGGGGCCTTCGACATCACCTGAAAAAAGGAACATCTCACCAGTGCAACATAAGGCAGCAAAAAGTCGGAACTGTAAGAGACTTTCGAGGTCATTGGAGTCCCGCTCCTCGTCCCCAAGCCCGAGAAGGCGTCTCCAGGAAGTCTGCAGAGATAAGCACCAGCCACCATCTTCCCTGAACCTGAGAGGTGTTCGGTTCAAAACAGAAGTGGACCACCGGCCACCTTTCGTAGTTAGGCATGTAAGTCCCAAAAATATGATGGAAATGTTCATTTCAACATTGGGGCAGTTTTCTCAAAGCTTCAGGAACATAGTGTTGTACAAAAGCAATGTGCATCTTCCTTTTGGAGTAATCCGTGTTAAGAGTCTCTAGGACAAATGGATAGAACTTATTACAGCTTCATTCCATAACAATTCATTTTGATTGAATGGTAGATTTTAGTTGGGACAATTAAGAACATTCATCAGGAGTAATGTTTTCAAAGCTTATGCCAGTTAAGTATTGCAAACTAGTTGGAACACAAAGAAGAGGGAAGTTAGAAGTTAAATATTTACCTATACTATTTTGGAGGGGGGCACCTTTCCTTTTTCTCTTTTCTTCTTTTGCAACATTTATAAACAATATAGTGAAGATGTTGGCTTTAACCTTAAATTATATTTTTTATATATCCTAAAAACTAAATATATGCTGCTTATTATCTTTGATTAATGTTATATTGATTAGCAATTGTATACATTCAGTTTATCCATAGGTAATACCTTTTTTTAAATGCATCTTTGCTTTAAATAAAGCAAAAGGATGATAACAAAGCTAAGTTATATTCATTTTTTAAAAAAGAACATGCATCAAATTGGGCTGATTAAGAATTCAAATTGGGCTGATTTAAATAAATTCTGTTTTTCATCTTGTTTTTATCTGCGTACATTCAACACACGCTGGAATGTGTTGTTGTTAGATCCAAGAATTTGTTGACAATATTTGGTTCTGTTGCTGGATTGCATCCCATCATCCTCACCATTAACCATGATGGCTTGGTCTGATGGGAGTTGTAAGGGCAGACCTTTCTTCTCCCTGATGCTAGGCTCTCTCCAGTGACATGAAAATAGCCTTGATTTGCCTCAACTTCCCATGTGTGTTTTGCATTGTACAGAAAGTACGTGTGTATGTGTACCGATATAGATACATATACATACTTCCAGTCACTTCCTTTTACTAGCATAATAACCCTAAAATGAAGAAGGTCTGACTGTCATTTTTTCCTGTGGTGTAATAAAAATTGGGGAAGTAGAATTTCTTACTATCTTAAAGTTGCTTGCAAACTTCTACAAATGCTGCCAGTGTGTCTTTACTCAGATGTAAGATGCACATCTATCAGTGGGGATTCTTGCCTAATAAGAGTCTTTGGTCTGGATTTCTGATGAAGGATATACATTGATTTCAAAGAGATTCCTACTGAGTTTAATCCAGGTAAGCATGTGTAGGATTGTGGTGTAAAGCTACTACTGACATCTTCAAGCGAAGCTGGTTGTAATGTTTTCCAAGAAAACTGTTATGGTGCAATTTTCACTTTTCTTCCCATCCCAAAATCAATGTTTCTTTTCTTGTCTCTTCCCTGCCCTTACAGAGACAGTTATAAAGATTTCTTTCTATATAACTAAAGAAAAAAATCTCTTTAGAAGTCTTTATAAATCCAGTGTTTCAGTGCTCACAATATCGCCCCTTTCCTCTGCAAAAGTTATATAAACAAATCAATACTATTCTTGGGAAATCACCAATCCCAGCTATCTCCTATTCTTAAGAAATGACGGGATTTAATTAACAGCAAGCCATGTAATAGACTTAATCCACTTGGGTCTATTTAAACAGTATAGATTTATAAGTAACAAGAGAATGACTCTTGTCTATACTTGATAATGCAAAAGTCTATTTCACCCATTATTTTGAGGTAGGATAAAATCAACATCATGAGAGCTTATGTGCATTGATTGATTGATTGATATGCCATCTTTATTATTCAAGGTAGCGAATACATCCTTCTTCCTCCTATTTTCCCCACAACAACAACCTGGTAAGGTAGACAGGCTAAGACACTGTGAATGGCCCAAAGTTTTCATGGCTAAGGTCACGATCTCTGGCAATCTAGCCAGGTGCCTTAAATACTAGACTAAACTGCCGATCAGTAAATTTACCTATACCATTCTGATTCCTCCATCCTTACTTTGAAAGAGACGTGGCCAGGACACTGATTCATTCAAAGGCATTAGAACTTCCAGTTGCTTCGTGAACTAATTTTGAATAAGTAAACAATGTAATCACAATCAATAGGGTAGACTGACCAAAATTAATCAGCTAGAACAGTAAGCAATAAGGAGACAGCCATAGTTGGGTTCTTGGGAGTGGAGATAAGTGGATCACAGTGTTTTCATCTCATGACGTATGGTATATTTTAAGCCAAGAAATGCATTAAAAATTGTAGTCTGAAAAATACATACATACATACATAGCATTCCTTCCTATCTACACCATAGATATGGACCATATAAAGACCTCAAATATCCCTGCACTGGATTTGTACCCATCTTAATGCCAGGTCTAAAAGCAGCCCACTTGTTAGGTAATTATTTTTTGTAGTATCTGCAAAACCTTTTGACTTAATTCAAGTTTTTAAATCAGCCAGTTAGTTTAATATTTACCCTGCAATGATATTAAAACTAATAATTATATTAAAGGATGTTAGGGGCAAGTGAAGATAAGTAGTAAGTGTACCACACTCCCCTGAAACTTTATTTCAATTATTTCAGTATTGTTTAGGATTCCATTTTGAGACTATTTCCTCATTATTTTTAGGTGGATGCTTCTAAAGGATTTTCTGAGGAAGTTCTGTCTCCCTTACCATATCGAAATGCAAGACAGGGTACCAACACTTCAAGAAATCCTCACAAATACCAGTTGAAACGAGGTACTTACTCATTTATTACACATTGATTTATAATGTTAATTGTTTTTGTGTCTGCTTACATCTCAGGATGTTGTCACATTTTGATGCTATGGGGGCTGAATTTTATCATCTTTATTCCTTCTGATGAACCTGTTCTGGAGATCTCCATTGATCTAGATCATGGTTGTCCCATCTTTTGGCTTGCCTGGGCTGCACTGAGTGAAGAGGAATTGTCTTGGACCGCATATATAACTGTCTAGGGCTGCATGTGGTCTACAGGCCATGAGTTGGAGGTGGAGCAGCAATTAGAGTGCAGTACTGCAGGCCACTTTAGCTGACTGTGTTCAGCAGGTCAGCGGTTCAAATCTCACCGGCTCAAGGTTGATTCAGCCTTCCATCCTTCCGAGGTAGGTAAAATGAGGACCCAGATTGTTGAGGGCAATGTAAAATATATATATATATATATATATATATATATATACATTGCTTACTGGTGTACACCGCTTAGAGAGTGCTTGCACTTAAAGCGGTATATAAGTCTCATAAATAAATAAATAAATAAATAAAATACCAGATCTGTTCTAGATGCTCCTTGTGACCATTTTCCCATGCACTAACTACTTAGATCTTAAATACATTAGGAGAGTTATTTTAGAGCAAAGGCAGAACATCTAATTTTATTTAGTAAATGGAAGTTTCTGCTTCTGTAAACTACAACAAAGATTGCTATGGGAGACCACAAACCACATGGCTGGAGTAGTTAATTCTAGTGAATGATGACGTGCTTCACAGTCTCCATGGCCCAGAAGATAACCTAGATCTGTGATTTAAGCAAAGTTGTGTTTCCCACTAGTAATCTTGTTTCTTTTCTATATCAGAAGTGGATATCTTTCTTAATGGCATAAAATTAAGATAAAATGTGGCACATAATACAAACCCTTCATAACGCCTTTCATGCTCAGGAAAAATGCTCCTCAGGCATCACATTTTGTACTTATATCTGCTGAGTCTTCTTTCAGTTTATTCTTCTTGTAGTCAATGCAGCATGCCCTTGCAAGGTAATATTATGCAGGATATCTGGAATAGATTATCCGTGAAATAAAGGTGCAGTTGTTACATAGGTCTGGAAGAGAGCCAAGACTTTCATTCAAAGTCTTCCAGTAGAGGGATTTCCCCCCCCCCCAAATCATAGATTTGTGTACCCGGGAAACTGCCATCTGTTTCTCTGATCCTGACCCAAATCTATCTTTACAAAATAATTGTAACTGAGATAAGCTGGTGTCGGAGATGCTTGTTAGGTATCCATAGATTTGCATTCTTCTTCCAACTTCATACCATTTTGGTAACAATTTTAAACCTTACATTTTATTAGATAAATTGTATAAACTTTTACATGCCAGGATAAATAAGTATTGTAAATATTTAATCAGTGTGGTACTGTAGAAGGCGCTTTCAATGATGAAAACACTTCTGAGTTACTCAGTTGTGAATAAACTGTGGCATTTAGCCAGCTAATAAATAATCATAAGCATCTATATTGCATACAGTTCTTTCTCTGGTTTTCAAAGTGACATGTGACATGGGAGTTTGCATTTCCTTGCCAAACCATATTCTCAACTGCTAATAGAGGGAAACAAGTGAGGTTATCTCTTTTCTTGAAAGCCCAATTGAATGTTGTCCAAATTCTGGCAAACCAAGGAACAAAACCTTTCATGCATTAGTATTTCCTTTGTTGAGCTCAACGTGTTTCTTTTTCCTATTAATCAGGAAAAAAAATACTCCAGTCTAAATTTCAGAGAATCAGGACATGGTGTCATTCTAAACCAATGCATATCACAGATAAATAGACAACTTGTGTGCTATCTACCTATTCAATTTCTATAGTTGCCCATCTCAGTCAACGACTCTGGATGGCATACAATTCAAGGAATATATTGCAATCAAAATATTAAAAACATTTTAAAACAATAAAAAAGAATTCAGAAACATCCAAAATATACCTATATCTAATTAAATCCAGATTACCCAGCTCCATGTTTTGACCTTTCCCAAATTGTTGCACTTCAATCTTTATCTACACTCCAGACAGTTATTTATAGATTGTTCTATTCTTAAGCATTAATCAGAAGTTTTAATTCAGCAGGAAGCTGTAACCATGCCCTGTATTATATACTTTTAATAAATATAGCCTAGATCCATGCTGAAATTTCAGATTGTACCTGAAAATTGATTAGAGCTGGATGATAAGTATTGCAGAAAATAGATCTAACCAGCCGTATTAAACCGTCCTGTGATATTTCATAAACTCTCTTAACACACAAGACATGTGCAATATAAGAATTATTGGCATTAATCAGAATGCTTGTTTTTGTTTCTTGTAGCAATATCGTTTGATAGTTGGAAAACCACATCTCCAGCTGCTAAGGTAAACATTTGGGGAGAGGTTTGTAAAAACATGGCAAATAAGTTGATTGATGAATTCAGAATTCTGGATTATTTAAGCAATTATTCCATTGTGTAGTTAATACATGCCTTCTGATGTGTGAACTCCATTACCACCTTCCCTCCCCCTCCCCCCAGTACTGCAATGGTCAGCTAGAATTCAGAATGGGAAAGAGCTGAAGCATCAACATATCTGATATTGTAAACTCGGCCTGGGTGAGACAAATGCTTATTCCACACAGGTGATGGTATGTATATGAAAATCCGGAAGTTACATTTGCCAACTTCCTCCCCTGGAGTTCTGTTGATTCCATTGATAGTCATTCGGTGGACAGCTATCTGTGTCTTTCTTTTTCACAATTAATGTTCCTTGTTCTGACTCCATCTCCTCCATCTTGTTTTCCTCTAGATGTGTTTGGAGTCTGTAATTGCCAGAATGCTGGCTGGCACTTTGGCGAGTTGTAGTCTGAAAAAAACAGCGGACTACAGCAGGCTTCTCTTATTGGGAAATTCTTCCTTCCTTCATAGATTATCAGAGAACCGGCGGAAGGCCAGAATTTGGATTACGAGTCACCATTTCATGAAGCAAAGACATCTGCTGCCACTTATGCATGGAAGACCCCTGGTCTTTGCCACAGAAGTCCTTTCCCAAACCATTATGAGTCATCAAGTCCTAGTGGGAGATGGGCATCTCTCCAGCACAGGTTATCACTCTTAGATAATTAGGGGTTAACTGTAGCACCAGTGGACCGTATATCTAGAGCAGTGTTTCCCAAACTTGACAATTTTAAGGCATGAGGACTTCAACTCCCAGAATTCCACAGCCAGCAACGCTGGCTGTGGAATTCTGGGAGTTGAAGTCCACATGCCTTAAAATTGTCAAGCTTGGGAAACACTGATCTAGAGCATATCCCTATCAACAGAAATTGTTGACATCTGCAGTTGCTGCTTCTTGCCTTCATCATATCAGTAACAGTCATAGAATAATTAAGCTCCGTCTCTCTGTCAAGGAAGACTCAAATACCCACTTCTTGGTGATAACCTCTATTACCAGGAAAGAGGCCTGCTTTTCCCTCCCTATCACTGCATAGGATATGGGAACAGCTGTCTAAGAACCATAGTAGTTGCAAATAGAGTCAGTAATTAGAAGCTCAGTTCAGCCATGTCAGCCAATTTTTTTTTGTCAGGAAGTTTGTATATACTGTAGCCTCTTTTGGATGCATTATATCTTGCTTGCTCATGTCTTCTTGAAAGATCAGTTTTACAACTTATGATTGCATCCAGATCTGGCTTTTTGTGTTGATGTGCACTATTCTCTAGTCCTGAGAACACCTTTCAGCAATCAGTTGATTTGCTAGTAAAATATCTCTTAAGGTTTTTAAAATATTATTCCATTTCTCTAAGCATCTTGTACCGTAGTCTCCCTTTGTTGCAGCTACACAGCTAAGATAGTACAGATAAAGACATAAGCAAGAAATTAAAACAAATGATTGCTTCAACAGAAGAAATAAGGTTGATTACATTACAAGTACAGGAAGTGAAGGTTAAAATTAAAAGTAACATTCATGTTAGAGTCCTCCAGGATGCTATAATTAGGGCTATTTTTGAAGTCTGCTTGGAAACGTCAGCTAGCATGAAATTCAGCCACTGAATTTATTATATGAGATTTAGAAGCTGCTTGACATTAAAACCAAAAAAGAAAATTCCATGGTCTGGATATGCAGACTGCCTGTAACTAAACATAACCAGCAGGATTCCATCAGGATCCTACTCCAAGGTCTGGAAGAACACTTAAGATTTGGCTCCCACCCTGATGTTCTGGATCTCTGACAGGTATCATTCCATAGGGCAGGTGCCACTAAAGAGGAAACAAATTTCCTGGATCCCAGTAAATGATGTGGTTGATTAACAGGATCTGAAGCACACCAGCTCTACCTGATCTTATCAAACTATAGGAGATAGAAAGTCCTTCAGATAGCCTGGCCCTTTTATCTATATTTGAATAGATTTGTCCACGCTGTTGCCAATGCTTAGCAAAATTCCTGCTTCCCATCTTTTTCTAGACACAGTTCCAAGACCTTTAAAATTTTCGGAAAGGGAAGAATATTGACTTTATAGCCCTTTTTCACTGTGAATCATCTGTAAATCTCAGAGGCAAGGTGGTGTGCTCTGGCAGAGTGCCACTTTTTCTATAGTGATTCCAGGACCAGAAAGCAGATGTCTATCTTTCATTTGAGCATGTCCCAATTCTTAAAATTTAGACACCAGCTAATAGATTTTATTTATCAAATCCTTGGTGATATCTGATGGATTTTTAATATTTCTATTTAGTGCATCAGTGTCACAAATTGGAATAGTTATTTTTTTATACTTTCTGTAAAACTTAGATCCAAATTTGTTGCAAGCTGCCTCAGAGAATTTTGTTAGGAGGAAAGTGGGAAAAAAAAGTGCCAATGACTAAATAAGATATATCTATGTACTTCGATGAAAGATGGCAATGTCTGGAGTACTTGGCTATTGACAATTTAAAGTGAAAGTCTTCTGCATTTTCTTCCCTCCTGCTGACTAAAGGATACAATGCAGTGATGCTGATCAGCTTAGATTAAGAAAAATATGAGCGAAGATCTAGGCAAGTCCCATAAACAATTCTGACCTTGTGGTATAAATAGAAAAAAAAATCTGGGAGAATTTCACACATTTGAATTGCTTGGTAAAAGAGATACTTCGAGTTCTTAGTCAGCACTTTAGCAAAAGTTGATCTCTGCAGCAAAATAGTAACATTTACTGTTCATGTGCTGGTAACTTGTGAGCCCAATTTGCAGAACACAAAAATTGAACATATATTGCAGTCATATTTAGTAGTAAAGAGTGAAGAAGATCCATTACTAATGGGGAACCTGCGGAAATGCCAGCAGATGGAAGTTGTTGTGTTATCTGAAGGGACCATCTGCCTAGACCAGGTGTGTGTTCAACCTTGGCAACTTTAAGACCTGTGGAGTTCAACTCTCAGGATTCCCCAGGGAGCCATGCTGGCTGAGGAACTCTGGGACTTGAAGTCCACAAGTTTAAACTTGCCAAGGTTGGATACCCTTGGCCTAGACAACAGCATGGGTATTGAGTGTCGGATGTTTTTCAGATTATACTCCAGCCCCAATTCCACCTGGGAGGAGATTAATGAGAGAGTGAGGAATCTGCTTACCTCTCCTGAAGCCAGGGAAAGGCTTTCCATTGTAAGTACAATGTGCTTAACTGGGATACTTACTTACTGTTTTCATATTTTATTTTGTTTTAATCTCATTGCAGGCTGCCTACAGTTGCCTCTTAGTGAGATGGGCAGCATACACATTAATTAATTAAATCAATACTCTTAGGCATTGCAGAGTAGCAAAATGACACCCAAGTTGCCAGTTTTGACGATTCAAATGAAGGTGACAAAGTCATGGAGAAAGCTCATCTTCTGCTTTGATTAATTGTAATGTCAATTTCTTGCATTATATTTCCTCTCAAAAATCAAGCACTTACTCCTTGGCAAGGCTGGCCTTTGCTGAGATGATAAATCCGTCTCTGGGCCGCATCACATGGTATTGCAAAGATAGTGGTGGCCTTTCAATAGTTGAATGCTATGGTAGTGGTGAAGAACGAAAAGGAGGGAACGATTTCCTTCCACATGGAAAATCAAAAACAAACTTTTATCCTGGTTTTATTATCATCATCGTCATCCCTTTATATGAGCAAAAACAATGGAGCATGTGATATATTTAGGTCAAGTAAATAATGGTAGCTTTCAAAAGTTAGATTTGGAAGTTCAGCTCAAATAAGGAGAGAGGTGGGTCCTTATTTCCTACGTGTATCATTTATTAAGCAGCTGTTTGTTGAGGCTATCTCTGCAATCCTTTGGCTGGTGAATTCTTTTTCTTTGTTACATTTATATGCTAACTTTCCTCCACGGATTGTAGTCTGTACTATTAGCAAATTGAATTTGTTGAACGTGGATTTTGGTAGCTAAAATTGTATCAGCTACGCGGAGGGTCACATTAAAGAGATTTTGGGGAGAAATAAAAGGATTATAGGAATTTTTTAAAAAAACAAAGATTAAAAACTGTCCTAACAAGAAGAATCTTTTCCTACCAATACTCCTTCCATCGCTCAGAAAAAAGCCCTTGCTGTCTGTACATCAAATGCTAACTCCCTGTTGCAGCAGAGAAACTAGAAAATCAGAAGAAAGGGGGAATGGAGTATCCTAGAAAAGAATTTTCTTGGATTGCTGGCATTCTAACTTTGTATTTTTTGAATGTAATAAAACTCATTTGGGACAGATGACTTTGAATAACAGGCAGCAAAAGCAGCAGATGCTTCTTACTCTATATTTTTTAGCAAGCTAATCTGAATCCTGGTTCCTAGATGGATGGTTTGGAGCATGGTTATTTAGATAATTCACATTTAGATTTTGCCATAAATTGTTGCTAAAAACAAAACCCCGTAGTCTAATGACACCAGTACCCATTGTTGCAGAAAGGTTCATGAGTTGTTTGTCAACTAAGACTACCTTAATTGTTACAATGGTAGAGCTACTCGCTGTAGATCAGGGGTGTCAAACTCAATTTCACTGAGGGCCGCATCAGCATTGCTGTTGCCCTTGGGGGGCCGGGTGGGTGTGGCCAGAGTGGGTGCAGCCTACTGGATGGGTGTGGTTGGAGTGGGTGTGGCCTACTGGGTAGGCGTGGCCAGTTCTACATCATTCGCGTCAAGGATGCCTGTGAGGGTCTGGGCAGGAGTGGGACAGATCTGAGGGTCTCTGGCAGAAGGGGATGGGACCATGGCAAGTGCCAAGGCATGGTTCACCAGGGCAAGTGCCAAGATGGCCACAACAAAATTGTACATTAATGCCCGGCTGGCCTGGGCCAGGGCTAAGGCAGCGGGGGCCGTTCCCTCACTGTTTCCAGGATGGCTTCGTGGGCCACATGAAACCACTTCGCGGGCTGCATCCGGTCCCCGGGCCTTGTGTTTGACATGTCTGCTGTAGATTAATCACAGAATTTGTCTTATGGTTCTCATAATATAAAAGAGATGGTTTTTTTATACTAGTGTGCCGCTCCTTTGCACAGCTATTTTCTATTGAGAAATCATGCAGATATTTTACCTCGCCTCCATAATCCTCTTGTTATCTCTGTTTAAACCAGAGAAGCTATTTGCACTTGTATCCAGTGCCCTATGTTGGAGGTACAGATCCATGTGAGTTAACCTACAGTGACATTACTTGCTGTTGTCTCTCTAAAATGATACATACTTGTAATGAACATTAATAGAAAGTTACCCCCACCAATAATGTACAGAGGACAGTGTCATCCATCATTTCTTCCCGAACATGTAATCATAGGCTGTTTTAATTCTTCCTGTAACAGCTGATATATTTGTTTTTAGTTGGGAACATTTAGCATTGCTGATCATGATGAATGATCCAAGTTAATGGGACAAGTATTTTGCAGGGAGCCACTGATTTTGAGATTGATGATGTCCTTGAGAGAAGGTCCATCTCTTTGAGGAGTTCCCCACACTGTGACTCAACAGAACAGAGATACAGCTTGTAGTTATGGTTGGCAAGGTAGGTTTCTTAAGCACTCTTGTCTTTGGAGGGGCAGCAATAGCATATATTGGGTAATTTAAAAAAAATCTCAGGAAGGCTATAAAATCATGGACAAAAGCTGCAAGATAAGCCATTAGAGCAGGGGTTCTCAACCTTGGCCTCAGCCTGGCTGAGCAATTCTGGGAGTTGAAGTCCACAAGCCTTAAAGTTGTCAAGATTGAGAACCCCTGCATTAGAGCAATATTATAGCCAGGCATATTTCTAATGTACCCACCCTCCAGAACAGTTGGAAAATAAGGAATCGCTTCTGTGGAGAAAAATGACATTACATGCAGGATTCTTAATGTCATTGTTTCCCACAAGAGCATAGCAACACTATTATTTAGCACTGCAAGACAGTCTAAAGTCCAAATGCCAACTGAATGGTTAGCATTTGCAAATCAGTTGGCTAAAGTCCAAATGCCAACCAAACTTGACCTTAGATGCTTAATTAAAGTTGTTTAATGGTGTTAGCTTTCCTGGGTCCTGATGAGTCATGGATTCCTGGAAAACATTAGGATTGAGGGATACATGTCTGGATTAGTATGCTCTGATCCTAAAATAAGTGAGTAAGTTCCCTAAGATCCCAATTACAACCAATTGTGAAATGTCTTTATCTTTTTTGTCTTAAGCATTTTTATGTCATTCATAGCTCGCAGCCTTTAAATTAGAATAAGTCACAGCAATGCTATTTACAGTCTGTTGGAAAATAAAATCTATTTTTGTTCAAAGTGGAGTGTTTCATATACTGTTTTTTTCTATTTTTCTTCCTCTAGTAATGGCTAATAAGTATCTCTTTTGCAGAAAGAGTGCCATGGCTTTGAGATAGAGCCCGGAAGATTTATTGCTGGCAAGGTCTTCACCGCAAAATGAAGATGATGGAAAGTTCATTCTCAGCATGAAGTTATGTCAACATTGATTTGAACACAAGTCACCGCTGTATGGTTGTGTTGATTAAACTGAGGATTTATACGTTTTGAAAGGAGTGTAAATATATTGACTTATTAAGGTTGAAGGCATAATCGTGCAGATGCACATGCAGTTTGAATCATTGTTTCAGAAAGGTTGTCTATTGCTACCTTAAGATGGTCCTTAGTGGATTTAAAATTAAACGCCTTACTGAATTTAGGACAGATTGATAACCACTATATTTTTAGTCTGGTCAGTTAAGGAAGTTACCACATAATAAGAGTCCATCTCAGATATATTCAGATTTAGAATATTAATTCTACATTTTCAGAGAAGGTGCTGGAAGTGCTCAGATATTTAAAGCAGAGATATGTCCATCGCTGAAAGCCTATTCATTATAGTGATGGAAAGGCTGCCAGTATCACTCCATAGTTGCTATTCCTGCTGTAGAGGATGATTGGGGAAACCTTGAATTAAGTACGTTCAAAGATCTTATGTTCCTATTCAACACACTATTAACATCAGTCCCAGAACTGGAGTAGTGGTGGGATTCAAATATGTGAACAACCGGTTCTCTGTGTGGATGCTGCTTCTGGAAATCCATTCTGGGCCTAGGCAACAAAAAATTAGCTACCGGTTCTGCCGAAGTGGTGCAAACCGGCTGAATCCCACCACTGAACTGGAGAAATAGTTATCTTTCCCAGTGAAACCAGTCAGATAGAAATTTTGTGTGAAGATATATATGCATATATCTGTCTATTTATTTATGTATGTGAGTACATAAACACACAGTTAAAAGACAGTTATATAAAAAAGTAAATTGGCAAAAGCCCCCAAAGCCCCCTGTGATCACACAACTATATTGGCTTTGAAAGTGGTGGTGTCTGTTCTACATACATTCTCCAGTGTCTCTAGTATTGTTCTCTCTGGATGCTATCTTATGTACACTTAATTTGGAAATAACTTAGAATAATGTAAGTTTAATTGGAAGAGCAGCATGATGGTCTAGTAATGAAGGTGCTTGCCTCCAACTGAGAAGGCTGAGAGTTCAATCCTAGGCAGTGGTGGATGTTTCTCTCTCTCAGGGCCCAAAGAGAAAATAATTTGCTGCGAACTCCATGTAGGTGTCAGGAAGGGCATCTGGCCAGTAAATACTCAGCTCGATTCAGTTGCCCTTACTCTTACCCAAATTAAAGGATTACAGGGTCATAAAAAGAAAAGAAAGTTTAACTGGCTTTCATTCTGAGTAGACATAATGTATGTATTATTAACCAAAGATGGAATAATAGGGTAGGTATTTACAATGTTTGGGTTTGTTCATTTTATTTACATCCCATCTTTATTATTTTTATAAATAATTCAAAGAAGCTAACATACCTATTACTTTTGCCTCCTAATTTCCCCACAACAGCTTGTGTGGTGGTTGGGCTGAGAACAAATGACTGATCGAAAGTCACCCAGCTGGCTAAGGTGGGACTAGAACTCAATTTCTAGCATGGTGCTTTCACCATTACACCGACCTGGCTGTCTGTTTTGTTTGGGGTTTTTCTCCCTCAGTTCATAAGAGTAATCTGTGCAGCAGAAACCAACATAAATTTTGGAAAGTTCACAACTAGACATTGGCTTTGCCAGTTCCCTGGAGGAAACCTTGTCTCTATAAAAAGCAATGCCTCTACTATATGCTCACCCTACAACTTCACTAATAAGAGTGCATACAAAAGTTCAACAAGACATGAACATCTATATATTGGACTCCACCTTACAAATGGAAACCACAATTTTTATTCTTCACTTCGTATTTTTAGAGACAATGTTCTCATTTACTTCATTCACTGGACTTCATCTCAGATTTACAAGTATTCATTCAACATTTAAGAATAGAATTGATTGACAAAGTGCAATTAAGTCAGTACCAATCCTTTATAATCACATCAATTTTCTCCAAGATGATCTGCCACCAACCCAGGACTTCAGGTTTTCTAATGGTGTGCCAATCATTACCGTAACTGAATCTATTCATCCTGGTGCTGGTCATCCTTTTATCTTCCCTTCCACCTTTCCCAGCATCAGAGCATCATACCAGAGAGCTAAGTCTTCATATAATGTGTTCAAAGTAGGATAATTTGAGCCAGATCATGTGAGCTTTAAGTGAGAATTCTGGGTTTATTTGGTGATCAGTTTATTTCCTTGGCTCTTTCTGGTATTCTCAAGAACCTTCAGTAACTTCACACAGCAAAAGAATTAATATGCTTTCTATTCTGCTTTTTCAGAATCTAATTTTCGCCTTCATAGAATGTCAGAAGGAAATCATTGTCTACACCAGGGGTGTCAAACTGCCAACCCGTGGGCCCAATGCGTCATGGCGAAACTGCACCCACCCCATTGCTGGCAATGGGAAAAAAGTCACAATACATCGCGACATGTCATGTGACATTGAGAGTTTGACACCCCTGGTCTACACAGTTTTCAAATTTAGAGAGAAACTTGATAGCATCTGAATGCTTTTTCCAAGATCCTAATTGCTACTCTGCCACGTGCTAGTCTGTGGTATATTTCTTGGTTCCTGGTTCCTTTACTTCTGATAGTCAATTGTAAAAGGCAGAAACTATTCACCACTACGATATCTTCACTGTTAGTTCTAAGGTTGGTTGCCGCACCTGCTATGTTTAGTTTGATCTCTATATTTAATCTCGACTAGCTGTCAGCTAAACTATTTTTTTTCTCTTATAATTAACAATAACAATATAATGAAGTTGGAAGGGACCTTGGAGGTCTTCTAGTTCAACTTCCTGCTCAAGCAGGAGACCTTATACCATTCTGGACAAATGTCGGTCCAATCTCTTCTTAAAAACCTCAAGTGATGGAGCACCCACAACTTCTGGAGGCAATTGTTCTCACTGTCAGGAAATTTCTCCTTAGTTCTAAGTTGGATTTCTCTTCGATAGGGTTTCTATCTGATATTTCATGTCCTGCCCTTAGGTGCTTTGGAAAATAGGTGTATTCCCTCTTCTCTGTGATAGCCCCTCAAATATTGGAAGACTGATATCAAGTCATCCACAGTCCTTCTCTTGATTAGACTACACATACTCAGTTCTTGCAACCGTTCATCATATGTTTTAGCCCCCAGTCCTCTAATTATCTTTGTTGCACTCTTTCTAGAGTCTCAACATCTTTTTTGTATCATGGTGATCCAAACTGACGCAGTATTCCGAGTGTGATCCTACCAGTGCAGTTAAAGCATTATTGATACTTCACATTATTTTGATATTATCCCTCTGTAGTTGCGGTCTAGAACTATATTGAGAGTTTTGGTGGTTGCAGCACATTGCTGGCTAATACTTGTGGTTGTCCAGTAGGACTCCTAGATTCCTCTCACAGTTATTGCTGTTGAGCCAGGTACCACCTATTCTATACCTGTGCATGTGATTTTTCTTGCCTAAGTGTAAAATCTTACTTTTCCCATCACTGAATATCATTTTTTTAACAGGGCCTAGAGTTAGTTTCATTGTTTCATTTTTCCAGCTCATTGGCATTTTCAGCTTTCTAGAATAGTATGATCAGGTTATTGAGTTTCTTCCTCCAGTTTTGAACCTAGTCTTGCTTCCCTCCATATATGTTTCACATGTAGTTTGAATAAATAAGGGGAGAGTATACATCTAAGATCTGCTCACTACAATAAAAAAGAATCCTGAGGAAACCAGAAAGACTGCAGAGAAGAATAATAAAGATGGTGTGGGACTTGAGGGCTAAAGTCTACAAAGAAAGGTTAAAGAAACATGGTATGTTTAGCTTAAAGAAGAAAAGAGAAAAGGGAAACATGATAGCAGCCTTTCAATACACAAAGGGATGTCACAGGGCAGAGAATGTGGATTTATTCTCTCTAGCACCTGAGGGTAAGACAAGAGCAGGGAAAGCTGTATAGTGAGGGAGCCAAACTTGAACTAAAGCAGGATTTCCTAAGTGTGAGAACTATTAAGCCATGGAACGGCCTCTTCCTGTAGCTGAGGTTTTCATCACTGGAGGTTTCACTCACACACACACACACACACACACACACACACACACACACACACGACAGTCATTTGTCCATAACAATATGAGGATTCCCTTCCAAACCTATGATGGGATGGGATGGAATGGAATGGGATGGAATGGAATGTAATAATAGAATAGAATAGAATAGAATAGAATAGAATAGAATAGAATAGAATAGAATAGAATAGAATAGAATAGAATAGAATAGAATAGAATAGAATAGAATAGTTCTTTATTGGCCAAGTATGATTGGACACACAAGGAATTTGTTTCTGGTGCATAAGCTCTCAGTGTACATGCCAACAACAAAGCTTCCTTTACCATACCAATCTGAGTATGAAGTTAGATCTTCGTGAATTCAGAAATCCTTTAGATTTCCCTTATTTTATGTGTCTGTTTCCATCTTCGGGATGCTTAAAGACTTCATTATAATACTGTTTCCTTTTTTCTTCTAACAGCTTTCTAATATTTTTTGTGAAGTTCTTTCCCAAGATCTTTGATTTTCTTTGGCTTTGGTTTCTCTCTTAATCTTGGCCATTTCCACAATTGTTCTTTCATCTAGCTTGTTCTTTTTGCTTCTTGGTCTTTGGCAGTTGCTTTTCATATTCATCCTTACCAGCTTCTTTTATTCCATTGTTTTTCTTTGCCTATCAACCAAGTTCAGGACTTCAAAGCAATTTTTAATGTTCTTGAAAATGGTAGGTGCACACTCAAGATCATATTATAAAAGCTGGTTTAGATTTTGTTGTTCTGCTTAGCTTGACTTGGAACTTTTTGTTCTGTTCCACAGACAGCCTTGAATTAAAGTAATCTTGAATTGAAAATCAAGCCTAACAATGATATTTGTGTGGCCCATTTCAGTGGGCAGTGGCCAATGCCCATTTTCACTATCAGAATTTATTTAAAAAATAGATTTCTAGAATTATTATAATAGTCTCTAGAATTAAGATGGGAGATCAGAACACACCTGCTGAAATTGTGCAGTTTGGGTAAGGTTAATTCTTTCTGACACTTTTCCGTAAAACATTCTCAAACAAATCTCTTCCCAATTGAGAAGGTCCAATGCACAAATATTCTACCGGTAGGAATCACAGTTATGACTAAAAAGTATGTCCAAATAAAAACCACCTGAAGTCTGGATTCTTCCCTGTCGTCCTTGTTGAGAGTATTTCCTCTTATAGTTTAAACCAAACACACAATAGGAAATGATAGGATGACTTAGGTGTTTATCAACTTACAGTTCATTTGAATGTATCTTCAAAAACAGATTACACACTGGCATTGTAATCATGGGTTTTTCTAAAAAGAAACATGAGTCATTTTTTCCCTTGGAAAACAAAACATGAGATCTTACAAGTACAGCAAAGTAGTTATTCTGACATTGGTTTACAATTATAACCACTGTGGACTGAGGTAGTATTTTGAAATTAACAGGCTTAAGCATATCTAGTGGTCTAACACTGAGCTATCATGTCATATATCATGTCATTCTTCTATACGAGGGATGTCCAACCTTAGCACCTTTAAGACCTATGGACTTCAATTTCCTTGGCTGATTGAGGACTTCTGGGAGTTGAAGTCCAAAGTCTTAAAGTTGCCAAAGTTGGACACCACTTGTCTAGAATTCTGGGAGTTGAAGTCCACGAGTCATAAAAGAGCCAAGGTTGCCTACCCCTGGTCTAGATTATCAACTATGGTTTCCTTTTGTGAGCTGCACTGCCAGGGACCATTAATGCTATACCACTGCTATGGAAAATGAATGGCATACCACTTTCAGCTGTGGCTCAGAACCAAAGAAAGTGGAACAAAAGTGGTGGAAAGGAATAGGTTAGGTCGGCATAGCCTAACAATAATATTTGTGTGGCCCACTATTTAGCTGTCATCATCCCCTGGTTTTGCAGTTTTAGAAGGAAAATTAAAAGGAGGTTCACTAAAGCACTGGAGGACCTTTACTCTCCAGTGACGTTTACCCAGCTTGAAAAGCTGCAACGTATACCTGTTCTTTCTGATCTGACCACTCCAAAGAACCCCTTCACAGAAGTACAGTTCCCAATGCTCATTGATTGGGAGTAAGAATTTTTTTAATCATGTATAGGCATATTTCATATATATGTATATATGTAGGACATAAAGGAACTGATTTTGCATCAACTGGCAGCTGTTATTTACAATTAAGAAATAATGGATTAATTACCGTATCAAGGACAATAATATCTCCTGAGATTTAGGCCACAGAGGGAAGAGTTCACTTAGACTTTTAATTCTATTTATTCAGCTTTACTCATGGCAGAAACATGATAAGATAATATTTTTTCTCAATATCTAAAGAGGGCTTTTAGCTTATTGCCAAGAAGCCCTGGTTTACAACTGGATTCATGTGGGAAGATTTCTAGATTCAGAAAGCAAAACTTTCAGATAGATTTGGGGTTTTTTTCCCCAAACAAACAAACAATTGATCTCTGATTCTTTTTGGCAAGGCAAGGCAATTATTTGAGGAGAATATTAATGATTTTTTTTTTCAATTTTGGAATGCTTTTGCTCAGGAAACAAAAAAAATGACCTTGAACTACACAAATGTATTCTTTACAGCAAATTGCTAAGTCAAAATTACGTCTCAACAGTTGGAAGAAGATCAAAGTAATTTTCTCTTAAAATTGCTGTTTTAAACGATTGTTCACCCTTACCACCTTGTAAGAAAATGATTTATACAAATTGAAACTCTAATGGAATGGCAGGCCTCTTTCTTTCCGCTCCGATACTTCACAGTGCACAGACATTGCCATCCCCAATTCATTTCAATCAGCTGAGTTACTTAACCTTGGAAGGAGTAAAATTCCACATCCAAAACTGAACTCGTGATGCACTCCCAGATTTTTAGAATATGCTCAGGGAAGAATTAGAATTATTTTCCTGCTTGCTAATATGAGAATGTTCTTACACAAATAGGTGACAAGTAGTTGGATCAAAAAAAATGTAGACTTTCAAGACCATATTGTATAAGAACAATTTCCTTAGGATGACATATTTTTAAGCAATATATTATTCAATTAAAGCATTAGCAACTGATGATTTTATTTTAATTTGTGGGACTGTGGATCGAGGATACAGTTTTTATTTATTTGGCCATGTCACCAGGGGTAATAACAGCCACAATAGTGAAAGGAATAGTGAAAGGAATAGTGAAAGGAAAGAAATAATGACAGGAAAATCCATCTTAGTTCTTGCTAAATTGTTCATTAACCTATAGTTCAGTGGCTCTGTTTGCATGGCTCATTCAATTAGACTATGAGGTTGGGAGAAAAATATCTCATAAATGATTTGGTTAACTTTTTAACTAGGACATCTATCTCTTTATCAACTCACTCCTACTACTAACAAGCAAATTATTTATAGGAGAGCTAAGTATCCTTTCTGACATTTGTCACTGGAACAATATACTCCACTTCTGGGCCCATTTTCTTTTTCCTCTCCTGTGGGTTAAATTTGGAAGTGTACAGAAAGCAGGAATTGATACAAGTTGGTAAAGCGTGACAGACCATCCCAATTATGCTACTTTAGATTTTTTTCCCCTCTATGTGAGTTTTTTTAATTAAAATTTGTGTGGGAAGACAGAGAAAGAGACACACAGAGAGAGATACACACAGAGAGAGAGACAGAGACAGACAGACAGAGAGAGACAGAGACAGAGAGAGATCCTTTGCAGCAGTTAACGAACTATATGAAATGGCAACACCAGGGCAGAAACAGCCAGCATACAAAGATGAGTCATTTAATTTAGGGAGAGGATGGCAGTGATATTTGTAACATGTGAATTATTACTTATTACCTTTTAAAAAATTAAATCGAGCCATTTGGACACTAATTAAACCAGAATGGTATATAACAAATAATAGTGATATTTTGACTCTTAAGAAAATGGATATGACTCAGCCCTATTCACTGGATGAACAGACATTATTCCCTGAGTAGCATTAAGAACATAAGGATATAGGGCAGTGATGGCAAACCTTTTAGAGACCAAGTCCCCAAAAACCTCCCCACCCCTGCCTACTTCCGCTCCGCCCCATCCCACCCATTTTCACTTTGAAGTTTATTTGTATTTTGAGGCTGCATAATTCCATAGGCAGCTTACAGATAAAAATTAAAAGAAAACAAAATTTATCAAGAGAGAAAAAAAAGCAGCTGACTGGAAACCAAAGCTCAAAATGCCAAGCAGTCAATAACCAACTAGGGACGATTTTGAACTTAGCTCAGCAACTGAGAGAAGTTAAAATGGGAAAGTTAAAATAGGTTTGAGGTACTTCGAATTTGTATGAGTTTCTCCCAGGGAATTTCAGAACTGTTAAGCTAAATTGGGAAATTAACACCATCTAGGACAGTGGTTCTCAACCTGTGGGTCGGGACCCCATTTGGGGTCGAATGACCATTTCACGGGGGTCGCCAAACCACGCTGTCCGCCATTTTTTTCCCTTTTCCCTAGCTGTCCTACCCCCTCTTATTGGTGGCCACACCCACTTGGGGGTCACCACAACATGGGGAACTGTATTATGGGGTCACGGCATTAGAAAGGTTGAGAACCTCTGATCTAGGAAGATGGTGGCAACAAAATATTGGTATACTTGTTGCCAAGAAAACAATGATGTGTGTTTGTAGTCACCACCAGTTGAGTTTTTGGTTAACCTCTGCCAAAATACTTTGGCTGATCTCAAAAAGCTGGACCCAACTAATAGCTGGATATGAACCACCAGGAAAATTCAATCCTGTAGATTAAATTGGGAAAGCGTTTTTTTCCCCAGAAGTCATTAGATAAGAATTTTCATTTTTGTTACTAAAAAAAGTAGCTTGGACTTGGCTATGCAATAGTTAGGATTGAGCTTTGACTTTACCTTACAATCATGGTCAAGTATTTCTACATGCTCAGTGCAAACATAGGGGTATGTGTCAGGTATGTGACAATATAATCACACCGATGACTTAAGAACTTGTGTCAGATGTCCTGATGTAAATACATCATTGCAGCATTTGCGGGACGATGTCATTGCATGCATGTTGTGGATGCTGTGCAAGCATCCAATAAAAAAAAAATCGAACAACAGCAAATTGCCTCCCTGCCCTGAACTAAATCCTAAAGAGAATAATTCAAAGTAAACTTGGTATACTGAAATCAACACAATGCATTATGCCTATATGTCCTGTTTGCAAAAAAAGTTACCTCTATGTAAATCCATGTAGGATTGAGCTACAATTGCCTATTTGTATGAAACTCATTTCTAAGAACATAATAATAGATTCCTTTTATTATATTCCCATTCTGTGCAAGTAAAATTAAGTGGATCAAAACCTTTTCTTTTATAGTTTCTATTTTGCTGGGATAATGAAAAAGAACCTTTTTTCTGTATCATATTCTCTATCACAAAACTAAACACTAACTGGCATTCATACTGTTCAGTATCCTTCTGTCCTGGTTCGATAATGTACTGTAATTACCATTTAATTTTAGCAGATAAACAGATTTAAATACTTTCTTGCTCAAAAGAGGAGAGGCATGTGGATGTGGATTCTGAAAGATAAAAACCCAAAATAGGCTCAGAAAATTATGCATTACTCTGTCTATGTTTAAGTTGGTGTATCTATTCTTTCCTCAATATAGTTAATAACGCTATATATTTCCTCAATATATCCCTGATCTTCCTTGGGTGACATTATGGCTGAGGCCTTGGGCATTTCAGCATCGTAACCAAAACCAGATGTGCTGCTGAGGTTGTTGCTCTTCTGAATTTATGTTCAAATTATAGAAGGAAAGCAAGAAATGCTCCTAATATACTTTAGTAGCATCATTTTGATTTTTTGTAATTTTAGTCCAGTTGGACTATGACAGGGGTGTCCAACCTGGTGAACTTTAAGACCTGATGACTTCAACTCCCATAATTCCTCAGTCAGGATAGCTATATCGGGTAACATGTAATGGAACTGCCCCCTTCTTATCTTCCCTTCAATTCCAGATCTAGGTGGATGGCAGGCAAACAAGTGTGTGCCACATGTTGGATCCTTCTCCACATCTCCATGTTAGATAGATGCTAGTTTTCCACACACTTATGTTCTAAGGTAAAACAGGCATGACATGATTTTTATTGCTTTTCATAAATCAATGGGGCAAAGTCAACTGAGCCAGATCAAGACCATGATGTTGTTCCAGAGGGTGGATGGTCTTCTCCATCTGGCAGCTATTTGTCATGAAGGAGTTGTCCTTCAGTCCAGAGGTGTCCACAGAATTTGCTGGGAAAAAAAGGCAAGGTGGCTGAGAAGCAGTGCCCATTTTTATGTATGGTGCAATATACTTTGGACAGAGTATCAGGGAATTGCACAGCAGACGTTGACACGAACTTTTAATTTTATATAAATAATAAATATATTTTAATCTATGTATACAGCAGACTAGATAGTCAGGCAAACAGGAACATCATGAGGTAAATCAGAGCATACGGGGCACACAGGAGAAAAGGTGGAGAAAAAGGGAAACCCCCCCTCCACACCCACAGCAACCAATCAAAGTGTAGATTGCCTCACACAGGAGCCAGCACTCTCCAACCAATCAACTATAATTGTGTGTTCTGGCTCATTGTACAACTTCATTGTTCCAGCTACTAAACTTAAATATCTTAATGCAGAATTTTGTTCATTCTGTTGTGGCCTCCATCTTGACTTTTTTTTCAAAACCACGTTCTCAGATAATCCAGCTTAGCCCTTTCTCCTGATACCAGCATGCCGCCTACTTCAATAATGCTCCTTTTCAGGTCATTCATTTCTTTAAAATACCAACAGCCACATAATGTGAAAGTAACATGACTGTCCAAAAGTGACGAGAAGAGTTATGGCAGACATTTAGAAGTGGGCTGAGCAACAGTATATCAAGCACCAATGTCAAGTCTGGGAACAAAGATAAAAGGCCCAAGAATTAGCACTCAAATATACAAGACCGCTCCAGCATTCTGGATGGGAAAATTACTACTTACATATGGAATTGATAACCACAAATAGTATGCAATATTTTGATTATATCTGACATTCTTCTAGTTATAGCCTTCTCCCCACCAGCCCCCCGAATTCAGTAAAGAAAATCTTACCTTAAAAGTGCTTTTCTATTTCAGGTTTTCCTGTCTTTAATAATTGGATATGACTTCTCTATCTTCTCCTATATTTCGCATTATAGAGTTGCAAATCTTTTTCTCCTTAGTCCCAGTTTCTGTCTCACATTATTAATGGCATTAAGAGAATTAAAATATTCCAGTTGCATACCATTTTACTTAATAAGAAAATAATTCTATTGAATAAAATATGATATATATGTTTGCACTGTAACTGTAGTAACACTATTTTTACTTGTAGGTTTCCAACCAGATAAAAGTAAAAAAAAAAAAAAAACCCCACAGTGCAAAGATTGAATCTTTTGCAGGAATTCCAGCGTCATTTTAAACATTTTACCTTCTTTTTAACTATTATTTTTTTTAAAAATCCTACACAATACAAATAGCAAGGAAACTTGTCTTAATTATGATGTGAATACTGTATGGAGGAGGGGATGTTTCCAATCCAGCTATTGTTTCTGAATCATGTATTAAGGGATGTGAACATTATAGTTGCATGGTTTCATGACTGCAAACAGAATAAATAGAAACCATCAATTACCCATTCATTTTTATTACTGAGGTTAGCATGCTCCTTCTAGCACAATCTGTTACACAAGACTCCTACCCATTCCTCCTCTGCATCTGGTTCATTTCTCAGAATCTGTTAGTATAAATGAAAAATCATTTGTTTCAAAAATCCAACCATGATAAATGGAGAAACACTAGAAGCTTAAGACACCTAACCGGAGTAGGTGCAAGACAGGCAAAAGAACGTGTATTGCCCTAAAGTAAAGATACATTCGTGATTTTGTTGGGTCACTTTTATCCCTAGAAAATCTGCCCGACTCCTTGACCTGAAAATGTCACTCGGGGGGGTGTCTGAATTCTTTATGGGCATATTGGGGAAGCATCTGGATGTGTGGGCAGATGACTAAATGAGGAACATGATTTTGTGTGGAGATGCCAATTTACATCCCGAGTCAATTTCCTACCTCATTTTCTATGATAATATTGTTACTGGAACTATTGCTATTGAAACATTATTTTGTGTGTGGCAGGTCTGTCAGGCACAAAAGATGAGGCCCACACATGAAGGTCCAATTAAACTGATGTATTGCTACTCATGCCTATACACACAAATCTTAACTAATGGTTAGCACCTGCTAACCAACCAACCCCCGGGCCTCGGCCCACTTTCAGACCTTGAGCCTTTCAGACCTGGGTTGCAGCAGTAGTGGGCGCATATGAAACCATCCTCTCTCCATCCCGCCAATCTGCAAAGCCAAAAAGGTTGAGGAACTCTGTGCTAGGGGCTAGATAAGGATAGACTGAATTCAAGGGCTGTGTGTGTGGAATTAACTTGTTTGTGGCTATGAAGAGATTCTCGGCTGATCCTGATTTTTAACTTCACCTTCAGGTTCTGCCACTTCTTCCCCTACGAGATCCTGTTGGAAGGAGTAGCCTATGAAGGACGGAGAAGGGAGGTACTCTGAGAATTAACCCAAAGAGTCTGCTCACAAGAAAAAGAGTCTTCTTCTTCAGCAAGGCCTCTCAATGTATAGGTTTGGGGCAGAAATCATGAAGAAGAGATAGAACCTGCCTAGAAATGCCTGAATTCATCCAAAGTATTGAACATAACAGATAACTTATTTATTGCTCAACATTTTTTACAAGGTCAGGGTATAACTGTTCAAACATGAATAATTAATTCTTTTTGGGACATACGAATGTGAGAAAGCCACCTTTGTGCATCTTTTTGACATTTCTGACATTTAAATAAAATTAGTTAATATTATAAAGAAATTGGGCTGCATACACAAAGTATTTTAAAGATATTTTTAATATTTAGAATATAGTATTGATACATACTGTTTGTATATAAGGCAACACTGATATTCTCCCAATAGGAAATTCCTTGCTGCTCTTATTCCGTGTCTGAAAATGTCCTAGGAATACCGTATTTGCAAGGAACTTGAAATGCTCAGGTAATATACAGTAACTCCAATCAAAATAATTGATTTTTGCATATGTGGGCCTGCGTGCTTTCCTCTGATGACTCAGGGCCCAATCCCACAAAGTTAATCCTGGTCAATGACTTATATGTTTATCAGTGATTTGAAAATTTTCCCATGCGAGAGCTACAGATCTCACTCCAACAAGTTTTCTTATCATCATTTGTGGGCTTATGTTTGTGCTTCAGGTTGCACGTTTATATATATTGCTGCAGGATTAGTATTGGTAGCAGCAATCCTGCTCTACAAGGTGGGTCAGCTTCCAGTGTATAACCAAAGAGTAGCTCAAAGAAGTGATGAAACTCTTTGACTGGGCACATAATATACTTTAGGACAGAGCTAATATCTGTGATCTGTTGCTTCAGGATCTCCATTAGTAAAAGAAGGAAACTATGTATTGACCGTGCCTTAGGATGTGTATACAATTGATTCCATTGCTTAGGATTGCTTGTAATAGGTTGATTGCTTCCATATCCCAAGTATTGAAGCAGTTCTCTTCAAGTTTCTCTTAGGAGCTTCAGGTCTAATCCGCCACTGTTTCTTTAGGTAAACATTTGCCAAATGTATATTTGTTTGTTATATTATATAAAGCCAGTTTTATGTAGTGGTTAAGGCACCAGGTTAGAAACTAGGGACCATGAGTTCTATTCCTGCCTTAGGCATGAAAGCTGGTTCGGTGACTTTGGACCAGTCAACTTTATCTCAGCCAAACCCACCTCACAGGGTTCTTGTTGTGAGGAAAATAGGAGGAGGAAGGAGTATTAAGTAAGTTTATGTGTCATTATAAAAAAAGGAATAAAGACAGGATATAAATAAATCTGACTGGTTTAATAGTAAACTTTTATTACTTATAGGCAAATGTTGAAACCTGTTAACATGGGAACCGCCAGGAGCTACTTATTTGGGAGTAACTCCTAATAGGGCTTTTGTGACAAAACTATGTCACAAGAAATCACTACAGCTCTGAATATGCTGGCTGCCTCTCATCAATTGACTGGGAAGTAAGAGACCATGTTTTCAGTTGTGAGGAAATATGGTATGGACAGCCTACACAACAGGAAGAGGAGCAGAATGGCTGCATTCTCCTTCTGTGCTACTTTTCACATTAAAACAGATAAACAGAAGCTCACATTCTTCATCAGTGTTGGTATACAAGTCTACATACAGACATAGAACAAGGATAGGCTGGATGAGCAGAACTATTTATTGAAATCAAAGAAAGAGGACATGTGTAGTACTGAAGGGCGCAAGGAAAAGGCAAAATACTATTAAGAACATTTTCCCTCTAGCAATAGCAAAGCTGTACAAATGTTTTTTAAAAAATAATTTTGCACAAGATTTACACTATACACTCCTTTATTTGTACAAACAGATGAATGTTTGTACTTTGCGCATTTCATTTATAGCTTATTATATTTAAATACATACAGTACATTATTATGCCTCTCACACAATTAAGGTGCAATTTATCAAAACATGATTATTTGAATAGTTACTTTTCAGTGTTCTTTGGCACGTACCTGGATTATTTATTGAACAGAACAGTGTAAGACTGTCTAAGGCTACAAATTTGTTGTTTCTTGATAGTAGTTAAGTGCATTTTTCTCAGATTAGCACAAGCCTATTTACAAAATCATTATCTTCTATGAATTTCAGTCTGTGTTACGTAGCTAACCAGCAATGTCCAAAGAAAAGTTTATCTTCTGCAATAATGTTTTTCAAGGGAGAATAAAACTGCACCATAGGTATCGGTATTAAGCACTAACTAGATGAACAATTTAACAGTATGGAATGTTTTCATAAATAAATCACACTCAAATGGTCCATATGAGAATATATCTCCATTACTCTACACTATGAACTTTCATAAAAGGCTGCTATTTATCTTTCACAAGTTTAGGTGTATATGCTGGTAGACAAGCTGGTATAATATTCTCCATAAGCCTGCTTCTTGGTCACTGCAAGCTTTCAGATTCAGTTATAAGATTAAACAAAGAAGCAAACAAATAACATGCAGTGAATCACATATAGTAAATGCAATACTTTAAAAACATAAACTTTCTCTAAGCCATTCAGTGAATAACTGTGAAGTTAGGATTGTATTCAATTATACCCTCTTCCTGGATAGAACAGAATCTGCAATGACACAAGAGGAATTGGGATTGGAGTCGACAGGAGACTGGAGGAAAGATATGGAATTATAGTTTGCTTGTATACCCATGAAATGCATTCTTTTATTTCCTCTATCAAACAGAGAGCTCTAAAATTGTGTCTTACAGCTTCCAAAAGAAGATTAGTAAATGAGGAAAACTACATTATTAGAGTTTAGTTTGCTGCAAAGCTGTTGTGATAGGATTTGTCATGGAGTACCACTATGTCATAGATATAATTTGTAATGGAAATGAAAATATAAAGTTCTCAAGTAATAATTTCCAATTTCAACAACAATTAAGATTTAAAAATACACATATATTTTCAAAAACTTCACACTTACTCCAGAACTATCCTTCTGCTTTTTCTATTTAATAGTTAATTAGCTAAAGTAGTATTTATTTTTGAACAGAATCAATTTAAAGAGAAATGTCTCAGTAGCAATTGAAATATAAGAACAGTGAGGGTTAAAAAATAATTCCATGCGTGGAATTCTGTGCATCTAGAAATACTGTTTTATTATTCCTCATAAATAGCTTGTCTCCAGCTCATTGCTCCAACATCTGGGAATGGTCATAGTAAGCAGACATCTAGAATTCCTAGAAATACGACACAGCTTTTTAAAAGATAACATATTTTTTTATAATCTGGCTTTTTCATATATCTGCACACAATGACCAAATGCTGCAATAGCTACGAGCCAAAGACAATCTGTCCCAAAGGAATGTATTTATCCTCCGAATCTTGCTAAAAGATTTCATTTCAGAATCTTAGCAGGTGCTGCTGAGGAATCTTAGTGTACTAGCATTCATTCTCAACTCTGATGGAACATTTTTTTTTCTGAGAACATAACTAGGCTTGAGAATATGCCTATATTTCTGTATTGGGCCTCCTGAAGAAATCTCCACAGCTGTGAGCATGGCTGGCTGCCTCTCATCAATTAATGGGGAAGAAAGAGCCCATGTTCCCAATTGTGGGGGAAATATGGTATGGGCAGCTTGCACAACAGGAGGAATAAAATGGCTGCGTTCTCTGTTTCTGAGTGGCTGAGGGAGACGGGAATTGTGAAGAGAGAGAGAGATTTTTTCTTTTCTCTGTATGCCTGTAGGAATACAGGCAGAAGACAAAGAACAGCATGAAGAATCGATAGTGTAATGATCCCAATACATGGATTGACTTAGGGTCTCTCATGTCCTGTAATCCAATGTGGCCCTCTGTTAGTCAATCAAGTTCAGAACTGTGATGTCTGGGTGAATGATATGGTGTCAGACTTATCTACGGCAAAAGCTCCATTCACATAGGATTTCTTTGTCTCTTTTTCCTCACTGTCGGTTGTTTCCAAAGCAAAAGGATTCGCAATGTTAACTTCAGAGATGGTGTCCATCTGTTCTAGTTCCATTTTGGAGAGTTTCTCCACAACTCCAGTTCCAAAGGCATCACCAAGAACATTAACCATTGTTCTGAATCGATCCCTAGAGAACAACATTTTAGGACAGTCAGGATAGGTGGCAATAAATTCACCCTATATTTAAATGAGATTTATACCTCAGCTACATCAATATTGGCAAAAATATGTCAGTGTAGAATTCCAACATTGTAATTAATGACATGATGCTGAGATCAAATAAATGTTGAGGAGTCTCATACAGTACTCAATAATTCAGTTTTCAACATTGGAATTTCAAATGTCCTTGACCATCAAAATCTAATCTAGGATCTGTTGGCTTCCACATTTCTGCAGAGCTGCCTACTTTGACAAAAAAGAATGACCTCAAGATTCTGGGATCAAGGGCTGTATTATACCTACATCTTCATCACTTATGTAGTATTGGAGATGTCCAGGTGGCAACTCCTAGGACCATTGAACTAAAGACACTGTAGGGAAAATATGGAATAGCTATACAAAGTGGGTGAGAGAGGGTAAAGAAAAAGTTGGATGAAGTGGTGAATACATCTGGGAGGACTACAGGTAAAAGACAATATCCTCTGGGATTTTCATCATGTTTTGTGAATAAAATAGGGTAATTGTGTGGTAGAGCCTTCTTATAAGCACTGACTTTCTTATACAGTACTTTGATTATAAGCTTTGACCCACTTAAGGGAATGTCACTCACCATTGCTATAAATTCAAGTTCTAGTAAATGCAATAATACTATTCTGCATAAAACAGTTTTTGACCTTTAGGAAAAGAAAAACATTAAATCAAGAAATCTGATGAATGTCTTAGTGTTGGAGTGCTTATTTCCTATTCTCAAGACACATCTTCAACAGACTGGCAGGGCCTTTCTTTTAAAAAGGTGCTTCTACTTTGCAAAGGTATGCTCAGCACTTAGTGGAAATTCAGGGATACAGAACTCTGCACACTGAGTTACTTAGGTGAAAGGTTATACAGTTAAGGTAATAAGTGAAACAATGTGAGAATCTTTTAAATAATGAACTGCTTGGTATTTCATTCCTTCTGTATATAATTACCATGTCATTTTCTTCTTGCTGAAAGAATATGTTTTCTATACAACAATGCATCAGATGAGATTACAAGTTTATAATAATATTTCAGATGGTGTCAATTTTAGTTACTATTGCATGCAAATAATCAACTTCATGCAAAAAAAAAAAGGAATATTATTGGATATCCTGGAGCGTTGGAATGAATACTCAGTCCAATACCTGTTAATATTGTAACACAGTGTCAACTAAATGTTAACATAGTTGTGAAATATCTCATCTGGTGCCAGCAGAAAACACTCATTAGAAGTATATTGACTACACAATGCAATGGGTTCATTGAAATTTTCCATGTAAAAAGATGCATAAGAAGTGTAGCAACTTACAGAAGCCAGTCCACTGCAATAATGAGGGTAACATCTTCAGCTGGCAGTCCCACTGCACTCAGTACAATCACCATGGTAACAAGGCCCGCCTGTGGTACCCCTGCTGCTCCAATGCTGGCGGCTGTTGCTGTCACACTGCATTCCAAATCAAAAAGACACAGTAACTGAGGTGGGTTGTGATCAATAGAGCATGAAATGGTACAGTGGATTTCTGTTGATGGAGCCTGAAACTGCATTTGACTTGTTTTACAGCTGTTACCACATCACTGATTCATATTTCTTTGCAATCAACTACAATTAGAAAGACAAAGAGGGGATACAAAACTATTTCGATACAAATGAAAATTTACATGGGAAGTGGGTGAAAAGGGCAAAACAAGGTGCTTCTGAACAGCATGAATGGAATAAAAAATAAAAGTAATAAAATAACTGGATGAAATTGAAGTAGGAAATGATGGAAGGAATGTTTTAGAGATGTTTATAGGGCAGTGGGATGGTAACATGAAATCAAAATGAATGCTGTAAATACTAATGTCCAAGGAAAAGGAGGTGGAAAAGTCATGATACAAGAATGTTGAAAAATAGGAAGACTGCAGGAATAAACAGTGTAACTGGACAACTGCTCAAAGGAATGGTTTACAAATTGTGCTTTACTGTTTCTTTTTTTAAGAGCTCCCCATCCTGAGATTCGTTTCTTACTAGCTTCTCCAGACATGGAATCAGACTCATTATTGCTCTCTCATAAAAAATATTTTGAGATTGAAGAATATGTGTTACGCTGCTAACTACTGTCAGCTGAACCAACTTGCTTAACAAAATATGATATTCAGAGAAGAGAAAATGTCCCAACATGAAAAACCAACATCATGAAGGTACAAAGCTCTCTTCTGTGTCTTCCTTCTATTTCTGTTGTCTATCAAGTCAAGCAATTTATAATGTATGATGATCTTAGTTGAATAATACAGTTAAATTCAGTGATACTCCGAATTTAGCAACACAATGTGTAAATTAGTAATGAATATGGCTCATGGATTTCAGTGCTAAGAAAATCCACTGGGCACAAAGTTGAGTTTTACTGTTAAGTGTTGAAATATAACCCATGTCACAATTTAACTGTTCTTGTTCTTATGAGAGTATACTGCAGCAAAGCATAATTTTACAAGAGATTCATCTCAGGAAGCTAGATGATCTTCAGGGTCCCTTGTAACATTAAGATTCTCTGATTCTAAATATTATAGATGAAAAAAGATAGTGGTTACTATGAAAAAAATTATGTGATACAGCATAATCCTTACCTAATGGTCACTATTTGGCCAATGTCTAGCTCTAAGTCATTAAGCTGTGCAATAAAAACGGCGGCCACTGCTTCATACAGTGCGGTTCCATCCATGTTGATTGTTGCTCCAACTGGTAAAACAAATCGAGTAATTCTCTTGTCAACATGATTTTTTTCTTCTGCACAGCGAAAAGTTACGGGTAAGGTGGCTGAACTAGATCATACAAATCAAGGGGAAAAAATAAAGACATTAAGAAGAGATAGGTCAGTAAGAAGTCATTGTGTGCATTTATTAATTTCACAGGCAGATCAAGATAAAGCTAACATCAATAAAAAATACAGCATGTATGAGATAAAGCCTAAATTAATATCAAATGAATATCTAAAGTAAATTCATATGTAGGTTCATTTATATTATCCTAGAGCTAAATGTAAGCATAGGGAAAAAAATTTGTTATCCTTACCTGGAAGAAATCATGAGTGCTGTCAACAGTGCTTGAGCCATACCTATGGCAAACTGGTATGGATTTTTCCGCACTATGATTAGGTATATTAGTGGTAGAATTACCACAGAATGGATTGCAAGTCTGAAATAGGAAACGTACATTAACTACTCTAATATTTAACATTAGAATCTTAGTGAACAGATGTAGATGGGTTTCAAAATTTATCAACAGTGAGAGAAGCAGATTTTCCTAGAATCCATAAAGCCGTTTGGCTAGATTACAAATTAGCCCATTTGTATTTGATAACATAAGGTATATTGCTCAGCAGAATGTTGTTAAACACTAGTAAAAAAAAAATCAAACTTCCAATTAGTCACTAATTAATCATTAAATGCATGTAAATCAATCTGGATTCTTCTGTCCTTTATGAAAATAACTGGAAAGTGGCAATATGGAACAGAGAACTAAGAATGAAGCAACCTTCCCATTTCTTCTTTAAGCAAATTTCTTGAAACACATTTGTAGGTATTTGCAAATAACATGCATTAGGAAATCCTCTATTCTCTCAGCATTTCTTCCCCATTTGTGCAACACACAAATAATATTCAATTTTACCTGAATCTAATAAGGATTTCCGACCATGAATATCCAGCCTATGAATAATTCCCCAGCCATGTCAATATTCAGATTCAAGTGCTTTCTCTTATCTTTCATACCTGAGGCAATCTGTTTTTTTTAATATATTGCCTGAGAGCTAACAATTAAATTTAAAATGTTGTATTCTTAATTCAGTATATTTCAATGTATCTGAAACACAGTGAGGATCAATATGATGAAAGTTCCCCTAACCATAGAAAACCCTGATTTATCAATTCAAATTAAAAAGAAAAGAAATACATTTTATTAATTAGAGGAGTAACATACCCACTCAACACGGTGGCCATATAAAGACCCAATTTGCGAAAAATCTCCCAGTCTTCAACTTCTATTATCTTTCCAGCAATCAAAAACAAAATACCTAGAGGCATATACCTACAATGTACAAAGAAGCATTACAATTTATGCCAAGATAATTTGCAATGCAATTCTCTCTATATATGAAGAATACACAGGGCAGAGGAATGCAGTATTATTTCACAGTCAGGATATTTATCTAACTTTTCTTACATTTACAGTATTGCAAAGGAAAACTAGATGAACAGTTCTGGATTTGAACTATAATGCATCTTATGGGTGAAATGTAGTAATGATTTCTTTGTCTAAATATAGTGTTTTTTGTAGATTGTTTAGCTGAAGAAAGCACATTTTCTCCAAAAGGTCCTCGCCACAAAGTAAGATAATTGGTGACAGCTTTCTTCTGGCTGTTTCAATGGAAACTCTAAGGAACAAAAAGCAA
Source organism: Crotalus tigris (assembly GCF_016545835.1). Lineage (NCBI taxonomy): Eukaryota > Metazoa > Chordata > Lepidosauria > Squamata > Viperidae > Crotalus > Crotalus tigris. The sequence goes on from NW_024097700.1 coordinate 348,217, forward strand.
TATTTCTGAGAAATTATAAAGATTAGGAGGGTCACTGAAAGTTTGCCAAAAGATACTGGTTATACCAACCCTTTGGGCAGAACCAATTGTTCAATTTTGGCATTCCTAATATAAATGTATTTAACCATTCATTTAAAAAGGCAGTATTATCATTAATACATTATAATTAAATAAATATAAACTTACAAAATAATCCAAACCAATATATCAGAAGCTATCAAAACAATTCAGTTCATTCTGATTGTGAATTATTTTGTTTGTATTTATTCAACTTCAACTTATTAAAAAAGAAAGGTGTCATTTTCCACAAAAAGATAGGATATGTCCCTTAAATAAGCAAATGAACCCACTGAGTTATAATCTTAAATCCAAATCTGCTATATCTATAGAAATCATTCAACTATGGCTACTGATGAGTAATTTATCTCATTAATTTCCATGCATCTTTTCTAAGCAGGATCAAACCTGCCTTTAATTTATAATTCGGAACATAGGTTTTACTGAAATACTAATTACTTCTATTATTTGATGACCATGTTAATTAATTCAGCTTAGCATGAGAAGCAACTTCTCAAAATGATATATTGTTTGATCAAACCATTCAAACTTCCAGGTAGATACTTTATTTTGTATTATTATTAGCTGAACTGGATCCTTACATATATTTTAAATTATTTAGATACACATACACACATATGTCCCATATGTAGCTACCCAATGCAAAACATTCAAAAGGTGAGCTTTGCAAAGTGCATGAGCAAAGCAGCCATATCTTCTCAACGGTGGCAAGTTTTCTGAAGCCTTTCCCTGCTTTGGGATTAAATGTACAACCAAGTTGCAAAAGGAATTAATGAAAAGATTCTCTCTCACTTACCACATAATTATCTGAACTATATACATTGTGGCATCGTTCAGAGCATTGAAAAAGTCCACCAGCACTTGTCCTTTTTCTCCCATTTTCCCAATAACGATTCCGAAGACAAGACAAAAGACTATCAATCCGAGCACATTAATACCATCTGAATACATGCCCACTATTTTGTATTCTTTAGTTTTGTTCTGTAGGTTGAGAAGGAAAGATGGAAATGCTCAACTAGCAGTAACATGTTTTGTAAAGGTGAAGATTAAACAAACTCTTGTTTGGGAGCAACTTAACTTGCTAGGGATTTGTTTATACTTACTTTTTTTGACTATATAGTGTCATAGGGCTTCTGTAGCTTGATCTTAAAGGACTTTGATAACAGCTTTGGTACCAACCAGGGCAATCCATTCAAAAAGGGTGGAGTTTGATCATGATACTGGGCCCACCTTCAGGCAGATATTGTCCCCCTCTACAGATGCTCCTGTCTCCAATTTCTTTTTATTAGCCATCATTTTAACAACTCGAATTTCATTATACAAATTATTTTTATATTATTCAGTAGATTACACAGTGAATGCTGTATAATACACAATAGCAACCATTTTATAGGAATCATCTAATAACATCTTAAATACTAATAGCAATTAAGGGTCCAGGAGTCTTTCTGTTTTGCCACAACAGAATGACACAATTGCTTTCTGTTTACCTGTGAAGTCTCAGTTGGCATTATAGCTGTGATTGGTTCATCTGTAGGAAAGGTTCCATTTTTATCTGCACTTGTGATTTTTATTTCTTCACGTTTGGTCTTATACTGGAACGTAAGAATACATGTGTTGTGTTAGTGGAGAATGATGAAGGAAAAGCTTATTTTTAAAACTCTTTTAAAAGTTTGTAATACATAAGGATTTACACATACTACTACCACTTCTAAGATACTATCAGTACCATGTCTATTTTTCTCTTATTTTTTTAAATGTGAGGATACAAAGCTTGTTACACATCCAAAACGTAAGAATCTGGTTATAGGGAGTAGACAGGGAGACATAGGAAATTGATAACTTATGAGTATCTAACGATCCAATGATGATTGGTTCTTGCTTAAAACTAGGGATTTGACTGAGATGCATTTTCTAATATTAAGAAAGAAAAGTTAAAGGTGGTGGGATTTTTTCCTAAGATACAAAAGGTACAGAGTCCAGAAGAAATCATATGGATGTTTATTGACTGGCAACTAGTGTTTCGCATTATCTCCTCAACACTGATTATTGGAAATGGAAATGGATTCTTAATTACAAAATTATGATGTCATATTTCATGATTACATAATTTCATTTGATTTTTGTAAACAAAGCCTATTTGAGTAAAAAAAGTTATTTCTTTTGGATCAGGATATAAAATAATAGGTAATAATATACAGTCCAATCATTACATAACTGTTTAATGAAGATGCCAAAATTTCACAGAACTTCTGTTAATAAATACAAAAATAGAATCTACCTGTTGGAAGCAGGCCTGTACAAGATTTTCTGGGAACATATTTCTGTAAAAGGATTAAAAGAGATAATTATGTAATTGTGGAAAATATATTCAAGGAGCATGAGGTAATAAGTCTTTTTCTCTTACTTGAAATCTTTGAACATATGTATGTCCTAATTACTCCTTAAGTTTTGGCTTAGTTATTTAACTGTTCAAGATATGAACACTTAAACTACCTGGGTCTTTTCTTTGTCCTGTACTTTCTCTCAAATATATTGTATTACCTTAAAATTTCAGTTTGTGTTACACAAAAAGCAAATTCCAGCAGGTAAGGGAGGAATCATTCCATGAAATAAAAGAAAAAAGCAGACACGAAGAAAGCAGAAATATACTGCCTTCTGAACCTGAACAGCCCTGCATCTTTTCTACAATTTTATAGCAGATGTTATTCTTTTTAAAAAACAACTGTGGCTTAAATTGGGAGAAAGTCATTTATTCTGCACTTTTAATAAATAAATGAGGAATAAATTCAGAGCAAAACTGAAAAGCCGGTTTACTTGATTTATTTTCTTTCTGAAGAAACAAAGAGCTAAATGTTATCAAAGCCCTGCAGACTTTTTTTTAAAGTAAAATTGCAAAGTGGGCAATATATTTTGGAATGGGAATGGAATGGGAATTCTCAAGGGTTCTATCAATTACTCGGAGATTCTCATTATATTTAGAGGGAGGTGTTGGCATTATTAATTTTTTTAAATTGTGAACGTAATCCATTGTTTTACAGACTCACCTAATCAAGTCTAACATGGCATCCACTGTAGACACTTCTGGTGTGCTACCCACCCTGTCAATTTCATCAGCTTTCTGGGATACTCCTGGTTTGATAGTCACAACCAATACAATCCCTATAATTGGAGTGGGGTTGAGGGGGAAGGGCAGAGAGAACACAGCCTGAACAAGTTGAAAATGTGCAGAAAACATTTTTTAAAAGATTGCAACATAGCTATATAAATGAAAGATGAGAATTATGCTTGCCCTAAATTCAGGTCTTGGTTCTTTCAAATATGTAGCTTATTATTTTCTGACATATAATCAGAGGTGGGATTCAGCCGGTTCGCACCACTTCAGCAGAACTGGTAGCTAATTTTTTGTTGCCCAGGCCCAGAGTGGACTTCCGAAAGCGGCATCCACACACAGAACCGGTTGTTCACATATTTGAATCCCACCACTGCGTATAATCAATGCTTTATCTTACAGGTTAGGAATCCTACTAAATCAGAGTTGCAGACAAATCTAAGTTATTTTGCTAAATAATGTGGTTATTTACAGCAGACAGGGAAAAAAAGGGTTTCAGTTATCCTTATGGTTTCCCCTCTGTCAATTGGTAAAACCATTAGAAAATAGCCACGTTGCTTTCCACTTAGCTTTTATTGTGCAACCATCCTCCTTTTTTCACAAAACCTTTAGCAAGCTTAATAGTAATTTGCTTCAGTTAGTAATCCTCATAATTTTCAAAACCTTTTGTTCTTTTTTTTAATCAGAAAGGGTACTGATTTTGATTGATAACATTAGAAGCCTTCCATTTAGAAGTACCCGACTTTTGCTATAGTATATGTACAAGTTATGTAATGATTGGACTAACTAGCCCATTTCTGTACCATAACTTGATAAAATCTCTTTTAGGAAGCAAAACGAGGAGTTGTTACTTCCAAAATAGATATTCAATCACATGGTTAAATATTAATTTTGATAGTAAAGAGAAACCTGTATGCTTGTGAAATGGCACAGGAAGATTATAACTTGGACAAGAGGTTCTAGTTCGGGTGCAATCTTTTACTGTTTATCATGACACTCTAAGATGGATGATATCCAAGTTTGTTCTCTGTAAATCGAAGTTAGACAAAAATTGACCATTTATTGCTAGTTTGCTAACTTATTAAAAATGTCCCACTACATTTCAAATATAAGGATTTAATTACTCAAGGGTTGAACTACTTATTACCTAAAATTACAGCTAAGGCAGTAGTGAAGAAGTAGTACACAACTGCTCGCAGGCCAATCTTTCCAGAAACACTGGAGTCCAATGCAGCAACCCCTGGGAAGATTTTAAGGAAAAAGAGAATTTTTAGTGTATATATTTATAAATAAACGCAACGTGATATAGTTGTGATATATTTAACTGCATTCTTCATCTTCCTATAATAAGAATTACCTTTCTGGATTGAGTCATAAATCCAAGTAGCCTTGCACTCTGCTTCCAATATTTGCTGACTATACGATCAATTTTAAGTTCACACGCAGAATATAATGGCTATCATTTTTGCCTATCTCTTGCATGGATAATCAAAGATACATTGTTCTAAACAGGGGGATCTGACTTGACTGTCAAAGCTCTCTTTCTGTTGTATTCTAGTGTATCTATGAGTGTGCATGTGCACGTACAATATGCATATTTTATTGTTTGAGGTAAATACTATCCCTTTAACCTGCTGGGAGAAAAGCCAACAATTTTTTAAAAAATCAAAAGACCCTTAAAGAAATTTAATGCAATCAGTTATTACGAATCACAAAATACTTAAATCAGAATAAATGTGCTGATCTTTGAGTACATATATTCCCATCATGCTATTCTTCAAGATAAGCTATACAGGTAGTCCTCGATTTACAACAGTTCATTTAGTGACTGTTCAAAGTTACAACAGCACTGAGAAAAGTGACACATGACTGTTTTTCACATTTACGACCATTGCAGCATCCCCATGATCATGTGATCAAAATTCAAACGCTGGGCAACTGACTCATATTTATCACAGTTGATAAATTCTGTGATCACCTTTTGTAATCTTTTGGCAAGCAAAGAAAATGGGGAAGCCAGATTCACTTAACAATCATGTTACTAAATTTACAGCTGCAGTCATTCACTTAACAATTGTGGCAAGAAAGGTCATAAAATGGGGCAAAACTCACTTAACAAATCTCTCATAAGCAACAGAAAGTTTGGGCTCAATTGTAGTCATAAGTTGAGGACTACCTATATTATATTAAATTTAGTAACAGAGTCAGAAATAGTCAAAAAAAATTAAAGGCATGAGGTACAAACATAAGGGGAAAAAATAGCTAAACATAGTTTATAGCAACTTGGTCATTCACAGTTATTCACAATACCTCTTCATACCTTTCCATCGTCATGTCCATACCATGCCATAAACCTTTTTAAATATTGTCTTTTGTATTTCAAACTTGTTACCCCCTCAATTTGTAAAGATCTCATCAATTTCTTGGTCTTCTCTTCCTCTAAAATCCATTCACTCTTCCTTTACATTGTTGTTTTTTGCAGTCTGATCTTTTGCAGTCTGATTAATATTTTTTTCCTATATCAACAATCTATCTCAATGTACATATTTCACTATGGTAATTTAGTTTTGGACTTACCTATATTCATTCATCATTCATTCTTCACCCAACTCCTCTTGTTTGCGCTTATTCTTAAATGATTTTCAGTGCATTCAACTTACTTTTAAGTTGATTAACCAACATAACCAATTGACATGATCAACTCTCACTTTTATTTAACACTAATGCATAGTCATAATTTTCCTTCTTATGACAAATATTTGTTCCTCTCAACGGACCACATACTATTCATTATCTTCCTACCACATTTGCATGTTTAAAATTTCTCACTCATTTTCCCATCTTTAGGAAACATCTGACCAAGATATACACAGCAATTTATATGTAAATTACTATTGTTTACCACATTCTTCCTGTTGAGCACAACAATCTTTGTCTTTCATACACTAATTTTAGGTTCATACTCCTTGTTAGATAAATTGTATGATGTAATGTCTACTGCAGATGGTTCTCACTCTAAATATAGCATTATTTGCATACAAGTGTATACATATTTATGCCCCCAACCAACATAGCTCTAATATCACCACACATGTTCTTTTTGCCACTGTCCTTAAATACATTAAAGTAACATCACACATTTTTATCTTACTCCCTACAAATTTCTAAAACGTTCCCCCCAATATTCCATTTCATCATTTCCTTTTCAAATTCAGTGGAGGCTGTTTGTTTAGCCCTTTGTCTCTGCTTTCCAAACATTTTATTTCTATCATAATTATACATATATTTTAATACACATTATACATTCTCATTTTTTGCAGCAATCAGGCTTTAAATACACTTTTCTCCTCTACAATTTAACTTCATCATTCCACCAAGCATCTTTACCCATACTTTCTATTACTGTAAAGTTCTCTCTGTGTATGAGAGTAGGAGGGTGACTTTTGTTCAACAGACCAATATGGTTGCCCTCTGGAAATCAATAAGTTTTAAACTGCCTAAGACAGTGTTCTCAACCTGTGGGTCAGGACCCCATTTGGGGTCGAACGACCATTCCACGGGGGTCGCCAAACAACGCAGTCCGCCATTTTTTTCCACCTTTTCCTTAGCTGTGCTACTCCCTTTTATTCTATTGGCTTTTGAAAGCCAATAGAATAGACTCTCTTGAATAGAGTCTAATTCTATTGGCTTTCAAAAGCCAATAGGAATTGTCCAGGCTGTCTCTGCCCTGCTGAGCCCGCCAAAAGTCCCATTCTGCAAACGGTGCAGCACCAGTTGAGTAGTCCTTGACTGACGACCGGTTGAGTAGTCCTCGACTTACGACCGGTTGGGGGGTCGTGGCATTAAAAAGGTTGAGAACCACTGGCCTAAGAGATCAGAGAAATCGTTTTATAAACCAGAATATTAGTTCATCTATATATCCAATAAAATTGCAGATAGCAAGTTACTTAGATCACTGTTAGTTTTTTCTTCATAAAAACAGAATTAATTAATTCAAAGCCCAATCAAGTAACAAATGTTGTATTAATTGTTTAAAACTAGTTTTTTTAGAAGGAAACAAATTAACAGCACTATCACTCTATTTGTTGTACAATTAAGTACAATTAAGTACATTTGGCTTCTTTTGTATTATTTTGGCCTTATCTAGCCCTAATAATAACAAGAACCCATCGGACACATCATATGAGTATTATTTGCTTCTACCATCTAACCCTACATAAGACTATAGCTGGTCCAGAAGACAGCGAGGCAGGCAGCAATGAGTATGCCACAGTATGCCAATTGACACAACTGCTCTATGAGTAATACTGACTTCCAGATGCAATCCAAGGTGCTGCTTATTACCTATAAAGGATATAGTAAAGAGTTTGAAAAGGGTCTGGTTACCTGGGGAACTGCCTATCTTTTTCCCAGGGGTGGTTAGGAGTATGGCAGCTGAAATAAAATTTCTCTCTGTGATAGAATATTAGGAGAGCTGCTATACCAGTGATGGCGAACCTTTTAGAGACCGAGTGCCCAAACTGCAACCCAAAACCCACTTATGCATCATTGGGTGCCGGGTGGGTGTGGCCCATTGGCTGGGTGTGGCCCATTGGATGGGCGTGGCTGTGGTGGTAACGGCAGACTGGGTGGGACTAAAAAGTTCAATCAATCAATTCCAACTTTACAAGATCTTTTTTTTCTCCGCAAGAAGTTGAAACTGACATTGATTGAGCCTTTTTTTTTTTTTTTTTGCAACGGCAGTGGGGGCCTAAAGCAAAAAGGTTTTATAAAACCCAGCTGAAGGCCTAGGATTGCGGCTACGGTGCGCGTGCCCACAGAGAAGGCTCTGAGTGCCGCCTCTAGCACCCGTGCCATAAGTTCGCCACCACTGTGCTATACTCTTTTGGATCATAGAGGCAATATTGGTGGATTGGGCACCATTACTAAGGATTTTCAAGTATCTTACATACTCGACTATTTCACTTGCTTAGTTGCTTGATTCTCTATATACCATTTGTGGATTTTGGTACTCTTATAGAAAATCATAACTTTCATTTTTGATGATTTATGACAGATTCTAACCCCCTACAAAACTGAGCCAAGATTCTGAGGAATTTCCTGAAGCTGACTTGGTTCAGTGAAAGATTATTGCAGTATCTGCATGAAGTGACAACTGCTCACCTGTCAACTTTGCATGTGCAAATCCAGCTTCTGTAAGTGTTTTGTCAAGGTACTTAGATAAATGATAAACAAAACAGAGCTAGGATATATTCTTGCTTCACTCTGTTTGCAGGGTAATTAAATTTGGCAGCTCTCCTATGCAACACTGGACCCTAAAACGTGTTGTACAAATGGTAGATTAGTAACATCAAACGTTGGTCAATGGTAGGATTTTCAAGAGTATCCCATATGAAGGCTTTGGAAATCAAATAGAAGGTCACTCTAAAAACAGGGATTCTTAAACTTCTTTCCATTACACCTCCCTTTAGTGTAATCTTAATGTATACATCTCCTCTAAAAATCAAACACGAAAATGAACAATGAAAATAAGGGAAACTTGGGGAAAGATGGATTTATTGTAACAATATAAATAAATGGTGGGTATATACCAGAGTTAGGGAAACTCCGTTCTAAAGTCTAACAAAGCAAAATTATCACATTTCTGGCTACTGAAAGACAAGAATTGTTATGGTGATTTCCCAGCAGAACATCCTTTTCACATCCATAGGAGCTACTATGATGTCTGAAGTCATCTTGCAATCTGATCAGCTTGAATTGGTAGGTTGGGTAAAAATTTCAATATAAACTTTTTCAGTACTAAAGATATATTAAAATCTGGAAGCAAAAAAGGAGACACCTCAAAGTATCTATATTTGCAATTGTTCACCATGGCTGGTAGACAAGTCTATCTTTTAAACTTTAAAGCATTAAGGCTCCACCTCAATACTGCGGATGACAGAACGATGATATAGGTTTATTATATGAGAAAAGCCACAGCAAAGCTATACAAATTTCAAGGCCGTAGCCATAAAAGTGGCTATAAAACTTCCTGACTCTTGAAATAATATATTATGCATAATTCTTTTCAGCGGGTGACATGCTCAATAGAAGATAATTAGAGCCTCCTTACCAGCTGGCATTTTGTGGCTGAACATGAGGACAGAATGTCAAGAAATTATGTATTTATTAATTAATAATTAATTGATATTTGCTGAATTACTTACATTCTCAGTGAACACCAATGAACAGCGATAAGGCCATGCTTAGTTACCAAATGCCACTTGATGAGGCGATATGGCTGAGCACACCTAAAGCTGGCAGAAGCTGAAGCAGATGGAAGAGAGGCCAGGAAGAGGCCCAGAGACAGGGATGCAATCAGGCTTAGAACTGCCTAGCAGGAAGAAAATTCCAAAATGGCCAAATTGCTGGATCTGTCAGGGACAGCCATCAGAGGCCCAACAGGAGACACCACCAAAGGCATCCTGTGGTAGTAGTAGTCGCTGAGGTCCAGTGGCAGAACAGTAGGGGACACAGCTGGCCTTACCAAATGTGCCCCATGGTTGAAGCCCATCAAAGAGGCCTGGCAGCAAAGGGATTACCAGAGAGGTTACAGTGGAAATGACCAACCAAAAAAGGCTTCTCGATTGAGAGCAGCTGTCACCTTCCACACATACTCAAACTAGCTAGGATGGCTTCCTTGGCAAAAGAAGAGGAACAAAAAGGAACAAAGCAGTAGACCACAGGAGGAGATATTGCATGGTAGAGTTTATACCTGGCCTTATAGGTCCAGAAGACCTTGTTAAGCTTTTAAATATGTCAAGAGTAAATAAATCCTGCAGGTTCAAGAAGGGAGCACACAGTTTGGGACAGCCAGTGTAACCTGTAACCTGTAAAAAGCAGTTCAAGTAAGGATTATGCTGGTAACCTATAACCAATTTGTTAACTTCTTGGTTCTACCTGTCTGTGTTTGATTCTGTCTTATGTCAAACCTATGGACAAAATGCCAAAATGTGACTAAAGAAGTTCCAGTCTCATATTTCTCTTTTTTTCAGGAAGATCTGACTTGTCAAAATAGTGTAGAATTTCCAAAGCTGCACTGTCAGTTCTACCTCTGACAGTAGAACTCTGACAAGGAAGACATTGTCACTTCTCTATTGTGACAGAAAGGAAAGGTTCTCTGAATTCCAGGGGTTACAGCACGGATGTCAAACTCGCCACGTCATGTGACGTGTCGCGACGTATTGCGACTCTTTTTGCATTGCCGGCAATGGGGTGGGTGCAGCTTTGGTATGATGAAACCGGCCCATGGGCCGGCAGTTTGACACCCCTGGGTTACAGCAATCAAAACTGAGATCCTTAATCGGAAAAGTAACTTGATAAACAATCATGGTTTGGAAATCCATTGCTTTATACTGCTCTGGCCAAGTCAAGCTAAAAAAACCTCAACAAGAATGTTTATCCGCTACTTGACAGTTAAGGGTCTTACTTAATTGACCTATTCACAATGTACTTGTAAGCTTCATCTTATCTAATCATGCCACTGGGCTTTAACTGGAACAACTGGGATGGCGCCACTAGATTTCTGTAACTTGTTGAAAGATCTTGTTTATAAAGTTGCTTTTCCACCCTCTCAGCAGGGTGGACTACTCCCAATTATTCCTGGGCATCACTTAGGTGGCGATATTTATTTATTAATCCTACTTGCCATTTGGTGAGATAAGAACAGCTCCATTATAAATGAGTTATGATCTCTCAGGGTGTTGGCTCCTTTTGTATGATAGATAACATCAGGATAAAAAAAAGCTTCAGTCCTGCAGTTCATCACATGATTTAGTCTTATATGAAGGAGGGGCTTCATGATCTGATCAGGGTAAAAACCTGAGTCTCACATAGAGTAGGTTCCTAGTCAGGCTCCTGAGTTTGCTTCCCTCCAGGAATTTGAAAACCTCATAGGAACCTCAGGAAGTAGTCTGTCAGAAGTGAGCAGAAGAGTAAACATTTCACATAGAACTACTTATATTTATTTATTTCAGACAATCTACATTCTAACATTGAAGAGAGATTCATTGTTCCTACCAACCTGCTAGAATCTCAAAATGCTAGCTTGGATATGAACAACAAAGCTAAGCAGAACAGTGCATCATAAAAATATGCCAGGCAACCTCATGAACTGCCAAGAACCAAATTTTTTCACTTTTCTGTATTTTTTCTTCCACATTTATTAATAAATGGCTCCATTAGATAAGGTTGATATGCTATTTGGGAGCCTATAACTTTAATAATGCCATTCTAAATAAACTATGAGTAACTACAACAACTTTCAATTTTTACAAGGATTTTTCAGTCAGAAAAAGGGTATATTAAATATCAACTACTTAAAGGTAGTCCTCAACTTATGATCATTTGTTTAATGACTGTTTGAAGTTACAACAGTGCTGAAAAAGTGACTTATGACTTGATCCTTGTATTTATTACCAGTGCAGTGTCCTTGTGATCACATGATCAAAATTTGGGCACTTGACAAAGGGCATGTATTTGCGACAGTTGCAGCATCTCCGGGTCATGTGATAGCCTTTTGTGACTTTCCCAGCCAGTTTCCATCCAAATAGGGCAGACATGTCAAACTCAAGATGTCACATGATGTCGCGAGACGTATCAGGAGAGTTTTGCCATTGCTGGCAATGGGGTAGGCGCGGCTTCTGGATGACATGTCTGGCCGCGGGCTGGAAGTTTGACACCCCTGAAATAGGGGAAGTCAAATTCATAACCTCACAGTTATTTGCTGAACAACTGTGGCAAAAACAGTAGTAAAATCATGTGCATCTGGCTTAACGACTGCATCATTTAGCAATGGAAATACCAGTTTCAATTTTGATTGTAAGCTGAGGGCTCTCTGTACTGCCATATTTATATAATTATTATTTTTCTACTACTTTGATGATTTTTCAAGTGTACATATTTTTATATGTATTCCTACAGGCAGCAACTTTTTCAAGTGACAAAGTTCATCAAGTACTTAAATTATAATAGCCAAAATCTTACTCCCAAGTCTCATGTCACAACGCCAATTTATAATTATGTAATTTGAGACAGCAGCTAGAAATCTTGCAAGATCTTGGTACATCACTGCTTTGGAACAAAACTCTAACACATTAAATCAGTGCAAATCTCTTAATTCCACTGCAAAGAAAAGCTGTTAATCCTTCACACTACTAATTATAAATCTGCTTAGAAGTGCAGCTGTTTTTGAACTATTGCTGCAGTTCTGTTTCATTCCCAACCTGGATTTCACACACACAAGCACCATTGCGAATGTATTATTATGGTCGCATTTCTTTCAGGAATAGCTAAAATTTATGTTTTACTTACACATTTTTTTTCTTTCTTTTTAATCTTTGGTTATACCAATGCTGATTTGTGGCACTCTTCTTTTATGTTACAAACAATATTACACAAGAAGGTAAAGACCATCATGTCTTAGTCTATCCTCCAAACCAAGATCAACTTAATAGGATGTTTGAATTGCACAGGGGCATTTGCCAGTTTAATTTAATGGGAGGTTTCTGTTAGACTTCTATCAACAACTTAAAACTGGAAGAAGGCAGAAGTAGGCTTGAAAAGTACAATAATCTGCTAAGTAGGTTAATTGTAAAAAAGAAGGAAGCTGTTACACAAGATTTCCAGAGGCTGCTAAGCAACAAATGCAAGCTCTATTTATAATAAAAGCAAGGTGTATATTTTTGTCTTGTCCCCAAAGGGCAATGGGTTAGAAAGTGGAAAGGGGGGCACATACATAGGCAGAATATCAGCAAATAGCTCGAGTCTGCAAAAATGAAGTGAGGAAAGCTAAGGCTCAAAATGAACAAAGGCTTGCGACCAAAGTCAGAAATAACAAAAAAAGCTTCTTTCAACATGTAAAAAACAAGAAAAAAGTGAAGGAAATGATTGGTCCATTAGTGGGGGAAGGTGGCAAGAAGGTGACAAGCAACAGGGAAAAAGCAGAACTATTTAACTTCTGTTTTGCATCTGTCTTTACACAAAGTGAAAAAACAGACCAACCTATCAAAAATAGTGCCATAAAAAATAGAATAGAAACACAAGTTAAGATAGGCAAGAAAATGGTAAGCGAGCACCTGTCCAGTCTAGACGAGTTCAAATCACCAGGACCAGATGGATTACACCCCAAGGTTCTCAAGGAACTGGCAGATGTGATCTCAGAACCACTGAACTATAATTTTCAAAGATTCTGGAGCACTGGGGAACTACCAGAGGACTGGAAAAGAGCTGATGTAGTTCCCATCTTCAAAAAAGAAAAAATTGGATCCAGGAAATTACAGATCTATCAACCTGACCTCAATACCTGGGAAGATTCTGGAAAAGATAATCAAACAAAGAATCAGCGAACACCTAGAGGCAAACAAAGTCATTACTAAAAGCCAACATGAGTTTGTCAAAAACAGATCATGCCAGACAAATCTTATTGCATTCTTTGACCAAGTGACAAAATTAGTGGATCAGAGGAATGCTGTGGATATAATTTACTTGGATTTCACTAAGGCATTTGATAAAGTAGATCACAACCTACTACTTGATAAGATAGAAAAATGAGGGTTAGACAGCATCACCACCAGATGGATTCGTAGCTGGCTGACCGGCCATACTCAGCGAGTGGTCCTCAATAGAACCGCATCTACATGGAGGGTGTGTATTGGGATGCCCCAGGGCTCTGTTCTGGGCCCAGTGCTCTTCAATATCTTCATCAACGATTTGGACGAGGGGATAGATGGGGAACTCATCAAAATTGCAGACGACACCAAGCAGGTAGGAATAGCCAACACTCCAGAAGACAGGCTTAAGATACAGGAGGATCTTGTACAGACTTGAACACTGGGCGCTATCTAACAAAATGAAATTCAATGGTGAAAAAAGTAAGGTTTTACATTTAGGCAAGAAAAACCAAATGTACAGGTATAATATAGGTGGCACCTTGCTCAATAGTAGTAACTGTGAGAGGGACCTCAGAGTCCTAGTGGACAATCACTTAAATATGAGCCAGCAGTGTGCTGCAGCTGCCAAAAAAGCCAACACAGTGCTAGGCTGCATTAACAGAGGGATAGAACCAAGATCACTTGAAGTATTTACACTACTTTACAATGCCTTGGTAAAGCCACACTTGGAATACTGCATCCAGTTTTGGTCACCACGATGTAAAAAAGATGTTGGGACTCTAGAAAGAGTACAGAGAAGAGCAACAAAGATGATTAGGGGACTGGAGGCTAAAACACATAAGGAACGGTTGCTGGAATTAGGTATGTCTAGTTCAGGGGTAGGCAACTCAAAACACTCAAAGAGCCACTTGGACCCATTTCCCACCGAAAACAAAACACTGGGAGCCGCAAAATCCTTTTGATAGCTAAAATGAAGATAACACTGCATATATCCTTTTTTACTTTTATTATAGGTGTATATATATATATATATATATATATATATATATATATATATATATATATATATGTGTGTGTGTGTGTGTGTGTGTGTGTGTGTGTGTGTGTGTGTGTGTATTTGTATGTATGTGTGTGTGTGTGTGTGTATATATATTTTAAAGGTAAAAAAAGGATATATGCAATGTTATCTTCATTTTAAATGTCAAAAGGGTCTCTCTCTCTGTCTCTCTCTCTGTCTCTCTGTTCTCTCCCTCTCTCTCTCTTTCTCTCTCCCTCTCTCTCCCTCTCTCCAATCTTCTGCTCACCTGGCAAGCTGGCTTTAAGCTGTTCTCCAACAAGCTCAGGGATAGGCAACCTCGGCTCTTTTATGACTCATGGATTTCAACTCCCAGAATTCCTGAGTCAGCATAGCTGGGCTAGCTAGCTCTCTCCTGCCCTTCCTGTTTCCTGCTTCCTGCAGAGATGCAGCCAAGGAGGAGCCCCGCCCAGTAAGCTTGTCCGCTCGTCGAACAGGGTGAGGCCACTCTCTTTTTTATACAGAGAGAGAGAGAGAGAAAGAGAGAGAGAGAGAGAGAGAGAGAGAGAGAGAGAGAGAGAGAAGGGAAGTGCAAGTGCCTCTCTCTGTCTCTGTCTCTCTCTGCAAATGGTAGAAGAGGCTGGGAGCTGCAGGGGAAGGCTCAAAGAGCCACATGCGGCTCCGGAGCCGCAGGTTGCCCACCTGTGGTCTAGTTTAATGAAGAGAAGGATGAGGGGGGACATGATAGCAGTGTTCCAATATCTCAGGGGCTGCCACAAAGGAGTCAAGCTATTCTCCAAAGTGCCTGAAGGTAGGACAAGAAGCAATGGATGGAAACTAATCAAGGAGAGAAGCAACCTAGAACTAAGGAGAAACTTTTTGACAGTTAGAACAATTAACCAGTGGAACAACCTGCCTCCAGAAGCGATGAATGTTCCAACACTGGAAGTTTTTAAGAAGACATTGGACAGCCATTTGTCCAAAATGGTATAGGGTTTCTTGCCTGAGCAGGGGGTTGGACTAGATGACCTCCAAGGTTCCTTCCAACTTTATTATTATTATTAATAGGAAGCTGTAGTGGATACTATCTTCTGAGAAATAGGCAGATTTCATCTGTCCCTTGTTTTTCTAACAAATTCTCCTTATTTCAGGTTGTTTGTAACTGAAATTGTGAGAATGGCGCTCAAAGTTTCTTCTATACAATAGGAGCAAGTTAAGTTGAATCTTCAATGTTATACGTTCTACATTACCGGCAAGTGCATTAGTATATTGCTTTACAGCAGGGGTCCCCAAACCCCGGTCCGTGGACTGGCACCGGTCTGCAGCATGCCAACAAGCGGGCCGCACAAACAAGCAAAGCTCCATCCTCGGGATCCTGGCAGTATTCAAAACCACACCCCCTCTGGTTCACGGAAAAACCTTTCTCCATGGCACATGCTCCCTGGTGCCCAAAAGATTGGAGACCTCTGCTTTACAAGGTCAGGCATTAATATTTCAGCATTTTAAAAGCCTCATTTAATTCCAAAAAACCTAAGGTTGAATTTATTAAGGCTGAGTACCAAAAATGAAGAATTAATTGAGCAAACTTCAATTGTGCGTAACGTGAGGTAGTAAGATAATGTTACTTTGAATATTTTTCTTCATGAGAACTTTCTACCCACTTCTCAAATTAGGATTTTAATTTTTCATATTGAACTTTGTTTCTTTGAAATTAAATTTAGCTGTTTTCAGAAATTAAGCACTGAAGAAATCTGAAAGTCATGGTTGCATAGGAATCTACACTCTTCTTTCCTTTCTCAGAGAGTTTAGAGAGAGCAGAACAAGTCACTTAGCTAAGAGAGAATTTGATAAAAATCATTTCTTTCTTGATTCCATTTTAGCTCACACAATAAATCAGCTATTAAACAAAACCAGTAAAGAACTGGTCTGTTTTACTCCCTCTGATACTACAATATTTGATTGTCAAACCATAAAGCTTTTCTCTATAGAAATAGATTTTATATTGCATAGTTGGCCAGTTATCAGGGCAGATATACAGGTTGTGCGATTTGCTTGAAATCAAGGCAAAAGATAAGTCGTTAAATAGTTATGTTACTTTTTTTGTCCATGTGGCTATTACGTAACCAAACCACATATGTGATGCCCATATATAATCTTATTCATAGATGTTTGTCCTCCAAATCTGTAAGAGAGTTCACTGTTGTGCTACTTCAGAATATGTTAATCAGTAAAGAAAAGCCACTGATATGGCACAAATCAGCTGTTAATTGGAATTATCATCCTACTCCACATTAAGGTGTGACCTATATACTCTAACAAATAAGAATATGGATCTGCATCTTTTTTTTGTTTTGCAATCTTAATGTAAGTTGTTAGTTGATGTGTAGTTACATCTAAGATATTACTACATTTTAAACAGAAAAAATACTCCAATCTTTTAACATCTTTATTGTGATTTTAGACCGAAGCAATACATTTTGCTGAAAATATGATTGAGAGGCTGGTTCCTCTTTAACAACTTCTTCTTTTCTTGAATGCACAAAAGGGAGCTACAATAAATCTTGAAAATACTGTAGTGACTTATAAATCATTAATAATAGTCTCTGGAGAATAGAGAACAAGGGAAGAAAGACAACAGACAAATTATGGAGGGGAGATTTTGTTTTCCCCATGTTAAGAACAGGCACTCTATAATCCCTGAATCTTTTCTTTGTGGACCTTGAAGAACTGGTGGCAATTTCTCACTATTTTGAATCAGGAAACATTTAGCACATTGTAGCACAGGGGTAGTCAACCTTAGCTCTTTTATGACTCGTGGACTTCAACTCCCAGAATTCTGGGAGTTGAAGTCCACGAGTCATAAAAGAGCCAAGGTTGACTACCCCTGTTGTAGCATAAGCCTTACAATAGGTCTAACATCATTTTAGAAGCTGAAAAATCCTATCACTCTCTTCAAGAGGAAAAAAACATTTCCATCCAATTTTCATCATTACTGTGCCCTTCAGATTCCCTTCCAAATGTAAGGCAGGTTACCTGAGGAACTGCCTCTTCCCAATTATATCCAACCATCCAGCAGGTCCAGTAGGAGAGGCATTTGGTGGGTCTTGCCTGCAAAACCATTCAATCTAATGGCCCCTAGAAGACGAGCCTTTTGTGCCACCATCTGGAACATTATCCTTCCAAAAGTCAGGCTAGTCAAAACATTTTTGGCCTTCCAGATAAGCACTCAAAATGTGATGTTTTTCAGCCTGTCTGGTGGTGATCCCCTGGTAATAAGGAGGCTGACGTTGGCTATGTTCTATGTAATATTTTCCTACTTGCAAACTTGTTTTATTTGTGTTTATTTTTTTTTCAAATGTTTTTAACTGGTTTTGTAGAACTTCTTAAACTGTGGGTTTTATTGCATGCCATCCAGAGTTTCTTTGCGTAAAATGGGCAACTCAGAGACAGTAGAAGAGAAAGAACTGGAGAAGATAACAGAATACAAAGCCCTGCAAATAAAAATAGAACAACTGTGGCAAAAGAAAACAAAGGTAGTACCGATAGCAATAGGCGTCTTGCTGCAATCTCGAAACAATTGGAACAACACTTGAACACCATCAGCACTGACAAATTCACCACAAGTCAATTGCAAAATACAGCTTTATTTGGAAAAGCTTACATCCTGCAACGATATATTTAACACCATCAAACATCGACATCTGTCTATTCCAGGTTCTTGGGAAGGACTCGATAGCGGGACAAAAATATTAAATCCAGTCTAAACAACTGGTTAACTATGACCAACCAAAATAATATTTATTACATTCTTTTACCCAGGTAGGATTCACAGCAAAAGAAAAGCATAAATATAAAGATATAAAATTCTACCCAATAAAATACAGATCATACACACAAACTACCAATGCTAATGACATTAGGGTAAAATAACTAGATCTCACATTCCTGCTAGTAAATAAAGGGTCATTAAGCTTCATTAAAGTCATAAAATATTCACAGAGGCAAAGGTAAGAAAGAAGATGATGCTAAAGTTCTGAGGCCAGATTCCTGAAAGGCTGGATATCTGGACTGTGGAACCAAAAAGAGAAAGAAGACCCTGGGGATAATCAGGCTGTAGGGAGAGCTAAGGGGAGGTGGAGTGTTGTGATTGGTGGAATGAGACAACTTGCTGCAGCCAATTTGCCATGGCCATCTTGCTGTGGCTAACTTGCCATGGGACAACTCCACACAGGATAACTCAGCATGATAAATGTTATACACCACTGTTTCTTCAACATTATTCCCATTTTTGTGGAAATTTCTACAAAATTTATCATGTTGTATTATCACAGGTGCACTTGTCCTGCAGCATGTTATCTGGTGGTAAGTTGGCCATGGCAAGATGGCTGCAGTGAGGTGGCCGTGGTGAGTTGTCCTAGACCTGTGATTGGAGGCTCTAAATATAAGCATCAGGAGCTTGAACTGTGCTCTGTCCAAATAGGGAATCACTGATGAGCTCTGTAATGTACAAAACAAACTAATGGCATGGAAACTACATAATAGTTTGAACAGCCATGTTCCTGACTATGAAGACAGACAAAAGAATTGGAAACACCTATTGGGAAATTATTCTTGTAATATAAGCATGAAAAAAAAGCATGCACCAGTAACACCATAGTTTCCTTGGTCGCCCTTCAAATACTCAAGTGAAAATGTGCAAAATCCCAATAATGTATTGTAAGGAGAGGAATTTGTAACAATATGGAAGTCATAAAAATAAATATAACGGAGAGTGGAAAAGATGCACAATTTTTGTTTTATCCATACAGTATTTATCTTGTGGTGATAATGAGAGGACTTCTAAAATCAAAAGCTAATAAAACCTTACATCATGGCTGACCATGCACTGTCATCAAGACCCCATAGACGTGAGTATCAGCAGCATAACAATGATATTGAAAACCCTTCTCTTTTTTCTCTTATATTTTAATTGTTGTCAAATTTGCTTTGTTCATCTTTTTTCTTTCCTTTTTTAAAAACATTCACAAAGAACGCTAAATATCAATACAATGAAAGCTTTAATACTAAGTAATAGTTTAAGATAGAAATTTTTATTGTACAACAAATACTTTGATGCAATCTGCAGTATCTTTTTTATTATATTCAATTCTGGATGAAACACCTAAATAATCATGTTCATTAAGAGTGAGTTTAAATTGTAATGAATATTAATAGTATTTCACTTTTTACCTTCACTCTAAACATTACAATGTTAATAAACTTTAATTAATATTGAACCAATTCAATATTGTATTATGTATGTTTTACAATATAATAAAAAGGAAGCATCTGTATAATAAAAAAGGGAAAAAGAAGAAAAAGAACAGAAGGTGGAAGAAACCTAATACCGTAATGCTTTGGCACAAGACTGAATAATAGCTTGAAAGAAAGTCTGTTTAGAGTGAAGGTAAAAAGACTATTCTGTACATGTCCACAGCCTATACATATCTCCTTGTGAACATCTAATCAGGACTCTTTGGTCTTCACAGTTACAGACTTTTGTGGTAGACAAGCCTGGCCTTCAAAATAAATTTACAACAAAGGACAACCCTATCCAGAACATTATGGTGCTATTAGTAAACAAAGCAGCTTAAAAAGCCACAATAGTAGAATTTACAAAAAAGAAAGAGACAGGATGAGAAAAATTTGGCAATACATAGAACTGTAAAGACAGTTCTAAAAATTGAAAATGAGCTATGTGAGCATTCAACATAGTAATCATGTAATACGCCCATACCAGAAGAAAGAAAGAAAGAAAGAAAGAAAGAAAGAAAGAAAGAAAGAAAGAAAGAAAGAAAGAAAGAAAGAAAGAAAGAAAGAAAGACCAAAAGGACAAAAGTAAATCCAGGGAATATGAAATAACTGAAGACAATGCTAAATCAAAGGTTGAAAAAATTAGACCATACTTTTAAAGAACAAAACTCCTGTGCCATTGGTGAGGGATCAATACACATATTATAATCCCCACAAAGGTGTGAAGGACAAATTAGTAAAAAAATTTACAGAGCCACGGAGATAACTCTTCCAGAAATAATTGTGAAATGGGCCCCAGTTGATGATAAATAGAGGCCATCAATAAAAGGGCCAGCTGCTGCCTCAATTTAGTACCAGTCTGAGTGAAAATAAAAATTTCCAACAGCCAACACTGAATGAAAAATCACAACCACCTTTCTCTTTCCTACATGCGAAAGCTTGACAGTCATAGCTATTACCTGAAGCTCATTAGATAGCAAGAGTGACTGACTCATTTTTGCAAACTACATTTCAGTGACTAATGCCAGAGAGATATAAACATTTAGTTATATATCTTATAAGCATGTAAGACTTGAAAACAATCATATTAATTCATCAATTAATTCAATTTTATGACTGCCCACTTGCCAGTCAACTCGAAAGCAAGCTTTTTGAAGATGTCCCCTGGCTGAGCTGAGCTGAGGTAGACCTATTAAGAAAACTGGGGACAAAAAAAGTGAAGTTGAGCTAGTTGGGTCTAGTGGTTGTAGTGTCAGATAGAAACATAAAGACCATGAGTTCTGGGCCCAGTTTAGGCACAGAGCCAGCCAGATGACCTTGGGCCAGTCAATCTCAGCTCTTGGAAGCAAGCAATGACAAACCATTTCTCAAAACAACCTTGCCAAGAAAACTGCAGGAACTTGTTCAGGCAGTTGCCAGAAGTCAACACTGACTCAAAAAGTTTCCTTGTTACTTTCTGGGAGGAGGCTTCATGGCATCCAAAGCAGAACATCCAAATTCAGTCACAGTTTTGTTTCATACAGTATTAACCTTATGAACTCTCAAGCTTCCGCTTTCCACTATGTATTCAAGATGGACAGGGATTAATATTTATATGTATTTATATGTAGGGGTGTAGGTATATACATATGTTGCATATAGCATGCTTATATATGTGTTATGCATGTGTACACTTCTAAGAGCAGGCAACAGAATTTCATTTTTAATGTGTGCCAGTGTGCCCACAGTAAAAAAAATGACAATAAAGATTATCCATCCATCCATCCATCTATCTATCTATCTATCTATCTATCTATCTATCTATCTATCTATCTATCTATCTATCTATCTATCTAAAGTATGTGTGCATGCACACATACCTCTCATAGATTTGAAATACACAAACACAAAAATACATATGTCAGAGAAAAAGAGAGAGAGAGATTTATATGCTACTCCATCCCAGAAATACTCAGGAGCATACTTTCTCTTTTTACAGTATGATGACAATAGTAAAACAATTTCAGAAAAGTGCAAACTAACCATTAGAAAGAAAAAAACAACATAAAAATAAAGACTATGATTAATGAGGAATAATAAAAATACAAACAAAACCAAGGGTGGAGGCTCCAGCATATATCAGATATTCTTGCAGGGTTTTCTTAAAAAGCTGAATTTGTACAGTTCTCCTAAAACTCAGCCGAATGGGGGCTCATCTGATCTTGAGAAACACTGATCACCTAAGAGAAGGGACTCAGAGTAAGTCTGTTTTAGTCAATCTTCTTGGACAGGAGTTAAACGCTTAGCATAGAGGTCTTGTAGCCCCGAGGTGGCGCAGCAGTTAGAGTGCAGTACTGCAGGCCACTTTAGCTGACTGTGTTCAGCAGGTCAGCGGTTCAAATCTCACCGGCTCAAGGTTGACTCAGCCTTCCATCCTTCCGGGGTAGGTAAAATGAGGACCCAGATTGTTGGGGGCAATGTAAATATAAATATACATTGCTTACTGGTGTACACCGCTTAGAGAGTGCTTGCATTTAAAGCGGTATATAAGTCTCATAAATAAATAAATAAATTCACACCACTTCAGCAGAACCGGTAGCTAATTTTTTGTTGCCATGCCCAGAATGGACTTTCGGAAGTGACATCCACACAGAGAACCGGTTGTTCCCATATTTGAATCCCGCCACTGAGTACCCTCCTAGGTGACAGATACTGAGCCCCACAGGTGACAACAACATTAAAGTAACCTGTCCAAAACTTCAAAAGTGTATGGGTTTTAGACATATGCCAGGAATTAGCTTGGTCAGTTTTGAACATTTAACTATCTTACAATGGAGTTTTTATTAGACTCTGATTTTAACACTGTATCAAATAGTGCTGTTTGGAAATTGTTAGTCCTTATGTTAGGATTAAAATTATATAATGCAAATTACAGATATAAAAACAAACAGCAATTTTAAAGGAAATTATATATTAAAGGAAAGGATTTCATAAAGATGAAAAAAACAGTGTCTAAATGTGAGAAACTGAAGATCAAATATTAATGAAACTGAAGAACTCTTTTTCTGTCTTTTGAACAATGAATCTGGCTAGTAAAATATAATTAATTCTTCTAAGACAGTTGCTTCCTCCTTTTTGTAAAAAAATAAAGAAAAAAAATGTTTTTTCACAATTTTCCAAAATATTTACCTTTCAAAAACATCTAAAAATTAAATAATATGCATCATAATGGCTGCATTAGATGACAGGATATACACTTATCTACAAATATCCATACATGCCCATTCCCTTCCCACAATCCTGTTACTAGTATAAGCAGGAAACTTGCAATCTTAGAAAACAATAGAGGAAAACAAAGAAGATGTTTCTCATCATACACCAACATTATCTGTAGACTTTTCATTTGCTGCTTAGGAGACCAGGAATTTTGAGCAGGACCACTGGGGAGATAGACCCTTTCCCGCTGATCTTGTTTAACAAGGCTTGTTTCACAGTTACATGAGCAGAAAAAAAACCCAATAGCAATCTGATCTGGTAGAAAAGCAGTCAGGATTCCTTACGCCATGAGTTGCCCATTGCTACTTTAGACAATGGCCACTTCCACACAACACTGAGTCTATTCTTAACCTCTCCAAACCAGTTTGAAGTTGCCATTGTGATTGTCTTCATCTCTGCCAACACTGGAACGTTGAAAGCCAGGAAAGAACATGTCCTTCCTCCATCTGATTGGCTTGGAATTATATAAAAATCTTCACCCACTGAAGGCTTCCTGGAGTAACAAAAATTCCCTCACCATCCCTTCCACAGAAAAAGGAAAGTACGAATGTCAACTGCCTGACAAGCGATCTCAAAATCAAGGAATCTTCAAGACTTTGAAATGCCATAAAGGATAAAACTTTATTGAGTACACATTTCAGAACTGAAGAAGCAAAACCAGTTCTGGTTTTCCCGCATGAAAATCTGCTTAGTTAACAATAGCTTCCCATAACCCCCACCCACCACGTGTTCACATTGCCCAATCATACTTCTTTGGTTTCTTATGAAAATGGTCCACTTCTCCGTCAGATACCTGTGTTAGCGACCTTGGCTCTCACGGTTCATGGATGACTTCTTAGACTCCTGTTTCCTTCTCACGCTTCCTACCCCTCCCCCCAGTTTTTATGGCAAGTTGAGTAGCGATAGAAGTTAGCAGGCATCTTAGCAATTCAACCTGGACAACTAAATTGTAACATCCTGTTCTCCACACCATTTTTAGTACAGGTTTTTGTGTTTATCTGTGTTATTGTACAATGGCAAAACTCCTTGGCTGCAAATATGTTGTATGTTTACTGAAAGCTATGATGAGGGCTGATACAGATTTGCAAGCCACCAACTTTCTCCAACACTCAATTGTAGAGGCTCGGGGCATATGTAAATGGAGGGAAAGAGAGAAGAAAACAAGTCCAAAATTTTGTCCAGAACAATAAATGGGCATTTAGAATCAGGATAATGTCAACATAATACTAAAAGATGACCCTCCCAACACTCCCCCCCCTCTTAGTTCAGGAAATATGGAACAAGATAGAGTAATAAACAAGTATGAATAGTACTTTGGATGTGCCCAGAAGCAAAAGGAAAGTTCAATGCTGCATTGGTATGTAACCATAAACTAAAGCAAATGTCAAGTTTTCACAGTAGAAAGATCAACATTAAACACTGAAATAAGTTAGTAAGTAAATAAAAAATATTCTAGTATTCAGCAAACTGGAATGGATTGAAATGGATCATTTCATAGCCTCAACTCTTCTATTGCAAGCAAGAAAATTACAGAAGAAATGGAGTATAGCCATCATTATTAACAAAAGGGTATCAAAGTTAGTGCTGTGAAACAATCCCAGAAATGATCAATGATCTCAAAATCTAAGGTAGGCCAACCAATATTCAATGCTCCAAATTCCAGAGGAATCAAAAGTTGAATGTGCGGCTGGATTACAGTGAGTGGTCAATACATCATTTCATCCCAAATGTAATACTAAACATTGTATTCATGTTGATTAATTCATGTAATATTAATGATGGAAGTAAAATGGCATCAGAAAAATGGAAAAAAATTCTTCCCAGTCTGCAGAACAAAGAGGAGACAGACTAATCTTCCAAGAAAACTTAGTCTTCATAGTATATACCGTACCTTACTCCACTAGCTTAAAAGACAAATCTATACATGGATATTACTGGATGCACACTATCAACATTAAACTGACCATATACTCTGCAAACACAGTAGAAAAAGCTCTATTCAGCAATATATTATATGATTATGTGGTAAAGGTAAATTATAGATTTAATAGATTAGATTTGATAAATAAGTGCCTGCAGAACTGTAGGTTGAAGTTCATGATAAACAAACCATTCCTGCTGCCAAAAGATAAATATATTATCAAACATTTCTTCCAGTGCTGCCAATTAGAAGGTGCCAAAGTGGGTCATCATAAATATATTTCTAGAGACTTATATTGACACCATGCCTTTCTCTATTTCCTACCCTGGCAATCTTGTATTAATAGGCAGCTTTCTTCCATAATTCACATTTATTTGAATGACTTAATTTTATTTAATATTTACAAAAAGGTAACACAAATATTTTTTTCAAGTATTCATTGTTAATTAACTTCAAGCCTTAGTACATGTTTCTGTGATTTCCCAACTCTAGAATTACTAGAGTTCATGGCCTGAATCATCTTTGCTATGTAGCTTTTCTGCTTCATTTTTTTCTAATGACAGCTTTATACTATTATGGTTTCCCCCACCCAGATACAGTTCTTGTGGGATTAGTACCAATTACTATCCATTTATCAATTGTGGTGTTAGAGATAACCTTAGAATTCACCTAATCCTTGCCCCTGCTAAGTGAAGGACTCCATCTTTGACAGATGGTCATTCTGTCTCTGAAGATCTCCAGCAAATTATCACTTCATGTGGCAACCTGTTCTGATGCTGACAACTCATATAGACAGACAGTTCCTCCTGCTAGAACCTATTCAGTTTTAAGGAAGTTAGCCAACTGAGTCCCAATAGTATTTGTTGATTATTTTACATCAGGGGTGTCAAACTGCAGGCTCACGGGCCAGTTTCATCATACCGGACCCGCGCCCATCCCATTGCCGGCAATGGCGAAAAAGCTCCAATATGTCGTGCGATGTCACATGATGTCACGAGTTTGACATGCCTGTTTTACATGGTGAACTGCCTAGAGCAGCGGTTCTCAACCTATGGGTTGCGACCCCATTTGGGGTCGAACGACCATTTTACGGGGGTCGCCAAACAACGCGATCTGCCATTTTCCCCCCTCAGGGGGCGCTGCCGCGCATGCGTGCGCCGCCGCGCATGCGTGCCGTGCATGGGGCGCCACCGCGCATGCGCGGCACGTCCGTCTCACCGGGGGTCGTTGTATAAAAAGGTTGAGAACCGCTGGCCTAGAGCCCCAATAGAGTCTAGCAGTTTCTAAATCTTATAATAACAACAACAATTCTCCTTCTATCTGCTAGGATAATAGAGAATGAGTCCACTCCCTCATCTATGTGATTAGCAATATATTGCAAGCCTTATAATTTTGGCTTGCAATATGCTGCTCCTAATTTGCTTTCAATCACAAGGTTTATACATTGTCTTTTTTCTTTCTCTTACATCTGTGTTTTCATAAATTGCAATTTATTACATAGAATTTATTATTGTCCTTGTTAAATATCAACAAAGTTGTAGGAGATACTCAGAATCCAGCAGGTTTATTTCAAGTCTAATAGTTCCTTGCTTTATGGTAAGAAGCCATGTTACAATTTATTATACTGCACCCCCATTCCACTACAGAAAGTGTTTTACTTGAAATTAATCCATTTAAAGTAAAAACGTACAATCTGTTAGTCATGTGAGACCAATAAAGACCCACCAAATTTGTATACTTTATTTTCTTCATTTACCAATCAATTTTTTTTCTTGTCTGGAAAGGAGGAAGTTAAACTGTGAATATAAGCCTTAATTGTTTAAACTTATTCTAACCTTAAAGTCCCTGGTTATTTTAGCAGAAATAGGATTATTCAGTGTGTGGGTGTATTTTTACCACTGAGTGAGTATTTGGGGAAGAGAACCCAGATGTCATTCTACATTGAGTATTTATTTTCAATTGTTGATAGTCAAACTCCATTTTACTGGAAATATTAACAAAGAGAGAAATACAGGTAGTCCTCGACTTAACGATCATAATTGAGCCCAAAATTTATGTTGTTAAGTGAGACATTTGTTAAGTGAGTTTTGCTCCATTTTACTACCTTTTTGTCACAGTTGTTAAGTGAATCACTGCAGTTGTTAAATTAATGAACACCAGGATCATGTGATCATAAATATGAATCTGTTGCCAAGCATCTGAATTTTAATCAGATGTCCATCGGGAATGATTGTAAGTGTGAAAAACGATCATAAGTCACTTATTTTAGTGCCATTGTAGCTTTGAATGGTCACTAAATGAACTGTTGTAAGTTGAGGACTACTTGTAACAGTTCCTCAAGCATCCCATTCTTGTAAAATGTGCTGTTTCTTTAGAAGCTTGTTTTAAAAATATCAAAACAACAATCGTGCTATGACTCAATTAGCAACATATTTTTAAAAGGCAGAGATATGCTTTTTAGACCTGCTGGATATTTAAACTAAGATTTTGTTTGGATTATTTAGAAATCATTTCCTTGCTTTTGAAAGAGTTTGATTTTTCTAATATTTTTCAATAACACAACTCATCCTCACAAAGTTGATTCACTGGGAAACTTTTACTAAAGTAGACACAGTACCAGACTGGAACAAGTCTAAATATGTACTATTTTTAACTAAATAGTTTTTAACCTCTGTTAAGAAAAAGACAAATGCAAACACCATTTTTCTTACCTGTTATCATGCTTGATATAATTAATGGCAATATGATGAGTTTGAGCATTCTCATCAGAACTTCTCCAGGAAATGCAAAGTAAAATTTGTCCAGGTTGGAGAGCTTTCCATATTCCCGAACAGCAAGTCCTAGTCCTATTCCTAAAATGTGAAATAAATTACAGAATAAGACATATTAATAAAAAGAGAGAAAAAAAATGAAGGATTGATTGTTAAAGACTGTGACTTTGCTCCCTTCTTTTCCCACCTCAGTCTCAAACAGTCATATTTGCTGCCCAGATCATAACTTCATATATGAAGAGCAATTTTTAATTAAGGTATATGGCCTTACCATTATGCTTTATCACCTCCCTAGGCGTTATGTCTGGGGAAATGAATTATACAAATATTCGGTTTACTGAGCAGTAAGATTACCTTGATCATTTGTATTGAGGTTATTACTGCCACCCATTTGGATCCTTATGTGTGTGGTAGAGATCAGAGGGTTTTGCTCAAAGCCATTAGAGAATTTAGTCATCAATATTAATAGCCTGGGGCAGATGGAAGTAATGTTTGCCAAACAACAGAGCTTGAGAGTTAAGGATACCTTTAAATTACTGCTTTATCTCATAGTTTTCAGATTTTAAACTTAAGCTCTCCATTCCAATTGGTGTGTAAATAATGTATGCATATGGTTGTATGCATATATACAGACATAGATTTAACTTAAAACATTTTGTTATTTTGGCTGGCTATTTTTAAAGAATATAGATTTAACATTAGCATGTTTGATTGAACCATATTTTAACAGCAAAATAAAAGCTGTACTTATTTGTAGGTGTCTCTTGCTGAAAATACATTGGCAGAAAGTATGGGGCAAGGTGTTAAGACTGGGTTCCTCGTCACTGGGTTCATTATAAATGGAACCCAAGATTACTAAAATAGCTGGAGTCAGACAATATGCTAAGCCAGAAGGTATGTTTTTTTTAGTGTGGTTTCATCTGAAATCTCTGAAATTTACAGCATCATACTTATGTAATTAGAGGATTGATTAATGTACCTTTTGTGAAATTACATATAATCCCCTATTTGGATTTGTGGGATTCTTTTTTCTTTTTAACTCAGCCATTAAGTAATAACACACTTCGTCTGTGAGTTGATCCAGCTAATTAAATTTAGTCATAGATAATACTTGTACTGCTAACTTATTTTTGGTTTTAAAGGTACAGGACAGATGTGTAAGACAGATATAGTTTCAATTGTGTAACACTTTTTCTGGGAATTTTCTTGACTGATTTCCATAGGATTTTCCTAAGTATATACATTTGCCTAAAGTCAGATTAATTCAGGCATAATGAATTAAAATGTTGCTATTCTGATTTTTCATACTATTATCTTTAACAGATAGCTGTAACTCAATAAATGTAACTCTGTTTTAACAGTAAACTAAATGTTTATTCAGTACCAACTATCTCTATAAGGTGGAAACTGCAATAGCTCAAGATGAATTCTAAAATATATTTTAGAAAACCCATTATGGACATAAAGGCCTCACAAATTTCATCTCTACAGCTTGATTTTTATTATACCATAACTTTGTTCTATTGACACATATTTTCCTTAACTGCTTCAATCGTTTAAAGAGCTATAAATGTCAACTACTTTGTTAATATTTGCATGGACCTAGATGACATGACTTGACCCTCTCTTAAATAGGAACATAAGAATAGGAGTTTTGTGTTTATAAATGCTTATCTTTTATTAAATACTTCTTTATCTAACTGACTTTGTACTTCATGAAAGAAATCTATACTTTTAATTCAGATTCTGAAAAAAATGGTAAACCATGGTATTTAAGATATGTACTTCTTTATGATAACGTAAACCAAATCAAAGTTTCATCATGTACAGTATATTACTCTGTTGATCATAACACTAGATCACAAAACTGATCTAATTAACCCCGCCTCCTTCTTCCAAGTGGAATGCAATAAGGATATGAATATAAGTCTCCCCACTATGTGATATTTTTCACCTTTTCCCTTTCTACTTTCTAGCAACTTTCCTCTTTGCTAGAGAATTACCTGATAACAGGAAAGAATTCTCATCAATTATTTGTTAAGCCTTTGAAAGGATGAGAATTAAAGCAAGCTAAGATGAAAGAAACAGAAACTTTGACAATGCATGTATGACGTGGAAATATATTCAGAAATTGTATCAAATGATTTAACCTTTGTTTAAGTTTAGATTGCTCATTAGATTTCTAGAAGAAACACAAGGAATTTACTCTTCAGTATAAACTGAACAGCTATACTTTTGACATTAGCATTAGCTACCTGAGGAGCCACAGGAACCTCATTTAATGTAACAACAAGGAGTAATACAGTAGAGACACTGAAGAAAATAATTGACATCCTGGTAAACAGCTATAGAATGTCTCAGATGAGTTTTGAATTACTCACATTCAATCCCACCCCATTTTCTGTATTTCCTTACAATTTCTTTATCCCAATTTCTTTATGCTTTGATTTTCAAAGTTACAATTGTCAAATCTTCTACAACAAGGTGGATGAAGCATTGGGGAAGCCAGATTCACTTTACAACTGTGTTACTAACTTAATAACTGCAGTGATTCACTTAACACTTAGCAAGAAAGGTTGTTAAATGGTGTAAAACTCACTTAACAAATACCTCGCTTAGCAAAAAAAAAAAATTGGGCTCAGTTGTAGTCGTAAGTCGAGGACTACCTGTATAGGAGTATAAGATTATATGCCGAAGAAACACCTTTCTACTTTTTAGTAAATTCCTTCTGAATATATTATTTTATATTTGATAGTGTAGTTTGTTCTTTAGGAACTCTGTGAATGTTTATATAGTTATATATCTAAAGAATGTATTTTCTACTCTGCAGTAAAATATTTCTGTTTACTGTTCTCTTCCTTCTGCATGATTAGGCAAATGCCCCTCAAAACATTGTAGTTCAGTTCTGTTAGGGGTACTGTATATAAATCTTTGGAGAAGTGCATTCAGCACACTATAGGCAACTTCAATATTACAATTTGGAGTCAATGAGGATTCTTTTATTTCCAGGAAGAATTTAACAAAATCTGACTGGAGCTCGATACACAACCATTCGTTTAACAACTGTTCAAAGTTACAATAGCACTGAAAAAAGTCACTTATGACTGGTTCTTGAAGTTATGACCATTAAAGCATCGCCATGGTCACAGGATCAAAATGTGGGTGTTCAGAACTGGCAAATATTTGCTGCCTCTTAGAGTCATGTGATCACTAGTTGCATTTGGGATAGTCAATGGAGGCAACTGGATTCGTTTAATGTCCACATGATTCACTTAAAAACTCCAGTGATTTGCTTAACAGTCACAGCAGAAAAGGTTATAAAATTGGGTATGGTATCTACCATTACACTATACTTTGCAATGAAGTATTGCAAAAATCAAATGTATTCATAGATATATTAGCAAATCCTTTTGAACATCGTGAGACTGGTAACGACATGAGGTTAAACATCAGTGCACACTTAATATGCACACTCTGCATCTGGAAAATAAAATGTTCAACTAACTCTCCTTAAGCTGCTATTCACTAGCATTAAGGAAATAAAGAATAAACAATATTTTGAGTTTTAGTCTCAAAGAAGCATGGCGAAGTTGAAATTTGACAGATTTGCAGATTTCAAAATCAATTGAAAATTACAAAAAGTTACATTCCCATTTAAATAAATGGGGCTTTGCTTGTATGTTACCTTAAAAATCATTTTTGCAGGCCAAAGCATTTTGCTCGAGAAGAAAAATGGGATCAACTGCTGATTGTAATAAAAGTCATTACACATCCACTCAAATAAAAACATTTCTGTTTGAGAGAATTAACTAACATATAATGAAACTATGATACATGGGACCTTGATGAAATAGACTTTGCACATATCCAGACTCTTATCTATTGCAATTTGTGTCATTTCCCTAATGATGTAAATTGTCACAATTATGTAATTTGTATGATTTTTCATAATGATATAATCAACCAGTTGTTGCTGTAATGTCATACTTGCTGATTTACTGGACATTTGTTAATAATGGAAAATCATCCCTGCAACTGATTCATTAAAGCAACGCTTCAGTATATGAATATAATGCTTAGTTATTTTGGTGATATTGGCTATGGATGAAAAAAAATACATGTAAGGGAATAATTCTGCCAAAAGGAAACTGAAAAACAGATAAAGTACATTTTGTGTGTCTGTGTGTGTGTGTAAAATAGTTGAAAGCAATGAATTCAAAAAGAGTAAGGAAAAGGTGCATTAAAATGCAGAGTGAAACAAAAGTTTTAGACATGAATGAATATAAAACAAAAAATCTCCAAAAGAATGAAGGAATTAAAACTAAATGTGATGAAATGATATAGGACAGGGATAGGCAACTCAAAACACTCAAAGAGCCACTTGGACCCATTTCCCACCGAAAACAAAACACTGGGAGCCGCAAAACCCTTTTGATAGCTAAAATGAAGATAACGGTGCATATATCCTTTTTTACTTTTATTATAGGTGTATATAAATATGTGTGTGTGTGTGTGTGTGTGTATTTGTATGTATGTGTGTGTGTGTGTATATATATTTTAAAGGTAAAAAAGGATATATGCAATGTTATCTTCATTTTAAATGTCAAAAGGGTCTCTCTCTCTGTCTCTCTTTGTCTCTCTGTTCTCTCCCTCTCTCTCTTTCTCTCTCCCTCTCTCTCCCTCTCTCCAATCTTCTGCTCACCTGGCAAGCTGGCTTTAAGCTGTTCTCCAACAAGCTCAGGGATAGGCAACCTCGGCTCTTTTATGACTCATGGATTTCAACTCAACTCAGAATTCCTGAGTCAGCATAGCTGAGCTAGCTAGCTCTCTCCTGCCCTTCCTGTTTCCTGCAGAGACGCAGCCAAGGCAGGAGCCCCGCCCAGTAAGCTTGTCCGCTCGTCGAACAGGGTGAGGCCACTCTCTTTTTTATGCAGAGAGAGGGAGAGAAAGAGAGAAAGAGAGAGAGAGAGAGAAGGGAAGCGCAAGTGCCTCTCTCTGTCTCTGTCTCTCTCTGCAAATGGTAGAGGAGGCTGGGAGCTGCAGGGGAAGGCGCAAAGAGCCACATGCGGCTCCGGAGCCGCAGGTTGCCGACCTGTGATATAGGATAATGAAATGAAAGAATGCTAATGTTCTAGGTAAGGGAATAAGAACAATATATCCAAGAACAAAACTGATGAAATGGAAGTTATAAATGCCACGAGAATTTTTTAAAAATGGTAAGGCTGCAGGTGTAGCCTATATACAGTAGATGGCAAAAATGAATATTACTTAGAAAAAGACTGTATAACATTTAAGATACATGTGAACTCTGAATCTGTGCCCAATAACTGATAGTTAGAATAATTGTTCCACTACAAAAAGGGAAAGGTAGCAAGAGTGACTGCAAGAACCAAGAGGGAATAATATTTGGTGGCAGTATTCTGACTATAAACAAAATTAGGGAAGTGTGATTTGCTGTTTAGCATCTTAGTAAAAAAAATTGATAAAGCATTTGATAAGGTGAATGAGCTTGTATTAAGGAATATTATTCATGACTATGAAGTTGAATGTTGATGGCTGATGATGAAAGCAACGTATGATGGAAATAAAACATGAATGATAATAAATTCCATGATAAGGAAATGCAAAGATTCTTAGCTAAGAAACTAATGATTTATAGGGAATGTTAAACAAATAATATGTAGTGAGCAATGTGGATTTGAAATTAACATTAAAGATAAAGGTAGCTGCATAAGAAAGGGGAAATGAAAAACAAGAGCAAATTTATTAATTTGTGTAAAATATTTAGTACAATTGGGAAAAGAGACAAATTTTAAGCTATACAAATACCAGTTTGTTGTGAGGAATAAATGTTTCATAATGGAAGTAAAAAGGGGTGTGAATAAAATTGTCCTTCTACACACTTTGCTATATAGAACTGGGAATTGAGTATCTCAGGAAAAATGTGAAAATAAATTGAATACAATGAGAAGGGTTAAGTAAGAAGTGTGTGTAGTAAAAGAAGCAGAATGAATAATGAATTAATGGGAATTGAATATAAACATAAGTGACCAGTGTGAAAAATGTACACTCAGGGGATTTCCTCCCTACAGAGGGAACAAATGAGGACCAACATGTAAAACAAATATATAAAGGAAGACCAAAAAGCTATGGTTGGATGGGGTTAATAAGATACTCTGAAAGAGAGAAGCATGGCATTTAAAGAACAAAAGGCAATGTATGAAGTAGTATATGAAACAAAGTTGGTTTGTAAAGGTAGAAAAGTATGGTGCAGTATAATGAATGGTGTCAGTATAAGGCAGATTTGGTATGTTTCATTTCTTTCTCCATGACATCATTATTTCGGCTTATTATTTCTTACTTTTTCTGCACTTTTCATAATATTGCATATCACGTAAGGAGTAATATGATGGGTAAGTATGTAATTAATGCCCCAATCCCAAGTTTGTTTGTTTGTTTGTTTATAAATAAATAAATACATAAATAAATAAAAATGTAGGGAACAATGGTCAAGGGTGATTTATATGTTTGGAAAAATTTAAATTGAAATGAGTTGTATCGTATATTTGAAAACAAGCATCTATTTCTAGTAGTCAATCACGCTGGAAAACCAGTTTGTGCTATATATGGCTTGGATAACATAGAAAGTGATGACACTATTTTCAAGAATGGAAAGTAGATGAAAGTTTTGGTCATCTATATCCTAAAGCAGGAGTGTCAAACTCAATTTCATTGAGGGCCGCATCAGCATTGCGGTTGACATTGGGGGGGCCAGGGGGGTGTAGCCAGGGTGGGTGTGGCCTACTGGGTGGGTGTGAATGGAATGGGTGTGGCCTACTGGGTGAGCATGACCAGCTCTACATCATTTGCTTCAAGGGTGCCTGTGGGGGCCTGGGCAGGAGTGGGACAGATCTGAGGGTCTCTGGCAGAAGGGGGTGGGACCAGGGCAAGTGCCAAGGCATGGTCCACTGGAGGAGCCTCACTGTTCCTCTCAGGCCATGCGGCGGGGGGGGCTTGATGGTGGTGTGGGCTGCCGGGAGCCCTGGGCAGCAGAGGTCAAATGCCCATCCTGGCCCTCGAGCACCCGCGGCACCAAGCCCAGCCCCACTTCCCCAAGGGGGCGCCCAGCTGCACTTACCTCCTCCTCAAGGCTGCTGCTGCTGTGCTTGCTCTCCTTACCCAGGTTGTTCATGATGGGTACGAGGGTGAAGTGAGAGGGAGACCCATTCCCTCTCCATGGGAGGAGACCCACTTTGTATCCAAAGCTTCCTTAGCAATAGGATGGGAGACCCCCCAGGATAGGCCAGTAGCAGGGGGCATGGGGATGGTGAAAGGGCAGCAGGACAGGACTTCCCTCAGACCCTCTCCTTCTTTCCTTCTTTCCTTCCTAAGTACAGTGTAGTGGGAAAATATTTGAGATGAGGGAGAAAAACAGGCAAGAAATGCAGCTGGGGAGGTGTCACCCTTTGTGAGGAATGAAGAAATGTACCATGGACCCAGGAGGTGGGGCCAACGCAGCAGGGGCTGGTTCCTCGCTGTTTCCAGACAGCCTTGTGGAGCTAAGGCTGAATGCGTTTCAGCATAGATGGCCACCACAAAATTGTACATTGGCTCTCGGCCAGCCTGGGCCAGGGCCAAGGCAGTGGGGGCCATTCCCTCACTGTTTCCAGGATGGCTTCACGGGCCACATGAAATCACTTTGCGGGCCGCATCCGGCCCCCGGGCCTTGTGTTTGACATGTCTGTCCTAAAGCATACCAACCATGATTTCTTGAAAGCTTTTCAACTCTTTTACCATCAGCAGCCATACATTTCCATGTAATAAACAAATACAATGTTGTGTGTTGTAAACTAATTCAATACTGTATACTGAATCTCTGCATGTGTGTGAGTGTCTAATCACAGTGGAATACATAGGCTGTCTCTGAGTTTCTGTATTCCTCCTGAGTGGCATTAGTGAATGTTTCTGAGTATGCACACAATGCAGATTGCAAATTCTGTGCTCTGGGCCACATGACCGCAGGGGAGGAGGGAGCCTTATAATGAAGGGGGTGAAAAATATTCCACCTTGCTGCTTTACTACATCTCCCATAAGGATACATTGGGGAATTTTTTTTCCTTCAAACCCCCAACCTAAAGAGGCCCATTTTCAAACTTGCTTTCTTTTATTGACTTCATCTTCCATAATAAACTAGGCAAATTTGGCATGCTGACAGGGGAAGATTTGAAGTCTATACATCCAAAAGTTGCCAAGATTGAAAAATACTGCACCACACTAAATACTGTCTCATTCCATTACACCTTCAGACAATTATCTTGCTGATGGTTAGAGAGACCATGCTGCTTTATCTATTTTCTTCCCACCTTTGGTTTGGTTTGTAAAAGCTAAAGATATTCTCAAGTCAAGTTCCCAGTGCCTAAATAAGGACATTTATTATTTTCTTGACAATATGGAAGTGGTTCATTACTGCCTACTTCTGTGGTGTTTTTCCAACAGCTTATTGCCTTGGAATTTCTTGATTGCCCTCCTTTCAAATAGTAACTATTATATCCACCCTGGCTATCTGAGACAACCAACTTCACTTTGTTGCTGCTGCTTAGGTTCCTACAGTCCTACTTGGGTATAAGTGCTACTAAACACAAAACAACCTGTTTCTAAATAAACACAGTTAATCTCTCACTGTTGACAACCCAGTTTCACTTTAAATTAGACAAGGGATTTCTAAAACATCGGAAGGGATCCGAAACCTTCATAATTTTGTCATTAACATGACTTACAGTTGAAAGACTGGGGGAAGGCAGAAACATTTTAATGAAAAGAAAAGGAATGTTCCTTTAAATAAACATTATTAATTAACAGCAATGGGACTAGTCCTGTGAAAAGGTTTACATTTGTAAATTGAATCACACCTGACACCAAGGTGGACATGGAGCTGTTGAACAATATGGGACATATTTCTAAACAGATAGCTTTAGAATCATCTAAGCAGACTAGAAAGATTTTGCCATTTAAGTGCTGTGATTTCTTAATTTTAACAACTTTTACAGAGGGCGGTGCTGAACTAGCTCTTCAGTGCTGGTAGTATTTCACCAAAGCAGCAATTTGGATATCAAACGAAGAATCTAGTTTTGTCCACAATTGCAACAGGACTGATGAACTTTCCTTAATGTACATCCTGCATACGATTGTGATATCACCGGGGCACCTCTTCCTCAGCCAGCCTAACCTTCCCAGCCTGCTAATTGATCTTCCTCTGCTCCCAAGAGCCTAGCCCTTCTTCAGCAGGAGTGCCAGAGGGAAACGTCCAGCCTGCAGATTCTTTCAAGGAATCTTCCCAGTTTTCGCGCGATTTCCACACAGAACTACATTGCTTGCAGATCTCCATAGTCTTCTCCCACGAGCGTGGGGCACGGGCGAGAGGAGATCAGCGCCTGAGCCGCCTGTCTCCTTCGCCGCCCGCCTGCCCTTCCCTCCCAAAGGGTCTCCCCGCGACTCACCCAGAACCACGGCTAGAATGGTGCTGAGAAGCAGCCAGTTGTTCTTCAGGAACCGCTTGCAGTCGCATCCCTCCTTCTTGCCCGGCGGCTCCTTCCCCATGGTGCCTCCGCTTGGCCGCTGTCGCCGAAGAGAGGCTGCCGCGGGAAGCTGGCGGGACACAGGCGGCCCGGAGCGATCCGGGGGCGCGGCGTCGGAGGGCAGGTGGAGGAGCGGAGGGGCCGAGGTGTCAACGGCGACAAGGCTGTGGCTCGCGCTCTCCGGGTTGCCGTCGCGTTCCAGCGCGGAGATGTCTGGGCGCGTGTCTGAGGACGCGCGTGGGGCCGTTAAGTTTTCCGCCGTGCTCGCGGCAGCCGGGCGCGTTCGCAGCTCTGCGGGTCTCGTCTGCTTCTGCTGGTGCCGCCGCCACCGCTGCTGTCTGGGGCTGCTCGACGCAGAGGCGGAGAAGCGGCTCTGGTGCGCGCGCGCTCTCTCTCTCGCCTCGGCCGCGCTCTGCCGCCTTCGGGCTGAGGCGCCCGCCCTGCCCTGCGCTTCATTTGCGCCATCCTGTTTGCAGAGAGTCGGAGGGGGGCGGCACCCGACCCGCTTCGCTTCCGCGTGCTTGCGATGGCTGGAAGTGCACAAAGAGGAAGCAATTCGAGGCGTGGGGCAGTAGGTAAACTGGTGTGTGAAGAAAAGCAGCCGAAGAAGAAATTGAGCTGGCCTTTTTCCTTCGCCCCGCTCCCCATGCTATTAAGACAGAGTCATCCTCGCTTCTTTCCCAGTTGGGAAAGGCTGTGATTATCTTGGCCGTCTTTGTCAGAGCTTACTGCTTGGATGGGAGACCAACAGGAAATCTTAGGGCTGTGGGGGCCTTGTTGCTCTTGTGAGCTTGGTTGTTTTCTTGCAGACGCTTCATTACCCAACTAGATAATATTATCAGTGTGCCACAATGAAATGCAATGTCTACAAGCAAACAACAAAGCTCACAGAGCACCAAGTACCTCACAATTCAATCCCCAGCGATAAATATTCTTTTCTATTGAAATCTTAGAGCAGTAAACTAAATGAGGGAGTTTAAAACATTCTGGCTGATCACTGTACTTTTGCCAAACCCTCCCCCCCACACACATAGATATGTTGATGTAACTACCTGAAATAAATCAGAACACTTTTGTCTAATGTATCTTGAAGATGCCTACTGTAATGTATCTAGAAGGGCAAGATTGATCAGGTCCATAGATGGGAGCTGATGGACCACTTAAAAATCATGATCATTTATAACAATGGTTTATTGAATAAATAATGGTGATTTGACTCAGACAGGATGTAGAATAGGGATGGATCTTTCCTTACAACCCCCAAACAAGCCATATTTTGTGAACAAGGCTGTTTGCTGAATAGCCCAACCACCATGTGTAGGAAAAATGAATTCCCTCCCCCCCCACCTATTTCACACAATATTAGAGTTTATTAAAACAAAAAGATATTGGAGAGAAATCTGTGTTGTTATTCTTCAGACTGTTACTTTGATGATTTTGGCAGATGAAAAAGAATGAGGGGAAATAATAAGTTGTCATTCACCCCATCTTAACTGACACTTTACTTCTTTTCCATAAAGGCCATTCCATGTGCATTTTTTTTCTTTTTTGGTCCTTGAGGAGGAAAAAAAAGAAAAATACTTGTTTAACTTATTCCTTCTTTGACCCAGACTTACTGGCATGTAAAAATCTACAGCTATTGTCATCTTTTAAAAAATCTGTGTTTTAAAGTTATAGACCATACAGTACTATAGCTGTGTGTTGCTGCATACATTTATTGAACTCAGATATGATTGTACATCAACCTTAATAGTATGTTTCTATCATCTTTAAGCTGAAAAGCGGAAAGGGTGAAGTTAAAATATGTGAGCATGTATTTTCAAACATGCTGTATATTGCAAGGATGAACTGAATAAACCAGTAAAGTATTACAATAGGAGAGCTGGTTAGGCATAGTGGTTATGGCATCAGGCTAGAAACTGGGACACCGTGAGGCATACAACCTCACTTTAGGCATAAAACCAGACAGGTGACTTTGGGTCAGTCACTCTCTCCCAGCCTTAAGAGGCAGGCAAACCATTTCTGAAATCTTGCCAAAAAACCTGCAGAGATTTGTCTAAGCAATCACCAAGAGTCAACATTGATTCAAGGGCACAATAAACAAATAAATAATTTATAATACCAAACCCTTAAAAGCTGCTCAGTTTGAGAACTGCTAGAGTGGAATGAACAGTGCAAAATATTTTGACCAGGAACAATTGAATTGAACTGTGAACTACTGAACTGATTATTGAATTGAACTGTGATGATAATTATCTTTTAATCTATTAACCTGTTTTGATGATAAACTAAAATAATGTCACGAAAGATCATATTATTTTTCTCTAGTACATGCTAACGATTATGAATGGGAAGAAAAATTCCAAACTCGAAACAGTGTTCTTGAAACATTTGGATGAATAAGCAGTTCTTTTTTAAAAATGGTTTTAATATGGGTGTTGAAAGATATTGGCACCTATCCTGGTAAAAATTCAACTTAGCAGTTTCTGTATGGACAACCAAATACAAATCTGTAATAAATATGTCCCTATCAAATGAAAAAGAATTAAACATATCACAAACCAATGCATCAGTCCTAAAATTGCTGAAGTTGTTTAAAAATTAACACAAATGGAAAAGAATACCTGAAAACTTTTATTCTGGAAACATTTGTAACAATCTAAATCATATCTTCAATGAATATACTTGGTCAGCAAACAAAAGGCAATATTATATTTGATTGTTTTTAAAAATTTTCCAAATCTTTATATAGAATTGATTTCCTCTTAACATTTCTCTCTAACAAAGACCTTAGAGAATTAGTTCCAAAAATAATACACATAGAAAACACTGCACTAGAAGTAGCCATATCCGCCAAATTATTAGGAATGATTAAGAAAGTTCATATCCTGCCAAAAAGATTATAAAAAACTAAGCCGAATTTTGGGGATCACAAATTAAAATAAAATGTAAGCTAGCCAAGTTGGTTATTCTACAGACTGAGCTACTCTGTTAGTTTATGGTTTTCAAACCTAAATACTGGGTAAATAAACCATGATTCAATTAACCCAAAGTAAGATCATGTAAATAAACACAAAGTTCTTCAACTGATAGTCTATATCAGTGATCTGTAACTTGGTCTTTGAATTAAAGTTATTTCAATTTTTCATATTACTGAATCAGGTGTATTAATGTATATTGTCTGTGAAATGCTCGCCTTGCTGTTTTTTGACAGCAAAAGCACTATGCTTTTATTCTAGGATGTAGCCTACCAGTTAACGGGTGCCTTTTTATGGACCTTTTAATGGTGTGGCTTCCTAAAAGTATGTGGGACAAGGAAAAGAAACAGTAATAGACAAAACTATGTGTAGATTTATTTCATTTTTCAGTTTCTTTTTTAAAACAGAGAAAGATTCCTGGTGTTTAGGGGAACTGCATGCAGCCACGGAGCCTTAATGGTGCATCGGTGCTGTGGAAAATTACATAATCCACTGTAACCCTTTTAGATTTGCTCATATTTTCTTTCAAGTCCTTTCCATAGCCTAGGCTTCTTGGCCTTGCTATCTTTCAGAAGTAACAGAGAGCAATTTGCAG
Source organism: Crotalus tigris (assembly GCF_016545835.1). NCBI lineage: Eukaryota > Metazoa > Chordata > Lepidosauria > Squamata > Viperidae > Crotalus > Crotalus tigris. The sequence continues at coordinate 389,239 of NW_024097700.1, forward strand.
CAATCTCAGAAGATAAGGAAAGTTGATTTGGAAGGAGACTTGACTTGCCACTTATCTGCCTTGTTATTTATTCAGGTTTTCTTCTGAAGTAGTTTAAGCTTTGGAATCCTTGGATGCTTATGGTCAACAACCTGTCTTCACAGTCCAAGTCATGGATTTTTCTTTCAATAGAAGAGAATATTTGTAGCTCAGGGTTAAACTGTGAAGTGCTTGATGTTCTCGGTGCTTGGTTGTTTTCTTGAAGACCTTTCTAGAAGCACCTTGTAGCCCTGGTGATTTGCTACAAGGAGCAAATTTTATGCCATTTGCTCCTCAAGCTAGGTCATTAGAAAAATCTGGCTGCTGATACCTTTGGGAAGCCATTAGGTATGAGGGCTGAGCTCACTTTACTCTTTCCATTCTGAGAGGGTGGTTGTGATAGACATTTCTTTGCATCAATGTAGGAGTATGTGCAGAAAGGTGAACCCTCCTTCTCTAGATTAATGGATGTTTATGAATGTTTATTTGGGCCTATGTGAAGAATATGTGAGTTGGGAGAGAGAAACTATTTGGGAGCAACTATTGACTGGTTACTGGCAGTTCAGTAGTAGACATTATTGCTGTTCTCTCCTATTGCAGAGCCAAGTTGAAGAACTGCAGGGAATGAGGTGGGTGGGACCACAAAAGAAATCTTGGGTGAATGAGATCAAGCATGTTTTAAAATCCTTTTGGAGCTCAATTCAGAACTGCTGGAGACTATGATGATTGCTTCTTTCTTTCCATTGTGTCTCAGTACAGTACAGGCCTCTCTGTCTGCTTTTTGGTGTGTGTTCTCAGAACAATCACTGGCTCACTGTGAATGGTTTGCAGCATCCTTTGAGGATGAAGTTGCTCAGATCTGTGTTAGCTTGGACTTCAGAGTCAGGGAAAAGTATGATGATGCTACTATGGTAACAACCTGTTCTTTTTCTGCTTAAGAATTTAAATGAGGAAGTCAAATTTTCAGAGGTAAGGGCTACCATTTATTCTGTCATCCTTGCTGTTTCTGATTAAAATAATCAGGAGACATTTGGCCCCATGGTTAAGAAAGGTAATTAATATTTCCTAGAAGGAAATTGTATTCCCTCCTATCCATGAAGGCAGTGAATAAAGTATCAGTCTCTTCCAAATGTACCATTCATGACCAAGCGGATTGAGAAGCTGGTAACTCTAGGCACATGTGGAAAATAATGATAATCTGGATGCATTTCAGTGAGATTTCTGCCAAGATGTAGTTCCAGAATTGCTTTGGTGATCTTTATGAATGATCTGTATCGGACTATATTGAATGTAGGGTACGAGATCTTTCTAATTATAATACTGCTAATCCTCTATTTACAACCATAACTGAGTCCAAAATTTCTGTTGCTAAGCGAGACAATTGTTAAGTGAGTTTTGCCCTATTTTACGACCTTTCTTGCCACAGGTTAAGTGAATCACTGCAGCTGTTAAGTTAGTAATACAGTCGTTAAGTGAGTCTGACTTCCCCATTGAGTTTGCTTGTCAGAAGGTTGCAAAAGGTGATTACATGACCCCCAGGACACTCCAATTGACATAAATATGAATCTGTTGCCAAGCGTCTGCATTTTGATCAAAGTACCATGGAGATGCAACAGTCATAAGTGTGAAAAACTGTCATAAATCACTTTTTTAAGTGACATTGTAACTTTGAACAGTCAGTAAATGAACTGCTGTAAATCAAGGATCATCTGTAATGGTAGGATGTAAATGGTGTGAATAGGTAAATAGTTATTGTCATATGGCAGAGATAGCCAGTTTCTAGATTTTGAGTAGTACAATTCCCACCTGCTATTGACTGGGACTGATGGGTGTTGAATGTTAAATGTTATTTTAAAATGTTAAAATATCTGGAGGGACTTCTCCTGCTACTAGCATTTCAACAATTGATCATTGTGACTGAATTAATTATTCCAGTTTGGAATAATTTGTTAAATAGGCATCTGTTCAGATTAATTTACAATCATTCTTCATGTTCGATCTTAAATATGATGCAGAAAGCGTGAACTTAGATAAGTATGATTAACACATTTTTCTTTTCTGTTTTACCATGCCTTGCTTCAAAATTGTTGTGAGCTCAAATGTGCAAAACATTTACCTAGTTTACCCAGAATCCTAGAAGAACTTATTTTAGAACATGTCAACATGGCAAATAACTGAACAGGGACAAAGGATGGGCGGATTCTGACTGTATTTTGTGAAGAAGAAAGGATGCTTCATTTCTAACACAAAAAATGCTTATATATTTGCTATATAAGTTTGGATCCTTATTTCTAATTGTCTTCGTCTGGCAGGGAAATAAAATAAACAATTGGAATTTAGGAGTTGCTGAGAAGAGTGTATTTAAGCTATCATCACAAGAATTTACAGACATTATTCTACTTTACGAACTTTTGAGTTACGAATTTTAGCCAATATAAACTGTCTGCAACTTCCAACATAGAAGATGCTGGAAGTTGGAGAAGGTGGGAAAGAGTTTACAGTGCACTGCATAGGTAAATTTGTGTGAGCTTCCCATTGAGAAGGATAGCTATGAGTGAGTGGTTGTATGCCAAAGGAGGATGCTATGGAGTTTAGGGACAGGATAAGTTTGTAATATTAGCATCTTTGAGGTAGGCTTGAACATGGCTAGAAAATTCAGACAAAGAATATGGCCATGTGGAGCAGAGATTTTGAATTTTGATTAAGCTTTCCAACTAAAAATGTGGCTTTCAGGACATTAGTATAAAATATTCCTGATTGAAAATGTATCTTGAACAATGATGATAAACATTAACTTATTTGATAAAAATAAGTATCTGATTATCCTACAACAGTTTGATCTAGTTTTGTTCCTGGTACAAAAATAGAGAAAGTGCAGTTCAGGAAATTATCATTATCTGTACAAAGCTACGCCTTAAGATTGCCTGGAATATTATAAATTGCAGAATGATTTGAATGCTAAGTAATCCATGTAATCTTTATGAAGAAATGGTGTAATAAAAAGTTGTGCAACTGATAAATATTTATAAATATCATCTATTTGGAGTACAGATTGCAGCATAGGGTTATAAGTAGAACTGTAGGAGAAGGAGTGACAAAATCTGGGGGCGGAATTAAAAGAGCCTTGAATCCCCATGCAACCACAAGTGGACCAAGTCCATCACCCTCTTGACTTCGATTGACCCTTATCTAACTCTAAGCAACTATGTTAGTTGAGAAGATTCCTGTGCATAGACTTTTTAGTAATAAATCAGCTTAATTGGACCTTCAGGTGAGGAGCTGATCTTTTCCTCTTGACAAGACTCCATTGCAATTTTGCTTTCATATATAACACTTGCTACAGTGTTGGGTCACATACAGAGTAAACCAATAATTGGTCAAATAAAGTCCAAAAATGCCAGAGAATTCATGGAAGCCTGGCACTCAGACAAATCGGCTATCAAGAGGGACATAGAAATAAACAACATTTACATACCACTCTAAAGAGACAATCAAAAAGCCAAAAGGGAAACAAAAGATCGAAACATTTCCCTGTCAGCATTGGACACCTGTATGACCAGAGATTGATGCAAAGACTAATACTAGAGCAACAATCAAGAAATGAACAATATTCCAATCAAGGAATTACCAATGCAAACAAACAAGCTAACAGTAGACAACAGCCTAATCAAGGAACCACAAGTCCATTCTCACCAATACTGACAGGGCAAGCCACTAGTAAATAAAAATTAGCAAACTCTGCTCCCTTGTAATATTGATGACGTTACATAGTTCGGTAATGAAATGTCTGCAAGACATGAACCATGTTCAGAGAGCACTAAGGATGCCTCATTTCAATCCTGAGCTACAAATATTCTCCTTTATTGATAAATTGAGTTCTATTAATATGATGGAATGTTTTCCTGTCTCCATCCTCTTGAAGCACTTTACAGGTCCTCAGATTTGTTCTGGAGATTGAGGAGGTCAAGAATACATTTTCAGGACACAGAGAGAAGGTGGAATCATACACTTCTCAGGTCTTCTGATGGGTGGAAGCAGTCTAAACAGCAAAATACTATATACCGTAGTACTATATTTCATATTATCTCTTAAATCAGTAAAGTGTAGGATAGTCATCAAGATAACCTTTCTGAGGGTTCCACAAAATCAAAATTATTTGCCAGCCTATACTGAAATATAATAAAATATTAAAATCCCATCACACAACTGTGAGAAATAGTAGTGGCATCAGAATGGTGTCAGAAGAACAAAACCCTTTCTTTTTTTCTCTGTTTCTTTAGCGGGGAATATAATCAAAATCATCAGTGAAGAGTCAAAGGAAATATTTTTATTCAAAATGAAGTTTCAGCTTTCGATGGGTAGCCTTGCAGGACTGCCCTTTATCTTAATTTTATAGGGATTTTTAGTTTAAAAATTTACCCAATCATTATCAATGGAATGTTAATTTATTACAATAGTTTCTACTCTATCGGCACACACATCTTCCTCTTATATAATCCTTCCTTCCTTCTATATTCTTTATTTTGTTACCTTATCTTAAGGTTATAGCAAACATCCTTGTTATAGTTAAACAGTTATCTCTTTATCTAGAGCTTAAACAATGGCATTTATCTTTCCTATACTTATCTTTTTCTATACATAATATGTAAACCTTCCTTTACATAGATTTACATGTAATCTCCTACTAGTCCACATTTCTTGAACATCACAAAAGAACTGACAACACATAAAGGCATACTTTCCTCCAACCATACACCAAAGTTACAATTTCACTTACTGTTTGAAAGGTTGCTTTTGCATGTTCAACTGTGCTCCTTGGTTCTATGCTATGATCCCATATATTATTCAGAAAAAAAGCCACCATCACTTCTGCTTTCTCTTTATTTAAATTTAGCCCATAAAATTTACTTAAGTAAATTTATGAAATTTTCTTGCTGTTGGTCGAGTTTTCCCTAATAGTTGTTTAATTAGGTGTGTTTCAAATCCATTTTGTTATATGCCTACCTTTGCTGTTTCTGTACCTCCTCAAAATGATTTGCAAATGACACTAAAATGTGTACCTGGCTAAATAATTCTAAAAAAAATATTATATTTTCCTGTGAAAATATTACATGGCATTTGGCATACCAACTATTGACCCTAGTCCTGGGTTGGATTTTAGATTTTATGATTGCTGACTAGGCTTTGTTCCAGGAAAGAAACCTATCAATGTTTTGCAAATACCTCAGACTTGTTGCTAGTTTGGTGTTAATTCACATAGTGATGCTTAATGTTTGTTTAGCATTTTATGCAATGACTATGAGGACATAAAACTTCAAATGTCTTATATAATTTGCTTTTAAAGCTACACTTCTGCTCTCCAATTACATATCTATTATAGTTATTAAGTATCAAGCATCCAGGCCTCTTAGTATCCCTTGTACAAATATCAGTGTGAGGTTGGCTTGATTAAGAGAGAAGGCTAGAATTTAAAGCAGCGTTTCTCAACGTTTGTGTGACGGCGACCCCCGTCACACAAACGCGCGCATGCGTGGCGGCGCCCCCCGTGCGCGCCGCGCATGCGTGGTGGCACCCCCCGTGCGTGGCGCGCATGCGTGGCGGCGCCCCCATGTGCGGTGCGCATGCGCGGCGCCCCCCGGAGGTGCGGCGCCGCCCCCGGAGGGGACAAAATGGCGGATCGCCGCCTTTGGCGACCCCCGAAAAGTGGTCGATCGACCCCAAATGGGGTCGCGACCCATAGGTTGAGAACCGCTGATTTAAAGACTAAACAAAATATTGAATAACAGAGTAAACATAACTACAAAATAAGCATGCTAGGAGATGAGAGTTAAAGACACAAAGGTGTATTGATGATAAGTTTGGAGCAGGGCCATGTTTTCTGCTTATTTTATTGAATTAAAAGTTGCCTTTGCCTAGAGCAGGGGTTCTCAACCTTGACAACTTTAAGACTTGTAGACTTCAACTCCCAGCTTTGCTGGCTGAGGAATTCTGGGAGTTGAAGTCCACAAGTCTTAAAGTTGCCAAGGTTGAGAACCCCTGGCTTAGAGACTTTTGTGTGAATGTGTACAAGACCATTTGAAATACCTCACTTGGAATGCTCAGCAGCCAAAGCAGTTTAGGAATGAATGTTCTATAGTCATAGAGTTACACTCACATGATACATCTAAATGACTTTGTCCATGTTATGAGTAAACCAAGGAAGAGTCATCTGAGAAAAATGATAGAATACAACCTGGTAGCATAGTCTGTAAATTCCTCTTCTTCAAACATCTTGTGCAATATAACTGACAGTAATTACTCTTACAATGAAGATAACTTGACAGCTGGACAAGTAAGTTTAGAAAACAACATTTGACAGCCTTACCCTTAAAGAAATTATGGATGTTAAAATATTAGACTGTCCTGTCTGTTTTTTGCAAGTGGAAAATGTTAACAACTACTTAAGGTTAGTTGGATTTTTCTGCAAAATAATAAGATAGATGAAAGATTGCAAAATGAAAGATATAGTAATAATTCTTACACAGAGAAAGGGAAACAAGAGAAATCTGGAAACCAAATATAAATCAGATTTAGATTTAGTCTCTGATTTCAATGGTTAACTTAAGTTCTGTTTATTTTACTAGGTCTGATCTATGAATGGCTGGGTCCAATCCAATACTTCTTTAACACAGTCAATCACTTTTATATATCATATAGCATGGAAAATTACTGTAGTTATAACCTTTCTACCACCCCTTAAGATGGTTCAAGCCAAAAGAAACCATTGGATGCTTCTGAAATAATAGTAAATGTTTCATAAATGAGGAATGATCTTTTAGTTAGTACAGGCATTATTTCAAGCATTAGTGCTTAACTATAAACCTGACATATGTTACAGGTGGCAAATACTTTCAAATATTTAAAATATATAGCAGCTAATTTCTCTCTGTAGATATTTGTGTGCTCAAGTGCTTTTTTTTAAATAACATAATAGTGTTCACACAGAATACATTTAATCATAAAGAACTACTGGTGCAAAATGTATTATACAACATATTGATCTAAAAATAGGAGGCAGCTCACTTTTAAATAATATATTTGGGACTGGAGATATAAATTTTCACGAACTCTTATATTCTAGAGTTATTCTAGAGTTATATTCTATATCATCTTTGGTGATGGCTATATACTAGTGCCCCAATTATGAAATATTCTCCTAGTTTGACACCTGCCTTTGTAATATCATTGCTTTTGGCCATGATGTATTTGTTTTCATTTCTATTGCTTTCTTGTATTGTATTTTTAAAATATTTTTGTTTTACAGTGCTTTTTCTTTCTTTCTTTCTTTTTCTTTCTTCTTTACTTTTTATAAACTATCTTGGAAATCTTTTTAACAAGTGAGAAAATACAAATTCAATAAATACACAATTAATTCTTATGATTGCAGCAATTTGATCCAGCAATTTGATTTTCTGACAATATTTCAACCCTATATACTGAATAGGTACTATTCTTGTAAATAATCTTCATATCCATGATTAGTTGTTTGCTTTGTAGCATGCTAGAATCTAATTTTTAAAGAAAGCTAAACTAAAACCGATGGGCATGAAATTTAGAAGTACATATTGTTTCCTGAAGGCATCACATGGAGAACCAGGATTTATGAAATAATCTACAAATTGTTCAGTCGTAAAACCATGTTTACCAGTAGTCCTCAACCTATGACTGCTTGCTCAGCAATTATGAGAGCTATCAGAGCTACTTATGATCTGGTTTTGAATTTTCCTGTCTTTTAAGACCTGGAAGAAGATGAAATTTAGCACTAGTTCATAATACATTACTGCTGATATGATAAATGATCTTGAAATTGACTTAAAAGAAATCTGGATTTTAGAAGGGTGGCTTACAAATGTATAAATAAAAAAGAAATGTGTTTCTTGAAGAGTACACAAACAAAAACATTAAAATCAACATAATTTCAGCTAATTTTAGGATGTACTAACAAGTCATTTATGTAGAGAAGCAGTTTGGTGTAGTGGTTAAGGCATCAGGATATATAACTATAGGGCTGTGAGTTCTAGTCCTGCCTTAGGCACAAAGCCAGCTGGGTAAAAGCCAGTGTTGGGAGGAGGCACAATGCCAAACTACTTGCTTGCCAAGAGGGCTTCATGTCTAGGCAGTTTCAGAGAATCAAAACAAAATTGACTGGAAGAAAAAAAGAATGTCACTTATAAATTACATAATCACAGAACACATAGTCCACCTGTTGCTTTTTATTGCTGTTATATTACCAAATAAATTACTGAATTGCAAGGAAAATGTTGTAAGATGTAAGTAATACATTCAAGGTCTTAAGTGAAAAAATACCAGTTCAATTAAACCAATCAACATTCACAATCATAATCAAGATCAACGATCTCAGTATTATCAAGCTAAAGGTATCAACCTAAAAATAATATAAGAAAACCTTATTATATTACAAGATAATTAAACAAATGAATGCATTTCTAAAAAGTTTATCAATGCCATATTTAGTTTTAATGTACAATTTATGCAACCTTATGTTATGCGGCATCTCAGAATTATAGTTAACATTGACATAAAACCTTTTTTCTTATCTTTTCATTTTTTTCTTTTCTTTCTTTACATTTAAAGTATTATCTTTAAATGTAAATCATTACCTAAATTATTGTAGTGCCAACAGTTTTCATTTTATATTGTATAAACCCTGTAAGATCTAATATTTGAATTCCATGTGTTATTTGCATTTTAAAATGCAATAAAACAATTAACTACAAAAATAATTGAAAATGTATTTCCCAAAAGGTGGCTTGTTCAATTTGAGCATTGGTGGTGACCAGTAATAACATCTAGAAGTCTTATTTGTTTTAAAAATGTTTTGTGGCTGCCTGTTTTTCACCTCCTTTAGGCTTGTGATTGTCCACAATCACTTCTCTGGTCTGCTGATGACACATTGCTATGTATATTTACTTTATTTATTAATTAAATAAAATGTATGTATTTCCTGAATAAGATTTATTTGTTTGTTTGTTTGTTTGTTTGTTACCCATCTTGCAATCACACAACCCTAGGCAGCTTATAATCTAATAAAATATTTTAAAAAATTAAAGTAATAACTATTATATAAAATACAAGTTGAGATTTTCTCTATTGGAATCTGTTCCCTCCCTGGGCAATCTGCCACTGAGTGTTGTTCCCCTACTTGCTCTGTAGTTGCTTCTGTTGGCACTCTGGCTTGTCCCATTTCAGTGTTAAAACCCAGGCTGGTTACTGGTACTCTGGGCTAGTGGCAGAGCTGGTGTCAGTACTCAGGTCACCTCTAAATGCCAATATCTGTGCCACTTGGAGGAGACTTTCCATTTGGCTTCAAATGGCCAGCGCCATAATGGTTTGGCTGAAGATTTTCTGGGCTCTCAACTGCAATTGACATTCCTGACTGCCAACTTTGCATTAATTTTGCTGCCAGCAAGGCTCAAATAGTTGATTCCCCCAATGTCTCTAAGTACAGACACTGTAGTCCTTGCTTACCAATGGTAATTGGGATTGGACTTCTGTTGTGAAGCATAAAGCATGATGTCAAATGACCATACTGACTTACCACAATTCCAGCAGTCCCAATTGCCACTATCAGATGAATCCACATGCTTGCATTGTCCCATGATCACCATTTGCAATCTCTTGCTGGCTTCCCCATTGATTTTCCTTGTCAGAAGCCAGCAGTGAAGATCACAAAATACAATCACGTGACCGTGGGATGCTGTGACACTGTAACTGTGAGCCAATTGCCAAACGCCTGAATTGCGATCATGTGAGCATGGAGATGCTGCAGCAGCCGCAATGGTGGAAGCAGTTGTATATTGTCCTTGTTCACTGCCATCATAACTTCAATTGGTTGACCTTCAAATGGCCACTTAACAAATTATACCTCTATTTTACTTTCAACTCAACAGTTATTGAAACTTATGTAAGTCTCTCTGTGTGTATGTATGTGTATGTGTGTGCACGCACATACACTCATTTTTATTGCTCTACTCCTTTTTTACTATTGTTTTGTTTTTCTTTATTCTGTTTTAATAAAAAAATGAAAAAATAAATAGTATTTTCTTCTTGACCAAGCTGTCATTCAGCAACTCTTTTTTCCCCTTTTTTGTTCCTTCTTTCTTCACTGCCACCTCCACATTTTCTATCAAGCATTTTTAAAAGGGACAGTCACTTGGAGTGTGTGAGACAGGTGTCCTTAAAGGAAAAAAGAAGGAAGGCTGCATGTGTTCCAGGTGCTGCATGTCCTTCCTTTCATAGTAAGGCACATCTTGCCTCAATGGTTTTAAGCAATGCCATTGAGAAAGTAAAGATACTGATTTTAAATAACAGTTGCCTGGGCTATCCCCCCATTGAGGGGAATGACTGTAAGGCATTTATGTAAAACCTACAAATGTGTCTTTCAAAATTTTTAGCATAGTCATTTGCTGCACTATCAATATTAATTGCAGATAGTGTCATTTAGTTGCTCAGCATTATAATTAAACTGCATAATGAAAGTGTTTCATTACTCTACAATTCTTATGTGTGGTTATAAATAATTGAAAGTAGTCATGTTTTCCTGTTACACTTTTAATAAGAATATATCACAAAGGTTTCTTACTGGTGAATTCTGTATTAGCAAAATTATCAAGCTTTCTGTGAAAGGAAAAGAATCTAGAAGGGCTATTAAGAAAAAAAGACACAGCTTTGCGTCGCAAATGTTCTGAACATATTGGGGAATAGAAATAGAAAATAGATTGTACACAGTGTTCCAGCCCACTGCTGTGATTGATTAATACATGTACTGCGATCCTTGATTCCATACAGTTAGTATACTGCCTATAAGTCTCCTGAAATTAATAGGGTTGAAAGGTTCATGTATTCTGCCTTTAAACCTTTGAAACTGAAGTAATAATATGAGAGTATGTTTAAGGAAGTGTTAAAATGTAATAAAATATTCATTGATGTTATATGCACATTTTATTATTTCTTTGATTTACGTTATATTTTTCTTCCAAAGTGTTTAGAGCAGAGCTCTGCAAAGCAACCCCTGCAAAAAAAGGAATAAGTGCTTCTGACTCATGAAAGCACAGCACCTCTCTGCTAGTCATTAAAGCAGGCTGAATTTTCACATGAGCCTCTCAGATTGCTTTATGTATCACAGAGTTGACAAATCCTACATACCAGGGGTGGTATGTATGATTTGGTATAGTTGCCCACTTCTGTAATGTTCCTTCCTCTTATTTCTCTCCCACTAGGAATAGATAGTGATTGGTCCAAAATAAAACTGAGAAATAGTCCTGATCCAAAATGTGTTGCACCTGCTAAAAAAACCAATGCAGTCCTAGGCTGTATTAACAGAGGGATTGTATTAAGAACATGGCTCACTGGCTCAAGGTTGACTCAGCCTTCCATCCTTCTGAGTCGGTAGAATGAGGACCCAGACTGCTGGGGGAATATGCTGACTCTGTAAACTGCTTGGAGAGGGCTATAAAGCAGCGGTTCTCAGGACCCCATTTGGGGTCAAACGACCATTTCATGGGAGTCGCCAAACAATGCAGTCCGCCATTTTTCCCCTTTTCCTTAGCTGTGCTAGTCCCTTTTATTCTATTGGCTTTTGAAAGCCAATGGAATAGACTCTCTTGAATAGAGTCTAATTCTATTGGCTTTCAAAAACCAATAGGAACTGTCCAGGCTGTCTCTGCCCTGCTGAGCCCGCCGAAAGTCCCATTCTGCAAATGGTGCTGCAACTTGTCTGCAGCGAAAGCGAGCGGTCCGGAAGTTTCCACCCCTCCCTGCTGAGTAACTACTAAAAATGTAAGTAAAAGAGGGCCAGGGGTGGGAGGCCGGCGGGCGCAGAGAGGGTTGCTGGTGCGCGTGGGGCCCGGCGGGTGCCTTACCTCCCTTGGGCTGGGCCAGCTGATGGCCCAGGTGGTGGTCGGCCTGCGCCATCTCTGCCGCTTGCCAGCTACGCCTCGGCCTGCACAGGGGGCGGCACCATGCATGCGCGGCGCTCCCGGGCAGGGAAAGTCCTCGACTTATGATCGGTTGGGTAGTCCTCGACTTACAACCGGTTGGGTAGTCCTCGACTTACAACCGGTTGGGTAGTCCTCGACTTACGACCGGTTGGGGTCGTGGCATTAAAAAGGTTGAGAACCACTGCTATAAAACATTACAAAGGAGTATATAAGTCTAAGAGCTATTGCTATGGCTATGTGAAGTGTTAATACTGCTTTACCCTGCTTGGTAAGATCACACTCAGAATATTGCATCCAGTTTTGGCACTACCATACAAAAAATGTTGAGACTAAAAGAATGCAGAGAAAAGCAACAAAAATGATTACGAATCTGGAGGCTAAAGCATACAATGAATGGTTTCGAGAACTGGGAATGTCTAGTCTAACGAAGAGAAGGAATAGAACTGAGATGATAGCATAGCAGTCTTCCAGTACTTGAGGGGCTGTCTCACAGAGAAGAGGGATTAGACCTATTCTCCCAAAGCAGCTGAAGGCAGGACGAGAAGCAATGATGAGAACATTTCAGAGAGAGATCCAACATATAACTAAGGAGAAATTTCCTGACAGTGAGAACAATTAAGTTGAATGGCTTGCTTTCAGAAGTTGTGGATGCTCCATCACTGGAGGTTTTTAAGAAAAGTTAGAACAGCTATTTAAGTCTCCAGTCCTCTACCAATACCCAAACCACTATATAAGTTCCAGAGCTGAAAATAAATGGAAAAATTATAGGATAGGATAGGATAGGATAGGATAGGATAGGATAGGATAGGATAGGATAGGATAGGATAGCTTTATTGGCCAAGTGTGATTGGACACACAAGGAATTTGTCTCCTGTACATAAGTTCACAGTGTACATATAAACAGCAGGCAATAGGTCATAGATCATAAATCATAGTTACAATCAATAATCAAAAGTTACAAACAACAAGTGATTAATCATAAGAAACCAACAGAAGACAGTAAGAAAAATAAGACGATGAGAAAAGATGAGAAATGAGACAGTGCTGTGAGAATTCAATGTTCAGCAGAGTGATGGCACGGGGGAGGGACTTTGTGTCTGGTTATATTGCATGCAATGTTCTATATCGGTGTCCTGAAGGGAGAAATTGAAATCGATGCAAAGGATGTATAACGAGGAAATGTTTAACAAATGAATCAAATTTCTAGTACTCTCTTCCTTCTCATGGCCTCCTTCTACTCTTACTTTAAAATAACTAGTTTTTCTACTTTCCAATCCTCTTGTGGTTGATCAGATGTCTGTAAATCACAGTGATTTAAAAAAACAGGAAATTATATTCCTATAGCTTTATCATTTAGGTAAGTATAAACAGAAGTGATAAAGCTTTTTTTTAATCAGTGTGATACTCTTATTGAAAGGGAATATAGTTACACTTAACTTCTGTTTATCTTACATATGAAAGATTTTACTGTCTAGAATTTAAATACTAGGAAGCGTTACCTAAAAATCATCAAGTGGGAATATCTTTCCCATCTTGTCGAGTCTTATAAGACATATAGAGTGGAACTTGATTCAAATCTGGATAGGGAATCCCAGGGACATAGGCCAGATGGGGAAGTTTTAAAAAATCCCAAAAGATGACAATGACAAATCACTTCTACTCCTGCCAAGAAAATTAAATTATGTAATTATGAAGTCATCGAAGTATGAGCTGTTTTATGGGGAAGTATTAAAACTATAGCTGAAGCCTGAGTTAAAACTAAAACATAGAATATAAGTCATGCTGGTGGAATCTCATTAAGTGAGCACTTCAGTGCTTACCTGAAATATGAGAGTGACACAAATCAATAAGGTCTGTGTCAGATGTTGGGGAGCCAGTGCAATTTGTTAATTAGTGAGGAACCGCACATGGATGAGACGAGAATCTGGAATTAATGGGATGCTAATACAACAATAAATCTAATGAGAGACATTTTATGAAGTGTATGAGGGAACTATGGGTGGAAAGAAGACCAGCATCCAGATTGAGAAAAGTTACCACACTTCAACACAGTGAAAAGGCCACTGCTCTCACATCTTGAGATAGACCAACTACACTTTACATCCCAGACTCAAAAAGACCTAGAAAGAAACTGGCTATGTAGCCAACACCTGAAACTAGAACATTATTGCCATCCCCTTACTCACAGCTGATGTGAGGCATAAAATCATGGAACCACAGCCAGTCCTTGAGACTGCTTACCACGGTTCTGTGGATAAGTACCATTAGATAGTATACTAGACACCAATAGGGCCTCACGACAATCCTTACTAACACCATAACTCAAACCAATGAACTGGTATGTGTTACAGCTGCTGTAACTCTTATCCACGAGCACACAAATTTAACATTACTTGCCTGCAAATCACTATCTTTCCTCACTTTTAAAACTTCCTTCACCCCTTTGGAAATTCCATAATCATCAAAGTGTATCTTAAGTGTTAATTGGTAATGAGTCAACAGGGAGGACTTAACAGATTCTTTGGCAGTCAGTTATGATGCAAGAGTTTGTGTTAGTTAGCTAACCTTTTGTCTGTTCTTATCAGCTAAGTGTTAATGCCAGTAAATAAATGCTGTGCCCAGTGCAGATTGTTTCTATTGCGTCTTCCTACATGCTTAACATAGTTTCTTTATGAAGCAACTTTCTAAAGCTGCTTATTACCTGCAAGACCAGCCTTGTCATTCGGGAGAATGACTTACCACTTAGGCAGCAGATACTATGAGTTGCGACAGAAAGTGGCAGTAGTGACAGACATTTATATGCCACACAGCTGCTCTGGCAATCCAATAGTCTATTTTCAATGTTGAGATAGTGTTGCCAGTGTCAAACTATGATTTAATTTCTAGTTTGATTAGCTTCTGTGTGTGGACTGCTGCCAGGGATATCAAAGCAGCCCACTTTAGTAATAGCTCTTGTTTCCATTGAGGGTATTCTCAAGTGCAAAATGCCTTTCCTCAAGAATAAGTTATCAAATTTCCCGTTCCTCTGAAATAATATGGTAAATGCTTTCTAAGATGATAACCATATTAGAAATAACTGAAACTCTAGGGATATTTTTTCCAGAATTTTTTCCTTTCTTTTTTTTAATATACATTTTATTGGGTTTTTTTTTAATGTTTACATCAAAGTGCTCAGGAAAACACTGTGGTGAAAGGGTAATCAATCATAGCAAAACAAGTCATATATATATAACTAAAATTAATACCTTAAAAATTCCCCCCTCTATTTCCCTCACATGATATAAGAAATTTAGTTTAATCTATTTCTTCTTAAAATTCAACTAATCCATAGAATCATCCCTACTATTACATCTATATAAATCACTCCTGCTTTTAAACTCCATTAATTTCAATTAACGTATTGCAATTAATCTTAAACAACCATATTAATAAAACTTTGGGTATCCCTTCTACAACACACATAATATTCCCAGAATAACATTCTAATATTTTGACATATATTCCATCTCTTAATTTAGTACATCATTAATTAATACCCTTTCTTCTTTTATCATAGATCTCTCTAATTCTTCTGCTATTACAAAATAGTTTTCTATATAAGCAGAGTAAAAAAACAAAAAAGAATCATTTCGACCTGTTAAGTAAAATTTAAATCTCAACAAAATTAACTATCATATCTAAGACAAACATATTATTACACTAATTATTATCTTACTGCTTTCATTTACTCAATTAGATTGTCAAACCACTCCAAATCTCTAAAGCCTTTTTGACCCAATAATTAAAATTTTAAATCACATTTTTAAATCTAACTCTGGCTTTTTTTCTATACCAAGCTGGTTTCCGTAATGTCACATCTATGTTATCAAATTTCAGTATTTGAGTACTAATGTTTATCAACAAATCGATGTCATCAAAATTCTCTTCCCCTTCTTCCAATATCATATAAGCAATATAGTCCATTTTATTCCATCTTATAATTTCAGCTTGATTATCCAAGTTATCATAACTTTCAATCGATCGCATCTGGCTGTCAGTTCCTGTTGATTTTAGCAATGAGAGTACTTCACATAATCATTTTTTTATCTTCAAAGTTCTCCACCGTTTGTACATAGACTTGTGAAGTATCCTCCTGTGTAGTAGTTAGTTGATTTATAAAGTGAGTTCTTCCATCTCAAATTGTGTACACTACTTCTTGGCCTGTAGATTGGTCTTTTAAAATTTGGGGCTCAGCTTGTGATTCTACAAAATGGTCATTAATTTTTCTCATGACTTCATCTCCTCTGTCATTTCCAATATTTTTTCCAATATCAGCTCATAATCCAGTCCAGAATTCAATTGATTAGTAAATTCTTCTTCCATCTCAGATTATATATACTGTTGCATATAGGCTTCTTCTTGGTCTATGGGTTGATCTTTTAAAGTTTGAGGCTCAGCTTATGGTTCTGCAAAATAATCTTTTGTTTTTCTCCATAACTTCATCTCTGTCATTTCCAATATTTTTTCCAATATCAGCTCATAGTCAAGCTGTGGGTAAAAGTCTTCTATTTCTATAGTAAAAGAGTCTTTTAATCTTTAATCTTATAGTTTTTAATCTATATTTATTAAGAGTATATATACATCCGCCTCCACAGTTTTTAAATCACAAACACAACCCACAGCTGTTTCCAAGCCTTTATCTTTTCTTCTTGTTAATTTCTGAAGGTCAAAACCATCTTCAAACACCAAAGCAGAGACATTTGCAGTAAATATTTTTGCCACAAGATGTCCTCTATGAGCGTATATAAAGTTTTTTCTTTGCACATTAAAAGTCTTTATCTCGTTAAGAATGACGAAGAAAGAGACAGAAAAAAGCAAATATCTTCAGTATAGTAAGTAGAATAATGCTCTAAATTACAAATCTTTCCAGGAATGCCCAATATCCAAAAAGTTCAAAATATAATAAGTGCTTTTCTGTAGTTTTGTTTAAAGTATTTTTCCCCCAAACAGACAGACGCCGCTTTCTTAGAACAGGGAAGTCATCTCAAAAGCAAGCTCTTTGCAGGAAAAATAGTTGGGGATAGATGGGGGAGGGAAAAGTCTCACCCAGATTTCTCCACAGTGGTTTTTTCATGCTTAGCTGTTCTTTTGACTTCGGCTGGTGCACTGAGTGGTCGGCCATTTTACTGGTCGATCTTTACTCTGTCGGCCCTAAGGAGTCAGCTGGGGCCACGGGAAAAGCTGCCGCTTTCCCGCAGTCACCAGCAAGCCCCCTCCTTGGTGGTCGCCCCTCCAGGGTGACTTTCAACCCCCTCCGGGGTCTACCGGCGAAGGAAACACAGCTGGTGGGGAGACAAGTCTCTTCCACACAACCGGAGTCGCCACGAACCAGAATCGGAAGTCCAGATTTTTTTTCTTAAGGAGGGATGACTAACTGCTTCCTAAGGTACATTTCAAGCAAGCAGTGCATAAAGTATTAATGATCAGTTTTTAAATATATTGCATTGTTTTTATTGCTGGAAGATAAACAGTAGCTAGATATTAATTCCATAGGTGGATTTTTCTTTACGTGTTCTGCTACCTCTAATATTTCTGTTTTAAATAAGCAAGACTACAATCACTAAGGAGAGATTTCTCTAAAATTCATAATATAGGCAGTCCTTGACTTATGACCGGTTGCTTAGCAACCATTTCAAGGTTAAGATGGAACTCCCCAAGGATACTTATGAACTGGACTTGAAGTTCTGATTACATTCCTTCCCCCCTTCCCCTCACAGCTATATGACCACACTTAATGTCCAACCAGGCACCCAAAGTGTTTACCCATTTGTGGCCATTTGCAGTGTCCCACAGCCATGTGACCATGTTTTATGATGGTTTTGCTGAACACTGGCATTTACTTTTGGTTTTCAGCAAAATTGGCCCATAGCAAATCATTGGCTCGCTTAATGACCCCCACAAAAAGGTTGTAAGATCAGATGGTCACATGGGCGACTTGATTTACAACCATCATGAATTATGACCGTGATGGCCAGACTCCATTGCAGTTGCAACTCAAGGATGACCTGTACCATTTTTCATGCTTGATATTTATAAAATGGCACAGTAACAAATCAGACTGTGGACAGCATAGATTTAGCAAAGTTAATCTTACCATTTCTGCACAGATGAAGTGCCTGTGCAGACTCCCTATCTTGGTCTTTGTTTTTTCTCTCTGGCAACTAATAGGTGTAAGATATGTTGTGTAATACTTGTTCTGAAAGCTACTGGGAAGCCCACTTGCCAGGTGATACACAAGCTGGAAATGACTGTTCCCTGCTGGGAAAAAAACTCTTGATGAGTTTCCTTTTATTAGAGCAGTGGGATAAAGAATAAACTGGAGGCACAATGTAAGCTGCTGTGACTGGGGTGAATTTCAAAGAATAAATGAACCTGACTTATAAAGGTATGGTCAGAAAATAAGGCAACATTGGACAAGCACAGCTACATACATTTCATATTACTGCTGTTGAAAATTATGGTGGCTAATTTCTAGTTTGCACCTAGTACACTCCCAATAAGCCTCTATATTCAGATAAAAGTAAGCATATACTGTATGCTAGCTAGTTCAGTGACCAAAAATACAAATTAGCATTGCCTAGCCATGCAGTCCAATTACGTTTTTGTCCTTACTATTTCCAACTTCAGCATTCCAGCTACAAGCAACATATTTTATTTGCAGGTTCTATCAGTTTCAGACTGAACTCGACTATGAAACTTGTCAACTTCCTCTTCTGTATCAGTGGGTGAAGCACAGACTTCCCTAACCTGCAGATTAAGGGGATGTCCACCTGTAGTCTAAATGATATTATTCAGTCATAGCCTGTGTTGTACCTAGGTCTGTTATTCCTATATATTTCCCAACTATGAAAGCAACACTGTTTCTCATTTGGTTTTTTGTGTGATCTGTCTATAACTTGAATGCAATAGTAGATGGCATAAATGAATGAATAGTAAATAGTCCATTTCAATTTGCTGATGCCAAAAGTCAATGTACAAGTGATTCATTTCATCTTTTCCATGTTTATGTTGTTACAGCTCCTGTTTCTATTATAATTTCATCTTGGAAGCTTTGGATTTTCTTTATGTGTGTGTGTGTGTAACATCAGGAACTAGAACTAGATACCCCGAAGACTTTCATCTAGCTGTGCCATAAACAACGCTAAAGATCCCCATTGAATGCTACCCAACCTGAGAAACCCATCATCTGGCATTATATCAACCACCACTGGTCTAGCCATGTGGTCTTCTTTTAAAATACAGGAGAGGTTTATCAATGCATCCTCTAACACTTTAATTATGCTGTTACTACTATCAGTGATCATCTGCTTCCAGCATCTTCCTGTATCATTACTGCACAATATAAGTGTCTGCTTGCTTTGACTGGACAGCTGGGATGACCTTCATGCTTTGGTGTGATCTTGCTGGGAGTTTATACTTTTGACATACACTCCTATTATTCTTAGCTAACCTCCCACACGCACACTACCTAAATAAGCTGGGGGGAATATATTCTTAAAATTAAATAATTCTGATCCCAGAAATTAAAACTACAACTGCTTACCCAACTGCTTACTTATTTACTTCATTTCAGCAGTATAATTAAGACATGGAGAGTCCTTTTCTTGCTGCTTTGGAAATTGGAAACACTTATCTGATCTACAGCAGAATTCCCAGAGATTTATCCAAAGATTAAATGAACCTTATATCTACTACTTCTTACAAGAGGTGCTCTTCATGCAGTACATATAGATAAGAGGTTTATCTTTTCCCCAAGCAATAATGGATTTAAAAAATCACCTCACAGAGTCAAACACTATTTATAGCACGTATATTTCTGCCTCATTCATTATCTGTCCTGTTCTCCTGGCCCCCAAGTGACAACAGGGCAAGGTCCAAGATCCAATAGAAAACCCAGTAATCACTGTGGATCTCAGTGCTGTCCTTTGTACATTGGGAAAGAGATGATCTACAGTCTTAGGGCAACTGACACAAAAATGCTGTTGTTAGCAGTTCTTACTTCATTATAAAGGATGATAAAGTTCTGTGTGGATGATTAGAGCTATCTATATCCTGATAGTAGAAAAGTCAAATTGGATTCACATTTTGCACTGAAATGTGGTTTATTTTGATAATAGAAAAGAAGGCACAGTGATCCATTTCACACACAGTCCCTAAGTTTAAATTAAAAAAAACCTCCATTATATGAATCCTGCAGTCTCTGAGATATGTAGATCCCAGGCTCTGAATAAAATTAAAGACAAGTAACTGCATTTTAAATTAGCTTTGATATATTGACTTTACATACTCATTACTTCCTGGAAGTGATAGCATAAAGCAGCATTTTGCACTTGAGAAATATCCTAAAGTGTAGCACCACATGGAATAATCAAGTCTAGAAATGGCAAAATACATCTAAAATCTGACAAAAGGCCAACCTATAGTGATTTTTACCATTATAATAAAATGATATGAAGTAACTATACATCCAAGCCCAATGTGCTTTCTCCTTGAGACAGATTAGCATGAGCAAATATTTATTGTCTCTCTGTGTTTCTACTTTCCTTGTGTTGCATCTGTAGTGGTTATATGGGTGCTGGGAAATACAGCACCAACTCATATGCCCTCTCTGGATCATATCACCAGAAGGGAAGAAGGCAAGGGTGTAGAATAGTCAGCCACATACTGAGCCTCTGTTGTTGCCTGGATTCAGCCCATTTTTGAACTTTTTATCTTGTGATGGCTTCTGCATTCTATTCAGTTTTTTCAAAAGCATACTTATGATGAATAGATAAACAAGAGTCTGAAGCTTTTTTACTTACGGTAGTTCCTTTCCAATAGTCTCTTGGATTGTAGAGAATGATAAGTAAGAAGAGTTAGAGTGTCCCCCTATCATCCTAAAAAACAACAGCTGGAGAACACCCTGTTTCTCTGGTGGTAGGGTACCTGGGTGGGCTCATTTGAAAGCAACCTGAATATTTCAGTTTCTGCCAGTGAAAAATATCCTGGAAAAAAGCAGAAGGGAGCTATTTCCATCCTGTTGTCAAAAACTACTTAGATCGATCCATTAAATCAAGCTGAACTTAAAATAATTTTTAGAGAAGCATCAGAGAAATGAGATTCATTTTAGAATTGGACAATAAAGGTGCTTCTGATTACTTCCTCATAAGTGTGGTATACTGTACTGTATGTGTCTGTGTCTGTGCATTGAGCTTTAAAACCCAAATAAAAAAATCAATTTACAATTTAATAATTTTTTGAAACATGTTTTTATAAACAACAGTAACCACAAAAAGATAGAATCCAGTCTTTTAGTTTTATTTGAGTTAGTTTTATCAGTTTAATCAATTTATTGGAGAGTTTGTATTCTAGATATAAATAATTTTAGTTCTAGATATACGTGTCATATGTGTATCAGACCAGCAGACAGCAGTTTTTAAATAATAAATCTAGCTTCTTGAATTCCCTTTAATTTGGCTGTGATGACATCTTGTGGTAAATTAACTTAACTGGAACTCTCATCCTGTTAGACATATTAAGATGAATAACTTTCTCTCACACAGACAGAAACGTACAAACACATTATTTCCACAAGAGTGAATGTATTTCAGTCTTCTGTAAGTAACTGAAATTATACTGAATTTGCAAATGACAGCTTTACTATGAAAAATAATAGTGCTTAATTTCAGCAATTGAGACATGAGTTATTTTCTAAAGTTTCAACAGCTATAAATTGCATGTGCTTCTAAACTTGATCCTTCCAATTTGGATCATTTTGGATTGTGTGTTGATTGAAATTCTTGCCTTTAGAGTCCCTAGACTAGCAGTGTTTCCCAAACTTGACAATTTTAAGGCATGTGGACTTCAACTCCCAGAATTCCACAGCCAGCATTGCTGGCTGTGGAATTCTGGAAGTTGAAGTCCTTATGCCTTAAAATTGTCAAGTTTGGGAAACACTGGACTAGAGCATAGTTTAAAACATAGTGGCTCTATAGACAGCTTGCTGCTCTTCTGGCACCCTCTTTGTAACAGGATCACCATCCCCTGCATAAATTGTGGAACTTGCAGAAGTGTAGAAATTTAAAGGACAGCACTGGGATCCACAGTGATTACTGGGTTTCCTGTTGGACCTTGGACCTTGCCTTGTTGTCACTTTGGGGGCCAGGAGAACAGGACAGATAATGAATGAGGCAGAAATATATGTGCTATAAATTTCTCTGGAACAGTCTCAAGACACCTACTGCTCATGAGATGAGACTTTCTTTAGTCTACATGAAATAGGCTCTAGAAAGGATCTACTCATGGAGATCCTTTGCAGAACATTAAAAAAGAAGACTCTGTGTTACTACAGAGTGCTTCGCTAATGAGCCTTTATTAAGAAAAGAAAGTGGTGAGAGACAACAATTACTCAGAGCATTCATAGTTCTCACTTGAGGACCATTGTGACTCTCGCTGGGTTTGGAGACAGTTTATTTCATGAATCTGAGCTGTGGTCCCATAAAGGCATAAATCCGATCAATGTTTTGGAAAAAAATCATAATGTTTATGGAGACATGCCTGCCCTTTGCCACAGAAAGCTTATCTATGGGCAAAGATGACTGCCTCTTCTATCTATGGGACACACTGCTCCATGCTTTTGAGGAGAACAGCATTATATAGTTGTCTTTGACTATATAATTTAGGGTTAAAACCCTAAAAAACAGCATTCATTGTTAAAAGAGGTGGAGAAGATTGAGCAGAGATGTTTTGTGTTATGTAGTAAGGGTTAGTATCCTCAGCTACTGCAGAAGAAACAAATTTAGTATTGGCCTGTGTTTGAAGTCCAGAAGTATCTATTGATCAGAGAAAGGTTAACAATTTGGTCTCATTTAGGTACCCAACCCAGAATATTTTGTGGTAACCGCACAATATTTTTGTTTTACATAATGTACCATTTCCCTATCCCTACAGTTCTCCATCTTTGTGTCACATGAGGCCACAGAGAATTGACCCCTTAATTCTGTTGTCTGACATGTAGTTATGCTGAACATAATAAGCAGCCTCATGCTATTCCACAAGCTGGTGCTCTTCTGGCAATCTTCTATGGGGTTCTGTTTTTAAGGAGGCTCTGCTTTTTTTAGCTATACCCAACTGGCTCTCATTACTTCTGCTAATCTTTGTTCTCTTGGAAAAGGTGGACATACTGTTTTTTCCAAACCATACTATAAGTAGCAACTTCTCAATGTATTTGTCTTTGAAGAAAATGTATATGGTCCAAATGTAGCCTCTGCAAAAAAAAAAAAAAGCTGAAGAAACAATGGTCCACCTAGTTAGCTGTTGTAAGATCATACAGACCGACTTCAAATATCCGCATGTCAAAGTAGCAACAAAGATGCTTTGGAATATCTGCAACAAATACCATCTCTCTACAAGCAAGAACATGATGAACGGAAATGTTCTGTGGATGCTTATGTACGTCTGGGTGCCATAGTGAGAATTTAGGACTAAATTATTATAATATAACAAGCAATGTGTTTTCAAGTTTAACTTCCACAACATCATTTTCTGAGAGTTGTCTACTGGAGATCAGAATGTGGATTTGACATAGTCTATACAGAAAAAAAAATCACAATTCTCTTTCATTACAAAGAAGATGATAGTGGAATTACTTCAAGGGAAGCCCAGAGAATATGTAATTTAAGGCCTGAGATAAGGAAATCTTTCAAGGGCAAAGAAAAAGTGGCCAGGTGGCTTTGCTTTGTGGCCTTATCTAACAATTCCAATGCTGTAACCAGAAGAGCCTTCTGCATATGTTGTGTGGACGGCATACACACAGAAGCCTCTTGTGTCTCTTCTTGACAGCTACTGGAAGCAACGATCGGAGTTCCTGGCTACGACATTGAGAGGACACAACACACTTCAATGAGGTTTTCTGTTAATAGGATTGGGAACTCAGCAAGATACAAAGTGAGAAACAAAAACAGAAGAATAACACAAATCTAGCTACAGGATTTCTTTAAAAAAAAAAAAAAGAGGCAAAGGAACAATGATCTAGAATAGGGGATCACGTTGTGATAAGAAGCTATTGATTTTTCATTAGGTACACATTTTTGGAAATGTTTTTGTATATGTTTACATAGCTGTAACTTTCATTAAGTTATTTATTGATTTCTGTTTATTTGTACTGTAGAATTACATCGCTAGTATGAAAGTACACACTCATTTTCAATTGTATATAGTATTTTAAATATCTAGTCATCACAACTGTAATTGGGACTAGGCTTACTGCATCCAGTGTGACAGATGTTTCAAAAACTTGTTTATGACATTCTGACATTTTAGTTGACCTGCCCAAAAAGTATTACTCTATTGCTAACTTCTAGATTTTTGCACAATGGATCACCTTCTCAGTTACCTACATGTATCAAGATTTGTGAGTGAATCCATTTTGTAGACTGCCCTTTAGAGGGCACTAGAAACTTACAACTGATTAAAAAAATAGCTTGTTTTTTAAAACATTTGGGACAATGAGATTCTATATCTTATCAGGATATATCATAAATTCATAAAAAATAAAACCATGTTTTGTACTATTTGACTTTATCTTCAATTTTTAATAATACAAAAAATGTCCAAAGCTCCAATAGAAATCTGGGTCTGTATTTTTCACTGTCATATATGAAAGCAATTATATAAATTAAATATAAAATCTCACAGTGTCAAGCTGACTGTTTATGTCTTGTTCCCTTGTAATCATGATCATAACTGCCATAATGAGTGTGTATATATATTCAACTCTGTTTATTTACAAGATATCTTTTTTTAAAATAATCGCTCACCTATCAGTTGCCAAAGGAGATTTGGGTTATGTATATGGCTGTTTTCCACCATAATTTTAATTTTAACAACTTTTTGAGTTATATCACATGGAGAAAAACTGACTATTTTGACTATATACTCTGAAAGAAAAATTGAAATTATTATATCTAGTAGCAGGGTAATCTTACTAATGTTATCCCTCAGTATTTCTCATGAAGATGGAATTTCATCACGTTACCACCTTTATTTCTTTAATATTAATATTATATTTATACTAATATTCTGATTTATTTACCAGAGATGTTATTAAATTATGTATGATAAATGTTAAGATATTGACAAAATATTAAATCCTATTTAAATATATGCTGCAAAGACAAAATTGCCTGATTCTGGGAATTTTTAAAAAATTCATAAAAATCAAAATATATCTAATTTCACTAGACTATTAAAAATAAACTGATGTAGACTTATTTATATTTATAGATACGTTGAGAGTAGAACTCTAATACCTGTTAAGGGTATGGAGACATTTTGGAGGCCTGGCAAGACTTCAAGGTATGTCACCTAAACATCAGCCACTCCTTTAGGAAAAAAAGAGATCAGTAGCAAGAATTGTTTAATGCAGGGGTCCCCAACTTCCGGTCTGTGGACCAGTACCGGTCGGGGCAGGCCAGCAACTGGGCTGCACAAACAAGCAAAGCCCTATCCGTGAGATGCAGGCAGCACACAAAACCACACACCCTCCAGTCCACAGAAAAACCTCTCTCCACGGAACTGGTCCCTGTTGCCCAAAAGGTTGGGAACCTCTGGCTTAATGGACTTGAGAAGCTCAAACAAAGGTTCCGAACATGGCTGGCTGAGGAATTCTGGGAGTTGAAGTCCACAAGTCATAAAAGGGCCAAGTCTGAAGACCCCTGTCATAGACCTATTTCTACAGTATATTTTTAGAATATGAATTTATTTCCTAAATTAATATTCTCCTCAATAATTTTTTCATGTATTAAAAATTACATATATTCTCTTGCTAATGTAGGAACGTACGAGATTTCAAATCTGATATCCTTGTGTGCTCCACTTCCAAGACCCACAATGTTTCAAAAGTAATTTATAACATCTAATGTCATTTCTGTAATGGTATAAATCATTTCTTCATGAGCGATGCAGCATCTAAGGCCTACTATAAATATTTTTAGTAATAAATTCATAA
Organism: Crotalus tigris; assembly: GCF_016545835.1. Taxonomy (NCBI): domain Eukaryota; kingdom Metazoa; phylum Chordata; class Lepidosauria; order Squamata; family Viperidae; genus Crotalus; species Crotalus tigris. The sequence goes on from NW_024097700.1 coordinate 415,282, forward strand.
AGAACAACTCTAAAATAACCTCTAAAATTCCTCTAGAAATTTAAATATATGAATCATACAAAATGCACATATCATCGTATGTTCAGCTGCAGTTTCATATAAATTTACTTTGCAGAAAATCCTATTATAGTACTGAAGCTTGCTTTTAGTTATGTGTCTATAGAATTGTACTGTAAAACTGCAATCTTATATGCATTTAATTCCAAATATTTATTTGAATTCAGAGGATTTAGATGATCTGAAAATAAAGCCATAGAATTGCATCATTACTGTAAAATAAATGCTTATATTTCTCACATTTATAGCACTATGATAAACCTTTTTTGTAATATTATGATTTCTAATTTGTAGAAGTAACATTTCTGCTTATAGACACAAACATTCTTATCTGCCAATATGGAGTTTTTATTCCTTCTGTAATTCATATCTATTTGTATAGTGGCAAATAAAAATGTTACTTATTATGTAAAAAAGACCTAATGTAAATGTAGCAGCACGTTATTAGCCTCATAAACTAACTGAAAACCAGATTCTGGTGTTTTGCAGGTTATTCTACATTTTGTCCTTTAACCCTGGACTAGATATTACAATCAGGCAGTTCCTGATACTTTATGTATTTCTTCCTTTTGAATTGAATCTGCTGAGATTCTTCACAAATATTCCTATAAAGTAGATAAACCTTCAAGCAATTAAACCTGAAATACTAAAAAAAAATTATTATAAGATGGTGTTGACTACTTATTTGCAAATGTTCATTTATATTTGTACAAGGACATTAATTTAACCTTACATGAAAAACTCCAAAACAGCAGCTCTCTTCATATTCCTGATCGTTATAGTCAACAACTATACCTAATTTTGATTTTGAAAACGTGGTTCCCTGAGTTGCTTTGTCCCTGGTTATGTATAGATTGTGGTCTTTGATTCTTTTCATAGGAAAAAATAATCTAGTTCTCAGTGGTAGGTGAAAATTGTATGTTGACAGTGAATCTCAACCTCAGCAACTTTATGACATGTGGAATTCAACTCCCAGAATTCCCTAACCAGCATCTATCTGAAGTTGAGAAACATGGTCCAGGAAATGCGTTCTTACCACTTCCTGATGGAAAAGACAAATTAGTAGAATTTCTCTTAAATATATTTGTGCAGTTAATCTTCTTTAAAATACATATTTCATCAAACTCCGGTTAGTTATATAAAAAGCTTGAGAACTCGGAGAGGACTAGACTAAAAGGACCCAAACTTTAATGCCTTTATATTCATAAAAATCATACATGATATTATAGGGATTCTGTTATTTAGAAGTCTTTATTCTAAACAAACGTATTATTAAAATGAGACTTTATATTGTTACAAATTGATATTAGACTTAAATACCTTTAAAAAAAATAGGATAATAACTTGGGTAGAAGTGGAAAGTTTAATCCTTCCCTTGCGAGCCACAGTCCCAATAAAAACTACCTTTGTTGTGCAACTGGTATTGTACTAAATTACTTCTGCAACTGCAGGATAGAGGGATGCAATTTTTATTGAATAACTAGCAAGGAAAAGATTAAGTCTTTTCAGTATTACATTCTTCAGCTGCTTGACTTCTGTGCATAAATCAGATGAAAATAAAGTTGTTTTAACATTTAGCCTTCTTCCTCTGCTTTGGCCATAATGGGAATAGACCCTGGATTCAGTGGTGGGATTCAGCCAGTTCGCACCACTTCGGCAGAACTGGTAGCTAATTTTTTGTTGCCCAGGATGGACTTCCGGTTGTTCACATATTTGAATCCCACCACTGCCTGGACTGCACATAATATAGGTCCCACTAATAGACTCCCCTGCAAGTTTTCTCTACCTAGCCATGCCACAGAAGCAAAGTACAATTGCTTTTCCTTCTATGAACCTGAGTGGAAAAAAAAGAGAACAGTTTTGCAGTCCTTCCTATCACTTAGTCTGCAAGAGACAATATGCCAGAATTCTTGTTAATTTTACTTTAGTTTAAAAAGAAAAAACAAAAAACAAAAAGAAATAGCCAGAATTTCTGGTCTCCTAGCAGACTTTTTTTAAGTGGGAGGATATACATGTGTAATGTAAAAAATGACTATTAAAAACATTGAGGCATATCCAGCAAAGCATCCAGCAGCCAATTGGAAGGAATCATCTGTGCAAGAAGGAGTGACATTTAGCAGGAAGACCACACGGCTTTGGTTGCAGAAATTGCTTTTCCAGCAAGCAATGTGACATTGAGACTCAAGCAAGGATCGAGCAAGAAGTCCCAAATCTCTCCTTCCAATCCCTACTGTATACTCTAATATTACTCTCATTAACAGTAGTAGCTCACAGCCACCATTTTGGCTCCAATCCTATAAAAGTAAAGGAATAGATTTCTCCTTCAGAAAGTATTTCTCTTCAGTTTTCACAGCTTGCTGAAGCAGATGGTCTCTAAAAACAAAACAACAAACCCTTTGTGGTTTATTTGAACCGTACCCTTTGTATATTTACATTTATATTCTTATTATTCCAAATACTTTTTCCGATGCTGAACACAACTTAAGAATGATGGAATGGCTGCGTTTCTATGCCTTAGGATACGTCATCTTTCTGATCATGCTATATTATAATATGAAGTACAACTGAAATATTATGATTAAAAAGACAATGGTTTAAAAAATAGCTCCAAACTGTAGATTTTCAAATTTCTTTCTCTATTTTAGTTTGGTTATTTTCAGGTGATTAGCAAGCTGCCAGTAAGTGAAATAAAATGAAAAAAAAAAAAAAAGATCAAGGAGTTGTGAGAAATACAGACAAGCAATGTTCTCGGTTAAAATATATTAAATATTTCAGTTATCATTATTTTCTATTGTTTTTATCTATAGTGAAAAATTTCCATTCTATAGTACTGAAGAGTAAAATTAGTGTAGAGAATTAGCTCTCCTTTTCAAATGTTCATAATGTTTTCAAATGTTAATAAGATTTCATTTCTCTCAATTTATGGTTAGTGTTAGCTCAAACAAATACATTACTGGTCTTGGTTCTTTTAGGGGATCAGTTAGAAAGAAACAACTATAATTAAACCCCGTTAATGGGATTGTCCAGAAATCTTCAGGTTCTCTGGTGGCTTCCATGTTATCTCTTGGGGGGGGGGCTGCTGTGACCCTTCTGAGAAATTCTAGGGAGGTTGGGAGATGAGAAAAAACCTGGGAAGAAATGGTTCAAAATTGTCTGACAATCTCTGCCAGAATGAACTCATCAACAAATGAGGATGGGAAATTCCTCTTGCAGTTTCCAAGATTTTATTCCTAATTTTAGCATTAAAGATTTCTTAGTGAAGTCTGTGTAATTTTTGCTTACTTGATCTTGTCTCCTCTAAAGAAGCAGATTTACAATTTGGGGCTGCTCCTGGATCTACAGCTCTTACTCGAACAGACGTAGAACAGTTGATCTTCATCCAACTTTATCTGGTCTACCACTATCTACTTTTTTTTTACAATGGAAAGGTTTCCCTGTCCAGTCGTGTTCAACTCTAGAAGGTGGTGCTCATCTCCTTTTCCTTGCCGAGGGAGCTAGCATTATCTGAAGACATGACTACATGCTGAGGCATACCGAACACTGTTATCTTCCCACCAAAGTGGTACCCATTTATCTACTCGCATTTGCATACTTCCGAACTGCTACGGGGACAGGAGCTGGGGCAAGAATGGGAGCTCACCTTGTCATGTGGTGCTCAACTCTTGAAACCAGGCTTTCCAGATGACAAGCTCAGTGTTTTTAACCGCTGAACCACTGCACCTCTTTAAGATGGAAGGCCTTAGCAATTGTTCTCACACTCTTATCTGAATTTTGATGTGCAAAATCCTTGCAAAACAATCCAAATATTATTCTAGCAACTGGAGGTTAATACGTAAGATCTTATGTAGCATGGGATCAGGTTACATTCAGGACTGAGTGCTCTAGATCAGTGGTTCTCAACCTTTTTAATGCCGCGACCCCCAACCGGTCGTAAGTCGAGAACTACCCAACTGGTCATAAGTCGAGGACTACCCAACCAGTTGTAAGTCGAGGACTTTCCCTGCCCGGGAGCACCACGCATGTGTGGTGCCGTCCCCTGAGCTGGCCGAGGCGTAGCTGGCAAGGGCAGAGACAGAGCAGGCCGACCACTGGCTGGGCCATCAGCTGGCCCAGCCCAAGGGAGGTAAGGCACCCGCCAGGCCTCACGCGCACCAGCAACCCTCCCTGCGCCTGCCGGCCTCCCACCTCCCACCCCTGGCCCTCTTTTACTTACATTTTTAGTAGTTGCTCAGCAGGGAGGAGTGGAAACTTCCAGACAGCTCGCCTTCGCTGCAGACAACTTGCAGCACCGTTTGCAGAATGTGACTTTTGGCGGGCTCAGCAGGGCAGAGACAGCCTGGACAATTCCTATTGGCTTTTAAAAACCAATAGAATTAGACTCTATTCAAGAGAGGAAAAGGGGGGGGGGAAATGGTGGACTACATTGTTTGGCGACCCCCGTGAAATGGTCGTTCGACCCCAAATGGGGTCGCGACCCACAGGTTGAGAACCGCTGCTCTAGATCAGTGGTTCTCAACCTTTTTAATGCCGTGACCCCCAACCGGTCGTAAGTCGAGGACTACTCAACCGGTTGTAAGTCGAGGACTACTCAACTGGTGCAGCACCGTTGGCAGAATGGGACTTTTGGTGGGCTCAGCAGGGCAGAGACAGCCTGGACAATTCCTATTGGCTTTTGAAAGCCAATAGAATTAGACTATTCAAGAGAGTCTATTCTATTGGCTTTCAAAAGCCAACAGAATAAAAGGGAGTAGCACAGCTAAGGAAAAGGGGGAAAAATGGTGGACTTCATTGTTTGGCGACCCCCGTGAAATGGTCGTTCGACCCCAAATGGGGTCCCGACCCACAGGTTGAGAACCACTGCTCTAGATGAAATCTGCCTATTTAGTTCAATCTGTTCAGGGTGAGATGCTATGGATTTTCTCACCTTAGGAGATTACAGGGCTAGAGTAGTTAAGAGATGACCATAAGGGAAATAGGTAAGAATCATTACAGAAGCACACCCTTTCCAGGAAGTGATTGGTATTTGTTTTATACCAGAAAAGTAATGGCAAAGCTTCATGACATTATTAACTTCCTTCACTATGAATTTGCAGACAATAGCAAGCACAGATTAGTCATTGTAGCTTACTTTTTACAGGAAAAAGTGAATCCAGTTGTTAAATGAATCCAGCTTCGGGATTGACTTAGCTTGTCGGAAGCCGGCTGGGAGTGTTGCAAATGGCAATCACATGACCCTGGGATGCTTGAACTACTGTAAAAACATGCTGGTTGCCAAGACTCTGAATCATGAACATGTGAATTGCAACAGTCGTAAATGCAAGTACTGGTCATAAGTTCACTTTTTTCAGCACCATCGTAACTTCGAGCAGTTGCTATAGAAATAGTTGTAAGTTGAGGACTATCTGTATCTATCTAGGTGAATTCTACAGTATGTGAGTCTTACGATAGTTCTGTAAGAAGCTGTTGTTCTTTCTAGCTGAGTTGTATTGTATTAAATTATTCATGGATTTGTTGCAAATATCACTATCTAAATAATCCAGATATGGGGATCTTCTTTTTAACACCAATTGTTTTGTTGGTTAACTCTAACAGCTAATAGGGAATGCCTGTTGCTGGCCTACACAACTCATAAGAGTGGAAAAGCTACATTGATAAATTACAAATCATTTTGGGGTGCAAAGAAATACCTGCTGTGCTGATCAATTATTTAATGGCTAGCAGAGCAGTGGCAGTGTTGACATTGGTAGTGGCTATGAGTATGGACACACTAGAGATATCCATCATCCTCTCTTTCCCACGTATTTTGGGTTGGCGGTAGTGAATGGATAAGATGAGATGAGATAACTTTTATTGTCATTTTTTACTGTGGGCACACTGGCACACATTAAAAATGAAATTCTGTTGCCTGCTCTCAAAAGTGTACACATACATTACACACATATAAACATGCTATATACAACATATGTATATACCTACACCCCTACATATAAATACATTTAAATATTAATCACTGTCCATCTTGAATACATAATGGAATGTTATATATGTTAGCTCTATTCCTCTTAACATTTCATAAGTTCCTCAAGGCCTGGTGTGGGGGAGCCTTGAGGAACTTGTGAAATGTTAAGAGGAATAGAGCCCAGAAGATTGGAGAGATCTTGTGATGCTTCCTTTAGTGTGGTTAACATTGTCCTCTCTTGTTCTTGTTCTTTCTATGCTTTTTAATTATGAATGCTTTTATATCTTTATTGCTTTTTAATTACATATTATACACCAGCGGTGGCGAACCTATGGCATGGGTGGGCACGTGTGCCGTCGCCCCAGTCCTAGGCCCTCAGCTGGGTTTTATAAAACCTTTTCGCTTTACGCCTCCACCGCCATGTGCAAAAAAAAAGGTTCAATCAGTCAATTTCAACTTCTCGCGGGAAAAAAAAAGATCTTGCAAAGTTGGAATTGATTGAACTTTTTAGTCCCACCCAGTCTGCCATTACCACCAGACACGCCCACCCAATGGGCCACACCCACCCAATTGGCCACACCCACCCGGCACCCAACAATGCATAAGTGGTTTTGGATTGCAGTTTGGGCACTCAGTCTCTAAAAGGTTCGCCATCACTGTTATACACTATCCCAAATCATTTTTGTGAGATGGCTGGCCATACAAATTAGATGACTGATAGATAGATAGATAGATAGATAGATAGATAGATAGATAGATAGATAGATAGGTAGGTAGGTAGGTAGGTAGGTAGGTAGGTAGGTAGATAGATAGATAGATAGATAGATAGATAGATAGATAGATAGATAGATAGATAGATAGATAGATAGATAAATAAACTAAGTCTATGGAGATTCTCAATCATCCATGTCATGGTTGTCCCAAAGGTGCTTTTCAAAAGGCTAATAAACTAAGAATCATATAGTAATGAATTCTCTAAAAAAAGTAGCTAACCCACTGTGGGAAGCTAACATTTATCACATTATAAAATTATTTGCAGCAAATGCCTATAATCTAGAAACCAAATTTTCCTGGCTAAACTTAGATAATGAATAATTCTGAGTTTGTGTTACACTGCTAGCTTGCCTCTTAATTAGATTTAAATACCTACAAGGAATGAAAACTATCACATAGAGAAAGTGGTATCAAAAAGCTCCATTTTACAGGGGTGAAATTACTGGTTGCTATAAAAGTGACTCCCAATGGATGGGTTCAGAGGATACCAATCATTATACTTAAATTATCTGTTAACAATTATAGTTAGTGCAAGGTGCCACGTGATGTGGGAAATGCCACGAGTTTTGTTTAAAATAATCTAGTACAGGTTATCCTCAACTTACAACATTTAGTACTTTTCGAAGTTACAACAACACTGAAAAAGGTGACTTATGACAGTTTTTCACCTAACCGGTACAGCATCCCCATGGTCACCTGGTCAAAATTCAAACACTTGACAACTGATATGTATCTGTGACGGTAGCAGTGTCCTGAGGTCATGTGATTACCTTTTATGACCTTTCGACAAGCAAAGATAATGGGAAAGCCAACTTCACTTAACAACCATGTTACTGCAGTTAACAACTGTGACAACAAAAGTTGTAAAATGGGCTAAAATAGACTTAACAATTGTCTTGCTTAGAAACAGAAATTTGGGTTCAGTTGTGGTCATAAGTCGAGGACTACCTGTATTCCTATGTATATTAGTTTCTGGGCACCAGAGTTTTAAAGTTCTTTCTTACACTACAAGATATGTATTTCTTAGGCAATATTGGAATGGTGTGTATATGTGTATGTGTGTGTTTGGGAGACACACACACACACACACACACACACACACACACACAGAGAGAGAGAGAGAGACAGAGAGACAGAGTGTGTAGTAATAGATTTAACATCAGACAAACAACAGAAAATGACTATGTCCATCCACTCTCCAACCTCAAGTGGAGAGTATAATAAAGAACAAGAACAAATGAAAGACTGAAATTGTATGCATGCCACTAGGTTGATTTCAATAAAGCTGGTGCTAGGAAACAAGAAAAGTGAGTTTTAGCACAGTGCTTATCTGCTGTTCAATCTTGAGCTACAGGGTTTAGGCTTACACAAGCAATTGATATTTATATCTAGAAATTTTGATATACAATAGGGCAAACAAATACTACTTGGTTGATTTCACATCTTGTTTCTAAGGTATTTGGACATTTAAAAGAAACTAACTTCCCTTGCTTTCTACTAGTGACAAATGTTAGTTGCAATACTATTTTTCAATATATAACAATGGCTATATTCTAAGTGAAATGACAAGAGTTAAGACTGAGGCCAAAAACTCACAGTTAAATAAAACTAAATGTGATTGTAATTCAAATTGTGACTAATTCCAGATGAAGTGAAAACGCAGTCTTGATACACTTAGTGATACTATAAATATTTGGTATGATCCTATTCTGGGTCATGTTGATTTCAAAGAGTCTTACTACTAGATGGGTGTGTGTAGAATTGCATATTAATGTAACAAAACGGTGTGCTAAGAATAGTTTCTGACTCAATTGCTCTGCATGATGCAGAACAAATTATTCAGTTTTTGGATTCTAAAATCTAAGCCAGGGAAGTTTTCTTTTCTTGGCAACGACTTTGATTATTTTTCTGTTTCCATAGAAAGGCATGCTATAAACTTAAAAATGATAGTTCATTGAAATTATGCCCAAGTGAGACTAGCATTCCCTCAAATGGGAATATGTCCAATTTTCTTTGGAAAGTTAAAAAGAGTAAGGACAATGTAACTTTTTATCATGCATTTTTAATTTTTCAGATAGCGAGCAAGCAGAAACACAGGCAGGTATGGCTAACCCCAAGTCAGCCTTCCTACATGCTAAAAAATAGTCCAGTTTCAAGTGTTATTTGGGATTCACCACCTCTCACCATAGTTAACTTTAAATGTGCATAATCTACTTCTGCAATCAATATCCCATTTGGGTAAAGTTAAAAACCATAAATATCAGTAAAATCAAACAATTAGATGGCAAATATTTGAAAACATTTTAATTGATGTCAGAACACTGTCAGTGTAATATGTACAGTGTCAGAAAGTCAATCTTTCATTACCTTGGATATTATGTCAGGCAGGGCTTTTTTTGTCATAGAACGCCCAGAAGGGAGTGCCGGCACCTTTTTTGGATGGAATCTTGTAGGGTAGGCAAGGCGGATTGTATGACATGTGTGAGTTCCGGCACCTTTTTTTTTTTTTTTACAAAAAAAGCACTGATGTCAGATGACCAATGCTTGTTGTGATCAGAGATGTTTGGGGAGAATTGGGAGGCATGGACAGGCTTCTTCCCTTCTGATTCCAGCTAGTTTCTACTTTGCTCAATTCTTTCCATCCTTACCCCTCTCAATTTGAACTTTCTTTCTTAATTGCTTTCAGGAAGAAAAAAAAAAAGCAGACACCACCATGATTCGATTGAGAAGAAGAAAAATTGTTCAAGCAATGTCTGGGTTATGATAGAGCACTGTTGTTCAAACCTACCAACTTGTCCTCTCAGTGGGACCTATAAGCTCCATTTTGCACTCCATTCTGCAGATCAGACCCTCTCTCCTTCCATCATGCCTTGGCTTGGTAGCAAAAGGGCAATTGCTTGGCCCCTCTGTGACAGATGAGGTGGTGACAGATGAGGTGGTGACAGAATGACAGATTCCATAGCATAGACATGTAGGTTTGTGTGGACAGATTAGAGAAGAACAGACGTTTCCTTTCTATGTGCATTGACACTGTACATATGTACAAAAGAATGGGACTTTGATCTGTGGCTTCCTTAGCGCCCCCCCCATTCTGAACATACCTGAATGTTATGGTAAGAATTCATCTACTTGTGCGTGTGTGTGTATACACACATATATATTTAAAAAGTTCTCAGAGTAAAGCAGCACACACTTAGAAAATGATCCAGAAGAAATGTTTTGGAGCTGGCATGACCCCAAAACCATCTACTATTTGTTAAAAATTATCATTTTTTAGGCAAGCCTAAAAACCAGCCAAAGAAGTAATGCTACTGATTTAAGAGTCTTGTTAAAGACATACTGCTTTGATGCCTTGATTCATTAAAGCAGCAACATCTGTTTTCAGGTTTACAAAGAATAAAATGGAACATTTTAATGAGCACTGGGGTGTGCTAAGCTTACACACATGGAAAATCCACAGCACTTAATTCAAAACAGTTTTGAAGCATCGCTACCACTTTAGATGTTTATAAGAAAACCTTTGTAAACGATGAAAGTGAAGGTGAAATATGATATATTGAAAACATATACTTGGTTTTCAATTTTACTGATAAACCTAAGACTGTTTATCTGTTTTAAAGTCTTTAAGAAATATTAATTAACACTAACTATGAATTACATTCCTGACATAGATTTGTAGTTTGACAGTAATGTACCATTGATCACCGGCATTTAGAGAACAACCTATGTATGGTGATAATACACCTTCCAATTTATTTTAAAAAATGCAAAAGGGCATGCAAATAGAAATGCTTATAAACCATATTTGAAAAATAGCTGCTAGTATCAGATAAGATACAGCATCAGTATCAGATATGTCCATTTTATATAATGACAAAACATGCTTCATGATGTTATACCCCAATTGTACATATTTGAATACAGCATAACATAAGTACAAGACAATATTACAATACAGGTTTTCTCTTCTGCCCTACATCCCATGAGCTAGGTTGCAGAAGGATCATTCACATTACAGGAGAGACATCTCAATGATTATCAGTTCTTCAGAAGAAGCTAGGATTGGCAGATTTTATAGGGCCAGAAAAAGTTGCTATTCACTGCCAATTATTTTATTTAAGCCACTCTCACTATTTGATATTATTTTCAGAGATGATAGAAGCAATCCTATAGTCCTAATACAACTGGTGATCTTTAATGTAATTATAGTATGCAAAAAACTTACAAAGGACATTGTACTTTATCCATATCCAAGCTGTTAATGTAAAATGCCAAGAAACAACAATGGAGGTAGAAAAATATCTATGTCCTAATGCAGTGGTTCTCAACCTTTTTAATGCCGCGACCCCCAACCGGTCGTAAGTCGAGGACTACTCAACTGGTGCAGCACCGTTTGCAGAATGGAACTTTTGGCGGGCTCAAAAGCCAATCGAATAAAAGGGAGTACCACAGCTAAGGGGGAAAAAATGGCGGACTGTGTTGTTTGGCGACCCCCGTGAAATGGTCGTTCGACCCCAAATGGGGTCCCGACCCACAGGTTGAGAACCACTGTCCTAATGGGTGTGTGTGTGTTTCATACAAAGAAAGACTGGTTAATCTTACTCAAACATATTTTCAGAATTTGTCTATCAAGAATGGTTTTTGAGTGATGTACAAGTTTACTTTAATATTAGTCTGTATTTACAAGTTAAATAAAAGCACAAACATGTTACTTAAAAAGAAGCTCTGTTTGATTTTCTACTGAATTTTACATCCACAATATCTCTCCTAAGGGTCTAGCAATAATCAGCCAGCACACTGGGACCCCATTTGCATTGGTATCACTTTTCCATGTTCAAAATGTCTTGGTGAAATTGCTGATTGTGCCGAGGTTGTCAAGGAAAAATTCCAATTGAGAACAAGAATAAACTTTCAATGGCTACAACACATAGCTTGATTTGATTTCAGAAGATCATTCACTAATTCATGATAGTTTTTTACTTTATGATTTCCCAAAAAGGTTTTGCAAATGCTTTTAAATGCTTGCCATGCCAGATTTTTCAGCTTCAGTTAACTTTTAATTAAAGTTGTCATGTTTTCTTAATTCTCTTAGCTGAGGACCTACAAAAATACCTTCCCTAATCTTAGCATCACTAATCCTTGAAATTTAGTCCTCAAGTACGTGAATCCAGTTCTTTTATCCATTACTTTAATATGTTTCATATGTCCAAATTTGATGTACAAAAGGAGGAAGGAAAATCTTTTCAGGGTGACAAGTATATTATTTACTGTATGTATTTCTGAAGCAAACAAGGTATCATTTTGCCATTCTTCTATAATGTAAAGGGTTTTATTTTGTTCCTATTGTCTCATTCCTATATAAAAACAGTACCTTGCATTTTCTAAGCTGGAATCTGAGCAAAAGTGCAATAACCTTCAGATCTCCACAGATATTCGATTTATATTTTTTATACTGAATCTTTTCTCAAAGTAATTTCATATTCTTACACGACTCTTTCAAGTTAGCTGTTAGGGCTGTTTGTATGAACAGGGCTATTTGTATTTCCATTGAAAAAAAAAGGCAGTTTTTGAGGAATCAATAAAAAATTGCCACTCATATTGTGTTCATGGCTGAGAGCCTCCATAACTGAACAAACATCTTCACAAAACTCTATTATAGCCCATCTACTTGGAAGAATTTCTTAAATTCATTACACAGCCATGTTGAGGTGGGTGGGCTTAAGTATCATGGCAAAGAAGATCTAGCCTTTTAATTTCATAACTAAAAGTTCAGCCTGCAACTTAAGTTCAAATCATGAACAAGATCCTCTTGTGTCAACAAATGAGGCTTATTTGAAGAGCAGATAATTTAAAATATTGGGTGAGAATTATTGCAGATAATAAATCAGGATAAATCAATTCTTCCATGCCACAAAAGTGGTAAACTGCATATAGCATGAAATCTTACACATCACACGCAAATGTCGGTGACGCAGTTCTCTTGGTCACCCTCCTTACAATCAAGATAAGGTTTATAGCATCTTTTAACAAGTGGGATGAAGTTTCGTTTCTGAGACTTAAATGTTTACTCACCACAAAACAGCAGAAAGTATCAGGATAATTTATGATCTTACGCTATTACAATCAGTCTAATATTAATCTGAATACAGAGAATATATAGTTAAACTATTTATACTGTGAGTTCTGGCCCCAGACCAATAAGGAATTGCTCTCCAGGAAGAAACTGGGCTCATGTTAGACATGTTGAAACATGATTCAACCTGCAGTGTGTTGTCTTGTGATAGTTATTATGCCTTCTTTCTTTGTCTTGGGATTATTTGTATTAGAGAACAGTAATAATAACCTGATTTTGCTCAATAACTGTTACAAATATGCTACTGTAGTTAAAATATAGTACTATGCCATTAATTGAACAGAATAATAAAGATGGGATCACAAATAAACTAATCTTTAAAAAAACCGAATTCATTTTGAAATTCAGCATGGAAAAAGTCTGCTGAGACTATAATATATATTATAGTCCATACTTGTGGACAAAATTATTGTTGATCAGTAGTTTCAAAGAAGCATCTGCTTGACTAGTATTGTTAATAGAATACTCAATAAGATGATTCTTTGATATGTATTAGAGAAGCTTAAGCCTCCATCTTCATCCATTGTTCATTCTACGCTTGCAATGTAAGTTGTAGATATCACAGGAGATTTTCCAGGAATAAATCTGGCAACTCTAATTTCAAATTAGGAAGGGAAAAATGCAGATATTAATTTTTCTCAAATGCCCCAACTTGTTTTTTCTTATCAAATAACTTACGACTGAAATCTGTCATTGGCCAAAAATATATTTCATAATTTGAAATTTCGCAATGTTACAGAGGTAACACATGCAAGCATTTTAAATTTCTGCAATTTAAAAATGTATCTTTGCACAAACACAATGATATTTTAATGAAAAGTATCATAGTAATTAATGGTAGTAGTATTAGTTCTCGAACTAAGTCATATTTGAATTTCAAAGATGGCAGAGGGGCCCAGATCCCCTACCTATATCTTTGTTACTTCCTTATTGACACATTTTGAAGTAGCATTGGTTACAGATTTGGTTAAACTTCAGACCTGGTAGACAAACTGCATGACCAAACGTACTTTATTGGCTTCATCAAGGCTTCTTACATTTCTTCTCATATTCAAATTAGAGAAAGAAAACAGTGCCAGAATTTTAAGTGAAAAATTATAAATCTGTTCTAATTTCTAAACAGATGCATAACACTATTGTCCCATACTACTTATTAATCTATTCAATAGTGAGAGTAATCACTAGCGACCCTCCCACTTATGCACCTAGTATATATATAAAATATTACTGTGAGTCTATAATTCCATTCACTCTTATTAGAATGACCCTGATTCCTGAACAGAGTTATAAATTTAGATATATAATTCAAGATAAATAACTCGAGAAACAAAATGCTGGCTCAACAGTTTGTCTTAATTGTGCTGAGTTATAGCACCCATCATCCCAGATGTTTGTTTCAGAGATGAGGACAGTGGAAAAATAATAATCCCGATTTCACAACCTTTTTCCTCTCTCCCCCCTCCATCTCCTCCTGCTCTAGAGTTGCAGTCTAAGCAGGCTACAATATTTGAAAGGAACTTTTATGACGTGTCCCTTTCCTGGTATTGCATTTGGATGGCGGATAGGGGGGAGGCTAGGAAAGATCTCATTCTAGTCTATTTAGCAATAATGAGAGCAGGCGGAGGAGGAAAAAGGAGAGAAATTACGCAAGACCCGGGGTATTTCGCTTTAACATTCCTGCGACAGTTTTAAAATAAAAGAGCTGGGAAAGGCGAGGAAGCAGCGCACCACTAGCCTGTCCCCGGCTAGTCCGGTGACTCACGTGCCAGGGCCGATGGGGGGGCGGAGTGGGGAAGAGTCCTGCTCTAAGGTTTGGCGTCCTGGAGGCCCCCTATTGACTAATAGCTTCCCGCCCTCTTCTCCCTCCCCTCAGGATCTGGCATTCGGCTGGCTGCTGGCAGCCCTCACGCGCCCTCGCTCGCCCTATAGTCTCCGCCGCCTGGTCTCCTTTCCCTCCCCTTCCCCGGCAGTCCGCAGTAGCGCTGGAGGCGGCAGTTTCGGCCCTCAGAAAAGCGCGGGCATCGCCGCTGAGCGAGCTCGCGGTTGCCAGCCGGATGATCTCTACTCCCACCCCGCCCGTCCCTGCTCGAGAATTATTAGGCAAAGCTTCCCTTTCCAGACAGCAACGCTTCCCCTTCCTCTGCAAAGCAGGCAGGAGGCAGTCTCTGGTGAGGACGGGGGTATAGCATCCCTTCAGACAGACCCAAACGGCTTCACCCAACCGGGGACCTCCAGGGTGAAAGTCGCGTGTGTATGTGTTTGTGTACGAAACGTACTAAATAAGCTCCAAGTAAACACCTCCGAGCACCTCCCCCGGCCTCTCTTTCAACTGACTCCAATGGAGAACTTCTCCCCGGTCGTCTGGAAAGGTGGAAGTCCCCCCGACTTGATCTGCCTTAACGCGCGAGGAGGCTCCCTTCGCCTCTAGCTGCTGCGCTCCCGGCGTCGACGAAAGAAGGGTGGGGCGGGGCGGGGGCGCCGTGCCTGGCCGAAGAAGAGACGGACACCTGGAGGTTTGTTGTGGAAAACCTGGTTACCTGGTCAGTGGATGCCGCCGCCGCAGAAGGAACTTTCCTTGAGGGCAATTAAAATAAAAAAAAGGGGTCACCCTTGGCACTCCACAGCTGGGGGACGCCCGTCAGAAATATCCCCGTCGCGGCAGCTGCAGAAGACGGGATTTGGACGCGCCCGCTGCCTCGCGGGGGGGGGGGGGTTCGCCAAACTCCGGGAAAACCTGGGCGCCTCCGTCAGCGGCCCGCTCCCGATCCGGAGCGAGGCATCCGAAGAGGGCCATGGCCTAAGGCAGCGTACGTATCTTTGATGGGGAGGGGGAGAGTCGGCGGGAACTGGCCGTCTCCCTCCCCCGCGGCCCCCGATTGCGTTTTTGGAGCCTCGGGGCAGACCTGGCTTGGTTTTTACGGGAAGGCGGGCGTTTTATTAACGGAATTCGAGGCGCGTGGTGGTCTTTTCAAATCCAACCACAATCCTGCCTGGTTTGTCCTCTTTGACTCTGTTGGGAAAATACAAAGTTTTGATGTAAGTGCAATCAACGGAGCGTTCCGTGAAGGTTAGGGGTTTATTCAGACGCGTCTTTTCTGCAGTTTGGAAGTGTCAGGCTGTGCTTTTGAAGGGTATCTCTGACGCCGGGACTGCCTCCTGGAAATTGCTCGTTCTCCTGGTTCTTTCCCTCTCAAGCGACTTTTCTCTCTGCCCCGAAATCGCGTCCCCCTTTTTCACCGATGCCTCCCGTTGGATTGGCCGTGAAAGGAAGCGCTAGACTGGCCTCCAGAGTGCTCCTTCCCGACGGTGTCTCTCGTTCCCTCCCTTTCCCTCTCAAGTCATCCAAAGCCCTGCCGGGGAATGGGAGGGAAAAAAAGTTGCATGTGAAAAAGTTGAAATAAATATTCCCTTCGGGAGATTTGTCATCTTGTTGATCATTAAACTGAGTTAGATCTAGCAGCGTTTGATTTCTCCACTTCTCTCTTGTTTTGCTTTGACTGAAGGGGAGCAATGGGTTTGCTGTCTGCTCCTCTTGAAGGTTTAAGACTGGTTGGGAGACATTTCCATATCTATGAGTATCCCTCTGTATCTCTGTCCGATTTTCTGAACGTTCAGTATTGAATTGTAAATAATCAGGACGAGATTATAGGTGTTTCACTGTGATCTCCCTATTCTGTAATAAGAAGGGAAAGAAATTCAGGGTTGGAAAACTGGAGGTAATACTTGTTTTACCCAACTTGGTACCCTGTATATTTTAAGTTGGATATTGTAGCTGAATGTAATGTGACATCCTCACTTGGGTGGCTAGTGTTGGCTTTGTGGGTACAGTAAGGACAAGAAGTTGCTGTTATTTTATATATTTGGTGGTTCTTTTTTTCAGATATGCAGTGGTGAGACCACAGACGCAGGTGTCTTAATCTTGCTCTAAAATTCTAAACAATTTCCTTCATTTGAGCTTCATATTTCAAAATCCCCGAATGTGAAGTGATGCTAAATGTGAGTGTCTTTGAACATGTCTAGAGCGTTGTTCTCTTCTAACCACTGTCATCCCTACCTTTTCATAACTTTGTTTGAGAAATGGTTCTAAGTCAAGGTGCATAAGTGTTAATTTTAGAAATTGAGCAAATTCAGTTCCTTCCAAATAAGATTACAGCAATGGCCATAATTCTCTAGAGCAGACTTTCTTACCCAAGTTTCCAAGGGAGGATTCTGTGTGAGGCCAGTGCGGGATCTGCCTGCCAGCTTGCTGCTTTGCTGTTGTTCTAAATATTGTAAAACATGGACTGTTAGGTTAGAAGTAAATTGTATTGTGAAGTTTTTGTTATTTTTTTATACAGGGGTTCCTTGAGAACTAACCATTATTTCATGGGTTTCTTCAAGGTAAAAAGGTTGAAAAAAGCTGCTCTAGACTAGAGGAAGAACATGCACTGTCATTGGAGGCTGAAGTTCACGTATGCCATTAAGAATCACTCTTGGAATAAAAATTAATTTCCATTTATAGCACAAGACAGTAGGAAATGTATGATGAAGCTTTTCTTTACTCAAAAAAAAGAATAAAAATGTTTTATTCCATTCTGGAATAAAAATATTTGTAGTTGGCCAAGCAATTGTGATTGGCTCCCAAATCACATGGTGATATCTGAAGCTGCAACATGTGGCTACATGTTTATGTTTCAGTGGCCTCAGAGAGATGTAGGGGGACTGAATTGCTGAATCTTAAAGGGACTGCGTTTGTTCCCCTTTGTGTATTGTTTCCTGTAAAATAACAGGATCATGACTTAGCTAAAATTGGAGGAAATGAGATGAAACTGATTTCCAATAATTTCAACTGCAAGGTAGTCAACAGGTTTAAGCATTGCTACTGCAATGTGCCCAAATTATATTCAAAATTTACCTAAAATTAATTATCACCATTTAAAGAATTGTAATATGTTTTTTATGTATTGCAAGAATTTATTTAAATCTTTAGCAATTTTGTTTTTTATCTCTAACATTGCAGGGAAATCAGATATATGGTGATCAGGGGATCATTATTGATTCTTTTCATTTATATCTTACTAGTTGTGTATATCACATTTTGTGAAAGCTGATATTCACTCAGTCTTCAAAAGCCATCTCTGACTTTTCAGATTTCATAGCTAAAATCCGAAGAAGGGACTTGAAATGGAAGAGTTAAACATTTTTTAGTGGTGTTTTTTTCTAAAGCAATCATGTGTGACCCCTGACTAGTTTTAGCTTTTTAAAGGAAGATCTAATCACAGCTCCCATGGCATGTCTAGTTTGGCTTTCTGATATATATGAGTGAAATATGTGTAAGAAAAGTAATGTCAGCAATAAATATTAGATATTATCTGAAAAACTTTTAGGAAGTGGTAAAACTGAATGGCTCGTGGTTCTGGATTTCAAGATGTATTAGATCAGACAATTTACTTGCTCTGTTTGTTACGCTGATTAGCAGTAGGATTTGGGGTTCTCAGCCAAAGAGATGTTCATACCACTTAGGCTTAACTGGTGATGCTAGAAATTGATGCAAGGACTTTCCCATGCAACATACACAGTAGAGAGAAGAGAAAAGCAACCTAGAACTAAGGAAAAACATCCTGAGAGTTAGAACAATTAACCAGTGAAACAACCTGCCTCCAGAACAGTGGTTCTCAATCTTTTTAATGCCGCGACCCCCAACCGGTCGTAAGTCGAGGACTTTCCCTGCCCGGGAGCGCCGCACATGCTTGGTGCCGCCCCCTGCGCCGGCCGAGGCGTAGCTGGCAAGGGGCAGCGACGGCGCAGGGCAACCACCGGCTGGGCCAGCAGCTGGCCCAGCCCAAGGCAGGTAAGGCACCTGCCAGGCCCCACACGTGCCAGCAACCTTCCCTGCGCCCGCCGCTGCCCCGCTAGCCTTACCTTGGCCACCACCTGTTCGGGGCGGCGGCAGGCAGGCCCAGGCGCTCCTGGGCGGCCACGGCAAGTGGCAGCGATGGCACAGGCCGACCACCGGCTGGGCCACTAGGTGGCCCAGCCCAAGGCAGATAAGGCACCCGCCGGGCCGCACGCGCGCCACAATCCTCCCTGCGCTTGCCGGCCTCCCACCTCCCACCCCTGGCCCTCTTTTACTTACTTTTAATAGTTGCTCAGCAGGGAGGGAAGCTTTCCAGAAAGTTCACCTTGCAGCACCGTTTGCAGACTGGGGCTTTTGGCGGGCTCAGCAGGGCAAAGGCAGCCTGGACAATTCCTATTGGCTTTTGAAAGCAAATAGAATTAGACTCTATTCAAGAGAGTCTATTCTATTGGCTTTCGAACGCCAATAGAATAGAGTCTCTTGAATAGAATCTATTCTATTGGCTTTCAAAAGCCAATAGAATAAGAGGGAGTAGCACAGCTAAAGAAAAGGGAAAAAAAATGGCGGTCAGCCTTGTTTGGCGACCCCTGTGAAATGGTCGTTCGACCCCAAATGGGGTTGCGACTCACAGGTTGAGAACTGCTGCTCCAGAAGCTGTGAATGCTCCAATGCTGGAAGTTTTTAAGAAGAGATTGGACAGCCATTTGTCTAAAATGGTATAGGGTTTCCTGCCTGAGCAGGGGGTTGGACTAGATGACATCCAAGATCCTTTGCAACTTTATTATTATTATTATTATTATTATTATTATTATTATTATTATTATTATTATTATTATTATTATTATTCCTACTAATAAAAATAGGTATTTTTTATGAAGCCCTATAAGTCTTTTCTATGCAAGGACATAGTAGTTATTTCACCTGTTTTCACTATTGTGAGAATTAGAAAAGTGATATTTTCTCTCTCTCTCTTCACCAGGAGTGGCACATAAACATAAATAATGCCCACGTCTAGTTTAGTTTATAAACTCCTGCAGATTACAATGACACATTCATGCGTTTTTTGGTATCAGTGCAAGAGTGGCTTGACATTACCTTCTTCCAGGATGTTTTCCAGGGACCTGTTGGTCTCCCATTGGGTAATAAGTCAGATCCAGTCTTGCTTAGCTTTTTCAGTACCAGCCACAGTTGACTAGATACCAACTTGTGTTGGAATGTTAATTGTAATTGTATAGATAGTTAAAAGTAATAACTAGCCAAGACAGACAAATGCATTCAGTTCACATTGGTTTAATTTCTTATTTTGTCCAATCTTACACTTATTTTATTCTGGATTAGAATACATTCCACATCACATTTTTGGGGGGAAAAAAAGAGAATCAATGAGACATAGTAATTAAGAGGCTGGGACAATGGAGCCTCCAGCCTCAGTTCTATCCTCACCATGAAAACTCATTGATGACTTTGAGCCAGCCAATCTCTCTGGCTCAACCTACCTCTCACAGGGTTTATTTGGAAAAAGTTTGGAGAAGAGATGAGTGCTCTAAAGTCTAAACCATATGAGCTGAAGAAATTGAGGGATGTGAAGTCAATAAATTAATTAAAAGTCTGTACAAAACTTGCATGTTTAACTTAAGCTATAAACTTATATACAGTACATAGTTTTTCCTAGAACTTGTGTCCGTACTTTGTAAAATGTTTTTTGGGTTCTTTTTTTTTAGCTGGAGAATTATAATATTGTATTTATGAAGATATTAGTATTAATGTACAGTTTTTTGCATGTGTGAATTAGGTATGTTCATCCTGAAGTGAGAATTAAATAAGCATAGTATAAAAAAGGAAGAGAGTCATTTATCTTCATTTCTTTTAAAAAAAATGCACAGAAAAAAGTTATATTTGATACCAATGTATAAAATTCATACGAAATATACTATTTTCCTGCAAATGCATATATTGGAAGAAATAGAAGGGAATTTGTAAACATTTTGATGCAGCTTTTTAAAATATCACAACTTGATACAAAATATAATAAAAGGATAGAAAAAACAGGGCTGGAAACTGAATTCTGGAAGAAATTGAGTGCTGCTTTTAGACCAGGGGTGTCCAATCTTGGCAAGTCTAAGACTTGTGGGCTTCAACTCCCAGAATTCCTCAGCCAGGTCCTAAAGTTGCCAAAGTTGGACACCCCTGATTTACATACTTAATATTTCTGAATAGGCAGAGTGTGGAAAAAGGTATAAGTATTTTAAATAAAGGATTTCCACTCTGGTGATCTTAGAAGCCACAGTCATTGGTGGGTAGAAATTGTCCATGGTGGTTTTACTGGTAACTTTATTATATCGAGGAATCTTGTTAATATTTTCACTAATATTTTGATTGTTCAGCAAAATTCCTAATGTCCAATTCCTATTGCATTGTTAGCCATTCTAATTACTACAAACCTGAGAGGAATGCTAAATTCTCTGCTTCAGACACAAAGCTCAAGGAGTATTGAGCCAACTAATTTGTTTTGATGCTTCCTCTGTATCCAAAGGTTAGCTTCAAAATTAACTTTTAATCATTTTCTTTAGATAATTCTTCTTTATTGCTTAAAACATAAACCTGCTTTTGGATTTTGGAAGTAGAAGACAATTTTCCTGAGAATGTTGTTTTATTTATCTATTTAGTGCATTTCTACTCTATGCTCCCCAATCCTATAACTTTTTCAGAAATACATTGGCACAATTTAAAATAAACAAGTATAAAATAGCAGAATGAACATTAAGCTGAGCTAAAGTTTAATAAATCTTGGTCACTATTAAGGTTTTTTTCTCTCTCTCTGCTGTGCATAATGAAATTTTGAAGATTGCTCTAATTTATGTGCAAGAAAATAATTCTGGAACTAAGATAACCTCTCTTGTGGAAAGGTAGGAAGAAGAAAAAATATGTTCATTGACTTAATAATAACTTATTAATAACAAATGACTGCTATAAAATAACTAATCTGTCTATGAACTAGCTGATTTGCTATCCAACAATATACCAACTACGTTTGCGCACACAAACCATCCTCACACATGGAAACCTTTAAAAAATGCCTGAACCTCTCCTCCTCCCAGCCCCCTGCTTCTAGCAGACATAGGAGAGAGGAAGAAAAATTAGGGAGGGAATAGCTGCACTGGGAAAGGAACAGAAAGAAGGGTACAAAGAAGATGTAGATGAGCTAAATGGAAAAATAGAGCAAAGAAAAATGAATCTTTAATTAGGCACCTTTAAAACATTAAATTCAGCAGGTGAGAAACTTTTTCAGAGCAGTGACTAATCTTCAGATTGATCTTCAAAGAAATCCATTTCGCAATGCTATCTGCGGTCATTTGTACGTTGCCTGTTTATTTGTTTTCAAAATCTTTTTAATGAATGATTCTCCTTCAATCCCAAATCATGTATTTTGAAGGAACAATCTATATGCATTTCATGTAAACATGCTGATATTTATTATGCTCATCTTCACTGAAAGTTTTTCATAGAAATTGAGCAGTGTGTAATTCTTATAATTCTGGTCATTTTGCTCTACCTTTTTCTGCTTTATGCAAATTAAATTTCATATATCCAGATGCTTCAATGTATTCAGTGAAGGAGATCTCATCACATTTTTTGGTAATTGGTTTCACTATCAAATTGTTCTTATTGTTATGACAAGTTTGTTAAACTTTAACTCGAATCTGGTTTCCTGTAATTAAGATTATAGAGTTGTGTCCTGCACTATATGTCAACAGAGCCTTTACTGCACTTTCTGGATGATACTTTTTTGAGTTTAGGAAAAATCCTATAATATTTCTCTTCAATCATTTTTTCTTAAGACGAAATAGGTCCATTTCACTCAGTCTGTCTTCATAATCCTTATTTTCAGTCCTTCATTGCCCTTTTCCACATCTTTCCAATCTCAGAAATTTCCTTATGGTGTTGCTAGAATGGGCAAACTGCCTTGTTACACTGCTGACACAACTGGAACTCCTCAGTTAGTCAATCACTCAGAATAGAGCTGGAAGCTCTTGGAGATCTTCTAGTCCAACCCCCTGCTCAAGCAGGAGCCCTATACCATTTCAGACAAGTGACTGTCCAGTCTCTTCTTAAAAACCTCCAGTGATGAAAACACTCATAACTTCTGATGGCAAGCTGTTTCATTGGTTAATTGTCCTCACTGTTAGGAAGTTTCTCCTTAATTCTAGGTTGGTTCTTTCTTTGATTCGTTTCCATCCATTGTTTCTTGTCCTGCCCTCTGGTGCTTTGGAAAATAAGTTGACCCCCTTTTCTTTGTGGCAGCCCCTCAAATACTGGGATACTGCTGTCATTTCACTATCCTATACATTTGCGTGTAACTTTCTCTCTTCCTAAATGAATGACTTTTTATTGGTCTGCAGCACATGTCTTTTCCTTTTTAATTCCACATCTGTAACCTAGCAAGAACTGTTTAAATGTTTCTGAATTTCAGAGGATTAGTTATTTCACTTATTTATATGATATCTGTAACTCCCCCAATGTCTTGCTCCATTTATGAAAAGGTGGAAGCGTACAAATATTGAAGGGTGGTGCCCTATTTGATACCTTGCTCCAATTAGAGGAGTTATTGATGACTCTGAATTCTGTTTCTAAGCTAGTGTGGATCCATCTAATAGCCATGCCATCCTGCTTCATACGAAACTAACTTACTAATCAGACTGTGTTGCAGGACTTTGGCAAATATTTTGCTGCATTTGCAACAAATATATGTCACAAAAGTCTATGTTATCAAATGTCATATGAAACAGAACTCTTTGTTTTAGTGTAATGCTTATTTATCTATCTCTTTGAAATTTGTCTTAGCCTTACTAACATATAAGGCCTTTTGAACTGACTTCTCTGAGTGACCCAAACCCATCACGTAGTCTAATTCTTTGCCTGAGTCATTATAGTGTGTCAGAAGAAAAAGCATCTAAATTGAATTTAGCTGTGATTAAAAGTGGTAAGGCTGTGGAATTTTTACATACTCATTACTGCAGACATTTCATGATGAGTTATCTTAAAATGCTATGGTGCTATCTAACAGGAGAAGGAATAAAATTTTGAAAAATACTTTTTTCTCTCTCTTGTGGTTTGGCCTTAGCTTTTAACATAATATTTCGAGTACTAAAATGCATCTCTCAAGAAATGTGTAAAAATTGCCTTGTAATAATAAGTTAATGGAGCTTAATTGTGATGGTTTACAAATGTGAGTAAAGAATTACTACACTAACGAACATTTTTGGGGATATAAATTTTGTTCTCTCTATATATACATGAACCTTTGTTTCTGCAAAATTTTAAGACTTAACTGATTCAGCAATTTGGGGCAGACTGAATTGTAATTCTGCTCTTGATATATGTCATCTGCAACATTGTAATTGATTTTGGGTTTTTTCCCCCAAAGTGGGGGCTTGGTAGTTCTTTGTTACTGATTCCATTATTTATTTTTAAACATTTAGGATGTGTAAGATGCCTAAAATTGTAGCTATTTTGAGCAGCCTGTATATTTGATAAAACTAATTCTACTTTATTGAAATCTACCTTGACAGATTCTTGCAAGTCTGAAAGTACAGTTCTCTTGATGTTACATTTTTAGCCCTATACTTTAGGTAGGGCCATTCCTGAGCCTCTTGCTCTCCCCACTATGTAGCTGCATAGTGCAGCTGCACTATGCTATGTCTTATCTGACTGTTCCCTAAGCGGCATGTCTTCGCCTCTTCTCCCAAAGTCTTTCCTACATGCTGTTACAGGTTTCTCTTGCATTGGCAAATGACAGTGTCCATGAAACAATAATCAGCAGAACACTAAACAACAGTGGTGTGCATGGCAGGATTGCCACGACTCTTGAAAAAGAACATGGCTACCCAACTATAGCATGTAAAAAAACCACACAAATTAGCCAGAAAGCTATCGGAAGACTGTTCTGTGGGCAGACAAAACTAAAATAGAACTTTTGGGGTTGATTGGCAAAAGGCAAACACTCTATCCCAGCTTAATAACCTTATCTCATCTATGAGACATGGTGGCTATATCATGGTTTGGGGCTGCTTTGCTGTATCTGGTCCAAGACAGCTTGCCATTATTGATGGAACTATGAAATTTGAATCATACCAGCAAATTCTACAGGAAATTATTAAGCTACCTGTCCATTAATGGAAGGTCAAGAGAAAATGGTCATGCAGCAGGACAAGGATCCAAAACACACAGGTTGTATGACCAAAGAATGGTTAAAGTAGAAGAAAGTTAATGTTTTGGAATGGCCAAGTCAAAGTCCTGATCTTAGCCTTATAGAAATGTAGAGGAACCTGAAGAAGGAAGTTCATGTGAGGATGGCCCAGCAACAAGCAACATCTCTAAGTTGAAGCTATACTGCAAGGATCAATGGGCTAAAATTCCTCCAAGCTGATGTGCAGGATGGATCAGTCACAGTTGTTGTGGCCCAAGGCAGGCACATCAGTTACTGTAAGCGAAAGTTTACATGTTGTTTGTCACACATCACTATGGAGAGTTTGGATTATTTTCTTCAGTAAATTGAGAAACAAATATAATGTTTTTGACTCATTTGTTTAATTGGGTTCTCTATTAGGTTTTAGGAGTTGTATGGAGAACAGATCACGTCTGAAGTCATATTTATGCAAAAGTATTGAAAATTCAAAAGGGTCCACAAACTTTTTGTAATTCCATGATAAGTGGAATTATTGGATGCAGTTCTGATAGCAAATAAATGATTGGAAGGAATGTGATGATGATGATGATGATATTCAAATATTTTGAATGAGGTGTCAGCAGTCTTACATCATATATTATTTTAAATAGTTATCATTTTCTCCCTTTGGTTTGCTTTTAATCAACAGATAGATGTATTTTAGAAAAAAAGGCAGGCATGAATAAGTTGTACTTTCACGCTGTAGTTCACCCTTGATGCCAATATCTGAAGTAACTTTAGAAGTTACTTTTATGATTATGAAATTGATTTTACTACTGGGCAACTGAATTTGAGTAAGTTAATCTAATCTAATCTACTGCCTGCTGACGGGTCTTGTTATTTGTCAAAATGCTATCCATATTGACCAGAATCATAGAGTTGGAAGGGATCTTTGAAGTCTTCTAGTCCAACCTCCTGCCCAAGTTAGGAGTCCAACCAAATGGTTGTCCAATTTTTTTTTTGAAAACCTCCAATAATGGAGCACCCACAACTCTGGGAGGCAAATGATTCCACTGCTTAATAGTTTACTTTCAGGAAATTCAATCTTACAGATAGCCTTAGATTTACAGCCATTTGTTCAATGACTGTTCAAAGTTACAACGGTACTAGAAAAAGTGACTTATGACCAGTTTTCATACATGATCATTGCAGCATCCCCAAGGTCACGTGATCAAATTTGAACGCTTGGCAATCAGCATGTATTTATGATAGTTGCAGCATCCCAGGATCCTGGGACTGTCATTTGCTACTTAGGGCAAAGTTCTCCAACCTTTCTGGGCTCATGGCCTGAAGGGGAGAACAGCTTCCAAATTACTGTGTGTGCAAGGGCACGCACACAAATGGGGTCACGCCCACTGGGGCAGTACTAGCAGCAGCGTTTGCGCATGTGGCCTCGCTGGCACCATGCTCATGCACAAATAGTTGTGCACCTCCACGGCAGCCAGTGCCCATTCATGCATGCACAAATGGGCTATGCACACACACCACACTAGTGGCCCATTCAAGCATGCACAAACGGTGTACACACTCCTACACGCTACTGTTCCCATTCACGCCCCTACGCTTGTACAAATGGCCGTAGGCACAAACGCAAGGAGGGAATGCATGCCCAAGTGTGTGCACCCTGGCCGGTCATTTCTGCTGCCCACTGGCCAAGAGCCTGTGGCCTGGCATCGGGCTGCGGCCCATAGGTTGGGGACCTCTGACTTGGGGAGCTTCTGACATACCAAGTCAGTGGGGGAATCCAGATTGACTTAATGACTGCATGATTCACTTAATAACCAGCGATTCTCTTAACCATGACAAAATAAAATGGGACATGACTCACTTAATAATTGTCATGCTTAGCAATGGAAATTTGGGCTCAATTGTAGTTGTAAGTTGAGGACTACCTGTATTTCGAGGTTGGGCTCCCGTTTGATGAGCTTCTTCTCATTGCTTCTAGTCCTACCTTTATGTACTATGAAGAATAAATCAACACCCTCTTCCATATGGCAGCCCTTCAATAATTGGAAGATAGCTATCATATATCTCCCTGAGTCTTCTTTTCATTAAGCTAAACATCTTACTTCCTTTAGCTATTCTTAGGATTTATCCTCCAGACCCCTTGTCATCTTTATTGCTTTTCTGTGCACTTGTTCTAGGGTCCAGATGCTATATTGATGCCCTGACTATCTGAAATAAGGTGAATTATAAAACAAGTAATTACTTTCAATTATCCATATCAACAGATGGACATAAACTCTAAGGCAGTATAGACCTTTGAGCGTAGTTAAATATTTAAAAGAGATACAAGATGTTGCTGAATATATACAAATATATTTTCATCATAAAATGGTCTACAGTTTTAAATGTTTTTCAAATGCAATTAAATGAGTCACTGACATTGAGCTGAATCTGTTCAATAAAAATAATTTTTATTGATGATGGTTATTTTGAACAAAAATCTGTTCAATTATGAATGTTCATAGAATTCTTTTTTGAATTGTCAATGTATTTGGAAAAGGAGAAGTTGGCTCACTCCATATCGATCTGATAAAAACAAACATCGGTATATGAATGGGCTTTGGGAAGACAATTCTAAAATTATAGCAAGGTGGAACAAATGAGTATTTTTCACATTGTTAATTAGAATAATATTGTATAAATATTAGGCAAGATGGATGGCATACAAGTTAACCAGCAAACAGTAAGAAACTGAAGAATCTCAAAATTAGGCTGTACCATAAAAACTGCCATCTTCATTTTAGTTTAGTTCTAAAGAGAAATTATAAAAGTGAATAAATTAACAACACTAGATACTTCAGGAGAGATGGTTTGGTGTACTGATTAAGTGCCAGGCTAGAAATCAGGAAACTGTAAATTCTAGTTCCATCTTTAGCACAAAGCTAGCTTGGTAACTCTAAATAAGTCAGTCTCTATCAGCCTTAGGAAGGAGCCAATGGCAAGCCATTTTTGAAATCTTTCCAAGAAAACTGCAGGGACTTGTCCAAGGCTATTTTATATAATATTGGTGAGAATTTAAAGAGTGTTGTTTATATCTTTGGTCAATCAAATTGTTATTCTTTTATAGGAAGCTGCACGTTAGATGAAATCACTCATACATCACCTGATCTTCACAAATATTGGTAAGGATGTATTTGATTTCAACCTATACTATTTTTTTTTTTTTAAAAAAAAGGATAGCCATTTTTTGAGCTTTGATTTTCCATTGTGGGTTCACATCTTTTTCTGTATGTGATCTATAATGAAGTGAATCTTTAAATGGGAAACAATTAAGGGAATTATTTGACTGCTCTGGAAAGTAATTGCTGGGGCAAATGGCACTATCAGAAGATCAGTAGTATAAGTGGGGTACCTCAGGTTACATTATGCAAACAAACAATTGCTAGTAAGAATAGCTCTTTTGAAACCAGACTTAATAGAAGAAACTGTGAGAGGGATCTTTTAGTGGACAATCAATTAAATGTGAGCCAACAGTGTGTGGTGGCAGCCAAAAAAGCCAATGCAGTCCTAAGTTGCATTAACAGAGGGATTCAATCAAGATCACGTGAGGTACTAATACCACTCGATAAAGCCTTAGTAAGACCACACCTAGAATACTGCAACCAGTTTTGGTCTCCACACTATAAAAAGATGTTGACACTCTAGAAAAAGTGCAGAGAAGAGCAACAAAGATGATTAGGGGACTGGAGGCTAAAACATATAAGGAACGGTTACAGGAACTGGGCATGGCTAGTCTAGTGAAGAAAAGGACCAGGGGAGACATGATACTGTGTTTCCCTGAAAGTAAGACATTCCCTGAAAATAAGCTTTAGTTTGGGGGCGAGGCGCACCCCTAAAAATCAAGTTAGGATGGGGGTGGTGGTGGTGGTGGAGCTTACCATTACAACCAGGCCTCCCATGGATCAACACTTGCCTCGCTGGAAGGAGCAGCTTTCTTCTGTAGCTGAGAATGGAGCTCGGTCTGCATTTTATAGTCAGAGGCCTTTCCAGAAGGCTGACTGCGAAATGCAGGCCTGAGTTCCATTCTCAGTTGCAGAATGAAGCTGCTCCTTCAGCTGCAGAAGAAGTGGGCCGTCTGGGCGGGGTTGTTGGTGCTGCTGCTGTGAGGTGAGTGGAAAAGACACCACCTTCCCGAAAATAAGACCTGGTGCCTCTTTTGGAGGCATAAATAAATAAGACCGGGTCTTATTTTGGGGGAAACAGGGTAGCAGTGTTCCAATATTTGAGGGGCTGTCACAGAGAGGAGGGGGGTCAACCTATTTTTCAAAGCACCTGAAGGCTAGACAAGGAATAACAGATGGAAATTGATCAAGGGGAGATTCAACCTAGAAATAAGGAGAAATTTTCTGACAGTGAGAACAATCAGTCAATGGAACAGTTTGCCTTCAGATGTTGTGGGAGCTTCATAATTGGAAGCTTTCAAAAAAAAACTGGACTGCCATCTGTCAGAAATGGTGTAGAGTCTCCTGCTTGGGGGGAGGGTTGGATTAGATGACCTACAAGATCCCTTCCAACTCTGTTAGTCTAATTATTCTAATACTTTCTTGTTTTTCTGTGTAAGCAGTGGATTCCTGTCATTTGTTTTCTTTCTTCTGTAACATTTTAAAAGAATAATTAAGAAAACAGTTTGAATAATCATGAGTGCATTAACACGGGCCAGATAAAATCCTCTGTCGTCCGCATTCACATAAAAAAATTACGTCTGCCATGTAATCAAAGCACATTGTTTCTGAACAAAACTCAAATGAGTCTGCCAAATGTAACGCCTTGTTTGCTATGTTAGTACTTTTCTAAGGTACTTTAAAACTACAGAAAATAATCATTTTGATTTGCTATTGATTTATATTGTTATAGAGCACACGGTTTTGCCAATAGAATAACCTCTCTTTGTTTTCATGTTCTTTTCCTTGAGAGCCAGTCACCTGTGCTAGGGCAAGGTACATTCTGCTTTATACTAAAATAAACCCTGGGAATCTTAAGAACGCTTAGCTGCATCTGTCCTTGGCTGAAATGTAAATTGTGATTTATGCTGTGGCCAGGCCTGAAAGTACATGATACTGCTTTTAATCAATAAATGTTCCTGCAACCCATAATTTGAACACTGTAAAAGAACAATTTAACATTTATTTCTTTGGGTTAAATAAATTGAACTAAGAATTGTGATTTCTCAGAGTTTGCAGTCATAAAATGATAGTCCTGCTCTTTTTAATATAAGTAACAAACGGCCAGTAGGTCTTTAAAGTAGGTAGATGAAGCATGTGTGAGGAGAAGAATGAAAATGTGCATGGGTGTGTTTGATTTTGTATGTCTCTGTTTATGCTTATTTTATAGGGGAGCCCATTTGGTAAATCTTTTCCTTAGGCTTTGAGGTGTATAATTCAGTGATTATCATTCCTGTAATAACTTCAGTCATGTAATTGCCAATCAGTACTGGAAAAGTCTCAACGTTTCAACACTACACAGCTAAATTATACTTATCCATATTGCTACTCATTTGGAAGGGGGGGGAATAAGCAGTATTATACGAAGAACAAAAAAACAAATGTAATACCATGTAAAAAAGTAAGACATTAGGTAATAAAATGAATGAAATGTAGTTGAATAGAGATCATACTGACATGGTATGCTATGTCTCTCTATTCTTTTCTTTCCATTCAATTCACTCTTGTTTTCTTTGTTCCTATATACTTTGGTTGGTTATATATTTCTACTTCGAAATTTAGATACCATGCATACAGATAATTAAGAAAAACAAGCTTACTATACCAAGCATGATACTACTGTAGAGTCACAGCTGAGATTTCATGGCCTATGTTAATTACAGTTTTTGCATTTCAGGGATGTACACATTGCAAAAATGATTCAGAAGTGCTTCAGGTATCATTTGAATGCCTTTGTGATGTTCATTAAAGCAGTGTGACTTTAATAATTGATTGCCAGTTGACCAGGCTTACAATTCCTTCTCATGATAATTAAAATTAAACTACATAATGCGGCAACAAAATAATCAATGGAATACAACCCTCATAACAACTTATATAAGTGGATTTCTTAAACCAGCATCATTTCGGCAGACACACATAATTCCCAAAAAGTGAGATTGCTTTCACGAATAGCAGAGAGGGGCTACATTTGTTCTGGGTTTGAAGCATTCCTCTGAATCCTTTTTGATGCATGCACTGCTTTAATGTGCATTAACTGTTAAATTGCAGATTTATTTTAGAAATGCATGCATGATAGTTTATTTAAAGTATATTATTTTTTCCTTATCTTTCCTCTATGATAGTGTGTTGCAGTATGTTATTCTGATTTCTATCTTATTGTATTTTTTTATCTGAAAGCATAAATTGGCAATGATGTCATATTTTGGGCTCAGTATTGCTTAATCATGGACATGCTTTTCCATCTCCTTTTTTAAATTATCACAATATGCAATTTTTTTTAAAAAACGCTCTTCTTGAGCATAGCTCCCACTTACAGTCGGTTTTTTACTTTATTCATTTTTTTAGTGCTCATTCCATTTCATGGCTGGTTAACTAGTACAAAGGTAGCTGACCTTACTGTTAACTTCTGCTTTTAAGGGGCATCATTTCTCTTCATTATAGTTCTCAGTAATCATTTGTTCTTATCCCCAGAGGTTTTTCTCTGTAATTGCTTCTACTTTGATGTTCACACAATCAATAATTCTACCTCCTACAGTTAACACAAAGCGCAGCTCTGAAGTTTCGCATTGTATTACATGTGAATTATTTTATTGTCTTCTCTCCCCCTACAACAGGTATAATGCACTATGGATAAACTATTGATTGCTGACCAATGTCTTCAACATCTGGGGATTTTGACTGCCTATCTTTAGGAGAAAAATACTTTGGCAATGAATGTCAGGGCATGTGGTATGAGCCATAGGACAACATGCACTCCGCACAGGCCTGGGATGGTAAATGTGCAGCAGTACCCATCTATTAAACTGCATATAGAAGCTCCTTCTGTTTCTTCTAATAGTAGCACCCCGGGCCCTCCTATTGGAAACCTATTGACCCCCTCACATTTAAAGACATCTCTTGGAGGAGGTGTGGCTCATCAGAGCAATGCCGTTGACTGTAATATTCACTTTCCTGCTTTAAGTCCAAAGAGACAAATGGTTACAAATGGAAAGTCTTTATTCCACGTCCCGCAACCTCCAGGGGTAACAACTCCACAGTTTTTGAAGCCAAAGGAGCAAGAATTTGGAAATAAGTTTACCACAAGCACAGTAAAAGGTAGGAGTCATTTTAATAAACATGTTTCATTTTGTTTTCTTACACACTTGCTATTATAAGTGTATGCTTCCATGCTATCAGGACCTTTTAAACATTGCAAAGATGTTTTTCTGCAAGCAATATAAAGAATGCACGAGGAGAATTCTCAGTACCACATAATTCTACTTTCAGTAATATAAGTAAAGGTCAAAGTGATTCCAATAGTGGTAAGGAGCACTCAGGGTTGTGACTTTTAAGCTGGTAGAGTGGTTCCAAAAGATCCCAGGAACAACATCAGAGTTCTCTGTTGGGAAGAGTGCAGTGCTAGGAACAACTGAGAACCCTCAAAATCCCAGGCCTCAGGTAGAGGACCTGAGATTGAGAAAGACACAGACCATCCATAAGGGTGAGAAGAGAATTTATATTTATTAAGAGGGGCAATTATTTGTGGCCAAGAGTTGCACTTTGTATTGTTACTATTTAGTTGCCTGCAGCACCGCCCGTGTAACTAGCAAATTCATAATGTCAACAGGGTGATTTGAGTTAACATTTTGGATCCATTTGAGAGATTTGGTGGTTCATATTTGAGGGAATTTAGGAATTTTTAAAGCTCCTTCAAAGCAAAAATGATAATTATTGCTAAGGTAAAATAGACGTTTCAAGGTTCTGCAAAGTGACTCTGAATGGTCAGTGAAGTTCAGGCCAAGTGTCAGATTAGCTATCTTGGTCTTGATATACCACCATATTAATATTAATTCACCTTCATTGGTTTTGTATTGGTGTTATTACTCACTTTCCTTGATGTATTGGTTTAAAGTAACATCTTTTGATTTATAGTTCACAGACTTAGAAGGAACCATCTAGGTCAGTGAGTTCAAACCCCTACTCATTGCAGGTTCTTATGGGTCTAGTTTGTTAACTTTATCTTGCACAAGTGTCTTGGCAGGATAGAAAAGGAAACTATTTTCTGTCTTGATTACTAAGCAAGTAGCTTCCTTACTTTGTTCTTTTTTGGATTTTGGTAAAAGCCTAATATACATGTGTTAAACTCACATGCCAGAAAGTGTTTTATCTATTCAGTCTTAGATTGGGTCTAGGACAATTCAGTGCGGCCAGCTTGGCGTGGCCAGCTTAGTGCCACCAGCTTGCCACTGCCAAGATACCTGTACCAACCACTGCTGCCAAGTCACTGCAGGAGAACTCCACACAGCCAACTCACCATGGGGACAACTTGCAAACAGCTGGAGGGAGACCCTTGTGGGCAGGCGAGTGAGCGGGTGGGCAGAGTGCAGAGCGGCAGCAGTGGCCTCGTCCCATTTTTCACATCTGCTGCTGCCATCATTTCAGATGCTTCAGCCTAGAGCTCAGCATGGTGGTAGCAGCAGTGGAGTATGTGAAAATGGGATGCCCCCAGTTGCCACCGCTTCCCCTGCCACCTGCCCCACCCACTGCTAAGGCTGCCACCATCCCTGGCCTTGGTCTGGAGCTAGGCAGCAATGGTGACAATGGCAGGGGGTATGAAAATGGGAAGCCCCCAGCTGTCGCCACTGCTCTGTACTCAGTCCACTCACTTGCTCGCCCACCCTACTATCCCTCCAGTTGTCCTCGCAGTGAGTTGGCAATGTGAAGTTGTCCTGTGGCAACTTGGCAGTGGTGAGTTGGCAGAGACAACTTTGGGGTGATGAGCTGGTGGCAGTGACCTGGCTGTGTTGAGCTGACCACACTTGAATTGTCTCATTTTGGTTAGGATTGTTCGGTTCTACTCTTGTTTTAATGTCACTTAAGTATTAGTTTCTACACTTGCTTATATGTAATAATGCATTAAAATATCCCTTATCCATATATTAGCTTCTCGTATCTATATTTTTTTGCTTCTGAATATAAACATCCCAATAAGCCTACAACATACTATTGTAGTAGACTTGTAGTCAACAAAAATATATCATGAACAGTTATAAATATATTTTAGTTTGCACATTCACTCAGTATATTGCTACCAAAGTTTCATTACTTGTAGAAGCTGTAGGATTGAATGGTTGATAAAATGGGCATGAAATTAATTTTAAGTGAGAATGACCTTTTTAATTCTGGTTCATTAATCCCCATTCAATTTTGAAGAAGTTGAAAATACTAACAATTTTATATATCACATAGACATTTATACCTGACTGATCACAATTATGTGTTCAGGTTTTATTTAACTGATTCTTATGAACCTAATCAAAGAGTTGTGTGGAAAAAAATGAAGTGACCCTCATATAAGCCTTCTTGAGCTGTTAGAGGAAAAGTAGGATAGAAATCTAACAAATTGAATAACAAATGACTAAATTAAAATGGTTGAGGAGGATTGTTGTAATTCTAAAATACTGCCTGCATAATGTTGCAAATCAAGGATCATTATTCCTGGCCTCAGTATAGGGAAGTAGCAGAAGGTTGAGTGAAATGGAGAATATATCCTGCTTCTAAAATGTAGAATTGTTTTCTTTATAAAGGGATATTTTCCTCAGTTGATTAAAATTGCTGCCTATTAAAAATATCAAAACCACATAGCCAGAACATACTTAGTCCAAGTGGCAATTATTTTTTGACATACTCACAGCTCATGTGGCCATTTGCAATTAACCACAGCACAGATATATTTTTGAAATATATTTGTTTTCCCTGTTGTATTCCCATAATAATGCTTTTGTCTTGTCCCCATCATTTGTGGCATAAGTTAACTTTAATTATAATAGTAGTTAGTATATTTGGCTTATTTTAACACCGTCGAAGTGTAGTTTATAATATATAATATATATTATTTCAGAATTTTTCTTCCTGCTACGATAGGGATTGGAGAGCTGGCTAGCATTGCCTATTCGGAAAGCATTCTTCTCTTTTCCAACTTAAGTAATCTTTGTAAAATTTATGCCACCATTTGGTATTCATAGCCACTGTACTTTTAATGCAAATCAAGAATATACTGGGTGAAGTTAACTCCTCCTCCTCCTCCATGGCAAAAGGGGAGATTTTTAAAAACTATTGATAACAGTGAATTAAGGGCCTTTTAGATTTTTTTAAAAAGTCCTGTTTGTTCTGTAAGAATATATATGGAAATAAACAAAGATTTTTGTTGTCCAAGACAAGGCAACTTATTTTGGGGACAATTCAGACGTGTAATTGTGTTTGGAGATGTACTTATTTTGGGCTTTCTATGTGTATTTTTGATTTGAAGACTATAGTCTTGACTACAATCCTAGCAGTAACTTCTTGTAATCTATTATTGGTGGAAATTTGGAACAGATAATGAGAAGTTTTTTTCTTCTTCACACTTCAGTTGAGATGGACAAGCCTGAACAGGAACAATTGTACAGCTTTGGTTAATATTATATTACCTATTGCATGTTAAATCCTGATTGTGCAATGATTGTGTATGATGAACTATAAATATGTTTCACCAAACTCAAGGTATGCATATAAATTCATATTTTTCAGTACAATTAAAATAACATGGGATATTACTTCAAACAGGATTTTTGCATTTTTCCTGGTTAATATTGAACAACTCTATTAGATGCATGGATCCCAATATTATTACAAGTTCTAGTCTTATACTAGCAGTTGGTGCATTGTTGTTCAAATAATATCATTATTTTTCTGTAATCATTATAATCTAAGCTAAGAGTGGGAAAGCATTTTTTTCTTCTTATTTCCCTTTTTAAATAGCGATTAATTAGGACTACATTCTGATAGTCAGGAGAGCCAAAATTGGGCACCAGCACTCATTTCTATAGAAGAGCCAAGCAAAGCCAGCTTAGGACTGAAAAAGGAGTTTTATATACTTTATAGCAAAGGTCTGCAATTCCTTGCCGTCTAGTTGCATATGCCCAATACTTCATTTGTGCTCACAGTATCTTTAACCCTCCCTCTTGCTTGACTGACAGGTCAAAGTCTTTTGGACTGTTGTTGTTTTATCATGATTTTCTCTTTCTATGTGAAATGAGGGGCAAAATTTTGCTCCTCAAAGTCTAGGAAAAAAATTAAAATGTACAGAATGAAAAGAAGTTGATATTACTCTGTCTAGTGATGTCACATGACCCTCAGGTAAAAAGATTGCCTACTTTGTTCTATATATTACAGAACTTTAATTTTATTTCTATGTAAACCCTGTCTTTCCATAAATCCTGTCTTTCTTCTCATTAATGTTTTAAAGTGCATGTTCTAGAAATGTGTAATAATTACAGCATTCCCTGGTAAGAGGTTTCTTTCAGCTCAGAATATGATTCATATGTAGAATTACTTTATTGCTGGTGGTATTTTAGGCTTTTGATAATTTGTTATGAGCAAATGGATGGTGAAATGAGTGAAGATATGGAGAACTTTCCAGAGAAGTTCCTTCATCTCACTGCCCATTCCACTCGAAGTGCTGCGACTTCGGCAGCATGGGTTACCCAGGCGTCCATCGAGATTTGTAGGGCCGCGACATGGTCCTCGCCTTCCCCATTTGTACGCCATTACAAGATCGACGATTTTGCTTTGGCAGACGCCTCCTTTGGTACGAGGGTCCTCCAGCAAGTGGTCTCAGAGGACACTATTCCGGCCTTATCTGTCTCCCACCTATCGGGACAGTGAGGCTTTGGTATGTCCCATCGGTGGATTCTCCATCTCCTGTACTGGAGAAGGGGCGTTGGTCTTACCTGAACGCCTTTTCTCAGTATGGAGATGGAGAATCCACACCCATCCTTAGGTCAGTTAGGCCGTTACTAGGGAACTAAGAGCCAACACCTCGTCAATCTTCAGCCACTTTGCCATCGTTAAGAATGGACCCTCCAGCAAAGGGGGCGTGTTAAGTTTTGGCTACTTGGTCTCAAGAGCAGGCAGACAGAGAAAACCCATCGGTGGATTCTCCATCTCCATACTGAGAAAAGGCATTCAGGTAAGACCAACGCCCCTTCTTTAGGATTTCCAAAGTATTGTGTTGATGGTTGGCAGCAGTAGAAGAAGCTTTGTTAGCAGAGGAAATTTTTAACAAAGATTTCAATTGCTACATTAATTTTTGCCTTGCCAGTTCTGTTGCTTAAAATAATGTATGTATTAGATTTACAAATCAAATTAATATATTTCCCGTTATTACTTACATTTTCTCCTGGGTGTCAACAACCGTGAGAATCTTAGCTGAGGTTTTTATATAATCTTATTGTGTTAGAAATAGTGTTCCATGGTTTGGCTGGGGTAGGTGGTACGATGGTAAGATGGTAATAAGTCATAAATTCCTGCCAAGCTAGAAAAGCATGCAGTGTGACAGTTTCTTAGAGCAGATTTTTCTGTTCATTGTGAATAAAGTACTTAATGTAATGCTATTGTTCTATGAACTTGAAGTTCTAGTACTCAGAACTAATTTAGTATTGGTTTGGAGACCATTCTTTTGGCAATTATCCCAAATTATTTTGAATAGCAGGCTAAAAGCATAACACCAGGTTGTATGGTATAAGTCAACCTGACCACATGTAACATTTTCACTGCATTATATTAGGGTAGACCTTTGTAACCCAACCTGCAACTAATTTACTTGCAGTCCAGTGGACCAGTCACGTTCAAATACAAGAGACCAATCAATCCCTGTTCACTTGTCTATGAGCTTCCAAGAGGCACACCACAAAGCAGCTCGCTCTGCCTCAAAAGATGACAGCCCCAGGCGCTGATGAAATGTGAGGACAACAGAAAACTACACCATGGCCATTCAGTCAGAAAGCTCATTACTGCTTTATTTTTACAGCAGTTTCAAACATCAGAAGAAGACTTTACTGTAGGGATATTCTTTACATAACTTACATGGTAATCCTCATGTAAACAATATCTGCCATCAACTGGAACATATTTTTGTAGCTTCACATGAAGTAAATTTAATTTAAAAAAAATTCTACCAGTTTTGAAATCAGCATGTAAGGCAATTGTTATAACCATTGTGCTAATAAATGATACCAACTGTTATATAAAAAAATCTGCAGGATATGCTACTTAGGAAAAGCAAAGAAAATGCAAAGTTTATTTTAAAACTGATTTGTTGTGTTGATTTAAAGCTGTACATATACATTTAGTGCAGCTGTGTATGTATGCATATACATATGCGTATTTCTCAGAAGGAGAGCAATTGGCATTTGCATTCTTGGAAAACAAAGATGGAAGAGCACACTGCTGGGGAATTACCCAACGGGAGGATTTAGTAGTCTGCAGTCTGGACTGAGTATCTTGAAGCTGTTGCCAAAGAGTCTTAGTCTGGACAGGATTTTCTTAAGATGGCTTAGAGTCAAGCCACCATGAACACAGAAAAGGAACAGCTTATGGGTACAGGGCTGGTATGACCTCAGCTGCACTTATGTTTGCACACATTAGAAGGGCTGGTCTATTCTATTCTAAACTTGCCACAGAAGAAAAATCAAACAATATCCAACAAAGATCTATTTGTGCTGAATTTGTATAATCTCCATAAGTAGAGTTGTGAAAACTGATGAATAAATTGCCAGTTGGAACATTGGGTCATGTTGAAACTCTTGCATAAACACATACAGAAGAACAAGGATGACCGTTTTATTCTATTTCATTTTTAAATTGAAAAAAAAAATTCCATCAGTTTTCTATTCAGCCTGTTTCTTTTCACTTTGTTTATTCATAAGGGACATACTAAATTGCAGTTGTAATTTCAACAGTTGAGTTTATGAAAAGGAAATAAAATAGAGGGAACTGTAGCTGGAATTCATATTCCTATTTTTGTAAGATCTGTTAAAAACCTATCTTCATCTTTCTAAATCTGCTCATAACTTCCAGTAATGTTGTGTGTGTGTGTATGTGTGCATTTCTTCAATGTAGAATACAAGTGCACACACATGCATGTATGCAAGTTTAGTGTGTGATTACAGGATCCTTTTTTTGTAACTGTCAAGAAAACCTTTAATTTGAATAACAGTGGCATAACCACAAGCAAAAATGTTAATCAGTAAACAGCTTGAGACACACTTGAAATCTTTTTTTACTTATTATTTTACTCTTTAGGGCCATTGTTTTTTCATCAGTCACTTGGCTTGTTCTGAAAAAGAAGTTCATCAGTATGCTATCGGACTTTGCATGGAAAGCTGGATTCCATCTTCATTTGTTTTTGTTCTCATTTGCTGCTTTTAATCAGTTTCCAGTAACTCAGTAGGCCTGACTATTGACGATATTTAGCACTAAAGTGATTAAATGATAAATGCATAAGTTTGTATTCAACACACAAGACTACTTCTTTTCAGAATGATGCATTCCAGCAGCTTTGTAATGGTTAAACAAAACTTAGAAACAAAGCATCATTGAAATCACAAGGGGATCACAAATGGAGACTTACAGCAATTGGCCCAGGGAGACACTTGAAGCCAATAGAAATAGATTTGGATGAATTCCTCCAGTATGTGTGCCTCTTGCCAAAAGAACAGAATTTAGTACATAATAGTTTAGTAGACTAAATTCCTGTATTGTGCGTATATTACAAACTTTATGAAACCACAGGCAGAAGAGTGTGCTTTGCATTTATTTCTTTTAATTTATTTTTAAAGTGAAGCATTTATGCTATTGTTGTAGGGTGTTCTTTGACATACGTTTTTAGAGAATGTTTCCCTTTTCTTTTAAAGGTCATATTGATTATATTTCACATGTAACCACTGAGGCATTGCCAGTGTAAATCTTGCAGAAGACATTGAATGTTTCATATATGTCAGAAAAATCAGTTTTTAAATTTCAGCTACGAACTCTTGCTTTTTTCACGCATGCACGACGTCTAGACAGGTACAAAAACTATTCAGTAGTTCATACCCCTGAAAGAATAAAAATTCTAGTGGCTTTTGTTTTACAGCATTATGAAACAAAACACATGAGTTTTAAAAAGTCTACAAAAAATAAAAACAGCCTAGATAGATTTGCAGTTTCTAAGTTAACTGAAATCTTTTCTAGTTTCTCCATTGTTCCAGTTCATGGCGAGGTACAGTATTCAATTTCTCCTTTTACATTTCCATCAGTTTCTGGATTTTTCAAAGCCTGCAATTTTAGAAGAAATGTTCTAGAAACTGCTACTGTACAGATCTTGTAGAAATAGCATTGAATGGCTGACAGTTTTTAATCACTTTGGTGGCCTTAGAAATATTGAGAACAAAACAAGGGCTTTTAAAATAATAGAAGGGGAAGATATTTTTTAAATCTACCAAGGTGATGGAGAGGTGCTCCATTCCTACTCTGCTGGTCTGCAAACCAAATGGAATTTACATCCTGAAATATGGCTGAAATACTTCATCTGACGAACAGGATTGTTGTTGCCTGTTCTAGTTAATTCAATAGAACTCCTGCATGAATGATCTGTATGAGATATTGGTCAAAGATAACATGCAGGAAAAACCATGGAAATGCTGTTCTGCTGTCAATCATTTTGAAACATTGACAATGAGAAATTTATTTTGTCAGCAATGTATTACAAATTGCCTTTTGAAAGTAGACTTTCACAACATCATCTACACTACAGTAACAGACTAGTGGTTAAGAACAGCTGATCTAGAGTATACTGCATTTATGAATGTTATTATTCAAATATAGATAGGAAAATAGTTGCCTGACATGTAGCCAATAACTAGATTTCTTATTCAATATTGCCTTAAAAATTTGCCTTAAAAATTCCAATATAGTATTGGTCTCGTATTCAAGGAAGGGTATAACCTGGAAAATTGTATTTGACTTTTGCAAGCTTTTGCTAAGACTGTCAGTAGTTCTAAATAATCATGTTTAGCGAATTCAGCTGAATTTCATTAAGATTTGTAATAAAAATTATTTAAAATGCAGTATCATGAAAAGTCTTCACTTCTACTTGATTGCTAAAATGTACAGATTGCTGAAGAGCCTCTTACGGAAATGAGTTGCATGGAAAGATCATTATTATGCAGATATTTGCCATTATTTGCATAACATCTGGCTGAGTATTAAACTTGACTAATAGACACATTGCACAAATTAGCTTCAAAGCAGGCACTGATTTTTATAGCTTTCTTATGAATATAATTGTGATGATAGAAGATTGTACAACTTCCAGGGTGATGGTTCTTCGGTATTTTTTAAAATAATTGAGATTTTATTGTGTATTCCCCAACACTGAATTAGTTAATTATCTATTTCCACTGTATTGCTAAAAAAGAAAGTTGATTTGCCTGCCTGAAAATGTTGTATATTTTAATCTATCCAAAGACAAAATAGAGATTCCTTTAGTGAAATTTTTAGCTTACTTTTATCTTATTCCTTCTTATGTGAGCATATGATTGAATATTTTTCTGACAATAATTCTATCTTCTGATCCATGGGTGTGATCAGGGTTTGTAATATTAGTAATGTTAGTAAAAATTAAATTGTTCAAAATAATTGTCTTCTGTTGTATTTTAAAGTACTTAAAAACAAGATTCTCAGTGTTTGTTTATTTTTCCATTTTAAGCAATATTCCAACAATTTTACAATACGGTACTCTGTTAAGGAGTAGCCTGCTTCACAAATAGTGTCAGCTTTGGGCATCCCCTTAATTTTTAAAATGTTATTCGAGAGAATCTTATTTCAATCCATTTCAATCCATTCTTTTAATTATTAATTATTAAGCAAAGGAAAGTTTATATTAGATCCTGCATTTTAATGAGTGAAATGATTACTTCTGTTTGTAGAAGGGATTGCAATCCAATTAGGCATCTGTGAACTAAATATTAGAAGGGATCTTGGCAATTTTCCTCTGAAACTCCTACACCATTTTCTGTGCTGCTTTTGAATCCTCCCTACAAACTTTCTTCTAGAGAAGTCATATCAACCAGCACATTTTTCAAAAGAATAGAAATCAATCAACATAATCCCCGATTCTGTGTCACAAGTACCTTTTTCTTCCCATATTGTTTCTTTTCAACTGTTATGAAAAATTGTTGCACTGTCCTGGGGTCATGTGGTCACCTTTTTGTGACCTTCTGACAATCAAAGTCAATGAGGAAGCCAGATTCACTTAACAACCAGGTTACTAACTTAATATTGCAGTGATTAACGTAACAACTGTGGCAAGAAAGATTGTAAAACGGGGCAAAATTCACTTAACAACTGTCTCACTTAGCAATAGAAATTTTAGGCACCTTTGTGGTCATAAGTTGAGGACTACCTGTATTGACTGAGGTAGCAGACTAGAAATCAGGAGATTGTGAGTTCTAGTCCTGCTTAATCACAAAGCTAGCTGGATGACTTTGGGCCAATCACTCAACCCTGGGAAGGAGGCAATGGGAACACTTCTGAAAAATCTCGCCAAGAAAACTGCAGGGATCTGCCCAGGTAGTAATGCCTTGGTAAGGCCACACTTGGAATACTGCATCCAGTTTTGATCACCACGATGTAAAAAAGATGTTGAAACTCTAGAAAGAGTACAGAGAAGAACAAGAAAGATGATTAGGGGACTGGAGGCTAAAGCATATAAGGAACGGCTGCTGGAATTCGGTATGTCTAGTTTAATGAAGAGAAGGACGAGGGGGGACATGATAGCAGTGTTCCAATATCTCAGGGGCTGCCACAAAGAAGAGGGAGGAGTCAAGCTATTCTCCAAAGCGCCTGAAGGCAGGACAAGAAGCAATGGATGGAAACTAACCAAAGAGAGAAGCAACCTAGAACTAAGGAGAAACTTCCTGACAGTTAGAACAATTAGCCAATGGAACAACCTGCCTCCAGAAGCGGTGAATGCTCCAACACTGGAAGTTTTTAAGAAGAAACTGGACAGCCATTTGTCCGAAATGGTATAGGGTTTCCTGCCTGAGCAGGGGATTGGACTTGATGACTTCCAAGGTCCCTTCCAACTTTATTATTATTATTGTTATTATTATTATTTTTGTTTTTGTTGTTCTTGTTGCTGCTGCCAGGAATCACAGTGACTTGAAGGCACATACACAAACACACCAACAGCATCATTTCAGATTGTTCCAGTTTAGGATCAAACTAGATAGGATGCCAGTAACTCAATTAGCAACTCTTGTGTCTTTCAAAAAGTAAATCACAGGCTTGGGGGATACCAGAAATTTACACTGCACACTTTGAGTGCCAACAGGTTGCTACTATAAAGTCATTTTCCATCAGTTACAAATCAATGTATCTAAAAAGCTCACCTTTTTAAAATACTGGATCAAGCATTTACTGCTGGAAGTCCTATTTGGAGAATAGTGTAGAAAATTGGACAGATTTAATTTTAATTTTCCTCTTTTTTCCTATTAGTGAACTAACTCCAATGTTAATAAATCAATTATGTAATATGATATGAATATGTGAAGAACTAATGTTTGTTACTTAAGTGAGGTGAGGTTTTTCCACCTTTTCCCCTTCTCTTTCTTTTACTATATAAGTATTAATTATATTGAAAAAAATTAAATTGTAGGCTCTGAGAAAAAAAGGATGTATCAGATCAGGACTGCTGCATAAAAAAAAGGACATTAGCTCACTGGAGGCTTGATCCAGACCCGCTGGTTGCATTGAGACAGGAGGAGTGTCTACGGGAGCAGATAATTTTTACCCTAATCTATATAGTAGATATAGGTCAGAGATGTCAAACACAAGGTCCAGGGGCCGGATGTGGCCTGTGAAGTGGTTTCATGTGGCCCGCGAAGCCATCCTGGAAACAGTGAGGGAACGGCCCCCGCTGCCTTGACCCTGGCCCAGGCCAGCCGGGAGCCAATGTACAATTTTGTGGTGGCCATCTTGGCACTTGCCCCAGTGGACCATGCCTTGGCACTTGCCCCAGTCCCATCTCCTTCTGCCAGAGACCCTCAGATCTGTCCCACTCCTGCTCAGGTCCCCATAGGCACCCTTGACGTGAATGATGTAGAACTGGCCACACCCACCCAGTAGGCCACACCCACTCTATCCATGCCCACCCATTAGACTGCATCTACTCTGGCCACACCCACCCACCCCCCACGGCAACCGCAATGCTGATGCGGCCCTCAGTGAAATTGAGTTTGACACCCCTGATATAGGTAGATTACAGCAGGGGAAAATAGTTAAGACCTCTCTTCACATACATGATGTTGATTTGGATCTGGGGGGGAGGGCATGCCTGTAATTCACTTTTAAAAAGCCATTCGTGCAGTTGCTAATTGTGTGAATAGCAACTCTTCAAGTATGGCCCTCAGTCAACAGCATCTTTGAGAAAAATAAAAGCTGTGGTTAAGATGTCATTCACATAAATAAGTTCTGGCAAGGATGAATGCCGAGGCCGGGAACTGAAGTAGTCTTTATAGTGTCCATGGCATTCAAAATGATTTTAATCCTTCTTCTTATTTTCACTGGCTTTGTCAATTGTAGATTGGTCTACTTCAACAAGAAGAAATGAATTCCTCCTGCTGTTGCAGCAGATTGCAAGGACAACAGTTCTGGAAAATTTCAATTAATTAAAATGCTTTGGATGGTGACATAATAGCATTCAAAGAAAATAGTGACTAAGTGTATATATGAACAGTGCAGTTTAAAGAACTATTTAGAGTTATTTGTGTGATTTTACTGTAATTTATTTCTCTAAAGTGTAAAAGGCCAACTTTGGAAAGATAATTGTGAACTCTTGTTTATTAT
Organism: Crotalus tigris; assembly: GCF_016545835.1. Lineage (NCBI taxonomy): Eukaryota > Metazoa > Chordata > Lepidosauria > Squamata > Viperidae > Crotalus > Crotalus tigris. The sequence continues at coordinate 460,126 of NW_024097700.1, forward strand.
ATCATTGAATAAATGTAGGCTTTCCCTGAGGCTCACAAAAGAAATAGAAAGGGAGAGACATTTCATTTTAAAATGATTTTGATTCTGTGGTACAATACAGCTAAATGCTAGCTATTGTAAGATTAATTGCAAAGAAAATTAAATAGTAAAGTATTTTGGAACACTTCTCAAACATCAATAAATAATAGGATGTGTGTATGCATTTGGGATGTATTTTATCTTATCTAAATTACGGTATTCTTAACTAGATTTGGATAGGATAAAATTGCATTGGTCCTAAATGTTGCTTTATTAAGGCATAATTAATATTTTTTTTATCCTCCCTGCTTTACAGTGTATAATATGCCTGCACTGATTCATGTGAGAAAGGAAACCCCAAGTTGTTTTCTGTAATGGTGCCCATAATAAACTTTGATGACATCAAAACAACACATGGGTCATGACATCATCCTGCAAATGGCATCATCTAATGATATACGTCATAATTTATGTGAGCTATAACATTTTCATCATGATGTCATGATGTATTTCGTATTTTCTCTCTTCGGGGTTGCCCATTGTCTTGCCTACAATGATCTCCAGGCTCTATCTTAATCTGTGAATTATTTATCTGATAACAGCCACTCCCAGGATTATATTATTTTTTCTTAGAGAAAAAAATTCTACTGCTAGGACAGTGCTGCAATGTGATACTGTATAGAAGAAGAGAGGAGAATTATCCAATAATCCTAAATGTTTAGAATAAGAGATTTGGGGTGCACTTAAAGCACTTGTGACACTCATATCAGTCCTGGACCAGCAGTAGTAACTCATGCAGTCAGATTAAGTATTGACTGCTGCAATGTGCTTCATATGGGACAGCCTTTGAAGAGGACTTAAAAGCTGCAGTTGGTCCAAAATACTTTCGCCAGGTAACACTATTCTTGAAGACACTGCACTGGTTTCTGATAAGCTTTCTGAAAATTCAAACTAGCTACAGCCTCCTTTCTGGTACAATATCCAGTTAGATTAGTCAAAGATTCTTCTCGATGATGATGGTGATGATAACCATTCAATCGTGTCTGACTCTTGAGCCAGGTCTCTTCACATCTTCCGATCTTGCATTGTTTCTTTGAATTGTTCTGGCTGGTGTCCGCTTTGATGGTGTTCTTCTCCCTATTTGCCCCAAATATCTCAAGAATGCCCATGAAAATGCCACCCTCCATAAGAAGTACAAGATAGATATATGGAATAACAGGTTTCACTAGAGTCCCACATGTTTTGAAATACGTTTGTCCCTGACAACTATGTAGCATTGTTCTGTCTTGTTTTCAGAAAAGCAGCAAAAACCTGCATGCTTCACTATATATTCAGTCATAAGTGAATTGATTGGTTGTAGGCCTTCTGTCTTTGTGTGTATAGCAATAGCAATAGCACTTAGACTTACATACCACTTCATATTGCTTTACAGCACTCTAAGCTGTTTACAAAATTGGCATATTGTCCCCAACAATCTGGTTCCTCCTTTTACCGACCTTGGAAGGATGGAAGGCTAAGTCAATCTTGAGCCGGTCAGGATCAAATTCCTGGCAGTGGGCAGTGTTAGCCTGCAGTACTGTATTCTAACCACTGAAGAATCACGTCTCTGTTGTTGCATGTTGTTTTAGTGTTGATGTTTGTTGTGTTTGATTTTTCTGTTCGATTTTCTTTCTTGTTTTGTTATATATTTCCACAGTTTATAATATTGCAAATAAATCAAATCAGCAAGGTACACAATTATTGTATCATTTTGTATAACACAAAAGACAGTTTGTCTTTTGTATAACACAAAAGACAGCAAGTAAATTTATTAGAAGGATCTGGAGTGTTGAGCTGTCTTTCCTTGATAGTGATAATAATTCTACAGAATTATTGTCTTTTTATTTTGTTTCCGAAGTTATAAAATTCTCTTATGTTTCTTTTATACCAGAACAAAGTTCACATAATGTTTTTGTCTACAGCTGCTATATAAATTCTGTCTTGAAATGTTTCCAATATACTTAACTGATATGTATATATCTGTTAACAAACATTTGACTTGAAGAAACAGTTGTTTATTTTTCTGTAAAGGTAATGAGATAAAATGAATTGACATTTAACGAAGCATAACTTTTCAAATGCACGATGAAAGCAATAGCTAAATTAATTAATGGAACTTTTAAGTCTTTCAGAATAAATACACTGTGTGGGCTGTATACTTATTATTTCTGCCTGATTAAATTGATATCCAGGATAAAATTCTCATGTAGGCTTTTCAAAAAGATAGTGTTATATCTTTTCCTTTCCCCCTTAATACTGGAATAGAAAAGAAAAAACTTACTTATAATTCCAGCAAGATTGGGTAGCATATTTAACTCAAGTACATCAGGGTTTAATTTAGGATCGTTTCATAATGTATTTGATTTTAGGAAGCAAACCATGACCGGGATTTTCATGTTACTTCAAGTTATTTGCATTTCTATTTACATGCAGCTGGTTTCAACAGTCTTTTTGATGTTACAACTTGCAGCCTCCTTCTTTATATGATCTATGTTTTATGCCCAATTTTATTTTGCTTATGAATGTTTACTTTGTAATAATAATGTTGTACTTGACTAAAGTAGTTCAGATGGACTTTTTTGATTGCTCAGTGATGAGTGTCAGTGATGATGATAGATCACATGTTGTTGATAACAACTGACAGAGGATAGATTTTCTGCCAAGAAGTTTATTTTCAATGCCTGGAATCCCTAGTTATAGTTTTGTATAATAATTGCACCACTTCATATATGTCAACTGAAGGAATGAAGTGCTAGATAGGATAACAATTCGCATAACAAAATACAATACTCTGCTTATTATTCTGACTATGTAAAAAAGTTATTTAGCCTATCATTACCACTACAACCTCCATTATCATCTTCATTTAATCTGGACCTGCTAAAAAGGGCCCATGGCTTTGGATTAAGGTTGTTGGAGCTAAGGTTAGTAATCCAGGAAATTCACCAAATTACTTTAGATCAGCCATGTCTATTAGTCAAACATTAAGTACTGTAGAAGCAAAATAGTGTGGAAGAGTATAAATATTGTTGTGAGGTCATTAGAAGATACATAGACCATTTTTGTGATAAATAAAACAAAATAAAAATTCCAACATTAGATGGTCTGGGCCTGCTAAATAAGAGTTTTCTACCCTGGTGCTGCTGATACAGGAGTAAAATCCGCAGTATATACAATAATAGATGTAGTTCTGTACCACTAGCTAGTTCACAGCAACGTGCTACAACAAATATCTTATGATCAAAACTGTGATTTAAACTACATTGAATACTCTTAACAATTGTTTTTTAACAATAACAAAATATTCCAGCATTATTAAGGGTTAAAACTATTTTTTTTACAAAAAGAAAATACATAGTAAAAGCAAAATACCACATGTAATATTAAATTAGGCAATTGTGCTAATTACAAAAACACATCTTATTATAAATTACTGACTAGATTTGAACCCATTGTTATGATATCAGATTATACTAATAAATTGGTGCCTTGTGGCAAGGAGAGGGGAAGATTATTTACAACTGTCCTTGGCTGTACTAGCAATAATTTTTGCAATATGAAAACATACTTGTGACATACCAAAATGCTGGCACTAATAACCACTTCATGTTAGCATTATAAGATTAATGACAAAACTTAGGAATTTAATGTGATATGTAAAGAATGTATTGCTTATCTTGAGAAGAGCTGAGATGTGCCATGTAAATGAGGAATATTGCAAGGGAGGAAATGTGGGAGGTAAAATGCTATAACTGGCCAACATCACTTTTTGTAGAATATTTACCAGTAATTCATCATTTAGTTTGCTGTATAAAATTACTTTCACTTGCTTTTGAAACATGAAAAAATCCCCGAAAGAAGATTTCCTATTCTGTGTTTTATTTTTTACTATATTCACTCCTTAAGATGGTTATTGTTTTCTTCTATAATTTTATCTTTGAAATCTTCCTCTAGTAATGAGCCTTTGACACTGCCCGCTGTACTTTTATTTTTTTGTTTTATTCTGATTTAGCTCATTACTTCCTATGTAATGTTTTAGGTCTTTTTGGTCTGTGCATATCCAGATTAATTTAGCAGAAATAAGAAACACAAGAAGAGACAAGAAGGTTGGAAGACCCGCAAAATGTTAATTTCACCATATTGGCCCAAACTAGGTGCAAGATAATTTTGCACAAGAGACATAGTTTCAGGATTGTCAGTGAAAAAAGATGCTCGCAAAAAATGCTTCTAAATGCCTACCAACTGATTGCTTTCTGCTAGTATTTATCTCATCGTTCTGTAGCTACCTAGGTCCTCAGTTTTTCCATTTTTGAAAATAGAAAGAATATTAGCCTTTTCCAATTCCTTCTGCCTGTCCTCCATGAACTCTCAAAGATCACAGAAAGCTCCCCAAAGTGACATCTATCGTTACTTCAAGACTGTTGTATGTAATTGGTCTGATCTTGGAAACAAATTCAGTCAGCTTTCAGATGCTTCCTAACTGCCTTTTCACTTATTATGGGTTAGCACGCTCTCATTTTGTCAGCTTTGTTTAGAGCCATTTGATCATGTTCCCCTTGAAGAAAAAGCTGAGGCAAAGTAGGAGCTGAAAACTTCTGGCCTCTCTGTATAGCTTATTATTGCCTTAACATCTTGTTAGTTCCCCTCTGTGGCCTACTTGACTAGATCCTTGCATTCAAATTCTTGATCCTCAGTACAAATGTGCACATTCAGCTCCTGTCTACCATATCTTTTGCTGGGCTGTTCCTTTTGAATAAAATGTACCTTTCAATCCTTACATTCCTTTCATGAATTTCATTCCACCAGACTGCAATAATGCCCACGAAAAATATTTGATTTTCTGCATTAAAACCTCTGTTTCTTCTTGTATTCTCTGTCTCTACACAAATGTACAGAGACACTAGACATTATGAAGTGCCTCTAGATCGGGGTAGGCAGCCTTGGCTCTTTTATGACTCGTGGACTTCAACTCCCAGAATTCCTGAGCCAGCGTGGTTGAGGTCCACGAGTCATAAAAGAGCCAAGGTTGTCTACCCCTGGTCTAGATCATGGGTCCTCAAACTTGTCAACTTTAAGACTTGTGGAATTCTGGAAGTTGAAGTCCACAAGCCTTAAAGTTGCCAAGGTTGAGGACCTCTGCTCTAGATCTTGCAGTCCTGTTTCCAGTAGTGTTTGTTTTGTTTTTTTAATTTCTGCATTATTTTCTACGCTCTCTTCTCTCTCTCTCACAACATTTCTTTTAAAACTTTTAAAATATTTGCAACATGCCTTCCCGACATATGTTTCAGTTTTTGTAAAGTCCTTCATCTGATTGGGAGTCACTTATCTTAGAAGTGTGGCACACTAAATGTTCCTGTGGACACCTTCTGCAAAGCATGATTGCAGTGTCTTTTATTCCAATATGTATCAGTACAAAGGGATACTTATCAATGTAAATCTGCCTTTCACATCCTAAGCATGTGCTTATCAAGAAAACTGTGCATTTGCAAACAGGTTAATTATCTGGGCCTGTAGCAGGATTATCTAGGCCTATAATTGTACTTTTTTTTTCTTATTTTAAGGTTTGAATAAACTTGTAATATTACTTAGATTAATGAGGGTGTCTTTTAAACCTGGATATTATTTTCTTTATCTTCTTATGCACATTTATTAGTTGAATACAAACACTGGGTGTTTAACATCCTCCTTTCTGTTTTTACCTACATGTTTTATTAGGCATTCCGGTTTCAATTCTTTGACTTTTTGCCTACGTATTGCATTAGGCATTCTCATTTTAGCCCTTAGAAACCTCATTGTTTTCATATGTCTCAACTCAGCAACTAAATTGCATTTCCATAGAAGGTGGTGATCTCATTTCTGTCTGCTTTGAACCAGCCAAGTTAATTACCTGCACAGAATTGTTTGCACTGGTCAGCGCTGGGTAATTTCTTACGCTAGTTCCACTTGAAGAGAGACATTGTTCTTCGTGCTGCTTTGTCAGTTTCTTACAGGCACTGCTGAAAAGTAAATGGTTGATTACCTCATGGCATTGAACTGCAAGTAGTCTGTCTAGTTTACTAAGAATGTTTTGGAAGGAAAAATGCTAAGATGGTACCCCGAGGAACTGAAGTTTCTCGATGGGTATACCACTTTTCAGGGGGGAATATTAATACTATAAACTTTGCTTCTTTCAAATCAAATAAATGATCCATCAAATTTCGGTTTTTTTATGTCTGATGGAGGAAAATAAGAATGATTACAGCATATCCTTCAAGTATCCTCATTGGTTATTATAGACATTTGATCTAGATTTGGCTTCTATTCTTGTAGGACTTCTTGTGAACTAATTCAGATTCTAAGGGGTCCTTTATGTTATATGTATCAGAAAATTAAAAAAAATCACCTGATTGATTTTTCTGCTTTATTAGACTACTCTGGACTTGTCTTTTGAAAAAAGACAGTGGATTACTTCTTCTATTGCAGTCTTAACTATGTGGATTAATTCTGTCACTTCTTTTTCTATCTCTGTCCAAAATTATAATTCTGAAAGAGATTTGCAGCACTTGTATATTATTGTCTATGAAAACCAAGTCATGCTTTTGCAAAGCTTGTATTCAGAATTTTACTTATGGGATCCAGTAAGGAAGGTTTCCATTATGATTCAGTGCAGATAAAAGGATGCTTGGCATCACTGAGATTATTATTTATAAATAGGTCTAAAATATAATGTAATTTAAATAGGTATAAAAATAAACATATGAAACCTATTTCATCAGAGCCTGGGATCCAGGTCTAATCAGCAAAGTGAATTATAAATATGGACATCTAAATGGCACAAGACTTGTGGCATGTACTATATTCCTTGTTCTTAGCTTTCTGTAGAAGAAATAAACAATCCCAATATTTGTCCATAGAGAACAATATTACAACAGTGGCTCTGCAAAATAAACAAATCCTTGTTTAGTGACCACAATTGGGGTAAGCATTTTGATTATTGAGTGAAGCAGTGACTAAGTGAAATTATGACTGTGCTTATGATCTTACTCCTTTGCTTTACACATTCGCAAAGGTTGTAAATACAAGAATTGGTCATAAAGTTAATTTTTCATCACTGTCATCTGCAAATAGTCACTAAATGAGGCAGTCGTTAAATGAGGACTGCCTATACTGCTTTTTCTGTGTCATGAATACTCACATATGGAAATTGGGATTATATTGCTGGAAATTGTGGGGTTATATTGCTTATTGGATTATTCAGCCAGTAAGAAGATAACTCTGTTTCTGTATAACATATTGTTTGACTGGATATGAGAGTTCACACCATTTATATTATTTAAGGTATTTTATTTATTTGTTCTAGGCAGTTTACCATTTAATTAAAAGAAGAAGAAAATAATATAGAATTAAACTCAAAAAGTTAATCCAATTAGACTCAACCCTGACAAGACTGAGTGGCTCTGGGTCTTGCCTCCCAAAGGCCAACTGGATGGTCCATCATTAGTCCTGGGGGGGGGCAAATTTACCTCCCTCAGTGCAGGCACGCAACTTGGGTGTCCTCCTGGACTCACAGCTAAATTTGGAACAACATCTATCGGCTGTGGCCAGGGGACCTTTGCACAGGTTCGCCTAGTGCACCAGTTGCGGCCTTATTTGGACCGGGAGGCTTTACTCACAGTCACTCATGCCCTTGTCACCTCAAGACTGGATTACTGTAACGCGCTCTACATGGGGCTACCCTTGAAGGGCATTCGGAGGCTGCAGTTGGTTCAGAGAGCGAGAGCGATTGTGGGCGCGCTAAGGTACGCCCACGTGTCACCTATCCTCCACGAGCTGCACTGGCTTCCTGTGGGTCTCCGGACGCAATTCAAGGTGTTGGTTATCACCTTTAAAGCCCTTCATGGCATAGGGCCAGGTTACTTACAGGACCGCATTCTGCTGCACAGCTCCCAGAGACCGGTGAGGTCCCATAGATTGGGCCTCCTTCAGGTCCCGTCGGCCAGACAATGTCGGCTGGTGGGCCCTCGGGGAAGGACCTTTTCTGTGGTGGCTCCGACCTGGTGGAATCAACTTCCCCCCAAGGTTCGAACTACTCCCACCCTGCTGGCCTTCAAGAAAGCCGTTAAAACTCTCCTGTTCCGGCAGGCCTGGGGCTGATGTCCCCGGGGGGCCGGGATATGATCGGACTCGCGGTATGACTGTATTATTTTATTTTATTGTTTTATGATTGTTTTAACTCTGTACGCCGCCCCGAGTCCTTTGGGATTAGGCGGCATATAAATATTTGAAAATAAATAAATAAATAAATAAATAAATTAGTTTAATACACAATTGCAATTACAATTAAAGTAGCTGATATCTCTACTTTTCATATTATAACCCCCTCTGTGTCCATTTTTTAAAAAATGCAAAGACTTGGACAGAATTAAAATAATCTGACACTTAATGTTAACAAGTAGTATAATTTTTCAACAGCCAATTTCACACTCCATTCTTACATGGAAAAAAAAATAAGCATTCAAAATAGTGGAAGTTTTTCTAGACATTCTAGATCAGGGGTCTTCATACTTGGCCCTTTTATGACTTGTGGACTTCAACTCCCAGAATTCCTCAGCCAGGCACCCTGGCTGAGGAATTCTGGGAGTTGAAGTCCACAAGTCATAAAAGGGCCAAGTTTGAAGACCCCTGTTCTAGATACATTTGGACTGCTTAAGACCTCAGAGGGCAAGATTGGGTTGCAGTGATGCTTTGTGAAAAAGCAAAGCCAGAAGTTTCTTTCCTCTTTTGGAATGTGGAAGAATGATTTTTCCACCACCCTTTAGTAGATTAAGCTTAATCTTAGTGGAAAAGTATATATTTTTAAAAACTTTTTATTTGTTTTTAAAACATGAAAAATACATCAACATAATTTGCTGGGTTTTGTGCTGAATTTCAGCAGTTCCAAATGGTAGAAAAACGAAACAGGGAGTTATACACAGATTGCCCCCTCTTAAAACAAATAGTGAAATCACTTATATAGAATTTCTACAGAATTATGCTTTAGCATAGCATCTGCCTTGGAAGTTCTCTCTTTTACCATTACTTTACACTTACCAGTTTCTGTTCTAGTTGCAGAGCTGCAGATTATGGGAATGAATAAAGCAAACTATCCACCATGGTCGTAATACAACCATGAGCAACATATCAAGACATATAATTGCAAACTTGAGATGGTTGCAAATTTAGGATAATTTTGCTTGAATGGTTACATAAATGTTACCCTCTATAGCGGTTTATATAATTCAGTTGGTTCTCTTTTGCTATAGATCCATTCAAGGAATATAAAGGTACACAACTAACATAACCATCTTCTCTGGTGGGCATTTCATGTGCTGCTGGCTGCAGATAACCTGTGAATGTGCACTTTGAGGCTCATGAAATATCCACAGATTTTGCCGCCAATTTTCAGTAACACATCCAAAGATGCAAATGTTACCAACTTTTGCATGGCATAACATATTTGTGTACATCTACTCAGCTGAAAAAAAAAGCATTAAATGGGCAAAAATGTGAGTCCTGCCTACATGGTGTATTATGTCATCAGATCCTTTACATCCCTTGGAAGGATGCACTTTAAAAAAAAAAAAATACAGTGTCTCTGCTTGAAGAATTTTCCACCTGTACTATAGGCAAAAGGGAGGATTAGAAATACCACTAGCCAAATAGACTATAAGTGAATCTTATGTTTTGTTTCATATAATATTTATTTCAACGACTAATTGGAAGAAAAACCACTGAGACATCATTAAGTGTCTATGTGTTTCTGACCACTAGTACAACTGCTTTGTTCATTAGATCAGAGGTCCCCGACCTTTTGAGCACCAAGGACCGGTTCTGTGGAGAGAGGTTTTTCCACAGACCAGAAAGTACGTGGTTTTGTGTGCTGCCTGCATCTGCCTCAGAAATATCCACAGATGGGGCTTTGCTTGTTTGTGCGGACCAGTTGCTGGCATGCTGCGGTCCAGTACTGGTCCATGGACTGGAGGTTGGGGACCCCTGCATTAGTTTCTCTATTAAAGCAGGATTACTGGGTTCTGACCCAGTGCCCAAATCCACATAATTTCTTGCCCCCTTTCCTTTTTAAATCCTCCCTTAATATCCTTTCTTCCCTATCCATCTACCTGACCCACCAGAAGAGGGAGACAGGGAATGCTACCGGTCTCCTCTCCTAAGGATGGACATCTAGTGGGACCAAGAAGAAGGGCCTTCTCTGTGTGGCTCCCTCCTTATGGAACGTCATCCCCTGCAGAGATGAGATTGTCCCCCCCTTCCCTTTCGACACCTGTTTGCAAGGCCCTGAAGACTTGGTTTTGCCAACAGATAGGCCTGGGAACCAGAGTGGGATGAAACCCATCAAGTGGCTTATTTGATTGGTTGTTGTTGCTTGGGGGGTGGGGTGGGAGTTTATTGCTTTTTATTTTTGTATTAGGTTTTTATCCATGTAAGCTACCTGGAGTCACTCAGAGTGACTTGGGCAGCCATATAAATTTTCTTAATTAAATAAATCCTTTGGGTCACTATTCTTAACCTAGGCAAAAAGCCTCCTCTTAACCTCCCTAACAGGAATTGCCTCAATTACCCAGGAAGCACATCCCTGGAGAACTTCTTTGAAACTGTTGTAGATTGGCCAAAAGTCTAATACTGAGTCTCATCGTCCAGTTTAGATAACTCTGCAGATTTCCAGATTCTCAGGCTTAAATGTCTAAAATTGTGTCCCTGTGTTCAGAAAGCTTATTTATTTGATGAAATCTTCAGTCATATGACTTCTTATCTGCTGGAGGTACAGTACAGACCCAGGATTTTTGTTTCTATTACTAGGCAAAAATTTTGTCTGGCTTTCCATGATTGGTACCAGTGGGAACCAATTTTCTGAAGCTCTTGGTTGCACATGAGGTGGCAGAGGACATTCCCATTCCATTCCAAAGATAGCTGTGGAATGAAGTAACCTTGCCTTGCAATGTAATGCCTTTACAATAGTCATTCCATTTGGTATCCCTGTAACTAATTAATCAAGGAAACAAAGGCATAGTTAAACAGCGCATATTAAGTGTAATGTGTAGCTGGCTTCTCAGAACCAGCTATAGTTAATAGTGTTATGCTTTTATTTATGCACTAGCTTTCTGATATAATTGTCAAAATGGATTCAGAACAGTTTGTAATAAAAATAAATAGTTCTCAGGAAAATATATAGTATCCCTAAAGTCAAATAAGATAATAAGGGTCAATGAACAGAATAATGTTACCCTGAAATAGCAAGCATAGCGTTACAGTAAATCTATTGAATCTAATCAAGCACTTTTATTGCAATCAACTTAAATATGTCTGTTTTCCATGTGCCAATCACAATGAACTTCAGTGTTAGGGCGATGAGTAGTATTTTGTAGAATTGTAGTGAATACTAAAAATCTATGACTGGAATAGTGGAAAAAAATGTAACATTTATAAAGACCTTTTAAAGTCTGCTATGTGTAATACGTGGCTCTTTTTTTAACTAATACTAAATCTCTCCATTATCAAAACTTCCCCACCATAAATGAATAACACATTTTATGGCTAAGTTCATAACCAGATGTGAGAAAGATATTCCAATATCAAAGGTTTACTCATAATAGCAAAAGTTCAATAGATTTGTAACAAAACCTTTCTGTAAGATATAAAAATATTTTGAGGGGGAACAAAATGAAATGAATGTCTTAAATTAGAGCAATAAATAAAACAAAAATCTCCATAAAAGTCACATTCTTTGAAAATCACATTGGGGAATTTAGTTGCATGTCAGAGATGACGGAGGCTTAGCTATTAACTAACTAAAGAAGAGAAACAGCAAAATAGGCAGGCAGAAGAATGAGGAACTGGACAGATTAACAATTCTATAAAGTATTTTGATGTTTGCACATGTTAATTATTAATGCTTAATTATTGATAAAGGCAGTTTTGATTTATATGTGGAAATATAAAATTAAAACTCATGAACCTTATTTTCAGCTGCTTCATTTGCAAAGTCTTGTAATATTTTCTTATTGATATCATAAAGGTGGCACCTAAATAGTTTTGGCATAGCTAAAGTAGAGTGTTATCTTTAAAAAAATTGGAATGGTAGAAAAGTATTATAATGAATTGTGGCCATGGAGATAATTACACCATGTCAGGAAGTTAATCCTTTTATTTGAGGCTGAATGAAGAAGCCTCAGTTCTATACCAAGACAAATCCGCAATGATATTTTTCCACGTTTCCTTTTCATTAGATGAATGAAAGCTAGTTTGTTATACAACATGAAATGAAATGGAATCTTAGGGAGTGATATCCATTCAGTTTATCACTTCTGAAATAAGGCAGATGGCATCAGAGGAATTCAAGTTCCAGAATGATGTGATGTGATTTGAAGTTTGTGTATATTAAACTCCTGTTAAAAGTTAAATATAAAATTTTTGACAAATTGTTGAATGATTATTATAATGTGTTCTACCTCTAAACCCCACTGAAATAAAAGAATCAGCTTTTTAAACAGTTTAGTTTTCCCCATAGAGGGAAGAAATGTTGTCTCAGTTGCACTGATGAAATAAATCTTTGCCAATATAGTAACACCTCGCTATTGCTGGAACCTGCTGCTTGCAGAACTTTTATGGTGCTCAGATAACTTATAAGTTACTCTGGATGTAAAAGCCAGTATGACCCAGCATTTCTTTTACAAAGCTAACAAAAGATTTCTCAAAGTTTGCAATACCTAAATTTTACAATCCATCTGGTGGTGACGCTGTCTATCCCACATTTTTCTAGTTTAATTAATTATTAAAGCTGATTTGTGAAAAATGCTGGAAAATGTTTATATCTTGGTTCTTTTCATCACTGTTTTTTGTGTTTATTTCCTGTGCCTGCCTCTCCTTCCCTCCCTCCCTCCCTCCCTCCCTCTCTCTCAATTTTCAGATCCCTTCTATCTCTATATTTTCTTTCAGTTTCTACAAAGTATATTTAAAAATTCAGTACTTCGAAATATAATCAAATGGCAGTTAGTTTCTTGCAAAGGTATAGCAGCTTGTTTCAAATTGGGCAAACCTTTGGTACTTTCTGTGGGCTAATAATTTCAGATCATTTCTCACCTGAAAAATTGATTCAGGTATGTATTCTTGTCAAGAGGCCTGATGAAATAGCTTGTTTTTCAAACCTTTTTTATGTTTTCCTCACATGGTACTAAAATGCAGGATCATTAATACAGTGTTTCCTAATAACTTTTACCAAGTTTTGAGAGTCGTTAAGTGGACAAAATAAATAAAACTGTTTCTAATTTTTTTTGACATTTTGTCTTTTTTTTTGATATTTTGTCAGAGCTTAATGTGAATATGATTAATAGTAATGAATATGATAAACAGTAATGTCCGCTCCAACAAAAAATATGAAAAAAACTAGTATTTGTATGAAGAATTCCAAAACCATCTCTAATAATATTATCGAGTAAAAATACTAGTTGAATAAATAGAAATTCTTGTATGTTCTACACTACAGGAATGTCACAAATTTTATCAGGCAAAAAGTTCTGGTCCAATTCAGACTTTGAAGAAAGCAGTCAGAATTGTTATCTTGATCTAATCTTCCTCATTTTAAAGCCCTTTCTAATTATAGATTCCATAATTACCAACAATATTAGAGTTGTTGTCTCTATCCAGGCATACTTTATATGCCACACTTATCCAACCTTGGCTGATTCTAGAAAACTAAGCAGAATTGGATCCGTACTTTGAATGAAAGACAACCAAGAATGACAGGGCAGTAGGACAGATTGGGAAGTTGACAAACAAGTTTAAATATAAGAAGGCAGTGGCAAACTATTTCTATATTCTTGTTGCGAAAAATACACGGAAATGGCAATGAATTCACCAGGAGTTAACAATAACCAAGGGGATTACCATATTTCTTACCATATACTCGAGAGCAGTGCAGTATGGAAGCTTCCTCTGGATTATAACTGTTGAGTCCTTCGCGGGAATGTAAGACACGAGAAGCAGTTGTAGTTCTCAGTTTTCTTTATTCTGCGTTCAGCTTACAAGTAGATGGCTTCAGCAGCTCCCAAAACCTCCCAGCTTCTTATATAGACATTTCCCGGGTCAATGCGATACTTTTCCCGCGCCAGCACCCGCGCATGCGCACGGCGCTGGCGACAGCCTGTCTGGTCCCGGGCAGCTTTGCACCTGCCCGGGACCGCCTGCAAACGCCCCGAGCCGTTTGCAAGGCTCGGGACATAACAATAACTGTCAGCCTCACTGCGTAGACCAAACCATAAGAAGGCTAAAACTACTATTACTAATATTGACTATAGTAATATAATTTTGCAAGTTTGACTGTGCTGTACTCCCTTTTCCTCTGAAAAGCACAGAATGTGAATTAGGGAGGTGTCACCTAAGTTACTTGCCGATACTTCTTGTTTTGGGCTTAACTGGTGTTTTTTCCCTTATCATTTTGATAATGGATTTGGTCTATTTCTATTACAGTCATCTTTCTTACTCTCTGCAGTAACCAAAGGTTTCGGGTAATAAAAAGAAAAGGGGAAAGAGATTCTGTGTATTTTCAACATGAAAGCCAAATTCATGTTATTAAGGATGCATAGTGTAAGTCTGTCACTGTGTTACTACCAATAATGCATAGGGATACCTTTTTTCTCTATAAAGAGAGTTATTGAAAAAGGTCATTGGTGTCACTGTGGTATTTCAGAACTGCAATTTGTTGTTAAAGTTGCACTTAAAAATAGTTCCCTGTTTTCCACTATGAAATAACTGGCAAAAAAATATAGACTATATTATTCCCTGAAGAAATCAAGGGAATTATCTTGTTAGAGTTGGCTGAAAAATGGAATTTGAAATATTAGTTATTGAAGTCCATTTTGCATTTGCACCTTGTAAATTGATTTACTCAGGTTCCACAAATTAGCATAAATAGATTTGCTGATTCTAATTATTATCAATGACACAATAGTCTACCTTAATTCCGTTTGTTTGATGTACTTTATTTAAAAATTACTTTTGAAAATTGAAATGCCCGGCAACATTGTTTAAAAATAAATGATGCCATTTGGGGAAATCCAGGTTTGGCTGTGATGAAGAAGGCCTGTCTTGTGAAACAAGCTAGGATTGATTTGATCCTGTGGATCCTGAGGAAGTGGACAGGTTGCTGCGTACTGTAGCTCTACCCTGCCCAATCTGGCTAGTGAAATAAGCAGTTGTAAATGCATCCTTAAGTAAACCATTGCTTGCTTTCCTGCCTTCCACCTAAGAAGTCATATGACCCTCTCTGAAAAAAGCCCAGCTTATCTCAACTATCTTGGATAATTACCAACCTACTCCTGTTGAGATGATAGCAGGGTTGCAGTTCCAAGGAACCCTGGAAGAAATGGATATCTGGACTCTTGGCAGTTGGGATGCAGGCCTGTGAATGAGACAGAAACTACATTGGTCGCTCAGCCAGCATGCATGGCTGAGGAATTCTGGGAGTTCAAGTCCACAAGTCATAAAAGGGCCAAGTTTGAAGACCCCTGCTCTAGTTGATGACCTTTATTGAACCAGGATAGGAAAGATACAGTCAAGGTTCTCCTTGATCTCTCAGTTGCCTTCAACACCATAGGACAGGGAGGCTTCTAGGCCAGCTGTGAGGGTTGAAAGTGGAAGACACTGTTTTGCAGTGGGAGTTTTTTTCCTGAGAGTGAGGGAGGTGAAAGAAGTTTCATCTGCACTGCCACAGGACTAAGGAGATTATCCATTGGCATGTGGAGGAAGATACTTAGATCTATATCTGCTGTAGCAAGTACTGATATCTTTGCTATGTGAACTGGAGCAAGTGTAATGTAAAACAAAATAAGTTGCAACACCACATTTCTTTTCGTTAAAATGATTTATCGTGTGATCTTCTCACTAATATAATTAATGAATTACAACTTTATTTATTTATTCATTTATTTTTCAAATTTTTGAATAGCCCGTCTCCTTCAGAGAGGGACTCTTAACATATGGTAAGAAAAGAAAAACTTTAAAAGTTTTTTCTTAATGTTGCATGGATGGGGGGGGGAACATACTAGAAATTAATTAACTGAGTCATTTAAAAAAAATAATGTCATAGTTAAACTGACTTCTTTATTTTTAGGAGCTTTTGTCTACGGATCCCAGTGCAAGTCCATTGGAAAAAACAGCTGTAACAATTTGATAATCACCAGCAGTCCAATGGTTGTTCAGAGGCTGGGACCTCTATCTCCTTCGGCTCAGCAGGTCTCAACAGCATGCAGCCAAATCGGCCCTAGTTTACAGAGGGCTATGAATATGTCAGATCCAGATATACCATCCGATACAAGGTCTGGCATTCTGGTTTTGTTTTCTTTAATAATATAGCAAGGATTGTCATATCTGCATCATCCAAATAGTGTTTTATGTCATTCAGTGTAGAATTATCTTTCCTGGTCCATACCACTTAACACTGTATTGCAATCAAGAATCAATGAAACCACCATATTCTCATTCTTATAGCATTTTGAATTTATCACTAATAATTAGTTTTGTACATGCCATTGATTATTCTGAGTTTACTTCCATGATACTGGAATTCTGGGCTACAGTAATATTAGTGAGCTTTAAAGTAAATGAAAGAAAAACGTTAAATAAACTTAAGCAAATATACATGGCGATGCTAGTAGTTAAATTTCTAGTAAATAAATGTAGTAAGCTGATTAATTTATTATTTAAATGTTATATATAAAGCAGTGATGTCTAATCTTTTATGGCAAAGATCTGTGGTTGAGGGTAGGTGGCCTGTGAAATGAATGATTCTATAACCAAAATTGGCAGAATCTTTTTTTACTTTTTTCATATTTTATGGGGAAGGCATATGATGCTGGTGCTGGCGCTGACGCCGACGGCATTAGAAGTTGGTTTTAGCAATAGGTAAAGAGCAGGGAACTGCAGATAAAAAGCTTGACGGACTATTTCCATTACTGGTCTTTCATGAAGGCCTAATGTTCCTCAGAAGATGCTTTCGAGATGTACACAGGACTTCCAGTGTGGTGAAAGGCTAAATTCTTATGGTAACACAGTACTGGATATCTCACAGCTGTGTTAGTGCTCATTTGAATATGCAAAGATCAAGATTTAAAGATTTAATTCTGATTATCAAGAATAAGTAACTGAGCTGTGTATGCTAGTTGTTCCACATACAGATAGTCCTCGACCTATGATCAAAATTGAGCCCAAAATTTCCATTGTCAAATGAGTCATTTGTTAAGTGAATTTTGTCCTATTTTACGACCTTTCTTGCCACGTTTGTTAAGTGAATCACTGCAGTTGTTAAGTTAGTATCTGAAATTAACTGAATCTGGCTTTCCCATTGACTTTGCTTGTCAGAAGGTTGCAAAAGGTGATCACATAGTCCCAAAACACTGCAACCATCATAAACATTAGCCAGTTGCCAGGCATTCAAATTTTGATCACGTGACACGGGGATGATGCAATGGTTCTAAGCATGAAAAACGGTCATAAGTCACTTTTTTCACTTTTTTAACTTTGAATGGTCACTAAATGAATTGTTCTAAGTCTAAGGCTACCTGTAATTGCCAAGATCTAGGATTCAATTGCTAAGATTACATTGTTCTTTCTTTTCTGATCTTTACTACAGATCCCTCATGTCACGAGAATCTTTGGCGTCCACAACGTTGAGCCTTTCAGAAAGCCAGTCAATACAAAGTGTCAAACAAGAGTGGTTTCACGGTTATAGAGTTTATCCTTCTCTTCCCTCCAACTCGAGTTCACAAAATAGCAGTCACTTCGGTGATGTCACAAATGCTACATCGGGGATATCCATGTCCAACAACTTTTCTACTTCATTGCCATCTTACTTGCTCAGTATGGAAAACAACCATCCACCTTATTCTAGCCCTCACCATTCCTCAGCCAGATCTCATTCCGCAAAAAAGAGAGCGCTGTCTCTGTCCCCTTTGTCTGATGGCATTGGGATTGACTTCAATACGATCATCCGCACCTCCCCTACTTCTCTAGTTGCCTATATAAATGGTTCAAGAACATCTCCGTGCAACATCTCTCCTCAGCCTGAAGTTTATGGGCATTTCTTAGGAATAAAGGGAAGTTGCATCCCTCAGACTTGCTCTATACCAAATCCTCAAAAAAGGCTTCTTATGGCTAATTGCAATGCTACCCCTCCAGACTACAGTGAAAATGGAAATAGTGAATACCAGCGCATGCAACAGTTGGAGCAAAGCAATCTGCAGCCGTTGATCACAAATAATATGATGGTTCAACAAGGTACATGTTTAGTAGAGAGCCAACCTATGGGCTTTGTGAAGGGTGGACATGGGGATATTTTTTCTGGAAATGCAAATGGTGTTCCCTCTGCTTCTTCACTGGCTCCCCCTGTGCTTCCTCCTCCACATGGTCCACCGCCTCCCTATCACGCACATCAGCACGCGCTCATCAACCATTCCCGTCCACTTTCCTTGCCTGCATCTATCCAGAACTGTTTTTTAGATGAAGACAGTGAACTCGAAGATTTCAGTGGCAAGCACTGCTGTCGTTGGATAGACTGCAGTGCTTCCTACGATCAGCAAGAAGAACTTGTGCGACATATAGAAAAAATTCACATTGACCAGAGGAAAGGGGAAGATTTCACTTGTTTCTGGGCTGGGTGCCCTCGAAGATACAAATCATTTAACGCCCGTTACAAATTGCTTATCCATATGAGAGTGCATTCGGGGGAGAAGCCAAACAAATGTACGGTAAGTTTAAAATGGTGTTGATCACACTCAAAAGATCCACGAATCTTCATTTTTCAATGCTATGCTGGTGTTTTCTTATGAAAATATCTCGATAAAAAGGGAAATGGGATTTGTTTATATTAATTCAGGAAGATAAGTAAATAAATGGAAATGTGAAATGGTATGAATGGGGAAAATGCTATGTTTTAAACTGAGCTCAGTGAGACAAATCATTCATCTTCTGTTTATGGGTGCTTAAAAATTTGTTTTGGTTTAAAAAGTTGCTCAGTGAAATAGGCGAATTAGGAAAAAGAATGGTTTGATCTTTTGGGGGGGCACAGTATCATATTTGTATAACATATGCTTAAACCCTTGTTCCCCTAAAATAGATCCAAATCAATTACTGCCTTTCTGTGAATAGTAGGATTTGCATATCACGGTTACCCATCTCAGATACAGAATTTTGAATATATGTAAGCTGTTTTCAGATCTTCTAATAAATGGCAGGTTCCTGGAGGAAAACCTTTTTTCCCAAGTAGATGGTGAACTATATTTCTGGGTGATTTAAAGTGCAGCAAATAGCCAGATATTAAATATATTATTATTATTATTTTACTTGCTTTCAAGCACCAAAGTTTCTTGGATTGTTTTTGTTTAACATTTTAACTGTCTGCCTACAAAGGACTTTCTGATTGAACTAGCTCACAATGTAAAAATAAAATGTAGTACTATATAAAATGAAATATTTTGAAAATCATGCAGGATATTTGGTGAGGTAATTGTGGCCTAGCACATGTAGGAGGTGAGAAGGAAGTATTCTAGATATATTTGAACCTATCTATTCACATTTCATAAAAAACAGTACATTGTTTAATCACCCTCTTTATATTTTAATTTTCAAATATTTACTTACTATCAGTACATTTTTAAAATGTGGATTATTTTTGAAGTGTTGTTACTTTTATATATAACCATAATCAACTGATTTCTAATGCTTTACAAAATCTAATACCATTACTGACTTCATAATATCACTGAGGGTATTAAATGATAACTTACAGTTCTGAGATAATATAAATGGAAAATTAAATATCATAAGATGTCCCAAGATGCAAAATATACATTATTCTTGTAAACTATACATTCAGTGTGGCTGATTCAGTTGCATATATTTAGTAGTACTAAACAAAGCAAATGGTTTTATTAAATTATTGAGCTTATCATTTGCTATAAAAGTACTTCCTGCTTCAGAAAGGAGTAGGATGGTGAGAAATGTGAAAAATGTCCATGTTGTGTTTTTTCCTTCACTTCCAAGAAAGAGGAAGAGAAGGGATGGTTACACAAATCCTTTTGATCGATAGTTGCATATTCTTTAGAAGATCGCCTCACACTTAAACAACAATAACTTAGTTTATTTAAATAACAGAAATATATAAATGGATTACACTCCATAGTTTTGTGGGGGTTTTTTGCTAATAGAAGATCTTTTTTTCTTGTTCTTTTGAGTTTTTGGACTTTTCGTTGCAGCATAATATATTGGCTCATCCTTCTCTTGTTTACTGATTAGAATCACATTGGCTGGAACTGCTTATATTTACTTATTGCAAGATGAGAAGCCAGGGGCCAAGAGAATCTAATAAGAAGTAAGAAAAAGAACTCTGGATTCTCTAACATTGTTTTAAAATTCAATGCCACAATTTGCAATTCAAAACCTCTCTGTATCATATTTTTGTTCTTGTGCAAATGTCATATTTAGTACTTTTATTCCATTTAAGCAAGTCATTGTGTAAACATTTTTACAATCAATTATGGCTTCATTATCCTAGGTGTGGATTAAAGTACAGGTAGTCCTTGGCTTATGTCCATTCATTCAAAGTTACAGTTGCATTGAAAAAAAAAATGGACATACAGCTGGTCCCAAAGTAGCACATGTCACAAGAGTCCCATGCTCACATGACTGTAAGTCAGGCACTTGGGTGCCCAACTTGCAAATATGTTGCAGTGGGCCTCTCACACGATCAGCATTTGTGACCTTCTGTGGTAGCTTCCCACGCAAAGTCAAGAAGGAAGCTGGTCAGGGAAGGTCACAGGTTGCTTCATTAAGTACCTCCTGCCACTTTTTCTCCTACCCACAGAATCCGGTCACACCTATGTTGGTTTCATGAGGTCTCCTCAAACTCATCATGTCCTCTGCTGGTCTTCCCAAGACTTTCCCTAGCATCCCAAGACGCACACATGACTTCTCCCGACTCTCCCCCAGCCTCCCTGATCCATGCAGAGTCTCTGCCAGCATCCCGCAGCCTTCCCAGACCCATGTGCAGCTTCCCCCAATCCCTCCCGGCGCCCTTAATGCTCCTTACCTGGGATTCCTGCTTCTTCCTGCTAAATGATCTGTGTGTTCTGATGGCAATTGTCATTAAACAATGGGATCACATGGCATCACACTATATGATGGCATTGGTTAGTGACAGCAATCATGGTCCCAATTGTTGTTGTAATCTGAGGATTACCTTTAGTTTGAATAAATTTATACAACTGCCACCATCAAAAGAGTGACTAATAGTAGAGCATTATGTACACTTATATAGCAGTGTACATTAAAATAAATGGTTGGACAAAGAGATTTTCAAAATGAATATGAACAACTTTTAGCATACCGTACTTTAAAAGATTGAAATATTTACCAATAGCTGTCATTTGTCAGTATTTTTCCATTTTTGAGATTATGAACGAGTGAGAATTCTGCAGTGTCTATTGACGGAATGAGGTTTAGATTGAAGAGCAAGTGTAGATATAGTGCATAGTGATTTATTATGTATTTGTTATCATCATTGTTTCTCTTACTTTCTCTCAGACATGCCAAAGGAAAGAGTGGGGACTGATCAATTGCTAGTTTAAGGATTAAAAGGTATACACAGGGTTGAATAATTTGCAGATTTGTTAGAGAATAATCTAAATTGGGAAACATTTACTCAGAAGAAACAACCTATATAGTGCCATAAAAAGAACCACCTACACATAATAAGAGAGCCAGTTTGGTACAGGGATAAAAGGCAGTGACTTAGAAACTGTGAGTTCTAGTCCTGCCTTAGATATGAAGCCAGCTGGATGACTTTGAGGAAGTCCCTCTGTCTGAGCCTTTGAAAGGAGGGCTGGGAAACCCCTTCCAAAAATCTTGCCAAGAAAATTGCGGGGACCAGTGGGGGCAGTTGTCAGGAGTGCACACTGGCTCAAAGGTACAACATAAATAAAATACACATAATAAACCAAGATAACAGTAAAGAAACAATGACTGGCAATGTGTATATCATCTGATCTCTTGCCTTCATTTTATAGTTCCTATGATAAGGCAAAATCATTCTGACATACAGTTTTTGGAGAGATAAGTACCAACCTCTGATATTTCATTATTTTAACATTATGATTCTTTTCCAGTGTGGGGCAATTAAGTTGGCTGACTGTATTTATTTACATGATTAAATCTCAAGCATAAAAATACTTAAAGGAACTTAGTCTCTGTTTCATTTTACGAGCTAGAATAATAATTGCCCAACACTGGAAAACTCTAGATAATGTAACAACTGATTAAGGCATCTTAAATGGCTACATTAGAAAACAACCATAATGTTAAAATAATGAAATATCAGAGGCAGGAAATACAGGTCTATCGAATTCAGATAGATTTTGTAATTTATGTCAATAGCAATTGACTATAATGTAATATTTTATATAAATGATAAATTTACATATGTACAGTAAATCTCTCTTTAAAGACTTCAGATTTTTGTGTGCTTGCTGTATATTTTTTTCTTTATGCAGCTTGGATTTATGTTATTTAGTTAACTTGATAATGCTAATCATAATTCAATAAAATATTCTCACATCTGGTATAGGTTATTGCTCAAATGCTATTTTTAGCAGCAAGCTAAAAATAATGAAGGGCAAAACAGCCACTTTGGGGGCATTTTTAGCAAAAACAAGCTAGCACAGAGGAATGAGATAAATGTCTACTATATACACAGAGGAATGAGATAAATGTCTACTATATTTTTCTGATAAGAAATAGATGTGAATGATCTTATACTATGAAGGAAATGTGTGGTTTGCCCTGTAATGCTCCCTTAAAAACATTTTCTCCACTTTTCCTTTGTTGTTATATTGTGGCTTTCTTTTCTTTCTAAAATGATGATTTCAATTATTCCATCAGTTTAAAATTATACATCCTTTTGTGCGTAGTATAGAAACCACTTTTTTCTATAAGCTTTCAACGGATAAATATCTTGTACAGGAAATATTATTAATTTTATCCAGTCTGCCTTTCCTTTTGTGGGACCAATATGGTAATAATTTTCTTGTCTAATATTTTCCTAGTTGCATTGTAGAATGCATTAAGAACAAACCACTAAGCAAACAAACTTATCTGAACCAACAATGGAATATCATTTAATGCTAATTAGGATTCATGACATAATGGAAGGACAGAGCTGCTTTTCTTTTGTGAAAGTATGAAAGGGTTGTCTAGTGCAATACATTATCTCTTTCCTGCCACCCTCTAATAATTTAGGGGCATTTATATAACTTTTAGTCTTAAGAATTCCAAGTTCTGCTCTGGTAGATCTGTTACATGCTGGTACTTGCTTTATATGTGCATTTGAGAACATCCTGTTATTGCAGCCTGAGTTGTTCATTTATTTCCAACTCCCTTGAAAAAGAATGTATAGATTTGTATAGATTTAGCCCAAAGTCTGACAATACTACTCTGAATCTAATGAAGCATGGAACTCCAGTATAATGAAGTTCACAGAAGACTTTGCTGAAATTAATGGTCATAAATAATATTTGCACAAATAAACAAAACAATGTTTGTTACTTTTAAAATGAATATTGTTTCCAGGTACCATTATTTTTTTGGGTACAAAATAAAGGTAGGGCAGGCTTTTTCTATGACACTAAAATGTGTAGTCTATGTTAATTCTCTGTCATCCACGTCATGGTTGTCCCAAAGGTGCTTTTTCAAGAGGCAAGTGAACTTTCTTGTTGCTTTGAAGACGATTCACTTCTCATCCAAGACGTTTCTCATGTGAAACAGAGCTGAAGAAGCTTCTTGGATGAGAAGTGAAACGTCTTCAAAGCAAATAAGAAAGTCCAGTTGTCTCTTGAAAAAGCACCTTTGGGATAAAATGTGTAGTACATTTTACTCTAAAGTAATATTGTTTAAATTTCAATAGAAAAAGAGAAAAAAGAATAGGGTTGCTGTATATGTTGCAAACATTCAAACAACCATTAGACTAGTAGTTCTCAACCTTCCTAATGCCGTGATCCCCAACCATGTGGTCGTAAGTCGAGGACTACCTGTATTTCCCTGCAGGCGGGGCAGGAGGAGGCGCGTACGCTCCGCCTCTCCTGCAGCTGGAGCGCATGCTGGGCAGGCCGAGGGTGCATGCAAGCCGTCGCCCAGCAACTGCCTCGGCCCGGCCGAGGCGTAGCTGGCAAGCAGCAGCAACGGCACAGGCCGACCACCGGCTGGGCTACCAGCTGGCCCAGACCAAGGGAGGTAAGCCACCCGCCAGGCCCCACGTGTGCTAGCAACCCTCCTTGCGCCCGCTGCTGCCCCGCTAGCCTTACCTTGGCCACCACACATTTGGTGCAGCGGCAGGCAGGCCCAGGCGCTCCTGGGTGGCCATGGCACGTGGCAGCGAAGGGGCAGGCTGGCCATCGACTGGGCCACCAGCTGGCCCAGCCCAAGGGAGGTAAGCCACCAGCCAGGCCCCACCCACGCCAGCAACCCTCCTTGCACCCGCCGGCCTCCCACCTCCCACCCCTGGCCCTCTTTTACTTACATTTAGTAGTTGCTCAGCAGGGAGGGGTGGAAACGTCCAGAAAGCTCGCCTTAGCTGCAGACAACTTGCAGCACCGTTTGCAGACTGAGATTTTTGGCGGGCTCAGCAGGGCAGAGACAGCCTGGACAATTCCTATTGGCTTTCGAAAGCCAATAGAATTAGACTCTATTCAAGAGAGTCTATTCTATTGGCTTTCGAAAGCCAATAGATTCTATTGGCTTTCGAACGCCAATAGAATAGAGTCTCTTGAATAGAGTCTATTCTATTGGCTTTCAAAAGCCAATAGAATAAGAGGGAGTAGCACAGCTAAGGAAAAGAGGAAAAAAATGGCGGACTGCATTGTTTGGCGACCCCCGTGAAATGGTCGTTCGACCCCAAAAGGGGTCGCAACCCACAGCACGAGAGAACCACTGCATTAGACAGTAGCAAAGCATTTTCTGTATCTCTTTGCTGCCATCTAATGGTCTTAGGAAGTTTTTCAGCCCAGATATAGTAGTCATAAAAAAGAAGTAACTTATTAGGCATCTTGTTGTTACAGGGATACATCAAGGAGAATATCAGAGGTCAGGAACTTATTGAATAACTAGAGAACAAAAGGAATGACCAGAATCCAATGGGGATAGTAAAGATTAAGTAACTTTGCTTTTATTAAGTAAAGATTAAGTCAAAATACAAAATTGAGGATTCAGAGAACACAATACAGAAAATGAGCACACTTTAGGAAAAAGAAATTCAGGCAACACAAATAATAAACAGCATAAATATATAGGAACAAGTATTGTCCAAGCACAACATATTCATAACATGACAGAACTGCATGAAGGCATTTATCTTTCTAATTTTTCACTTGTGATTGTGACTGTTCAGTTTTCAATATTGCTTTTAAATCTGCCATATTCAAAATGAATGAATTCAGAACTTTGATTTCATCCTCCACTGGTCACATAGATACTCTGTTCTTAATATCTATGTTATTATTATCAATAAAATAATTTTCTCTTGATTTGGATTCTTAGTTAGATCTTACTTGATGGGCTGTGGGTATATTTATGTTTCCCATAGTTGATGAGAATACAGGTAATCGTCAGTTTATAATAGTTCATTTAGTGACTGTTCAAAGTTAAAACGGCACTGAAAATGTGACTTATAATCGTTTTTCACACTTACGACCTTTGTAGCTTCCCCATGATCATGTGATCAAAATTCAAATGATTGGCAACTGACTCCTATTTAACACCATTGCTGTGTCCCAAGGTCATGTGATCACCTTTTGCAACCTTTTGACATACAAAACCAATGGGGAAATCAGATTCACTTAACAACTGGGTTACTAACTTATCAACTGCAGTGATTCACTTAACAACTGTGGCAAGAAAGGTCATAAAATGGGGCAAAACTCACTTAACAAATGTCTCACTTAACAACACAAATTTTGAGCTCAGTTGTGGTCGTAAGTCAAGGTACATGTACAGGTACTCCTTGAGACATGATTGGTTACTTAAAGGCTGTTTGAAGTTATGACAGACCCCCGAAAAACTACTTTCGACCCTGTTTCAATGTTACAGTCGCTGCGCAACCCCCTGCCTCTCTCCCCCCATCTTGCCCCACCAGGATCCTGCAAGGCTTGGGCCTACTCCCCACATGCTGTCACCCATTGCAAACTTATTTTTTAATATTTTATGGAAGGAGGTCAGGCCATGTGTTCCTGCCCTATGTTGCTGCCTCCTGTCATTTTCAGCACACCCGCAATTCTGCAGTACAATTTTATCTTGAGAACTACCTGCAATTTTAAAAAAAGAGTTGTTTTACATGAATTGGACCAAATTGGCTGGATAGCATCTTTGCCTAGTTAGATTTTTCAAATTGTCAATTTCACAAGCATCATCTGGTGCTGCTGAGCTGGAGGTGGAAGCATAAAGCTTTGCAGCATTTACATGTTACCCAGATTGCTTTGGATCTCGTCCAGAAAGCTGTTCAAGATAGCACATCTGCCATTGTAGTAATAAGATGTTGTACGTATTATTTCTTTAATATTTTTGTCCATAGTAGAGAAAAAACAATAAAAGGCCTTTTTTGAGTCTGTGCAGCACTGCTGCTCCTGCTTATGCCAAAGTCAATAACATTATTTGTATTACTTGCTTCCATTGAACAGTGGGTAAATAGCAATCACATTGGTTATAAGAATGCCTTAATAAGCCCATTTATTTTAAGGGTGATTAATTACTGTTAAAAAATCTCATAGCAATTTTAGCTATACAAACAGTTTAAGTTATCCATTAAAAAAAAGAAGGTATTGTGATTGCCCCAATAGAGTTGAATGTACAACAAAGACATGCCAGTGCTTTTAAATAATGGAATTCATAGTAATTGTTATAGCTGTGGCTATTGTGTGCCAAGCAGCTAATTACAATGATTGAATAAAGGAATGTGCCAAATAGAAAAATAGATGCATAATACTGGATATTGTTATTACACCTGATATAAGGGTAATATTCAGGTTGGAACAAGGACCCATTTCTTACTTTCTTGCTGCATTATCACTGCCAATGAGACCACTTATATATATATTTATATTTAAAAGCAGAGCCAAGGTTAGAGTATTCTGGCTTATATTTCACAAGAAGCATCATCATGTGGTATACACAGCTCAATTAAAATTATCTTATTCTTCCTACCAGAACAAGCAATTAGAGCAGGGGTGTCAAACTCAATTTCACTGAGGGCCACATCAGCATTGCGATTGCCCTTGGGGGGCTGGGTGGGTGTGGCCAGAGTGGGTGCAGCCTACTGAGTGGGCGTGGATGGAGTGGGTGTGGCCTACTAAGTGGGCATGGCCAGTTCTACATCATTCGTGTCAAGGATGCCTGTGGGGGCCCGGGCAGGAGTGGGACAGATCTGTGGGTCTCTGGCAGAAGTGGGTGGGACTGGGGCAAGTGCCAAGATGGCCACCACAAAATTGTACATTGGCTCCCAGCGGGCCAGGGCCAAGACAGCGGGGGGCGTTCTCTCACTGTTTCCAGGATGGCTTCGCGGGCCACATGAAACCACTTCGCGGGCTGCATCCGGTCCCCGGGCCTTGTGTTTGACATGTCTGAATTAACATCTGGATGAGGATTAGCCTGAACACTACCTAGAAAGGGCTTCTCAGTGGGTGAATTTAAGACTTCCAAAATGTTTAAATGGGGCTTCTTTCTTTTCTTCCTTTCAATCTGCTTCATTTTCCTCTTCTGTTGTGCTGGTTCTGCTGTTATGAAGGATAGGAATGTGTTTTTGTGGTGCAGTTCTGTGGGTGAGAGTAGTTTGTGCCTGATAAGGTATGATGACTGATTCATACTGATGGATAATTTTATTTTATAAATATGGTTCCTTTTTTCGATTATTAATTCACTTAATATAAATGTATTTTTATTCTGTTGTTTTCTTTATATAGCAATTGATCTAGATACACACACACACACACACCTACACATATTTATATATTTGATTTTTATTCTATTTCATACGTATACATAAATGCACACATTTATTGGAAGGAGAGATCTCCAGGTTTGCTTTCAGCTGAAGCTGGTAACCCAAGGTGACAAGGTAGGAAAACTTGCATTGTATACCAATTTTATTGCATTTATTTCCATATACGTTTCATCTTGATTGGAATGGGGGTGGAGAATTATTTCGGAGCCATGGTGGCACAGTGGTTGGAATGCTGTATTGTAGGCTAACTCTACTCACTGCCAGGAGTTCAGTCCTGACCGGTTCAAGGTTGACTCAGGCTTCCATACTTCCAAGGTTGGTAAAATAAGGACCCAGATTGTTGGGGGCAATATGCTGACTCTGTAAACCACTTAGAGAGGGCTGTAAAGCACTATGAAGTGATATATAAGTCTAAGTACTATTTCTATTAGTACGGTCTTCTTTTTCAATAAATAGAACTATTCCAAAAATGCTTTTTTTCCTATCTACCTTCATGTGCATGGAAGGAGCCATCTATTATTGTTTTGTGAGAAGAATGAGTTTACATGTTCCTTTCTGAAGTTACCACTGAGGAGATAGAAATGTTATTTCTGTCTTCATTTACAATTTTCTGAGTAACATACTGTTACTTTTTCTAGTTCTTTTTTCATTTTCTCAGTTCTTGTAGGTTTAAATATTTGTAAAGTGCTTCAAAATCTATTCAGGGAAATCGAAATGATGAAAGAAATAGAGGCATTCATCATAGAGTTTATCCTTTTTTTATATAAATGTTGTCTATCTTCACCAAAGAGAAGCACTGTTATCTTGAACTGCATCTGTGGTGAAGATTTCAGTGCATTAATGTTTCCACTTCCGTTTTGGCTTGCCAGAGCATCCGAATAGCTTGGATGGCATTCTTTCAGAACTGACAGATAATAAATAAAATTGTGTTTCATAATCAAAAACAAGTTATTAGGTTATTCCAGATACACAGCAGGAGGTTTTAAGACAATAGATATGAAAGATTGGAGCAAGGTACAGGCTTCAGATAGAATAAGAGAAAATAGACAAAGATTACATGTTAGGAATAAAAAATAGCCTAAAACCAAACACAGAAGGATTTCTGCAGATATTAACAAAATATCATTAAATTGTTTAAATGATTGTTCCTCTTAAATGCTTCTTTTTTAATCAAGAAAGCAGTTGATTCTCCCATATCTGTATGACATAAGAAGACCCTAATGAGAAACTGCATGTTTTTTCTACAGAGCACTTCTTTATATTAAGCTCGTGTATTTAACAGTAAAGACATATTACCATATGAATGACATCTAAAATTAGTTTTGTGTTTTTCCACATGAATAATGAATAAAGTTTTTAAGGTTAGCCATACCCTGATTATGATGAGTAGGCCAGTTTTAATTGCATAACATATTTTAGGAGCCAACAAGGTATTAATTACAGCTCTGAATCAACAGAGAGAGAAGGCTGTGGGGGAACAAGAAAAGGAAGGGATTGAAAAACACACACTCCAATTCTAACGAACAAGATATTTTTATATTCTGTTGTGCAAATGTAAATATAAATTACTTTTCATATACGCAACAGCATCTGAAGAATCTGTGGAACATGAAAACAACATCAGAGAATGTCTACTTGGAGAAGCCTTTGAGACAATCTTTTTGAATGATTCTTTTTTTCTGTGTCTGGAGAATAAAAATTGTCAACTGCATTAAGTGAAAGTGTAAGGAATTGACAAGAAGGTGAGAATGAGAGATGGAGATTGGTAAAGGGTGGGATCTAGAGTTTTCTTCACTGTTGAGAGAGTATTCATATATGCAAAGATGGAGACTGGTAACCAGTGAAGAAAAACTCTGGATCCCACCCTTTACCATTCTCCATCTTTCATTCTCGCTTTCCTGTCAATTCCTTCAAAAAAATTATTTGTTTATTTGTTTGTTTATACATACATACATACATACATACATACATACATATTTTAGTGTGATTTCATTGAATTTAATACTGAAACAGTCCTGGTTGTCCCATTTGACTATTCTGTTACAAAGGAGACAGAGATATTGTTACTACGTTGGTTCTCCTGAATTTCTCAGGAGCCCTATTAGAATATTGCTGAAGCAACATGGTGGGTTCAAAATTTAAGCAATATATTGAGCAATTCCATTCGTACCAACAAGATCACGGTTAGAGAACTGCAGTGTAAGACTTAATTGACAATTGCTTTGAAGAACCCTCCCTGAATCTCGTAGTGTTTGATAACATCCATTGTTCCTTTCTAGAGAAGACTCAAGAAAATAGTATTAAATAAATCCTAAAGGAAAAGGATTGTCTGGATGCTGTTCAGTCAGGATTCAGGCCTTGACATAGGACAGAAACAGGTGACATAATATCTGGATTTTGATACGAGAAGTTTGCCCATCTTGGTTCTCTTGCTGGATTTCATTAGCTACTAGAATGCTTGAAAAATTTGGAAGTTGAGGACATCATCCTTTGGAGGTTCCATTCCTATCCAGGTGAGTTATTTGTCAGGGCTGGCCACAATCCCAAAACTGGGAGCTGTAAGGGTCTTGATTCTCTTTCCCATGTCATTTAACATCTACAGGAAATCAGATGGTCAGATGTCATAATTATATACAAAAGATGATATACACTTACACATTGCCAACCTGGGCTGAGCCAAAGATACCATAGATGTCTTGAAATGATGCCTAGAGTGTGAGGATCTGAATAGGAAAAGCAAGTTCAGATTAAAGCCTCCAAGAAGAGTAAGCATCTAGGCAACCTCATAGCAGAAGTCCCTGTAATTATTCTTGAGTGGGTCATATGCCTACAAAAAAGAGTTGGATCATGACTTAATGGTCTTCATTGATTCTCAGCTCCTTCTGAAATCCTGTCACACTAAAATATCTTGGTAATAAATACTTATGTCCTTTTTAAATTAGTTTTCTATTGTTACATTTCATTAGTGCTTGATAAACATCGTGTTATCTGGGTTACTTTTTATTTTGCTTAGTAATGCAAATTATATTCCTAGTCTCTACACAGTTTTTCCAGCCATTGATAAAATAAATTCCACGTTTGAAAATATTCTGTATCTTCTTTCTCTTTCATCCTCAGAAGGAGTCTGTCCATTTTAGCACAGTCCAATATCTTCTTAATTATCTCTTCATCTGTTTCTTCTTTCTTCCAGCGCTGAGCAAATACAATCTTCGCTGCTGTCAATACGTGCATTGTTAGATATACACTTTGTTTATCAAGTTTTACAGGTATTATACCTAATAAGAAAAATTCAGGTTTAAAATTTATGTTTCTCTAACATCTTGTCTAACCAAGTGTGTACTTTAACCAAAAATTTCTTTGCTTTACTGCAAGTCCACCACAGATGGTAATACGTGCCCGATTTTTGGTTATATTTCCAACATTTACTAGACATGTTTATAAACATTTTTGCTAATCTAACTGGTGGTAAGTGCTATCTATAAAACATTTTATAATAAGTTCTCTTTATAAGAAGTTGCCATTGTCAATTTATAATTTCTTTCCCACAGATTTTGCCATTTCTCTAATTCTATATTATATCCAAAGTTTTTTGCCCATTGTGTCATTGTTTCTTTAACTTGTTCATCTTCCATTTTCAAATTTAATAAATTATATAATTTCTTGATCAGTTTTTCATCAGAGGTCAGCAATATCTGATCAAACATTGTCTGGTCTTTATAAAAACCATACATTTTAAGATCTCTATCATATCTAGATTACAATTGCACTTGAAGCCACCATGATCAATATTTATATGTTACTTATATGTAAGGGTATAGGTCTATACATATGTTGTATATAGTATGTTTTAAATATGTGTTACGTATGTGTACACTTTGAGAGCAAGCAACTAAATTTCATTTTTAATATGTGATGTGCCCACAGGGAAAAATGACAATAAAGATTATCTAATCTAATCTAATCATACTTCAATACCCTGGTATTCAACTCTTCTTTAGATTTTAAATTCCCTTCAATGTCCAAAATAACCTTATATGTCCAAATTTTCTCAAATTTCAATAGATAAGGGTGAATGAACACTTCCATTGTTGAGAGCCATCCTGGGATTTTCCAGTATATTTTGGCTTTTATCTTTTCCCAAACAAGAAGTAATGAGTTTCTAACATAGTGATTTTGAAACTATCTATGAACTTAATTCTTCTCATATCATAAGAATGCATGTCATCCAAGTTGTAAATCATGTCCTTCTAAGTATAACAGTTTTTTTTATTTCTAAGGCTTTTAGCCATACTTATGTCCTGATCGTCATCCAGTCTGCCTATTGTAACACAGTCTATCTAGGACAGCTTTTGGAGATAACCAAGAAGTTGCAAGTGATACAGGATCAGAGGCAAGGCTACTGACAGGGCTAACTAGTCATTCTAGAAGTATACTGTTATTGAAGTTGTTGCATTGGGCCTGATTCAAATTGTTGGTCACTAATTTAAAGCTCTTTGTGACATAGCACCAGTTATATCAGGCAATGCCTGATCTAGTTTGGACATTTAAAGTAACCTGCTGAGCTTTCTCCTTCCTTTCAAAGTTCATGAGGCTTTCTTGGTGATAGCCTCACTTCTGGGACACTTTACTTATAGAGATACAGACAGACTTATAGAGGTACAGACAAATCCACATGGATAGAGGTGGCTTTTAAATCTTTTTAAATAGACAAGGGGATATGTACATCTCTTATGCATTTATAGGATAACCTCCAGGTTTTGATTGCTGTTTATGTTGCTTCTGTAAAATGAAATTAGTTTAATTATTCTGTATTATCTTATTTCAAGATTTGTGGTTAGATTGTTGATTGCTCATTTAATTGTTTTTATTATGTAGTATTTTGTTCTTTCATACATTGGTCTGAGCTCTTTTTAGAGGAAAAGTAGTATAGAAAAGAAACAAAACCATCATCATCATTATTTCATAGCAGGTTTCCTAAACTCCAAATGTTGAGTTTGTTGAGATAGAAATTGTTGGAGAGAGGACAATATATGCACTTTGAGTTACTGAAGGAAATACAGATCTAATTAAAATACATATATAGTTTATATAGGTTTAAACAATGCTTTATATGACCCTAATATACAAACAAATAGGTAACTAGATTCATATAAAAATATAGTATAATTTATAAGTAGCCAAAACACAAGTAGACATTTAAAGTGACTTAACTTTATTCACTGAAGATTTTGAGATAATCTTATTAGGTGACCATCTCTTCCTAGTAATGGCATTGTTAATATTAATTTTATAATATTAATTACATTATAAGCGAACCAAAACTGTTCAAGAATTTTCTTTTTTGTCTGAAATCCCTTATCAACAAATCCCATATTTCTGATGCCAGAAAAACACTTTGTACAATTTGTTTCATATTATTAGTTCATATGAACTCTACTATTCAGCACACATTCAAATCAAATAAAAAAATCAAATCAAATCTTTATTGCTGTCATAGACTAACATAATGAGAGAGCAGATGTTCATAGTATCATATAGGAGCTGATTATTATTAAACTACGGATATAGTTAAGCTTGACATTTGAGATTGGCTATTTTAAAAGGGGAACTGAAAATCAATAGGATCCCTGGTGTTGGTGAAAACATAAGATCAGTGACCTTTTAAGGTGTTTCTATAACAAGGTCCAAAGTAACTTCAGCAAATTTTACTGTGGGAAAATGCATTTTGATATATGTTTCCCATGGCATGCATCCAGTATGGGAGTAATAATAAGACAAATTAGGAAATTATTTATAAGGCAGTGGAGCTGCTGGTTTGCAGAATTTGCCATTTGATTTGGAAAAACTATGTAAACTAAGAGTTCTTTAATTGACAAGTCAACAACATAATGGTGTGCCAATTTAGTGGAGAGTAGTATTCAAGGGGAGTAATCTTACGTAACGAACTTCAGAATAGTTCCAGTTTAAAGAATTACATCTATAGAAGTTAGATCTCTCAGTTTTTTTTTAGTTTTTTTTTACAAAATTAGATCAGTTCCCCTAAAGCCTCTCCAGATGGTTACACATCTACATCACAATCATTTTCACTTTTCCTTCACTTCTCTTGCAAGCAGTGGAAGAAAAAGAAAGGAGGGAGAAAGTCATTTTGGAAATATGTGTTATACCTACCCCTTTCTGCTGTATTTATTCTTTTCCATGAATTGTTCTCTAATATGTTCATTTTGGGCGTACAAGGGCAATTCGGAAATAAACCTCCATTTGGTTATCAATGACACACTCACAGATACAGAATTTTATTATACATAGTAGAAGACTACAACATTACATTACTTTTTGACATAATTGCCATTCAAATTGAGGCAACAACTTACAAGGTTTGAAAATCCTTAGTAGTAGTCGCTTGGCACCAAATCTGGGCTATAGGGGAGGTGATCAAAAACATCTCAAAGGAACTGCTTCAGAAGTTCTTGGGTGCATCTAGCAGCGTGCAGGCGAGCATTATCGTGAACCAACACCACACACTGGAAGTGGTGCCATAGAAAATCCTGCCAAATGTGAAGATGCCAAAGGAGTACTGCTAGTGAAGTTCATGGAGCGTGGTTCGACCATCAATTCAGAAGTCTACTGTGAAACGTTATGAAAATTCAGACGAACCTTCCATAACAAGCGTCGGGGCATGCCTACTTCCAGTGTGGTGTTGGTTGCATACAAGTAGTTTTCAACTTACAACAGTTTGTTTAAGGATCTTTCAAAGTTACAACGGCACTGAAAAAAGTGGCTTATAGACATTTTTCACATGACCATTGCAACATCCCTGTGGTCACATTATCAAAATTTGTATGCTTGGCTACTGACTCACATTTATGATAATCGCCGTGTCCCAGGATCATGCGATCCCCTTTTGCAACCTTCTGACAAGCCAAGTCAATCAAGAAGCCAGATTCACTTAACAGTCTTAATACTAAGTGAATAACTGCAGTGATTCGCTTAACAACTGTGACAAGAAAGGTCGTAAAATGGGGCAAAACCCACTTAACAAATATCTCACTTAGCAACAAAAATTTGGGGCTCAATTGTCATAAGTCGTGGACTCCCTGTATTGTTTTCACACTATTGGAGATGGTGTATCACCACTAGAAATACAATTCTTGGATTTGTTTGTATGTAAAAAAAAAATTAAAACTACTTTCAAAAGGTCAGTTTAATATATTTGTGTGCTCTTATGTTTCAGTATACATCACTACCTTGGCAAAGAATAATATTGAGTTATCAATCCCCCTATTGCAAGCACAAGTAGAAGAGTTATTAGAAATGTTATTTATTTTTTAAAACTGCTTTGGACTGCTTCTTATTTATCTTGTTATTACACTTAATTTTATATATTGGGAATACAGCAGAAGTGAAAAGAAAATAATATACTAAAATATTTTCGTTATCTCAGAATACTATGCAAGCTTGATCAAAATTAATCATCACAGGACTTTTGCATCAGTGAGTATGCTTAAAATGACTGTATTAGGATGAAATCTTAAAACTAAGAAAATTAAAGTTATTTTGCATTTGAAGTTGAATCTGATTATTTGAATTATATACATATTTTCCTATTGTTTTTTATTTTGTAAATGTTGAAACTGTCTGATCTTGCTTTTATGCTTTTATAAATCAATTATTTTTTCAGTAATTGAAAATATTTGAGCAATCAAGGTTTTCTTAGGGTAATCATGATTACTGTAACCTTAAAATGTCAAGAATATATTTTAATATAACATCATAAATAATAGCACACTAACATAAACAGCATAATAATCCCAATCTAGTTTTTTAAACCAGCATCATAACTTTTTATTCAAAATATGCTGGGCCTACCTATCACGAAGGAGCAAATATATGCAATTCTTTATATGTATGGCTGCCTAATATGCTCCAGAAATATTTCGATATTACATTTATCTCATGTCTTTCTCCAAGGAACTAATGAACATTTAGTTAAGAAAAATTTAGCATGTAAATATCTTACTGACACAAAAGAGATTACATATTGATACTGCATACTGTAGTTGTACTATGAAATTCACAGAGCCTGTTTTTCAGATGACAGACTGGGAAGAATGGCACTATACATTTAAGAGCATTTCAAACAAAATTAAGCAGATAGCAGTTCATGATCGCTGGCACATCATTCAGAAAAACAGCAACCAGAATCTTGGAGTAGGTGGCAGCTGCCCACAAATTGAGAAGAAGCTTTATATTGATTCCCCCAAATCTTGTTGGGCTAGGTTTTGTGACCTTTTCCCAAAAGTGTATTGATGTTTAGCAAAGACTTGGAGTAGTGCTACCTGTGTTTCCCTGAGAATAAGACCGGGTTTATTTATTTTTTTGCCTCCAAAAGAGGCACCAGGTCTTATTTTCAGGGGGTGTCTTTTGTACTCAACTCTGGCACTGACAGCCCCATCCAGCCGGCCCACTTCTTCTGACCGAAGGAGCAGTTTCATTCTGCAGCTGCATTCCAGCCTGCATTTTGCAGTCAGGCCTTTCTGGAAGGCCTATGCAGCTGAGTACCCAGCTATGGATTCAATCCATAGCTCGGTTCTCGGCTGCAGTGGCCTTCCAGAAAGGCCTGTGACTGAGAAATACAGGCCTGGCTGCAGAAGACGCCACAGAAGAAGTGGGCTAGCAAGGAGAGGCCTGGCTGCAAGGTGAGTGGGTGCGGGGTGTGTGGGCAGTTCCACCCCCCACCCCCACCCTAGCTTTGATTTTTACGTATGCACCTCACCTCAAAACTAGGGCTTAATTTTGGGGTGGGGCTTATATTAAGCCCACCCTCAAAAATCAAGCTAGGGCTTATTTTCGGGGTAGACCTTACTTTCGGGGAAACGATATTAGCAGTTTGGAAAGGCAAGGAGGCAACAGCTCTGTTGGCAGAAGTGATGTCGTACTGGGCTGCTACATGACTTGTCTCAGGCAACAGTGATCAGAATATCAAAAATTTTGAAAAGAAGGGTTCTAAATGTTCTGATTGGTTACATGGATTGACCGACTTACGACCATGATTGAGTCCCACATTTCTGTTGCTAAGTGAGGCAGTTAAATAAGTTTTGCCCCATTTTACAATCTCTCGCCATAATTGTTAAGTGAATCACTGCAGTTGTTAAGTTGGTAATATAATTATTAAATGAATCTGTCTTCCCCATTGACTTTGCTTGTCAGAAGGTCACAAAAGAAAATCACACGACCCAGGGACACTGCAACCATCATAAATACAGGCCAGTCGGCAAGTGGCCAAACTTTAATCACATGACCATGAGGATGCTTCAACGGTCTTAAATGTGAAAAACAAAAATCACTTTTTTCAGTGCCACTGTAACTTTGAATGGTCACTAAACAAACTGTTGTAAGTTGAGGAATACCTGTATTCACTGTCTTTTGTTTAAGAATTTAAAAATATCTGATATCTTAAAAATGTGCAGAGTAACTGTGTTTAAGCAAATATTTGTAAGGCATTTCTAATCTCTGGTATGGATTTATTTGTCAGTAGTTTGCAAAGTAGGAAAGAGTTACACCATAGATAATAGCCAATTTAAGGAAACCATTACATTTTTCTGTTCTGACTCAGTCTAAGTTCACAATGTTGCAAAACACGAATAGATTTCTAGAAAAACCGCTAGAGGTTAATAATTTTCTAGCACTCTGTTTTGTTGTACTTTATTACTCTAGAAGTAAGCCAAAACTGCATCACATTATACTTGGATGTTCAAATCTAAAGAAAAACTATTATAATTTATGCAGTAGTTTAGGAAGCTGAATTAAGTTAATTAAACAGATTGAATGGAGAGGAAAAGGAAGGAGAAGGTATAAAAGTAATCCAATTGGCCACTACAATTTAGGAATTCTCTCACATACTTAATTGTATGTATCATTAATATATTTTTCCCTGTAGACAGTAAATACATTCTGCAAAATAGTATAAATTCCAAGATTTTACAATTTTTTTCTGGCATATTTTTATTTAAATTATGAAACAATGCTTTGAAAGAACAATGCTTTAGAATAATCATTTTGACAACATAATTGCAGACTAGGAAAATGATATGACTTTAGAAGTTCATATATATTTGTAAGTATATGCAAGTATATAATTAGTTTTATAGTAAAGCAATCTAATGTAAAGCATGTCAGATCAGATTTTTTTCAAAAAATAAAAAAATTATACCAGTAATACCGCTGAATATCATTTTCTAAAGTTGCTATAGAGATATTCCACTTTAAATCTTTATATGTACATTTTCTTCTAAGCAACTTAATGACTGAATTGATTTGAGCTGTGATATGAGTTTTCTCATTTTTCTTTGGGGCTGGGGAAGAAAAGGAAGGAGAAGATATAAAAGTAATCCAATTGGCCACTACGATTTAAGAAAAATCAGTGCTCTAGCCCATCCCCCATCCCACTTTCTTTGCTTCCTTAATGGATTTGAGAGAAAAAATAAAAAATCGGGACTATGTGTGGTAGAAGCAGAGCTGTTCCTATAACTGCTCCCAAACAATGTGAGAGGAGTATGTTGCAAGATTCTGTTGTACTGTGTGTCTGTGTGTGTCTGTGTTTGTGCGCACGCATGCATGTAGACAGGTACTGGACAACTGGACAATCAACTATACATTGTAGTAGACCAGTGGTTCTCAACCTGTGGGTCGGGACCCCATTTGGGGTCGAACGACCATTTCACGGGGGTTGCCAAACAACGCAGTCTGCCATTTTTTTCCCCTTTTCCTTAGCTGTGCTACTCCCTTTTATTCTATTGGCTTTTGAAAGCCATAGAATAGACTCTCTTGAATAGAGTCTAATTCTATTGGCTTTCAAAAGCCAATAGGAATTGTCCAGGCTGTCTCTGCCCTGCTGAGCCCGCCAAAAGTCCCATTCTGCAAACAGTGCTGCACCAGTTGAGTAGTCCTCGACTTACGACCGATTGGGGGTCGCGGCATTAAAAAGGTTGAGAATCACTGTAGTAGACCAAGGCAGCAGTGATGCCAAATGACAGCAACATCAGGAAGGAGTATGAGAAGCTGAAGAAGTACCAGGCTTGAAGGAGGAACTGGAGAGGATGTAGAAAGTAAAGACCAATGTGATTTCTGCAGTGATAGGAGCATTTGGGTCTGTGACATCTAAGACTCTTTTAACAGGTCATAGGAACGACATCAGGGCTCTCCAGAAGAGTGCAGTTCTAGGAACAGCTAAGATATGTGCTGAACTCTCAATTTCTGGCTGAGAACCTGAGATCGAGGAACATACCTACTACCGATAGGAGTGACAAGAGAATTTTATATATAGTGACTGCTTGGACAAATCCCTGCAGTTTTCTTGGCAAAATTTCAGGAATGGTTTACCTTAAGGCTAAGAGAGAGGGACTGGCCCAAAGTCACCAAGCTGGCTTCATGATTACCATGGAAGTAGAACTTACAATCTCCTGATTTCTAGCCTGATGCCTTAACTACTACACCTGTCTCTCTTATCTTCTATCAGGAGGTAATGAAAGGGGAAATGGCATATCCCTTAATGTTAGCTTGTCCCTTGGTGAAATTATATTCTCAGTATTTCTTTCAGAATAGTGCTTAATTTGAAAGTTAATTGGTTCAGTTTGTGAAGACCTTTGAAAATCCTACAGTGTCACCTAAGGTAATATGTGAGACACTTTCCTATCACTTTTTGATGCAGCCATTGTAATTTTGCAGACAGTTCTTTACAGTTTAGTGAATTTGGTAAATGACAATGGTGTTGAAAGAGCTGGAACAACAGTGATTCATATAATGAGAGGTTTTCATGTGTGTCAATAGCAAGAATTTTTATTATGTGGTGACACGTTGTGCAATTCTTTCTGAAAAAGCATGAGAAGAAACAGTCATTTAAGGGATAGCACTTTTGAAATGCCTAACCTAAAAAATGACTGGGTATTGCTCACCCCAGAAAGAATGCCCTTGCTTAATGGATTATTCTTCTATCTCCATGATTTACTATTGAAAATCTTGGAGCATTCCCAGTTTCATAGTCTTGATTCATTAAAATATTAAATGTCATATAAGTGAGCAAATTACTCTTTAACTTGGGAAAATATGGCATGTTGGCTGGAGAACAACATAATTCTACAATTATTTATCACTGTCAAGGAAAAGAAAAAGACATATTTTCCTATTAGGGATATATTTACTTACTTTCTATAGTCTGCTTTTCGGGAGTGAAAGGTGAAGTACTCTGTCCTCTAGGTTTCTTCACAATAACTTTGTGATACATTTTGCTGAGAGACAGCACCTGGATTAAAGGGACTCACTGACTTCTTTGGTAAGTTTGATCTTAAACTGGGATCCCATAATTATAGTCCAAAATATTTCATCCCACCCCACCTGTATGCCCAAGCTCTTTTCACTTAATGTAATCTTAAGAATACTTACCGGTAAATGAGGGTGGGATAATGGCAACATCCTGCTGGCAATCTACTTTACTAGTTGGTAGTTTTTATCATTATTTGGGCTTTAAAAATAGATACGTGAGTGGCAAAGATGTCGGCATCAAGAATATATTAAGTTTGTGGGGTCCCTGGTACTCTCTGAACTTGTTTGTTTGCTTGCAGATGTTTCATTACCTGATTAGATAGCATCATCAGTGTGTGTGAGTGTGGAGTATTTTCCCTGTTAAATGCAGCAGCTTATGTTGGTGGAGGGTTTTCTCCTTGGCAGTTCCTTGATTTGAGTATTGTTTTCTGCTTGATTGTTTGTCTGGTGTTAATCTTTGC
Organism: Crotalus tigris; assembly: GCF_016545835.1. NCBI lineage: Eukaryota > Metazoa > Chordata > Lepidosauria > Squamata > Viperidae > Crotalus > Crotalus tigris. Next base: position 501,025 of record NW_024097700.1, read on the forward strand.
TTATCTGGGACTTGATTGCTAAGAAAAATGTGTCCTGGTCTTTTTTGTTTCCTTCTTAGCTTTTTTATTATCTCTTTTGAATCATGTGTAAATGTGTTTTATCTCTATGTGTCTATTGATGGCTGATTTGTTTGAATGCCAAGCTTCCAGGAATTCCCTGTGTGGTTTTCTTAAGGACCTCGGCATCTTGAAGAAGGCACAAACTCACATGTTAAATTCTTCAGATTTAGTAACATCTAAAAAGACCTGTGGAGTACTAAATATTCAGGAATTTTTGGATTTCAAATAGAATTAACAAGAGGCACATGTATGTAGAATACACTTGTTTTTCTCTCTATACAGTATTAGCACATGTACAGATAAAATAAGGAGAAAAGCAAGAGAGGATAGACATTCATAGTTCCATCAATCCTATAAAATGTTTTCCTCCTTTCTTATCTTTCTCATCTCAAATCATACCTCAACTCATCTCAAATTTCCCAGTTTTAGGTTCTAGTTGTGTCTGCAAGGCTTTGTTACTTAATTACATCTACTTGATTATATTTAAAAGCTGAATCAAAAGAGCAGGGTTTAGTTCCACTTTCTCTAAGCTACAGAACTTTGGCAAGCAAGTGTAAGTCAAAAGAAAGATCAATAACATTCTTTGTTTATATAATGTCACTATTTTGGAGCTTTTAGTATTTTGAAAGGGGAGTTGGGATGAATACCAAAAATAAGCAGATTACTCACTGTTCAAAACAACATGCTACTTCTAAAGCTTGAGATATAGTCTGTGGAATAGCCTAGTATTTCCTAAAGGCAAGGATTTTTTATTTTTATTTTTTAAAAACACATGCAATGCAGCTCATTATACATTAGGTTCAGGGTAACCATCTCTTCAAATATTGAAATATGTTCAGGGTACTGACTCACGGTCAGATGATGATGGTATTACAATGATTTTGAACAACCAAAGAGACAACAAAGAACCTTAAAAACCAGAATAGAAAAGAGTAGTTTTTGTTGTCTCATATAATAATCTCAGTCTCATCTAAGGAGAGAAATAATAACGTTTATAAGTGAATCACCGCAGTTATTAAGAGAATCAGGTGATTGTTAGGCAAATCCAGCTTCCCCCATTGATTTTGCTTGCTGGACGTTGGCCGGGAAGGTTGCAATGGTGATCACATGACTCTGAGACCCTGTAGCCATTGTATACATGTTGGTGTGCCTAGCATCCAAATTTTGATTACATGTGGGATGCTGCGACGGTCATAAATGTTAACACCACTCATTGGTCCTCAGTGCCATTTTAATGTTGAACCCTTGCTAAACGGATGATTGTTAAATCGTAGACTACCTGTACAATTGTTTTTATCCATTCATGAAATTTTAAAATGGTCTACTTTTATTACAGTATATGTATTGTTGTTTTAAAGACTCAACCCGCACCACCACAAACTGTTAGAGGCAGAGCAACTCCTGGGGAAAAGAATTCTAGTTTGGAAATGTCCTATTGTTGTTTTTTCTTTTCTCCATTTACAAATAAATATAAAAGCATGGCAACAGCAAGAATTAAAGTGTGCTGTTCTAATAATGAACATATAACCAAAGCCAATTTGAGAGAGTTTTGCTTCAGTCAACAGTTATCTAGCCAATGAAATAAGGTCCAATTGACATGACAGTTTTTAATAGTGCAGATGCCACGTTTGCAACATGCGTTCCATTAAAAGGAACTGTACAAGAGTACAAAGTTGTCATCAGGAAATAGAAAGGTGTTGTGAACAAAACAGTAAACTTATGGTGCATTCCCATTTGGAATATTGCATACTGTTGTGGTTGTTTCACCACAATTTGGATGGGTAAGGTACAGAATAAGTAATTAAAAGTTAGTACATCTTCCAGACAAGGAAGAAGAAAAAAAAATACACAATAGATGTACAAAGCATAATGACATAACACTGTGGAACTTCAAGTTTAGGAAGAGTAAAACTTCTCTTTATTCTTCAAATTGAATCACTAATGCAGCTGGCTGAAGCAAATTTAAAAACAAGAATCAGAGTACAGTGAACTGATAAGAGTATATATAGCTAACTCCAAAATGCAGATTAGCTATGGGCATAGGTGAGATCTTAGTTCTCCCTAAATGTCATATCTTAAAAGTTCTATCCGTTATTTGAATTATTTTTCCATTGTTTTGTGGAATAACAGAACTTCCAGATTATTTTATTTTTCAGTGGAAAAACTAAATGACAGCATCTTCCCTTACATAATGCAGCTTTCTGGTCTTTCCTCTTTAACTTACTACTCTTGATAATTCTTGAAAAACCTATCAATTGGAGGATTCTCTATAATGCCCCTGAGGCCATTTTAGTTTTGCAAAATCTTTGACTTCATCTCTGTCTTCAGACCAAAATCTTGCACATTTAAAGTACAAAAAACAATTTTAATGATAAACTTCCATCCTGCCCCTAAAGACTTCCAAAGATGGCATTCTGCAGCTTGGAGGAGCTCTACTATATTTTAGGAATAACATTATTCCTTTTAATTAGTTGTATTCCGACTGTAGTTGTTTTAGAATGTTTATCTATTATGCTGGACTTTGTGGAAGAAAGAGATGATCTGTCACCAAATTAATTTATAAATCGGGGGCTTTTAAGATAAAAAGTCTGAATCAGAATTTGTTATTAATCAGAACTGTATTTTATGTAGTAAAAGTTCATCTTAAAAATAGATAATTTCTTTCAGATATTTTCTTTAACTAGGATAAGTGCCAAGAACTGATAACAGATAAAATTACTTCAGTCATATAACTTTTATTTCAGTATTACACACAGGCTATTCAGCCTCTGTAGAAGTGACTTGCTAATTTTCCCTTTTAATGTAAGCAAAATATTAAAGACTTTCCAATATTTTGTTTTCTTTTTAGAGAACATTAACTTTGCCTATTTTCAGTTTTCAAATTAGTTGTTCCTAATGTTCCTGATCCATCACTTCCATTCAGTTAATGGAAGTGAATTGATGCTAATGGGTAATTTAATTTCATCTGGAGAATTTGAAATTGCCTCAGTAAATTCCTATATTTCCTTTCACTTTTCTACAGCTTTGTTCTACTTTATAATACTACAAATGTGAAATGTAAGCTTTCATTTAGTTGCAGCTTTTACATACTTTAAAAGTATTACTAAAACCTTTTCAGATCTTTCTTTTAACTTAGCTTTTTTTGTTTGAATTCCGTCCTAAGTGTTCTAATATTTCTGTTACTGGAAAAAACAGCTTCTCCAAAAGATTTGCTTGTATTAAGTGAGTTCTTGAGAGTGATGAATCTGCTATATACTATCAAAAATGTCACTTTTCATCAATTACATTAATGTAGTAAAGTATTTTGAGTTGCACAATATTTTTTGGATGAGACATGCATTCCTGATAAAAAGTAGATTTCAGGTAACCCATCAGTCTTTCATAATTATTGTTTCATATATCATGGAAAAATATTTTAGGGAAAATCAATTATACAATTATTAAAGGAGAAGAAATTGACTTTTTAAAAAGCTATGATTTAAAAATATTTTATTTATTTCTCATTGATAGAATTTCTCTAAGAGGTAAGGAAATAAATTTCTAAATAAATAGCATTTAGAAAAATGCAATACAAATCAAATAATGGCATATCACATTTACATTTTTATATGAAACAATTCACAGAATTTTCTGCTAAGAATATAGAGCAGTGGTTCTCAACCTTTCTAATGCCGTGACCCCATAATACAGTTCCCCATGTTGTGGTGACCCCCAAGTGGGTGTGGCCACCAATAAGAGGGAGTAGGACAGCTAGGGAAAAGGGAAAAAAATGGCAGACAGCGTGGTTTGGCGACCCCCGTGAAATGGTCATTTGACCCCAAATGGGATCCCGACCCACAGGTTGAGAACCACTGATATAGAGGGTACACTTTACTTTGATTTTAGCCATAGAGTTTTTTCTCATTTTAAAATCAGTATATGATAATGATGATTTACTCTTAACTGAACAAAATTTGAAATTGTGAACTCCATTATCCCTTTATCTTCACTGCAGTGTGGTTGTGAGGCGATAGAAGTTTTATTATTACAACTGAACACATATCAATAAATTACGTTTCATTTTTATATCTGACTAATGCCTTTGTGTCAGAGAGTGGGGTTTTCGAGGTGGAATGATAAACTCAAGTTTTTGTTTAAACTGAAACTTAAATCACAGTTTCATCTTCTTTGTCCTTAATAATTTTATTTAAAGATAGATATCCAAGGGATGTTGTGACAAACATTTTTAAAAAGTCAAAATTTGCTTTGTAACCATTTGTTTGCCATGCCATTTTCGGTATCTCCCCAAAAGGAAGAAAAAAAGGGAAGGCAGAAGAGCCAGAAACTCAGTTCACCATGTTCACATACTGATAAGCTAAGGTTTCTTCTACATCTGAACTAGGCCACATTCATGATATCCATTTCAAACAAATATATTCTCTACAATCTAATATCTACCCAGAATTAGAATAATTATCCAGAATGCATATATAAGCTGTTTTTTATTTTTATTTTAACCTTCATTTTGCCATTTTGGAAGCTGCTTAGGAAACACCTAAGCTTCGTTTAATAGGTTGTAAATTGTAGTTCTAAATGAATAAAGGAATCTACTTCCATTAATATAGTCTTTGAATAATCAGTCTCATTATTTTTAGTTGCAGAATTAAATCCATTATTTCCTTTATAAAATTGAATGTTTGTTAATTCTTTATATGAATTCTCAAGTAAAAACTATTAATATTTAAGATACTCTATGTAAATCGGTTTAGCCCTTCAACTCTATTGAATACCAGACATAAATGAATCACGCAAGCTAATTGAAAGTCATTGAAAATCATTAAATAAACATGAAAGTGGGACATAAAGTTTATCTAATCAAAGATAAGATACACAATACTGAAATTTGTAGATATTTTGGACTAGGAACTTGAAAGTTTTGTTATACAAGAAAAAATTGTTTCACATAGCTAAATACTTTGTATTTTGTGTACAAAGACAAAAACCTAAATAAAAATTAATGACTAGTGACCTTCCATTCACAGCCTGTTGGATTCTAACTTTGGTCCCTTTAGCTCAGTGGTTCTCAACCTTTTTAATGCCGCGACCCCCAACCGGTCATAAGTCGAGGATTACTCAACCGGTCATAAGTCGAGGACTACTCGTGCAGCACCGTTTGCAGAATGGGACTTTTGGCGGGCTCAGCAGGGCAGAGACAGCCTGGACAATTCCTATTGGCTTTTGAAAGCCAATAGAATTAGACTCTATTCAAGAGTCTTTCAAAAGCCAATAGAATAAAAGGCAGTAGCATAGCTAAGGAAAAGGGGGGGAAATGGTGGACTGCGTTGTTTGGCGACCCCCGTGAAATGGTCATTCGACCCCAAATGGGGTCCCGACCCACAGGTTGAGAACCACTGCTTTAGCTTGTTTGGATGTATTCTATAAATATAAATATTATTTTGCAAAAGTTCCTAAACAAATAAAACATACAAAACCTTCACTCTTAAAATGGACTATTTAACTGCCAATAGAACAGACAGATTGGATTCCTCTGCACTTTGGTAGCCCTGTCAACTCAATATGACCTGGTAGTTGGGTTGGATCAGAGACTATTTAAGAAGTTTGGGAATACATGGGAAGGTACATGAAGGTGAAGGGGAAAAGGACTCGTATTGAGTGAGCAAGAGTCCCAGATTCTGTTTTTTTAATATATTTGTTATTTCAACATTAATTTGATTTAGTATATAACAACTCTTACATGTAACAGGAAAAGAAATAGGTTAAATTTCCAATCCTGCCTTTAACTTGTGAAATAGGGTTTTATTAACTTGAAGTTTGCCAAGATGTTTGGCAGTCTGTGTTGTTGAGGAGAGGGAAGAAAAGCAAAACTTTGTGTCATGGAAATACAAGACAGAAGGAGATAATTAAGATGGAGCATAATCTTTGGGAATTCCATACAGTATAGTTTTGTGTTCTTTCCCCATGTGCACATTTCTTCCTTTGCTTTTCAATTGTTTCTTAGCAAGTCTTCCAAAATGTTAAAAGATTACCAAAATAGATAAACAATGAACGAATCAAATGTTTTTGAATACATCTTGGCAGATCAAGAAGAAGCTTTGGCTCAATACTGCTGCTGTAGTCTGATGAGGCATTACTAACAATGTGGTTGAGTGCTATGCTGAATAGTTGGGTGCTAACATAGATCATTTTTCATTGTCTCAAAAGCAATGCCATCCCGATCATTCGCCATCACAGGAAATACCAAGTGATCTTCATCTAGTAATATTACAGAGAGCCATGATATATGATGCATTCAGAAACTCATTATGATTGACAGAAAGAGACCTTGACTAGTCACTCTCTTTTCAGCCCAACTCACCTTATGGGGGTACTTGTTGTGGGGAAAATAAGGGAAAGGAGGTGTGTTTGATATGTTCACCACCTTGAATTATTTTGTAAAAATAATGTGGGAAGGAAGGAAGGAAATAAAAAAGAAAGGAAAGAAAGAAAGAAAGAAAGAAAGAAAAAAGAAAAAGAAAGAAGAAAGAAAAAAAGAAAGAAAGAAAGAGAAAAAAAGAAAGAAAGAAAAAGTCATACAATCACACTGATCAGGCGATTCTATATTTTAGAGGGTACTTTTTCTGGAGAATAACTATATTTAAATGTATTTACTTAAACGGCATATTGCAAAGGTGCTGTTGAAAAGATAACTTGACTTCCTTGGTTATTTCCTTGAAAATGTTTTGCGCCTCATCCAAGAAGCTTCTTCAGTTCTTCAGTATCTTTGGGACTACCATGATCTAAATGACTGAGAATCTCCTTAGGCTTCCATAGCATATCTTCATCAGCAAATTCAGACAATATTAATGAGTACCAGTGAATACATTGTATGTGTTTGAATTATTTTAAAGCTACTGCTTGTGCGTGTGGGTATTGTGTATGGGTTTTTTGGGGGGAGATGAGATCTGAATTATGGGTACACTGACATTTTCATCACTTTTTTAAAAAAGAGCTCTGAACCATACTGAAATTGTGTGTGTGTGTGTGTGTGTGTGTGTGTGAGAGAGAGAGAGAGAGAGAGAGAGAGAGAGAGAGAGAGAGAGAGAGAGAATGAAACTAGTTTACTGAAATTAAAATGTACCTGGCAGCTAGTATGCCTCTCCAAAGAGTGCTTCGTGTCCTTTTTTTGCTTTTTGACCCAGGTAACTTCATTGATACAATTGCCTCCTTTTTATAAGGTCAGAAGTCTACTGAAAACCATACATGAAAACATGCTAAGAGACATTGATCTGTCATTTACATCCTTCTTATGCAACTGTTTAGCTTGAATTTGTGCTGCTGTCAGAGGCAATAAGGGTCAGCAGTTGTGGTGACAAATTGGTTTTGACAAGCTTAATGACCTCAGGAAGAAAAGTCTGCCGCCTTGATAGCAAGTACAGAATAATTGGTTAGCTCAGCCAAACGGGGAATGTGTTAAAAATTCCAAATTCTCTTTGGCAAGTCAATTTTACCATTCAGCAGAGGTGAGGTAGAAGGTTACAACCAGCATTTTTAAGCATACAAAAGTATCCACAGTCTTTTTTTCCAAGCCAGTCTATTTTATCTGGTAAGACATCGAGAAGCACAATCAAAGCTTTCAATCAACAATCATGGGATAAAGTTAAGCAGATTGTAATGAAGAAATTAGCTGTATGAATAGCACTTAGAATTATGATCATTTGAAAATTGTCAGAGATTTCTGCATGCTAGTGAAAATGTTCTTTTAATCTTAAATTTTAAAACTGACAACATGATATATAAAAGTAAATTATCTATATGTGAAAGATAGCAGCAGATCTACATTTAATCTATTCATCTGTAATCTGCTACTATAGCTTTAGAATATAAGAAAAATAGATGTAAGCAGCACAAAAGTATATAATATTAGTTAGTCTTTTTAAAGCAATTATTTGTTGTTTTCAAAGGGATAGAGTTGTGGTAATGCGACCTCTTTCTTTTCATAGAGTTAATTCAAAGCAAGACTGCAATGATTAATCTATCTGTTAGTTACAAGCAAACATTTTTTTTCTACTCTGTTTCATTGGAACAAGGAGTTGGGCACCTCATGGTGGATCTGTACTACTGCTAAAGAAAACGTATTTGTTTTAAATCTCTCAATAGAAAAAGCAGCTTATAATATATGAGAACGTTGTCTTATTAAACATGAGTTTAGGATACTATTCCGAATAATGAAAGCTGTCATCTGCTGGTGAACAAAATTAAGCCAAATGAAAGTTTCTTTTTCCGTTTTGTTTTTTGCATATAATAGCAAAATATGGTCTCAGATTTGAAAAGGACCTCTAGTATATTTCTAGATTATATTCTTACTTGTAGAATACAAGTAATAATTCTTTTCTGAACAAAAAAACCTAATTGGAAAAAGCTGAGGCGGCTAAGCAAAAAAAGAAAAAAAAAAGAAGAATAGAAAATGTTTAGTAAGCAACAAAGTACATATTAAAATTTCACAACACATTTGCATATGATTTACTTGAAGAGTGAAAAGTAGAAACTTCTGGGACTCCCACTGACTGAAATACTGATTGAACATTGAAATAAAACTTCCTTGCATTTTCTTTTAATTCAGTTATTCTTTCTGGCCATCATTTTCTCAAATCAAATGTCCTGCTTTATTGCACTTCACACTAAGCAAAAAAAAAAAAAGAATTAAAAATAACTGCAATAATGAAAGAAAACTGCCTACATTCTAAATATTAGGCTATATTTATTCAATCTCTTTCAACTGAATGAATGTGAGAGTGCTTCTGATGAAAATGCAGAATGTTTCCCACAATGGATTATTACATAAAAGGAAAAGGTGTGAAATGCTAATATAGTTGAATCAAATAATAGCATCATGTAGAGAGCCACCTGTTCAGTGTTGAATTCCTTCTCAGAAAAAAATGAAGTTTTTTAAGGATTGTAATTATAAATGTTTAACCATCCTCTACAAGATGTAAACATTCATTTTTAGCATACCGAACATAAATTCTGAATTGTAAAAAAAATCATGAGGGCTGTGATGCAATTAATTATTTCTTTTAGGAGTTGATTTACATTGTAGCATCAAAGAGAAAATAATAAACTTCTTATTTATCTTATACTAGAGGTAGGAAATTCCTGGCCATCTTAAACTTTCAGTCTTGATCTTTACTCTTTCTCCACATCAAATCGTCTGCTCTATAGTATTTATTTTGCCTTTTGTACCTCTAATTTACAAACTAATAAAAAGAATCGGGCTAAAGTTAGAAAGAAAAAGTTGGAATGCAGTTGAAACTATGCTGCTAAAACTTTCACTGGTTCTTTGTTTAAGATACTTTTGAGATAATTTATCCTATCTGGAACCTTCACTTTGAGATTATTACATTTGTACGGAATGTTTTATTTTTGTGTTTTATAAATAAATCAGTGTTTCATTGGAAACTAAACAGATTGGAGTACAGAGTACCTTGAAATACTGGAGTACAGAATTTCAGGATGCTTTCAGAATGTGATAATGATTAGAAAAATGTTTCCTTGCTTACAAATCATATAATAGCCAGAAATAGAAGATTTCACCATGATGTCACCTCACATTTCTGGGACCTAAAAACTTGAATCTACAAATCATATGGGCAGAGTTAATGAAATATTTATAATTGTATTTATAGAGTCATCTTAGAAAAGTGTTTCTAAAATAGGCTGACATAATAGATAAAATAGCTTACATTGATCTGATCTATGTAATTGTTCGTTTCACACATACTTCCTGATTATTTTCCTGATTTTAAAACTTTAGTATAGTGATATCACATTAGTTTATTGGTAGACTTTGAAAAAATATGGACATATAAAGATATTCTAGATATTGATGGGAAATTAAAATCTAAACAAGAACTGGAAAATCAGGGAATTAATTTGTCTTGGTGGGCACATTTACAGATATAAAGTAGATATGAAAAAGATGTAAAAATGTATGGATTTTATAAGGATCAAACTGTGTTTGATAAGATTTTGTTAACCTCAGACGAGAAATTAATTAAGAAAATGTATAACTTTTTGTTAATTTTGGATATGGAAAGTGAACAAGTGAAAGAAACAATGACAAGATGGGCAAAAAATTTTGGCTATAATATAGAATTACAAAAATGGCAAATGTTATGGGAGAGAAACTACAAATTAACAATGTCAACTTCATACAAAGAAAATCTGTATAAAATGTTTTATAGATGGCACCTGCCGCCAGCGAGATTAGCAAAAATGTTTAAAAATATGTCAGATAAATGTTGGAAATGTAAGCATAACATAGGCACATATTATCACATTTGGTGGACATGTGGTAAGGCAAAGGCCTATTGGAGAAAGATACATATGTGGTTAGAAAAAATATTGGGTGAAGAAGTGGATTTTAAACCTGAACTTTTTTTACTAGGTATTATGCCTGAAAAGACTAATAAGCAGAAATTATATTTAATCTTACACATTACTACAGCAGCGAGAATAATTTTTGCACAATACTGGAAGAATGAAGGATTGCCATCAGAGGAAGAAATAATAATAATAATAATAATAATAATAATAATAATAATAATAATAATAATAATAATAGTTGGAAGGGACCTTGGAGGTCATCTAGTCCAACCCCCAGCTCAGGCAGGAAACCCTATACTATTTTGGACAAATGGCTGTCCAGTTTTTTCTTAAAAACCTCCAGTGTTTATAATCAGGAAAATATTGGAATGTGCAGAGATGGGCAGATTAACTATGAGGTAGAAAGATAAAGAAGATACAGACTACTATCAAATTTGGAATCTATTTTATTCTTGGCTAGAGGAAAGAATGAAGGATTAGGAATTGAACATGTATTAGCACAGCAAACTCCAGATAACTTGTTGATTGGAAAAATTAACATATGTTGAAAAAAAAAACCAATAAAATCTTTACACATTAGTTTAACTAGGGCTCAATTTGAGATTACTTGGTATCTTCAGAGTCTTGGCAGACTCTTGGCCTTAATTGAAATGTTCTGATAGTTTTAGCACTTAAAGCAGTTAGACCTATTTGGGCCTTATTGTGAAAGATATTAAAATCTAAAATTACATCTTGTAAGGAACTGCAATTTTAGAATTATTCTTATTTAGATGTGGTGGGGAAAGCACTTTTTTGAAAAAAAAAATAGTATGAAAAGGAGGTATCCTTAATCAACTATTAAGCAATGATACTTTAAAAACATTTTAAAAATTATTTACCCCATTTAATTGTATACTTGTATACATTGTATAATTATACCAATTTATACAATGTATACAATGATTTAATTGTATACATTTTATAATTGTATAGCTGCATATTTTATTACTACATTTATATTATTATGAAAAGTTTTAAAAAACATTTTTAAATGACAGAAATACTCTTGGGTAATATTTAAGGAATCTGGAACATAGAGAATATCCAGTGTTACAAAATAAGTGGTTTGAGGTTTAAAGAGATGCTAAGTACATTTCATATGCCCTAAAAATCAGCTTTGTGGGGTATGTTGCATTTAAAGAGGTTGAATAAGTTGGCCATTTTTCAAATGCTGAATATGTAGTAAATGTGCAGGAACATTAGTACAAATATTTGGGCCTGTCCAGAAGTAGTTTCCTATTAATCGGAGAAGGAGGCAGGCGGAATTAAGTTTAAGCACATTAATGAGTGTTTGGAATTTATCAGTTTAGGAAGAGATTGTTGCAATAAAGCTGATTTTATATTCTGAAAAGGATAGGTGTATATCAGATATTATAGGCTGACAAAATGAAATTTATCAGCTCTGTATTTGAACTAGCTCTGAGGCAAGATTGGACAAAAAGATTCTGTATTCTCTAGCTTTTATTCATTGCTTAAAAATTAAATTGTAATAATTTGTATAATGCTATAATATTGATAATGTAAAAAATAAGGAAAAATCTCAAAAATTTAAATTTCAAAATTTGAATTGTATTATTATGCTTTTGGTGGATTTATTTATTCACTAATTCGTTCATTCAGTCAGTCTTCAGTGATTTAAATGCCTTTTCCACACAAACCCCATGTTTTTTTTTTACTTTGCATTGTTTCATTTTTTAGGCATATGCTTGGTCAGTAAAATTTTAAGTCAAAATTAAAATATTCTTTTTTTAATATTTATAATAAAAATCATCTTGAAAAATAGCTCATGTTCTCTCTCCAGTGCCCAATTAATCTGCTGGTAATCTTGGAGAAAATATAATCCCTAATCTAAGAATTTGCTAGTTAATTTGTATCAAAATAAACTGGTTTTTTTTAATACCTCTTAAACTTTGAGGGACTCTGCAGAATTTGTATTCATGGAGAGCCAATGGTCCTTGTCTGTTCTCTTCCTGATGCTAGAGCAGTATTATGTGTATTATTAAGAATAAGTAAAACATTTTAAATAGTCAAGGAATAGATCAGAACTGAATAGTTTCAAACGAGTTGTGTGATAAATAAGAATACAATTTTGTCAGTGAAACAGATTACCATACAGTTGTTACCTACCTCACTCCCAGTTAAATTTCTCTATTATCTTATTTTCTCTTATAACTCTAACAGGCTAGGTCTGCCTATTGTTTATTTTTATGTTGTAAGATAGAAGCTAGTTTTGTTTTGTACTGAGCAATACTCCCATAATCCTCCAAAATCAATGCACTGCTTTTTTCCAAGCTTTCCTCCTTTTGACAAATCGATCAATCTAAACAAGGCCTTTCCATATGTCACATTAAAGGGGGCGGGGCCAGTTTTTGGGCACTCGGTCTCTAAAAGGTTCGCTATCACAGACCTATGTCATTTTAGTTAAGTTTCCCTTCTATAAATTAAATGTCCCTGCTCATGTGAAATTCAAACCTATCATTGGCATATCTGGTTTTATTTTTTAACTGCAAAAATGAAGATACGTAAAAGCCAAAAAGCCAGTCTTCTGGCTGAATAGACAGATTTCATTTTAGTGGAGATATTTTTATCTGTTCACACTCTGATTTTCTATGCCAGTCATTTAAAACCAATGTCACTGGGAATAAATAACAGCCAATTACATTAAACCCAACGTTTCATTTTGGTAAGAACTCTTCAAGTTGTAATTAAAATCACTGTTAATTTATCTAAACATATTGAAGACATTAAAACATAACCATTTATTTTAAGGACTGTCTCTTCCATTAGGTAAATGATGCTTTTGGTCATAAAGTGCATGTTTATAGAGATTTCAGTGCATTTTAGCTCTTTTTAAAAGGCTATGTTATTAAGTGATCAAAGAGGAGAAATTGCTGTTTTCCTTTCCTTGCTTTTTTTTAACTAAACAATAATAGTTTAACTTTTAAATATAATGCACTCTGCCTGACTACCTACAAGAAATTCCTATTGCTTTTGCTGAGACAATATTTCAAATGTGCACAGGGCTGCAGATTAAAATAAAGTTCACCAAAATAGTGCAGATTGCAACAATAATGACAGTACTTCATGGGGTAGCTTTTAAACAAGAACATTCAAGGAGGACTGAAAATGATAATATCTGTATTGTAACATCATAATACAAACTGTATCGTTTAGGTATTACATCACATCAGACACCACAATGTCCTTATAGCATGTGATTCTTAGCTATGACCCTTAACTATATTTGAGGGATTGAAAGTGGCCCTGGAGATGGCATCTGAGATGGTGAATGTTGTATTTTGAGAACTGCACAGACAAACCTTCATTGGTAGTTCACTACCTACCAACACAAAGCCAAGATACTTATGCTTGTGCATAACAATTTATTGGACTATTATAGCATACTCTACATGGGGTTGTCCCTGAAGATGACGAATGGGACTTCATCGAAACGTCGCCAAGACACTTCCAATTTTACATGGGAGAAAACCCGAATAACCAAAGACCTACAAACAAACACCCGTGAAAACCTTAGAATATATATGTATGTATGTATGTATGTATGTATATGTATAGGTAGGTAGGTAGGTAGGTAGGTAGGTAGGTCTTTGTTTGTTCGGGTTTTCTCCCGCGTAAAATTGGAAGTGTCTTGGCGACGTTTCGACGAAGTCCCATTCGTCATCTTCAGGCTGGTGTTTTCAGCTTCGTGCTCCTCGAAGCACGAAGCTGAAAACACCAGCCTGAAGATGACGAATGGGACTTCGTCGAAACGTCGTCAAGACACTTCCAATTTTACGCGGGAGAAAACCCGAACAACCAAAGACCTACATACAAACACCCGCGAAAACCTCAGAAAACATATATATGTATATATATATATACAAAACAGCATATAAGGTTAACATTGGAATATTAAAAATAATTTAGGATTAAACACTTTAAAATTATGAGATTATAACATTATAAAATTTGAAAGAAATAAAAAAAATCTAAGATGACCATTTAACATTGATTAATAAAGATAGAGGGAGGACCAACCAGCCTGAGAATTGCCTGGTCCTTTGTCTCCCCGCCTCCGCTGCAAGGCTGCAGAGCTAAATTTTGACCCTTTATGGAAGATTGGGACAGTGGGGTAGGGGTCTGCCTCACCTCTGGGGAAAGGATGTTCCATAATGTGGTGGCAGTGGCAGAAAAAGCTGTCTTCCTAGAGCCCTCCAGTTGAAATTTTTTGACTGATGGGATCTGCGGCATACCTTTCCTGCCTGATCGAACATGACAGACTCTTGTGATGGGATGAAGTTGCTTTCATAAGTAGCCTGGATCCATGCTTTATAGGGCTTTATAGAGCTATTATATGTTATAGCATAGAGTTGTGAAAACTGTTTCATCAGAAAGACTGGTCTTTTTAAATATGAATTTTAGTTGTGGAGAAAATTGCTGAGAATACTTTGGACTGCAAACAGGACACGTAATACTAGATAAGGTAAAATCAGACTGATCAATGGAGCACTGACAATGAAGCTAAAGCTTTAGTACTTTGAACATATAATAAAAAAGCAGGGATCATTTCCCACATGCTTGGAAAAATCAAAGGCAATCAAAACAAGATCAAAAGAAGACAAATGGGCTAGATGTAATCACTACACTGATGACACAAGCATGAGCTTAACACAAGCATGAGTTCAAAGAAGCAGTTACTGACAGACTATCCTTGCATAATACTGTTTGTCAAGTTCACAAACACTCAGAAGTGATTGAATAACAGTAAGATCCAATATGCAAAAGAGCTTACTCCAAACCCCTTGAGATCAGTGAGATTTATTCCCATGTAAGAGTGTTAGGATGAGTATCTGCATGAAATGTTGAACATAATGAGTCTTTGGGGTAGAATATTATCCTCAAGTGGATATCATTAGAAGCTTATGACCATAATATTAACTCTAAATAAAAATGAGACGAAAACCAAGGTACAAAATAGGAAAAAAAAATACAAAGCTAATTTTTCCTAATAAGATATTTTCTAGAGAGCTAATTTCCAAGTTCTCTTTTTCTTTTGATTGCTCCATATGGATTTGAAATTATTAGCATCTGATATATACAGAAATAATTTCTTTTCCAAAAAAATTGCTGTAATATTAATTATCTTCACAGAAACAACAGCTAAGTCAATTAAGACTGTATTTGCAAAGTTTCATTGAAGCCCAGTTCTAAACAGGTTAATTTGATAATTGTTTTTATAAACCAGGATATATGCTGTTTTATATATTGATTATGCTGTACACCGCCCAGAGCCCCTCCTTGAGGTTGATGAGCAATCTAGAAACAAAATATATGTTTGTTTGTGTGTG
The DNA here is from genome assembly GCF_016545835.1 of Crotalus tigris. Lineage (NCBI taxonomy): Eukaryota > Metazoa > Chordata > Lepidosauria > Squamata > Viperidae > Crotalus > Crotalus tigris. Next base: position 516,834 of record NW_024097700.1, read on the forward strand.
TATGTGTCATTTATGTAGGCTTATATAGTGCAAATAATGTATAATCTGGACAATTCTCTTTAGATTTATGCAAAAGTAGATGTGAATATCATTGTTCTGAAAGGTAAATTAGCTCATGAGTGCAATTGCAGAGGTAAAAACCTGACTAAATGTCCTTATCTACAGTTAAGGTGTATCTTTTTTCCTGATAAATATTCATAATGATTTCAGCTTTAATTAATTCAAATCCTATCTATCATGACTGAGATTGTCCAGCCAACATTTTGTGGATAATACTTATGTTTAAGACATTCCACTGGGAATGTATTTTAGACTGTTAGAGAATTGCATTCTGAATAAAACAGAGCCCGATATCTTGTATTTAAATTCTAATGTACACAGAGTGTTTAAAATTCAGAAGATTCGCTTTATCATTAAAGATGCCTCCCTTCGTTTTCAGGATTTCTCTTTAAAAACATGAGTACCTTAAAATTATGACATTGCTATTAGATGAATATAACAGATGAATATAAACAGTATTTTGATGAAGCAGTTGAGAAAGTTTTAAATGCACATGTTAAATTACCTGAGGAACATTATACTGTGTTATTTATTGATTGATTTATTTTATATATTACTTCTCATTTAAAACTTCTCAATGGTACTTTACAGTACGGTATGATATAGTAATGTACAATATTTGTTACTGGGTACTGTATATACTTGTGGATAAACTGACTCAAAATTTTTGTAAGTTTTTTTTTTTTACAATTGGCTTGTCTGAGGATGGTGGGTCAGGGCAATTCCATAGAGCATGTCTACATTGCTTTGCATGCATGTCTTTATTTTTTTTCACTCCTGATGAACTAGTGTTTGCTGTGTGTGTGTGTGTGTGTGTGTGTGTGAGAGAGAGAGAGAGAGAGAGAGGTATGTATGTATGTATAAAATCTTTCTAATTTGTGTTTATGAGAGGCTTGTAGAAAAATTCCAAAACGGTGCTGTTTGAAAGAACTAAGTGAGCTCAGTTAATCAGTGATGAATAAGAGAGGATCAGAAATGAAATAAAGTCAGCCTTAATCTGCTTGCACTGCTCTGGTTTTAGTCAGTTATACTTATATTTGGGTAAACCTCTTTGCCCAAGTTCCTATCATGTTCCTTTCCCCAGTTCCTGCCCCACCTAGCAGTTCAAAAGCATGCAAATGTAAGTAGATTAATAGGTATCACTTCAGTGGGAAGGTAACAGTGTTCCTTGCACCTTTGGCATATAGCAGTGATAGCGAACCTATGTCACGCGTGCCAGAGGTGGCACTCAGAGCCTTCTCTGTGGGCACACCTGCCACCACCAACTCGTGCAGGTCCATTAGGCCACCGCTGGTGCCCGGAGCGGCAGCCTCACTCAGCACAAAGGAGGCAAAGCAGCTGGCTAGCAAACTTGAGTAGAGATGGTAGAGCACGCCCCCATGCGCTCGCTGGCCTCTGTGTGCAGGGGCTGATGGTGTCAGGCAGCAGCCGCCCCTCCCTTGCCTTGCCCCACAACAATGGCACCTGTGCCGTACCCCCTGCCTCACCCTACAGAATGAGCCTCCTGCCCACCACCCCACCCACTAGAGACCCCCTGGATCTCCCCCAATCCTGCCCAGCCCCCACAGGCATCCCCCCATGAGCAACATCAAGGTGGCCGCACCCACCCCAGCCATGCTCACTCAATATGCTGTGACCACTGCAGCCATGCCCACCCAGTGGGCCACCCCTACCCCCCGAGGGCACCACAATGCTGATGTGGCCCTGGCACTTCGTGATAAATAAGTGGGTTTTGGGTTGCGGTTTGGGCACTCGGTCTCTAAAAGGTTCGCCATCACTGGCATATAGCCAGGCCAGATGATCGTGGAAAATATCCTTGGACAACGCTGGCTCCCTTGGCCAAGAAATGGAGATGAGCACCACACCCTGGACAGGGAAACTTTTATCTTTACTTTTACTCATATTTACAACCTGCATTACCTTCTAATCATGTTTTGGGTGTTATTTAAAAGATACTTCATTATCTGATTGTAAAAAGGGTTGTCCAGGAACTAACATCTCCTGTTTAATTCCAAGCCACTAAGATGTATTTTTTCATTCAAAAGAAAGGTATTCAACTCCTCCTGGCAGTTTCTCTGCTCAAAAGATATCCATCTCTATTCACAAAAGCATTTTTAATTGAAAAACAGCTGGAGGGAAAGAGTTAAGATATTCCCCCAAAGCGGTCAACTACTATAAACGGAATCCTCTGCAGCAGCATTTGGTGAGAAAGGAAGGAGTCAGAATAAAACAATGTGCACAATACAAATAAATTACATTTCCCTCAGTTAGGACGAGGCATTTACAGATTGTTTTTTTCTAAATGAATTAATATCCAGTAGTATTTGAAATGGGAGGTTTGTGAAAACTTGCAGCAAATCCAACAGAAAAACAGAACAAAAATCACATTGGTTTTATTATGAATATACAACTGTTTGTATAGCTTCTCTATATTTGCAAAACGTTTCATATTAAATTAACATAGTAACTCAGGGTTCTATATTTAAATGTATTTCTCACACCATTTGATTTTTACTGACAAGAACAATAAAATGTAATGGTCCAACAAGTGCCTTTCTGAGTTAGATTACAGCTTCAGTTTGGATATACGATACTAAATACAACATAATAATTAGGAAAACATTTTAAAGATTATGATGATGATGAATATTATTATTATATGTTAATACTTCCATAAAGCCAAATGGCTCAGGTTTACTTCTCTCCAATAGTCTTAAAAACAACAAAAAGCTGACATGATGAATTGCAGAAAAAGTTGTTATTTGATCTTCAAACCTATATCTAATAACTCATAAGTTATTAACATTTCAGTTTGAAAATGTGACTGAAGAAAACTTAGTTTCTTGCTTCTTCATCTAATTATAGCTCTGTAAGGTATAAACAAACTAAGCTTAAGTTTAATTTAAACCCATTTATCAAATGAAACTTTTCATGTTATGTTCAGAAAGCATGATTCTAATCTTTTTCTCTATTATATTTTTGAAAATGCTCCAATACCCCTTGTCACGGATTTAGTAGCAGATGCTTGTGGAAAGGAACCTATTCCAAAAAATATTCAGCACTGAGGGGAAGGATAAAGGGAGAATGTTTTTGTTCTACACAGAAAAGAAATATGTAGTATTAAGTGCTCTGTTAATGTATAAAACTAATTTTTAGGTAGATGTATGGGTGCTAAAGGATAATCTTACTTTTATACAAACAATTAGTCCATGTTAGATTTCTATTTGCTGCATTTTTTTTAGATTACAATTGTATCCTATGCTGCAGTATGTGATAATTATATTGTATATGCACAGAGATGTAAATTGTCTGAATTATCTGAGAGTAAGCCCTAATTAACTCAATGAGAATTACTTCTGAAAAAAGATATATAATTGTATTGTTAATGACTTTCTGTATTGTTTGACCACATCTAAAACTGACTCTAGTATACTCCTTAAGAATTTGTCTGAAAATCCAGCATATATGCCCCATGTTGATATTCAGTAAATTACTGTAGGTGGAGAAATTAGAAGTGATCGTGCACATTTGAAGCATTTATATTTGCTCTTTTCAGAAACATGGATGAATCCATTAATTTGCAGAAGCAGGGACAGTAGACTTCTCTTTATGACATGCATTAATAAACATCTGCAATGGTTAAATACTAACTTTTAAGCATTTAATATGAATACATACAGTAGGCAGCTTGTGTGCAAAAAAGAGAAAAAAATTCCCTTCCTTCAAATCTTAGAAATATTATTTTGTTTCCCAGTTTGAAGGCTGCAAGAAGGCCTTTTCTAGACTAGAAAATCTGAAGATTCATTTAAGGAGCCACACTGGAGAAAAACCTTACCTTTGCCAGCATCAAGGCTGTCATAAAGCATTCAGTAATTCCAGCGACCGAGCCAAGCACCAGAGGACGCACCTGGACACTGTAAGGGAAGAATGTGATTTTAGATAATATTTTGCTATCCTGACTGATGTCTTGCAGACTTATTGTTTATTAAGTGCATATAGAATGGGGACTTACAATGGAACCACTGTAGAAGGATTGTTTGCACATGTTATTCAGGTTGTTTTGAAATTCAGTTCTTGTTATAAGAAAAGAGATCATTGTGACAGAACTTTCTTTTTATAAGTCTAAGAGGCTCAGGCTGCCTACTATATACAACATTTTTATACTGTAAGTTGCAGATTAGTTTTGTTGTGATATAGGGCAATGTTCTCCAGTTCGCTCACCCATTTCTCTTTCACAAATCCATCAGCCTATAAACAAAGCTTTCCATATATCACATTAAGGTAGCCTTTCTCAACCTTCCCCCCCCCCCTTGAGGAACCCTTGAAATAATTTTCAGGTCACAAGAAATGTCTGCATAAAATATTATTTCTGCAGCTCATGATACATTAAACATAAAAAAGGTTTTTTCAAAATCTCTTACAGAACCCCTCACAATTTCTCACAGAAGTCTTGAGTACATGGAACCCCAGGTGAAAAAGACTGCATTAGGATATCCAGATACTCACTCCTAAAAGTTCATGGCTGCTTCAAAGCCCCACATAGGACATGTTTTGATTGCCTAAAGAGATATGCAGAAAACTTAAAGAGGAGTAGATCTGAATGAAGAAACAGAGGCTATAGTATATTACTGCATAGTTATTAAATAAATAAATGTGATATAGTGTTTTCTCTCATACATACCATGCCAGAGGTGGTGCAAAATTGAGACTGAAGACCACGGGTCCTAATATAATAATAAACCCTTTATTATCAAAGTATAACATGTATACAGTTAAATTGGCTGAGCCTCCCTCTGTGCCCCCCCCTCACCACAAACTCACAGTGACTACAACCCCCCAACTTACTTTATTATAGAAAATAATAATGCTCTTATGTTTAGGGGAAAGATAGATGGAAAATATAGATGGGCATTTACAGGCATGTAGTTCATAAAACAACAGAAGCACCCTTCTGAACCCAACTCCTTGAAACATTGAGCGCTGTGTCCTGTAGGTAGCCTGATGCTGTCACAAGGATACTCCCAATGACATTTGAACGTAAATGTGCATGCGCAGAAAGCTGTTCTGTTGAGATTATTCCTGAAGCAAAATGGAAATAGTCCTGAACAAGGGATCTTCCTTTAAGCATACACATTTATTTATTTGTTTGTTTGTATTATTTTTACAAACAACCCAAGGTGGTGAACATACTCAACATATCTTTCTCTATTTTTCCCACAACAACAACCCTGTGAGATGAGCTGGGCTGTGAGAGATTGACTGGTCCAAAGACATCCAGCTGGCTTTCATGGCTAAGGCAGGACTTGAACTCACAGTCTCCCACTTTCTAGGCTGGCACCTTAAATGCTAGACCAAACTGGCTCAAATGATGCAAGTGTAGAGAACCTTTATTAGGTCACAACACATCAACACTTCAAAAGCAGCTCTTGGAATGATTTCATACAGCTGTCATATATACTCAAAACATTTGGGAATTTCTATAATACAAGAGTATATAGGGAAACAATGAGAGTTTTTATATGTATGCTAGATTTTGAAATCCCCAAAATTATTTCAGATGCACCAAATAATTATAGCATAGCCCCCTTTTGGTTCAATCTTATTATTTGAGATGTATATTTCATGCCAAAACGTATCTGAGTATGTTGCTTCATGCTGTATCTATGAGATATACAGCTGGGAGCACATTTGCATTAGTGTTGAAATTTTCATTTGGGAACCATAACATTGGCTATTTGAATGGACCAGATTAGAGCTGGCTGTGATTTTGCTAGTGCTGCTTTTTTTTTTTTTTTTTGCAAAAGCTAAATAAATATATCTTTGTGAAAGTAATACTAGAAAGTTGCAGTAAAAAAGAAAAGGTTGAAGATATGTTTAGCTGGGCTTTGATTTAGCCTTCTGTTTTTTTTAGGCTTTAGCTGGGCTTTTTGATTTTCCTTTCAGGAAAAATAGATATGCCATCAATTGCAATTACAGGAAGAAAATGTATTCTATATATTAGGTTATGAGGCATATATGCGCTGTGAGTACATACATCGGACCTAAAAAATCAACAGGCAGTGTCTGGTCCACAGGGAAAAAGCCCTGAACAACATCGTAAACCAAGGATACAGGGAATGTTACCCATGAAGACAATTGGGACGATAGAAACAACTCTTAGAAAATAAACCTTAAAATGGAGTTTCTTAAAAAACAAATAAGAAATGTTGACTTTTTCGTTCCCCCCCCCCCCCAAAGACATTGTTCATAGCCATGATGTTTTAATTAGTGCATGGATATTTCAAAAAAAGTTTTTATACTTTCTGGAAAATTGTTATATGACTTTTAATATATTTAAGCTTTAGCATGTAGCATTTGTGCTTCTTTTCTTTCTCTCCTGCCATATCCCAGACTAACCTTTCCCCTTCATTTTCTCTTTCTGAAGCAGGTTTCCTCTGTATCTCTATGTCTGGGACTTTACTACAACTTCTTTACCTCAACTTCTAAAGAAATATATTTTCTGACTAAACTAAAGTTTTATATGAGGGATGCATAATTGTAAGTACAAGTAGAGATGGCAGAGAATTTATTTGATCAATATGTAAAATGCATGTCCACAGGGTATGGTTATAAAAGCTATAATGATGGATGCCACAGTGCAATTGAAACTCTACCTGGCTTTTATATGCATTGGACACGACTCCCATAAAACAGGTCAAATTTCAGTCACATTGTTGGCGGTTGCCAATGAGATAACCATTCTGACAACCACTTTTTTGATCAGAACTAAAGACCCTGCTGAATGTAAAATAAGTCCTCTGCCTTTTTTCCACTGATGGCATATTTATTCCACTGGTACATGGTCCTATAGAAGGTTTATCCTTACTCAACCATATTGAACTTTGTTTATATATATAAATTCTACATAATAACCCAGCTCAAAATTTTTACTCATCCATTTCCCCAAAATGCAAGCATGATTATATGAGCCATAGTAGTATAGTGGTTAGAATGCAGTATTGCAGGCTGACCAGCTAAAGGCTGACTCAGCCTTCCATCCTTCCGAAGTCGGTAAAATGAGAACCCAAATTATTGGGGGCAATATGTTGACTCTGTAACCTGCTTAGAGAGGTCTGTAAAGCACTATGAAGTGATATGTAAGTGCTATTGCTATTGCTTAGAAGTTAAGCACTTTCAATAATCCCATATTCTGTAGGCTTCCTGGAAATCATCAGGAATAAAACCCTTGGACTTGGAGCTGTAGCTATGAAATCTTTCATGGGATTTGGAACATTTTTCAATTGGTGCAGAATTTAGCTGCACATATAGCTAGACAATCCATTTTTGGAGACTCTTGTCCCAAGAGATGAATCAGCATGTGTAATGTTAGGACTGTGGGTTTTCCATAGTGAAGGAATATGTGAATAAAAGTTTTGAATTGAGCTTTCATTGAGGGAAAAAAGTATTTGATCCCTGCTGATTTTGTACTTTTGCCCACTGACAGAGAAATGATCAGTCTATAATTTTAATGGTAGGTTTATTTTAACAGTGAGAGACAGAATAACAAAAAAAACAACAACAGAAAAACACATTTCAAAAAAGTTATAAATTGATTTGCATTTTAATGAGTGAAATAAGTATTTGATCCCCTACCAATTAGCAAGATTTCTGGCTCCCAGATGTCTTTTATACAGGTAATGAGCTGAGATTAGGAGCACTCTTTTAAAGTATAAAAGACATTTATCCACAGAGGCAATCAATCAATCAGATTCCAAACTCTCCACCATGGCCAAGACCAAAAAGCTGTCCAAGGATATTAGGGACAAGATTGTAGACCTATGCAAGGCTGGAATGGACTACAAGACTATCGCCAAGCAGCTTGGTGAGAAGGCGACAACAGTTGGTGCGATTATTTGCAAATGGAAGAAACGCAAAATAACTGTCAATCTCCCTTTGTCTGGGGCTCCATGCAAGATCTCACCTTGTGGAGTTTCAGTGATCATGAGAATAGTGAGGAATCAGCCCAGAATTACATGGGAGGATCTTGTCAATGATCTCAAGCAGCTGGGACTATAGTTACTAAGAAAATAATTGGTAATACACTACGCCTTGAAGGTAATACACTACTCCTTGCAGTACCCGCAAGGTCCCCCTGCTCAGGAAAGCACATGTACAGGCCCATCTGAAGTTTGCCAATGAATATCTGAGTGATTCAGAGGAGAACTGGGTGAAAGTCTTGTGGTCAGATGAGACCAAAATTGAGCTCTTTCGCATCAACTAAACTAGCCGTGTTAGAAGGAGAAATGCTGCCTGTGACCCCAAGAACACCATCCCCACCATCAAACATGGAGGTGGAAACATTATGCTTTGGGAGTGTTTTTCTGCTAAGGGGACAGGACAACTTCATAGCATCAAAGAGATGATGGATGGGGCCATGTACCATCAAATCTTGAGTGAGAAATTCCTTCCCTCAGCCAGGGCATTGAAAATGGGTCGTGGATGGGTATTTCAGCATGACAATGACCCAAAACACACAGCCAAGGCAACAAAGGAGTGGCTCAAGAAGAAGCACAGTAAGGTCCTGTAGTGGCCTAGCCAGTCTCCAGGCCTTAATACCATAGAAAATCTGTAGAGGGAGCTGAAGGTTCAAGCGGCCAATGTCAGCCTCAAAACCTTAATGACTTGGGGATGATCTGCAAAGAGGAGTGGGACAAAATCCCTCCTGAGATATGTGCAAACCTGGTGGCCAACTATAAGAAACATCTGACCTCTCTGATTGCCAACAAGGGTTTTGCCACCTAGTACTAAGTCATGTTTTGTGAAGGGGTCAAATACTTATTTCACTCATTAAAATGCAAATCAATTTATAACTTTTTTTGAAATGCGTTTTTCTGGATATTTTTGTTATTCTGTCTCTCACTGTTAAAATATAACATTAGAAATATAACATATAAAATTAAAAATGTTCATTCTCTTTCATTCTAGCTATCTTTTTCTGTGCCAGAATCTTCATGGTCTTTCTTTTTCTGGTTTTATGAATGATATTTGCAATATTTCCATTTCAAAACGTACAACCTTGTAACTTGTTATTTCTTTTCATTTTTTAGAAACCTTATGCTTGTCAGATTCCTGGCTGCACCAAACGATACACAGATCCAAGTTCTCTAAGAAAACATGTAAAGGCCCATTCTTCTAAAGATTTGCAGGCCAGAAAAAAGGTAATCTTCATAGATTTCTCTGCCAAGTGAATCATGTGCAGCTCTAAAAGTCATATGAAAAGCACCTGTAATAACATAGCCATCAACAGAAACAGTTTTCGTTTGCACACTGATAATGATGAATAGAGAACTTATATTCTAGCAGAATAGTTTCTAGCCTGCATGCGTTAGTATGTTGCAAGTGGCAAACTTTTGCATCATTTTACAATTAAAACTCCCCAAAATCTGCCATTGTCCATTTACAACTTTTCCTACTATATGTGTATATGTGTGTGTCTATATATATAAATACCTTGTATACTATTTTCTCAAATACATACATTCTTGTATGTATAATTTTTGTACTCATCTGTCCTAAAGATATACATTTTATATAATTTTTGAATATTTGAAGAGACATTGGCAGACTCCATGAATTCAGCAATTGTTTTTGCCACATCAGATTCCATCATACCATTTCATTTCAAAAGAAATCCGCAACAAATCTCTTCAACATTGGCTTCCAATTCTTTCGCATGACTATAAAACAATGCATCCCTTATGTCTAAAAAGTTATTTATTATTGCTTTAGACATGTGGTTCTGCTCTATATATTGCATATTGTTTTCCCTACAGTCTCATGTTAGTTTTTTTTTTACTATTCTGTAGCCTCTCAGTCCATCAAAGAATGAAATGGGATGGGATAGAAGACTCAGTTTAGCTTAAATTATTTATGATAATGTGACTTCATTCTTGTTTTGCTTTTGCGTTCTTTTAATCTTTTAGCTGACATTCAGAATATATTTGCTGAACAAAAAGAAAAGAGGATTCATGTTAGTGATCAAAAGAGCGTGAAAATATTTTGGAAGCTATAATGTGTAATATTAATGTTACAGTATACTTAACGAAGTCTTAAAAATGACATTTACTTCATGCTTCATTCTTTGAAATATTTTCTTGTATAATAAAAAAAATGCAAGGAATAATGAAAGTCAGAATAAAAGTTATTTATGTCTTCAATTAAAGAACAAAATTGACTTAATGAAAAAAGTTTTTTTTTTTTTACAAAAATGGGAATTCATCAAAAAATAACCATAAAAATTCCAAGGTGATAAAAAGCTCAAAGAAGTAATAGATCCAGCCCTAGGGAACCATTCAGCTGAACAGAATGAGATCCTTTGCTGTTACACCCAGTTAGTCATGGATTTGTTTAATATAGCCTGCTTGACTGCCTCTAATCCGCTTTCTTAACCTTCCCTTTGCCCATAAAATGACATTATTTTCTCTCTTAAGATATAACTTGTCCTTCAAAATGCCATGAACATATTAGAAATTCAAGGATATATGCCAAAACCCATGTTCTTACTTCACGAAATCTTGGCAAGACCTTAATGATAAAACATGGCTATAGATTCCAGTGCAGCTGATTTTCAGTAATTGTGTCAGCATGTGGTTACGCTGATATTGCCAGTATCCTAGTGAATCATTATAGCATTTTGCTTTTCCTTCTGGGAATTCAGTTGAGCCTTTAGTAGAAATGTAGAATGAACACCACATACCATGCATAGTTAGCACTAGTACAATGAATGCATACCATATCCAAGGAGATTATAGGAAAGCTAGTGAACTTTGTTTTTGCAGGTAATGTGTCTTCCCTATGGATGCATCTAACAGCCTTTTCAGTAGGGTTAATCATTTACTCCAGTTTTATAATTAGATGCTATGAGAAAAAATAAATGATGTAAATAGGATGCAAGCTTATTTGAAGGATTGCCAGCAATTGATTTTTCCTTGGTCAGCATCGTGTCTATGTCTGTTGGTCTGGTTAAAAGCATCAGCATTGCATTCTCTTTTGTAGTGTATTGTGATCTTGCACTAATGGGGGGCAGCTTGTGGCATGCACTGCAAATGCCTATATTCTTCATCTCAGGCGAACCTGATTCTAATGGATCTTGTACAAGATAACCCGCAACCTGAATCCAGGTCTGTAGAAGATAAAAATTTGCCCTCCAACAGTGGCACTATTATTATAGTCAATGTTTAGATTCATATATTTCCTAAAGGAGTATAAGGTGATTTGTTTGTATGTGGATCTTCCTTTATTTTATTGCCTGAACAACTGCATGAGACAGATTGAGCGGAGAGAGAATGACTGGCCTAAAGCTTTCATGATTAAGGGTGGGAGAAGAATTGAGTCTCCCAGTTCTACACTGCCTGGATGGATGAAAGTGAAGCTAGGGAAATTGTTTTGCAAAGAACTTGAAAGGTTTGAGGAAGATAGCATTTTATAATTACCTGAAGGAGTGACATACAGAATGAAGCCAACAAGCTGCTGTTCTCTGTCATCAAAGCGCAGGTCGTACAACAGTGGCCTTAAGTTAAGATTCTTAACAACAAAGGCATTTTCTTGACGTGGAACCAAATTCCAAAGGAGATGGCCAATACTCCTCCACTTGATGTGAAGAAGGCATTGAGCAACAATTGATCCTATGGCCTCAATGACCTTTTCCAGCTCCATGATAACAAAGATTTATCATAACCTTGCTAATATCAGATATACCTGCTTGATGCAACTGATACAGAGAAGCAATTGACTGCATACAGAGAGAGAGAGAGAGAGAGAGAGAGAGAGAGAGAGAGAGAGAGAGAGAGAGAGAGAGAGAGAGAGAGAGAGAGATGAACACCTATGCATGTACACATATCTCTTTGCCTGTTTTTTTAGATCAAGAACACCAATTCAGGAGTGAAATCTCCTCCTTCCTTCTTAGGTCTGGTGCTTGTTTCAGCTCAAAGCCCTGAATCCTGAAATCTGGGCATTTTTTAATCTATCCCCTTTGCTTCATTCCACTACCTCCACAACCAAACTTAAAATAGGTGGGTATTTTTTTTTGTCATTGGTAGTTTTATCCAGCTTGAGTCAATGGAAGGTAAAATTATTTTTTTTTAAGTTCAACATGGATTAAATATTAAAAGAGAGACTTATTATCAGTTTTCATCTGTGCTGGTATAGTTCTTGATGGCATAGTGGTTTCACTATTGTTTGTAATAGCCATATAATTATTTATAATTACATAATTATAATTATTTAGAATGATGCTTCATATTTTAATTGTGATATAATTTAATCAAGTTGAAATTTATATTATTAAAATGAGGTCATCTGAATCTATGAAAATAGAACAATGCTGAATATACTGTTAATTGCAGAAACCTGTCTTTGGGGAAAAATAGGAACATTTTATGATTTTGTGGGCTCACTCACAAAATGGTTGCCCGGGTAGGTTTGAGCAATCATAAAATACTCTTATATCAAAAGGCAAACTAAATGCTGAGCTGCAGCTAGACATGTTCTGCTTTTAGCAATGCAGATTATGCCTAATGATAGTTTTTCATTTTTAATTGAAATAATGTATCATATCATATCAAATAAATAAGGTGGGGTAGAGGGCTTGCTAGGCTGGAAGGAACATTTAAAGCAGATTTTCATTCTTAGGCATTGTGTAATCTGTTTCTTCTGAGAAAGCATCCATATTTTGAAATTGTATTTGCTCCCATTCCTACTGTAAGTTATCAAATTTGTAATTTCCAATTAGTTTATATTATATCATATGTTAATTTTCTGATTCCTGTTGCTGTTTTAGGAATAGAATTCCTGGAACTTCCAGATCACTTATAAGTTTTAGTTCCCGTACATTGGGATGACATTAGAACAGAGAAAACTGCTACATCTAATTTCAAGAAAGATAAACTGCAGCTTTTTTAATATATCAACTTTATAAATTGTACTCTCTGCTCTTCAGGAAATATATCTGCCATTATCTTGTGGTGTAATAATTGTGCTTTCTATACAAATATCAGAACTCATTTCAAAGTTTGCTTTTATCAATGTTTGCTAGACAAATAAATATTAATGGTGTTAATTTTTATTTTAATGGATATTTTTAATGGTATCATTGTCTAGACTAGAGAGACCCAACAATACACCAGATTTTCCTATTTAAATTTCTATACAATTTTAAAAGAAAAAAATATTTCTGATCTGAAATGAGAGCAACATTCCTTATAAATTTAGCCATATAAAAAGACAAATAACATTAATGTTTAATTCTAACTGGTTGCAAAGATATGTCCTCCTGCTTAGATATTGAATTTATTGATATTGACATTATGAGCACCACAAGGCCCATTGCTTGCCTGTTGCTTGTAGTAGTGACATCCTGTTCTTTCACTAATGCTGAAATAAAACATAGTCCTATTTCTGCACATTAAGTAAGAGAAGAATATTCTTTACCTTGGGCAGTAAAATGCCTTGGGCCAGCCCTGGGGGTGACTCTATGAAAAAAAGGTATTTTCTAGAAACAAACCCTTCTTTTTTAGCTATTTTTCTTTCACAAAATTAGACTTCTATAGAAATATAACTTGTCAATTATTTATAACTGCACCAGCCCTCTTTCATATTACTTTTGTTTAGTAAACCATACAATCCTTTCCACTGTGCAGGAGGGGAATTAAACATAAATGAATGAACAATATGTGATTTCCCTCTCAGATTCCACTCATTGCTCACTGATTGTACAAAGCTCTGATTATTAGAGCTTGATTTAGATGATCAAATCCCAGCTTATTAAGTGGATATAACTGAAACATCATGATTCAGATGCAGCTGCTTCATTCCTCTCTCTCTGCAAGCAGTAAAACAAATGATCAGGCCACATTTAATCATGGTTTTCTGTTGCATCCATGTCACTTTCAAAAATGCTGACTGGGAATTACAGTCTCGGTACATCTGGTGATCACTAGACTGGGGAAACTCGGTCAGCAGAATCCTTTCCTTTTTTTCCCTTTTTCCTTTTTTTTTGTTAGTAAAGCCAAGCAGCCATATAAAGTATAAATAATGCAATCCAAAGCCGATCCTATCATTATTTCTCAACTATAGGGTGTTTTTTTTTTTTTTACTGATCCTTTTCCAGAAAAATAGTCACTTTTTCTTCTGTAAACTTTTTAAATATTAGCTACAAAACTCCCTTTCTTAAGATGTGAGGTAAATTTTTTTTAAAAGATAATAGAATTTCAACATGATACACTATATAAAAGGTCAGCAGATATGCTTCAATTCACTTGCCTTACCACCACTCTTAAATTATTTCCTTCTTTTAAAATATAGATTCTTCAAAGTCCAAAATCGGCTTTGCAACATTTTTAGTTTTAATTGCCTTTTTTTCAAAACTATTTCACATTTCATTGATAAAATTACAAAAAAAGTCACGACAACAAAAGAAATAATTTCCACTCATCTGTTTTCTATGGCATTCAATCAAAATATTTCATTAATGCAAGAGGAATTGCATTTGGAGGCTAAGGGTCACTGAGTAGTGCCCATGGCAACTAAGAAACCATTCTTCACAAAAATGTTGTAAAGAGTAAGTGTTTTAATCCTCAACTTTAATCTCCTTACTTCCTGTTCTCAAAATGGAATATAAATCAGAAAGTGTGAAGCAAAGGACAAGGATGCTGGCGGAAGAGGATTAGTGATGGGGGGGGAAGGACTTTAAGGAATGTAATCATGCTATTTGATGCAAAACTTCAGACCAAAATCAACCAATTCTTTTGAGTCTGCTGAATCAAAAACAACAAAACAAATGTTGTAAATGATCAGAGGATTAGCCTTCTCCCCTCTATCTTTTTCCCACTAATATTACAACAGTAACTGGAATTATTGCAACTCAAAGGCTATTGAATTTGTACTGCAGGTAGGCTAAATAAATTGTGATAGGGCCTCCACTGATCTGTTTGAACTACTATTGTCATCAATAATTATTAATATCCAGTAGTTTATTCCTTTATGATACTGTAGACTCAAGATATTTCTTGATATATTATGCTACTCTACTTAAAGCTACCCAGTCTTAGATTTAGAGTCATGTTGATGCTTCTTTATTGCGTGACAGCCATGTTAATTACATAAAACCAAAGTAGGTTATCTTAGTTGATTTCTCAAAGCAAAGGATTACAAGTTAAAAACTCACTATGTCTTATAGTAATTAGCAACCAACTGC
Organism: Crotalus tigris; assembly: GCF_016545835.1. Lineage (NCBI taxonomy): Eukaryota > Metazoa > Chordata > Lepidosauria > Squamata > Viperidae > Crotalus > Crotalus tigris. Next base: position 532,126 of record NW_024097700.1, read on the forward strand.
AACCTGACCTAGAAAAATGGATAATATATATAATTAATAATAAATATAATGAATAATAGATCATTCACAGTGAAATGCCCAGGTTTGCTGATGAACCTTAAATTATTTAGGATGAATAAGAAAGGGACAGAGAAGAACCTCAAAATATTTATCCAGTGTGGATGAATATTAGAATACAAACATGCTGCATTGTAAGTTAGCATAAAGTGATGCTTATGAGGCAAAATAAGTGTGACTTTGAATATATAGTAAACTGATAAATAACTAAGCAGGAAGGACACCTTGCTGATAGATATTACAATGAAAATGTCTACTCTGTATGCAGATTCTGAACAAACAAACTTTATGTGGGGATTTAATGGAAAGGGAACAAAAATATAACTGCCAGTATATTCCCTTACAGTATATAAATTAGTGCATACAGTAACAATACTATTTAATGGCCGTGAAAAAAATGCTGTAGAAATGGAATAAATGTGGAGGGGGTGCTAAAGCTTTTTCCTCTAAGAAAAAAATAATATTTGTGATTTCAGCACATAAAAAGGAATCTCGTGTTATTAGTCATTTAGTGATTATGAATGATGAATAAGTACCGTACACATTCAAAAAGAAAAGAATAAGTGTGGCTATTAATCGGGATGTCCTTAAAGGAGTTAATACCTCCTGGTCATAATGGCTACATGCAATGTTCATTAAAGGACATAAAATACCTTTGAATTTCATTTCCTGGATGCTATTGCGCTCTTTGACAACTTCCCTATGAGGCATCTTCCTCATAATGGGGATAGAACGCTTCCTTTTTTCATTACTTATTTCTGTTACTGGATTTATACCCTGCCTCTATTTAGTGCAACCCACAGTGACATATATAATGTTCTCACTTTCTTGTTCCAACAACTCTGTCAGGTGGGTTGGCCTGAAAGACAGTGACTGGCCCAAAGTCACCCAGCTGGATTCCATGCCTTAGAGCAGGAGTCCCCAACCCCCGGTGTGTGGACCAGTACCGGGCCGCGGCATGCCAGCAACTAGGCCACACAAAAGCAAAGCCCCATCTGTGCGATGCAGGCAGCACACAAAACCACGCACCCTCCGGTCCATGGAAAAACCTCTCTCCATGGAACTGGTCCATGATGCCCAAAAGGTTGGGGGCTCTGCCTTAGAGAATGCCCAGTTTTCAGTTTCTAGTCCAACATCTTAACCACTATACCAAAGTGGCTATGGATTTAGATTAGATTTTATAAAGCATATCTCTTGTTATATTCTAACAACCTATTATCTATTAGTTATTTTTTTATTATCTTTTATTATCAGAAAGAAAAAAAAATACATGAGATCACTGGAAAATATGCATAGCGATAGACAGATGAAGTAAATTATGAAAATTCTAACAGCATGTAATGTAGACGAGGGATTTTGAAGATATATTGCAGCGCTGATTAATACTAAGATTCAATCATTGAAGATCAAAATGCCAAAATGTCTTGAAGATAAAGAAAGAAGAGTAGCATGTTGAAAGTTTCTGCTGTCACATGAAAAGATTTTATAGATCTGCTTAAGAGAGCAGATAGAGACTGGCCTTAGACTTTCATTTCATAAAATCTGTGTGTGACAATGCCTGTTCATGGAAAAATAGTTAGAGGTGAACATGTCATCCAAAATGCTTAGGAAAATTTGATTGTACAGTATATGTATATATGTTACCTTAGACCAGACTATCATCTAATGAAATTTGCTTGGAGAACCTCTGTATTTTATATTTATGAACATGCATGCAGCAAATATCCAACAAATATGAGAAAATGAATATAGTATTATTTCCTCCACATCTGATTAAGAGTTGGCCAGAAAGGACACCAGAAGTGATAATGTTTGGAAACCTCATATTGTAAACTGGGTAAAATTGGTATGTTAAAGGTATTGCTCAGTCAGGTTGTGGGTGGAAAAGTGTCCTTGAGATATTTATCTACTTAGCACATCCACCAGAATAAACCTTAATGTGATGTCAATATTTTTATGAATTATGAAAAGTGCATCTTAAGAATAAGTATTCTGTTGATCCCTTCCCCAATAGTGCAAATTTTATAAGCAGGAATGGTGCATTTTTACATTTTCATCTCCCATCTCTGGATATTGCATGGATTTTAAAGATTTAAGTCTCAATTTCTTTATTATTATGTGACACCAAGGCACTGATTCTACCATAGATTGTTACCTAATGCTGCAGTGAGAAAATAACATTACCTGGATGCTTTTAAACCTTTGGCTCCATAATGCTTATCTAACTCTATAATGTCAGTCTTCAGAAGGAATTTTTAAATAATACAATAATAGGAAGCAGGAGTCAAAGTAATAAATGCACTATAATTCCTTCTAGCATGCTTTTATAACAAAATTATCTGCAAGAATGAACAAATATCAAGTATTTTATTCCTGGCTGAATGTATTGAGAAGCATATTTTAGTGGCATCTGATTTCTACTGAACAATAAAGATTATTTTGAGTCTCAATAAGGTGAACAGAAATCTCTGATAAATGATAAGTGATAAGAAAAAGAAAAGTTTTAATAGCTTTTGTGTTGGGAAGTTTGTTCATGCTTCACACCAACTTAAAGCTGTTTTTCCATTCAAGTATAATCAACTGAAAATTGAGAAATTTAAGGCCGTTGTTCCCTTCTAATTACATCTACTTGCTTTACTAAATCATGGGTGATTATCCAATCAAATCTGAAATGAGAAAATGATGGGAATTGAATTTCCATTCATTGTTCTAAGAGCTTATAAAAATTAGAAGAGCTGTCAAGAAAAAAATAAAATAAATTAGTGTAGATGGTGCCTTGTTTTCTAGGATACTTAAATAAGCAACTTTGTTCCTGGGAACTGCTCTTGTTTCCAGATATAGAATGTATTCTGCTAAAATAAGAGTCCTACCTAAAGCAAAAATTAAATAGACTCTACTCCTCTGCACATTTATCTGGACATTAACTCCATTGACGATTACTTCTGAATGCAGTCATAATTTTGCTGAAGGTTGAAGTGTCTTTGTGTGCATATGAGCATTACTGAGGGTTGAAACCAGCATTTGGGAAGAAAAGAGAGAAGGAAGTGAGCTCAAAGAAGAGTAGGCTGAGTAATAGACCAAGAGGGGACAAGAATAAATTCTTATCTCTCTACCTATACCCTATTGTCCCTTTGTAGTTTGTAGATCATGAGGAGCTGAAGATTCAGTCACTGGGTTAGGGTGTCCAACCAATCTTATCATTAGAGTTAGGCTGTCCCTCAAATGCTAAGAAACCAATATTTTTTTCTTTTCACAGTATAATAAGTATATTATTTTCTGCTTTATGTTCAGGTCATTACTTTAAAGGATTCTCCATCAGGCTTCAATAAAATATCACAGTACTTTTTTTTCCTCTACTCCTTTCTCTTCTCTCCCTCACCGAAATATTTCTAATGCCTCTGGAAGATAGAATCACCTTCATGGTATATAAAATTGATAAATTGCCAGTAAGCTTCAGTTATAAACAAAACCCTGTTGAAGTAAATATGTAGGGTAAATAATATAACCTTGAACTTTTTTATAAAAGCTACCCTTTTTGAATAATATCTCATAGTAATTAAAATTAACTGCAGAATATAGATTAAGAACATGAATAAAAAGAATATGTAGCTTTGACCTCAGAAATACATATGTATGAAAGCGGTAATAGCTGGTGAAAATGGAGTTCATGGTTACAGTATGAGAAACATCTCATTCTGAGATGAAGGATGGAGACAAATGAGAAATGTTGTTAAAAAAAACACAACCCTTTGTGTATCTTTTTACTTTTTTAAAATAGCTACTTAGTATAATCTTAGACAAAATCCCAAGTATAAAGAATTATTTTGAAGTTTAACAAGTATTAATAATGCTGTTTTGCTTTGCTTATTCTCCAAAATTATAGCAATGTCTAGTGAAGATATACCCTAGATATAACATATAGCTTTGTAGAAGAAAATACTGAAGAATTATATTTAAGGTTAGCATAAACTGAACTGACAGCTGGCAACTAGCCACTGTTATTTGGTCACAATACACAATACAAACCCTGAATTCTCAAAATTAGAATAGTTTTAAGAGTAGACGTGATTATATCGCCCCCTTTTTTTCTTGATCTTTTAGTATGTATGATAAATAATCAGTTTCCAGATTTGGACTCGGTATTGTTGGTTGTAAAAGGGGAATCCTTAGTATCTATAAGTCTTAAGGCATGACACTATGAAAGTTCTGGCCTCACTTCCCCTTGGGTGCAGCTCTGGAAATAAATCAATTTTAAAAAGATATTAGCAGGAAGTCTTGTGATCCAGATAAACTTCTGCCCTGACCTTCTGTTTTGCTTTCAGTTGCGTGCCACTACAGAACTGGATCAAGACATTCTCAATGACTGTCTGACTATCCAGGCTATTCAGGTCCCTTCATCTCCCCATGATGTTTCTGCCACCACTGTCCAACAATCACCGGGACATGTCCATGACCTTTACTCAGGTATCGTATTCTTCGATTTTATTTTATTTATTAATATAAATAATGCTCAAGAAAAATAGGTTTTGGTTTCAGTGATGTAAATCACATCTAGGTTTCCAAAATGACATCAGATATGGTGTAATTGTGTTTCTTTGTTGTTGCTGAGTTTTAAAAATAATACATGGAAATACGGTAATAGACAAAATAATTCAAAGAAATGTAACCACATTACTTGAAAAATCCCTTCTCAGCTCTTCTTCCAGAAAAAAAAGTGTAAATTGTGGGCATTAAAGGATGTGTCAAATATCTATTGCTGCAAGCCTAATGTAAATTTATCCTTCCAGGTGTAATATGAAAAAAAAGGGAAGAAAGTTGCTCTTTTAGCCCGGCTAATCATTTCCTCAAAATGCTTGACTATACTCTAGCTTGATGGACCTTCTAAATCTTTACAAAATTTCACTGGGTATATGCTTGATAAACAGCAATATGTGTGGTAGATTAGGTTTGTAGCAAAATACAGAATCTTTATAAAATATCTCATACTTTTTTTAAAAAAACCTAATAATATTATTTAATGGATTTGTTTCAAATTTTATGTGATTTGTACACTGTCACCCTGTTTTGTTTTTGAGATTTTTTAAAAAATCTGTTATTTTAAAACAATTTTATCCTGGAATATAAAACATTGAGAATATTGACAAAATATTCTCAATAATTACTGCTCCAGGATAAAATCATTATATTTTATTCACAAGCTTTTGAGGATGCTTCCAAGTAAAGCATTTATTGCTTAATTACACCATGTAATTAATGAAATAGTCAGGGAAGCCAGGAAGCCATTTTTAACTCTTCCTCTCTGCCCATATTTTCTTCCAGTTTTTTTTTCCTAAATAAACCTATTATGAGGGGAAATTTGCACTTGCTACATAATGCTTCTTGATTGGTAGCACTAGGAGTTTATTTGATTGGACCCTTGAACAATCAATTTAATTCATAACTTAAATACAAGCTATTATGTTTGCTGTTTAGTTGAATGGAATCCCTAAGACATGTATTCATTGCTACACATTATTACACGGCATGGTTATTTCATGGTATACAAAAAAGAAATACTGTACTTTAATATTGCTTCTGTCTGATTAATCGGCTATAGGTTTTGTTAGGTAGATATTTCAGTAACTCCTAATATAGAAATAAAGACCCACAATATGGATCAAGGAAAGAAGAAAAGAAGGAAATAGCTGTTATGGGAAGCATTTAATTACTTGGGAAGAAAACAGAACAGAAATGAAATGAAAAGATTTTCCAAGGATATTGGTTTGATATCACTGAATTACAAGTAGTGCCATAACACGAAAATATTAAGATTATTAAAAGAATTAGAAACAGGCGGCACAATTATTTTTCATGCAAATCTTTCAAAAATAGAAAAATCTAAGAATATCATGCTTTTCTTTCTTAATGAAAGGTGTCACTCTATCTTTCCATGCCATTCTTTAGGTGTATTGTGTTATATATGAGTTTGCATTAATTATATGATAAAATTAAGGAGGAGAAATAACACATCTTTTAAATCAAATAATTGTGTGTTGGGTGTAAAAGTGATTTTGCGCTTGAGGATCTAGCCCAGGGGTAGGCAACCTTGGCTCTTTTATGACTCGTGGACTTCAACTTCCAGAATTCCTGAGCCAGCATGGCTGGCTCAGGAATTCTGGAAGTTGAAATTCACGAGTCATAAAAGAGCCAAGGTTGCCTACCCCTGATCTAGCCACATGGTTTGGGGGATTTTGATCTTATCTTTTTTGAACACCTTTTTTGTTCTCTTCTTGGCACAATACAGGTAGTCTTTGACTTACGACCACAAGTGAGCCCAAAATTTCCATTGCTGAACACCACAGTTGTTAAGTGAATTTTTGCCCCATTTTATGATCTTTCTCGCCACAATTGGTTTTCTTTTCTTTTCTAACATTTTATTAAGTTGTGAGGTAAAATACAAACTGCAAAGCGAATGGTAGGATGCAATGGGGAGGAAAAAGGGAGAAGAAAGTGAGGGAAAAGGAGGAAAAAGAAAAAAAAAGAGATTGACTTCCGACTTCCCCTGTTGCAGTAGAATAAAGCATTAACGTCGAACCTCATCTTTTTACTTTTTCATAATAGTAAAAACTAGCCATTTCTGTAACAACAAATCAGTGAATCAAAGTTTCATTTTTTTCCACCTCAAACACAAATTCCAGGAGCAGTCTCCATGTAGAAACAAAGGTACTTATATTCCTTTCTTTAATCAAAACAGTCAGTTTAGTCAGCTCCATCAGCTTCTATAGCCATTCATCCATAGTGGGAACTGAAATGTCCTTCCATTTTTGTGCATACAGTAGTCTTGCTACTGTCAACATATACAGGATCAAAGTTCCAATTTTTTTTTTCAAGTCTTTTTCCATTAAACCCAAAAGAAAAGTTTCTGGTTTCATGTTTATTATTACTTTAAGGGTTTTTCTGCATCAGTATGAATCCTTCTCCAATATTTTTTTATTTTTTGCCACAATTGTTAAGTGAATAACAACAGTTGTTAAGTTAAGAATTTGGCTTTCCCATTGCAAAAGATAATTACATGATCCCAGGATACTACAACCATCACAAATACTTGCCATTGTCCAGTGACCAAATTTTGATCACATGATCATGGGGGATGCTGCAATGGCACAAGTATGATAAAACAGTCATAAGTCACTTTTTAGTGCCATTGTAACACTGAAAAGTCACTAACCAAGTGGATGTAAGTTGAAAACTATATATGTAGCAGATGTAATATTAAAAATATATGCATAGGATATGTTGCATCTTATATCTATGGAACTTGATTGTTGTATAGCAGTGCATAGCCATCTGCAGCTAGCTCCAATGATGCTAAAACAGCTGCCATAATGATGCACACAAATTATGTAAGAGGGGTATTTGCGTCACAACAGCACAATTCACATGTGGACATCTCCTCACTCCTGGAGCTGTCCCTGTAAAGTCAGAAAATTGTACCTGCACAAATTGCTTCTTTTGTATGTAGAAAACATACAAAGGATCTTTATTCCTTTGCAATTGGCCCAGATTTAGTAAAGATAATGAGCACTCCAATGTGAAAAGAGAAATTATTACATGTAAAATGTGCCTTGTCCATTCAATACACAAGGGACCAGAAATTAATCTAAATTAAGGCTTTTCAGTTTTTTTTCATGCTTTCCAACCTGTTAATTACAAAAACAAAAAAATCCCAGGACTTTGATCTAGAGGGAAAGATTTATTGATAGAATATTGATTGTATTTGAGTTTTTTTTAATTCTTAGACTCTCACAGAACCCCATCAATTTCCCAGAGAACATGGTTTGAAAAATAGATAATTAGTATTAAAAGATCAGGTGAACTTGTAATAAGACACCTCTCGCCTACTTTTAATTACAAAGCCTATTATAACTATTGTGATTGATTTTAATTTACAGTTCTTGCAGTTATTTTCAGAGTTAATTTTTGAGAAGGAAAAGCAATATTCTAACAGGCTGGTATTATACTTACAATTATGATGAACATGCTGTGAAACAATATACATGGCAGAGACGTCCAAAGAAAGGTAAAATTCACAGTGTAGATCCATCAGTCTTTCCAAGAGGCCATTTAAATTTGCTTTCAGATATTTTTGTGATTGGCAGCTGGAACAATTGATTAAGAGAGGCAGATGAACATATTGGAAACTCTTATTGCTTTTGTGATTAAGAGCCAGTGAAATCCCCAAAACAATAAATGTGAGCTATGGATTAAAATCTGTCTGGCTAAAAGTGAAGGTCTTTGCATCAGATCTTTCCCCTGCCAAAGAGCTGCCTCTTTCCTAATTCAGAAGACAGTTTCTCATTAAAAATTTTGTTTCGTCCTCTAAAAAATGAAATAGAGATGACTGTCATTATTTGTATTGATTTATGACAGGATATTTTAAATCTTTTATTTCCCACAATATAAGCAAAATACATTTTCCCTTTGTTAGCTGCTTACTCTAGTGGGGAAAAATCCTTTAATTGTAAAATGAGTAGTATCACATACTTTAATTATGGATTTTTTAAAGATCTTGAGTTAATCAACCTATGAAGTTATTGTTTAAGCAGTTGATACCCTTATACTACACACATCTGGTCAGAAATAAGTCCTATTAACTGAGCTTATGTCAAAGTAAATAAGTAAAAGTAAGCAGTCTTAAGAGTTACCCAATGGGAATTAGCATCATCAAAATCACTAGGAAGTTCATATTTATAAATATGAATCTTTTAAATTATGTATAATTATGTACTGTAATTAGCTAAAGAGCTATTGATTCTGAGATTCTGTTTAAGTATTTTATTTTATTTTTATTTTTGGCCCAAATGGCTGCTTTCCTTTTCTAGTAAATAGGAGAAGGTATTGTGTTCCATTCTAAGTTTTCACTCTACATAAGAAAGCATGGTACCATTATTGGAAAAGCTGAAAATATGAAACCCAAAATATGAAAATGCAATTTAATATAAGCCTTAAATATATCCACCATTTTCAAAGTGGGCAGAAAATGGCTGCCATGGGGAACCAATTAGTTACAAAGCCAGTACTTTTCTCTGCTACCCTTTCAATCCTCTTTCCCAGAAAATGGCCCCACCCTTTTCATTTTCTAAGAAAACTTTGATACCCAGATGTATTTAAGGAAATGCAACTTCCCATTCAAAACAGCAGCCACAACATATGCAAATAATCAAATAGGACAAGGAATATGAAAAGACAGGTATCTGTGAGCACATTGGTATGTTTAGTTGCAGTGTTGTGAACCTGCTCACTCGAGTCAATAAATATATTCCAAAACATTAAAAAGTAATTTTAATTTATTCAATGATACCTAAAAATATGGCTTTGCACTCCTAAACTGCAGTGGTTGTCAGTTTGAACAGTACTGTTCAAATGATAGTTCCATTTGTTTTATAATTCCTCAAGACATGAAACAGAAACCTTATAGTACTTTTACATTTGGCTTATAAAATATAGCTGGGTATATTTAAAGAGAAAAGAGGGTTTTTTTAATCTGAAAAAAAATGTGCAAATAATATACTTAGGACAATTAATTTCAACATTACTAATAATTAAGATGAAAAAACATGGCAATTCTGTATTTGGGAAAAATATTTAAATTACAGAGTACTTTCTGTTCTTAGAGGAAAAGTGTTAAGCACTAATTCGGCAACAGTTTAAGAACGCTATCTCTCATCTCTTAATTGCAAGTACAATAGCATTATCCATCACCTCTATGTTTTTTTTCTTTTTCTTTTTCTTTTGGAATACATAAATATGAAGCCTCATATAGACATGCTTTGTTTCTAACAGATTATGTATGAGTTGAGAAGCATCCAAGTGATGAGGTATTACACAATGACTGCATAATTTTTACTAAATATTTATCACAAGTATTATTCTGTCTCTGTCTCTCTTTTCTCTTTCCCTAACATACATTCACAAATATGCATACATACCTACACACCATGTGTAGATATGTGAATGTACATTTAGAGATAAAGAGATGGTATCTTCAGTTCCCAAAAATTTACTTGTTTTCAAACAATAGCTCTGTGTGTATGTATGCACATAAACATGTGTTTATGCATGCAGTAGGCAGGAAAAATGGAAGGAGAGATTTCAGATTCATTTCCCTCTTTCTCTTTCCTTCTCTTTCAGATACAGACCCCCTCTTCCTTGTACTGCAAAAGTAGCATTTACACTTTAGTAAATATCCTATTGACACCCAGTGTATATTTCTTTCCCTTGTAAGTCAGAATATCCCACTCATCCGCCAAGGGGGAAAAAGCTTGTTAAATCTCTTCTGCCCATATCACTCTTTCAATCCCATGTAAGGAACTTAGTCACATCTAAAAGGAAATCAGAAATAAATTAAGACTAGATGGGCTACATTGACAGAGGGACAGAATCAAGATCACGTGAAGTGTTAATACTTTACAATGCCTTGGTAAGACCACACTTGGAATACTGCATCCAGTTTTGGTCACCGTGATGTAAAAAAGATGTTGAGACTCTAAAGAGTACAGAGAAGAGCAACAAAGATGATTAGGGGACTGGAGGCTAAAACATATACGGAATGGTTGCTGGAATTGGGTATGTCTAGTTTAACGAAGAGAAGGACGAGGGGGGACATGATAGCAGTGTTCCAATATCTCAGGGGCTGCCACAAAGAAGAGGGAGTCAAGCTATTCTCCAAAGCGCCTGAAGGCAGGACAAGAAGCAACGGGTGGAAACTAATCAAGGAGAGAAGCAACCTAGAACTAAGGAGAAATTTCCTGACAGTTAGAACAATTAACTAGTGGAACAACCTGCCTTCAGGAGCAGTGAATGCTCCAACACTGGAAGTTTTTAAGAAGAGACTGGACAGCCATTTGTCCGAAATGGTATAGGGTTTTCTGCCTGAGCAGGGGGTTGGACTTGATGACCTCCAAGGTCTCTTCCAACTTTATTATTATTGTTATTGTTATAGATCAAACAATGTATTTCTTCACACAGTTCATGGAACAGCAGCCTATACCTCTTTCTTTTTCTGAAGTTCAAGCATAAGTAGCCTTCCTTAAATGTTTAAACATAATAATTGTTGGGAGAATTTCCCTGGGTCCCTTTTTTTCTGAACCGGGGAAAAAACCATGAGCAATCAAGACACAAGGCGAGGTCCTGGAAAAGAGGTCTCTCTTTTTATTCCAGAAACAATAATGGGAGTTCTTTTGGGGGGCAGCTGGCAATTCACTGGTACATCAGCGAGATTTGTATAGGATTTTGAATCCTTTGTGCTATGTTTGTGAAGGAAATGTGAATGTGATATATTTTATGACCCACGAACTAAGGGGAATATCTTGCTAGTTATTTTCCTTATTAGCAAAGATTTTCCTGAGGGCATATGATTCTTGTCACTGTCCTCTTTGGATGTAGGAAGTTTGGGCATAGGTGTTATATTCTCATGCCTTTTAATCTGGTTTGCTTTCTGTGATCAGTCAACGTCTGCTTACGATCCCACTGCTTTGAGCTATCCCAGCACTTTGAGTTTATTGCCTTTCCCCAGTTTTTGAGGTCACTGGATACATTGTATCTCTACCTTAATTTGTCATCGAAACAATGTATCTTATGAATGGAGACAAGGTCTCTCCGGCAATAAGCGTTACCCAAGGTCAGCGATGAACAGTTTAAAAATAATGGAAAAGACAGGGGTATTTTCCCATGGGGATTTCTTCTCACTTAGGGAATTTTCTGGTGGAGGTTTTCATCTAACCTGGGGGGGGGGTGATTTGGGAGGGTTCAAAATAAACTGAACATAACCCACACCCCAATAACAGTACTGTATTTGTAGTTTCAGGGAACTCTAAAACTGTGAAGGTTCTTTTAAAAATAAATCTTTAAGAAAGTATGCACAGGAGCCATGAAATGCTGATAGGCTGGTAGAGTACGTAAAAGAAATTCAAAGCTTAATAGACTATTCTATTCTAGAATGAAATAAACTATTCTGGAGGCTGGTGCGACTGAATGCACAAAGGAAACATGTGTTCCAGATCTCCTTATTGATTAATATTTAGTAATGGTGACAAAATCGGGCAACCCACCCCCTCAGTTCAGCATGGGCTTGCCTGTAATGCTAGTTGCTAGGAGATAAATTACAAAGGAGGAAAGTTGACTTCATACCTTTTAGCTGGCTGTTATTGGAAACACAATGTTGGACTCTAGATGAACCTTTGGCTTGTTCCAGCAGTTCAGTGCATCAATTGATGGTCCTTCACCATGACATAGTAAAGCTAGTTAGAGTAAGTATACAAAACATATCTCCTTAACCAAAATAGTGGCAGTAATTATTTCATACAAAATCATATCAAAACAGTCTCAGCATCCTAACTGGCACCAGTCACATTCCAATAACAAAAGAAAAATTTCCCATGACTTTTTGGGCAAACATAAAGGACAATTTTCTTCCTTCATATTAATGTTGTCAACATGTCCATTACTATTATTCTTCATTATTCTTTTAATCACTCTTTGCTGGAGTGTTTGATTACAATGTTTTGCTGTTCAAGTGACAGTAGTGATTAAAATTTTCCACCAGTCAAAATGCCTTGTTCTTTTAGTAATCTTTAATAAGCAATGGTTATATGGGGAAATCAAAATTTATCTTATGTTTTCATAGTGATTTGTAATACCAGTTTCCAGAAATTTGTTATCCCTAGAATTAACATCACAGTGCCTCTCTCATCCCTGAAGGATGCACTTGAACAATTTTTATTAAATTATTGAAAAGGGGACTCACAAAAACTGAGGGAACTTTTAAAGAGAGTTATGGGCCAGAAAAAGGCATTTTCATCACTCATTAAGCTGACTGAGTTATGGGGAGTAGGCATTGTGACAACTGTGAGAATATAAGGACCAGAATGAGGTGTATGGAAAATGTTAACTGAAGAAAGGCCATGGGACTAGAAGGAAGATGAAAATAGGAAACAAGAAAGACTATTTTGTATACATATCTTGAGGTTTTATGCTTTTTGTGTGAGATTATTAGCTGGGTGTGCATTTTGATACTGACATCCCTTTATTAGATTATATAAACCTTTCTCTTAAAACTAATTGAAATAATGAGTTTTAATCTACAGACACTCTAGGAGTGAAGTCTTCTTCTGCCAAATGTGAATTTAAATCGATTGTCCATTTTAACGTGTAACTGTTCCATCAGTCCATATCTTTATAGGACTTTAGCATAGTGACTTTATAATTTTACGTTTTAAGCAGCTCTTCAAATTATGCCTCTGGATTTCTGTTATGATGTGACAACTCATTTACAAATATTTTAATTCTAGGATAAAACTATTTTTTTCCTAGTTCTGCAATTGTATGGGGGGGTGCCGTTAGGTGGAAATCTGCATTCAATATCATCCTTCCAATATTTGCTTCTTTTAATATTTTTTAGAGAATGCATGGTGGTAGAATTATGAATTTGAATTATGGAATCCTAGATAGGAGTTTAGGCCAAGTCCTGCTTAATAAGTGGGAATTCTAACCAAGATGGAAAGACATTACTTTCAGTTAATTTTCACTGGTTTTTATGAGTTTAAAACTATAAATGCTTGTAGAAGAATTGGTAAGCAGAATAACTTGTATCTTCTTTGACTACTAACTTTAGAATTTTGGGGAGGAGATATAGCTTGTAACACAAGAAGTAATGGGTGCTATATCACCCACTGAGGAGTATTGTAACTCCTGCTTGAGAGAAAAAAAAACTCCTTACATTTAATTGTTTAAAAAGCTGATTATTTCTGGTGATCTTGCTCCAGCTGAAATATCAGCTGAACTTTTTCCAGCTCCAAATTTTGATGTGGAATTGAGCCGAGTATCATAATTTCAGCTACTCATTATATGTAATATAAGTACTGTATATCCTTAAAGCTGATAAATTCAGTGGAAAGTTGACTCTTTGCAGAAGGAAATTAAATAACTTAATGAAACGATATTTTGAACTTTTGGGGTTAGGGTTAATTTTCAAAAAGGGCAAGCATATCTGAGACTGTTGTATGTCAAGAGAAACTCATTCAACTCCAAGCCATTAATTAAAGAAAAAGTTCTGAACTTTGAGTATTCCTTAAGCAGTTAAGCAAGATGAGTAACTTTTAGGGGTTGTCCTGGAAAAATGTTTTTCAGGGCTGTTTTCTCTTAAAGACACCGAGTTTTATCAAAGTTTTGTAGCAGCTAGAAGTGTTACTGTATGCAGATGATATTTTGAGCCTTATTAATGATTAAAGTTCTTTATCAAATGTAATAAAGACTGCACAACATAATTGTATTGTTTGAAATATACATTCACACACACACTCACACACACACACAAACAATAAGCTGCACTAAATCTAATTTTTTTTACCATTAGTAGAAAACTTCTATAGAAATCCCGAAAAACTGAGTTTTATTTAACATTTGGATTCTGATAACTTGCAGGAAGGGGAATAACTGTTTTTACAATAATATCATTGTTAATAGAAGCAAATACGCTAAATTGTTTTATCAACAAAGAATCTTTCAATGATAAATGTTGATAAATTACAACAAATTTAAAAATAAACAATTTAACTATCCTATTCTAACTAGTCAATAGATTATAGTTAAAAAAGATTATAAACATAGTTCTTATATTCTTCAAATTCTTTCAGAGCTTTATTGGACTCCTCAGGGGATGTTTAAAAAGAGTTGATTTATCTATCTTTCCATGCTGCATGTACAGAAGGGGCTGTTTTGAAGGGGCTGGATGTGCTCAGTGCCGTCAATAATAGTTTAATCAGGGAGATTAGATTTAAATATAATAATGTATTGCATAACCAAATCCCTAAAATCCGAAGCGAATCTGTGAATGGACTGTAGGAAAAAATAATGTTTTTAGAAAGATATTGGCTTGATGAAATGTGTACTTTCTTGGCTTTTAAACTGGCTCTTACTGAACAGCAGAAGTACTAGATGACATGATTGTTTAAAAGTTGTTTAAAACTTGAGCTGCACCACTGTTAAAAATATATATAATTATGCGTTGTATTTCATCTAGGTACAATGTGCTTTTTTTCTTTTATTTTCATACTTAGCATGTTTGTTTTCCTTTTTAAAAATTATATTAAAGCCTTTAAAAAAAAGGATCCAGATAAAAGCATCCCATGCAGATAGCTCTCTAGCCTCTGTTTACATAGAACTGTATATAAAGGAAGCTCACTATGTTTCTGGGATTACTTTTGAAAATCAGAATCATCCATAATTGAATGACAAATCTAAATGCGCCTTTCATATTAATTGTGAATGCTTTTGCACGGGTTATAGCTACCATGTTCTCCAGCACTCCTTCAAATCAAAGTGGAATTGCTGTGGGCAATGAACCTGCCTCACATGCTGTGAGCCTCCCTTCGCCAAGGCCCAGCATTCACGAGAGCCCCCGCAACCCATCCATGGGGGATCCAGGAACAGAGAGGTAAGGCCATTTTCCCTACCATCCAACCCCACCCTACCCACTCCTGCTTCTTTCATCTGATCATTTTGAATAGAAGAAGTTGTCTGAGGATTACCATCCCAAGGTTTCAAAGATAGAAAGCCCTTGGGGTGTACATGAACAGCGTACAGCCAGTTTCCTAGTGAAATTCAAATGTAAGAAATCCTCAGGTATCTGATATTTTTTACAAGAAAAATCTTCCTGAGATATTGCCTACATTATATATTCCAAAAACAGTTTCATTATTAACTGACTGTGGGTACCAAAGGAATGATTTTATAAAACCAAGCAGTCGCTCCTGCTGCTCAGGGATGAAATAGAAAGGACTTTTTGCGATGCGAATCCACAGGATGTGTCTTTACAGCATTTCCTACTCTCTAAGACAACGTTCAGTGGCTTACATGTTCTTACATGGTTTTGTTGTAGCAGTCCTATCCTCTTGTCTTCAAACATTTCAAGGTATATGCTTGTAACAGAAAATAAGAATACTCACTCTGCAGAAAAAAATGTATACAAGAGTTGTTATGAATTACAAGTTTGGGGGAAAAACATTTCAGATTTTTATACAGAAGACAAGACCAACTAAAAATCAAGCTAAAATAAAGCATCTTTTTGGATTAACACTGAATTAAATGTTAATGTAACACGCATGAATACAAAAAGTCCAAGCTACCTTGCGTTGTCATTTCTCTTCTCTTAAAACTTTATTTTAAATAAACTTAGTCCTTTGTTAAGTGCAATCTGATAAATGGTTCAAACAGTAAAGGTAAACCTTTTAGCTTTTACTAGTAAAAATTATAATGCTGTTTTGATTGTTCTGTTAAGTAATATTCAAAACACCCAAAATGTAATAGAAATAAACAAAGAAAAGCACTACATTTAAGAAAATCTACCAACAATTGAAGATGCCTTAAGCTTTCTCCCTCTGGTGACTTTTATTCTGACAATTTTTTCTTTCCAAAGTTGTTGGTTGTCCCAGAATTGGGAAACAATTTTAATTGTTTTTATTCTCTTACAGAGCAGCAGCCAGCCATAAATGTTTAATTAGCGAGTGGTTTTGGGGAAAGATTTAAACTCTTCCTCTCTTGTGCCACTGTTTTTCATTGAAAAATAACATATGACAAAAATCCAATAATGTATCTTCTGTATCACATAAAGTTGAGCTTCAGAAGTATTATGTTTCATATGGACAAGATTCGAGAGGGAGAGAGGGAAGTCCTCTTATTTGGGGGGGGGGACATTCAGTGGTTGTTCCACTTGGATATGCAGAGAATTATTCCTTTTGCAACAGAACCAGAAGAAAAACAGAGAAGATAGGTTCAGCCTTGAAAACACAAAGTAGAGTCATTTTTGCACTGCTATAATTGCCAGAAATGCCTAACAAAGAGAAGGGCTTCTGGGAAAAGAGAAACAATTTTGAAGAATAAGAGAAGTTGAGACAAAATGGAATGCTCTAACAGCTTTCTACCATAGCACGAAAACAAACACCTCCCCCTTCACGGTAACAATATAGTGAAAAAGGATCTCTTTTTTTTTCATTTCTTGTGCAATAAGAATATCTGCTCCTTTTGACACCTTTTGTATGAACGCATATAGCTCTTCTGATTTTTAGGGAGTAAATTGGGTGGGGAGGAAAGTGCTGTCAAATAGAACTCAGGTCGATGGATGCTGTAAGGAAAATAACTATCTACTCGTCATTGATAATAAAAATGAAAAGTCCAAATCTTCATCACAATTGCGAGATTATTCTATAATACTACAATTATAGAATTATATCATTTTGTTATAAAGAAATACCCTTAGTGCTGAGGAAGAGGAGGGAGGAAGGAAAGAAAAGGAAAGGAGTCAAATGGATGCCAGAAACATATGAACAAGCTTCTGACAATTCTGACAAAGTTTCTGACATAGCAATGAATGTGCGAACACCTAGAGGCAAACGAAGTCATAACCAAAATGCAACATGGGTTTGTCAAAAACAGATCATGCCAGTCAAATCTTATTGCATTATTTGACAAAGTGACAAAATTAGTGACTCAGAAGAATGCTGTGGATATAATTTACTTGGAGTCTAGTAAGGCACTTGATAAAGTAGACCACAATCTACTACTTGATAAAATAGAAAAATGTGGGTTAGACAGCATCACCACCAGATGGATTCGTAACTGCCTGAGCAATCGCCCTCAATGTTTAGTCCTCAATGGAACTGCATCTATATGGAGGGAAGTGTGTAGTGGGGTTCCTGAGGGCTCTGTTCTGGGCCCAGTGCTCTTCAACATCTTCATCAATGATTTGGATGAGGGGATAGATGGGGAACTCATCAAATTTGTAGATAACACCAAGCTGGCAGGAATAGCCCACACTCCAGAAGATAGGCTTAAGATACAAGAGGATCATGAGAAACTTGAACATTGGGTGCTATCTAACAAAATGAAATTCAATGGTGAAAAAAGTTAAGGTTCTACATTTAGGCAAGAAAATCCAACTGCACTGGTATAGTATAGGTGGTACCTGGCTCAATAGTAGTAACTGTGAAAGGGATCTTGGAGTCCTAGCGCACAATCACTTAAATATGAGCCAGTAGTGTTGCTGCAGCTGCCAAAAAAGCCAACACAGTTCTAGGCTATATTAACAGGGATAGAATCAAGATCACATGAAGTATTAATACTACTTTACAATGCCTTAGTAAAGCCACACTTGGAATACAGCATCCAGCTTTGGTCACCATGAAGTAAAAAAGATGTTGAGACTCTAGAAAGAGTACAGAGAAGAGCAACAAAGATGATTAGGGGATTGGAGGCTAAAACATAAAGAATGGTTGCTGGAATTGGCTATGTCTAGTTTAATGAAAAGAAGGATTAGGGGTGACATGATAGCAGTGTTCCAATATCTCAGGGGCTGCCACAAGGAAGAGGGAGTCAACCTATTCTTCAAAGCGCCTGAAGGCAGGACAAGAAGCAATAGATGGAGACTAATCAAGGAGAAAACTAAGGAGAAATTTCCTGATAGTTAGAACAATTAATCAGTGGAACAACCCGCCTCCAGAAGCTGTGAATGCTCCAGCACTGGAAATTTTTAAGAGATTGGACAATCATTTGTCTGAAATGGTATGGGGTTTCCTGCATGAACAGGGGTTTGGACTAGAAGACCTCAAAGGTCCCTTCCAACTCTATTATTCTGTTATTTTCTGTTATTTTTTCTGTTTCTCAACCTGGTAAAGTTTTTTTAACTCTACTATTCTGTTTTTAGTTAGAAGCTAATGTGAGCTAACCTTGCCTCTACTTGTTTCAAAGAATCAGAATAATGTAATCAGATACTATTGTCTTGAAAACAGTTAAGTGAGGCTTAAAACATATATGGCTGTTTCTACATTATAGTAAAGATCTGCCATACTTAATACATTTAAAGGACAAAAGTTTTTATTTGATGAGAAAATGGGAGGGGATGCACCATGCACATAGTTGGGACTGATTTGGCAGAGTTAATTTGAGGAATATTAATAAAATGATGTAATCTTGTTAAAAGACTGGGCATATCTTGCCTTCTATTTAGTTGATTATCCTCTTTTATGCTTTTTCTAGGTATCTTAAAACTATAGCATAGACTAATAACTCCAATCAGTTCTAAACCACCTATAATAATTCACTAGCAGATTACCAAACTAGCTTATGTCATGCCACCAAAATGTAAGGAATTCAAAAAGTAATGGTAATGCCAACTACACAGCCAGGCTCTGGGCAATGAAAAAATGAACAGTACATGAGTTGATCTCATCCTTTGAAGGCAGAACTGCTTTTTTAAAAGAGCAAATTGTAGTTTAAAATATACTGTACTGCAGGGCATAGACATGATTTCAGGTGGCAATTTCCTAGAGGTTACAGGCTGGTATTAATCGTTGTATATGCAAAATTTATTTTGCTGTTCCCTCAGTAGCACTGTGATTTATTTAGGCAGAGATCTTGCTTGAAATAAGGCCAAGTATCTCTTTTGTAAGAGAGGTAGGCAATATAAGTAATGCTATAGTCACCAACTGGAGTAATTCAGGAATTCATGATGCAATTCATAAATCATTAAAAAAAACATCCACTAAAGTCTATAAGAAAGGAGACCTGTCTGGCAATACAAAATGCGCTACAATCAATTGGAAGGCTTTCTTAGATTAAAAGATCTAACTGCACAATAGTTTGTGGAAGATTTTGTTTTGTCTGTTACTGGGTGACAGTTACAGCTATTTTTCATGAACACAGGTAAATTTTGCAAAAAAACAAAACAACTTAAAATGTTCAGCTATTAAACTGAAAAGAAGTTCTAGAAGTTTAGACAAGAAAACAATCTATCTGCAGTATCCTGATCCCTCAAAGCTAACAAATGATTGTATGAATGCAGTTAAAGTAGATGTATAATTGTATATTTGTACAAGCTAATTGAGATCTTAACTTCTTGGTCAAAGCACTGGAAGGTAAGATGTACATTATAAAGCTAAGGGAAGATCAAAACTAAGGATGACATTTCTCTGCTCACGGCAGGAAGAAATATATGAGTTTTTCCTGAGGATTTAGCTCTTCTCGGCCATCTTTATAAAACGAACATGGGTTTATAGGGAAAGCTTCACAGCCTCCATTTCCCCTTGTGCTCTGCTCTGCTGTAAATGATGTGGCCTTCTCTTCCTTCTCAGCATTTTTCCATGGAGCCAATCAATTCCGCCATGTAATATTTGGAGGAGAAGGTAGATTCCCAACCATTTCAAATATATGCCTTGTAAAATACGATTTCCTTTAATGAATAGAATGAAAGGTCTTATTTTCCTTTCTCTGGGGCACTATACATAGTAATATTTGAGAACTTAGCACTTTTTAAAAATATTTTCCCCCGCACTGTGACACTGGGAGAATATATTAAAAACTTTAAATAAATATTATCTTCTGAGCAAGACACCTGACTACCGTTCGTAGTGTATTCTTTCTTAATATCTCAGGTTTTCTTCTGTTCCTTTTTTCCCCTCACCCTATAAGCCATGGGAGAATTCCTCCTCCCCCTCCTTTCATGCAGAAAAGAACATCACAGCCTTCAACAACCCAGCAATTTGGAGAAGTGCATTTGAAGACGAATGGTTCGCTGAGCAATCCTTCTTTTCAGCCAAACAGCATCCAAATCCAAGGTAAGACAGAAAGCTACCTTAACACATTCTGTTATTCGTAGGGAGGAGATAAAATGAAAAGCAGTTCCTTCCCTGCAGTGCCGCAAGGTACAAGATGTCAAAGGAATCGCTGTGGGCCTCTGAATGCTCCAGATCAGTGGTTCTCAACCTTTCTAATGCTTTCTAATACAGTTCCTCATGTTGTGGTGACCCCCAACCATAACATTATTTTCGTTGCTATTTCATAACTGTAATTTTGCTACTGTTATGAATCGTAATGTAAATATTTCAGTGGTTCTCAACCTTTTTAATGCTGCGACCCCCAACCGGTTGTAAGTCGAGGATTACCTAACTGGTTGTAAGTTGAGGATTACCCAACTGGTCGTAAGTCGAGGACTTTCCCTGCCCAGGAGCGCCGCACATGCGTTGTGCCGCCTCCTCCGCCGGCCAAGGCGTGGCTGGCAAGCAGCAGAGACGGCACAGGCCAACCACCGACTGGGCCACCAGCTGGCCCAGCCCAAGGGAGGTAAGGCACCCGCCAGACCCCACGCGCACCAGCAACCCTCCCTGCGCCCGCCGGCCTCCCACCTCCCACCCCCGGCCCTCTATTACTTACATTTTTAGTAGTTGCTCAGCAGGGAGGGATGGAAGCTTCCAGACAGCTCGCCTTCGCTGCAGACAACTTGCAGCACCGTTTGCAGAATGGGACTTTTGGCGGGCTCAGCAGGGCAGAGACAGCCTGGACAATTCCTATTGGCTTTTGAAAGCCAATAGAATTAGACTCTATTCAAGAGAGTCTATTCTATTGGCTTTCAAAAGCCAATAAAATAAAAGGGAGTAGCACAGCTAAGGAAAAGGGGAAAAAAATGGCGGACTGCGTTGTTTGGCGACCCCTGTGAAATGGTCGTTCAACCCCAAATGGGGTCCCGACCCACAGGTTGAGAACCACTGCTCCAGATGAATCGTAGCATTGCAATCAATACAAAACAAAATTAAGTAAAGGTAAAAACATATGACTTCTGGAAGACTTCAGTGACTTTCCCTTGGCATTTTGTTTTGGGAAGGTTGGAAAAATTAAACATTGCTGAAGAATAGACTTCTACTTTGGAGGGAGAGGATGGGACCATCCTTTCTCTCTCCTTTTCTTCCAGGCTGAGTTTGTCGTCTTTTGGAGTACAGGTAGTCCTCGTATTACGACCACAGTTGAGATCAGAATTTCCATTGCTAAGCAAAGCAGTTGCTAAGTGAGTCTCACCTCATGTTTACAACTTTTTTCCCATGGTTTTTAAGCAAATCACCACAATTATTAAGTGAATCATATAGTCCTTAAGGAAGTCTGGCTTCCCCCATTTGACTTGCTTGTTAGAAGCCAGCAAGGAAGATCACAAATGGCGATGTGGCCCTGGGATGCTGCGACCGCTGTAAACACAAGCTGGATGCCAAAGCCTGAATTTGGATCCCATGACCGTGAGCAGCTACCACCCTTGGTAGCTCTGGTGGCATCTTCCTTGCGGTTATGTGTTCACACTCCGAGAGATTTCTTCCAAGTAACAGCAATGTACAGCTGAAGCATCTCCCATTGCCTTCTCTGGAAGGGAAAAGGGACTTAAGCCCTGAATGAGGACATAGAACAGTTGTAGGAGATTCCAGACAGTTTTGTTTCTCCAAACTCCAGATCCAATATATTCACCGAGAGATGCCAATCTTCATTACTAGTCTTTAATCAGGATGTGTGGAAAATGATCTTAAGAAGTACTTGAAATATTGATTTATTCAGAGTGAGGTCAGGTTAGCCTTTAAATTTACACAGGTGTTTCACTAAAATTATAAAAAGAATGTGTGTTTGTGCAGTGTGTGGGGGGGGAGGGTGGTCTACGTGTTGCATGTGGAGTGAACGTTGAAGCAGTACACATTGAAGTCTCTGGTTAAGGGACACCGTTTTTCTGAAACGGAACATAGTCACCCAATTAGTCTGAAACCTGGAAGAGTTCTCCAGTTCAGATTTGATTTTATCCTATAAAAACTGATAGGTGGCATGGCAAGCTAGGGCAATTCCATTCTCTAGGTGAAGAAAGGGAGAAGCTCATTGTTTAAAAAAAGGTAATCGGACTGAGGAAAACTGACTTTACCTAACGTCATAGAATATAGAACACAAATGTATTGGGAGATAATCAATTTATTTCACTCACTAGAAAAACAGTTTGCATTACAGGTTGGTTTTGTTCTGCCAAAGTATAGGCCATTGCCAGTTCAGATCCTGGGAATTCTCTCTGAGTGTGCCTAGAAAAAGCAATAATGATGAAGTTTTCCAGGAAAGGAATTTTATAGAAAAATAGGTTAGTTACTGAAGTTAGTCCCAGAGAAGGAGGGAGTTTAGGGGAAATCAAAGTTGTCAACATATTTCAGTTTTCAAGGGAAACTTCCTTCCTTAAATCCACATTTGGTAATACCCCAAGATTAAAGTATACTGAAGATGAGTGTATTCTGTTTTTCCTTTCACCTGAGAATTTCAGAAGGAATTGCAAATGTATCTTGAGTCAGTATTAGAATTTGCCCAATAACTTTTCCAAGCAAAAAGGATATTCTTCAGTTAAACAAAGCTTTTGGGACTTAAAAAGGATAGAGAATCTTGCTGTTTTGAGGTTGGGTTTTGTCTGTCTGTCTGTCTGTCTATTTATGGGTGCTTGGGTGTGAGTGAGTGAGTGAGATTTTGTGTTTCTTTAAACTGTTTTAAGATGAAACTTCAGTGCAATTCATTCTCTACCCTATTTCCAGAATTAGGTGGACTTTTTCTTCCCAGATTCCTTCTTTCAAATTGTCATACTGTTTTTTCTGTCTCCAGTCCAACAAAAAGCGAGGGTCTTCTACTTTTAAGTAGGTTTCACATATAGTAAACTGTCTAGACAGTGAAGAAATACCCTTTCGTGGCTAATCACTACGAAATTATCATCTTAAATCAAGGGTGAATTTCTTCTTCCTGAACAAATCCAAAATTACAGTTCTCTTGCATATCCCTTGAATGTCTTTGTTTTTCTATCCTCTATGAAATCTCTTTTATGAAATCAGACACCAATTGCAGCTACTGACATTTGAATGCAATTATTTTATTATTAGAAGTGTGTATGTAGGATAATTGAAGCAAGAAAAAGGTTAATATGCTTTTTATTCTTTCCAACCCAAAGAAATGTATGAAAATTATGTAAAGAGGGTCAGGACTCCATCTGTCTGTCAGCAGCATAACGCTTGATAGCAGAACAGAATAGGGCCTCTTAATAGCAGCTCTTCTGTGGGTCATAGGCAGTCTGTTCTGGGCTTCCCAGTGTGCATATTATGTACATGCACGTACAGACAAAACTCATTACATAGTTCTACAGAAGACATTACAGACTCCTTGTATTGGTATGGCTGATAAAGGGGTTGAAATGAATCCCAGAAGCCATGCTTTGCATGAATTCCCCACCTTGTTTAACATAGGTTTGCTAGAATGATATAATAAATACTAAAATTATATTCCTTAGATTTGAGTTGTACTATCCCATTAATATTAGGCTGCTTCATTGTTTGGTTGCTCTGCTTTGGACACGTCAACACTTTCCTTAACTAATAAGCTTCCTTGAAGTTGTTTCTGAGTGAACATCACAGGATTGCATTTATAGCAGTAATTGGAATAGAATAACTTTACTTAACCTATATGCAGGTCAAGAAGCAACAGTGAGAACTGGACATGGGACCAGTGATTGGTTCAAAATTGGGAAAGGAATCCAGCAAGGCTGTATTCTATCTCCCTGCCTATTTAACTTATATGCAGAGCACATCATGAGAAAGGCAAGGCTAGATGAATCAAAAGTTGGAATTAAGATTGCCGGGAGAAATATCAACAACCTAAGATATGCAGATGATACCACTCTAATGACAGAAAGTGAAGAGGAACTAAAGAGCCTCTTGAT
This sequence comes from Crotalus tigris, assembly GCF_016545835.1. Classification (NCBI taxonomy): domain Eukaryota; kingdom Metazoa; phylum Chordata; class Lepidosauria; order Squamata; family Viperidae; genus Crotalus; species Crotalus tigris. Next base: position 556,754 of record NW_024097700.1, read on the forward strand.
GCGGGTGGAAAAGGAGAGTGCAAAAGTTGGCTTGAAACTCAATATTAAGAAAACCAAGATCATGGCATTCAGCCCTCTCAATTCCTGGCAAATAGATGGGAAAGAAATGGAGGTAGTGACAGATTTTATCTTCCAGGGCTCCAAGATCACCACAGATGGGGACTGCAGCCAAGAAATTAAAAGACGCTTGCTCCTGGGGAGGAAAGCTATGGCAAATCTAGACAGCATACTAAAAAGCAGAGACATCACCCTGCCAAGAAAAGTACATATAGTCAAGGCCATGGTTTTCCCAGTTGCAATGTATGGTGCTGGAGAAGACTCCTGCAAGTCCCTTGGACTGCAAGGTGATCAAACCGGTCAGTCCTAGAGGAGATCAACCCTGACTGCTCTTTAGAAGGCCAGATCCTGAAGTTGAAACTCAAGTACTTTGGCCACCTAATGAGCAGGAAGGACTCACTGGAGAAGAGCCTAATGCTGGGAAAGATTGAGGGCAAGAGAAGAAGGGGACGACAGAGAATGAGGTGGCTGGATGGAGTCACTGAAGCAGTAGGCGTGAGCTTAAATAGACTCCAGAAGATGGTAGAGGACAGGAAGGCCTGGAGGAACGTTGTCCATGGAGTCGCAATGGGTTGGACACAACTTCGCGACTAACAACAACAATAAACTTTCCTTAATGTTACCTTGGAGTCCATTTGCTAGTTTATGAAGAAGTAAACTATTTAAAAAATAAGGGTGAATAATTCTGTATCGAATTGCTGAATATTCTATAGCTAAATAAACTTGAAAGTATTTAAAAAAGAATATTTTGATCATCATAATGCACCCACACATAGAGAGAAAATATCCCAGATTTTAAAAAGAATATATCTTACCCAAAACATGGGGATTGGGTAATAAAAAAGTAAAAAAAAATATGTATGCTTCTGTACTAATTGTGTGTTCTCTCTCTCTCTCTCTCTCTCTCTCTCTCTCTCTCTCTCTCTCTCTCTCTCTCTCTCTCTCTCTCTCTCTCATTAATGTGCATATTATTGGATATTGAGATTTACTACTTCTATATGTGCAAAATGAACACAATAAAGGGTAATCAAACACATGGAAGAATAGGTTAGTTATTTATTAAATGTACACAGTGTTTTTTTTTTTTGTAAAACAAAAAGGTGCTGGAACTCAACACATGTTATACAACCTGCCTTGCCTATCCTACAAGGTTTCGTCCAAAAAAGGTGCCGGAACTCCGTTCTGGGCGTTCTATGATTAAAAGCCCTGAATGTACATCCCACCTTGTTGCCAACATTTTGAGTTTGATTTCCATATCAAAATAAGCATCTAGGGTCAAGATAACATTGTACCAATATAAGAGGCATTAATGGCTATGTAATGCTAGAACCTGCTATATATCTGTGGAGGAAATGACCTTAGTCAAACTTTTAAGTAAATTACAAAACATGAAAAATGTTTCTCAGGGAGATTATATTTTGTTCAAAGTTCTGGAAGCCAACCTCTGTCAAATGAGCCTCTTTTCCCAAAGCTGTGTGGGCCTAGATGGGGAGGAACTACATCTGACTCAATTTTATTTGTGGAAATCAGTTGGAACTGAGGATTTTTCATCTATATTCTTGTATAACACTTCCCCATTCAAGAGTGATGAGCAACCTGAGGGTCCTCTTAGACCAGGCATGTCAAACTCGCGACGTCACATGACATTGTGCAACGTATCGGAGCTTTTTCGCCATTGCCGGCAATGGGGTGGGCGCGGCTCCGGTATGATGAAACCAGCCTGCGGGCTGGCAGTTTGACACCCTATCTTAGACTCAAAACTCCTTTTGAAAGAGCAGGTACCAGTTGTAGCCAAGGGGAACTTCATACAGCTGTGGCTGGTGCAGTCCTTCCTGGATCAGAAGGCCCCCATGCCCCAGTCTCCTCAGTGCTCAACTGTGTGCTGCACATGAAGCTGTCCATGAATACCATTCAGAAGCTTCAGTTGGTCCAGAACACAGCTTGGGCAATGATGGGTTTGCCATGGTGTGCCCATGAGAGATGCTCCCCTGGCAAGTGTGTTTCTGGATGTCTTTTTATGATTTATTGTGGACTGCCCTACTAACTGGAATTAAGAAAATAAAGTTTAACTATGCTGAGTCTTGGTCTTAAGTTAACCTATCTGTCTTTCTTTGTAAACTGCTTTTTTATATATTTTTCCTATACACTTCCTCATGCACATACTATTTTAGGTTTCATTAATAGATCCATATTTCTCCCAAAGGTGCTTTTTCACGAGACAACTGGACTTTCCTTGTTTTTCTTTGAAGATGTTTCACTTCTCTTCGAAGAAGCTTCTTTAGCTCTGACTGGATGGTGGGGAATGGAAGGATTTATACTCCCTGCAGACAGCTGGTCATTTGTGTTCTTTTAGAGAGTTGTTGAGGCCACCTGGAAGTTTATCTGTGTCATCAGATTGGAGATAGATGATGTCGTATCCCTCCCCCTCTGTTGAGAGAGGACTGTTCATTTTTCATAGGCCATCTATGTCAAAATTGAACAGCCCTCTCTCAACAGAGGGGGAGGTATATGACATCATCTATCTCCAATCTACAGCACAATCTTTTCAGAAGTTCCAAGAAGGCTCCACACCTATTTGCACTACTCAGGTGACCCTGAAAACATAGACTATGACCTGGATGACTGTAAATCTCCATAGACAGATCCATATTTCCTAACATGTTTTTATACAATGTGTTTTTCTGCACATGGTTTCATACATCTTGAATTGCAATAATCAGGAAATGTAGAACAACCTACAATTGAATTCTGGCTTGTCTTTAGACTGGGCAGTATGACTTAGGTAAGCATGCAGTGAAATTCAGACCAAACCAATTATTCCTCCTTCCAGGGATGTGGCTGTTTTTTTCAGAATCCAAAGTGAGAACAGTTCAGGAGATACTGTATTTCTAGTAATGCAGTCATCTTCACAATTGTAGAAATTGTAGAAATCAAGAGAAGAGATCAACTTTTGTAAAGGTCAACATAGCTGTTCTCTGCTGTTTCCCTTCTATTCCACTGCAGCAAGGCCAGCAATTTTCCAGCCCCTATAATCTCTATTTCCCATTCTAGCTCTTATTCATTTGATATGGCACGCCGCCTGATGGCATTTACTTAAGGATTTTTTTTTCTAGCTTGCTAAGGATGATATTTGCTTGTACACTTTATTTACGCCTTATTCTTGCATCACAAGGCACCTAAAATTTATATTGGTAAACAGAAACCTGACTACTGATTATTCCAAAGTATTTTTAAATGTTTTTGTTTGTTTTTTTATCTGTTCAAGCTTTTCAATACAAAGTTCCCAAGGTGTGCTCTGCAGTAGAAGATAGCTTAGAAATAAGTTTAAATAAAATTGCTTGGTGTTACAGGTTTTGAGTTCATTCAAACTTAACTATTTTGTTATTGACAAAAGGATAGAGTGAGTCCATTCTTGCCTGTCAATTCTTCTCCCTAACAACATCCTTAAGGGTTAAATGAAAGAATAACTCCACTAGATCCAATATTATGTTATATGAGAGAGGCAGTATGTTGATTAGAATGTATATTATTTCAAATATAGATACTGAAAATATGAATGGTCAGTGGATAGAAACTTTTAAGCATTGTCCTTTGATATCCAAGGGTTCCCAACTAATATTGGAGAATATTCATAGAATTGTATTTGCACTTAGCTAGTATGCATTCTATGGCTTTACTTGACTATGATTCTCATTCTCTCTCTCTCTTTCTGTCTCTGTCTTTCTCACACACACAGACTGCATTTATGTTTCTTTTCAGTCTGAAAATCATTGATTTTTGACTGCAGCACTTGGGGAAAAAAGCCTATTTTTCACCTGTAAAAATGAAACAAAGTTTTATTTTGACTTTTGTGACATAAAAGTTTACTTGCAGCATCATTAATGCCTGTGCCTGGGTTTTGCCTTGTAAAGCATGTAAAATAATGGCATGAAATAATTTTTTTACAAGGGTGAGTTTAAATGGGTGATTACTTAAAAACAGCAAATGAACTTCTATCTTATCTAATATCAGTTCCCTACATCAGTTCCCTACATGAGGGAAATACCATAAAAGAAAACATTGATTTCTTCATCAGGATGTGAAGCGTTATCGAGAGGTGACTTTCATACTGTATATATCAACCTCTTCTAAAAAAGCAAGTGGAAACCTGATGGAAGTTTAATTCAATATTAGAGGGGCATTAATTCTGACAAAATGCATAAATTACGTTGTCCTCAGAAGATTGCTGTGAAGTAACAGAATAGGCCTCAGCTCATATGTTTAAAGTTTTAATGGCTGCTTGTCTTACTAGTTGCTACATTCTGAATCTTTATGCTGTCATTCAATTCTATTCATTTTTCCCTCCGGCTTGATTTTGTTGTCCATTGGCATTTCCACGCAATAGCTTCTTTAAGAGAAGATATCAAGATAATAGAATCTATTGGCAGAAAAGTATGAAAAAGGTCAGCCAGGATACAAAGTAGTTTTTAGAGAAAGGCGTTAAAAAATCAAGGCCATAACTCTTTTCCTTTCCCAAGCAGTCTTTAGATCCAGATATTTTTCCTATTTTTCCCCATGATATCTGAAGTCCACTAAACAAAAGTCTATGAAATAAGAGTTTACTAGACTGTTCCAACAAAAAATAGCCACACTTTTCAAGTTTACAACTGAATCACAGTGGTGCCCGAAGATGGTTGACCGTGAGCTAAGTTGAGAAAGGGCCAAGCTCATCCCCAGATTAGGAGTTTCCACAGTACTTTTCTTGAACTCCAAATGATCTGGCAATAAGATGTATTTATGCAAGATCAACTTTTTTTTTAAAAAAAAAGTAATTAAGCAATTCCTTCAGCTCCCCAAATAATGTAAATTATGAATATGTGACTATACTTAGACATTCTTTCTGAATCGCTATTTTCCAAGTACATTTAAGATTATAAATATTACAGTCATATTTTTAGGATTTTAATGCACATATACTGTATATTTGCACATCCCAAATGTGTATTTTATTCATGTTGTTAAAAAAAGTTATAAAGAATAACACTAAATATATTCTCTTTGCTCAGCAGTATTTTTGGAAATTTGAGACACGAGAGTCCAACCTTGTGCTAAATTTGTTTTTTTCCTGTAAATCTGATTAATTGACTAGAATACAATCAATTAGTATTATTTCATTTCACACAACAGTGTTGGAATTAGAAGAAAATAAAAGAAGCTGTGCTGAATTAGCCAAATTCTGTTCCTTCAGCCCTAGCCACCTGATAATAAGGAAAATATTAACTTTCAAAGATTAAACTAGATATAAAATTAATGTGATTTATTTTTATGTATAATTCTCATGAAAACAGCAATTAAGTGCTATGATGGCACACGAATTAGGCCCTAGCAAAGATTTAAAAGTAGCAGGGAACGGTGTGCTTGAAAATGTAAAATCAAATGAATACATTGGTTTGAATGGAAATGCATTATTTAAGCACCTTTGTTACCTTGTTACTTTCTTTTTAGGTGTTTATGGGCAACTACAAACTTTCTGCTCCCCTCATTATACTGACAATCAGAGAAATATACAACACATTGGAACATGTAACATGGTCCCTCCTTTTGAAGATTGTTTGGTACCTACATCTATGGGTCAGGCAGGTTTTGATGTTTTCCATAAAGCATTTTCAGCACATTCTGGTATTACAGGTATGAAAATTACAATATTGTGATAGTGTTATTTACAATAAGTACATGTTCTCTTATACATTAATGGTTTCGTAAACAGTTTCTGGAGGCAGATGTGATCAAATTATGAATTTACTTTTTTTCCAAGATATACAACTACCCAGCTCCAGAACCTTCATCATTGGAAACGTGATTCAGTTTTAGTTGAGAACAAAATCACTTCTCACATTATTTTAAGTTGTAGGATATTGCTTTATTTCCATATTTACATCTTGTCATTTATATCTCAATGGAAATAATTCCTTACACTGAATAGATCATAGTTTATACTGAATATTATATCATTTCCTATGATAATTCAGTATCACCCCATAGGAACTTTATGGCTACTATAGTGGCCCTCAAGGTGCTTCAAGCCTTATAGACTTTAAATCAGGTTCTTGTGTTAACTGTGAACATTATGATAGAAAATAAATAAATAAGAGGCTAGATGGGATTTTCTATTTGCACTTTCATCACATCACAGCAGCTGGTATCCTCTCTTCTGGTTTTTAAAAAGGCATCCAACAGACTAAAGACAGCCTCCATATTTTAAGATTGGTCCCAAATGTATAATGTTTATGAATTGACTCAGTCACTATCTTTCAAACATCAGGTAGCAGGGATATTTATGAGAACCAATAGAAAAAAATACTTGGTAAATACTATTAATAACTAAATATCTTGATTCTATATTTATATGTAATACTTCTAATGTTTATTCTTACTTCTTACCTTTGTAAGATAAATTGGTTTTATTCTCGCTACTATAGATGCATTAATTGAGGCTGACAGAGTGTAGCTTTCTTCAGATCACCCAGCAAATTCAGGGCAGAGTATTCTGAAGGCATAGCCTTCTAGAGTCACTTGCTGTCACTGTCACTTGCAATTTTCTCTTCACGGTTCCATTAAAGATGAAGCATATATGCGTTCATTTTATTAATAACCTTTCCTAGTATTCTCAAGACTTCCATAGGCTTAGAGGGAAATACAGGAAATTTTAACGCTTAACAATAGAGCTCCAATTTCTAAACAGAGAAGGAGCAGGTACAGAAAAGAAACTAAACATCGGTTGAAGTTAGAGCAGCGAAACAGAAAGAAGAGTCTTCATCTATTCCTCGATCCCCTGTCCAATCTCTGTTTCAAATCACTGACAAAACACTTTTCCCCCTTCAGTTCTGACACAATATTTCTTCTCTTAATATCCCTTTCTCTCCTAACACATATTAGATCTCCAAATATGCCTGAGGAATCCCACAGTTGCTTGTGATTCATGCTAAGCTGCCATTTTTTTCCTGTGTAAAATCACTTTGAGTTTTTCAAATTAAGTTTGACTAATGTCTAAATATCTTCATTTTTTTCCAGTTTATGATTTTCCAATGGCCTTTGGTGACTCACTGCGCAGTGGAGTGGAAGATGCAAGTTTCCTCCATATAAATGCTGTGGATCGTTGTCCTAGTCAACTGTCTTCACTTTATATGGAAGGCTGAGGAGGCACAGACCACAGGTCTGCATATCATCTCAACCATTCAGTCTACTAAAGATCATCTTCTGTTGGTCAGCACAACTCTGAAAGTGCTTGCTCAAGAAATAAAGAAAACATCACCAGAAAGATCCCAACTTCACAGCTGCAGCTAATATAAGGTGTTGCAAGATGTTGGTTGACGTGTATTTGCCAAATGTGAGCAATTGCTCTTTAATTTGGCCTTTTCTGTTGCATAACCATTCCCAAAAGAAAATGATTACTGCACTGCTTAGTATATTTTTAAACAAATTGTTGAGATTTTAAGTTTTTAAAACCTTCTTGGAGGAATTCAAAAAATGGTCAACAACAATAAACCTCTCACAAAAGCAGATTTCTAAAATAAAGAACCTCCCTTGCAGTGCTTTGAAATCTAAGCACACTCATAGGATGGAGGGTGAAAAGGGAACGTATTTTTTGTGATATGATATTGGTGACAACAGTACAATTTGAGCTTCTTTTCAGCATCCAGTATTAACAGTTAGCTTAAAGAGGTCTGTGCTGGTGATTTTTTTTAAGCCATGCTCAAAAGGGCCAAAAGTCATAAAAGGGCCAAGATTGAAGACCCCTGGCCTAGCATGTCATTTCAGATCTTTGAGGTCACACATAGTTACGTTCAGAAATTTTGTACATCTGTGAGAGATCTTTTGTACTTTATTCATCATGTATTTTAAAAGTTTATTTTCCCCACATTAATATTGCACATACTGTATGCTAATATATAAATCTGATGGTTTTTTTTCTACTTTTCTGTCATCTTTTTGCTAAAAACAGTTAGCACATCAGGTATTAACTCCATTGCAAAGGCTTTTGTGTTGTTTTTGAATAGTGATAAATACGTTTGGGAAGTAAAATGTGGATTTGCCTTTCAAGGTGTGGTCTTTGTCATAGATACAAAGTCATGTAATTCAAACAGCAGCCTTCTTTATTCATTATTTACTTGTGGCTTGTTTAGTCATATTGTGGTCAAATCATTTGAAGAATTTCTCACTCTGCATGGTCTTTGGTAATGACCTGTTATCGCTAATGAAAAAAAAATCTGTGAAGACGTCAGCCAAAGGAATTATTGTACATAAACTATAGTAAGAATGAGTAGAAAGTTTCTAAAATCATCATTCAAGCTTCCAAAATCCTGATACTGAATTATATTTACATTTATTAAAGTGCTTTGTGAATTTATGGGTACAGTGTAGCCACCTTTTAAAATATTCACTACTAGTATAAAAGCAAAGTGTGTTTATTCTATTCCAGCAAAAGAAATCTGGGTGGGGATCCCCGTGTTGAATCAGATTTTGATTGCACTTTATTGTCATCCTCTGCAGGATAAAAAAAAAATTGTACCTAGTGACGAAGAGGCTGGATTATTTTTATAAAAGTAACAGTGCCAAAGCCATCTGTTTGGAGAATGGAGTTCAGGCTCTCTTCTCCCGATCCCTATATAATCACATCTATCCATAGCCATTTATTTAATGAGAAAGCGCTTGTAGATTCTTGCAGCAGCTCATATTATGGGGAGGATTGAAAATGGGTATACAAAATAGATATAGATGAGAGAGGGGGGGAGGGAGAGAGGGAGATAGAACATACTACATAGCTGAATCTTTACATTTAGGCTTACAGTTTAGAAATGAAGTTGTCCTTCTCAGATTTTATTATGTCTTGGTTTTAATTTTTGAAAAATGTTCTATAGCCCCCCAAAGGCTATTTTATTCTTGGTAGCTTAGAAATACAAAGCTGCACCTGTTAAAAGGAGCTTTTTGCTTTTAGTGAAAAGAAATACTTATATTTGCATTAAATGCCACTGAAAATAGGACTTTCTTTAAGAACTCTTTTTGTCAGAAAAATGGAGCACAGGGATACATGGAAGGTCAGGTTTTATTAGAGAGCCTATTCCCCCGTTTCTATCCACCTTTCTACCTTGCTCAAGCCCTTTTCATTGGCACTGAAAGCAGCAAATCCAAAAGTCCTGTCCAGAAAGATCCAATCCCTTCCCACCTCCAAGCAATCTGATCCCATCCAGGAACATAAGCAAGGCTTCATTTGGGTGGCCACAAACAGGATTTCCTCTAACCTTGAATTCTGAAAAGTGTGAACAAGCCTCACATCTCAGAATTCAAGGTTAAAAGAAATCCTACTTGTGGGCCACTCAAATGAAGTCTTGCTAATTTTACAAGAATTTGACTTAAGTTTCTTGAGATTCATTACAACCAATTAGTGCAAATGTACTCCTGCTAAAAAGTTAAATGTGCTATGGAAATCACCATGCTTACAAAGAGTGTTTCATTTTCACTAAAAAACCCTATGCCTTCCCTGCATCAAATTAACATGCCTACTTCACATTTTAGTATCACGAAATACATACGAATATATGTATATCACGAAATACATAAGAAGACCAAATCTGATGACAAAACTGGGGTTTTTCATGGTAATTAGATCTCCCTTATTTGATGAACAGCACCAAACAGAACAGGGTCATGTTACAATACAAATATTTTGCAGCTCTTAAGTTTGGGAAAGTTGGATATACTTACCTATATAAAGGAGTTTGATATAAACTATTTTTGTGTGACGATGCAGCTAATAAGTATCACTATAGTTTACAAAAATAGTTATGCTATGTTGTGCAACCAACCAACTCCTATCGCACCTTCGTGGACTTTAATCTGTATAGAAAGCAGAATTTCCACACACAGCCCAGAAGTATCTGCTTTCTGCACAGCCATTCATATCTAAACAATGAGAAGAAAACCACTGTCAGATTGAATTGTAATTATTACATCCTTTCTACTGCCCTCTAAACCAGGGATCCCCAATACTGGTCCATGGCCCATTAGGAACCAGTCCATGCATCTGCCCATGCGTGGGATCCAGGTACTGCACAAAACCATCCTCCCACCGGTCCCTGGAGCCAAAAAGATTGGCGACTGCTGCTCTAAACTCTTGCAAGAAATGGTTCTTTGGAAGCTTAAAAATAAGCAAACCTTCTTTTCCAGGCTGGCTGGGCTAAATCAGGGATGGGACTGCCCATCTGTTCTTCAAAAGTATTTATATCCATGGTAGGGAAAACTATACACTGGAGTTAATATAAATGTCACCTTTTTAGTACTGTTGAGTACCATTATTACAAAACTTTTTTAAAAATGTAATTGTGTTTATTGCCCAGTTTTGACTGTGCCATTTCATAGCAACTTGCTTTTTTTTGTAACTTGTAAAACCAGCACTTTTTATGTGTATTTAAAAAAATACAGATAAAATCAAAGAAATTAGTTTTAAAGTTAACAGGTTTTTGAACACAAAGTAGAGTGTCTTGTATAATGTTGTTAATGCAAAGCACTTTGAGAAGAGAAGAAGGTATATGCGAATGTGTTTTCTATCAATCTTAGATTTTTTTGTACATATTTTTATACGCTCTTTTATAGAGAGTTGAATTTCTTATACCATGTTGTACATTCGGCTGATTTTGCTATAGTTGGCATCTATTCATTTTATATCATAGTCCCTAAAAAAAATAGTGTGGTTTTCTATTAATATGTATGTTTTGTGATTGGTTACAATTAATTTTCATATAATGGTAAGTTATTTTTTGCCTTATTTCATGAAGTCTTTTTAATATGAAAGGTGAAATGAAGGGTTTGTGCACATAATAAACACAATAAAATAAAACTGAAAATGTGTAACATACCAACCTGACTCCAAAACTTTATTTCAAGATCTAGTTTAAAAATAAAGTTTGCCTGACCATTATATTTCATCACAGGGATTGATCGTGGTTTAGCTCATTTATATGATTAAAGAAAGATAAAGGAAAATAGAAAGAAAGATTTGATACCTTGGTGCTCTCTGAGCTTGGTTGTTTTCTTGCAGACATTTCATTACACTCAATTAGGTAACATCATCAGTGTTAGAAGGGAGTGGAGTTTGCCCTCTTTTTATACCATATCTTCTAGCACTGATAACATAAACTTACTGGGCAATGAAACATCTACAAGAAAGCAACCAAGCTCAGAGAGCACAAGAACTCCACAGTTTAATCCTGAGCTACAAATTTTCTCTTCTATTGCTGTATGTGATATGTCTTCAAAGTGTTTTGGGCAAGCATTAGGATTATATAACAATAATTATGAAATTCAGATGAAGAGGAAGAACTCAAAAAAGGAAAAAAGAAATGTCCTTTAAAGTAATTTACACTTTGGAAAACTATGTTCAGAAAGTACAACGGTGTATTGCAGTGTTCAGTTTTTCTGCACATAAAGGTGAGTATATGAGTATATTTTAATGTTGGTCCTTAGGTGATTATCTATCTATCTATCTATCTATCTATCTATCTATCTATCTATCTATCTATCTATCTATCTATCTATCTATCTACCTACCTACCTACCTACCTACCTACCTACCTACCTACCTACCCAGTGCTTTTTTTCTAAAAAAAAAAAAAGTGCCAGAAAAAAAAGGTGTCATACAACCCGCCTTGCCTACCCTACAAGGTTCTATCCAAAAAAGGTACTGGAACTCCGTTCTGGGTGTTCTATGAGAAAAAAAGCCCTGTATTTATCTATCTATCTATCTATCTATCTATCTATCTATCTATCTATCTATCTATCTATCTATCTATCTATCTATCTGAAAGAGAGACAGATGTTTTGCCCCTGCCATGACCTTCATGAGAGAATAAAGTGTTGGCCTATTAGAATTTCCTTCTTAGCTCATGTTTTAAACAGTAACTAATATGCTAAAAAGATATTTGTCTGAGACATAACTTCCTTATCATAACAGGACAAAGCATGATAGAAAATACCTCACGAAACAACCCTCAGTTGTTTCTCATGTGGATCTGAACCCATGCCTGGAGATGCTCTTGGCTTTCCTGTATCTCTGTCCTCTCTATTAAGAGGTAAGCCTCCTTGTTACCAAGAAGAGTATGTTTGGGAAAGGATGAAGAAAAGCTACCCAAATTGATGTTTTCCGGAGGATCCTATCCTTGTATTGTCTTCATGATCACAGTTAGACACACTCTGAATAATCTTCCCTTTTAAGATAGTAACAAAACTCAATCCTTAATGTTCCTTATCTCTGTCATCGTAACCACATTTTAACTGATCGTTTTAAATATCAAAATAAACTGGCCACAGTGCTTAAAAAACAAAGAGACACCAATGTACTGTCTGGAGATAAGGACTTTGCCTCAAACTAATCAAGGTTATACCTTGTCATAACATCATTGCTTTAACTGACAACATGTTGAGTAACAGGATATTTCAAGTTTTTACAGAATTCAATAGAGGCAGATATCGTATGTTGAATAATGGATTTCCATAAAGATCAGTGCTATCCCCTGCTCTTTTTAACTTGTACATCCATGACTTGCCTGAAACATTCTCGGAAATGGATTTATGCTGATGAAATCAATCTCACAATCCAAAAAACCAACTTCAGTGATGCAGGAGACATCCTCTCTCAAGATCTCCAAAAGCTGGATAACTAGAGGAATGGAGAAGGGAATAGTCCAAGGTACCTTCTTGTGGCCTGACCATTAGTGATCCTTCTACCAAATTACCTGGTTTTGACCAGCCTCACTTTTTCTGGTCAAAAGTGAACAGAATTAGGTGTGATATTAGCAGAAATGCCTCTGCCCTGTATTAGTGGGGATAGAAAGATTCCCCTTGTTGTGATTGTGGTGCTGATATGCAAACTACTAAACATATTGTGAAAGATTTCCCATAACATGCCTTCTCTGGTTCCCTAGAAGTTCTGTATCAAGCAACGTCAGAGGCGATCACCTGGGGAGTTGAATTGGACATTCAGTTATGGGGCCGCTGCCTATATATATATATATATATATATATATATATATATATATATATATATATATATATATATATATATATGTAGGTCTTTGGTTGTTCGGGTTTTCTCCCGCGTAAAATTGGAAGTGTCTTGGCAACGTTTCGACGAAGTCCTTTACATCTGCACGATCGCCCCTCTCCCCACCCCTTTTAGTTCTTGAGCCGGGAAGGCAACGTGTATTTCCCAGAGTTAAAGTTCCCTCCTCGTTATCGAGCTGGCCCCTCCTGTGTTTTCCGGGGCATTTCTCTCTTCCACTCTTCCGGCACACATCACACTTATTTGTGCATTTATTATCACCATTCTTCATACCGAGGGTTTCACTTTGGTCCTCGTTTTTCAGTGCATCTACTCTTATCGCCCCTCCAGCACCCTCACAGTCCTCATGATTAACCCCTTCCGTGCTTTTATTTCCCCCCACTGCTCCCAGTGTATCATCTAATTGAGTCCAAGGTCCGCCTTGTTTCATTATTATAAGTGTTCTCCGGGGTGTTTGAATTAATTTAGTATGTGCTTGATATCCTGCGTACTCCTCCTTCATGTGATCTGGTGCAGTTCCCAATCCGGTTGCCTCTCTTTCAAGCTTCTGTAAAGCCGCTCTCCGGGAGCGCGTAACTACTCCCGTGACAGGGTGGTTACAAGCGCAGATCCTCCGTGCGTCTTTCAGGAGTTTACTTCTCTTTTATCATGTTCTCATCATGTGCTAAATAATAAACTGCTATACCTAGACAACCTAAACAGAACATACCTAAATGCAAAGAATGTAACACGATAATGGAGTGACTAAACCATTATTTAATTTTTACTGCATTTATAAATTCATTTACTGCATAAACAAATTTATATTTTATTTATCATATTTAAGAACCGCCCATCTCACATAAATTAAAATAAAACTGTAAAGATCAGAAATCAACAACCGTATCATCATGTCTGCAGTCCTTCTATAAGATTAAAAAGAGATAAAAAGTCATACCTGATCAAAAAATCCTAATAAAAGAAGGAAGTTCTAAATAAAGCTAATGTCAAATTTCCCAAGTGATTTTTACAGGAATAGGAGTGTTTATTTTTTTTTTCACCTTTTACACAGTCAAGCCCTTTTCACAATTCTTAATTTATCTCTTCCCTCTACCTTTTGTTCAGTCCAAACATTCTTATTTGAAAGTCAGATATAGAAATCCTTCTACCACATCTTCTCATGCCTTTTATAGATTTACAGCCAAAGTAAATTTCCCAGACTGTCAGCATTATTAATGATTTACAGAAGGAATGGACTAGCTTAGTGAATTGTGACAAAGCAATTTTATGTTCCTACTATGTTCCCAATGTACCTTTGAAGTAACTAGAAAATAGCAACTCATATGTTATTTCAACTGTACAATGTGTGTATATGTGGGTGATTTGTAAATGAGAGGGGAGATGGTACAATACGTCTCAACATGACAATACATTTAATTTTGAAAACATTTTTTTATATTTCTTTATGCAATGACCCAAATATAGCTCATGAATCTTCATCTCATCTAAATGGTGTCACATCAAGATCATGAAAAGGAGATATACAATAACGCATGGAAAATAGAAGCACGTAATTCATGCAATTTTATTATGTAATACCAAGCAATGCTTCTATGACTTTATAGAATAATTTATGCTGGTAGATCCAAAAATGGAGATGATAATGTGTCTTTTTAAAATAAAAAATACTCTAGTGTCCCTTTTACCATTCCCAGAGCACTGAAGTGTTGTTAAAGTTATTTTTTAAAAGTGGGTTTCAACTGGATCTAAAACAGGGCTCTCCAAAGTGGCCAATATTAAGCACCAATCGTCAGTGGGACTATTGATGATGATGATGATGATGATGATGATGATGATGGTTGGTCACGCAGTCAGCTACTTGCTTAGATTGGATTTGGCATTTTTTGTCCACATTCTTTCTAACAATTTGGGACAGGCAGATGTTATTGTTTAATAATATGAAAGGTATTATCAGAAGATGTAAGCTGCTCCAAGTAAAACTGCCTTTTGCAATCAACTGGTGATGATTTTGTCAATGCCAATAATGCTCAAGCGGTGCTCCAGATTTTTTTTTTTATGGCTGGTGGCATTACAGTATCTACTTATTCCTGGTCCTTGGGAAGGACTCGATAGGTGGATAAAATACCAAATCTAGTCTACAACATCTGGCTAACTGTGCAACCAACTCATAGCATTGAGCCATTGGATAATTCCATTGATCCTTTGGGCCAATGTTGGGGTCAGGACTGACCACTTTGGAGAACTCTGCTATTAGACCCAAATTGAACATTACTTTTTAAAATGACTTTAACACACTTCTTTTTAGAAGAGATGACATAAAAGGTAACAAATACTGACAACATTCCATAGCAGACATGTCAAACACAAGGCCCGGGTGCCGGATGCGGCCCACAACGTGGTTTCATGTAGCCCGCGAAGCCACCCTGGAAACAGTGAGGGAATCGCCTCTGCTGCCTGGGCCCCGGCCCAGGCCACCTGGGAGCCAATGTACAATTTTGTGGTGGCCATCTGTGCTGAAACGCATTCAGTCTTTGCTCCACAAGGCCGTCTGGAAACAGCAAGGGACCAGCCCCTGCTGCGTTGGCCCCACCCCTGGGTGCATGCTGGGGAGGTGTCACCCTTTGTGAGGAATGAAGAAATGCACCATTGCCTGGAAGTGGCCAGCAAATGGCCCTCATCTACTTCACATATCTGGCTTGATGGACTCCGGGAGAGGGGTTTTGGCAGGCAGTGGGGCATTTTCCTCACAGCACCGAGAGGCTGACCCAGGCGGTGCAAATTGAAAAAGAAGCGTGCTGTCGCTCAGCCCCCAGCCTGCCGGATTTCAGCAGGCAAAAAGATGCAAAGCTGGCGAGCTTCGCACTGCCCAGCTCAGCCTCTCGGCGCTGTGAGGAGAGCGCCCCGCTGCCTGCTGAAACCGGGCAGGCTGGGGGCTGGGTGGTGTTGCGCTTCTTTTTGGATTCATGCTGCCTGGCTCAGCCTCTTGGCACTGTGAGGAGAGCACCTCTCTGCCTGCCAAAACCAGGTAGGCTGGGGACTGGACGGCATTGCGCAGGTAATGTCAACTCTCACGTTGCTCATGGCGTCCCCTCCCCCAAAGCCCACCAAGCCAGATATGTGAAGTAGGCAAGGGCCATGTGTTGGCCACTTCCAGGTGATGATACATTTCTTCATTCCTCACAAAGGGTGATACTTCCCCAGCTGTGTTTCTTGCCTGTTTTTCTCCCTCCCTCATCTCAAATATTTTCCCACCACTCTGTTCATAGGAAGGAAGGCAGAAAGGAAGGAAGGAAGGAAGGAAGGAAGGAAGGAAGGAAGGAAGGAAGGAAGGAAGGAAGGAAGGAAGGAAGGAAGGAAGGAAGGAGACGGAGGGTTTGAGGAAAGTCCTGCCTTAGTCCTGCCCTGCTGCCCTTTCACCATCCCCTTGTCCCTCCTCTTGGCCTATCCTGGGGGTCTCCCATCCTATTGCTAAAGAAGCTTTGGATACAAAGCTGGATCTCCTCCCATGGAGAGGGAATGGGCCTTCCTCTGACTTTGCCCTCATACCCATTATGAGCAACCTGGCTAAGGAGAGCAAGCACAGCAGCAGCAGCCTTGAGGAGGAGGTAAGTGCAGCTGGGCACCCCCTTGGGGTAGTGGGGCTGGGCTTGGTGCCGCAGGTGCTTGAGGGCCGGGCAGGGCACTTGACTCTGCTGCCCAGGGCTTCGGGAAGCCCGCAGCACCATCCAGCCCCCCCTCGCATGGTCCCACTCCCTTCTGCCAGAGACCCTCAGATCTGTCCCACTCTTGCCCAGGTCCCCACAGGCACCCTTGACACAAACGATTTAGAGCTGGCCATGCCCACCCAGTAGGCCACACCCACTCCAGCAACGCCCACCCAGTAGGCCGCACCTACCCTGGCCACACCTACCTGGCCCCCTAAGGGAAACTGCAATGCTGGTCCCATTCTGTGCCTTCCCTACCCAGTTCCCTCTCTATAAATGTTTGCCAGGCAGATGTCAGAAAATGCATGACTGCACTGGACCTATTGGTGGGTTCCCGTTTTTTATTATTCACGATTGTAAGCAGGCATTCCAGGAATGTCCTTTTGAACCATAACTCAAATAAACCAGCAATGGACCTAAGACAGAGAAGGAAGGGGGGAGTAAAATGCATGGAAAAAAGACTGGTGGGCGGAGTTTCCCCCCCAAAAAAATACCTAAATTACCTTTCTCATGCCAAGCCGCTTGCACAAAAATAGAAAGAAACTTTTTGGGCAATTTAATTGCCTTGGCCTGGAAAGCTACTTGGCAAAGAAAGAGTTAAAACAGAAGATTTGATCTATCTGTTTAATATACCTGTTTAATATGATTAAAAAAAACGGATGACCTTTAGATATAACTAGAGTTTTATAATGGAAGATATGATTTAGAATTAAAATAGCATTTTGTTTTTCTTTTTTTGATATGGGAAATTTGAAAATAAGAGGAGGATTGGTATAAACAATTTTTTTAGCTATAGAAATGTAATTAATATTGAGAAAATCATAACTGATAAAGATACTGTAAATATTGATGGGAAATCAAACTTTAATAAGAGCACGAAAAACAGGATATTGACTTATGAATTGATATTATTGTTATTTCTATAATATTAGAAAAATATGATGAAGCTGTCTATATCTAATTTTGTATATATCAATAGTACGAAGAATTGCAATTGTTTAATGAGGGGGAAAGGGAAAAAATATGGGAAAGAAAGGAAGATCAAGGAAAAAAATACTAGAGTGTTCAGTACTGAATAGATTTATATTGAAGAAGTTAATGTTAAATATGTAAACCCAGACATGTTTATTGTTGTTAATTGCGAAGTCGTGTCTGGCCCATCGCGACCCCATGGACAATGTTCCTCCAGGTCTTCCTGTCCTCTACCATCTTCTGGAGTCTATTTAAGTTCACTCCTACTGCTTCAGTGACTCCATCCAGCCATCTCATTCTCTGTCGTCCCTTCTTCTATTGCCCTCAATCTTTCCCAGCATTAGGCCCTTCTCCAGTGAGTCCTTCCTTCTCATTAGGTGGCCAAAGTATTTGAGTTTCAACTTCAGGATCTGGCCTTTTAAAGAGCAGTCGGGGTTGATCTCTTCTAGGACTGACCGGTTTGAACGCCTTGCAGTCCAAGGGACTCGCAGGAGTCTTCTCCAGCACCATAGTTCAAAGGTCTCAATTCTTTGGCGCTCAGTCTTTCTTATGGTCCAACTTTCACAGCCATACATTGCAACTGGGAAAACCATGGCCTGGACTATACGCACTTTTGTTGGCAGGGTAATGTCTCTGCTTTGACATGTTGTTTACTAAGCTCTAAAGATTGTAATTTTTAAAAATCAATAAAACTTACCGTATTTTCCGGCGTATAAGACGACTGGGCATATAAGATGACCCCCGACTTTTGAGAAGATTTTCATGGTTTAGAAAATTGTCTTATACGTCAGAAAATACGGTATATAAAAAAAAGAATGCAAAGATAGGATAAAATGTTGTCCAGGGTTTTAAAGCATCCCCACAGCTCAAGAAATTTCAAAATTCCTGAATGAGAATGAGCTCTGCAGATCAGCTATTTAGTCTGACCCAGTATTCCACTGTAATAAATATGAGTAATATCTATCTTTGCTTTGTCTCCATTTCTTTGCTCCCTTTTGCTTCCTTGGTGTTGTCAATGCCAAGTTTCCTAGTAGAGCCAATTTCTTCAACATCATTGGAGGGGATGCTGTAGGACTGGATCCTTTAATGGGATATATGCTTATACAAACTGGTTTGCTACTGTGCAGCTTCTGATCGTGCTACTTTGGATTTTGGGCCAAAGGAATTGCCTACGCTGCTGTAGAAATTTTTTTGTATATGATTGGCCACATAGAACAACAGGTTTATCAAGGCTCTTAAGTTCTTCTTCCTGGTCATAGGCTTTCCAAAGAATCTTACAGATATTAAGAAAAGCAAGAAGCTTCCTTTCCAGGTTAGAAACATGATATATTCCTGGCACAATGAGAGAGCCCATTTGTATAAATAGGAAGCCCAGGAAGAGTTATAGATGTTCTGGGCATTGCTGAATTTCTAAGGTGACCAACCGTCCTCCTTTAGGGAGGACAGTCCTCCTTTTGTAAGTTCTGTCCTCCCTCAAAAAGTGTCCTCCTTCATGTCCTCCTTTTCAATATTTGAAGACTAATCTGCAGGGCTTTTTTTTCCTCATAGAATGCTCAGAACGGTGTTCTGGCACCTTTTTTTGATGTTTTTTTTTTCAACTTTTGCATGAGCTGTGCTACTCCCACTATTGGCTTTTGAAAGCCAATAGGAATTGCTGCTGAGTGCGCCAAAACACCCGGCTGGCAAACTTTGCACATGCAAGTTGTCTGTATTATTGTTGCAATGAATAAAATGTTTCTTTTATTTACGATATTTTTTTCTTCAATTTATTTGTGTCCTCCTTTTCATTGTAAAAAAGTTGGTCACCTTAGAATTTCCCACATAAAGAAACCGAACTGATTTTTTTTTCTGTGCATTTTAGCAGCTCTCTGACAACCTCGTTACTGGAACAGTGGACAAATAAATACTTCCTTTGGCTCTTTGTGAAGCTGCTATCATTGCACAGAAAGGTAGAATGGCAACTCTTAATTATGATATCCCACTGAAAACTAAGACTTGTGTCTCATGGCTCTTTCATTATTAACAGCCCTGCTTCTCGACTTGATTTGTTAAAGTCCCCTAACGTCACCATAAATAGAAAAGACTTTTATGGCACTATTGCAAGTAACAGGTTTGGCAGCTTTTCCCAGCTAGTAGCTAATCATTAAACTCACTGGCATCATCCTCTTCTTAACAGAAGTGACATTGCTCCTGAGATGTTTTTCCATGGAAATGACTAGAACAATTGCAGTTTAAATATGTGAATGAGGATGCTCATACCCAGCCCTCATTCTTCCTACATTCTAGAGGGAGAATTCTTCAGGATCTGAATATACATAAATCAATCACTCTGAATGTGTCAGAGATTTGGCTTTGATTTGGGCACCCAGAGACAGGTTGAAGTAAGGTTTGGAAGCCTCTCTCTTTAGCATGAGTGACATTTTAGTTTGAGAGATCGGCTTGAGAAGGAATTTGGAAAATACTTTGAAGAAAGCCAATCCAGACTAAATTGAATTGGTCAGATGTGTTTGTGTGCAAAGGAAACTGGACAAAATAGCACAATCAGATGTGATGGGGGTGGGGGTGGAAGTGGCTGTCCATTACTAAAATAATCCCTAGTATCGCTAAGGACAAGTCTTCATTTATTTTATACACATTTAGTTGTATGCAGCTTCTTCATGGCCAACTGTCAAGTGTTGGGATTCCGTGGTTAGAGGAAGATGCCCATCCCCACATTTCACTCCAGCAAAGAGTGAATATAAAAAGATCTGCCCTCACAAATTAGCTCCAATTTCATCATAGTATTTGAATCGGGCATTGTGTGGGAGGCTGCCCTTACACTGAGGCCATCCAAGACTTTCCTAGAAGCAACATCAAAACAAGTACACTATAACAGTGGTTGCACTGATTCACAGCTGAAGCAAGGATTATTTACACAAGGAAGATTGTTGCAGATCCAAGATGAATGTAAAGTACTTTCCTTTCCTGCTTGGGGGATATGAGGATTTCAGACATAGAGTCCATGGTACCCTAAAGACAGTAATTCCCCAAAAAGGAATGATCACATGCAAATGGGCAAGTCAATTTCCATGTTCATTATAAGAGAGACGGTTTCAAAACTCAACCAGGTACTTTTCAACCAGGCTCAATGACTTCTTTAGAGATTAAGCCAGATTCTTAGAAAGCAACCTAATTTGTAGGGTCAAACTCTCCAACATATTTCTATAGGATTAAAAGCTGAAGGCCTTCCTCCCACCCCTTACATCCATCCATCCATCCATCCATCCATTTTTGATGTTGCCCATTCCTAAGCCCAAGTTAACCAGGCGTTCAAGAGGTTTCTGTCTGATGGGACCTATCTCAATTGCTGAGGCGTGATCAAGCCATGATGTACACACTTCTAACCTGTAACTGAACCTGGATTCCTTACTCTGATCTCAACTCCTGGATTCAGGACTTATGGACGTAGCAGCTCACAGGATCCCCGAGAAAGAAAACAACTGAGATACACTAAGGCAGTGTTTCCCAAACTTGACAATTTTAAGGCATGAGGACTTCAACTCCCAGAATTCCACAGCCAGCAATGCTGGCTGTGGAATTCTGGGAGTTGAAGTCCACATGCCTTAAAATTGTCAAGTTTGGGAAACACTGCACTAAGGTTTCAGCAGAGATATTGAGGTTTATTAAGATCTCCCTTTATTGTCAAAGTTCTTGGGAAAAAGTAAGTTCTGCCAATTCTTTTAAAAGCTGATTTTGTTCCTCAGTTATTTGCACAGCCTGACATTCATTTTCTATCACAGGGCTCTTGAGATTACCTTTGACAGGGTGAAAAGAAAAGTTGGAGAAAAGAAAACCAAAAGATTAATGTTGCTGTTATTTTAAAATATCACTTTTAAAAAAGAAAGAAAAGAAAATGGTGTAGGGAATAAAAATAATAAAGAACAGCTTAAAGAAGCTGTGAGTTTGGGGTGCATGATTTATTCTATAGAACAATATACCAAGATTTTTTTTTTTTTCTGTCACTCCCAAAGAATTTTCAGGGTATGCCAGAAGATTACCAATAGAACAATGGTTACCCGGGAGCTTGTTTCTCTAATCCACAAAAAAAGAAATGAGGGTTTTAGCCTTCCTCTTATCCCTCAGGAAGCAGAAAATAAGCAAAATGCAATGAACTTTTCAAATATATCAACTGCTGTTTTTCTGTTTTTCGGTATGTTTTTTTTATGGCGCGATAGAGGAGGGCAGCTTTCCTCTGTGGTCTAGGGTACTAGCATTTAGGACCCTGTTTTCTGAGCAAAAAAAATGCTAAAGGAGTTCCAAAAACTTCTGAAAACTAGGCTAAAGATAATAGACAAGAGAGACAATTGTTATTCATTGTACTGTAGCTTAAATATTCCTAGGATAACACCCCTGAAGAGGGATGTTTTTTTTAAATCTGCTTTTATCAAGAACATCCCAAAATGCCAGTATTATTAAGGGCAGACAAGGCGGGACATTTGGCTTCTTAATTCTTTCCCTAACTGGAGTAGCACTACAAAGCTTCTTTGGATTAGGCCAGTCATTGAAACCTTTGATGGTTATCCTGCAAGGTCATGCCTAAGAATAGCTAAAGGATTATGAAAATTAATGTAATAAACAGGTAAAGTACAGAGAGCTGTTGAGTTTCTGCTTATGAATATCTAGGCTGATGACAATGTTTCGTACTTTGCCATGAGAAAAAGCAGACTCTCGGACTGGAATTGTTGAGTAATAGCCCATTAATTCTAGAAGATATTTGAAACCACAGAGAGAGAGGATACATAAAATGGAATAACTCCAATAAGAGAAAAGCAGACTCATAATGTGAAGAAATCTGAACAATCAATTGGGAAGGAGTGCATGCCAAAACCAACCAGTGCTGGCTGAAATTTGTTCATTTCTACCCATATTTCATTTAGATGTGTATTGGGATTCTGATTCCTTGAATTCCCGGTAAGCATGGGTATCGGCTTGGTTGAATTTGGGAGCTGTAGCACTACCACAACTGGAGAGCAACACGGTGGGGAAATCCAATTTGTAGATACCTCAAGTTTTCTTTAATGGATAATTTAGTAAAATGTATAGGTCTCCTCTTCCCAAAGAAGCAATATCATAAATCTATCCAAATCACTATTCCATCCATGATGAAGCCGGAATGGGACAATTTGCCATGGCCAACTTTCTGCAGCCAACTCGCCACACCATACACACCACAGGACAACTTGCCACAGGACAATTGAACAATTCAATTTATTTAAAATAAATATATTTTTTTTAATTTTTGTCATTCACATTTATGTCCCCCCTTTTGCATTATTTCTTTAATGATTCTATTCTACCATTTCTTTGGTATTAATGTAACACTTATCCTGCAGCCAGTTGTCCCACAGCAAATTGGCCATGCTGAGCTGACCCACGGCAGAGTTGGCCACAGCGAATTGTGGTAGACCCTCATGAGGCAGAATATGAAAAGACGCACCCTTATATAAGACGCTCTGGCATGCGAGTTCCAAGCTTACAGCAAACAAAGTCAGCGCTGGGAGCAACTGCTTCCCAGCGCTCTAAATAGATGCCTCCCAGCTGGCCCCATCCCCCACCCACCTTACCAGCATCCGGCACAATGAGCATGCATAGTCAGTTCACAGCAGCAGCTTTCCGACCCTGGTAAACAAGCCGGCATGAGCACTGGCGTGAAGGAAAGCAAGGGAAGTGAAGGCAGGTTTTAAACTACCCATTGTTTCTCCGTGCCGATCAGCTGTTTGGCAGAGCCTCAAACTACTGAGCCAGCAAATCCAGAGGTTCGGCCAGCTGCTATTATCGAGCACGATAGCCTCACAGCTGCATTCCACAGGGTCCCCAGCCAGCATACAGGTACGAGGGAGGGAAAGGACTGTCACTGCTATCCACGCTGCTGGTCCCATCCGCTGCCTTCAGACGCCGCCATCTGACGATCTTGCCCCCGCCCCCCTCCCGTTAGTGGCAAGCCCACAGGGGCTCGACACCTGCACCAAGCACAATGGCAGCAGCATGTAAAGAACCCACACAGGCATCTCCTGGGCTGTGGAGGTTATCATTATATTTTTTGTGTATAAGATGCACATGATTTTTGAACAGGAAAAAATAGCGTCTTATACACGGAAAAATACGGTAATTTGGGCTTTTGTCATCTCTCTTTTTTACCTTCTCCTGTGATCTCCAACAGTAATCCAGAGAATCCCCTTGTCACTGAGGCCAGATATTGGACAAAAATGCACATGTAGGAGGAAGCCTATCCCATTGATAGATATAGTTTCATCAACAGATGAATCCAGCTGGATCCATCCTATTAAATTCAATGTATGCTTCCATGGGGTGTTTTCAGAATAAATTGGTACTTTTCTCAACAGTAGCCCAGTGAATATATGCCACATGCTATTTTAATTGAATGGTTAAATAAAGCAAGAATAGCTGAATACTGGGAATTTTTAAATCAAGAAATGATTCTTCTTTTGTTAGGAGGCACTTCATTCCTAAGTGTGACCCTATAATTTTGAAAAAAGGATAGCTCTGACTAGCCATGTGAGAAACTTTTAGAATTAAAGTACTGATTTGATTCAACAACACGTGCCAGATATGTTTGGAACAAATGTGTATTTGCAAAAATTTCCCTTGCTGGCTAAATTATAAGTGTTCCTAGCTAGCGAGCACTTTTCATAAAATCATAAAACATAGAAGGGGTTGGAAAGGATATTGGATATCACCTGATCAATCCTCTGCCCAGTATACCATGGTATTTCTGTACACCTCCAGAAAAAAAAAATAAGACAGTCTGTTCCAGTGTTGAACATATTTTACCATTAGGAATTTTTTCCCTGATATTCAACCAACTACTTCCGTGTAATTTAAACCCATGTTGTCTGCTTTTATGACTTCAAATAAATCTGAACACTTCTGACCCATGTTCCATGTGATAGCCCTTCAGATGATCACAATCTTCTCTATTCCAGCCTAAACATACCCAGTTTTCCAAATATTCCTTCTGTTTTTTTCTTCTTTCTCCCAGCCCCTTATCGCTGTTAGTTGTGTTTTTCTTCTAATTTCTAAAAAAAATATTCCAATGTTCTTCCTAAAATGTGGTGCCAAAATCAGGGCTCAACAATTTGAACACAGTCTGACCAACACAAAATCAAGAAAATGTGACACTTTTAGTTTTATTGATACTTGAATTGGATGGCCAATAAACTTAAATAATAAATACTGCCTAGAATTGTATTTGTAGATTGTTGATTTTTTGCAGTTCCCTCACATTGTTAGCTCATGTTCAACTTATCATCTACCACAATGCCCAGAATCTATTCATATGGCTTTCCTCACTCTTTTCTTTGATTTTTCCTGTCCAAATGAAGAAATTTCCTTTTCTCTCCACTGAATTCAGCCTGCTAGTTTCTATCCAGTGTTCCTGATTTTCAAATTCCTAATGACTCTTGATACCTCTAATCCTGATCTCTGCTATCTCCCCATCTTTATATCATCTGCAAAGTTCATAATCATATTTTCAAACCCTTCTTCCAAGTCATTTATAAATATAGTTCGGGGTCTAGAGAAGAACCCCACAGAATACCAATCAACAGTTCCCTCCTGGTTAACAATTGTTCAAGTAATCCATCTAATGGTAGCCTAGTTCAGTCCACATATTGCCAGTTTTTAAGAACAAAGCCATGAACATAGAAATCTGTATAAGGAAGATAAGGGTTTCCTCAACTGGCTGTCCACCTAATGTATTAGAATTAGCCTATCAATTCCATCGCTATCAAGTAACAAGATATGATAAATATAGTGAGTGTGAATTTCAGATAGATGCTGAAATCATATTCCTCATTAACTAATAGAAACATCTGAAGTATTTCAGGTATACTGTAGACTGGAGAAGATGTCCATCTCCATAAGCCTCACTTATGACTTCGCTCAGGATCAAGAACTTTTTCAATGTTTAGTCTATGATCACTGGTTATAGAGATCTTTATATCAAGATCTTTTTCCTGGTTTAGAGATTTAATGTTTATGTTTACATGATTAAAAAAAAATCCTACAGACAAGATAGATCAGCCTCTCATCTTTAGATCTGCTGGCTGGAGAGAGTAAAAATGCTAGACTAAAACATCAATAAGTAATTGAGTGGCAGAAGAAAAGTTTTAAAATCTGCTTGAAAGAAAAGGATGAATAAAAAGACATATGCGAATTCTCAAGGGTGACTTTCACAGATATGGAGCCATCACTGAAAGGAAAAATTTCCTGACAGTATGTATCCATTTTAATGTTTCTTGACTAGTCCTTTGAGGTTTATCCCAAAGCTCATCAAAGCTCCTGTTAATCCATGCAGCTCTGCATAAAAACTGTTCCCAAAACATTTAAGGTTACAGTTCAGAATGAGAACTTTGCATTCAACCTGAAAACAAATAACTGACCAATGTAACTAGCCCAGAACTGGTGATCCAAGCATGGTTCAAATATCTCATTGATCATCAAGTGTCCTGACAACTGCATTCTATACCAGCTAAAAGAAAGCACCATAATTTAATAGAAGGATGTAGAGGCACTTCAACAACCTCCCATGCCCTAAGTCTTTTCCATTGTACAGTTGATGGATGTGGCAGTTTCCCAGATCAAGGCCATTTTTTTCCTATTTGGCAAAGTAGGAATGGGATGACAAAGTAGATATGACTTTGGATAACTTTCATGAATATTTTTTTTATTCTCCTGTGTCTTTTTCTTAGAATAGAGGACAGAGGAAATAAAATATCTGAATTTCTTTTTTATGTATGCCTAACGAAAAGGGGCATATTGCTTTTCCAAGTTTATAATACTTGGGGACTTTGTCACAATATTGTTAGATAGATCAGTCTGAAAATAAGGTAAAATTAATGGTCTTTAACTTTGTGTGCAATCATTTATTTTATAGTCACGGTGAATTCAAACTGGAGGAAAATATAGGTTCTGTAAGCCTTTTCTGCCAATGTTCATCATAGTTTCAGATTAAGGGTACAAATAGATAGATCTATCAGCTTGGCTTTTGCAAAATTTGTTATTTTGATGTGATGAAATCTTTTCAGCCCCACTGCTTACTGATTTGGCCAAAACATGCAGTAATATCTGTAATGTATGTTGTGACTCCTTTACTCCTTTTCTCATTTTTGCATTTTTGCAAATTGCAGAGAGAGCAAGATAAAAAGGTGGCATACTTACTTGTAATATAGTATAGGCATTTTTTAAAAAAAATATTTAAAACAATGGGCTGTACTGCAACATTCTTGTAAATATAAATATTGGCATGCAGAGACATTCCAGATTGTTTGGTATGAAAATGATATCTGTCCAAAATTTCATCTGTATGACATATCTTATCTGTTCCAATGTATCCAAAGTCATGGTGATGACTTTTTAAACATACAAGTTAAACCTATTTCTCTTGGAATGTTTAATATGAGAGGTAGATATGTAACTAGGAAGAAATGCACCTTGATCCAAAAGCTGCTTTTCACGTTTCTTCTTTCTTCACTGAATGCAATTTTTATTGCTATCAACTTTATTAATAATTTGATACTTAACAAAAAACCCTTTTGTCAGAATCACCATTATCATCTTTTTGTAGCAGTGCTTAAAGAATAGTCTGCAAAGTGCAAAGAAAGTATTGCTATATGGTGAATATTCAAAATAATTCTTCAATGTATCTATAGAACTGCAATTGATTGGCATTGAAAAACCTTAAATGCTAATTTTATATGGAAGCTTGGAGATTTTTTTAAAAAAAAATATATTAGAGTCAACAGGTAGACAAAGAAAATTCAGACCTTTGATGACCCCTGGTGAATAAATTTAGCACTGCATTGAAATAATAGCTTTAAAATGTTTCTCACAATAAAACCCTGTACATTCTCCCAGTCATATAACAAAGAGAATGTTTTTTTTAAAAAAAAATAGCATGGATGCTTATACACTTTTTAAATGTTTAGTCTATGATTACTGGTTATGGAGATAATCTTTTTAGAGATAACAATAGCTCTTCAGATAATAAAACTACATAGACTATTTCAATGTAGATTTTAAAAGGCTTATTACAGAGAAAAAGCCACTTATATAATAACTCTCATTTGCTAAAGAGCATGATGTTTTATATCTGGAATTCTTCAAGTATTCTGTGGAAAATGTCTTTATTTAAACTAAAGCTCTATGTGCGAGAGTAATTTCACAGAGAAGCACTTTAGCAAACTGGTATTTTTAAAATGCAGCACATACAACACACTAAAAATATATCCATGTGACATTTATCTGATATAAAAAATAATTTGACAGTAGAAAATATGATTATCACTGTTTTTTTAAAGGTGAATGAGCCAAATATTGCTGTGTACCAGCATGTCAGCTGTAAGTCAGATTTGTGCAAGGAAGTATCCTTTAGATTTCTAGATTGTACACATAGTCATGTAACCTTATGGATGGCAGGGAAGTTAGAGTGCCCAAATTACATTTACTGACCCACCCTCACACTCCTCTCTGTCCTGTTCCAAATCATAAACTTAGAAGTTATGCTAGCTAGAGCAAAGGTGGAGAATGATGGCCCCTTTATAACTTGTGGACTTCAACTCTCAGAATTGAAGTCCACAAGTCATAAAGTCCACAAGTCATAAAAGAGCCATCGTTCCCCCCCCCCAATCCTAGAGAAACATGGATCTGTAAAATGACTGAAAGGGAAGATGGAGGGGAGAAATAATTATAGATTATATTTTTTTATTTTATTTAATTTATATTCCACCTTTATTATTTTTATAATAACTCAAAACAGTGAACATACCTCATTCTCCTCCTTGCCCCCAAACCAAACCCTGAATAAATGTTTAATCTTGATGATTATACAAAGGAAGTCAACATCTCCCATACTATAGATTTTACAGTTGGTGGGGAGAGTTCAGACTATGGGAATGGCTTCCTACGGCCAGAGGCAACACGGCCTCATAGACATCACTTTATGAATCATAAAAAGTAGGGCAATCTCATAATACAACCGTTTGTAACCTTGCTCCTTCCAGATGTGTTTGGACTGCAACTCCCAGAATTCCTGGCCAGTATGCCCTGCTGGCTACCTTTGCATCAGCACATCTGGAAGGGGCCATATGGGAAAGACTGTCATAAAATGTCAAGGGAAGGAAGATTAAACAGCAGATGAGATAACAGACAAGATAATCACACAGCATTAAAGCTTCAGATTTATTTTTAAGACATTTAAGCTCTTTTTAGAAAAGGCCTTGCTAAGTTTTGTGAAACCAAAAAAAAAAAAAAGTCCTTGATGTGGAAGGAAATGCAAGAAGAAATGTGAATATCAAAATACTCTGCTGATACCAAGATAAACCAGCAGGCAGGACTGATGAAAACTATAGGAATGGAGGAACATTGGATTTCAGGGTACTAGGGAAGAAAATGTTTATGCATTTTAATGCATATTAAATTGATGCTGGTGGAGGAGAGGGAGATACTGTAATACTCATTTTCCTGCATTTGTGTGCATGTCCCCAAATACTCAAGTACTTTGGCCACCTAATGAGAAGGAAGGACTCATTGGAGAAGAGCCTAATGATGGGAAAGATTGAGGGCAATAGAAGAAGGGGACGACAGAGAATGAGGTGGCTGGATGGAGTCACTGAAGCAGTAAGCGTGAGCTTAAATGGACTCCAGAAGATGGTAGAAAACAGGAAGGCCTGGAGGAATGTTGTCCGTGGGGTCACGATGGGTCGGACATGACTTCGCAATTAACAACAACAACCCCAAATGTA
Organism: Crotalus tigris; assembly: GCF_016545835.1. Taxonomy (NCBI): domain Eukaryota; kingdom Metazoa; phylum Chordata; class Lepidosauria; order Squamata; family Viperidae; genus Crotalus; species Crotalus tigris. The sequence continues at coordinate 586,381 of NW_024097700.1, forward strand.
TAGTTCTGCATTGTTGGAAACTTTTGAAAGTAGAGTTTTACGTTAAACAGAGAAAAGTTTTCTACCCAGATGCACATATGGCCAAAAGGTCATTATTTATGCAATATTTAGATATATTCATTTGCATTCTGAAATAAAGGAATGTTGTATGGAAGCAGACTTTGCTTGGGAGAGCCATGCTTTCAAGCAGTGCTCTATAGAGAGCTATGAATGGCAAAGTTTGTGACCCTCTAAATTAAAGGTGTCGGCAACCTCGGCAACTTTAAGACCTGTGGACTTCAATTCCCAAAATTCCCCAGCCAACATGAGTGGCTGGGGGATTCTGGGAGTTGAAATCTACAAGTTGCCAAGGTTAGACACCTCTGCTCTACAGAGAGCCTTCTGAATTGCACCCATGAAGAATTATATACAAATATATATACAAATTGAATGTACACGTATGTCTACCTAGGCCCGTAGTGGCAAACCTATGGCACACATGCCACAGGTGGCACGTAGAGCCCTCTTTGTGGGCACGCGCACCGTCACCCCAGTCCTAGGCCTTCAGCTGGGTTTTATAAAACCTTTTCGCTTTAGGTCTCTGCCACCGTGTGCAAAAAAAGAGGTTCAATCAATCAATCAATTTCAACTTCTTGCGGGAAAAAAAAGATCTCGCAAAGTTGGAATTGATTGATTGAACTTTTTAGTCCCACCCAGTCTGCCATTACTACTGCAGCTATGCCCACCCAATGGACCATGCCCACCCAAGGGGCCACGCCCACCCGGCACCCGACGATACACAAGTGGGTTTTGGGTTGCAGTTTGGGCACTTGGTCTCTAAAAGGTTCGCCATCACTGACCTAGGCTATATTCTATCTGTATTCATGGAACACACAAAAAAGATTTACCGTACTTTCCGGCGTATAAGACAACTTTTGCAAGCTTTAAAATTGGCACCGAAGACAGGGGTCGTCTTATACGCCGAGTCGTCTTATACGCCGGAAATAATGGTAGTTTTCAGCGTATAAGATGACTTTCTAGGCATGTGACTTGGCGCCGAAGACGGGGGTCGTCTTATACGCCGGGTCGCCTTATACGCCGGAATATACGGTATGTACATAAGAAAGTATACAAATGATGTGTAGGATTTGTAACTGAGCTTAATGCTTCTGAATGGCTGTGAAATGTCAGCGTCTCTAAATCTTTTTCATAGGGGAAATATATTTCAAAGTTGATGGCTTGTGAGCTTTCACATTCTTTGTGCAGATCCCCTCAAGAGTTCTTTCTTTTCTCCAACCCCGAGCATCAAGTGATTGTTAGCAGAAGATTGGAAGGATATTTCTTGTCTTTGCATTCAACCAACATTACAATTTTATAGATGTTCATTCAACATCTGTGTTGAATAGGGAAATGGAGGACCGAGGGTCTCCCAGGGTAATATTCAAATCAAAGTAGAGCAAACCATGGTCTTTAGTGTATGAAGATTTTAATCATAAAGAAGATGCGCTAGTGATAGTTCAGCATCTGGACAGGGGATGATGGGGAAAAGGTCGGTTAGTATTATACTGTAGGTAGGGTCTCATAGCACCTCTGTAACACTTTAGAAATGAAATTTAAACCAACTTTAAAGTCATTTATGAATTTCTTGTTCCTTTTCTTACATACTCTTCTGACAAGTAGGAAGTGTTGGCCTAGAATGCAATGAATGTATTTTCAAATCACTTCTGTTGCTCATTATAATTTATGACTGCCTTTACAAAATAGCTTCCCTGGGCTAGCAGGATGAAGTTGAACTGAGGACTACATGGATGCTATGAGATTCTGATCAACACATGACCTTGGTTGCCTGAGATGAAGAACAAGATGGTGTCTCTCTGTCTCCAACCCATTTCAAATTCAGTATCTAAGGTCTTCTATGATAGGCAGTCATCCCATTCTGCCTCATGGTAGGGCTAGAACTGTGTAGGAAAACATGAACTCCAATGTTCACAACGAATTATGAAGGCTGTCATTCAAAGGGACATAAAAAAAGCAGAGATGCAGAGACAGGGATGGTTGTACATAAACACATAGGCACATCAATTTTTGCTCTGGCATTTTTCTCTCCCATCTGAAACATCGCAACAGTGTTTTATTTTCACTTCTGATTCAGGAACACTCATTTGGGAGCCAGAACATTTTGTATCGTCAGCTGGCTGACTTGTTCTCCTTACTGTTCCCAAAGCCAGAGGTTCTGCATGGCTCATTCATTTTGATATGGACCGATTGTGCTCGCTATGGTGGTTGAGATCCTGCACTGAACCAGCCGGAATATTTGGGAATTGTGCACCCCTGGATAGTTTTACTTACCAATCTTTGTTTGCAGGAGAATGTTGTGTATCTTACAAAGATAAAAATAACTACAACAAGGATGTATTGTATAAACCTTGGAAAAGCCTGTAAAAACAGTAGAAAGGAATCACCATGGCAACAACTAACAATGTTGCATGCTAGAAGGACTGAAAAATAAAGCAAGGAAACCAGCAAAACAAAACCTGCATATATTTGGTTTATATTAAACAAATGAGGTAGAATCTTTATTCGAGATGTTTATTTTTTTTAAAAAAATAACTAAATTAAAATAATATTTCTGTATTTTAAATAAATCTTTCCAGAATAAAGATGTCTTTAGGAGAAAACTGTAGTGTATAGAATAAAGTACCCCATGTTATTCCAATTTATTAAATCTTTTAAAAGAGATTAGAGTAATATGATAAGATATCAAATCTCTACCATTTTAGATATTTCGTATCTAGCATGTTTGATACCAAGAGTCTGAAGTTAAGTGAAAATCAGTACTGTAGTGATGCATAGTTAAACTTTATTTAAAACCTACATATATCAAGAAGAACTGATGACAGGAGGACCAAGGCAGTCATAGAATCTCTCTCTCTCTCTCTCTCTCTCTCTCTCTGTCTCTCTCTCTCTCTCTCTCTCTCTCTCTCTCTCTCTCTCTCTCTCTCTCTCTCTCTCTCTCTCTCCCTCCCTCTCTCTCTCTCTCTCTCTCTCAAAAGTTACATGTTCCGTTCTTAAATAGAAAAGAGTAAACATTCGCACTAAATTACAAGTAAAAGGATAAAGTAAAGGACTGCATTCAAGATTGAGCAATCATCAGTTTCTGAAAGTAAAAATAACACAAAATGTAGCAACAATACACATAACCTGCTAATGATAAAATGCATAGTGCACTTTTGGGAGTTCAGCCAGGGTGGCGCTGTCCGTTGAAAGGGCTGCAGAAGGAGATCTGCTGTCTTTGTTAAAAGAGCAGAAAAATTAGAGGTGCCATTTCTTCACCCCCTACAAGGGCAGATCTAGTCCTCATTAGCTTTTTCTGGAAACCTTCTTCTCTCCCTGCTGTTGAAAATGTATCCATTTGTGCGAATAAGTGTGTTCTTCTTGATTTCCAAGAAACCTGAGAATAAAGGTAAGTCACTGCAGTCCAATCAGAGCCAGTGTGGATGATTTAAAATCACTCACTTTTAAAATAAATATTGTCTGAATTACAGGAAAAGGTCCTTTTTCAGTTAATTTAAACAGCAGCAGTTAATGAATCAGTCAATTAAAGATTGCAATTTTCCACACAAATAATTATCTTTTTACTAATACAATTAGTGATTCCCAAGAAAACGGCTAGGGAGCTTTTATATTCTTTATTTCCCAAATGCCAATAGCAGCTAATTCTGCTCCTGATCCAGATAATGGAAGCATAGGATGCAAGGGGGAGGACCAGTTACTCTTGATTTGTGCACTGATAAACACTGACACTGCTTCTCAACTGGGCTATGTCACCCACCTTTGGGAACGCTTCTTCATCCAAACAGGAGCTGAGATTAGAGTAAACAAGTCATTTCAGGATTGAAATACATTTTTATTTTCTTTCGTGACTCATAAGAAGGTAGAGTACTTGAGCACAGAATGTGCAGGGGATGGCTGTGTGTTCCTAGCTTGCATTGTGCCTCTTTGGCATATCAGGGACTTGGGGACGTATGAATGACCCTGTGTGGGTGCAAATCAATCGAGCCCTCTCTGAACCTTTTACAAGAAACGAAGAAACAATGCCATCCACTTAAGAGGGAATTGCTGCAACATCAGGAGGCATATTTGAAAACACAAACGGGCAGCCAATGTTATTGATGATCCCTTTTCTCCGCGTTAGCAGTCAATGCGTCTATTCATAGGTTCCAAAGACCCAAACGGTACTCATCCATATGACCCTCCCATCTCTCTCCTCTTGTCTGTTTTACAAACCTAAGAGGTACTGAGGATTTAGGAGTCTCTTGGATTATGAAACATATAACTTGCAACTTGGGGGAGAAAAAACAAACAATAGTTATATGAACTCTACGCTATTTGGCCCATATCAGACGCACAACAGGGTGCCATAAGTAGAAAATCAAAAAATTACTAATAAAAATGGTGCTTGCCAAGGACTATAAACATGTGTGGAACGTTTAAAAAGGAAAAGGAAGTCTCCACGCTAGGAATGATTCATTGTCATGTACATCTTATTGCCTTAATGTTTTGTGAATGACTGTAATGGTTGTGCTGTCTTCATCCAGTTTTCTTTACTTGATACCCAAAGATTTGCTAGGCCATATGGTTGGGGAGGCAGACGGAGGAACTTGCTGCGTGAGACACACTAGCTCAGGGGTCTTCAAACTTGGCCCTTTTATGACTTGTGGACTTCAACTCCCAGAATTCCTTAGCCAGCGTGCCTGGCTGAGGAATTCTGGGAGTTGAAGTCCACAAGTCATAAAAGGGCCAAGTTTGAAGACCCCTGCACTAGTTAATCCAGTTTCTCAACCTTAGCATATAAGTTGTGCAGATTTCAACTCTAAGAATTTCCCAGCAGCAAGCTGGATGGTGAATTCTGGGATTTGAAGTCCACGTAGCTTAATACTGTCAAGGTTGAGAGAAATGCTCTAATCCCACAGAATATTTACTGTCAGATTTACAGCAAAAGCCTCTGGAATATCTTTAGAATCCAAAGGCATTCCTGAAGTTAAAAATATTAAAGGACTCGTGGGTGACAAGGGAGGGGCCCATCCACTCACTGATGTCACATTGGGGCCCGGTTTTACAACCTTTTTTTGCCAGAGTTGTTAAGTAAATCACATTGTCATTCCAGCTTCCCCCATGGACGTTGCTTGCCGGAAGCTGTCTGGGAAGGTTACAAATGGTGATCACATGACCCTGGGACGGTGCAACTGTCACAAATACATGCCAGTTGCCAAGCCCTCAAATTTTGATCATGTGACCATGGGAATGCTGTGATGGTTGTAAATGTGAAAAACGGTCATAAGTCACTTTTTTCAGTGCCATTGTAACTTGGAACGGTCACTTAAGAAAATGGTTGTAAGTAGAAAACCTGTAGCCTCATCTTTCTGCAAACAGCACAGCCACATATAAAGACAATACAGCCAGGAAGATTCTCATGCAGAGATATTTTTGAAAGCCACATTTATCCAGCTGGCTCTTTAATGCTTTCTTCCTTCCTGTTTTTAAGCCAGGTATCATTTTTTCTTTTCTTATTTAAAATAAACACTTTGAATTTGATTTGATGTGTTCTTTACCCTAGCAATAACAAACACCACTGGATTAACATAAGCTATAGCTCTGCGATCTCCAATTGAGTAGCCTGGAATCACTGGATTTGATAGATCCCTCTCCATTTTTTTTTTTAAATCTGACTTTGGAGAAAGATATCCAACATTTCTACACATCTTCCCACCGGTACCTGAACCTGCCTCTTGCCAGTCTGATATTAGAAAATCATAACAAGGAATATGGAGCCTGAAATGTCCTTTGGATGATCCAGGACCCTCCTTAAATGTAAAAACAAAATCTCCATATTTTCTGGGCAACTAAGGGGAGTAGTTTGCCTTATCTCAGTGGTGGCAAACCTTTTAGAGACCGAGTGCCCAAACTGCAACCCAAAACCCACTTATGCATCGTCGGGTGCCAGGTGGGCGTGGCTACTGGGTGGGCGTGGCCACCAAGCTGTTGGCTCGTGCTCACTCATTCGCTCGCTGTCCGCTCCGACTCGTGCTCGCTCTCAAGCTGTCTGCAGCAAATGCTGCTTCCGCAGAAAGTTGCTCCTTTTATAGCCTCTCGTCTATTCCCAAACTGTGCATGCGCAGAGAGGAGGAGGGAGCAGCTTGGCCCAGCAATGGCTCGCGTGCCACCAGAGACAGCTCCGCGTGCCGCCTGTGGCACGCGTGCCATAGGTTCGCCACCATGGCCTTATCTTCTCCTTTGTTCTTTCAAAATTTTTACATTTACTCTACAGTTATGTAGCCTCTCATCCAATTATCAAACAAATCTGACCTGGTTTTTAGGTCAAGTTTTTCAGATTGGACTCAATCAGTTTGATGCTACATCCAATTCAAGGGTGTCCAACCTTGGCAACTTTTTAGACCTGTGGACTTCAATTGCCAGAGTTTCCCAGTCAGCATCGTTGGCTGGGGAATATTGGGAGCTGAAGTCCACGGGTCTTCAAGTTGCCAAGCTTGGACAACCCTGACCTAATGGGTCACTCTTCTCTTTTAGCAAATTACCAGAATGAGGAGAACTTGAAATATGTCTGTTATGTACTGGGCTTAATTAAGAGCAGGTGCAGGGAGCTGCACCAGAACAGACAGCAGACCACGTGGTCTGCCCGGTAAACTTGCTGTCTGCAAACAATGACTAGCATGCAATTTGCGCAGGAAAATCCGTTGCAATGATTGGCAGGGAGAATGGGGTGGAGCCATTTTGTTCTTGTTCTGTAAAGAAATACCTGTTCTTGAGCTCTGACTATTCAATGCCTACCAACGTGAGAAACAGAAGAATGTCCTTAATCTATTACACTTCAGCCCTCCTTTGCACTTCTCTGTTCAATATATTGCAAGCCCATTAAAATAAATGGGACAAGACTCGTCTCAAATGGAGTGTCCTTGTAATCTAATTTACATGATAAACCTCATTTTCTGATGCTTTGAATAATGTCAGTCTCTTGTCTAATGTATGATTTGATCAGCCCTGCAGCGGTATCAAAATGCATGTGTCTGGAACACATTTCTTAAACATTACTCAAGCCTTATGTCTTGAACCTGAAACATGCCTAAAAAAATTATGTGAATGGGTTACAGTAGACCTTTAACTGTAACTAGAAGTGACCCAGTGAAACAAGGAACAACTATTTCTGAGGGGATTCCTGTCACACCCTAAGTAATTGGCAGTCACTTCTTCTAAATTACTGATCAATCAATACATGTAATCCTTGACTTGCAACCATTTGCTTAGTGACTCTTTGAAGTTACAATGGCACTGAAAAAATGACTTATGACCGTTTTTCCACACTCTACGACTGTTGCAGCATCCCCATGGTCAGGTGATCAAAATTCAGACACTTGGCAACTGACTCATATTTATGACGGTTGCCATGCTCTGGGGTTATGGGATCACCTTTTGTGACCTTCTGACAAACAAAGTCACTGGGGAAGCCAGATTGACCTTACAACTGTGCTACTAACTTAACAACCGCAGTGATTCACTTAACAACTGTGGCAAGAAAGGTTGTAAAATGGGGTAAAACTCACTTAACTGTCTCGCTTAACAATGGAAATTTGGGGCTGAATTGTGGTCGTAAATTGAGGACTACCTGTAATAGTAATAAAATCTTTGTAGTGATCTGACTGGAACTTCATCGTGCACAGAGTTAGCTCACTTCTCCATCCCTTTCTTCCTATGTTTTATACCCTCTCTTGTTTATAAAGGCTGAAAGGTAAAAGGGAAATGGAGGTGAAATTCCTTGGGCATCCCTAGATTTGCAGTGCTGCTCTAGGACTTAATCTCCGTGATGCCCAGATAAAAAGGATTAAGTGTCAATTAGCCTTTTCATCCCTGCTTGCAGAACAGGCCTGATTGCAGATAAAGTTAACTGTTATGTTTTCATAATCTAGCATCCCTGCACAGGAGTTAAGCTTATCTTCTTCTGGTTTGAGTGCCCAAAAGATCAAATAGGGAGAAGTTGTTTTCCATGAAAGAGAATTTCCTTCAGTCTCCAGCACTCAGCACTTCCCTTTCCTGTACCAGACTTTGAAAGGGCTGAATTCTGACACAGTGCTAAAGCCAGGGTGGAATTAAAGGAAAGGCTGAAGAGAAAGATGGCAGATTTTGGGGGCCAGCTGAAAGGGGTCTCTGAGGGCCTACAATGCTCCTTCTAGAAAATTGGAGAAGTGGAAATGGTAGTTATCTAGAAATGCTAATTCCTGAGTGATTGTTGGTTGAAAACAAAGCCTAAATCCCCACAGATCTGCAGGTACCACTGCCTTATCTTTCTTGCACCATTTATTATTTTTTTTAAAAAAAAAAATTCCCAGCTCTTACATAGTTCTATTCAATGGCAGGATTCAAATATGTGAACAACTGGTTCTCTGTTTAGATGCTGCTTCCAGAAGTCCATTCTGGGCCTGAGCAACAAAAAATTAACTACTGGTTCTGCCGAAGTGGTGTGAACTGGCTGAATCCCACCACTGGTTCTATAGCTCTCATTGCAAAATCACAGTCCTAATGGAAATAATGTAGGAGCTCAAGAGACTGTTCTGCATCTGCTGGCTAGGAGAAGATGCTGAAATCTTTCTGTTTTCTGAGCTGCCAGACATTTAAACTTCTCCCCATAACACATTTTGGGACGAGAATGTAGAGCTTTCTAACAAGAATCATTACAACTAGTTAATATCGATGTTGGCATCAGTCAACAGCAATCTGTTCAGCAGCAGCTACGACAACACAAAAAGAGCAGAGGTAAGTAATCGGAGTATCATGTTGCCCCAGAAAGACTGTGGAGAGTAGCCTATTTCATTAATGTTAATCCTTTTTCCCCCCTGTTGATCTGATTCACATTAAACTTTTAGCCAAGAAGGTTTTTTTTTTTAGCATTGGTCAAGAATAAACATTCTAGGCACATTGCTGTGACACAAGCTTCATTGTCAAGCTGTTGTTTTGCTGAGTGGAATCTAGAGCTGAACCATTTAGGTGCATTTTGCAATGTGCTCTGAACGAGGCACAGGCCTGTTCCTGGGTGACAGAATTTTTTCAGTGTTCCCTGCTGTTTTCTGAATCGGTTCTTCCAGAAGGCAAGGACGGGGTGTGTGACTTTCTGAACAACCTGCTATGCCTGGCCCGGGGGGGGGAGGTAGGGGGGAGGAAGGCTTGCTATTTCAGAAAGAAACTCTTAAGAAAAGGCTGAAGGTCTTCCACAGCCATTGAACCAGAGTTCTATAATTCTTAGGAACCATGATTGTGCATGATAGGCATTGTAGCTCCCAACACAGGCAAGGCATCAGCTTGAGGCAGGCTGCAGTGCCGTGGGCCAGTTTTTCTGCCCGCCCACCCATCCCTGGGTCCTCTGCAGGTTCTCTCCTTGCTCCCTTGTCCTCCCTTCTTGCTAGGGGAACTGGTTGCTGCAGAGCCTCTGAAGAGTCACTGAGCAGCTATGAACCCGATTAGCGGCTGACCGCAGCTGCCTAACAGCAGCAGAGGTCTTCTGACCTCCTGCTTCAAGTAGTTGGTGTTAATGAAGTCCTAACAAGGCAGCCTGCCAGCAGCCTCCGTTCAGGAGGAGGAGGAGGAGGAGGAGGAGGAGGAGGAGGAGGAGGAGGAGGAGGAGGAGGAGGAGGAGGAGGAGGAGGAGGAGGAGGAACTCATTGTGATCAGATGCAGGATTGAGGCAGAGAGCGTAAATTAAGACTCCCAGGCACCAACCACACACCTGACTTGGGCAGACCACACATTCAGAAAATGGATGCCAATCTCTTAGTTTTTTTTTTAATGCAACCCTTTTATTAACAAGTGTTAGGTCTTTTAAAAAGGGGCAACAATTAGGTACAGGGAGGAGAAATTGGTAGGAGGTAGAACATGAAGCTGGGAAGGAAAGGAAAGAGGCTGGGTAGAAGTTTTTAGCCCAATGACATAGGAACATTGGTAAAAAGGGCCCGGCTTGATCAGTCCAACGGCCTCTCTAGTTCGCTATTCCCTCTCCTATTACATCCTTTCACCTCTTGGAAGGTGAAAACAGCATCTGGATGGTAATCCTGTCCAGCAGCCTTTGGTATTCAGAGACCTGCTAACCTCTGATCTCTGAAACAGTCACCAGCCACTATGAATTGTATTTTGGGGTGTAGGCTAGTATACGAAATCGTAGGCTAGTATGTAGGCTAGTATACGAAATCGTATACGAGTATACGAAATCCCATGCACCACTTGTCCCACCACATACATCGGACAAACCAACAGAAGAATAAGTGCACGCATTGAAGAACATAAGAACTCAGTCAAAAAAGAGGAACCAACATCTTCCTGGTCCAACACCTTAAAGCCACAGGACATGAAATTGACTTTAAAAATACCAGAACCATTGCCAAAAGTGAACATTTTAATAACAGAATAATCAGAGAAGCCATCGAGATAGAAAAACGCTCACACAGCATGAACAAGCGAGATGATACCTCCCGCCTACCAGCCATTTGGAAACCCGCCCTCATTGACAAACGACTCCCTAACACAAAAAATGATACCAGACCCACACTCACAAAAACCACACAGGATGTCAACACCAAACATCCACGCAAAAAACAAACCCAAAGCCACACTGACTATGAGGCACGACCACAAACCAGAAGCCAGACCACAGCTGCATCATTAGCCACTTTAAACCCCCCCAATCCATACATGAAGCAAACTGACACCCTCCATGAAGAGGACGCACGACCACGAACGCGAAGCCAAGGAATGGCAGGGCAGCCCAAAATCTTGAATCCCTCTGCAACTCAGACTAACCTGAGCACAACCAAACCGAACACTCCCCCAGCCAATCAGAGCACAGCCAATCAGAGCACAGCCAACCCCCCAGCCAATCAGAGCACAGCCAAGCCCCTAACCAATCAGAACACCCCTCCACCCAATCAGAACACAGCCAAGCTCCCACCCAATCAGTTCATACCTCCACTGGCAGTTAAAAGGAAGAAACAGCCAAGACCACACACTGCTGCTCGAGGCACGAAGCTGAAAGCACCAGCCTGAAGATGACGAATGGGACTTCGTCGAAACGTCGCCAAGACACTTCCAATTTTACGTGGGAAAAAACCCGAACAACCAAAGACCTACATATATATATATATATATATATATATATATATATATATATATATGTAGGTAGGTCTTTGGTTATTCGGGTTTTCTACCGCGTAAAATTGGAAGTGTCTTGGTGACGTTTCAACGAAATCTCAGAACATGATCTATCTTGGTCAGTTTCTATGAATACATGTGCACAAGAGCAGCCCAAAATGCATAATGCTGGGCTGCTGCCTGCAAAAAGGGATTTGAGGTACATTTTCTTGCTCTAACAATGGAACTGGAAAACAACATTCTTCCCTAAGAGGTCCCCAACCTTTAGGGCTCTGCGGACCAGTAATTATTGCGGCGGCTGGGGGGGGGAAGAGGGGATGGTTGCGTGTGTGTGCTTGCCACTTGCACTGCCCAGTTCTCAAAGGGCCACAGCCAGTATTGGGCCACACACCGGGAATTGGGACCCCTGTTCTAGAGCACCAGTACTTCTTCTGTCCTTGTTCTTGGGCATAACAACCAGCAACTAGCATCTTGTATCTATATGACAGAGTTTTAAACACCAAAAATGGCTTACAGTTTAGATAGTTCTAATTCCTTTATTTTAACAGGACTGTGGAACCTATAAGAAGAAATTATTATTGATTTGCTATACTAATGTAGCTTTCCCCAATTTAGCTTTCAATCTTTCTTTAGAAATTCCAGAAACAGAATCCTAAAAAATAAAGTAACATATGTGCCTATAAATCACATAATCTACAAGTCTGAAAAAGAATCCATTTGTACATTCCTATTTCATATACAGTCATTGAAGAGTCTCTAAATTATAAAAGAACTGTCTGCAAGAAAAACTGGTTATCCATGGGTCACATTACTTTCTGGGTCACGAGTTACAAAATCACTCATACGAACAAATATATGCTCTGGTTACATTACGTGTAGAGGAAAAGGTCATTTTACTCTACTCTTTTGTTGCCATGTGAAACTAGGAACAATGGTGCAACTTTTGGAACCACCTTGAGAATCATTTGCCCGCCCACCCCCCATTTTTAATAATTTTTTGAAATCTTTTGATCAAACCTTTTCCATGTACTAATGCCCACAATCATCTGTGGATTTGAATTTCACCAAGCTGACTCAAATTAATATCTTGCGAGGATAAATGTCCTTTCTCTAAAATTGTTTTTATATTTGGAATTGAGACAGAGGTCTTTGTTAATAAGGCTTAGAGATGCTCTTCTCCAACGAACACTGCCCCAAGCGAGAATCAACCAATCGTTTGTAGAGAAGTAACTTTGAAATTTAAAGGGGGAATTCACCAGTATGGAAGAACTTGCTCCCACAAGCCAACACATGCAAATACACACAATCCACAAAATATATTATTTTAAGTATCTGTCTAATAAACATAATCTCTAGTTCTACAGGAATATATTTCTCTTTTTTCCCCCTACATGTCCTTATAAGCAAATAGTGTCATTGTTTAAAGTTTCAGTTTTGAGGAAGCCTGGTAAATCTCCTGTCTGAAATCTTGGAGAGGCCCTGCCAGTCATAGTACTAACGATACTAAGTTAGATAGACCAATTATTTGATAGCATACAGTAACAATACCTTCCAACAGAGTTGGAAGGGATCTTGGAGGTCTTCTAGTCTAACCCCTGCCTCTTGCATCAGCTAAAACATCCTATCATTTACTGCTGCAACCAGAAAGTCAAAAGTGACAACTTGGTACTCCCTTGAAATTTTAGACTTCAAATCCCACAAACACTTGATATTCCTCATTTTAACTGAAACTCATGGAAATTGTAATTCATATGATTTGGAGGCTCTCCAGTTTTCAATTCCATGGCATGAAGTTTCATTGGCGGGGCAGGGCATTGGCATAAGTATCAGAGAGAGCGGGATCTTTCTAAAAGCAATACTGTAGGACAGGGATGTTCAGCCTTGGCAATCTTGGCTGGGGAATTCTGGGAGTTGAAGTCCAAAGGACTTAAAGTTGCCAAGGTTGGACACTCCTGCTGTAGGACATTAATAAAATAGCAGATGGCAATTCAAAGAGTACAGTTCATAATTCCCTGTATGTTCAGTTCAAGCAAGATTCTTAAACCCAGAGCTGCAAGGATAACAGTCAAGTCAGGATGGTGTAACTTTTTTCCATTCCATGGCTCAAATTTTTTTTTAAATGGAGAGAATGCTCTCATTTCTAAAAAAAAAAAAAAGAGGCACTGTGGCGGGGGGACATGTAGTGAAGAGATGAATGTAAGGCAACAATCTTGGATTAAATCATCACTGGTGCAGAATATAACATTTTGATTTCTATTCAGATTCAGAAATTATCAACGGAAAAGCAGATGGGGAGAGTTAATTGGAGTGCTTTCATTCAGAATTGCTGAAAAGCCAAGTTTAATCAAAATGGTTGTCTTGGTTTGTGGAAAAATCAATTTGAAAATTGCAGTTAAGAAAAAGGGTACTATCATATCCTCTCCTTTCATTATTACGAAACGTAGCTTCTGCCTTAGTTTGCAGAGATCTGCTGTGGAAAAAAAAAATGCAGCGAAGGAACAAAAATTCCAACACGGTGCCCAAAAGTCTTTTTCTCCAAGGTTTTTGCCCATCAGGCAGACTGTTCCCTCCCCCAAAATAACCCCACCCCAAATACTGAAGAAAAGGAAAATGCAACCCACCATTGAAGCTCCTCAATTTATTGCTTGTCCCACATCAGCCCTTTTCAAAAGTAGGGACATTTTCATTCTCAGGCTGAAATCAATGACAAATGATGTCCCAATAGATTTCAGTGGCAAGATGAATAAAAGAGGTTACCCTGAAAGTAGTAAAAAGAGTAAGCCTAAACATATTATCCTGGTCAAATTTTAATTTGAAGAACTGTGGGGATTCTAACAGATAAAGAGGGATAATTGTGGACTTGGGCTTAACCTTTAGTCCAGCGGTGTCCAACATTAGCAACTTTAAGTCTTGTGGACTTCAACTCCCAGAATTCCCTAGCTACCATGGCTGGCTGTGGGATTCTCGGAGTTGATGTCCACAGGTCTTAAAGTTGCCAAGATTGAACACCCCTGGCTTAGATCATATTAAAATCTGCCAGTCACCTCAGCACCATTTTACTGTAGAAAGGATGTTGTACAAATAGAGATATAGAAAGATAGATAGATAGATAGATAGATAGATAGATAGATAGATAGATAGACAGATAGATAGACAGACAGATAGACAGATAGATAAATATAGACAGACAGACAGACAGATGATAGATAGATAGATAGATAATAAAGAGAATGTTAGCAACCATGCTTGCTGCATTCAGCTGTTGGGAGTGGGGTGGGATATAATCTATTCACAAAATGACTGTGGGTAATTATAAAACAAACCAATTCCCAGAAGTTAAAGGTTGTAACTCTTAATTTTGCCCTTCTAGAGTCTACTATTGTTTAGCTTCTCTTTATTTTTCTTTTAGAGCCACTGAGACCCCCAAAATTCTTGGAAATTAAGATAATGCTGACATATACACAGTTACCCACATAACTTCCTAAAGGAATCTAAATTACCAAAAGGCAGAACAGAGAGCCTGGTGGGTGATAATCAGGATGAGCTATTTAAAATGTCATGTCCTTTATTTAATTGACAAGTAAACGGCTTGCACATGGATAACACCATTGAAAAAAAAATCTAAAAGGGGAGAAGACGTGAATTTACAAATAAGTTCAGAAAGGAAATGATGTGGATGGTATCAAAAAGTGTTTCAAATTTGTAGCCAATTACTTCATGTGAAAAAAATTCTCAAAGATTCACTGCTATTAGAATAATGTATCTCAAGGATTCTGCTCTTAATAGTACTACTATTAGTTGTGCTCGCTTCTAGTGCTGGAAAGTCATTAGGGGAAAAAAACTGGGTGATAGAAAAAATGAAAGTTAAAGGAAGATGAAATTAAATTTTGTTTGAATGTCAGTTAAAAGAGAGAGTTAAAAATAGAAGAGGAAGAGAGGATGGAGAAGTTGTATATTGTATAATAACTAATTACACGTGGTCCTTGCTTAAGGACCACACATTCAGCAACCATTCAAACTTACAATACACTGAATGAGTGGCACTTATAACCCAACCTCGGCCTTACAGTTGTTGCATGTCCCCATGGTCATGTGATTATGATTCAGGCACTTGATACTTGACTTATAATTATGACACTGCAGTGTCCCACCATTAAATGGTCACCATTTGGGACCTTCTTTGCCCAGTACCAATAAGCAAAGTCAATGGGGAAGCCAGCAGGAGATCGCAAATGGTGACCATGTGACATCCTTCCTTAACAACAGCAAGGGATTTCCTTAATCATGGCCACCTGGAGTGCTGGAATTGTTGTTGCTAAGCATTACAGCCATGTAACATTGTGCTTCACGATGGCAATTCTGGTCTCAATTGCCATAGTTAACCGAGGACTAAGTGTAGTATTATGCCTTCAGTACATTATTTGCTATAAATGTGAGTTCTTGACATTTACTATTTTAACCATTGATGTTATAGTATGGCGGTATCATTAAAGATCAGTATAATTCACTTACATGTTTATTCTGCAAGACTATGTCAAACGTTTGAAGACAAGAGCCTGACTATTCCTTACAGCAGTTGGGGGTGGTAGCTTGTTACACTTGGTAGCAATGGGCTTATATATTAACCCTTCAGGTGCCCTTTTAATGCACTGAATTTAATCATCTTGCCAATACAGACTTTAACAGGGGGAATCAAGACATTTCCAGCAATGCGTAGAGAATGCATTAAATGCTAGTGGCTTTTCCCAAGGTAATGTGATATGAGAAATGAACAAAATTTAGCAAATTCTACTCCATAAAAATGCAAAGCTACATCATCAATAAATGAGCCATATATGCCTCTTCTCTACAATCTAGAATAATTGTATAGTAAGCTCCTAGAACTTTAACTAAGATTTCTAGTTTTAGCTATGAACAGGCAGGAGATACCATTGGGTTCTTGGTCACTGGGCAATGGAGTGATGGACTTTGTTATGAAGGGACAAAGAGATGAAAATGTCTTGAAAAGACAACAGATGTGTGTGTATGTGTATGTGTATGCGCATGTGTCTGTCTATCTATCTATCTATCTATCTATCTATCTATCTATCTATCTATCTATCATGTATCTATATCTGTTGTCTTCTCAAGACATTTTCATCTCTTTATCCCTTCCTAGCAAAGTATATATAAAAAATGAGGTGCCTGAGAGGGAACTTTGAAGACCAAATTTAATTTGAAGTCAGAACAACTCGAAAAAACAATAATTACACATTAATTGGTTTAAAGTTATAATCCTGGCTTCCACCCAAACTTTCCAATTTTACCACCTGTTTTCAAAATACAATTTTTCTAAAGAGCTAAATGTTCACGAGACTCATTATCCTTTTTACAACTTATATTTAAGAGCTTTTATATAAGACAAGAAGAGAAAGGAGTAAAAAGAAAAGAAAGAAAAAATGCAAGGAAAGAAAACAAGAACTAAAATTAGGAAATCTGTAAATGACTTCTGACTTTCTTTACAAAAGGTAATCACTAACTTATTGCTCCTCCTTCCTCTTACATATTTTGCCAATCCTTCACCCATTTATTAAATCAACATTTTTCTTAATCTTCAGATTCCTAAATCATCTCTTCATTTTTTTCTTCTTTCAGCAAAAAGTCCATATAAGATTTCCAGTCTATCAACAAAATATTATTGTTTGTTCTCTGACCAAACAAGTCACTTTCACCATTTCTGCAAATGCTGACATTTTCACAATTCCTCCACATTGGGAATATCATTATTCTTCCATTATTGTGCATTCAATTATTCTCCTGCGAGGACTATATTTAATATCAACCTACCCTGAGTCTTTTCTACTTCATTATCCATGTGTCCCATTAAAAATGTTTTGGCCTTCTAGCAATACTAACCTTTAAGATCCTTTCCATTGTTGTATGAATGTGTTTCCAGAATTTCTTGGCTTTCTCACAAGTTCATCATGCAGGATAAAAGGTCTCCTCATGCTTTTCACATTTCCAATGTTAGTTTAAAATACTATTGTACATTTCTGATATCATATGCCAACAATACATCATTTTATAAAACATATCTCTTAAATTATGACCTAGTGTAAATTGTATACTAGTTACACACATTCTCTCCAAAATGTCTATCTCTATGTTGTACCCAAAACTGGCTATCACAGGTTCATATTATACATCTCACTATCAAAGTCCAATCTATGCCCCAAAGTCTTCTCACCGTCTGCACTGTTGGAAACATCTTTTTCACCATATGTAATGCAAAGAAGTTGCCATAACCGCAGGAAAGATATATAAAAACTTGCCAGCATAGCTCATAATGAATCATATTCTACAACATATGGGAAAATATAATAATAACAACAACAATAACAATGACAAAAAAGTCTGGATAGTGGACGTGGCAGTGCCTGGAGACAGCAGAATTGAAGAGAAAGAACTGGAGAAGATAAGAAAATACAAATAGAAATAGAATGACTGTGGTAAAGGCAAGCAAGGGTAGAGCCAATAGTAATAGGTGCCTTGGTTGCAATCCCAAAACAACTGGAGCACCACTTGGACACCATCGGCATTGACAAATTTGCCATCAGTCAATTGCAAAAGGCGGCTTTACTAGGAACAGCTTCCATCCTGTGACAATATCTGTAATATCATCAAACATCCACATCTGCCTATCCCAGGTCCTTGGTAAGGACTTGATAGGTAGACAAAAGCACCAAATCCAGTCTGAACATCTGGCTGACTGTGCAATGATTAATAACAACAACAACAACAACAATAATAGTAATAATAGAAATAGAAATAAAGTTGGAAGGGACCTTGAAGGTTTTTAGTCCAACCCCCTGCTCAGGCAGGAAACTCTACACCATTTCAGATAAAAGATACTAAAAGCATATCAAGAGATGTTCTTTAAATAAGAAACAGAACGAAATATCATTTCCAAACCAACAAATGTCTTCTGTGTGAAGGCTGAGATGGCAGTCAAGTGAAAAACTACAATGAGGCATGAGGAGAGTATTAACCTAAGACCACCTAAGCCTTGTTGGGAGTTGTAAACATGCATTAAGTGTGAGTCCCACTATGTAGACCACGCCAGAAAATCAACTCCACAGGAAGGCTAAAACTTTTTAAAAAGTTTGATTATAATGACAGAATCTTGCAAGTCTGCCTGTGCTGTATCTCTCCCTCTTTTACTCCAGTGAAACAGGGAAGTGTCTGCTTGAGCTGTTTCCAAAAACTATTTTGTTCCTCAGGACTTGGGAAAAAAATGTTTTAGCACCCTTTACCTGAATTATCTTGCATATTTCTGTCAAAGACTTCTTTCTTTTTCTCTACAGAAAGATCTACTGGACTCATCACATAGAACAAACTCCTATATATGATGAGTGTCCTGCCTTGATTCTTCTGCAACTCAGTATGTAGCCTGGTCAGCTAAGCTTTGAATTGGGTAAGATGACCATGAATAAGTGAAAAGCATTCATTTAGAACGTGAACAATAAGAATAGTAAATCTGCATTTGTTTCTGTGTGCTGTGAATATGGGATAAATAATATAAATGGGCCCTGCTGGATTAAATCATTAAATCTTCTCTGTGACTCTCTGTGTCAGCGATGCCTCCTCACTCAGGTGTTTCATGAATCCTGTACAGGTGTAAGCATTACTCTCCCTGACCTCTGCCAATTCTCTCCCCGCTTCTTTCTCTTGTAGTGCACTGATGCTGCCTTGTGGCTTTCTAATTTTAGATCTGGTTAGTTTCTTCAGGTCTTTAAACTGAAAGAATTTCACATCTGGTAGCAAGGCTTAAAAGGCCTCTAAGGCAGTCAGTGGACGCCCTTTTTCCTCTCCAGTTGGTAATAAATACTGTATAATGTGGCGAGTACAATTTGAAATTTGGCCAGCTTTAAGGAAAATATAAACCTAATTTAATCTGCATCTAGGGACATGTATAAAATGAAACGATAGATAAATTTAGGGCATAGAAAATTAATGCTTGTTTTGCCTTGTCAGTTGTGAGATGCAAATACTAAAAGAATTGGCTCTATTTTGGAAGAGGGTTTAAATTAGAATTACCCCTCTTGATACTGGAAAGAAACAAGTTCAGTCTAATGTTCCAGTTCATAATGGTGCTGTGTCCTGTACACTGTTATGTTTATAGTATAAATACAATGTAATAAGTGTGAGTATAAACATTAAAAAGCTCAAGAATGGTCTGATTGCTGATGATCCAGTGCCACATGACAGATACTTTGGTCCTGCCCCCAAGTCTTCAATTTCTTGCCTTCATCTTGCATGTGGACAACTAAGACAATAGATTGTTCTATTGCAAGGGTTGACCTCCAACCGCTTTGGCTCCGGAAGTTGGAAGCCAAAGATCAAACACTATAATACCAATAGAAGAGAATATTTGTAGCTCATAGGTGAACTGTAGAGTCCTTGGTGCTCTCTGAGCTTGGCCTGACTAGGCAATGATACCTGATCTGCTTCTTTTAATTCCCTGATGTAAATGTGAAATGTTTCATTAAAAAAAGAGAAAATATTAAAGAGAAACCAAGTTGAGAGATGTTTTAGAAGGTCTTCTCTGAGATATGATTTGAAAAGAAGCTGAACTGATGAGGTGCAAACTGAATACTATTAATAGAATTTCAATTATAGTAAAATTAATATTCTATAAACATTAAGCAGCAGGTATAGGTGCTGATTACTTTACCATTCACCTGCCCCCCCTATACAGGATTCCCATATCAGGTACCCATATCAGGTAGGCAAAGCTGTGTATTGAAAAGCTGCATCAACCTTGCTAAGTAACTTAACCAGGCTGAAGGTTGCCATACTGCATACCTTCAGATCACAGCTTTGTTAAATCAGTTAGAATGGAATTAGAGCCCCTGTTCTGGAGTTTTCAAATGTTACAAACAAATTTCAGACAAATCGAATGTGTCTTGAGGAACTTGACCCTATATAATCCTGTACTCCAATCCTGAATTTATTCTCCATAAGATTCTTACTGAAATACAGGAGACACCTCTGAACAGAGGTAAGGAGAATTATATTCCGGTTGATGTCTTTCTGATAGAGAAACACTTTTAGTAAAAAAAAATTACATATTAAAAATTGTCCCCAAGTTTAGAATAGAAATATGCTGCTTAATTCAAACTTGGAAATCTCCGCAGTATACAATAACCTGTTAATTTTGGATAGCAGAATTGTGAAAGACATGCTAGATTTCTGAGTGGGGATTTCTTTGGTACAATGGCTAGACTGGTACTCACCTATCTTGTTTGTCAAAATAATTTTCAGAGGAAGCCTCTATCTGTTTTTTTGTTGAGGAAGGAGAACCAAGAGACATGTCCACCTTAAGCCTTTCTGGATCACTATTGCAATTTGTCAGAAGAAAGAATCTCTCTCCTATTTTCTCTCTACTACTCTGCTACAACAGATGGCAAAGGAGTAGCATTGCTGTTATTAGCTCTACAGTAGTGAAATTAAGATAAGGGGCCAATTTAGTTCCCTACTTAAAGATGAAGAACTGGAGGATCTAGAATCCTATGTAGACCTCAATCTAATTTCAAAATGTTTTTGAAAGAGATCTGTTCCACTTTGTTGTGGGAGCTATCTTATGCCTCCCTGAAGCTGGCTCTGATAGGGGGGAAGAAGAGAATGAACAATCCTTCACACTGTCTGCCCTCAACAAAATATCACTCAAGAAGATGGCGACTGAGAGTATATGATGGATAAGATGGATACCGAAGTATCTCTCCTGAAATATAGCCTTGTCAAAAAATATGCTTCATCCAATGAAAGATGAGAGGCACATAGTATTATTGTATTTCCAAGGCCCCTTTCCAAATCTGGATTTATATTGTACCCCCATTTTGTTCTCTACAATATCTTCACTATCAGAATGCCCATTTATCACCCAGGCCATTTTGTACATCTGTATGTACCAGCAGCTATTTCACCATCATACTATCGATGAATCCTACAAACCCATTTGGTATAGATTTGACTCAAAATGATTATTGATACTTCATTTCTCTTAGCTCTCAGAAAACAATAGGCCACTGAATCAAAAGGCAAAGCTTTCCCTGGCTCTTAAATATTCAAAGGATCAATACTCAGTCAAGCTATATCTGCTGGGGTCTGAAAGCTGGTAATCAAATATGATCTCATTATTTCTTCCTGCTCTAAAATGTTAATTGGAACAAAATGCTGAAGGTGTTATCTTTTCTATCAGAGGCCAGCATCCAAACAATAAATAGAGACAGCAGACTGATATTTCTTACTTGGGGGGGGGGAGTTTGCATGCTAAGAAAAGACAGGAAAAAATTAAGATGTTTTTATCCAGAACAGCAAACTGCAAAGCTATGAACAGGGATCACAAACATTCAGTGGGTATATTGAAGTGAAAAAGAAAATGTTCGAGGAGATCTTACAGAATTGATTAAGGCACAAACTGAAGGTCTGCATCACTTATTATAATGAAAAAAAATCAAGCTATTTTTTTTATTGGAAGATACATAACTATTTCTATGTGTGAAATTGGAATAGGCATTTTCTCTGAAGAAAGTCCTATGTCAGAGAGATTGTTTTTTCCAAACTTTCAGATTACAATGTATGATTGCTCAGAAAATGAGATTATTTTCAGATATAATTATTTCTCTTTCATGTACATGGACAGGCAAATTACAGAGGAGAACTGATAGCATATCCATTTCATCCTAACCTGAGGCTACATCCCTGCCTGTCCGATGCATTTGATCTTTTTAAAAGAGGGTTTTGCTGGACAATCCTGCTATGTAATGGGGGGGGGGAAGCATTATGGCCTTATTCTGAACTGATCACCTGGATAACAACAAAATCCTTTGGCATTTTAACAAGAATACTTCCAGTATTTTAGGCGGTGTCTAAATGGCCAGCCAAGAAATGTTTACAGAAATGTGCCTGACATATCAAAATTTCTATTTTTAAAAAGATATTTCTAAATGCATATAAGTTTTTCTTTAATTCAAGGAGTCCTTAGAGAACCGAACAAAAGCTTAAGTAGGTTCTACTCTGTTCTGCCACAGTAATAAGGCATGGCTTTTGCTGACCTTAAATTTTCAACAGAGACAAACCAAGGAGAGCAACTGGTAGATTCTGTTCAGCTTTTTTTCCCTTCTATCCAACAGTGTTTTACCAACAGGGGGAAACAATTGCTTACTCTCCTGTCATGAGGTAGTGCAGGCAGCTACTTGAGATGGTATGTTTAGCCACTCAGTCAAGTTTCCTGACTAGTAAGGTCAGAAGCTCAAAAATCCTCTCCACTTGTCAGGAGGACTATTTCGTTTAAAAAGGCGATAGCCCCATATCCAAAATAGCCAGGTGGACAGATCACAAGTAAAGAGGAAGGCCATGGGAGCTAGAGAGCCCTGGAAGGAAATGGCAGCGCTGGTAGTAAATATAGTTCTTTTATTGCTGCTGTTGGGCCCTTAACCAATGAAAGCAGGGGAGAAAAAAACTATACTTAGTGCAGGGGTAGGCAACCTTGGCTCTTTTATGACTCGTGGACTTCAACTCCCAGAATTCCTGAGCCAGCAGCTGGCTCAGGAATTCTGGGAGTTGAAGTCCACGAGTCATAAAAGAGCCAAGGTTGCCTACCCCTGACTTAGTGGAAGCTGCAGAAAACCTGTAATTCACCCAGAGGCAGCAACAGGTAGCAGGCAGATCCTGGCTCCTCCTTCCGGTTTAACTCCACCTCCTCTGCATCACAGGATTGGTGCTTGGGAGCCTTGCCTTTTTAAAACAGAATTCTAGTGCTGTTTCAAAAATGCACTAAAACCATGTTTAAAGAACACATCTGATGCTTTTCAAATGTTCATTAAGCATATGTTTATAAGAAGCCTGCATGAGACTGAAAAGTACTTTAGATGCTTCCGCAGAGGCCAGCTGCCCAGTTTCTCCTGCAGCTCACGCTAAAAGGGCTATGGTCAACGGCGACTGTCAATCAGAAGAGAAGAAACTTCCAAATATCCTTTAAGTGTCCAATGAGAGCTATGTAAATCCCAACCCTGATGGGAATCATATTGAGTGGCCTATATCAGGGGTAGGCAACCTTGGCTCTTTTATGACTCATGGATTTCAACTCAGGAATTCTGGGAGTTGAAGTCCACAAGTCATAAAAGAGTCAAGGTTGCCTACCCCTGGCCTAGATCATATGCACAGCTGAAATAGGGACATTCAAATTCTTTAAAAAAAAAAAAAGATTTATTCCTTTTTTGGATTTTAGGAATTCTTGCATGTTTTTGTCTGGGTGCTACTGACTCTAAGCAAGCATTTATCTGCAGCCGACAGCATCTTGCCTTCCATTAGTGACATCTTTTTTTTCTATGCATGTTTCCTGAACAATTACATTTCTGTGAACAACTTTAGAGTCAAGAACTTCATTGCAAAATTTTAGAAGCACACAATTTATTAAGAGTAACTGTAATGGTTAAAAGCAGTTTTCTGGGAACAATTTAAGATGTTGGATCTAACATTTCAAAGCCTAAAAGTTAATACTGTTGGAATGGCTGATCCTTTGGTTATGAATCTATCAAAAGCTCTGCAGAAAAGGGCTCCCTATATAAGATGTTTTCCAAAGAGATTTGCTAAATATTCGGAATGCGTTCTCCTGCACTGCTTCGAGATATGAAATCTTTTGTCTTGGGAAACGTATTAGACTGCCGTTTCCTCCATATTTAGAAAAAACAGTTAAGATGGACTTCTTCAATCTACCCTTTTGAACTTTAGGACAACTTCAGCATTTGTGTATGTGTTTTAATTATGTTGATGTAAATGTAATGGTTTTTTCTTAAATTTTTTTTGGCCACTTTAGTCATCTTGCTTGCAAAAAGGCAGGATTGAAAACAGAATTAAAATCTCCCAAATGTTATTGTTTTTGCAATAGTCAATCAGCATTATCCTTGGGGTAATACATGATCATCCATATTTGCTATTTTTGACTTTGATTATTCCAAAGTCTAAACAGTTGCCTTAACATTGTGACACTTTGTTATCCAACTTGCCTACATTTTTGTATTCATACATTTTTAAGTTTTCATTGCTTCACACGATACTAATGAAATTACTACTGCAAAGTAGCATATCAAGGTACCATTTCACTTTCAGTCTATAATCACACTTTAATTATTTGGTATGAGATGAAAATTTATTTGGCATACAGTGAAAAGATAATAATAAGCTGGAATTAACTGTTTCAGTAAGTAAACTAATATTATTGTAGTTTTCTTAAGAAATGAAGTCTACAGATTTAATCAAATAGGCCAACATTAGATATTAAAATCTTTTGATTAAACCTTTTGCATTTTATCACAGAATATTACAATATCTGTCAGAAAAGGTTTTCCAATGTTGATTTTTATTATTACTATATTAAAACATGAAAAAAGAATAGTGTGTTTGCTTTGGCAAAACAGAGTAAAGCTAAGATAGCTCATAATGCCCAAAGATCCAGAGAAATGGATTAAAAAGTCAGGAAAATCTGAAGTCATTCACTTTCTGCAAACACTTAAACTCAACATTTTTTTGGGAATGGAAATGGGAGTTTCTCTTCTATCAGGCATTGCAGAGATATAGAATGACTGTCTTCAGAAAAAGTACAATACCGACCACCGGAGAAAAAGCTGTAATCAAGACTAGTCATGTTCTTTTCAGTGGTTTCTTCCCTTGCACATGAAAGTAGTCTAAGTTTTAACAATTTGTTCACTTATTATGCTTGAGTGCAGAAAATTCTTGCCTACTCTGAAAGCAGAGAGATTGTTTCAGCCTTGTCCCTATTATCCTTGAATTTTATGTATTCAGCTTGAAGATCTCTTGGTTTAAATAAAAAGAATATGGCTTTTTAAAACAACAACAACAATCTAATATAGAGAGCTGTATACTTGTTCCAGCAAATGGTGAGAATACTTCACTGCCAGACTTTCCAGCAAAAACTGGAAGGTTGAGAAAAGATGAGGAGGGGATAGCATATTTTGTTCTTCATCCCATTTGGTGAATGCCTGAGACAGGCATCTGAGAAGATAATATCTTCTTCTGATTTCCATAAGATGACTAAGCAGGTGAGCCTACATTCTATTTAAATGTCACCCTCATGTAGGAACTCGTCCACGTTATTAAGTATTTTTTCTAATGCAGAAAATGGAAGGTCTTTTTCTTTCCTAACAGTGCCTTGGCGGATTCTGCAACTCTGTGCAGCGGAAACTGATCGGGTAACATCAGTGATAAAGATACAGACAGTAAGACATATGGTCTGGCATTAGTTGCAAATAATAAATGATCTGTAGAAGACCCGAATTGAGGATCTGCCCCAGCTGGTCCCTCAAGAAACCATAGTGACTTCATTACAGTTAATCAAAAGAACTTTTACTGAGAGATAGTGGATGCAGAAAAGTCAGGCGGAATCTGAAGATCCAGTCAAAACACAAAGCAATTCTTTTGTTTTCCCCAACCCTCCCCCCCCAACCAGTCCACCAGCAGCCAATATGATGCTGTAGAGATGTTATGAGAACACTGAGGTGCTGGAATTGGCTGGGAAGGAGTCCGTTTCTTCTTGAAAAAAAGTCCTCCTCCCTAATTCCCAAGTGGTTACAGCAAAAGCGAAAGCATGCTAAGAATGCCAGAAACTTTCCTTCCCCTCCCTCCAGCAGAATGGCAGGACACCTGCATGGTGGACCTGACACCCAAAGCCGAAGTGCATCGAGAACAGTTGTAAAAATGTAAAATTATTGTAAAAAAAATACAATAATATATACAAAACCTTCATAAAGGCCCAAGGCTCAATTTTGATTCAAGTTTTTACTCTGAATTGCCAAACTCAACATGGGGGATCTGTCTGTCTGTTTACCTACCTGCCTGCCTGCCTGCCTGCCTGCCTGCTTGCCTGTCTGTCTGCCTGCCTGCCTGCCTGTCTGTCTGTCTGTCTACCTACCTACCTATCCATCCATCCACCCACCACCCACCCCCACCCACCACCTATCTATCTGTCTGTCTGTCTGTCTGCCTGCCTGCCTGTCTGCCTGCCTGCCTGTCTACCTACCTACCTACCTACCTGCCTGCCTGCCTACCTACTTACCTACCTACCTACCTACCTATCTATCCATCCATCCATCCATATCACCCACTCTATCTATCTATCTATCTATCTATCTATCTATCTATCTATCTATCTATCTATCTATCTATATTTTTATTCTGTCTTTGTTAGTAAATCAAGGTGGCACACATATATACTACTCCTTCCTTCTCCTATTTTCCCCTCAAAAATAACCTTGTGAGTTGGGATGAGAGTGAGTGACTGGCCGAAAGCTGGTTTTCATGCCTAAACCAGGAGGATTAGAATTTACAGTCTCCTAGTTTCTAGGCCAGCATCTTTAACTTCTAACCAGATTGGCTCTCATGCATGTCCTGGAATCACAAACCTGGAAACGATCTCAGTGGTAACTTATTTATTACATTTATTAATTGCATGTATATCCTACTAGAATCCAACAGCAGTTTAAGTTGAAGTCCACAAGTCTTAAAGTTGCCAAGGTTGGAGACCCCTGCACTAGGAAATTCTTCCAGAGCACTGGCACTACCACAAGAAAGCTCCCTTCACTTATGAGAAGTATGGAATTTCTCCTTAGGAGATCTCGTTCAACTCCCCACTGCATTTAATTAATGTAGCTGTACTTAGGATTAATTTGTTGTGGTAGACCAGTGGTTCTCAACCTTTCTAATGCCGCGACCCTATAATACAGTTCCCCATGTTGTGGTGACCCCCAACCACTTATACATCAGCGGGTGCCAGGGGCGTGGCCAAAGAAAAGGGGGAAAAAATGGCGGACAGCCTTGTTTGGCGACCCCCGTGAAATGGTCATTCGACCCCAAATGGGGTCCTGACCCACAGGTTGAGAACCACTGTGGTAGACTCATCCATTTTGGGGGATATATGCCTGGTGATCTCCCCACCTTCAAATGTTGTGCATGATTATTCCAAATGGACAGGTTGACTGGGATTGATGGGAATGGTGTTTCAATTCTGTAAGGGTAACCAGGTTGGACAAAGTTGTTTCAACTCACCTATTCCAATTTTATTATAATGCTTTATAATAAAATTTTGTTTTTTTTTATATTCAGCTTTGATCTTCTGTCTGAATCTTAGGCTGCAATATCATGGCATTCCTGGCAGAATATTTTTCTTCCCAACTATGACAGACATGTTTAATAATTAACCTCAGTCAAATCTTTTGTCAAGAATGACTATTTTATATATAATCTTTTTCCCTCACATTAATTCTACTTGTCTTCAAATTCATAATCTTTTAAAGTGTTATTTTTTATGGGTGAAGGATGAGATCATGTTTTAATGTACTGTATAGTCTATAATTGTGGTATCATATAATGTACATACAAATAGGCATGCCGGCATTGCAAATCAATTATCTTGAGTGGAAACGTAAGTGTTATCTCACAATTTCAGTAGCTAGTGTGTTTAATATTAATACTTCTGAATAACATATACTTCTGGTTTATTATTATTTATATCAAACAGTCAATCAGATGTTTAGACTGGGTTTGGCATTTTTGTCTACCTATCCAGTCCTTACCAAGGACTTTGGATAGGCAGATGTGGGTGTTTGATGGTGTTACAGATATTGTCACAGGATGGAAGCTATTCCTAGTAAAGCCTCCTTTTGCTTTACTGATGGCGAATTTGTCAATGCCAATGGTGTTCAAGTGATGCCCCAGTTGTTTTGGGTTGTTGTTGTTGTTATTATTAATCAATAGTCCAAAGTTTTTGGGTAAGGACAATTACCTTTTAAATTCGGACCAATTCTGCAGAAATAACATATATTGTGTTTATCAAGTCAAATGACAGACTTTAGAATTTTTTGTATTGATAAAAATGGAATGTTCAAATTTAAGTTGATTCATGCATCAGACCTAAATATCTGCCATGGCATAACATATTCCAAGAGTGTTTCCAGCATGAGGTCGCAAAATCTGAGTTTTATCAGCAGTCTTTTCAATTACATATTTTCATTGTCAACTAATGGAACTGTGAATGTTAGGTTACCAATCTCAGTCTAATCTCAGTACTAAACACTATTTTTATTACTTGTAGAGTATATCCTCACCAATCCTGTGGGAAGATTTCCCCTTTAATGTTATTTACCATTATGTAACTTTGATCTGGTTACTTAATTCTTCTGCAGCCAAACATTTCTAATTCATTACCTTTTTACAATAGTACCTATATTATTCAAATCTCTAGTAGTCCAGAACTGAAGTTTTATTTAAGAATGAACCAAACATATTTAATCTTTTTCACAACATAGGATGAGATTTTAAAAAGTATTTCAGTACCCCCTTAAAATGTTATCATAGCCTAAAACAGTGATGGCGAACCTTTTAGAGACCGAGTGCCCAAACTGCAACCCAAAACTCACTTATGTATTGTTGGGTGCCGGGTGGGTGTGGCCCATTGGGTGGGTGTGGCCCATTGGGTGGGTATGGTTGCGGTGGTAAGGGCAGACTGGGTGGGACTAAAAAGTTCAATCAATCAATTCCAACTTTGCGGGATCTTTTTTTTCCCATGAGAAATTGATCG
The DNA here is from genome assembly GCF_016545835.1 of Crotalus tigris. Lineage (NCBI taxonomy): Eukaryota > Metazoa > Chordata > Lepidosauria > Squamata > Viperidae > Crotalus > Crotalus tigris. The sequence goes on from NW_024097700.1 coordinate 615,203, forward strand.
AACCTTTTTTTTTTGCACACGGTGGCAGAGGCCTAAAGTGAAAAGGTTTTATAAAACCCAGCTGAAGGCCTAGGACTAGGGCGATGGCGCGCGTGTCCATAGAGAGGGCTCTGCGTGCCACCTGTGGCACGCGTGCCATAGGCTCGCCACCACGGGCCTAAGAAATATCTGTCACTTTGATAAGGAAGTCTTGCACCAATATTATCACTTGACTTATCTTTATATAACCTCCTCTAAACTAGTTCTTATAGGGGAATCAAACCTGAAATCAAGATTAGTACATAAATAGCATGGAACAAATTGATCTGTTATGGGTCTCTGAAAGCACAATAGCTCTTTGTGCATTTTTTTTTCTAAATAATAAATGTGATTTTTAATTCTAAAATGTTTGCAGACATTTCCTTCAACTATTGTTTATTTTATGCCTTCTCTTCCTCTCTGCAGCCACACCCTAGCCCTGTGGTAGCAAAATCATGACATGCATGTCAAAGGGGGTGACGCCATGATGTTTTGAATGACATGCCAGGATTTGTCAACACTCAACAATGGTTCTTGAAAGCACGCTCCGTTCTCTCATGAATTGCAGAGGCTATGTTAGAATAGGGCACGCTCTCACGTGGCCTTCAGAGCCTCCAAAAATTGTGTGAAAACGACATGCTTTTATACTGTTTTCAGAGGCTGCCAAGGCCACAGAAGAGCATTCTGCAAAGCTGATTCAACAATGGAGGCCTTGAGTGGTCAGAAGCAGCCTCCAGATAGTCTGCAGGGCTCTGTCTACAGAAAGAGAATATACTCCCTGAAGGTAAATGGCACGTGGCAGATTCTGGGGAGTGCTGAGCAATGGAGGGCAATTGGCCCATCGTCCAAGGCTTTTGCTTCTTGGGGAATAGTGCAAGGTGACCTTTTTGAGTGGTACCATGGTGCTAGGGCTGAAGTCAAGGTCTGAGCCTCTATTTCAGGCCCACCCTGTCACTGCTGCCAAGCGCAGCTGTTCAGGGTAGGTTAGATGGAGGGAGATTTTTTCTCTTTTGTCTAAGGAGTGTGTGATATGCCAGCAGAATCAAGTTAGGTATTTTCTGAATTCTTCAAACAATGAGCCGAAAGGCTCGCCACTACTGCGCCAGCTCCTCTGATCTTTCACTTTTTGTCCTTCTCTTGGTCTTCTGATGAAACCAAAGCTCTAATTGATGATGATCACATCCAGGGTTTTCATGTACACATTGAATACAAGATCTCTTTCACAATTTACAAAGGAGAGGACCAGGAAGTGACCTCTCGCTATCAACAATCCTAAAAAGAAAGGCTTGAGACAGGATAGTGTAAACCTCAAATTATGAATATATCGGATTAATTAACTGAAAACATTTTCTTTACATATTTTGTATATTTTTATCACAGTACTAATTTAATATAAGTCACTGATTTTGCATTAAGATTGCAAATAACACTTAATGACAAGTGCAAAATACAATGTTATTTGCAAATCTTACCACAGCAAAATCAGTGTATATTGTCTGGATCACACTGGCCTATGCATTTGATTTATTTATTGAACAGATTATACACTTTTACATTTGTTTGCACTTATTTAATGAATAGATTATACATAGATTAGTAGAATAGAATAGATTAGTGTGAGGGAGCAGCTTAAATGTTAGAAAATACACAATCATATTCAGATTAAATATAGAGTAAAATTAGTTCATTACATAATCATAATAATAACTTTAAAATGTTCCAAAAGGTAATTGGAACTACAAAGTCTTTAGCAGTCTCTAAAAAAAAATCAATAGATCAAAATTAGTGATATAACAGAAAGTTCCTTAGTTTTCATATGTATTAGCCTAACAATTTTGACTAAGGGACATACTCAGTGCTTTTTTTCTAAAAAAAAAAAAAAAAAAAACGGTGTCAGAACTCACACACATCATACAACCCGCTTTGCCTACTCTACAAGGTTCCATCCAAAAAAGGTGCTGGAACTCCGTTCTGGGCGTTCTATGAGAAAAGAAGCTCTGGAATACTTGTATCAGAATGGGACACAACTTAAGTCCCCACAGATTTAGCTGTAATTCCTAGAGCCTTACCACAGTTGTAAATATGACAAAGATGATATATGAAAAAGTTATGTGGCAAACTAACAGTATTAAGTAAAATTTAATTATATTTAAAATACACAATTTTGCCTTTTGCCCATCTACTTCATGGTTCAGCTCACATTTGAGAGTGAAGTTCCTGGAAGCAAAAGACAAATTTAGATCTCAACCTGAAAAAAAGGCCTGCGTCCGAGGCATGTGAAGAAAGGACATCAGAACCATTTTTTAAAAAGGTGGCAATGGTATTAGTTTGGATGAAAACTTATGAGTTGGGAAATAAATTCTGTTTAAAGGAATTTGCAAATTATTTCTTACAAAGCATTCCCCTGAAATGTAGCCACATTTATAAAAGATAAAATGAAATCCATGGTCAACATAAAACTGATTTGTATTATCCATGGCAGGCTTAGGTAATAGGACTTAAGTTCAGTGTAGCATTTTTAGAAACAGAATATTTCAGTCTCTGATGATTTATAGGAAATACTATGTTTAAAAGAGCAACAATTTCACTGCATTATGATAAGCAAAGCAGATATGTCTTGTTTATTTATGTATGTGTACATACAAGTCGGACATATCTAATTTTAAAAATCATATAAATTATTCCTCCTTGAGCCATTTAGTTCCTATTCGTAGTAAACTGTGCTGTCCTCTATTCCTCTACACCATCTCTCATGCTTTTAAGGGAAGCCTTCAGTGTAGATGGGATATTATTAGATACAACCGTTGGTTTGGACAATTATCCAGGAAAATACAAATGGTAAACTGGGTGTAGATGTTATAAAATCTCATGCTTTGTTTCTAAAGCTGATGGCACTTCCCAAGAATTTAGATATATTGCATTCGGAATGGCACATTTTCCATTTTTGATGATATTTGTGTATTTATGAAATAAGATACAAAGGGAAGGAATGAGTTGGTACTTTATAAAAGGCAGAAAATATTAAAATTGAGGTCTTAACTTCCAATCTCAGTAAAATAGCACATTTAATTGAATACATTTTAATCAATAATAGATAGCAGAATATAAAATAATACTGATAGAACATACATCTATAGCAAACAACGTATAGCAAACTTGCAGCTCTACTAAGCATCATCAATGTCAAGATAGCAATTGTGGTCTTATTGTTCAAACATTTGGGGGACACAGGTTGCAGATCCTCATTTCATGGGCCTTGCTATGTTTGATCAAAATTATAGTCAACTTGTATGTGCATCATGTATGCTTATATAAGCTAAACCTATATATTTTTAAATTAAGCTAACGTTTTTAAAATAACAATTATTAGCATTTGGAGGTTTTCTATTTATGTTTTACCATTCAAAATATTGACACTTCACAACTAAGAAGTTCAGGGAATGCTAGTGTTAAATTTGAATCTTGGCCTAGACTACAATTATTTGTATGCGAGACAGAGAGAAATCTTTGCTTGTGACATCTAAATGTTAATGAGATTATGCAATTTCCTCTGAATTAAATATTTTTATTTGACAAAACATAAGTTTAACTCTCTTTTATCTAAGGAAATGTTTGCATTTTAACTATAGCTAGTAAGTAATTATAAAATCATTAACCACATCTTTTATTTCAAGTTAATTGAAATTCCCTGTTAAGAATTCATTATAGATTTCACATTTAAATTTAGGACCTTCTATTTTATTTTTGTATGCTCTGTTCAAACCTAAAAGTTCTCTAAAGAATTTAAGTTCTCTAAAAAATGTATTCTTTCTAATCCAAAGAAAGAAAAAAACTATGCAGTTCTTGTTTTTGCTATGACAAACCATGCCATATGGTTAAATTTCTAGTAACAATGTGAAGAAAAAAAAATGTATGTTAAAAGCCTGCACATATTTGGGGGGGGGAGGAGTATGGGCTGGTGGACATTATTAGGAATGAAGATGTTATTTCCAAATTAAGTAAGTGGTGAAGGAAGGGCTGTGGTTGACACATGGGAATAAAATGCCCAGTTCAATCCCTAGCATCTACAAGCAATATTGGTACAGAGTCCTATCTAAAATAGCAAAACCACAATAATTAAGGTAGACATTCTGAGACAGATGAATAAATGAGCTGATGTCATAAGACAGTTTTTTGGCAATGTGAAACATAAGTTATTGATTTTATACATAGGCATTTTTCAAAGTGAAATGACTGTTTCAACAAAAATAGGGTATGCGTTTAATTTTGTATAATTCAATTTTGGCAGCTCAAGGTCATATTCAGATGAATTCTGGATCTGATACAGCAAAGATTTTATCTATGCTTCAACAATAGAATAGAATATACAGTGAAGACAATGGTAATTCAGTTGGAAAGGAACAGATAAATTAATGATAGGGGTTCCAGAATGTTTTAAATAGTATATATATCCTAAAATGAGATAAAATATTGGCAAAAGTGATTACAGAGTTTCCTGAAGAGAGTATCTGTGAGCCATGTAGAGTGCTGTCCCTATGCAGCTGGTGCTGATCTTCCTAGGCAGAAGTTCAGATTAGTTCCACTTAAGCTCTACTTCTGTATATGTAGCTTCATGCAATACAAGCTGACTGATATTAATGCAGTTTTGGCAGAAAAAAAAAGTCATTTCTTTATTTCCTACTGCAGGATTCTGCCTGTTATAATTAAAGGTTCTCGCTCTTGCCGTCTTGACTGTATTATAGCATAACCTATGTGTGCAATATATTGTTAGTGAAAGATTTTTCAGATGGAAAAAAATGTAGCCTAGCCTCCCTCTAATTTCCAATCACTACATTGATTTGAGATCTGCTGTGCTGAGAAATGCTGCTTAATGTAATTTTGAGATTGTTCCTACTAATTGTACATTCAAAGTGACAATAAAGTTGTTGTTGTCGTTATTAAATCCAAGACTGCACATTTTCAATAAAAGCGATTCTGTGTGCTCTACTGGACTTATCTCTTCCATGTGAACAATAAAAAGGTAAAGGTTTCCTCAGTCCAGTCATGACTGATTCTAGGAGATGGTGTTTATCTCAGTTTCTTAGCTGAGGGAGCCTATGTTGTCCGAGGATGCTTCCATGGTCATGTGGTCAGCATAACTATACTCTGAGGTGAATGGAATGTGGCTACCTGCCCACCAAAGTGATACCTATTTATCTACTTGCTTTTGCATGCTTTCAAATTGGTAGGTGGGCAGGAGCTGGGGCAAGTAATGGGAGTTCGCCCTATTGTGCAACTCGGGTTTTGGCAAGCTGATAAGCTCAGCATCTTTAACTGCTGAGCCATTGCACAGTATTGTGAACAATACTGAATTTTATTCTAGAATGGAAAACAACAAAACTAAAAGCTACCACTATATTTATATCCCTCCACTTACCTAAATTGAAGCTCTCAGGAGATTATTTTGATTTTTGCTTCATACTCCTATAAACATTTATACACCTGTTCCCCAACTTATTTTGCCAACCTTGTGGAACATTATAGTACTAGCTTTCCCAGTGCATAGCATAAATATTATATTCTGTAAGCTTGTGCTCTGATAGGATAACAATAGTCAACCTCCCGAAGATTGGAACTGCAGTTCATTCTCCTGGCTATCTTGAAGGCAGTACATGATGGCACCAGAAAGTTGGTGACATTACAGCAAAGGTAGGAACTAATTTAAGACTCTTTTTCTTTTCTTTGCAGTTTTTAATGGTGGGTATACTAAGAAGAAGCTGATTAGGAAAAATGCTCTAGCAGGGTTTTGTAAGGTGCTCTCCTAGAGTGGGCCTGAAAGGATTAAAATTGGTAAAGAAGTACAAGTAGTACTCGTTCTCTGAAAAATTCTGTGGTATTAATTCCCTCCTGAATATTAACAGGGAGGGAGTCATCCTGATTTTTAGGGCACAGAGTATTTCATAGTATTGTAGGCTTGGAGCAGACCTTCTGCTTTGAACGAGCAGATTAATTTTACATAAGAGTAGATGATGTACACACTCATGATAAATTAGAAGCAAAATAAATACATATCAAGCTAAGTTTACTAAAGAAGACTGTGCTGGAAGTAAATCTAAGACATAGCCAACTCTTCTGTCCCGAGACTATCTGTGCCATCAGAAATCATCTATTTCTAAAATCTGCTCTTAAAAAATGCTATTAATGCAGCAAAGATGCAGACAGTTTGCATCCAAAGCGCTCTATTCTCAACAAGCATTCTGTTCTACTGAAAACCTCTTATGCCCTAGAAAGAACAGCTTGTCCCCATCTTTAAAGCAACACCACAGGTCTTTGAACACTTAGTATGTTCCTTTCCTTTCTTTACAAAATAACACAAAACCAATTCTTCCCAACATTTCGCCACCACAGTATGACAACATGCAGAGTTGTTCTTTGTTGGATTCTTTTTAATGTCTTCTGAAGTCAGATTTAAAAAAAGAGCCAAATCCAGTCCAAACAGCAGCATCCAAGCCAGGCAAAGGAGAGGTCCTACAGATATGCAAAATTTCCTTCATTTTTTGAATGTCTCCTATTTATATCACCATTTATGCTCAACCCTAACTTATTGTTATATGTACATACAAATTTCACACTCCTAAACTTGTTATACAAAGATCACATTCCTACTGTAAACATTCCTGGGAAACAAAAAACAAAAAAAGTCAATACTATATTGGTTGTATTATTTTATTTATTCTCCTCATCCAATCTATATCTTGCCTTTCACAGCACTCCCTTCTCCAAATCCAGAAATATTGATAAAGTAGGACCATCGTTTGCATTTGTGATTCAAGTTGAGATATATGAGGTAGTAATTATTTGATTTCATATTAATGAACAAAAAATGTCAAAACTATGATTTTGAAAAATAGCCGAAGGGAGTAGGTTTCTATGTAATAAGCAAGGACTCCTTCTTTCGGAAGGGATCTGAAGAGGCCATCTGAGAAGGGAACTTTGCTGCCAGTTTTTATATTGCCTAGTTCACTTTTTTTCCCCTTTTCTTTGGAAAACGGGAAGAGGCGGCAGGTGAACGCCGAATGCCAGAAACTACGCAGCTCTTTCTGGGCTTCTTTCCTGTGAGAGAGCTGAGCAGAAAAGTATCAAAAAAGAGAGCAAAATGAAAGCAGGAAGAAACGACCCAAGGAAAGGCAAAGGTGGGCTACCGGCGTCGCCGAGGAGCCCCCGGCTTATCCTGATGCCTTTGCCTCGTTAGCACCCGTGGAGGGTCGGGCGGCCCCGCCGCCGCGCACCTGAGAGAGGCCTCCTTGCTCAGCAGCCACCCTGAGGAGAGGTCGCCGACAGAGGGGCTGGCATCGTGGTAACTCCTCCCCTCTCCTGCCGCCGCCGCGAGCACGGAGGCCCCGCCTCTTCCCTCACGCCCCCCCCTCCTCAGGCCAGGAAAAGGGCGGTTTGGCTTCTGCCCATCCCCCGCATTTCGGAACCACACGAGACCTCCAGCCTCTTGGTTGCAGTACTTTCCCTGCGTAAGATGGCGGCGGCGGCGGCAGTAGTCAACCCGAGCCATTTTAACGCCCCTAAGAGGGCGGGAGGGGGATGGAAAGGGAGAAATGAGGTCCTGGGGCAGAACGCTGTCCCCACATGCCTTCCTTCCAAGCGGCTCCGAAGTGCGAAATCAGGCAAAGGAAAGACGTTACACCTTTCAGCTCAGCCGCTCTCCACATCCGGGATATTCAATTATCAGCGCGGCTTCGGTTCTTTCAACCACCACCACCACCACCCCCGGAAATAATAAAGGATCGTTGCCAGGCTTCCCCCACCCCCACCCCTTACTCCGGAGCCGGGAATCGTGGTCCCGCCCCTTGGATGCCCTCCCGTTGAAAGGGAGTTGATTACAGCGCGCGCTGAGGCGGCTGTGCCGAGTGAGCGTGTTGCTCTGAAGCCGCGTGCAGCCCAACTGTTCCTCGGGAACACACGCGCTCCTCCTCCACACGCAGATGTACTGAAGAAAACCCACATTAATTCCCCCTCCCCCCGCCCGTGTAAGATTCAACCCCCAATTCCCTTCTTCAGCCCGACGGGAGGAGGGAGAGGACTTATCATTCATACTGAAAGCCCCGCCTCTTCCGGGCCTGTGAGGCTGGGCCACCGCCTCCTCTCCTCCTCTCGCTCTCTCGTTCGCTCTCTCCCTTTTGTGAGTTATAGCAACCGTTGCCTTGTGAATCAAGCGCCATAGTCACCGTAGTCCTGGCGACTGTTACCCATCAACAACAACGGCTCCTTTCCTCCTTCACCACCATCACCACCTCCTCCTGCTGCTGCTGCTGCTCCTCCTCACCCCCAGCCTCACCCCCATCCTCATCATCACCCACAACAACCTCCAGCAGCAAGAGCAACACCATCACCACCACCACAGCCCTCCACAGCCCAGGTGAATATGATTGTAATCTGCATCCCCCCCCCTTCCTTTTTCCACCGAGAAACCGGCCTGGAGTTGCTCCATTGAGCTGAATCACTGAATGTGCAAAGCGGGGAAAACTGTAATGTGTCTATGTGTGAGACTGTATGTGTGTGATTCCTCCCCCGGCCTGTTTTGTGCTTTCTTTATACATCCCCTCTTCCCCCTCCTTTCTTCTCTGATAGTGGCTGTAATGAATTGGTGGAGTTGAAATGGGAAAGTGGGTATTATTTGCACTGGGGGTTTAGAATGGAAAGGAAATTGGATGCGAAGGGGGGAGCTCCCTAATGATCCTCATAAGGTGTCTGGAGAGGGGGGGGGATTTTTTTGTTCGTTTTAATGTGCCTCGTATTCTTGTTTTTAGGGAGTTAATAAACGAAGGGGAAATAAAGTGGCTGTCCATGCTCTGGGAACTTCCATGCTTTAACTTGGAATTGGGAATTTGATATGTAAGATTTAGGGGTTTGGAACTTATGTGTGGGCCTTGGACTCCAACTGGGGATTGGGTAGACTCACCATGCTTGTGAACTTTTCTTCTCCTCTCTCTCTCTCTCTCTCTCTCTCTGCTTCTGATCATCCTCACCCTACTTGCTTTTTAACCTTTTCAGTACTTTATTGGGAGCAGGTTGTTTCCTACCTATTGACATTAGCTTGATCATTCATAGGCAGTTATCTTTGTGGTGCAGATCTTTCTCTTGTTCATTAAACACTGCAATACCACACAATGTTGATTTGAAAGATGTAAGAGAAATATTTGAGAAATTCATGAGGTGTGATTTAATTCAAATTTTTAATGCATCTGTATACTTTCAATTTGTTACGATTTTCTCTGGATTGAGCTTGGGGTAAAAGCTGCAAATAATCTTTCTTGTCTGAAAATTATGTCTATTTAGGATGTTTTGTATATGAAAAGAAAAGATGCAAGAAAGTGGTAGGAAAAAAATTGTCCAGATCACCTTCATTACTGTAGCTTTTACATATATTAATTACTTGTGCTTTTTTATTTTTCTTAAATGCTGAAATGGAAATCAAGTTGATCATAAAAAATTACAAATCTTGTGAATTGGAATATGTGTGTGCTTAATCATCACTGTAGTTGCTAATTATGACTTGTAGATTTGTATCAGGAGCATATGGTAATTGTTTGCTCTTCCTGGACAAAAGGTAATATTTCTTATACACCTCAGTGGGACAAGTTGTTGACATTCAGTTACTTTGCACCTGACCCCCTCTGCTCCAGGTTTTTAACATTGAATTGAAACATTTCTCAATTACTAATGCTGATCATTGAAGTTCATATTTTATTTAGAATGCAACCCAAATGTCTTGCAGCTCACTTTTTAAAATTATTGTGATTTTGGAAGAGATTCTAGGTTTCCTAATTATGTTCTATTAATTTGACTGATTTCTTATAAAAGAGAGTCTTTTAACTGTAAAAAATTTTTTTCACAGTTATGAAATCTGTATTGAATAGAACGTTATTTGTAACAATGCCAACAAAAATATATTGATTTATCTGATAGAACAACTCCTTAAGAATCTATAAGGGTATATTATTTCTTAAACTGTCAGTTGCAAAGCAGGTTAGGTGATTATTAAGATTTCAGTAAATCTAGGAGCTGTTTTCTGAATAAGACATGTATTGTGTCATTTTAGTTCATGACTAAAATGTGTACCTCTGCTTTTACACACAAGCACACATATATAAAAGATATAACATTCTGAAAACTATTGCAAAAACCAAAAATGGATAGGTTATTCTTTCATTAGGTATTAATATGTACATTGCAAATTATTTTATATACAGAATATAAATTAATTGTTGCTTCTATTTATATTCTTATTACAGTAGTGGCAATTTTCTGCTTCTTTTTCTTGGCTGCATCCACCTGTTGTCTTATTTTAAACTAAAATTTGTAATTTATAAGGTAGGAAAAACAGTATTATTTTTCTAACTGTATAGTTTCTAATCACTAGGATTACAATGTCCCATAGACTCAAAGCCAGAATATATTATTTAATATATTAATAAAGTATGATCATGATACGATGCAGACTTACAGCGCAACTAGTGAACCTTTTTCTGATCCACAACAGTGATCAACTAATCAGCTTGTTTTTTGTTTCGTATCTTAAAATGAAGGATTCCACAGCATTACTTTTTAAGCTTTCACAGACTACTTTGGTTAATATTAGTGTATATATTAAATGTCTTTCTAGAAAACCTAACTTTAAAGGTATCACCATTAGCTATTTCCCTGGGCAAGAAAACAAGATTGTGCTCTTATACTAATCTAAAATATTGAGAAAAGGTTCTTTGAGTAATTTAAAAGGTAAATTTGTAAGTTTGTTGAGACAGGAATTCTGTATCTTTTCTTATTTGACATATTAAATAATATAAGAAAAGTATATTTGTTGACATATCTCACTGAACCACAGAAGGCATATGGGATGTCAAATTAAAAATCACCGATGCTAATTAATTTAATATTTTCATGTTACACAACTGGACCTTTGCAAATTGGACTTTCCGTTGCCTTACATTCCAAGTCTCGGAGTTTTGGAGGCATAACTGGAGAGCTGCAGAGAGTGGGAGGAATGAATACTATCTGTGTTTTCCAGCGTGCTACAGGATGGGCAGAGCTGGATACATCCTCAAACCAATAGGAATTTTTCTCTTGTATGATTTCTGATACACTATATTATGGTTAACATGTCTCAAAAAATCAGGGCAATAACTACTTTCTGAATGAATAAATTTCAAAGATAAAGCCTTAATTTGTATTGTTCTTGTTTTTTACTCCAATTGTATTTCAGCAAAATTCAAATTCAATCATTATCTCAAATATCCAATCTTTCATCTAAGACATGCACCTACTTAAATATGTGAAGGAAATTCCTTTCTAGATAAATGGTGACCACTTTGTATTTATTTCAGAGATATTTAGTTTCCTGTTTACTACTGTGGCTTTACATTAAGATAGTTGACTGCCTTATTATCTATGCAGAGAGTGGGTAAAAATTTATTTGGAGACTGTTACAAATTGCACTCACCAATGTACAATGTAGCCTACTGCTGTCATGCCTACCTCCCTTCTGAGGCCTGGACACATCTAAGCACATTCTTTTTATTGGATACTTTATTTTTCATATTATATATTTTATACACAGATCGCAGTCTCTCTTTTCCATATTTCATCACTCAACTGGTATCTTTATTTAGCATTCTACCAGACAACTTATGTTTGTGTTAGACAGTATTATTTCCACTAGCATCGGTCATATCTGGAGAAGATGAAAAAGATTTGCGTAGTTTACTCAACTGCTTTTCATTGCTGTGATGAAGATATAGTGGATATAGTGGCTCATTTCACTTGAGGTCCATGCCCTTGAGTAGGTGGCTGGATCTTGCTTATTTGGAGATGTTTTTGTTCTTATAAATAACACACAATTGGTGTTTTTTTTTTTAAACTGATTATGACTGATGACTAAGGGCTTAATGGAGCCAGATACATATCCTTAGTGCAGAACATCAAAATTTAGGTATCCTATCTATGTGAGTCTCATGGTCTTCTGGAAAAATGATGGAAAATGTTTAAAAAGTGGAAAAAATGTGATAGTTACCACACATTTCCAAATGGATCCTGAACTTAAGATAAAACTCAAAAACAATAGAAAAAGTTAAATCCCAAAGAAATATTAAACAGAATAATATAAGAGTTCCCCAAATGTCCAGCTTCCATACCTAATCAACTACCACTTTGATAACTTTAATTGAGACTAATCCTGGAGATTTTTTTTTTTCACTTCATCAAATCTATGCATGTGGTGCACTTGTCTGTGTGCACATTCACGTGTGTATGTTCACTGATCTGAGCTTACATTCCAAAAGAAGGAGTATTAAAATTTGAAGTATTATTTGAAAGTATCATTACTAATTAAAAGTGATTATGTGTGAAATAATTGAAAAAGCAATGTACATAACACTTAAACCTCTTCCAGAAGAAACAGCAAAAAAGGGGAAAAAAGAAAAGAGAAGGGAAATAAGGTAAATGGAGGCAATGCTGGAAAAAGAATAAAGGGGAAAAGTGCAGAAAGGGGATAAAATAACAAGTAAGATGGAGAAAAGGAGAGGATGGAAAGAAACTTTGGAAAGTTCAAAAGAGCTTAGCAAGTATAAAGCTCTGAATGCTTATTCTGAAATAAGTTGCATGAGTTTAATGGTGTGGTCTCTTATTCTGGAGCATAATGAAGGATTTCTGAGCCCCTAAATTTTGCTCTTTTGTTCAATCTTGCAGAGTTCTTTTGAATTTTTTCCAAACTCTGCACCCTCTTTCCCCTTGGATTTGAACTAAAATAACTGTTATATTTGTCAGCCAAAAGAACAGAAATGTCTTCCAAAAGGTTCAGCAGTACAGCAGCACACTTTCAATATGTGAAAGTACAACTCATAGAAAACACCTGCTGTTATTCTAGAAAGGACATTTAATAATAATGGATTAGAATAACATAATGTTAGGAAGCTTTTTTAAAAAATAGTAAGAGCAATTTCATAATAGAATTAATGATTTGGAGATGTGGTGCCCTCTTCACTGAATGTGTTCTGATGGAGGTTGGACACCTCAATTACACTTTCCATCCCCAAAATTGTAATTGTTTATTGAAGTGATACTGAGTGTCCCCCTAAAGCATTATGATAGGAGGCTTGACACCATGACTTTGGTTTTTTGGGCATTGTTGGTTTGGGGCTCTCTGTTTTTTGGGGGGAAGGGGGTATTGGTTTTTACTGTTTTCTAATATTCTTAATTTGTTGCTGTGAGAGTTGTGGCTCATCAGATGGAAAGTGATCTTAAATAAATCTCTTAAATAAGCAAGCAAACAAGCTTACGCTTCTCATTCTTGTCAAATCATGAAATCTTACAACAGTATTCTCATTCAAGAAAGGAGAAAATGAGAACATTCAACACCCCCTGCTTCTTGCTCTCCAGTGCAGAGTGTGAGTTGTTACAGTTAAATAGTAGAGGAAAAGTAACAGCTGCTTTTGTTTTTGCTTCCCTGAATGGAGGACTCCGGAAAAATATATAAACCCTGTGTATAGAAGAGGCTCTACCGATTCTACATATTATTCTACAATGCTTGCTGTCAATGGGCAAAAGCAATGGTGGTGGCTTCATCCATTCTCCTTCCTCCATTACAGCTACTTGTTTATGTTGCAGCTTGATGTTTCTATGTCCTGCTAATCCTCTCATTTTGGTTAATATAAGTTCCAATTTGACATGTAAGCTAACTTTTCCATTCAAAGCTAATTAATGGGCAGGGAGGGATATTTTTTCTTTTAGTTAACACCATGTGTATATATATATGATTTGGATCTAAATTATGAATTGACAGCATGTTTCCAAGGAGGGCATTGCTCATAGAAATGGAAAATACTCCTGGGAAACTCAAACTGTTTTCACTCATACATCTGCTGTAAAAATTCTCTGAATTGCATACCTACAATTGGCTGTCTTGCCATATGGAAAGTAAAGAATGAAAATAGAAGTTGTAAGAAGAATGCAGGATAAGGTGTGTGTGTGTGTGTGTGTGTGTGTGTGTGTGTGTGTGTGTGTAAGTAAGAGGCCTCATTTATTTTAGACTACTTTGCATGAATGAATGTTATTATTTAAGAACTCTAGTAAGATTACTTTTCAGAATGCATTATTGTTAATAAAAGGATATTTTAAATTATGCTTGGACCATTTTCAAAAGGTAGTTAACCCATTGCTTGAAGGAAGAAAAAAAATCCTGAGTTCCTAAGTATCTTCTTTCATTACTGAACTGTTTTTATAAGATTTACTTTCCTGATATAAATCTAAGTCCCATTTTCTCATAGACATTTTTGTTGAACTTTATGCCATGATGTTTTACCTATCTCCTAAACTTGCAGCAAGCTAAAAATAGCACTTTATAAGGGGAAAAATTGATGGTACTAATGTAGAGTTCCTTGTGTGTTTCAATTTTTAGAATTCTCTGTTTAGAAAAGGACAATCAGTATGATTGTAAACAAAAATAAATCTGTACAACAACAGTCTTTAGCAACATTGTCTGAACTATAATGGCTATGGTGTCTATGCTAAACTCTATACAGGTAGTTCTTGTTTAGCATCTATCTTGTTTACTGTCAGTTCACAATTATAAAATTGATGAAATTGTAACTTTATGATCAGTCCTTACATTTACATCTCAGGTCTGTAAAAGAAAAAAAAAAGGTGAAGTAAGTTGTAGTTTTACTTAGTGACCACTTCACTAAATGACTGAATTGCTGGTCCCCATTGTGGTTGCTAAACAAGGACCATCTGTGGTGGATATCTGAATGCTTTTTAAGGGATGAGGAATGTTTTGAATGGCTTGGTTTGTAGTGTTTTCTCTTTTTAGAAAGAATCAGTATCATGATGCTTAAAGCTGTATTGTATTACAACACTGTATTCTGTTTTCATAAATTCTAGATTGCTTTTAAGGAGGTACACAGCAGAAATTATTTGTAGGCAGAGCGGATTTTGGTGACAAACCTTAGATTAAATTTGAGTATTTTGTTATGATATTTCTTCTGAGATATCTTCTATTTTCCTAAATTACTTTGTTTTAGTATCTTTTAAAAGATTCTTTGCTTCTGTACTTTGTACATTACCGATGATCAATCAGCCAACCATTTGTCAATACAATTGCCAGGAGTTGGGCATGATTCAATTACACCTAACTCTTCTTATACACTACTACATGCAAAGCTACTCAACCTGACAAGAACAATATTTTTAAAATATGTGGAAATTAGAGTATGCAACTAAAAAAAGCGTGAAGAATTTTTTTAAAATTCATCTGCTTCACCTTATCAAAACTATTGATTTTTGTTTGTGTCGGAAGCACCAAAGTGTTTCCATAGCAAAAGGATTTGCCCATGATGAAATTTTGCTGGGGGATGCCCAGTTGAGTGCTCCTTTTGTATTCCTGTGAAGTTGCTTATGAAGTGGTACCCATTCATGTACTTGAGATTGCCTGCTTTCAAACTACTGGGTCAGCAGAAGCTAGAGCATGTGATGCAAGCTCACCCCATCCTGCGGAAGTGATGGGTCTTTTAACTTACTGATTGGCAGCCCAGCATTGTAATCTCATGAGCTACCACGCTCCTCAAAACTATGCATTATAGGTATTGATGCTGATTTGATTAAATTTAACTATATTTTTGTAATAAAAGGGATAAATAATACAATAAATAAAATTTAAATGAATTATTTTTTGTAATAAAAGTTAGAAAGAAATTATTTAAAATTTAAAGAATCTACTCCTAAAAATCTACCATATTAGAGTATTTAAATAGGATAGCTCGCTCTCTCCCCCCCCTCCCCCCCCTCTCTCTATATATATATGTGTGTGTGTGTGTGTGTGTGTGTGTGTCTTTGGTTGTTCGGGTTTTCTCCCGCGTAAAATTGGAAGTGTCTTGGCGACGTTTCGACGAAGTCCCATTCGTCATCTTCAGGTTGGTGTTTTCAGCTTCGTGCTTCAAGGAGCAATGTGTGGTCTTAGCTATTTCTTCCTTTTAACTGCCAGTGGGGGTATGAACTGATTGGGTGGGAGCTTGGCTGTGTTCTGATTGGGTGGAGGTGTGTTCTGATTGGTTAGGGGCTTGGCTGTGCTCTGATTGGCTGGGGGATTGGCTGTGCTCTGATTGGCTGGGGGAGTGTTCTGTTTGGTTGTGCTCAGGTTAGTCTGAGTTGCAGGGGGTTTTAAGATTTTGGGCTGCCTTGCTATTTTTTGTCTTCGCGTTCGTGGTCGTGCCTCATCTTCATGGAGGGTGTCAGTTTGCTTCATGTATGGATTGGAGGGGTTTAAAGTGGCTAATGATGCAGCTGTGGTCTGTCTTCTGGTTTGTGGTCGTGCCAAGCCCCTAACCAATCAGAACACATCTCCACCCAATCAAAACACAGCCAAGCTCCCACCCAATCAGTTCATACCCCCACTGGCAGTTAAAAGGAAGAAACAGCTAAGACCACACGTTGCTCCTCAAAGCATGAAGCTGAAAACACCAGCCTGAAGATGACGAATGGGACTTTGTCGAAACGTCACCAAGACACTTCCAATTTTATGCGGGAGAAAACCCGAACAACCAAAGACCTACATACAAACACCCGCGAAAACCTCAGTATATATATATATATATATATATATATATATATATATATATATATATATATATGTATATATGTATGTATGTATGTATGTATGTATGTATGTACGTGTGTGTGTGTGTGTGTGTGTGTGTGTGTGTGTGTGTGTATCCCGTATCATATAGCCTAATGTCAGTGATGTAGTACAGGCATTTTTAGAAATGCTGCTAAACTTGCTTTGTTTACCTGCTCTATTTTATTTGACCATTGTTAAGATTTTCTTCTTTTCCAGCATGTATTTAAATACACATCTCTATTTTGTTTACAACTATCTTATCCAACCTATCACTTCTAAATATACTGAAGCTAAAATTTCTGAACTACATGATTTCTGTTTGATGGGTTAATTTGTTTTGGCCTGTGTAAATTGAAAAGTAAATGTTTTAGACCTGGGCATATTTTATGTAATGTTGTTTTTTGTTTGTTTTAATTTTTGTGCACTGCCCAGAGTAATTTTTATGAGATGGGTGATATTAAATAAATAAATGTTTTGAAACGTGTAGTGCAAAACATCAAAAGGTTACCAGGTTAGGGAAGGTTGATGGACAAAGAAAAGTATGCCACATTTTAGCTGTGTGTAAATATATTCATACATAAACATGGAAGGATATTTCTTATTTTTGTATTTTTAAAATACTTCCTATGCTTTAAATTTCAAACCATTATCTTAACAGTTTATATTCGTATGAATATTTAAGAGCATTTTTTTCAGCTGTGATTATAAATTCCAAAATTTTAATTCTTCTGTTCAATCACTGGGGAAAATATTATTCTAATCTGTCAAATCTCTCATCAGAAATGTAAATATTAAACATTTTATTCTTGAAAGAAAAGACAACTGACCTCTCACAAATTCAGTTCTAGTGTTTTCATTGTTAAATTAAAAAACAAAACTATATAAATCTATCTACTGCTAAGAATCTTGATGATAGGGATTTTGACCTCTTCCCTAGTTTTGTAGTCAATTGAAAGGTCTTGATAATTTCTTTAATAATGAGAGAAATAAAAATACAGTTTGCAAAACATTTTAAACTGAGCAATTTTGAATTCAAAGTATCCCACTTTTAGGGCAAAATGCCCAATTTTAATTGTGTTTTGAGTTTTAAAGGAACTCTTTCAGCTTTTTTTTTTTTTTTTTGCAGTATTTACATCCAGTTTGCTAATTGATGCAGCTGAGATGGATGTCTCAGGTTCAGAAGGGGTTGTTTCCAGTTCAAAATAGTATGATTCAAAATTTTTTGCATATATCAAAAGCAAATGTATTTATTTGTGATATTGTTCATCTTTAAAATAATATGAATTCCTGTCTTTTCATAAATTTTAACTTTGCATCTTGTGCTTAAATTGAAAGCTGAGCTTGCTAAAAGCTATTAAACTGTACAGCTAGATTGCACATATCCAGTGCCAGTTTGCAAAATTTTAAATCTGATTGTCACAGCAGCTGAAGTTTAGTGGGAAAAGCAAGCCACAATGAATAAATAAAGACTTCGCTGCCCAAAATATATGATGTGCCCTGATTAATTCAATTTTTTTCTAGCTACATATAAGAGAGCCAGTAATTAGAATCCGCAGAAAACTCTTCTTGTAGTCAGTCCAAAAGTATCACCCTAGGTACTAAATAATTATAAAAATATAACATTGAGTTCTCTATGTGTTTGAAAGAGCAGAAACAGCAATATTAATGTGAGGTTTAGAGCAAATGAAGAATCAGGATATCTTTGTAAAAATGTAAAGAAAATTATCATTATTGAAAAGCACATATTCCAATTTAAAATGTCTACCTCCAGTTAATAAAACAGTATATCTAAGCATAAATTTAGGATTGGAGAGGAGTTTTTACAGCAATCTATATTGGTATGAAACAAAACAGCACACTTATCTCAGAAGGTCTTAAAAATTATAATTTAGAAGAAATTGTTCTGCATTTAAATTGACAGATTGTGAGTGAATGTTGATACTAGAGTGAACTAAAGCAAACTTTCATTTAAATGTCAGTGTGTGTTTTTAAAATTCAAGTTCCATGTCAAAGGAATTGAAGCTTATATTAAGAACCCCAAATGCATGTTTCAATTATCAATAGAACAATTAATCTTGTTTAAACATAATGGGAGAAAACCTACTGAAAACTGTATGTTTGCATTTAAGGTGCATATTTTTCCAGCATATACAGACATGGATAGATGGCTTTATTTATAGCATTTAAGCAACAAAGTTGTGAACAGTATTTGTACAAGTGTTCCCAGGTGCAGTTTAGCTCTGTAGTTTGAAAATCAGGATTATGTGGAAAGACTCTGGTTTTTTTCAGCCTGCGAGGACAGATGGCTGCTTTAAACAGGTGTTACTTTTATTTCTTGTGTTGGGATTTCCAGTGGCTCACAAAAGGGCCATCCAAAGCATATGGCTTCTTCTATATTTTTCAGTAGCAAAACATAAGTTTTTCTTTTTCTTTTCTGAACATTACTCCAAGTTGAATATTTTATTAATCTAAAACCTCATGGTACGTTCTTATATATCTGTTCCTAATTCCTAGGAGGATTTTTTAAAATGAAAAGGATTGCTTTTTTTTGGAGTGGGGTTTGGGAGGGAAGTAATTTAACAGAGTTTCAATTTTTATAAATAAAGGGAATTCAAATAATTTGCTTATAAAGTAACAGTTGCATCTCCCATTAACATTTCTTTTTATATAAAATCACTGATAATTATGTTAAAGATACATTGCTCTAGATTTGGATCAGTGTTAAAACTTGTTTTAATGTTCTAGATTTTACATAATTATTTTGAAATAATAACATTATTTTTAAAAAAGAAATTTCTAAGATAGTAGCCAAATAATTAAGGTTAGTTACTTTGTCATACTGCTCTTTCAGTGATTAAAATCATATTATACTGTATTAGATATACTTCTGCATAATAGATAGCCAACTTGACATAGTTGTGAATTTGAAGGGACTTATTTTTAGAATCAGCAGTTTCAATTTATAAAAAACTTTCTTGTAATTTACCCTACAGTAGCTTTAGATGAGGTTGAGGAAAAATAACTAAATACATACAATGTTAAAGGAGTAAATTGTATTGGCTCCATATACCAGTATAACAAGCAGCTGGGAAATTGTAGCCTGTTTTTAAGTTGTCATTGATACTGCAGACTTTGCCTAGAGAAGACAGGCTAACATGAATGTGATAATATAATAACTAACTCTCATTTGTAATACAGTACACAATTTCTTTGTTTTATAGTTTATATAACTCAGAAAACAAATAACTTTTGTACCTTTCTGTATATACTTATATAAAAATGCATTTCTTCAGAAAGGTGTTTAGTGGTTTGTTTAAGTGTTTTTATGAGAGAATTTCAGTTCACTTCTGTTAGAAGTAAGTCTTCATCCTGGTTCATCCAAGCCGGGAATAAATAAGCAAACATGGCAACTGCTTTGGGAAGAAGGTTACAGTTTATTGCAGAAAGATGGTTCTTCAGGAAAGAGCAGAGAAGAGAAGGGCTGAGCACATGGTGTAGTAGGTTTTTATACCCCCTCTAGCCTTTTGTTTTGAATAGTTTCCTGTTCCTGTGGCATGAACCTTGAGGCTGTTTCTGAGTGTTTGTCTAGGCCTTGATATCTGTGGTTTCATATCCTGCTTCCCAGGTGATGGGGCTGACTCCTAGAGTTTGGGTGGGGTATGCAAATCTTCTCTTTTGTCTTCTTGATTGCTCTGGCTCCAACTTTCTGGTGGTTTTACATCTGCATTTGTATGGGGCTAAAGTCTTGCTTGGGGCAGAGAGATAGATTTGGGGCCAGGTTTGGTTTTAAAAAGTCCTTTTGAGGAAAAATATATTTTTCTGCCCTTTTTAATATTTCTTTCTTTGGGCTAACTTCCCTCAATCCCCGCTTTGTGCCTTAAGTGTGTGAATGTATGACACACTTATTGGCACAACATTAAAATTGATCTGGTCAGGGAGACTTGGTAGGCAAGCTTTTAAACTGTTAAGCAAAAAAAAAAAAAGACATTAATGGAGGCAGCGGAAAAAGATCCCTTTAGTGGCTCCCAAAAGGGGAGCTTGCACCCATAAAGTTCTAAAAGTCAGGGCAAAAAAAATTGTTAGGTGGAAAAGAAATTTATAGTGTCCAATATGCTGTGCCAATCATTTTCAAATGTTGGATATCGCCTTTAGCTTCCAGTCAGGTTTGCATACCTCCCAAAATTCTTCACAGCCATGGTTTTCCTTAGTACATGACCACTGGCTGCCCATTTTCAAGGGTTGTTTCCTGCCTTAGCTCTTAATTCAGGTTTGTAATGTCCAGTTGAAGTTAGCCAATATGCCAGGCTATTAAATTTTTCTTTAAATTGCACATAATGAGCCCTAGGAATCCCAATCTGAGCCCAACAGTGCAAGATATTCAGGGCTGAGGATTGGGATTTTTCCTGTTGTTTCCTTAGTCAGGGCATATGAATTGCAAATCACCTGAGGGGGCCTAGTTCCCTCCCCCTTGGAATCTGTTGGAAGTTGGTCCCACAAAACTTTGGTGCAATAGAGCAAAAATCAGCCTGGGGAACTTTACTAAAGGTAGGTGGAGGGGATAGACTCAAGTGTGATTCTGAATGGTGTGTGTGTGTGTGTGCATGTATGTGCAGCTACTTTTACCAAATAGTCAATACAAACATTCTGGATAAATTTTCCGTCCCACCAGATAGAAGTCCAAGGTGTTCAGTACTTGTTCTGCCACCTATTCCCAAATGCCATCTCTCCATTAATACATTCAACTGGCTTGTTACAATACAAATGGGGCAAGAAAGAAAAGTTTACAGTGAGTTTCCACCCTCCCCCCACAGTCTAATTCTCTCTTCTGAGGCTTCACATGGCACCATTGGCTCCAGGACTCCTTCCTTCTGCACTCATGGGCATCTGAGGAAATGGTAGGACTTGGGAAGATGTTCCACTCAGATTGCATGATGGCTTTTTAGTGGATGGCTGGATCCAAAACCCAATTCCATGGCTCAAATGGATGGAGGCAGCATCTGGGTCTGTGTGTTCTGCTTCCAAAGGCTTGGGAGAGGGTTTCAGGGCTAAAAGATACAAGAACAAGGTCTCCCCCCCCCCGCTTTCTGGGTGGACTCTCCCAGAAGAGGCAGACAAAAGGTATGGAGAACAAAGGGCAAGAAAAGAATTGGAAGGGGAGGTAGCTTGCAGGCAGTTTGAAAAGGGCATCAATACTGCAGTTATTAAAGAAACAGATAGACAAATAGGGAACAACAAAATGAAATGTTTCACCTTTGAACTTGACCATTTGCAACATATTAAGGACAAGAAAGAAAGAGGAAAAAAATGCTAGGCAGCTTGAGAATTGTGAAAACTCCAAATAATTTTAAAAGCCTAATATTTTAATATGTGCAACTTGCCAAGGGTAGGAAAACATTTATTCTAAAATAGACCACATCATTTTAGAGATTGAGAAATGCTTATATATTTGGGATAAGAAAAGTTTCATAGTAGCTTCAACAATAAGTCATAGGATATGAAAAGTAACTTAGGAAAATTATTTCCCCACACAAGCAGACTTGAGCTTCAAAAGGCCCTTGTAGATAGACACACATTTTTCAGGAAAAGGATAGATAAAACACATACATTAAATGCAAGTGAAACTTTTCCAACAGATAAATTTAAAACAATCCCTCCTGGTAACTTAAGGCTGTTCTTGAGAGTACACAGAGAGAAAGAGGAAAACAAACAAACACAATTTTTTTTCTTCACTCTGTTTGTTGGCAGACAAACAGAGTGAGGTATTTCCTTTTTGTGGCTTATTTTTAAGCATAATTTCTAGCAGAATTTAAAATTCTTTTTTTCTTTGGATTTGAAACAGTTAACAGTCACATTTACCTCTCACATTTACAGTCACTTTGACAAACATATATATTCAAAGACAAGAGAACAGAAAAGGAAACAAGTCTTAGTTTTACACATCCTAGTCATTCCCACCATAAATTTCAGATAACTCAAGTTAGGGAAGGCACACATTTTAAACATACCACCTGGTTGCATAGAGAAGAGAGAGAGATAGAGAGAGAGAGAATCACTATTTCTTATTTTCCCTTTTAAGTACCTTTATTTAGCCAAATTGGTTTCCCAGCAAAGCCCTAAGCAAAGTCTATTTTTTTCCATACACTACACAGTCAAAGTCTCCTTGTGAGACTTCTTTCCTAACTTTGCTTTGCTTACAGGGCCTTACCAGCTAGTTGCCCAAATCCAATTCTTTCATTCACTCATTCCATTTCATTTTCACACAGTCTCTTCCTTTTCCCTAACAAAAGGTTCTGTGCTCTGGCCAAACCCCCATGCTTTCCAGGTTCTGCCAATTAAACAGATCCTTTCTGCGGCTAGGGAAGGCCAGAAGGAGCAAAATCCAATTGTGATTGGGATAAAAAGTCTTCTCACTCACACAAACAGAAATAGACACATTTTCTTTGTTCCCCTGGGCTTTAAACTTAAAATTTAGAGGTACTCACCTTCACCTTCTTTCCAAAGCAGCCCTTGAGCTCAAACTCTCAAAACTCCCTTTACTACCCTAACTCTATATGGGTAAGGCCTGGGAGACACATCCACAGACACAAGGGGGTCTGCTGCCAGCAAGATGGGGCTTACCAGTCTTAGTCCATTGGAGAGGTTAGCTTGGAGTCCCATCTGGGGTGCCAAATTGTTAGAAGTAAGTCTTCATTCTGGTTCATCCAAGCCGGAAATAAATAAGCAAACATGGTGACTGCTTTGGGAAGAAGGTTACAGTTTATTGCAGAAAGATGGTTCTTCAGGAAAGAGTAGAGAAGAGAAGGGCTGAGCACATGGTGTAGTAGGTTTTTATACCCCCTCTAGCCTTTTGTTTTGAATAGTTTCCTGTTCTTGTGGCATGAAACTTGAGGCTGTTTCTGAGTGTTTGTCTAGGCCTTGATATCTGTGGTTTCATATCCTGCTTCCCAGGTGATGGGGCTGACTCCTAGAGTTTGGGTGGGGTATGCAAATCTTCTCTTTTGTCTTCTTGATTGCTCTGGCTCCAATTTTCTGATGGTTTTACATCTGCATTTGTATGGGGCTAAAGTCTTGCTTGGGGCAGAGAGATAGATTTGGGGCCAGGTTTGGTTTTAAAAAGTCCTTTTGAGGAAAAATATATTTTTCTGCCCTTTTTAATATTTCTTTCTTTGGGCTAACTTCCCTCACTTCTATATGAATTTTTGCAGAATTGTCTCCTTAAATGGGATTTACTTTTAAATACAGACAGTTCTCGACTTACATTCACAACATAGCATGGACTTTCAGTCATAGTTTGTTGCAGTCATAAGTTGAGACAGCATGTGACCGGACTTGATTTTATGATCATTTTTACAATGGTCATAAAGTGAGTCACTGGTTATTAAGCAAATCATGTGGTTGTTAAGTAAGTCATATGATTGTTAAGCAAATTGAGCATATCTAGTGGGTGTTTTTTACCATTTGTTGCTGGAACATGGCAAAAAAATTGCAAATTGTGGTCATTTGATTTTACGACATTGTAACCAGTTGTAGCCAGTTGCCAAGCACCTGTGTGTACAACAGCCTTAACCTTGAGGACAGATCCTAAGTAGCTTTTTGAAGTCCATAGTAACTTTGAACAGTTGCTAGTAGAGTTAAACAGTTATTAAGCATAGTCTATCTATATAAATGTAGCATTTATAGTAGTTATAACTGTTTTATTCTCTTGATTTATGCTTTAATTTTGATTGAGTGGTGGCATATTAGAGTTAGTTCTTACATGAACCTTCTCGTCTACTGCAAGGTAATGTAATTGTGCTTTTGATATTGCCTATGAATTTATATATGACTACGTACTATATAATTCCCAATGAAAGAGCTGATCTGATGCAAATTTTGCTCTTTCCTTTTCCAAAATTGATCAAATAGTTGATTATCTAGATTTTAAATCTCAGCCTAGAAATACATCTCAGTAAGTCTTCAATATTATAAATGTGCTTTACATGATGCAAAGTATCTTATAATTCAGTCATGCCAGCTTTTCAGTGGGGAATTATATCCCTGTACATGGTCATTCATAGCAAAATCAAACGCACAATTATTGTATTGTAATAGAAATGAAGGTTCATGTAAGAATCAATTCTAATATACCACCACTCATTAATCAAAATTAAACTTTCGTTACCTTTCTTTAATCATGATTATAAAGCATAAATCAAAATGTAAGATGGAAATGCCATAATTGATATAACTGAAATCAGTTATACATTCATTCCATATACAATCAGCAAGTGAGCAGCCAAGAAAATACCATAGCAATAGCACTCCAGGTTGTGGGCAAAGTTAGCATGCAATATTGCATTCTAACCAATGTGCCACCAGGCCTCCATACTTTTCTCATATGAGTAATTCAGTTTGGAAGACAAACAGCAGAGAATTGCAGGTTTTTAATTTCTCAGCAGCCCAACCAAGTCATAATCTGCCTATTTTGACAGGAAAAAAGAAATTCTGGATTTCTATTCTAGTTATAATAGTCATTAGCTTGCTTATAAGCCCAGCATAAAGTACCTATAAATGATAGGTTTCGAAAAAAAGGATTCAAAACTTGCTATGGTAATGAAAAATTCCTCCAGAATCTAGAACAGAACGAGCAGCCTGTGGGCTGAATTTAACTTTGAATCCTGCTTAATTCATGCCACTGCATTTTTATGGTACAGTTATGAAAAATTAATGGTATAGTTTCTTGCTTTTTTGAAGCAGAACAAAATAAACCTATGATGTGCATCCTGCAACAGACTTAATACTTAATTTAATCAACTGGAAGGAGGGCAGAGAATCCTGCTCCCAACCACTGTACATTTATTTTCTTCTATTATTACAGAAATTTCTAACCAGTCATTTAGAATAATGATTATACCAATACAAACAGTTTTAAAAATACTAGGATTTCCCCCACAAAACAGCTAGTGGTGACAACTCAGAGACAGGAAGCAAGATTCCAGCCAAGCAAGTTTCAGGAATGATCTTGCTAGCTTTTTTATACTTTCTTTTCAGGATTTTTTTTTGGAAAAACAGATTGGCTGAGCAGGCTCCTACATAATTTCTATCTTCAGGAATCCTTCTTTCAAGGAGTTAATTTAACAGTTATGGGTCTGTGGGGACTGGAAAGAGTCTCCTAAGTAGTTTTATGATATGGGCTTCTCTAAGCTTCCTTTCTTTCCCTGGCCTCACCTACAGATGTCTCCCCCAATGAAATGTGACCTCCAATTAGGAAAAGTTGATCCAGAATGACTACATACCACATAAAATATTTGTACTCCTGTCCATGTGAAGGGAATGAAGCATATTCCAAGGTATATGATGAAATATTCAATACTTCTCTATGTCATGGGTGTCAAACTGCCAGCCAGACCTGTCATGCGGAAGCTGCGCCCACCCCATTGCCGACAATGGCAAAACTGTCCTGATACATTGTGTGATGTCACATGATGTCACGAGTTTGACATGTATGCTCTATGTGGATCAGTTCCTTAATTTTTTTTAAAAAGGGGGGGGGCTTTTCACAGCAGAACTGAGTTCTCTCCTCTGGTTCTGATGTATCAGGAGAATGGGCTGGAAATATAGCAAATGTGCGCACACATAAAAGCAGAATGTGATGGCAGATCAATACATATTTAAGCAATGGACGAGTGAGAGTATTTATTTACAATGCTTATAATCTGCCCCTGAAGGATTCAGCAAACAACAACCCAAAACATAAAAATAATCAGAAATCCACTAATCAAAATGCCTAAGAAAAGGAAAATACCTAAGAAAAATGGCTTGAGTCAGATCATCTGGGGCTCAAGTCTCACTGAAAATATATAGATTTTACTTGTCTGCATAATGTGAACAATGTAGGAGCGATAGGTTTTTCAAGGGCAGGGTGATCCTAGTATGGGAGCTTTGATGGAAAGGGCCTTTAGATAATTAAATAAGAAAAATGAAGGTTTACTGAATTATAGTAACAATCTAACTCAAGAATCTCCATTCCCAGGGGCTGGAAAGACACTTGAGGAAAGAAGTGCCTATTCTACATATACCAGACCAAATATCCTGAGGAGATGTCCATTTTTGTCCTCCTGCTTGCAGAAGTTTCAGGGCTTCCTCTTTGCATTGCTTGATGAAGATACTGAGCAAGGGGATTTTGTACCCTAGGGAAAAACAGCTTTGAGAAGATCATTTAAACCCATCATCTGTGCGTTAATGTGCCTTATTGCTTAGTTTTGTTAAATTTCCCCTGCCAAGAGCTGTTTATTCATTGCTTGGCCTGCTTCAGGGTGGGAATCTTACTGTTAGCTAGCAACATAGTTTGCCTGGTGCTGCCAATAATCATAAGGACAATTGCCTTATGCCCACAGAAGTGTTTCCAATATTGATTTAGAGCAGAGAATTTCAGCCTCATGGCCCAAATTTCATAAGCTGGACTTCTCGGTTGTGAAACTGGAAATTCTGTGGTATCACTGGTTACATGAGAAGGTAGTCTATTCATGGTGATGTCATGAGAGATGGATTTCTGGTTGATGCGGCACACCTGTGGACATTTCACAGCACACCAATATGCTGCGGTACAGCGGTTGAAAGCCACTGATTTAGTTTCTTCTCTAAATCTGTAAATCCATGCCTTGCAGTGGTTGCAGCAATGAATCAATATCCAAGATAAACCAGGAGGGGACACAGTCTTCATTGCTATGGTGTTGTCACTTCATAGGAGGGGTGTGGCCTGTTGGTTTGTTTTTCAACACCACCATTACCAGCTATGGAAAGATGTTTAGGAAGAGGCATTGTTTCCTTCTAGTCTAAAGATTGCCAACATAGGCAAATAGGTTTTCTGACCTAGCAGTCAGCAATGATGGCAATCAAATTGCTTATAGCTTGCCCTTATTTTGTACAACTCAAAGAATGTAACGCTTCTGCCTCCCATTTTCTCCACAATAACCTGGCTGGGGCTAAAAGTCACTCATAGTTCATTTCAACTCACAGACTCTTAGTTTCTAGTATAGTGCCTTAACTGTTATACTAGACTGGCTCTCTTACTTGTATGGGGAAGTTGATCCTGAGCACTTAGTCTTGCTTTAACTTTGCCCATGAGGAACCTGATGGCATTACTGTCGTTTTAGGAAGAGGGGCCAACATACAAAAACCACTACCTCATCCTCTTGATTGGGAGATCACTTCTCTTCTCACTAAATTAAGAATCTAGTTTAAAAACTAAAACAGGAGTGGCAGTAGTTCCTTGATGCAGGCAAACCAGATAGTCATCAGTAAAGCTTGAGGTGCATTAGGCACTCCAATCACAATTGATCAATCACAGCTCTCCTGGTCTTCTCTTCCAGCTTCAGGCCAGACTCCAAAAGGCCTTTCCAGGTCTGGAGCTATATGCTGCTTTTCCCCAGGACTGACTTCTTTCCTCTTCTAAATCTGTTACTGTATAAACGAATAGCAGCAAGGATGTACCTTTTGTCTGCTGTTCTACTGGCAGGAAGGAAAACATAATCATAAGATGCAAAAGAATAGGCTGATCGTAGGATGTAGACGAATCAGAAGTTTAGAAAAACTCAAAACCATTGTGAGATATTGCGAGTCCTAAAACAATTTTTTTTCAAGGTCAGAGGAACCATTTTGAGCTTACCATGTTTTGTACAACTCTTGAAAAAGTCATCAATAGCAGCTGTGTGGAGGGGTGATAACAAAACCACTGTTGCTTTATCAAGACACAAGCCCCACTGCTTTTATACGTGTGTAATAATGTCACACCTTGACTTCACAGTGAAGATATTACATTGGTACTTAGTTTCTGCCTTTTAAGATTGACTATTTATTTAATTTATATGCCATCCATCTCACTATTAAAATGACTCTGTGCAGCTTACAACACAATAACAGTATGAACAATAAAATTACCAGGAGACAAGAATGCACAGCAGATTAGCAGCTTGATAGAGCAGCCAAGACCTTGGAAAATATATTCTAATGCTGGAATGTACAGTATCTGTACTACCAGTATAAATATCAGAATCATATAGGCAATAGTTTTCCCTGTGCTAGTCTCGAGGTAGTCCTCGATGACTCATACATTTATTTAGTGACTATTCAAAGTTACAACAGCACTGATATGACTGTTTTTCACATTTATGATCGTTGTAGTTTCCCCATGGTCGCATGATCAAAATTCAGATGTTTGGTAACTGGTATATATTCATGATGGCTGCAGTGTCCTGGGGTCTTATGATCACCTTTTGTAACCTGACAAAGTCAATGGGGAAGCCAGATTCACTTTAAAACTGTTACTAACTTAACAACTGCAGTTATTCACTTAACAACTTTGGCCAAATTCACTTAACAACTGTCTTGCTGAGCAACAGAAATGTTGTGCTCAATTATGGTTGTAAGTTGATGACTACATGTTTAGATGTACTTTGAAAAAGCAGGCCAAAAATGTATTGGCACTTTTGAATGAGGGGCCCTTGGTGCTCTCTGATCTTGGTTGTTTTCCTGCAGACGTGATTGTACTTTTGGGTCAATTACAGTTGTAAGAAGCAGAGGAAAGCACTTAGACTTTCTACCATCCATCAAGAAAATAAATATTTTTTTTTCCAGCATGAGAAACGTTGAGAGCGAGACCTGTATCTCTCTTCATAGCTTTTAATGAATTGTTGAACCCAAATATTTATTCAGAAAATGGAATAAAACTCAGTACAAAACTAACATTGTGTTAAATTAGTACATATCTAATTATCTATTCCATGTTAGCTAATTTATTAAAAAGAATTGCTCATAAAAGCAATGGGATATACCATTAGCAGTTGGATCTATCTATCTATCTATCTATCTATCTATCTATCTATCTATCTATCTATCTATCTATCTATCTATCTGTCTATCTATCTGTCCATCCATCCATCTACCTACCTACCTATCTCACACCTTTATTATTTTTATAAATAATAAGTTCAAAATGTAATTGTGCACAGGGTTTCTGCTTCCTTTGTGAGAAGGAAAGTTAGATACACTCAAAACTCTTGCAGTTACAGGGCTTAGCACAGGCAAAAATACTAATAAGATAAAAGTATATCCTATATCACAGTGATGGTGAACCTTTTAGAGACTGAGTGCCCAAAAACTGCCCCACCCCTGCACCGCCCCCACTCCACCCCTGCCCTACACCTACCCACCCGCAGGGCCACCCACCACCTCCACAGCCTGCTGCAGATTGCCCAGGTGGCCCAGCAGTGCCATGGTAGCCACGCCCTCCACCCGTGCCCCGTAGCATCATCTGTTTGCGACGGGGCACAAGGGTATAGTCTTGCCCCACTGCCCGGCTGCCATGTCCTTGGCTGCGCTGCTCTGGGCGGGCAGTGCCTGGGGGCGACTCTGCTCCGGGGATGGATGCTGGTGTGGAGGGGGCTGTGGGGGAGGCGGGGCTGGGGCGATGGCACATGTGCCCACAGAGAGGGCTCCGAGTGCACCTCTGGCACTCGTGCCATAGGTTCGCCACCACTGCTATATCACATATATGATTCTGAAAATGTGCTTGATAGTTGCAGATTGACTAAGTAAGTTAAAGGCATCTAAAATTAAGTTTCATTATGGAAATTATGGAAACGCAGATCTTGGAGATATTTGAATTACTTTTTTCAAAAATACGCTTATGTAGAATTTTACTACTCTCTTTGATATGCAGTACAATATGTTTTTAGTTCAGTTTGGTAAATTGTAACCTTATACAATTGACATACTACTCAGTTGACTGATTCAGAATTGTCAACTGATAACAGGTATTTTGGGAAATTGTACTTAAATTACTACTTAAAATATTAGTTTACTATTTGTTTCATGTAAGTGGTTTTCAAACTTGACTACTGTTTTCTGTAGTGCTATTATCTCGCTTTATTACTGTTTTAATTTCCATTAAAAGCATAGCTGTTACCTGATCCTTTTATTCCAAGATGAAACTATATACTGGCATGCATAGTGATTTAATTGAAATGTATATTTTTATTTATTTTTGATTCTAGCATTACATCCCAATAAATTATAGTAATTTTTAGGTTCCTATTGATTACAATTTTTTTCCTTTTATTTTTGTAATACAATTAATATTTTAATAAACCTCACTATTAAACTTTAATTAGTCATCCAACTAACCCAAATCTGGTTTGAGCATAATTCTCCAACAATTGCTTTACTTGTAAATTCTGGGAACTGTAATCGTACTCATTTGGAGGTGTTTAAAGTTGGGAAGTCTAGTTTAGCACACAGGTTTTCATTAAAAATATTTGTGAATGGGTGCTACCTCAATGGCTTTTATTGTTGAGTAACATGAATTGTTTATTGCTTTGTGTAATGTTTTGCTAGTTTCCTTATACACTCATTCTTTCTGATGGTTATTACCTTCCATGTCCCAAATATGCTTTTTCATGAGGCAACTGGACTTTCTTGTTTTTCTTTGAAGACGTTTTGCTTCTCATCCAAGAAGCTTCTTCAAACTTCTGCCTTAGTGTATTCTTGGGTTTGAAGTATGCACGTATGTCCACCCCATGGATAAAACACCAGACACAAACTAAGCAACATGGTATATGTAGTACAGTGCAGTGAGCCAGGTGCAGATCTATATATTGGGGAAACAAAACAACAACTTCATAAATGTATGGCACAACGTAGGAGAGCAAACCCATCAGGACAAGATTTAGCAGTCCATCTGCATTTAAAAGACAAAAGCCACTCTTTTGAAGACAGCAAAGTCCACATTTTGGACAGAGAAGACCACCAGTTTGAAAGAGGGGTCAAAGAGGCCATCTATGTCAAAATTGAACAGCCCTCTTTCAACAAAGGGGGAGGGATACGACATTATCTCCAGTCTATAACATAGTCCTTTCAACAGTTCCAAGAAGGCTCCACACCTATTTGCACTATTCAGGTGACCCTGAAGACATAGATAAGCCTCCAGAGAGCACTAATGATTTGCTAAAAGAATGCAAATGGCCAGCTATCTGCAAGGAGTATAAATCCTGCCATTCCCCATCATCCAGTCAGAGCTGAAGAAGCTTCTTGGATGAGAAGCAAAATGTCTTCAAAGAAAAACAAGAAAGTCCAGTTGCCTCATGACAAAGCATCTTTGGGATAACTATAACCTGGATGACTGAGAATCTCCATAGATACTTACTGTACCTTCGGTGTGTGATATTTAAATTGGGAATCATACTGTTCAGACCAAAAGTTATGTATGATTTTATGGTAGGTACTTAAATCTGACAGGAACTTTCAATAGTATATCAGCTTTAATTTTTAATTATGTTAATCAGCTTGAGAGTTGCTATTTAAGCCAGAAGACTTTAAAAGAGAATAGTTTAGGTATCAGTGTCATACCATAGATGTCTAGATTAATCTGTCCAATATAGACATTCTAGGTGCCAGTTACAAATTAAATTTTTAATTGACTCATCAGTCCTGAGTGTCATTGCTTCATTGTATTTGTTATTTTTTCCATTTTCATTGAAAATCTTACAGAGCTTTTTCATGCAACAGCAATGTTAATATATTAGTATCTATAATACCCAGACTGTGTTTTAACTACTTTCTTCTTTTTCATGGAAGACTTTTTATTTAACTTAGCAATATTTTGGACCTTGTTTTTAACTTCTGCTTTGAACCAGCTATTAATCCGGACACCATTTTATTTCCCGTTGTCCTCTATTGGTGTTTCTATAAAATTACTTGCTGTGATTGTTTAGTAGTATGGTTACAATGTGTTTTAATAATATATCCTGTATAGTAAGCTGCACTGAATACTATTGAATGGACAGGATTATATTATTAAAGCTAGGCTCTTAATACACTATGATCACAATTCAGCCTGTAATTTTCATCGTACATCCTTGTAGTTGTAAATATGAGTCACCAAATGACTGGACCATTTTTATGATTGTTCAGCAAGTTGCTGCAGTCATTAAGCAAACCTTGTGATCATAAGTCCGAATCTAGCATATCCAATGAGCATTTTTTGTTGGTTTGCGCAAAATATGATTGTGTGACCATGGGATGCTTCAGCCACTCATAAATGTGAGTCAGTTGCCAAGCACCCAAAATACAATCAAGTGACTATGAGGGTGGTGCGGCAGTCATAACTCCAAGGGTGGGTCATAAGTAACTTTTTATGAGGCCATCATAACTTTGTAAATCAAGAACTACCTTTATTACTGTCCATCTTGTGTTGTGGCAGTTAGTATGTGATTGTCTCAGAATGTAGAACTCATTGGGACTTGATTGCTAAACAGGTTCAATCTGGCTAATAATAGGATGGATCAATTTGCGTAGTGTGTAGTATAGTTATTAAGTTATGGGGTTACAAACCAGGAGACTGAGTTCTACTTTTTTCTTAGGCACAATGCCAATTATGTGACCTTGGGACAGTCACTCTCTTTCACCCCTAAGAATTAGGCAATGACAAACCACTTCTGAAAGACCTTGCCAAGAAAATTGTAGCAACTAGTTCAAGCAGTTGCCAGGAGTTAAAAATTAATATAGGATGGAAGACTTCTGAAGTATGGCTATACTGTAGGTTAGGTTGGGAAATTAAAAATAAAAAAAGAAATTCCAAGAGGACGCACTTCCATATTTTTCCCAAGAAAAGTATCAAGATTATTATTATTATTATTAGTCACAATTATTCTACCTTGAATTGAAGAATATTTTATTTTTTAAAATATCTTGCAGCAAGACTTGGAAAAAAATCAGTCTGTAGAACTGGATAAAGTTGAAGGTTGGTCTGGCATTCTGAATTTAAAAGGAATTAATGTTAGTAACTACTAGTTAGTGCTTCATTGTTCAGCTTCAAGTGTTATATAATTGGAAAATCAGGTTTCTGTAACAAAAATAAGAGTTCTTGTGGTGAACTAAATCTTCTGAGCTTAGAAAAGAAAAGAGACTTTGATATAAAGAACTATTTGCAAAAAGCTTAATTAAGAGAAAATGTAAGAAAGTTTTAAGACAGATAAGTGCACAGTTTTTTTCTTACTCTATTTTTTTAAAATCATTTTTATTTTCGATGAAAATGTTATGCTATAATTTTTTACTAAGTCAATTAAAGAGACCAGTTTGGCATGGGAATGCTTGTTGTTTATTCTTGAAAAATGAATTTAATTGGTGGAATATTCATAACAAAAGATAAGGTAAAGAACTAGAATGTGTGTTTTAGTTGCCATGGAGATTTGATGCCTGTTGTGGCTGAAGTTATTTAGTGCTATTAAAATAAAATGACAAGAAGATATTTTTTTTTAAAAAAAATCCCTTCCCCTCTTCAAGCCCTCATACTGTGCAATAGGAATGGCACACATGCAATTTTGGGGAAGACTTGTGCTGTTCTCCAAGCTGTATGTCCCTTTGTTGTGAGATCTGGGCAAGACCAGCTGATTTCCAATGACTCTTGGCTTGCAGAAAGAAAGAGATGCCTGTTTGCAGATGGTAAGGGAAGCGCTGTTGCAGAGAGAAAGGGATCAATCCAAGATAGTGAAGGTCAACTGGCCCATGGGCATCTAGGGTTGCTGCTGCTTAGTGCTGCTGTGCAGGGTGATCTAGATGGGGAAGATAAGTGGGGTGAGTTGCAGTGCCCCTCCGGTTATAAGGATGGATATGTGTAATGTCAAGTGTTTGAATTTTTATCATGTGATCACTGGGGCGCGGCAACAGCTGTAACTTTGGGCAGAAGTAATATCTCCCTTGGTTCAACACTATTGTAATTTTGAATGGACACTGAACAAATTGTCGTATGTCAAAGATTATCTGTATAACATTAGTACCTAAAAAGAGATAAGATTTGACTTCAAAAAGAAATTATACACCAGTATCATTATTGAATAATAACTACAAGTTATTTACAACAATTTTAGCTGAAAGAATGATTTTGCAAGAATTTATTCATGAGGATTGATATGGGGTTTTACCCCCTAAAAGATATTTAAAGGATAATGTTAGAATTGTCATGGATAGTTTGGAATATTTGAAACAATAATAACAAGCTTTGATCTTTCTAGATGCAATGAAGGCTTGTGACAATTAGAACTGGATTTTCTTATTTAAGATTTTGGAAGAAGTGATTTATACATAAAACATGAGATGATTGTAAGAATAAAGAATAAAAGGGAGTCATACAAGTTAAGAGTTTTTGCAGATGAGGTTTCCGGTTTTGTGCAGTAGTGCAAGTAGCCGAGGGATCGTGGGGCTCTGCACCCTTCAGCCAATTCTTCTCTGGGGACCCTAAATGGGCCAAAAGTCGCCCCGAAGAGGCGGCAAAGAAGAAATGAAGCCCTGTTGATTGTGGAGAGATGGGAGTCGATCCAGTTGGTCAGGGAAAGCCCTCGAGAAACCAACAGAAGTCTAGTCACTCCAGAGTCTAGTCCAAGCTATAAGCAGCCAAAGCCAAAAAGCACTAAGTCAAGCTTGATCGTAAACAACTGGGCAAGAATACTGATTCTCTCTCTTCTACTTGATTGATTTCCTGGGGGAAAAAACCCAAGAAGCAAAAATTCTCCAAAAGTGAGAGGAGGGAGATTTTTGATCCATCCTCCCACAGACGGAAGTTGTGAATTAAATTTTTATGGGGGAAAGAAACATACTGAAATGAAATGAATATAGGACTTAAATCTGGATAAGTGTGAATTTGGTGGAATTAGTTAAATTTTTCTTGGCAAAAGATTATTGATGAAAACAGAAAACAATTATCTGTTTTGAAAATTGAAAAATGAACTGGTGCTGATATCTAGTAGTGGATGAAAATACACAATTATGGCTGATCTAAACACAGAACTGGCAAGCCCAGGAAAAGATAATTTGTTATTGTGACCTTTAACGTTTTGACTAAACAAAGAACAGCTATAATAAAGAAAAGAAAACATTTTGGGCTATCTATAAAGCGAGAACTATAAAACTTAGATTTTTTTTTGACCTTCCTGGATTATAAATACTTATTGAACTGTGTCTTTAAGGCTGTTTGCAAAGAAAGGGAAACTTTGACTTTTGGCTATCATGGAATATCAGAGGTCTGCAGAAAAAACATATCAAGAAAAAACAAATACTTTCCAGGAGGAAATGTATGCTATGTTACAACTAATACAAATGACAATGACTTCAAACCATGAGGAAATTAAAAATAACTTTGAAAATTTAAATGAACATATTCTCAATTTAACTTCACAACAAACAAACTTTCAGAAAACAAAAAGAGAGAGCGATCAAGTAAAGCAGATAACTGAGCATAAACTAGAGGAAAGAGACTCGAAGATGAAATTTAATAATGAAATGAACTATGATTTAACCCAGATGGAGAAAATTTTGCAGGAAATATTGGACATGGAAAAGACAACTTACACTGTAAGATTGCAAAATAAGTCTAAGGATAAGAAAAAAGATTCAACAAAATGGATTACAGAGCTGTCAGGAGAACTACAAGAACTTGAGAGATAAAAAATGATAAGAAAAACTAGGAGAGAAAGAAAGAAAAAGATTTTCAAGGAATATGATGGGCAAAGCATTCCCACAAAAATATTTTACTTGACTCATCTGTCGTACTTATAAAAATATTTACAAAACTATGGGAAGACCTTTTGGTCCAGAGGAGCATACTGATTAGGAAAGATGTTTGGGGGGGGGAAGGCT
The DNA here is from genome assembly GCF_016545835.1 of Crotalus tigris. NCBI lineage: Eukaryota > Metazoa > Chordata > Lepidosauria > Squamata > Viperidae > Crotalus > Crotalus tigris. Next base: position 651,543 of record NW_024097700.1, read on the forward strand.
AAAGTTAGAATTAAGAAATTAGATGATGGGACTTATCAGATGGAATATTTAAAGATTAAGCACTTGTTTGAATATGGATAAAGAAAATTTTCGATATAAATGAATTTTAGTTTAAAAGGGATAGGCTCCTTAAGGAATAGAGTATTTTTTGTTTATGATATGAAAAATATAAAAATGTTGGGATGATTTATATGAAAGAAATGTTTTAGATCACAGGTCGGCAACCTGAGGCTCCGGAGCCGCATGTGGCTCTTTGAGCCTTCCCCTGTGGCTCCCAGCCTCCTCTGCCATTTGCAGAGAGAGACAGAGACACAGAGAGGCACTTGCGCTTCCCTGCCTCTCTCTCTCTGTCTCTCTCTCTGTCTCTCTCTCTCTCTCTCTCTGTGTGTGTGTGTGTGTGTGTGTGTGTGTAAAAAAGAGAGTGGACTCACAGTGTTCTCCGAGGAGCTGAAAAGCTTATTAGGCTGAGCTCCTCCCTTTGTGCGTCTCTGCAGGAAGCAGGAAACAGAAAGAGCAGGAGAGAGCTAGCCCAGCTATGCTGACTCAGGAATTCTGGGAGTTGAAGTCCATGAGTCATAAAAGAGCCGAGGTTGCCTACCCCTGAGTTTGTTGGAGAATAGCTTGAAGCCAGCTTGCCAGGTGAGCAAAAAATTGGAGAGAGGGAGGGGGGGAGAGAGAGAGAGGGAGAGAAAGAGAGAGAGAGAGAGACACACACACACACACACAGAGACCCTTCTGACATCTAAAATGAAGATAATACTGCATATATCCTTTTTTAACCTTTATTATACACACACACACACACACAAAACCACTTATAATAAAGGTAAAAAAAGATATATGCAGTGTTAGCTTCATTTTAGATATCAAAAGGGTTTTGCGGCTCCCAGTGTTTTGTTTTTGGTGGGAAATGGGTCCAAGTGGCTCTTTGAGTGTTTTGGATTGCCTACCCCTGTTTTAGATACTTAAGTATAATGGATTTTGAGAAAATTTTAATCAATAAGAATGTTTTGAATAGTTTTAAAAGATTAGCTGTGGATTTATTGGACGGAATACTTAAGATTAAATATTGGTTTGAATATGCTTAAAAAGAATAGAAAAAAATTGGACATAAATTTATTTTAGCTTAAGAGGGATGTGTTTTTCAGGTAATATATTATTTCTTTCTTTTTTCTCTCATTTTTCTTTGTCTTTGTTTTAAGATATGAGAAAAATAAAAATGTTGGGATGGCTTGAATGAGGAAAAAACTTAAATACTTGTTATTAACTCTAAGAAAATCTTAACAGGTAAAAATGTTTTTTCAACATTGTGGGGAAAACAAATTTAAATGAGAACTTTAAAAACAGGATCTATGACAAGGTGATTAAGATGATTAATTAGAAAAGAAGATTCATATTGATGTGGTTGTTATTTTTAGAAATACTAGAAAAATGTCTATATTCAATTGTTATCTACTAAAATTACTAAGAAATGTACTAATTTAAGGTTGATAAAGGAGAATTATTGGAAGAAAATCAAGGAAAGCTACTATGTGGAGTATGGACTTGTAGAAATTAATTGTTATTGATCGTTTGTAAATATAACCCAGAACAACACACTATTTACCAAATATTAATGGTGATTATGTTAAAAAAATATTAAAAAAAAGTTTTTGTAGATGACTTGGTTCTGATTTTGGCAGCCCCTTTAAAGGGAATTGAACTTTTAATGATTATATTAAAAAAATTTGGGGCAAGATTAATGAACAGAAGACAGATATTATGAAAAAACATGAAGATATAAGTTCAAAATACTTGGGTATAATTATGACAAATATGAATTATATGTTGTTTTAAAATAACTCTCTTAAAATATAGAGTGAAAAAAGATGTCAAGATGGGACAAAGTACAATTATCATTGTTGGGTAGAATATCTGTGATTAAGATGAATACAATACGTAGAATGTTATTTTTGTTTCAGAGAATATCTTTTGACAATTGGTGTTCCATTTATACATTTATAAATTTGTATAGTAGGGGGGAAAACACAAGTAAAATATAAGATGTTACAAGTTATAAAAGAAAGAGGAGGATTGAGTCTACCAGATTGGAAATTATACCTTGCTGACTGCTGTATAGAAAGAGACGATGTTGTAAGAAATAGAAGACTACTGGAATTAGAAGAACATAATCTAAGATTGGGTGGCATGAACATCTGTGGTATGATGAAGCTAAGGTTAATGTAGATTTCAAAAATTATTGTATCAGGCAGGCTATTCCTAGAGTATGGAATAACTATAAATTTAGTTTATGCTTGAAAACACCTTTGTGGCCTTCAGCACAAAAAGCATTTTTACAGATGAGAAATTATAAGTACACATAAATGGTTAACTACTGTGAGGTACTAATATTTTCTCAAGGGGACTGTAAAATAAAATAAAAAGGAGATTTGCCAATATGACAATATACTTGTCAATAGCTTTCTTAAGTAGAATTACCAGAAGGGTTTAAAGTGGATAAAATGATTTATATTTTTAAACAATGTAAGAGTGAGTTTAAACAGAATTATGTATTAATGCTGAACATGCTATTGCTAAAATGTACAGTATAAACTTTTGTTGAAATATAAGATTAAGAAGAGCAAGTAAAAAAATGTATGATAAAATGGGCCAAAAATTTTGGTTATAATATAGCAGTGGTTCTCAAACTTTCTAATGCCGTGACCCCATAATACAGTTCCCCATGTTGTGGTGACCCCCAAGTGGGTGTGGCCACCAATAAGAGGGAATAGGACAGCTAGGGAAAAGGGAAAAAATGGCGGACAGCGTGGTTTGGCGACCCCTGTGAAATGGTCGTTCGACCCCAAATGGGGTCCCGACCCACAGGTTGAGAACCACTGTAATATAGAAATGGATCAATGGGGAGATAAGTGGTTGAAAGGTTTGAAATTTATATTAAGTTCTAACCTGAAAGAGAATTTTTATAAAATGACGCATTGTTGCAGAATTGTCTAGAATGTATAAAGATAATTCTGATTTTTGCTGGAAATGTGAACAGCATGAATTATCATAAGGTGACCAACTTTTTTACAATGAAAAGGAGGACACAAATAAATTGAAGAAAAAAATATTGTAAATAAAAGAAACATTTTATTCATTGCAACAATAATACAGTATACACTATAATATGATAAATGCATAATAAAAACATTTGTAACAATAACATTTTATATTGTAATTATGCTTACATGCCGCACCTCCACCTGCAGCCGCCCTGTCAGCACTGCTGCCCCACCATGTAGAGCGGGCCCTGCGGCTCCTAAAGCACCAGCTGCACCAGCTCCGGCCCCGGGGGGTAGTCTGCCGTCAACACACCCCGCCTGCAGTCACCCCGCCTGCAGTCACCCCGCCTGGAGCTGCCCCACCAGCACCACCACCCACCCTGCACAGCCCGTGTAGAGCAGGCCCCGTGGCTCCCACAGCATGGGGGGCAGCCAGCCACTGCCACCCCTCACACCCCCGCCCGCAGCAGCTCCATCGCCCCTGCCTCTTGCGCCCGCAGCCATTATTGCCCTAGCAGAGCCGAAGATCAAGAGAAAGTTACCGTGGCATCGCCGCTCCAGTTTCCTCTAGGTATCTTCGGGACTAACTAGGAGATGGTGTAGTTGGGTAGCAGGGAGGGGTGCAAAGTTCCTGCCAATTCGCCTTCGCTGCAGACAACTTACATGTGCAAAGTTTGCCGGTCGGGTGTTTTGGCGCGCTCAGCAGCAATTCCTATTGGCTTTCGAAAGCCAATAGGGGGAGTAGCACAGCTCATGCAAAAGTTGAAAAAAAACCCATCAAAAAAGGTGCCTCAATGCCATTCTGAGCGTTCTATGAGAAAAAAAAAGCCCTGCAGATTAGTCTTCAAATATCGAAAAGGAAGACATGTAGGAGGACCCTTTTCGAGGGAGGAGAGAACTCACAAAAGGAGGACTGTTCTCCCTAAAGGAGGACGGTTGGTCACCTTAATTATCATGATTGGTGGAGATGTAAAAAACCTAAGAAATTTGGATACAAATACATTAATTCAGAAAAATTTTAAAATTAAATTGAAACCGGATGCTTTTCTTATGAGAATAATGGACTGGCACCTAGAAAAAAAGTCACGGAACTTTGTTTTTATATATGACAACGGCAACAAGAGTCTTTGATTAGAGAACACAAAACATTTCTATTATAGACTGATTGAAATCCCCTTATAGACTTTGTGCATCAAACAGAAAAAAATGCAGTTAAGACTTGTTTTGATAATTAAAAAAAATGAATAGAAAAAAGTGGGTTTTTTATAATCATAGAATAAGAGATAACTTTGTAATCCTAGCTGCATTTGCTGCAAAGGAAATTGGAAGCTTCTTTCTATTTCTTTTAATCCATTCTTTCTGCACTTTAGTTTTTTTCCTTTTTCCTTTCTTTATTCTTTGTTCTTTATTTTATTTTATTTTAGTTTGTGTTCAGGTTTATGTATGTATGTGTATGTATGTGGTAGTATGCTAACATAAGCAATATGGCTTCTCTGCTCAGAATTAGGTTCAATTGAAATGTGATGCTGGGCAAGCTAGGATTGTGGTTGGTGTTGTGGCTCAATCATGCCCTCAACTGCTTCGCTTTTAGAGGTAAATTGCCGAGGGATGCTTTGTTGCATAAAGGTAAGAAAATTAATAACAAGCAGATTAATGAACACTAAAGGTGATAGAGGTATGTATTGGAAATGAATGCTAACATGCCAAAGATCTTAGCAAGTTCATCTCTTAACACCTGAAAAATATTCTTCTCGGAGATAAAATTTTATCTGCTGCAACAATGGAATCCTCCAGCATGTATATAATTTCCACAGGAAGAAGCACTTGTTACTTTGTCAGAGAAGAAGGAAAGGCACCATCTAAATTGATTTTCAGTTTTCTCCTGTATTTAAGATTTTAAAACTCTACAGCTAACATAATAGTTTTATTCCTGCAACAAACTAAACTTGTAGCTAGGCTTAAATTTTAGTCCTACTTCACTGGAATTTAAGCAAGAATATTTAGGACTGCAGTTGTGCATGTGTAACTGAGATATAGTTTTTAATGTTTATCCTCTGTGCATTTCGTCTCATTTCCTAGGGTACAAATTTTATTAGATTGGGTCAACTATGATATTGTTATTAATGTTATACAGTCAATATCTAAATTTGAATCTATATATTTCTCTCTTACATAACATTTCCTTATGTTTCCAATAAGGTTATTTCATTCTGCATGCACACATATAAATTCCTTGATTTACTCTAATACCTGCAATTGGAGCAATGATTGCAGAAAAAAGGGATTAAAAAGTAACATGATAGGTCAGGGGTCCCCAACTCCTGGTCCGCGGCCTGGTACCAATCTGCAGCCCATTGCGAACCAGTACATACAAGTGGCAGGTGAGGATGTGAGTGCACAAAGCTCCATTTGTGCAAACTGTGGGCACGCACGCAAAACCATCCCCTCTTTTCTCTCCCACTGCCACCATTACTACCCCTGTTAATCTGTGGAACCAGAAAGGTTGGGGACCACTGTGCTAGGTGAATGTTTGACGTACAAAACCTTGAGTATGTTTGTAAAATGAGATTTGATAAGTTCATTGTTTACCAAATAGTGAAGTGTCATGGTTGGAGTATAGATGAAATAGAGTTTACTTACTTCGTTTCAATTTTGGAAGCAAGCATTCCACTTGAAGCATTATGTCAGAAACTGAGTTTATTGTACTTCGGGTAGGCAGAACAAAACTCTGTTTCAATGTCCTATTTTCTGGGAATTTTAAATATAGTTAAATTTAAATATTTCTGAGTATTGCTTAGGAGTGGTTGGGCTGGCTGCAGAAAACAAGGGTTGGTATTGCTTAACAGTCTGAACAGCCTTCATTAAAATATAGCAGTAGAACAAAAGAATAAAGCAAAATATTATTTTGTCAGCTGTATCATCAGTATCAGCAGTTAAGTAAGTGCACTGGCACCTGATAAGGAAAGCAAAACCAAAAACCAAAAAGGAGCTAGTGCTATACATACAAACCACCAGATAAATCAATTAACCCAAAAATATTTTTTTGCTTTTTTCCATGCACTCTGAGCTCAACATCAACAGAACAGGAACAGGAACAAAATACATATACAACAAACCAATAAACCCCATTATAAGCTTTAAAGTTAAATGCAAAGCACAAAAACAGAAAGCATGGAATGGGTTTGTGTGGTTGTCTGAAAGATGGGCAGTCAAGTCTATGCAGGTAGTTCTTGCTTAACTATCTAAATTGGGAACAGCAGCTCTGTTTCTAAGCAAAACAGTTGTTAAATGAAACATCACGTGTCTAGGACTTGAGATTTTACTGCTGGTTTCTCCATTGACTCTGCTTGTTGGAAGCTGGCTGTAAAGTCTGTAAATAATAGTCATCGTGTGGCTATGGGCGCTGCAGTGATCATAAAGTCTATGGACTGAAATGTGCTCGAATCTCAAATAATGAGACCATGAAGATGCTCAGGTGGTCATAAGTGTAAGGACTAGTTGTAAAGTTGCTTTTTAAAATGCTGTTAATAATTGCTAAAAAAGGTAATTGGAATCCACTCTTTTCACAGGTCCCTCACAGCACACTTCCTCCTATCTCAGCATCTCATCAACAGCAACCTAAAATCCAATATGGCTTCTCAATCATTTATATACTCTATTGCTGCTCCTGTTAGCCAGCAGTTGCCCAGTGCTATCCAGCAGATAACTCAGTTGCAGCCAGTACCAGAATAGGATTTTTTGTTTAAAAATCCCCATGTTGAATTGGAAGACAATGTTCCAATAAAATCACCTGGAAAAGCATTGGAATAACACTGCTCAAAATAATCCTGTTTTGCTCCGTTTTGAAATTGTACATTGGCTATGTGGGCGTTGTGTTTCAAAAAAGAAAGACTAAAAATGATTGTCATGAGCTCCTAAGGATTTGTACTTGAACTCTTTTGCATGCTGCTTCATTTTTTCAATTTTAATGGTTTTTAAAAAATCAAAATAAGTTTAAATATTCTTGTACCAAAAGGAAGGAGGAGAATTTAAGGATTATGTTATGAATGGAATTGTAGGTTGCAATACAGCTAATTTTCACAATTATGGAACAAAGTTCTGAGCTGTAAAAATGAATAAAATTGTTTTTGGGGAGGACAAAACATGTGAAATGCATGTTTAATAAATAAACATTTCAATAAAATACAAATAAATTATGTATTTGCCTTACCAATTTACTTTATTCAGTATATCTTCTATCACTGCTGGGACAGAGAGAACATTGCTATTTAGCATTTTTTGGAGTGGAAATTACATTCTGCATTTAACAGTTAGTGCAATTTAGCTAACTTTCTGACATCCAGGACAATTAGTACCTAATTCTCGCTTCTGCCACATATGGCTTCAAAAGCTGAGTCTGTTTGTCAGAAGAAGGCATGTTTTAGGACATTCAGTTCTTCTGGACATCTATTATAATAACACCAAGTAAGTAACAATAGGACAAGTAAACTGCTTTTAATTGCACCATTTCTACTTTGATGACTGGATAGGCAGGAGGCTATGTCCCTATCTATCTGTTTCTAGTCTAGCATGTATTTTTATCATACCGGGTAAGCAAATGTGTGATGGAGTGTTCCTTTTAGTAGCCCTTCACAAATTGAAAGTAGATGACTAAAATATTTGCAGACTAAGCTAACAAAATGAAGTTTTATACCTGGGTATTGTTCTCGCAGGAAATACTTTGACTGTTCTTCACATGTTTTTTGTTTAGTTAATGGGTTATAAGTGTGATTTTCCTTTCTGATTATCAATTGGTAAACAATGTTTAATTTTTAATCCTTATTGCTATAGCCTGAAGTGACAATTTTTAAGAAAAAGGATTTTTTGGTTTACCTCAGTCATGTCAAATTTTTAAATAATCAAAATAGGAAAATGTTTTCCAGTCATGCAAAAAGTTTTTTTAAATGCTCCATTGCTTCCTTAAACTGAACTGAAACATCATGATAAACCATGGTTTAATATATAGTAATAAAAATATTATGTAGTAAATTTTGGGTTCTCTGTTCATGAAATGAGAAAATACACCCTATCTGATCTATTTCTTGTGATTTTTTCGAGTTCAATTTGTGAAATTATACTTATTCAGATCTGGTTTCAGGAGTCTGAATCCATTTGTGGATTCTCCATCATCATGCTGAGAAAAGGCATTCAGGTAAGACAACATCCTTTGATTGCATAGTCCAGGTAGCCTGAATCTGCCTTCATAATTGATGTTTTTCTGAGCACCATAGTAGTAATATCTAAAATCAACTATACAAACCATGATTTTGAAGCTGTGTTCACAAGCCATACTAAAATTGTTCAGACCCAGTAAAACTCAGAAATAATGAAAACAATAAAATGCAATTAGTAAATAGTGTTAGAAAGGTTCAAAACATATATGTTCACTATTTCAGCGCGAAGTAGATACCTAGAATAAAAGTTGGGTTTATTTGTTAACTTCCCCCCCCCCCAAGATAACCTAGTCAGACTATAACATTACACATAACATTTATTGTTTTAGACTACTTTCTACTCATTTTCCATACCTTCAGTGTGAATTAACTGATAATTGTGAATCTAAATTAATTCCAGTTAAAATACTATTCAATGTATATTTCAAAGTTTAAATGGTTTGTTAGTAATATAGCAGTGCAGTTGTTTAAAGATCCAGGTGAAAATTAAGGAAGGTGATAAAGGGTGTTTTTGATTCCATACCTTTGTTGCATCTGTTCTAGAAGTATGACTAAATTTAAGATGATATTCTGATATATAATTGTTAAGATTTAATTGAGCTTAATAGTGATACCTCTGTATGAATTACCAATACCTGCAACAATTGTTTCACAGGCAAAGAAATTTATCAATATACAAACATAAGAATATAAGAATCAAAAAATTTTAAATGTAATATTCACTTGCTTTTATGTTTGTGTTTTTATGTATTACAGAAACATTTGTTTATTTCCAAAATAATTGATTGATACATGGATTAATTTTACCAAGCTATGGTGTTGCCAAGTTCAAAAACTCAATTAACATGACCAGAAAATGGTTAGTGTAGGCAATATGAGACAGAGCTAGCAGATAAAAGTTTAACTTTAAGAGTATATCTGAGTAAGATTGGCTCTGATTTGAGAAACCAGGCAGTCATATGAATATTTGAATCTGTCAACAGTTTGAAAAAGTTATCAAGATTAATTGTACTGCTAAGACATTTAGAGACTTTATGTATTCATTTAATCACACGTGTATAATTACCCATCTCACCTAATGACTTTTGGCAGCATACATAATAAAACAATCAAAGTACATTAAAACAATTAAAACAACCAATTTTAATTTAAAGAGAAAAACAAATGGCAGCAAAACATGGAAAGAGCATATTCCATTGTCATATAGCCAGCTAGTATGCTCCATTCTGTCATGGGATCTCCAAGCTGGTTGACAGATCCATGTTTTAAAGGCCCTTTGGAAGGCCAATGGGATTGAGGCTAGCCTCACCATGGAGGAATATCCTACAAGGCAGGGGCCATGGTAGAAAAGGCTTTTCTCTAGGTCTTACCTGTTGAAACACCCTGGCTGTAACATGCCTCTCCTGCCAGACTTGATGGGGTAGAAATAACCAGGGAGAGGTGGTCCCTCAAATATCTTGATCCCATGCCATGTAGAGTTTTAAATTAGAACCTTGAATTAGAGAAAAAGCAAATGGGCAACTATTGCAGCAGAGGTACAATATATGCAGTCCTTGGATCACACATAACTGCTCACACCACTGTGTTTTGTTATAGATGACGCTTCCTGATACTTTTCAAGGGTAGCTCCATGTAAAGCACATTACAGTAGTCCATTTGGAACATAGGTAGGACATCCTGATCTGGACCTTGACACAACTGGCACATAAAATGAATTAGGGCTACCAAAAATTAATTTAAGTGGATTTTCCATGCTTTGCATTTGAGAAAATTTTCTTATCCTACCTTAATTTTATATCTTCTGTGTCCTTAGCTATGATCTTAGCTAAGCATTCATATGTAGTAAACTATTAATTTAAATATCTGCAGAATCTAACAGCTGAGCATCCTAATAGTAGTAATTTGAGCAGTTGCTCTCTTTTCTTTAGGGCTCTACATGAGGTTCCAGTTTTCAGACACCTGGATAGCCTAACTAGTTTCAGTGATAAACAGAAGCTCTGGTCACGGAAGGCATCGTGTTCTACTCTTGGTCTCAGTGATAAGGGCTAAAAAAGATTCCTGATCTATCAATATTTATTGGGAAATCTGGTCTCCTGAATGTTATTAAACTGGACCCCCCTGTCATTATAACTTTTAATAATGGAAGTTTGAGTTGTAGCTGTGTAGTAGGCCTGAGCAATACTTTGGATTCACAAGAAAAATGTCCTGAAGCACCTGTTAACACATATTTGCTGGCAACTTAAACCCATTTTTTTTTCATGAGATGATGTTACAACTACAAAAGGCAACTGTATAACTCTGGAAAAGATGCCATTGGTTTAATGAGTTGCCAGTCAGTGCTATACGAGCATCCCTATTCACCGCAAGGCACGTTTTCCTCTTTAAATCCAAAACATTGCACAGCATTATTAAAAAGGTATCTGGAAAGCTGTGGTCCTGATATAGGCAATATTAAACTAATGAACCAGTGGTCTAATTCAGTATAAATTTTTAAAAATCCAGTAAACATTCCTTTATTGTTTAACTATATTATATCAGACACAAATAACCAGGAACTCCGTTGAGTTCAAAGCATAGAAGAATTTATGAATCTAGTCAACTAATAGTCAAAGATAAATTGGTGCTAGATAAAGGTCAACAGAATTCAAGGAGGACTGCACTTGGGTTTCTTGTGGCAACATAATGACTCCAAACTGATGACATGTTTAACCCTGCCTTCTAGCTCAGCTTGCTTTTCTACTGCAATCATTTTTTTTAATTTATAAATTGAGAATTATTAAAACTGCTTTTGGCCAATTCAAGAGTAGCATGGAAGAAGCCATGTGACTTGTAAAGTATGTGGCAATAATGCCGTTTGTGTGATACCAATACTAACCAAACTGAATAGCTTAAATGAAATGTCAATCTTACCTTTATCAGAAATTCATTTTCCCTACCCTCTTTATTCTTAGCAAAATAGGATGTACTTATCTAAAACAGTAGCAGTATAATTAAAGTACTGAAATAGTTTGCATTTTAGGTTAGTAAGTTGAACTGATGACTAGTAATAGACGTTCTTCAGTAGTTTAAAGGAAGTGTCTTAAAATAATATTCACCTTTATACCAACAGGGAACTAAATAGATAAAAATTGAGAAGTGCATTATGTTCCCTTGTTATAAATGCTGAAAAGAATCTGCAGTTCTCATTATGTGTTTGCATTTCTAGGGAAGGTAATGGAAAGAAACATACAACAGAAGGGTGTTTGTAATTAAGCACACATGTAATAGAGAGAAATGGAAATAATTGTTGAAAGCGGTTGTAGTTGTACCTTAGTTGAAAGACCTTGGCACTTTGCAGCAAACAGGGCAAGTTGAGGCTTGCAAATGTCAATTGCCTTTAAATGTGTTACTGATGTTCAAGGAAGTCAAGTAGTGGAACATATGCTTAAAGAAAAGTTAAACAAAATTAATGGTATAAAAACAGATTGGAAACATCAAGCATGTGTTTTTGTAAAAAATATGGCAATTGGTCCTAGTTGGAACTATTGATTCTTAAGCATAATTTATTGATCTCTGATACATGTTTGTACTATTTCTGAGCTTGATGAATGAACAATCTTTATTTGGTTTGGATATGGGGCTATATGCTCTTTCATTTCCATGAAATGAAGATGAATTCTAGAACTGGTGCTGTCTTTTAAAATTGTTACTTTTGAATAGAGATTGTTTGGATTCAGTCTGTCTACCCATAATAATAAAAATGCCTATCCAGGTCCTTAGGAAGGACTTGATAGGTAGATAAAAATGCTAGATCCCACCTAAACATCTGATGACTTTGCGACCAACCATAATAGGAAAAAAGAAGCTGAAATGCTCCGTTGCTCTAGAATTTAAATAGATAAGCACCTGCCACACAACACCTCACACTTAATTGTTAAGAATGGCAAAAAAAAGTCTGGATAGTAGACATTGCAATATTTGGAAACAGCAGAAGAAAAGAGAAAGAACTGGAGAAAATCACAAAATATAAAGACCCGCTAATAGAAATAGAAAGACTATGGCAAAACAAAGCAAATAGTAATTGGTACCTTGAATGTAATTCCAAAACATCTGGAGTACCATTTGAATACTATCAGCATTGACAAAATTTCAACCAGTCAATTGCCAAAGGTAGCTTTATTTGGAACAGCTTACATCCTGCAACAATATCTTTAATGTTAATCATCAAACAACATTGTCAATCCTAGGTCCTTGGGAAGGACATGATAAGTGGATAAGAATGACAAAACCAATTTAAATATCTGGCTGACTCTGATCAACAATAATCTTATATTAAACTTATATGCTGACTTACAATGACTTGGGCAGCTTAGAACAATTACAGAAATCCCCATAAAATCAATAAACCATAAAAATAAAGATGGCAAGGATGATAAAGTGAAGGATTTCCCTCTCCCTTGCTAAAGATCTCGGATAAGGGCCAGGTCTTCACAGCTCTTCTAAATAACAGCATAGTAAAGAGCCATACACATCTCAGGGGGAACCTCAGAAAAAGTCAGTTGAAAATAGATAAGAGTCATGTTTGAAAGTAGATATGGTGAAACAGTCATATAGTATATATTTAGACATGAAAAATTGCACTGAATTGCTAGCTGTTCAGAATATATAGCTAACATATTCAAGGCTCTTCCTTAGGGATATGGTTGCATTGTTAAACTGATCCCTTTGGATTAGTCTTAACTCCGAAATTTAAAAAAGCAATATGATAAACAATGACATGATGAAATGCTAGTTAACTATTGCATCTTATCTGAGGTGAGTCCTTTTTGCATGTAGGACACCCGCTTTTTTCTAAAAATATTGGACTTTCATATGAATGAATTTGATCTCTTGAATAACTGCTTACAAAACTCTTAAGTTATGTACCATTTACTTGTCATAGTGAAATTATACATTTTTGTGGCAGAAATTATTTGTTAAAATGAAATTTGCAAAGTATAGCAAGTTGGCATATCATTATGGTGGCTAATAAGTTTAAATAGCTTAATTGGGTTGCCAGATTCTAAACTTTTGATATCATCCTGCCAGCTTTTATAATCATAAGTCAATTATTAGACATTTTCAAGTAGCTCAGTGATGGGAATCATTTATTATCAAAATAATTCACAATCTAGAGGTATTATTATGTTTAGCTGAATGGAAAAGAAACAAGATGTCAAAAGAAGAAATTGGAGAAGAGACTAGTCTGGTAAATGTTTTAGAGATGGGGAAAGGAAGATTTATATTAAAGTGTTTCTTAAATAGATCAAATGTTTGAGTTCTATAGATGACAGAAGCTTCAAAGGATCTACACAGCTTAAAAAAGATAAAATAATTTTGACTGTTTCTCACAGCAATCTTTGGAAGCACCTCAGCACTACTCCATATCTAGGAAGACCCAATTTGCTGATCTAGAGAGCTTCCTTTATTTTAATAATGTAACTGGATACAAACTTAGCTTGATCATCAGTCACATTTTTTGGCCCCGCTTTTTTTTTTGTTTTATCCTACATTTATTATTTTTATAAATAACTCAAGGCAATGAGCATACCTGATACTCCTTCCTCCTCCTATTTTCCCCACAACAAGAACCCTGTGAGGTGAGTTGGGCTGAGAGGGCCCCAAAATCACATAGCCAGCTTTCATGCCTAAGGGGAGATTAGAACTCACAGTCTCTTAATTTCTAGCCATGGTTGCCATAAGAAATAAGCAGCAACCCTAGATCTGGGGCATGGCAGGAAGTCCAACCCCAGCTCAGTTCTGTAGTGTGATGCAAGGGGGGGGTTAGCATGAAGGGCCAGGGCAGGGCAGCCTGATTAGGTGGAAGAAGATGGCAGAGGTGAGATAGTGGAATGCAGAGCATCAGGGGACTCATACATGGAGGGGAAATAGATAGGTGGGGGGTCTTAAATGTGTGTGGACTGCCAAGTGGCCAATTTTTGATCATATGCCCATGGGAGCACTGCAACAGATGCAACTTTGAGCATGGGTCCCTTTGTTCAGTACCCCATGTTGACCCTTTGTTCAGCACCACCATACCTTTGAACAGTTGCTGAGCAAATCAACATAAATTGAGGACTGCCTGTACTGTGATTCATGAACATGTTACCTTACACTTTGCTCTTGAAAACTATTCAGAAACTATAGAGGTTTGATGCAACTATTTTCTACTGCCTCAACAACATTGTAGAAAGAGATAATACAAATGTTGCAGAAGCTGTAGTGGTAATAATTCAGACATTACTAGCAAACTTTTGAGTTCACTTGAGGAGGCTTTTGCCAATATGAACAAAGCTGTCCACACCCTAAGTCGGGAGAAGGTAGACAGTTTTGGTTGTATTGGCAAAATACATATCTAGTGCACAAAAAACCAACCTCTTCCTACCTTCGCTCATCCCCCAAGACCCTCTAGGCTGGAATTGTTGACAAACGCAGCATAGTTCTTGCCCCACACAAACAGCAGCATCTTAGCAAAACTGAGAGTCTGGTGAATCCTAGGCGGCAGCAGGAGAAGACGAGAAAGGAATTTGCAAGAAGGAGGGAAAGGGACAACTTCCGATGCACTGTATATTTACGTAGCATGCTGGAAAACCAACTCTCTCCAGCCTTCTCCCAACTTCTCCCCGCCACCACCCAACCCTGGTGGACCACTGCCCAAGCACGGTAAGATCTGTACTGTATGTATTCTGTTTGTTTGAGTTGCAGACAAAACAGATTTACAAACAGCCTCTCGGAACATAATCTGTTTGTAAGCAAGGTCATGTCTGCATGTTTTTGAGGCTAATTCAAGGTTCTGATTATTAGTTATGTAGCCCTTTACAGATGCATTACCTTCAGGACTCTCTGACTGAATCTGAATCTGTCTGTTGAACTTGCACTTATCTAGAAAGAAAGTTGAGAATCTTTTGAGATTCTCAAGGTGAGAAATCAAGGGAGAAGGAATCAGAAAATAGGTCTGTGCAGGCTCCTTGCTGCGGAATATTTATTGATTTTTAATGCTTAGTATAGTATTAAATACAGAGGATAGAAGAAAGTAACTGAATCTGGAAACTGGATAGACAAACAGGGGAAAAAAAGAGTATTTCAACAGAAAAATTTACACATTAGAAGTTGGAAGAAAACATTTAGGTTCAATAGATTTAAAATTAGTAAAAAAAATGTCAAAAGTTAATTGATGTGGCACATAATGAGAAAAAGAGGAATCTGTAATAACTCCATATGCCTGAAATGCATATGTCAAATGAGAGCCATAGAAGGAGGTGATGTAAAAGATTATTAAGACTCAATATGCTGGAGATTAGTATCTTAATTTGTGAATATAAGGTATGGTGTTCTTTCATATACACAGTAGATACTTCTTTTTCAAGCATATTCCTCCTGGGGTAACAAAATATGTGGAAATGGGATTAGGTTTCAGAGTCCTGGAAAATGAGTAAAAATGGTAAAAAATGCATGAGGGGTATATGGCAATATAGCAGAAAATTGAAACTGCAGGAAAATTTAGTGGCTGGTGGTCACTTTATTACTTAGTCCAGACATGAAATGGCAGACTGCTTTAGAACAGCATTTCCAAAACCAAATATCTGGAAAATGGGCTACTGTGTTCTGTGTTTATCAGCCATGGATCTAAAACTGCAGAAAATGATGCCCTCTTAGGTATGTTATAAATGGAGGGCTTTGTATTTGTTTTAGGGGTTCAAAATTGTTCTTTTAAATGGAAGATTTATAAAGTTTGTGAAATCAGTGAAATTTGCTAAGTTTTTTTTTTAAATGGGATCTTGTTAAGCCCCACATTACCAGGCAACTTCATGAAAAAGAATTACAGATCCTTAACAAGCCCAGTATTAAGGATAAAATTGGAATCTTGGAAACTGCATTAGGAGTTGTCAATCTTCATTTATTGGTGAGCTTATTGAGGTGGAAATCTTGGAATGGTTTGAATTGTTTTTTCCCAGGTTTCTTGTCAGCAGGAACTGCTTGCTATTTTTGACATTCGCAACCAATGAGCTTGGCTTCTGACTTTTGATTGCTTATGATTAATATTCTATTGCTCTCCCAGCCTCCTTACAATGTCTAACAAATATTGCATTCTGCCTACTTTGTGACATCAGAGATGAAAATTGGGATACATAATTGCAGCCTGTAGTATTTAGGATGCCAAGTACAAAGAACTTCTCAAAGTTACCACCAAATTATAATGCTTAATGTGATAAACCAGAGTTACCCCATGGTAAGACGGGTGGTCGACAGATTTTTCAAATAAACAAGCAAACAAATGGGAAAATTATTCACATTGATCTGTTTTCCCCCTTCTTGGAGTACAAGGTCACTTAAAGATCAAATGTTACCCTAAGTCCAGAGCCCTTGGGAGAACACCTGATCAATGTACAAATGCACCTGTGGTTGTTTTGTTGTGTGCTTGGTCGCCATTTTACATTTCATGCTTATATATCATCTGTTTATTATATATATGGTTTTCTTTGCTTTTTCTTCATTTTCATTTATTGTATTTTAATGCTGTATGCAATCCAGAGCCACACTGTTTGAGTTGAATGGCCTTATAAATCTCAAAATAAAATAATAAAAATTTTATATAATATCACATCTTACTTAGTAGAGTGATTTTTAGATAAGCTGTGCTTTTTCCACATTGATTCTTCTTCACTATCCATTGGCTAAATACACTAATATTTATTTTGATGTTTCCTCAAACTTTTTCTTATTTATTGAGCATTTTCAAATTTCTGATAAATGGCCCGAGGGATAAGTACTGCAGGTAGTCCTTAGTTAATGACCACTCATTCAGTGGCCATTCAAGGGTCTGATAGTGCAGAAAGAGTGATACTTATAATTGATCTTTGAAGTTCTGGCCGTTGCAGCAACCCTGTGATTTCAATTGGAAGGCATGGCAATTGGATCACACTTACACTGGTTGCAGCTAGCCACAGTCATGTGATCACCATTTGGAATCTTCTCTGCCGGCTTCCCACAAGCAAGATCAACAAGGAAGCTGGTAGGGAAGGTTCAAGTCAGTTTCACTGTTTTTTCTCCTGAAGATCCCTCTACTCATACTCGGTGATTTGTATTCTATAGTGCATGTCAGTTGAACACCCCCCCACACACACACACTAGACTTCACAGCGCATGCATGCAAACACCATGCAAATGCAATTGCAAGGTGCTGGACACACTCCATAGCTAGCATTTATCTACCTGCTAACCTGCTTGCAAGCTGCCCTGAACCTGCAACTTCCTGTTGGGTTCCCCATTGCTTGTTGGAAGGCAGCAGGAAGTCACAAATTGCAGTCATGTGAGGGCTTAACGACAGCAACTGGGATTCTGGGATTGCTATCCCTAAGCAATATAATCCTCTGACATCAGGTTTTACCACTGGGTCACTATTGTTTAAACAAGGACTGCCTGTAGTCACTACATGTAAAATGTAATACATACACTACTAAAAGTTATTTTAGAAACTACCATGCAGGATAAATATACAACTTAAGTTTTATTAATCCTGTTTTGATCTATTTGGCAAATAAAAATGCCCCAGTATAATATATAAAAGTAAATAAACCCTTCCCCCTTTATTTTGGAGAAACAGTGAACACTGTTTAGTGAACACTGTTTAGAGCAGTGTTTTTCTGACTTAGCCATTTTAAGATTTGTGGACTTGAACTCCCAGAATTCCTCAGTCAGCATACTGGCTAGGTCAGTGTTTCCCAAACTTGACAATTTTAAGGCATGTGGACTTCAGCTGCCAGAATTCCATAGCCAGCGTTGCTGGCTGTGGAATTCTGGGAGTTGAAGTCCTCATGCCTTAAAATTGTCAAGTTTGGGAAACACTGGGCTAGGTAATTGTGAGACTTGCAGTACACATATCTTAAAGTTGCCAGGTTAGAAAAACACGGGTCCAGAGTGAGTGACAAAAACTGTTATTGCCTGAAATATGGGGAAAACATGGGTGCAGCTGATTTTGTCTGGCAAACTTGAAATCTACTAAACCAGGATCCATTTATTTTACTGCAACGTGAATAAAAACGCACATTATCATTGTGGGACACTTTTTATGAGTTGGAGCCTCATTTGTATCAATTGGAGCCTCAAATTTCACCATTTGAAATATTTTGTTATAAACTAAAATCTGAAAAAGTAAGATCATATAAAGGTTTTTTTGGTCTTTGGGGCTAACAAAAGTATTGCAAATGCCTCTGTAGATACTGTAGTAAAATAACACAAACTGGACCGTTTTGTTATTCCCCGTTCAAAGGATCTTTCTTTTATGATATCTCAGAATATATTTCCTATAATAATTCTGAAGGCAAAGTACTGTACCTAGTCATCTTTTATTAGGTAATATAAGAATGGGGAGATGGTTAGCCATTTTTCCAAAACCCAGGTTCTGCTTCCATGTGCTAGGCTATTTATTTCTGTCTGGAACACAATATCTTTTGATTTTTCAGAAGTGTATGTTTGTCTTGATTGTTCCTCAAGATTCATATGGAGCTTTACCCAATAGTTTTAACATCAGTTTCCATGTCCTAATTTCAATTTTACTCATCCCTGTCTCTAACCTGAGAAGATATTCCTTCCTTCATGCATGCATTCATTCATTCATTCATTTGTTCATTTGCTTTAAAATAGCACCTCTGGGTGCAGCAAATATAGACTTCAGAAATCACCTCTAGAGAGTTTGCTTCTGCATAGAGAAATACCTGGGCTTCATATAATGCTTGGCAAAGTTTTTAGTTTTAAAAATGTCAAGGCTGCCAGTTCACATAGTTTTCATAAAAACAAGTCACTTGACGGCTGTCGCAGATCTTCATGTCAACTGGGAGACATAATCACAATGAGTCCTTGGAAAAACTCCCCCAAGTATTTAAATGAGTGGAGCTATTCTCTTGGGTTCTCCTTTATATACCATATTTGTATATTGGCCCTTTTTGCAAAAGCCTGACTTAACCCATCATTTATACTTCAGACAAATAAGAATTGCATGTGATGCTTCCCCCCTCCCATCTGAATATTATAGTTCAGTAGGAACTCCGTATTAATAGATGCATAGTTCTTGATCCGGCAAAATAATCGACATTCAAAGCGACTATTTCATATTAGACTATACTTGTTTGAATATAATGAATACTTTAAAGAAGTCTTACTTATTTCGTAGTTATGTAATCACTCAGTGATTAACAACATTATGTTTGATGTGATATTTTGCATAGGACATTTCTGGTAATTCATCTGAAAATAAAGATTTTTAAAATCTTTATCTACACAGGGTTTCTTTATATTTTAGAAGACAATATAATATTTTAAACCAAAAGTTTTTTTTACAATAATAGGAAACCTTTTAATAAAGATCAGAATGAGCAATCCATAGGTGAAAAAGTTACCATGGTTCTTCTGGTATCAAATTCAATCTCTTTTGAGCAATAGAAATATTAGAGATTCAACAAAGCTGTATATCAATTTCAAGAATGTAATACTTCATTATTTAGAGCAACCAAAAGGAACCATTTCAAAAATGTATATTGTGATCAGAAATAGGGGATCTACCCTATTTGTTTAAAGGAAACTGATCTTGGTAATTCCATAAAGAAGACCAATTGGCAGCAATTATGGAATATAGGCAGATTTATTTCTGCTTCAGGCAATAAATGCAACGGAAGATTATACATCTTTTTAGTATTTGATTCCTGTTAGGCTGGTATGTGTGTGGTAGGATCCAATCTGAGTCGGTCATCGAGATCGGAGATTTTTAGTCTTCCGAGCTTTCGGACTTGTGCTGGAGCCCTGAACTTCTCTAGAAGTTCCCTGAGGATGGGGCTCGGGCACGAGTCCGAAAGCTCAGAAGACTAAAAACCTCTGATCTTGGTGACTGACCCATATTGGATCCTGCAACATTATCCTGGGACATGTCTATTTGCCTTCATTCGTGGTATGTATATGTGTGTGTGAATCAGGGGTCCCCAACCTCTGGTCCGTGGACCAGTACCGGGCCGCGGCATGCCAGCAACTGGTCCACACAAACAAGCAAAGCCTCATCTGCGGGATGCAGGCAGCACACAAAATCATGCACTCTCCGGTCTGCGGAAAAACCTTTCTCCACAGAACCAGTCCCTGGTGCCCAAAAGGTTGGGGACCTCTGGTCTAAATTATTCTTCCAAATGTTAGCAAGATTGTCAAAAAAAGGATCTTTTTTATTTATGGTGGTTATGGATAAAGTTATACTCTTCTGGCATAATATTTTGGGGAAGATAAGGTGCCACCACTAATCAAAGAATTGAACCCCCCCCCCAGAGCCAGGCTTACTACATTCATTTACAGACCAAATCAAAATAAAGATAAAAAAATAACTTGTTATATATTTAATCTTATCTGTCAAAATATTAATTGTATAACAGTGGAAAACTCAAGATGACATAACAATTGAGTTATGGATTAATAAAGCCTCTTCAAAGGCTACATTAGAAAAAAATTATGAAGTTAAATTAATGAGACATCAGTTAGAAAGCACATTTTATCAAACCTGAATGGATTTTATGGTTTATTTTAATAGCAAAGCACTATAATTCTGGTATACTTTATATATGTGTCAAATTTTCATATGTATAGCAGTTGTCTCTTTAGTTACATTGCAGTAGATCTCTATACTTTTTTATTTTTATTTTTTTCTATATATATTTATGAAAATTTAGTTGCCCGATTAAAACTAATACAAAATAATTTTTTTAAAAAAATCAGACTTTTCTTGGGTACTGAAATATTGTCAATATTTCTTCACGTCGACTATACAGGTTCTTTTCAGTGTCCAGTATTTAACATGCTTTAATTTTAGTTTGTCATTCATAGCCCAGGGCTCTAATCTGATCAAATCTGTTTATGAATTATCATCCTTGCAGTGTCTGCGATTTTTCCAATTTCTGAGTCTCCTGAAATTTTAATAAGTATTCTCCAAATCTTTATCTGAGTAATTAATGGAGATGCTGAACAGCATTGGACCTAAGTCAGATCCCTGTGAATTGAAGCATTACGTTTTACTTCCTCCCAGCTTGACAGTGATCCTTTAATTAGCCCTCTTGGGCACTACAACTTCTTAGCCAGCTGTGTGCCCATCTTATGATAACATTTTTAATTACTTTTCTCCAATGTACTTGTGGTACAACCATGTGGAATGATCAGAAGCTCTGATGAAATCAAAATGTATTTTAAATCTACCGTATTTCTGATTTCTTTTAAAGCCACCATTCTGAATTAGGTGAGAAATTGGACTGAAATTTATTCTCCATAAATCCACGTGGAAGCCTTCTAATCAATATGTTTATTTTCTTTGATCTGAGGGAATCTTTTCTTCTAAGCATTTTAAAAGACAATTTCTAATAAAGTGATATTATTGAAACTGGAGCCTTCTGCAGTCTAGGTGTGTTTTTTGCCGTTTGTTGATTTATTTTCATGAAGGAGTAGTCAGATATTAATATATTTTATGTGCATGTTTTACTCTCTTGTGCTCTTTTTATTATATATTGAACAATACTTTTTTTGCTCACTATTCTAAAAAGAAAGGCACGGAATCAGTTCGTTTTAACATTTTTTTATCTGCTGTCAGATTGGCAAACTTGAATTAATAGGTATTATTTTAGCTCAGTTATGGGCAACCTGACATCCTTCAGTTGTTTTAGATTTCAGTGATTGAAATTCTTTGTTATTGGTCATTCTGGGTGAAAAATATGAACGTTGTAGTTGGGAACCTTTGGAGGCACAACCATTTGTCTTTGCTTTATAGAGATTGAAGATTGGAAAATAAAAGAAAAATAGTTATAAACATAGAAAGAATAATACTATGAGATGTGAAAACCTGGGGTAAAAAATCCCCAGAAAAATATTTAATCCTGTTTTTTTCCTCCTTTATCCCAGCTTCCCTTTTCAATACAGGTGGTTGATTTACAATGGTGATTGGAACTCTGCTGCTAAGTGGTGTGGGTAGTAGAGCACGAATCACTACAACTGCACTAATGTACAATGGCAGTTGCAGCAGTTCCACTGGCTGTTGTTAAGTGAACCCCAAGTGCTCATTAGGCACAATGTCACATGATCATTATTTGTGACCTCCTGCCAGCTTCCCCATTCTTTGCTTGTCAGAAGCTGGACTGAAGGTTACAAATGGTGATCACATGACTGTAAAATACTGCAATCAATATAATTGCAAGCTAGATGCCAAGCACCGAAATCACAATCACATGACTATAGGGATGCCGTGATGGCCAGTACAAGAACTGGTCATACATCCTCTCAATACTGTCAGAACCTCAAATGGTCATTGAATGAGTGATTATTAAACAAGGACTACTTATGGGTTTTTTTTTCCAATTGAACATTTGGAAGTGTTTACAGTAGTTGAAAATGACTTCAGTTAAATAAACATGCTTTTTAGGACAATGTTTTACTTATTCTGAAGGAGGAATAAGCAGAAAAAAAAATCCAGTGGTTCTATTAGCATATACTCAAGAAATCTAGGACACCCTTTCTTTTTAAAATTAAATTATTTGGGGAAAGAAAACTGGTCTTCCTTTTTGGTAAATACAACAGAACGAAGATTTTTATGTAACATAATTTGCAGCACTTAAATCTAATGTATACAACAAACATACGCAGTTTTAAGATATTTATACTTTATTCTCTAGTAGTCAAATATATCGCTATTTAGTGTAGTGGCTGTTTCTATTTTCTATACAAATAATAATATACAAAATATGTTTTGTATAAAATTTGAAATTATGATTTAGTTTTGATTCCCCCCCTATGTTTTGGGGAGGCAAAAATCACACTGACCATTTACTGAGACTATTCAGTTTTATTTATACAGATAGTCCTCAAGTTATGACTACAATTGGGACAGGAACTTTCATTAGTAAGCAATGCAAATTGTAAAGTGAGTCACACCTGATTTTACAACCTTTTTGCCGTGGTTCTTAAATGAATCACCATAGTTTAATGACACACATGGTTGTTAAGTGAATCTGGCTCCCCTCTTTGACTTTGCTTGTTAGAAGCACCCTGAGAAGGTTGCACATGGTGACCACATGACCCCAGGACTCTGGAACCCTTGTAAATGCATGCAGGGCATGGTCAAAAGTTGTTCTCCAGTATGATGAGTGTAGAATCCACCAAATGGTTATTCCAGCCTTCCTGCCCAGATAGACTAGGTTAGAACTTTGGCCACGCCTCCTTCAGGGTGTGCCTTCCCATTTTTGACTTAGTCTCGTGCTCAGCAAGGCGCAGATATTTTGGCTCCTTCAACTAGGCTAAGTTTTTGCATTTATTCTATATCATTTGAATTTAATTAGGTGTACTTTTCCTTTAATTAGTTAAATTGTAGTTTTTTTTACTGTTTGCTTGTGTAATTGGGATCGAATTGGCAGAGAGCTCAATTCTAAACTCAACGGGGCCTTCTGGCTTCGAGCCTCTTAGGCTCCTGAAGAAGGCTGCAGGTCTCACTTTCTCCCAGCGGGAGTGTTTTCCCCGCCGATCAGCACAGCGGAGCAGGGACCAGCTTGCCAGCTGGCTCTTGGAGATCGCAGTCGCTTGGAATTCAGGCCTTTCGGAGGCTTCCCTCTCTGGCTTTATCCCGCATTTATTATTTTGATAAATATCTCAGGTCTGCGAACAATATCCTCCTTCTTTCTCCTATTTTCCCCACAACAGAGATGGGTTGTGGGCTAAAAGAGATGATTGGCCCAAAATCATCCAGACTGCTTTCATGCCTAAGGCGGGACTAGAACTCACAGTTTAGTTCATAAATATATCAATGTCATTTATTAGTTAAATTACAAAGAATACATGTTGTGAAAGTAAATTATAATGAAATGTACTATGATTAAAAACTCAAGTTTTAGAGTTCTGTGACTTAAAAAGAAAGATTCACTAACAAACATTACAACTTGATTAAATAAAAGACACTTCTTTTGTGTATTGGAGTTTTCTCTATCTTTAATTATATTAACTCTGATTTTTCTCAGACTTAATAGTTATCAAAATCTCCAGGAAATTTAATTTAATTGATAGTTTCCTTTGAGTCAAACTCATGATGATTTCTTGAACAGATCTTTTTTCTTTCTTGTTCTTGTTTCTTTCTTCATTTGCTTCTCCCAGGATAAATTTTCCTTCAGCTTCTCAGTCTATTGTTCAACTTTGGGATTTCTCGGTCTTTTCCATCCATATACTAATTCTGTCCATCATGGTACCTTTACCTGTCTCAAATTATCTAAAATACTCCATTAAAAATACACTGAGAATATAAAAATGTCATGTTCTACAATGTGATTGAGCTGGAATGAACTGGAAGAAAAATCTAAAATAAGAGATGAACTGATTTTGTCCTTCATGGGAGAAACAGCGTCATTTATGCATTTGACATTGGATTGGGAATGTTCTCTTGCTTCTTCTAAGCATATTATGGGCAGCTGAGAAGCTAATTTTACCAAGTCTTTGATATGTGCCAGGGATCTCAGAAGTAGTTGATCTTTCTAAAGTGAAATTATAAGTGATTGCTGAAATATAATAATAATAATAATAATAATAATAATAATAATAATAATAATAATAATAATAATAATAGTAATAATAAAGTTGGAAGGGACCTTGGAGGTCTTTTAGTCTAACCCCCTGCTCAGGCAGGAAACCCTATACCATTTCAGACAAATGGTTGTCCAGTCTCTTCTTAAAAACTTTCAGTGTTGGAGTATTCACCACTTCTGGAGGCAGGTTGTTCCACTGATTAATTATTCTAACTGTCAGGAAAGTTTTCGTTAATTCTAGGTTGCTTCTCTCTTTGATTAGTTTCCATCCATTGCTTCTTATCCTGCCTTCTGGTGCTCTGGAGAATAGCTTGACTCCCTCTTCTTTGTGGCAACCCCTGAGATATTGGAATACTGCTTTTATGTCACCCAGAGTCCTTCTCTTCATTAAAGTAGATATACCCAATTCCAGCAACCGTTCTTTATATGTTTTAGCCTTTAATCCCTGAATCATCTTTGTTGCTCTTCTCTATACTCTTTCTAGTGTCTCAACATCTTTTTTACGTCGTGGTGACTAAAACTTGATGCAGTATTCCAAGTGTGGCCTTACCAAGGCGTTATAAAGTGGTATAAACACTTCATGTGATCTTGATTCTATCCCTCTGTTAATGCAATCTAGCACTGTTATTTAAGTGATTGTCCACTAGGACTCCGAGATCCTTCTTACAGTTGCTACTACTGAGCCAGGTATCACCTATTCTATACCTGTGCAGTTGGTTTTTCTTGCCTAAATGTAGAACATTACTTTTTTCACCATTGAATTTCATTTTGTTAGATAGTGCCCAATGTTCATGTTTGTCAAGATCCTCCTGTATCTTAAGCCTACCATCTGGAGTGTTGGCTATTCCTCCAGTTTGGTGTTGTTTGCAAATTTGATGAGTTCCCCATCTATCCCCTCATCCAAATCATTGATGAAGATGTTGAAGAGCCCTGGGTCGCCCCACTACACACTTCCCTCCATGTAGATGCAGTTCCATTGAGGACCACACACTGAGTATGGCTAGTCAGCCAGCTACGAATCCATCTGGTAGTGATACTGTCTAACCCACATTTTTCTATCTTATCAAATAGTAGATTGTGGTCTACTTTATCAAATACCTTACTGGAGTCCAAGTAAATTATATCCACAGCATTCCTCTTGTCCACTAATTTTGTCACCTGATCAAAGAATGCAATAAGATTTGTCTGGCATGATCTGTTTTTGACAGACCCATGTTGGCTTTTGGTAATGACTTTGTTTGCTTCTTGGTGTTTGGTGATTTGTTGCTTGATTATCTTTTCCAGAATCTTCTCAGGTATTGAGGTCAGGCTGATAGGTCTGTAGTTTCCTGGATCCATTTTTTTTCTTTTTTGAAGATGGGAACTATATCAGCTCTTTTCCAGTCCTCTGGTAGTTCCCCAGTGCTCCAGGATCTTTGAAAGATATAGTTCAGTGGTTCTGAGGTCACATCTGCCAGTTCCGTCAGAACCTTGGGATATAGTCCATCTGGTCCTGGTGATTTGAACTCATCTAGAGTAGACAGTTGCTCACTTACCATCTTCCTGCCTACCTTGTGTTTCTAATCTGTTTTTTACAGTACTGTTTTTGATGCATTAGACCAGTGATGGCGAACCTTTTAGAGACCGTGCCCAAACTGCAACCCAAAACCCACTTATGCATCGTCGGGTACCGGGTGGGTGTGGCCCATTGGGTGAGCATGGCTGCAGTGGTAACGGCAGACTGGGTGGGACTAAAAAGTTCAATCAATCAATTCCAACTTTGCAAGATCTTTTTTTTCCCACAAGAAGTTGAAATTAACTGATTGATTGAACCTTTTTTTTTTTGTTCACAGTGGCAGAGGCCTAAAGCAAAAAGGTTTTATAAAACCCAGCTGAAGGCCTAGGATTGGGGCGATGGCGCGCGTGCCCATAGAGAGGGCTCTGAGTGCCACCTCTGGCACCCGTGCCATAGGTTCTCCACCACTGGGTTAGACTATTTTTTCCTTTTGTGTAAAGACGGATGTAAAAAACAAGTTAAGTAGTTCTGCTTTCTCCCTATTGCTTGTCACCTTAATGCCATTTTCTCCCACTAATGGACCAATAATTTTCTTAACTTTTTTCTTGTTTTTTTACATGTTGAAAGAAACTTTTTTTTGTTATTTTTGACTTTTGTCTCAAGCCTTAGTTCATTTTGAATCTTAGCTTTCCTCACCATATTTGCAGGCTTGGCTATTTGCTGATATTCTGCCTTAGTTATGTGCTCCTCTTTTTATACTTGTCCCTTTTATCTTTCAATTTTTCAGAGAGTTCTTTATGCAGCCAGGTATTTTTCTTCTTTGTTGGTATTGTGCTAGATTGGGCTTTTATAATTTCACTTTTCAAAATTTCCCAAACTTCTTGAGTTGTTTTCCCCTTGAGGACTCTCATCCATGGAATCCTTCCCAAGCTCTCTCTAAGTTTATTGAAATTAGCTCTCTTAAAGTCCAAGACTCTAGTTTGACTATATTCTATTGCTTGTGTTTGCATAATATTGAATTCCAATATTGCATGATCACTCCCCCCCCCAAGGTTCCTGTGGCTTCAATACCTTCTATCATTTCATCTCTGTTAGTGAGAATTAGATCCAAAATGGCTGATCCCCTAGTTCCCTTCTCTATTTTTGGGGAGTCAAAGTTGTCTGCTAGGTTTGTCAGGAATCTATTTGAGTTTGTCTCCCAGTTGATGTCAGGGTAATTAAAGTCCCCCATTACTATTGTGATGTGCTTCCTACATACCTTAGTTAGCTGACTTGCAAAAAGTTCATCTATTTCCTCTGATTGGTTGGGTGGCCTATAGCATACATCTACGGCAATGTCATTTCCCCCCCTTTTATATTGACCCAAATACATTCAAGACAGTTTTCATCATTGTTGTGCTCTATTTCTGTAGTTATGTAGTTATTTCTTATATAGAGAACAACTCCACCTCCTCTTTTACTTGGTCTGTTTCTTTTAAACAATTTAAATCCCTCTAGCTGTGTGTTCCATTTGTGGGTTTCATCCCACCAAGTTTCCGTAATGGTAACAGTATCATATCATATGAAACAACTGTTTAACTTTTTTCTCCTACACTGTCCAAAATAAGCTAAACTTAACTCACATGAGGCAAAAATGATATCTAGTCTAGTTTGGTAATAACTGAAGAATTGACAATTTTTACAGAGCATAGCCGCTTTTAAAAATTCTAATTCGTACGTGTGGTATGTGGTCACACATGTACGCACATGAAAGTAGTTTCAAGGCATACTGGAATTTATGTTTCAATATAATAATTTTTAAAGGTTTGGAACCCAAATATAGTATTAGCAAATCACAACAAGCATTTAAAGAAATAGAGTTGCATCATTTACAGTATACAGAAATTCTACATTCATCTTTCAGTCCTCATGTTGTTAGATCCCCTGTTTGAAGTATACTGACTTCGCACCAAGCACTTTAAGGTTTGGGGCATGCTGTTTAGAACTGTAGACAGAGGCCTACAGGTTTATTAATGCTTCTTAGTCTGAACGCACAACATACCCTTTTAGGTTGCACAGCAACTGATGCCTAGCAACGATAATAGATTGAATTTCCAAGAGTGACCATGCCAGATGCAATAATAAAGCAAGAGTACAAATTGTTGTCATGGTTTTCACAGTGAACTTGTCTGAATTCAGTTTTTTCCCCTCATTTCCCCGAAACTAAATGCCTAGATAAGGCATTATATAATCCTTGCACCAGAATCCTGAAAAAGTCCCTAGGTGGTTTTTTGCTTTATGTACAAGTCAACAAAACAAATGAAAGTTAAACTCTCAAGTATGCAAACCATGCAACTTCACAATGGATTCAAAAGCATGACATGTTAGGAATAATACAGAGTTGGATGTAAAAAGCCACAGAGAAAGAAAGGTTAAAAGAATTATGGAAGTACTATATATCAGTAGAACATAAGCCAGCAATTAACAGATGTGGAGAAAAGCTTCCTTAAATCAATCTGACATTTTAATCTATCCACAATTAGATCAGTTCTTTTTTTGGTTCAGTGTTTTCTGCACATTTCATTTCACTTTTTTTTTTTTTTTTAGAGGAGATCAACATTTGAACTTAGTTTTTTTTTTTTTAAAGAGTTGTACTAAGAAGCACAAAACACCTCCAAGAATAATTGAAATCTCCAGGATTACATAATAAGGAGAGCTTGGTAGCTATTAATTGCACATTCTTCTGGAGACACTGGCTATGAATAAGTTGCCAGTGGCAGCTAGACAAATTTAGTTCAGTGTCAGAAGTCTGTCATACTGTTCTATCAACTATGCTGTGTGAAAAACGTATGTGTGTGGGTAGACTGCTGCTGAGAGGAAAGGATGGGAATGGTAAAAATGTTAGAAATTTGGATGTACCTGTCCATATTTCGGTTTCTGACATAGAGTGGTTCTTCAGCTTAATTAGTTAAGTTTTTGACAGCCATGGGATATAAACATTTGGACAGCATTTGTTCATATTCTTTTCTTTAATTCTGGAAAAGAAAAAAAAAGTGGGTCTAAAGACTGGCAATTATAGTAAAGAGCAGGTGTTGTTTGTTTTATTTGCGTATAGGACTTTCATATTAAAATGGCACAACTGTTATGATTAGTTGACAGTTGCCCTAGTGATATAAACATAAAAGCTTAATTTTATAATAATTTAAAGCACATTCTTTTACTGCAAATAAGTTAGGGAATTAAGTTAAGGAATCCAAATTGCCTAAGAACTTTTAATGAGAGGTGAATTAAGGATTTTAGCTCCCACACTTAAGCCATACTTCTCTTTCTCTCTTCCTTTTTTTGGGGTGGTACCTTCTACCGTACTGTGGTATAAAGAGAAATTTGGAGTCTTGACACTTCTCATAATGGTAATCAATTTTCAACTATTGTCCTGAAATATTGCACTTACTATAGGTCAAAATGGCAACCAGGGTTTGTTTTTAGTTTAAAGTCCCCAGTTTATTAGGGAAACTTGAAAGCGCGGGCACCGTCTTTTCATTTGTGACTTCTTGGTAGGAAAATCCAAATAATAAAAATAAATTAATGGAATGCAGCTCTGTTTTACATTAAATAGCCTATCAGTCAGATCTCTATTTTTTGTCTGAGTTCGTGGTCTTCGTTACACAAAACTAAGTATGGTTAGGATAGGTTCCATATGGTAATACTGCAAAAAGTTAGTTTTGCATAGGCATTTTTTTTCTTCCATTCAATCTTGTCCGATTCTCTGAGATCACCTCAACTAGTTGCTGCAATTTTCTTGGCAAGGTTTTCCAGAAGTGGCTTGCACTCTCCTAATAGAAAAGTCTCAGGTTCAAGAAATCATAGTACATTTTAATATATGTTTCCCCATAGCATTGCAGTGTTAAATGAACTGTGTGTTGATTGACTGCAGCAGCCTAATCTCATAATTCCACTTTTCACTGTTGGCTTTATTTGTAAGTAGGTAACAGAAGTTTCCTATTAAAAATATTTCTGAATCAAAGGCTACATCTGCCAAAAGGGGGAAAAGAAAAGTACAACTAAAGAAGCAGTTGTTTTTCAGGTATAAATAGAATAGGTACCTGGGACTTTTTTTTTTTTTTTGATAAGAAACGAATGCATATAGTAACTCCTTTCATAATTATTAGTGTGATGTTAAATTAATAATGTGTTGTCCCTTCTCCCTTTCCCCTCCTACTATGCAAAAAGCAATCAGGATTTAAGCTTCACATCTTATATACAATAGCCCAAGTAGTTGACATTATAATTTAGTACCATAGATATGCTGTTCAGTGATTTATTCTGTCTCCAGAAATGCCTATTAGAAATCAGGCCAACAGTTTAAAGAATTTTTTATACTTTATTTTGGGGAGTGTAAATGCAAAGAAGAAGGAACAGGGATTATGTATAATTATGTAAAATCTGGTTTCATTAATTTTAGTTAAAATGGATGATTCTGATGCAGTTGTGGAGTGGTCATTTGATGAAAGTTTTCTTAGGTTTACATGTTTTTGGTTGGCCTATTTCTTTTATGGCTAACATATCAGTTCAATCTGAAGATGTTAAGATTACCATTTGGCTAGTCTGTATACGAATACCATATTCTGGGCTATATTTTAGGCTATTTATGTAAATGGAATAGTTAGAAGACTTCTTTTCTGTTTAAATCTCCAAATAAAATTAGACATCATTACTTCCATAATTTTATTCACGTATTTTTATTTAAAAAAAAAAGAATCATATTAGTGCAGTTCATTATTTGGAAACCAGAAGACTGAGCTTGTTGTTTTTTCTATGGCAAAAAAAGTTCTAACGATGAGAAAGCATAAATTTGAAGTTCAGTCAAGCTGGGGTCTCTGAGATCTTACATGAGCAGAATAGTGTAACACAGTACTCCAATGTCCATGGAAAATCCAGAGGCCTGCAGGTGACAGATTGGCAGAAGGGAAGTCAGGGCAGAGACGTATTTGCATTCTTCCATCCTTATTCTAAGCTCTACATATTTGTTTAAACCAGTTTGGGGATGTGGTAGAGAGCCAAGGCAATTTGTGATCAAAAGCATCTGGAGCTTCCTCAGGCATACATCTCTGTTCTCTTTTTGCCATAACATCTTTATTTGCCTCTTCATTTTTGTAGCGTGGAAAGGATTTGAAGGCTGCATACAGGATACAATGTATTATTTTTGTACATCAGACTCCACAAGGCATGCCCTTGTGGTCCAGGGGACAGTATTGATTGCTATAAAGCCTACCAGCTAGCTGTACTTTGAAACGTTCTCTAATAAAGAAATTAGCCTGGTGCCAAAAGAGCTCCCTTAATGGTGGCTCAAGTGGCAGCAAGGGGATTCTGTCATTGGATATCCTTTCTGAAATTGGGTCTGCCTTGTGACTATAGAGGCAAAAGTGCCACATGTCCTGTGCCACTCGGATAGCTAGTTCCAGCAGCTACGGCATCTGTAGCTGCAGGGGCAACCAGAGTTCCCAAGAAAGGCTATTGTGACTTGTGTGGCACTCCTTATCACACTCATTGCCTATCAAGAAGAATCTTGACGGTAGAATCTTATAACAGATTCTTTCTGAGGAGATGCGATTCTCCCAGCTACATTGTCATTTATTTGGCATGACTATGCTATTGGTGTAATAAGAAATTTGATGAATACATTTTTTTTCTCCAAAAATGGAATAATTTTTAGATTTGAGATTTTTGTAGAGGCAAAAAAGAAAACAAAAAACTTGATGCTGGTACATTCTTGTTACGTATGCTGGTGGATGGAAAAATAGCACAAGCTTTTCAGCAGCTCCAAGAGCAACCCTGTTTTATAGCTATGGATTGCAATTAGCCAACCCATGAGCCATATGAGAGAGGGAGAGGGAGAGAGAGAGAGAGAGAGAGAGAGAGAGAGAGAGAGATGGAAAGAGAGAAAACTATAGTATCCCTAGGATTTAATTACTAGAAGCGTTTATGGATGACATTAAGCCATAATATAATTTGTTGTTGTTTAGCATGCTGTATGAATCTAGCTAGTATGGCTTACAAATCATGCCAAATAACATAACAAGCAATAGTTAAACTAAAGTTTGGTATAATATGAACATACCCAGAAAAGCCAATTAGAATTAGCTTAACAAATGCAAAATTTAATTATTTATTGGGAATTATTTTTATGCCATATTTAATTGTATAGCTACTACTATTTAAAAAATTAAAAATAACACAAATGGAAAATTATGAGATATAAGAAGCTAAAAACTAAAAGGGGAAAAAATATGAGCAGTTCCTAAAAGCAGTATACAAAATCTGGGAAACGATTAAAACATTTCTTACTATAATAATACTTTAGTGTATTTCAAAGTTTCTTCCTGAGATTTTTAAGATTCTGAGAAGCTATTTAAGAATTTCAGTTTGAGAATTAGCTTCCTGTTTTTAGATAGTGTACCCATGGCTGATAGTAGTTTAACTTGAAATATTTTAAAGTTGTGAATACTAGAGGGAAAAAAGATAGATGTAGTTCCAATTTGCAATTGTTGTAAAGCTTCCAGCTCTACTAGTTTAAGGTAGAACAAATGTACACTTCAATAGAATGATTTATAGGTATCAATGACATGATGTGGACTAAAAAGGAAGTATTATGGATTTCTTCAAAAGTTAAAATTGGTGGTATAACTGTGACCTCAAATCTCTCTCTTGAGCTTGTTCAACTTCATTCCTTCTCATTCAGCTGCTGGCTATATCTTCTGTAGCTGCTAGAACCTTCTATCATTTCTCATTTTCAGTTTTCCATTTGGCCCCAGTTTGCCATACGATTCCTTTATCTGCAATTTTATGATGTCACTCTAGGCCGTTCTGTTCCTTCCAGCAGGTTTCCTCACCCTTTTGTATGCTGAAACGCTTGAATTGCATTTCATTTATACTAATCAGTGAACCTAGATTGATGGTAGCAATTATCACAAATATCTGTAATTACAGGAATTGGAGTATGTCAGATAACAAAATAAATAAGTACCACAGATTTTTTAAAATACATATATATATATTACTTCAATTATTTTTGTGTTTTAAACATGTTAGTACCTGTAGCCATTTGAAAAACAGAATGAAGGAAATAAGGTTAAGAATGTAGAAAGAATAAAAGACCTCTGGCAGTAATAGGAAAAATGAGCATATTCAGGATAGTGACCTGCAGTGAAGGACAAGGTATACAAAGTTGAGGATTAACCTCAACCTTAAGGATCACAGAAGATGGGTTCTGGGAGGTACCTAAGTCCCAATTTATTTAGGGCTTCAGATAAGATGCAAATCAGAGAGGCCCAAAGTAATATGATCTGTGTAGTTCGACAAATGTAGCAGAATCCTGGTGGCGCAGTGGTTAGAATGCAGTACTGCAGGCTACTTCTGCTGACTCCTGGCTGCCAGCAGTTTGGCAGTTTGAGTCTGACCGGCTCAAGGTTGACTCATCTTCCATCTTTCTGAGGTCAGTTAAATAAGGATGCAGATTGTTGGGGGCACTATGCTGACTCTGTAAACCGCTTAGAGAGGGCTGTTAAAAGCACTAAAGTGCTATTGCTATTGAACAATGGACATTTTCTGTAGGACTACATATTCAGTAGTCCTCTGAATATGAATTATTATTATTTTATCAGATCCATTTTCTTCAGGAAAGGCCAGGGCTACTATAGCAGATGAAGACACATCCATATGCTCCTGCTGCTGGAGAATCTAGAAGTATTGCCAAATGAAGGAACAAATTCATGCTGTAAGATGTAAAATTCAAAGGGAAGAAGTAACTCCATCTGTTGCCTACATAAGTTTTGTACTCAGTTTGTTCCATTCGATTCCATCTGAACAAAAAGTAAAACTGTCAAGGTGAAGTAATGAATTCTCATGTGGAACATTATGAACCAGCGAAATTAAATGAGCAAGGAAGACTAGTTCTCAGATTATATATAGCAGTTCACTTTGTTAATTATAACCCTATCTCAGGCCTGTATGTTTACACTATTATCATTGAATAGAAAGACAAAGAGCTAGATAAAGAATCTTCTTTATCCATAAAAAAAGTAGGGAATTTAACTTCACATTCTTCTACAGTCAGTTTTGAAAACTTCTGATTAAAACTGGACATTGTTATTTTATAGAGATGCCATCAGTAAGAAATATGGAGACTAAAATAAAAATGAAGTGATGTGGATTAATATTAAATATGCTGTTGGAGGTTTTTAAGTAATAAATGTGGCAAAGATAAGGACTGACTTGGGAAGAAGCAATCTGCTCTGCATTTCTGATAAAACCCTGAGCTTTAGTTAAACAGAAGAAGGAAGGTTTATTGAAAGAAGCAAGTATAAGGTCACTTGACAGATGCGAATGAAAGACAAGCTCATTTCCAAAATTCAGTGGCATTTCTTTAGAAGGATTCTGAAATATTCCTTACTAAGTAAAATGTCAGTATGCAAAAATAAAAAATAAAATAAAAAAGAGCATGGAATGCAGAGAGAATGGGGGAGTTAAAAATAATAGGGTTGAGGTAAGAATTGTATGTGTATAATTTCCTCATACTGCTGAAGACATCCTCTCCAAAAATAGGTACTTGAATTGGAGGAATTATGTTTGGGCTGAGTTGTTTGCTAGCTAATATACAGAAAGCCATTGAATGGGTTGACAGGGGACGACACTGTTTTTATGAGCATTTTCTTCCATTGGTTATTGGCTGCTCCATACGACTGTCAGTGCAAAAGCAAAAGAAAATTGAGACCTGCTTTTTCCTCCAAAGTGACTGTGGTTAAAAGGAAGCTTTTTTTAAAAAAAGGCTTTGAGATGTGGTTTATCGATGCCACTACTTCCACTTAGCATATCAAGGTCCTGGGCATAGCTCTGACTAAAGAACAAAGTGCTAAGGGGGAGTCAATAAGATGTTAGGGAATTCTAGCATTGCTTTCTGCTTAATGCAAGCCCTAGCAGTAGATGAAGTAGGTAATCTCTGCTTTAATTGCAAAGGAAGATCCAACAGCTAGAGGCTTGACATATCTTTGCTGTTCTTCTTAGTTCTAGTTTTTCTGCTCTACCATCACATCCTCCTACTTCTTACCTTCAGCCTCACTTGTCAAACATAGTTTGGTTCTTCATCCACTAAGTCTTCTGTTTTCAGACATCCGGTTGAGATATATGCTCATAATACGATTGTGTATAAGTATGACCAGATGCTAGAATGATCTGTTCACAAAAGTATGACTCACAGAGATTTGTAAAATGATAAGTAATCTGGGAAAATTGCTTCTAATTTGAGTAGGAATTCTTGCAAATTCTTAGTCAAACCCACAAACGGTAAAGAATTATTATTTCAACAGATATATTCAGAAACGGTGGATTGTATGACATCAGATTAGCATTCACATTCAAAACAATTCATAGATTCATTTTATGCAAAATATAAAGGATAAAGAAATGCTCATTTCCTTATAGCAGACATGTCAAACTTGCGATGTTACATGACGTTGCACGACGTATCGGAGCTTTTTCCCCATTGCCAGCAATGGGGTGAGTGGGGTTTCATCGTGACGCATCCGGCCCCTGGGACAGCAGTTTGATACCCCTGCCTTATAGAAATAAATTGCCAGTATGCCCATCCTGTAGCACAAGTCAGCCCAGTAATACTATGTATCCTAAGGCAAAAGAAGAGAAATACCATTTATCAATTATGAAATTAAGGCCATATCAAGAAAACGGTAGAATTAGATTCATTTATGTTGACCAAATGAAGCTTTGTTGCTAGTGAAAATAGAAAGTTGGGGTGGTAGAGATACTGATAGACTTGGTGAATAGAAATTCATCAAGAATGATTTACTTATAAGAGAATCAAAAACCAATTTACTCTGGGGATGTTCATAGAGAATTAAAAGGATTGTACTGACAATGTTTTACCTATGTGTAAGCACTGGAATCACCAGTGTGTACGTTGGGCAACTATATAAATTAGTTCAATAAATTGTTTAATAAATAAAATACTTTAAGCAGCTTTCCCTAACCCATGCACCCTCTAGCACAGGGGTGTCAAACTCACAACATCACATGACGTGTCGCGATGTATCACGACTTTTTTCCCATGGCCGGCAATAGGGTGGGCGCGGTTTCAGCATGACACATCCGGCCCGTAGGCCGGCAGTTTGGCACCCCTGCTCTAGCATATATGCATGAATTCTTAATGGTATTCTCTGGGAAACTGGAAGAGTTAAATGGGCATACTGTTAGCTAAGAATCTAGGATACCAGGTCAATTTATTGGAGCAAGTTAATATGCAGAGAGATTTGCAATAGGGAAAGGACAATTGCTTCCCCAAAACCATTACCAGGGATTCAGATATGACTAAACTCATTTTCTGCGAGTATAGTTAGAAAAAATCAAATGAATAATAAGTGCAACCTGGGTGGCAATTCTTAGGAAGATTTTGATTTGTTTTGACAAAATAAAGACTCTTGGAGACCAAATAATAGACTTATTCCAATGCTACATTAAATTTAGTGACCTAAGGAAAATGATAATACTTCAGGACTGCATTGTTTTCCTAAAAGGATTCCAAAACAATAAAAAGGGAGTTTTTCTTACTGGGTTTACCAGGTAACAGAAAACTTGCAATAGGATTGGAGCATTTGGTTTCATAAGAAAAGCATCTCCTCTTTTTTAATCTCAATTATTGACAGATGTGTATCTGCATACTACTAAAAATCTTGAATACCTGTAGCCTTTCACTGGGTGAAATGATGCATTATGGAGCAAAATGTTTCAACAGAGATACCTCATATAGCAAAATCTGGGACCCATGACTCCCAGAGTAGAAATTTGACAAATGTTATAAAATGCTTTATGCCATAAATTTGTCATAAAGCATTTTATGACATAATATAAAATATCATAAAATATTTACTGTGGTCAGTTCCTGATGTTTGATTATGCTGTACAATTCAACCTTGAAACCTCTGAATATGTCCTGGAATTTATTTATTTATTTTAAATACATTGCAAGTTCTGTCATTGTTGAAAGCATTGAGGAATCTGGTAAGGAAATATCTCTAAAATGATGACTCAAGGGGTCATGGGTTGTCTAATACATCATAACACTGATGGCCTTTATTCTCAAGCAGTTGTAGGCTGACTCTTCTGAAACAAAAATAAAACATTTCTGCAAATAATCCTGGCTGACTTGATTAAATTATTAAATTGACACTACTCCAAGTACTTAACCATATGAAAAATAACATAAATTCAAACTATAATGTTTAAAGCACAACATTCACATGAAAGAGAACTAGCACACCTTTTTGCTGCACAACCAGACCTGACCCTTTGCCATTCACATCTCGATCTTTCATTCTTCTTCAGTGACTAACTAAAAATTCACTTTGAACCTTGGCAGGCCCAGATCCAGACCTCCAGATGAGAAGAGTGTGAAATACCCTAACCTCAAAGGTTCCTGACCTTGAAATCGCGGGTTTTGAATGTTCTGACTTTAAAATAGGGCCTCTTCTTCTTTTGGTCTGTGCTTGGAACAAAATAGCCTATTTTATGAGTCATTGTTTAGAATGATGAAGTTGAATTTCTGTTTTGTAGCTTGGGATAGAGTGATTTTATGTATCGATCCAATATATTGGCTGCAGAAAATGACTTGAATGCTATATGCTATCCATGGTCAACACGTTTGAAAATTCCTGGATAGCAAAATCTACTTATAACTGAAAGGGTGAAGAGCCATAATAGATTTTGCTCCAATGCTGAAGGGAGGACCAGGATTGTTTGAAGTGGCTGACCAAACAGCCACTAATGCTGCTGAAGTTGAAAGTTGTAGAACAAAGATTGATGTTTGGCTGTTCTTTGCATGTCTATTTAATTGCAGTGTTTACTGTTTTAGAGGAGTTGAGGCAGTATGTAAGCCTTTTTTTCTGCTGTACTAATAATGTTATTCAGGCAAGGATTTTTAAAGTACAGTACATTAAAAACCCCAAGAAAGCAATGCAAACACATTTTAAAGGTATTATTATTACCTTGACTATTTTATCTATAGTGTGAGTGGTAGGTAACCATCATCATGAAATTATCATTCTCCAGTATGATGAGTATCCATCGGTGGGTAATCTCAGCCTTCCTGCTCAGTTGAGACTAAGTCAGAAATCTGCCACGCCTCCTTCTGGGCTGGACTTTGCCCAGTTTTTGACTTAGTCTTAGCTCAGCAGGATGCAATTTTCTTGGCTCCTCTGAACACTAGATTAGGTTAAATAATCAACAGTCTATTCCAAATTCCAAATTCCAAATTATATCATTATTCTTACTGGTTAATTTGGCTCCAATTGATTAGGTTAGCTGGCAGTTGACTGCAGCCTCGGCTGTAGCGAGCCTTGAAGGCTTCACCCAAGCTGTCCTTCCTCGGACTCACCAGGCCTCCAATAACATTGCACTTTCCAGGAGGCACGGGGGCTAGCCTCAGCTGAGTGATCCCCCATGGAGCCTTGGGAGACCAGACAGCCTCACTGGAGCCTGTCTTCGCCACGAATCATCCCAAATAGCTCCAGACGACGATCCGGATTGCAGCAGAGGCTGCACAACGTCTGAAACTGCAAGTCGCTTGTTTTTGGCCTCAGAGGGAGTCAAATAACTTTAAAAACCTTTCAACAAGCTCCCCTCGAGGTTCCCCAGGGCAGGGAAGGCCCGGCTGCCTCACAGACGGCCGTTAATTTTGGCACGACTGCCATTTTGAAAGTCTTGCAAGGCGCGGCCGCCATTTTGGGAGCTGCGCAAAGCCCTCAGCAGGCTTCCTGGCCCACTGGACCCACTCTATTACTATCCTGCCATGACAAGCACGGATCGGGGGGGTGAACCGAACAGCACTGGATCCTACCCTTTCCAATCAAAACAAAGACCAAGATCAGTGTATCTGACCATTGGTGGCACGACCGCCATTTTGGATCCCCCAGACAACTTCTTGGCCTGTCAGCAAACTCTTAGACCTGTGGCCTTGCCACCTCAACAGAGGCCTTCCAGGCCTCACAGGGCCTTTAAGGTCCTAGAAACTGGCCTGAGTAAAGTTATTAATGAAAATTACTCAACTGGGCCTTCACTATGAACACTGTCAACTTCCATACAAGAGGGGGAATTTATTAGTATCCACCTGTCCCATTTAGCCATGTGGCGCTGTGCCGCAAGGCCTAACAGATAATTCTAGGTAATTGTCTGGCTGTCAACTATTGCTGTTGCTCAGAGCGTGGGGTCTCCCTCTCTGACAACCAGATCTGCGTGCCTAACCCCCCCCCGACATCTCCTACCCAGAATATCCAGGTGGCAATGGCAGATAGTGTAACTCCTCAGCCATCGCAGGGCTCTTCTGCCCCCCCCCCACAGAAAAAAGCACAGATCATCTGAATTGGAGGCAGGGGAAGGAAAAAATCTAAGGCAAAGGACTCGTCCACTAAGAAGCCCTCCAAAGCTGATGAGAGAGAGGCCTCGAGGAGACATCAGGTGCTAGAGATTCTCCAGAGCTCAAAGGCTCACCTCCAGTGGAACAGAAGTGGTTTTCCCTGTTATACTGGACCACTCACCATTTGGGCCTCAATTCGTACCTCCCCATGATGCCACTAGGGCATGATCACCTCAGGGGGAAACTGGACAGGTTGGTCCCCCTCTCCCCTCTCTTACAAACATTCGGGGAATGTTCCCCTCCACCACAACACAACAAGGCCCGGAAGCCACATATACTCCTATGGCAGCTGGCATTCACCCACCAGACCAACAGGAGATGTGGCTGGACCAATTTCAGGCGTTTATGCACGAGGCCTTTGCACAATACATGGCCTCCTCCATGGGTCAACGGCCTTTACAGATCCCCCCCTTCAGCTCTCTGCCTCAGATAGGACCTGCCCTGTTTCCCAGTGGGCAATTCAGACACATCCTTCCAAATAGGAGAGGAGGGACCGTGGACTTTGAAACTTCGGACATACCCATGTTAGAGGACGAGGAGGTGGCTCCGGATCCGTCCCCGGCATCTGGTCTCTTTGACCCTTCTCTATTCAGGTCACTGCTCCTGAAGTCCTCTATCACGGCCAACCTCACTCCTGAGCAGGAGCCTAAGCCATCTACCACCATCACCCAGGACTTGAACCCTCTGTTCTCAGAGCCGGTGGTCGAGGAGAAGCAGATTCCATGCCCAACTTTCTTCCGCAGGATGGTGGAAAAGCAGTGGTCTTCTCTGGGCACTCTCCCCTCTCCCAGCGGGACTGAGAAAAAGCTTTTCAACATTTTCTTCTCCTTCTCTTCCCTCCTGGAGGTACCACTCATGGACACTCCCCTAACTTCTTTGTTTTCTTCCTTCACCATTCCAGGAGACATGGCAGAGCCCTTGAAAGCGGAGGAAAAGAGATTCGAATTTTCTCTCCGCAGAGCTCACCAAGCCTCGGCGTGGGCAATCAAGGCGGCAACATCTTTTTTCACCAGGTCGTCCATCATGTGGCTCCGTGAGCTCCAGGTGCTTATTTCCCCTGACCAGGTGCGAGCACACCAGACATTGGGCAAACTGGTCACAGCGTCTGAATACGTGGCAGACGCTTCGCTTCACTCTGCCAGGTACTCTGCCAAATCTATTGTGGCCACTGTCTCGTCCCGCAGACTGCTTTGGCTAAAACAAGTCCAAGTGGCGCCTAGCGACCACCCCTTATAGCAGCACTCATCTCTCTGGCCCAGTCCTCGAGCCATATCTAATAGAGGGAAAGGACAAGCGCAAGGTACTTGCACACCCCTCTAGGAGGGCGGACAGAAAACCACAACAGGATTTCCGTAGGCAGCCCTTTCGTACCGGCGCCACCTGGGATTGGAGGCAGCCCTTTCGGGCCGGGCAGTCTGGGATTGGCCCTGGAGCTCTCGATCCTTCCCCCCTAGACAAGATTGCCAACAGGACCGCCAGACCCCTAGAGTCAGGGCCAGTACCAGGCCAAGTGGCCCTTTTGGAGCTCTGGAGGCCGTCCGTACAGACGGAACAAGTGACGCCAAGGAAACCTCTCCTATAGGGGGCCGTCTGTCCCTATTCAGCGACAGTTGGGAGGCCACCACCACAGACTCATGGGTAATAGACACCATCCGACATGGCCTTACCCTGGAGTTCTTATCCATACCTCCAGGGCACTTCCTACCGTGCCCCAACAGAAGAAACGCCACCAAGGCAGGACTCATGTCCATGGCCATCCCCCACCTACTGGAGATAGAGGCCATAGAGACAGTGCCCACGGAACAGAAAGGACAGGGGTTTTACTCCATTCTGTTCATGGTACTGAAGGCCTCGGCGGGCTGGAGGGCAATATTGGACTTGAAGGGACTAAACTACTTCTTGGCCTACAAGCGGTTCAAGATGCAGATTCTCAAGTCCATCCTGGCCAGCATCAGGAGGGGGGATTTCCTGTCCTCCATAGACCTGACGGAAGCTTACCTTCATGTCCCGATCCTTCCCGAACACCGAAAATTCTTCCGGTTTTGTTATGCGCACCGGCATTTTCAGTACAAAGCGCTCCTGTTTGGCCTTTCCTTGGCCCCATGTGTGTTTACAAAGATCTTAGCGGTCTTAGCCGCCCATCTGAGAATGATCCCGGTGCTTGTACAATGCTATCTGGACGATATCCTTATCCAATCCCGTTCCTTCCGTTCGGCTCAGTCGGACCTGAAAACCACCATCAGGACTCTCCAAGCTCACGGATTCTCCGTGAACTTCCAGAAGAGCCACACGGTCCCTTCAACTTGCCTCCTCCACCTGGGGGCGGTCATAGACTCAAATCTGTGCGACGTCTTCCTTTCCCAGGAATGCCGGAACAGCATCCAGACCCTTGTCCACCATGTTCAGAGAGAGAAGGTAGTCCCTCTAACCCAACTGTCTCAACTGCTGGGGAAGATGGTCTCCTGTGTGGGGATCATTCCATGGGCCTGACTACACTCCAGAGAACTCCAGTGGTTCCTTCTCCCCTTTCAGAAACTGAACATGAGTTCTTCCACCAGGAG
Source organism: Crotalus tigris (assembly GCF_016545835.1). Lineage (NCBI taxonomy): Eukaryota > Metazoa > Chordata > Lepidosauria > Squamata > Viperidae > Crotalus > Crotalus tigris. The sequence continues at coordinate 693,904 of NW_024097700.1, forward strand.
GGTGAGGGTCCCACGCCAGACACTGTCATCTCTTCTGTGGTGGACCTCACCGGCAATGGCCAGGGGATCCCTATTCAAGGAGCCTGCCCTGCTCACCTTGACCACCGATGCCAGCCTGTTTGGCTGGGGTGCTCATCTCCAGACACATCTAGCCCCGGGTCAATGGTCCCGTTCGGACTTGAGCCACAACATAAACTGGCTAGAACTCAGGGCCATTCACCTGGCACTCTGCCACTTTTCCACCATAGTAGCGGGGCAGCACATACTGATACTGACAGACAACGTGGCAGCCAAGGCACACATGAACAGGCAGGGAGGGACCCGATCCAAGTCCCTTATGCTCGAAGCCCACAGCCTGGGCTCTTGGGCAGAGGTCAATCTAGGATCCATCAAAGCAGAGCATATATCGAGGGAGGCGGACTCCCTGAGCAGGTCTACGGTGAACCACTCAGAGTGGCGCCTGTTCAGGAAGATCTCGGACAGATTTGGCCAACCCCAGGTAGACCTCTTTGCCTCCCTGAACAACTCCCAACTGCCAAGGTACTTCACCAGATTCCCATCCCCAGGGGCAGAGGGAACAGATGCCCTTTGCAGCAAGTGACCCAGGGGATTGCTGTACGCATTCCCTCCCCTCCTGCTGATTCCGTCAACCATCCGCAAGCTGCTTCAGGAGCAGGCGGACGTCATCTTGGTTGTTCCACACTGGTCGAGACGACTGTGGTTTGCCGACTTTGTGGAACTTTCAATCTCACCGCCATGGAGGATCCCTCCAGACCGTATCTCTCTCAGCCAGGGGGCCCTTCAACACCCGGATCCCCAGTGGCTCCAGTTGGCCGCCTGGCACTTGAGTGGAGAAATTTAGCTAGACAATCCTATTCATCCAGGGTGATCTCGATGATGCAAGCTTCCAGGTGACCCTCAACTAATAGGATATATGATGCCACGTGGAGGAACTTTTGCCTGTGATGCACTAGGCACCAACTCCAGCCTTTTTCTGTTACCATTCCCAATGTTTTAGACTATCTATTGGAGGGTATGGATAAAGGGTTGACACCTAGCACTATCCGCAGGCAGGTAGTGGCCTTGTCCATTACTTGTGACAATCTGATCCCGTTAGCCCAACACCCAGTAGTAAGCATCTTTCTCAAGGGAGTGACTAACTCCAGGCCACCGGCAGTTCACCGCTACCCCTCTTGGGATCTACCATGGGTACTGCAAGCGTTAATTTCACCACCGTTTGAACCTATCAGGTCTTCATTAAGACTCCTTTCTCTGAAGGTAGCCTTTCTGATTGCAATTACGTCAGCCGGACGTATTTCAGAGCTGGCTGCCCTTTCAGTCAGGAGTGACCTGTGTACCTTTTATGAGGATAGAGTGGTCCTTCAATTGGATCCATCCTTCATCCCGAAGGTCAATACCTGGTTCCATAGGACCCAAGAGGTGGTACTTCCGGACTTTTGTCCCAATCCATCGCATAGGCTGGAAAGACAGTGGCCCAAACTGGAGGGCTCTGCATTATTATGTGAAACGAACCTCTGCCTTTCACAAATCAGAGGCCTTGTTTGTGTCATTCCAACCCTCTTCCATGGATCAGAAGGTTTCCTCTTCGACCATTGGAAGGTGGATTAAGGGGTGCATTGCCAGTGCCTATCTCTCTCAATTCCTACCAGTCCCTGGACACATCACTGCCCACTCCACTCACAGTGCGGCTACATCAGCGGCCTGGTCTACCCAGGCGTCCATTGAGGAAATCTGCAAGGTGGCAACTTGGTCCTTACCTTCCTCCTTCATCAGGCATTACAAGCTGGACAAGTTTGCCTCTGCGGATGCTTCGTTTGGCCGGAGGGTGTTACAGCAAGTAATTTCCTCTGGTGGGACACAAGCCCAGACTATTCCCCCCCCCTCCCGTAGGGACATGAACGGCTTTGGTATGTCCTACCGGTGGATTCTACACTCATCATGCCGGAGAAGGGGCGTTGTCTAACCTGAACTCCTTTTCTCAGCATGATGATGTAGAATCCACACCCTTCCTTAAAGGCTGTCTGGGCCTGTGTCAGAATAGGAGGAGCCAATGCGTCGGACTTTGTCATGTTTTGCTTCGCCTTGGTCAAAAACTGGGCAAGGTCCAGCCCAGAAGGAGGCGTGGCAGATTTCTGACTTAGTCTCAACTGAGCAGGAAGGCTGAGATTACCCACCGGTGGATTCTACATCATCATGCTGAGAAAAGGCATTCAGGTAAGACAACGAGCCTTCCACTTCCTTTTGTTGTGGCCCTGGGCTGAGAAGTAAGAGATTGGGGCATATGCAAGCCATTTCAAATTGTGTTATATCAGAATCTAGCAAATTCCAAACACATTGATTTCAACAGAATAATAGATTTGGAAGAGACCTTGTAGGTCTTATAGTCCAACCCCCTGCATCGGCAGGAGACCCTATACCAGAGGTAGGCAACCTTGGCTCTTTTATGACTCGTGGACTTCAACTCCCAGAATTCCTGAGCCAACCATGCTGGCTCAGGAATTCTGGGAGTTGAAGTCCACGAATCATAAAAGAGCCAAGGTTGCCTACCCCTGGTCTATACCATTCCAGACAAGTAGCTGTCACTCTCTTCTTAAAAGCCTCCAGTGATGGAGTACACACAACTTCTGAAGGCAACTGGTTAATTGTTCTCACTATTAGGAAATTTTTCCTTAGATGAATTTTGTTTCGAAATTGTAACAAAATGTTTTCCATTTCTTGAACACCAATTCTTAAAAGTCATTTTTTTATTCTTACTTTCCTTCCAAACAAGTTCTCGTAGAGGTTTTCATTTGTATTTGTTTATTTGATTTTTTATCCCACGCTTACTTTTATACGTAACTCAAGGCGGCAAACATGTGTAATACTTCTCTCCCTCTCCCCCATTTCCCCCACAACAACAACAACTCTTGAGCTGAACTGGGCTGAGAGAGAGAGTGATTTTCCCAATAGAGATGAAGATTTAAAAAAATATTTAGAAAAATGGCAGGTGACATAGTATTTTGAATTGTATCGTTTCCTACAAATATTGTGATATGCTGATAGTCGCATATTTAATTGTGGTGACATAAGGGAAGTTTTATGAACGTCATGGAAGCAGAGGGATACAATATCTGCCTTTTATAACATCGACTATAGTTTGTCACTGCAAGTGTTGCAGCAAACATGCACCATCTGCTTTGTCTCCTCAGTAAAATCAGTTTACTAGGCAACAGGTACAAAAGGGCATATTAGATTCATGGAGCAGGAGACATTGCAGCTGATCATCACTAGCTACTACAGCAGGGCTGACTATAAAGTCCAGTCAAAAATCTTGGATTAGAAATAAAATCTAATAAAGCAAACTTTCCTATGAACTGGGATGTGTATCAGCATGGTCATCTCTGACCAATATCCATAGTATGAATGGCATCAAATCTGTTTTTTGAAACTAGTGAGGTTTAATTAAACTAGTGAGGTTTAATGAACTTACTTGATTATTACTAGTCCCATAAGAATTAAAAAAAAACATTAGTGTAAATAATACTAGGAAAAGTTAGAGGTTTTAATCTATGAATATGTGTGGCTTATTTCTCAGTAAACATGTTTAGAACTGAATTGTTAGGTGGTATTCTGCATGCATATACAAAAAATACAAACATGTAAGTATCCAAAAGATTATCCTTTTATTTCCATTTTTTAAAAATCTGTTCTGAAAACATAAAGGCTAATAACTTCTATTCACCAGGGTGTTCCTGCATCATCTCCCAACCCCCACTCTGGTAGGCACTTTGGAGCTTTGAAAAATAGTATGCCTGCAGTCTGAAAATGATTATAGTTGGAGTTGATGCTGTAGTACGTGCACCTGGTTGCACACTTCTGCTTCATAAAAATGCAGATTGTTAAATATATAAACGATAAATTGCTCAAGAGGACATGGATATAAAGCATATAAACTTCCTATCAACGCTGCTAACATCGGATGTTCTTGCTTTGACAACAGATGGAAATGCAGCCATTTTTCTCTATTATTTTTAGAGTTAGTTGATGCTAGGAGGGGGAATGTGGATGAGAGTCCAGCTAGGCATAATAATAACTCAGCCGTGGGAACCCAAGGTCATTGGGCCCAGAGTTGATAGAGTTTTGGTGGGCTGGAGAGCTGGGGAGAAGCCCGCCCTTCAAGCTAATTGGGGAATGTGATTTATGACTGTTTATTGGAGGAGGGAATTGTGCTTTGTTACTTTGTATCCAGGGGAGGGGAATTTAGTTTTTGGTTTCGACTATGCAGTGCCGATATTTTGTTTCTCGAATAAAAGATTCTTTATAGTAAACAATGCCTCGAAGTTGTTTTGAAGAGTTTCATCTGTTGGAACCATGACACTTCCACAGTTTAAGCCTAGTATTTTGGTCTTGTAATGGTCCCTTATTCAGATTTGTTTTCCCAAATTGCTTTCTCCCCACATTCTTGTACATACTAATTTCTAACTTGAGGACAATTGGGATTGGGATTGCTATCGCTAAGCAATGCGGTTGTAAAGCACAATGTCACATGACCATGTCTCAGTTGTTGTAACCTAAGACATACAGATCATTAAGTGAAAAGCAGTAGGAGTCCCTGAGGTGCCACAGGGGGTTGTGTTGGGCAGCACATACTGCTCATAACTTGATGTGTGTCAGGGTAGGAAGGTTGTGCGGGATGTGTGTAAACATAGGAAGACCTGGGAAGGAGGGGTGAGGGTGTGTACAAGCACAGGAAGGCCCAGAAAGGAGTTTTCAGGGTATGTGTAAGTGCAGGAAGTCCCAGTACAGACGGTGCATGGTGTGTGCGAGCATAGGAAGGCCCCGGGAGGAGAATGCATGGTATGTGCAAATGCAGGAAGGTCCTGGGAAGAGTGTGCAGGAAATGTGCTATTTGAAGAATGGCTCAAATGACCTCAAGGAGCAAGGCTTGGCACAGCCAGCAGCTGTCTTTCATAGGATAAGGCCGGGCTCCCTCATCAGTAGCAAGAGGAAGTTAGCGAAGGTCAGCTGGGTGTGGCAGAGCCTCATTAAGAAGTACAGAATGGTGGTGATTGTGGCTGGAGCTTTGTGCTGTGGGGCTGGGGCGGCTGGCAGCAGTCAGGGGTTTGGCAATGCTAGATCTGAAGTAAAGTTCTAGGGAAAAGGCATAGCGGCCAGCTGAAAGCCCTGGTCCTCTATTTCAGACCCATCACTGCCAAGGAATGCCATTGTGCAGGGCATCCAAAAGGTCAGGGATGGGGACAAGATAGATAGGTGGAGAGAGTTGAAGCACCCCTTCAGTTGTAAATGTACGTGGGCTGCCATGCACCAAAATTGTGCCTGGTGTGACTGGAGGGATGCTGCAGTGTCTTTAACTTTTGACAACCAGGTGTAAGTACCATTTATTCAACTCAACAGTAACTTTGAACAGTCACTCAATGAAAGATCATAAATGGAGGACTACCTGTATTTTCTCATTTCATATTATCAAATCACCTTGCCCTATCTCTTCCTGTAACCTTTAACTGGGGAAAATGGTGCGTTACTAGGTAACAACTTTTGAACAAATTGACTAACTTACAGAACATGTCCAAAATCTTAGACTTATGACTTCCACAGAATTGAAATTTGGCAAATTTTATAAAACATTTTATGATATGAGCTTATAACATAACACAAAACATTATAAAACATTCCTGTGTTGATTTCAACTGTACCATACAGTTCAATATGGACTACTTTCAAGGCAGATGCATCTCTGAATGTATCCCAACTTTTCCAGTGCAGTACATTAAAAGTTCTGCCATTGTTGAAGGCACTGAGGAATCTGGTAAGGAAATATCTCTTGGTGACCCAACAGATCATGGCTTGTTTAATCACCTTATAAAAACAAAACAAAGAAAATAATATGTGAGCTGGATACTCAAGTAAGAGACAAGTATCTATTGTATATGGACAGCGCAACTGGTATGTGGTATGTGTTGACTCATGATTGTTTTACTGAATTAATTTATATATGTAATCTGTGTTAGCTAATCACATTGTGTTTATATAACACACTGAGCCATACAAGCATTTTCTAGTGCGTGTGAATTCAGGTACAGTTTATAGAAACTGATAGAGTGAAAAAGTATTCCATGTTGCCTAATATTTTATATAGCTTAAAATTAGCAGCTTGGCATGTGTTATAATTTTGATTTAATATTCGTAACACATACATTTTACTAATTCATTGTAAGTAATTTATACCCCAGTAACTTTATTTCTTTGCTCTGAAGTTAGTTCATGTTATCACCAAGCTTTTGGTGGAAATTCAAACATGGTATAAAATAACCAAGAAATATATGACATGGATAGAGAAGTTTGTAGTTTTCATGAACGATGAGATTAGACAGCTGGAATCAATGTTTAAAATGGTGGCTGTGTGGCAGCACAAACAGAACATATAATATTTGAAGATTGTATTAATCTGTATGTATAAGTAGATTATGGAACCTAACACAAATGCTTGAGTTGTTCAACAAAACTGTACTCAGTTTTGCTTAAATACTACCAGTTTATTTTATTTTATTTGTATTCCACCTTTACTTTTAATAACTTAATTTTCAATAACTGGTGAATATACATCATACAATACTCCTTCTATTTTCCCAGTGAGGTGGGTGGGTTAGGCTAAGAATGACTAGCCAAAAGTAACCCAGCTGGTTTCATGCTTAGTGGGACTAGAATTCACAATCTTCTGGTTTCTAGCCTGGTGCCATTGTTTATTACATTATATTTCATAAATTACATGCATTGAATTAAGAGAAAAATTATACAAGGTAGCTATTTATTTGCTATTCTTGAAAAATTGAAATTCTGAAATCTGTTTCAAATCACTCAGATTGGAAATTATGAAATCTACCAATGATGTTCTGTTGGCTTTGATATTTTAATGATTTAATGTTTAATGCTTGCGTAGATAAGTTAAAACTGTTTTAAAATACACATCACCCCTTTAAGGATTTCAATAAATAATATGCTCTTTGAAGGATGCACTAATTTTGAAACCATTTCCCAGAATAATGGTCATAGGACTGTCTGATACCCCATGTAGTTTTGCTAATTTTTCTGCTGCCTCTTTCCTGCCATCTGGTGGAAAGATTTATATTTTTATTTTATGGTGGAATTTCTGACTTAAATACTGTAAAGAACTTTTGAGCTTCTTTTATTCATATAGTGTGCTGTTATAAACAATAGTTCTGTTTTTATCATAACTATAAAGTAGGTAGAATAAAAATCTCCTGCAAGTAAGTTTAACATTTGCTACACTTATTTTCTCAAAAGGAAGCACTGAATAAGAACAACAAAACTCATACAACAATTTCCAGTTAAATTAGAAGAGTAATTTTAAGGATTTTTTCTTCAGATAAATTGTCTTAACGTACAGTACCCTATAAGTCAAGCTGAAATTCTGGGTATAATAATAATGGCAAAAAGGATATGGATATGGTTTGTTTCTGTTTTTCAATTTTTTAAAAATCTAGGTCATAGCTGTTAGTAATACCTGAGCGTCTTCCACTCAAAAATTTACCAGGGACAACCCTGTACAATTCAGATAAGATCAGCCAGGTGCTACTGAGGTAAATGTAAACAGTTCTCATATTAGTTTAAAATTGAGTCCGTCTGGTGGTTTGTTTCAAGATGACTATGGAGGCTTTGCTTTGGGCCGGCAAAAATTCTGTTCTAATAATTCTGGCAGTTCCCTTTTATTAGCATATTACTTAAGGTATTATCAATGGAAAGTGCTGAGCAACAGTTTCTGACATTTTACTTTTTGCTTCTGAGTATTTAGATCAGAGGTAGGCAACCTCGGCTCTTTTATGACTCATGGACTTCAACTCCCAGAATTCCTGAGTCAGCTATGCTGAAGTCCATGAGTCATAAAAGAGCCGAGGTTGCCTACCCCTGATTTAGACACATGGGCATGGTGGCACAGTGGTTAGAAAGTCGTATTGCAGGCTAACTCTGCATTCCACTGTCAGGAGTTCAATCCTCACTGGCTCAAGGTTGACTCAGCCTTCCATCCTTCTGAGGTCGATAAAATGAGCACCCAGATTGTTGGGGGCAATAGGCTGACTCTGTAAACCGCTTTGAGAGGGCTGTAAAGCACTGTGAAGCGGTATATAAGTCTAAGTGCTATTGCTGTTTCTGCATACAGTGTTTTAAACCTGTTGATCAATTTTAAATCTAATTTAAAGATATTGATTCGTTTAAAATTTGAACAGAACGAATATTGTTTTTATATTAAGTGTTCAGTACATATTAAGGGATTGATTAAGATGTATTAAAGGAATTACAGATACAGTAGTCCTCGACTTACAACAATTCATTTAGATACCGTTTGAAGTTAGGCACTATGGACTGAAAAAAGTGCCTTATGACCATTTTTCATACTTACGACTGTTGCAGCATCCCCGTGGTCACGTGATCAAAATTCAGCCGTTTGGCAACTGGTTCATATTTATGGAGGTTGCAGTGTCCTGGTGTCATGTGATCATCTTTTGCGGCCTTCTGACAAGCAGTGTCAATAGGGAACCCAGATTCATTTAACAACTATGTTACTAATTTAACAACTGGCTGTGTTAAAGTCGAGGACTACTTGTATTATAAAATCCTTTGTGGATAAATTCTATCCTTTGTTTATTTCTCAAAGTATACTGCAAAAATGATATGTCAGTAACTTTCATTGGGAATTGACTACAGCCAACTGATGTAAATTTCTATATTTGTGTGGAACTAAGTATTAAGGAATACAATATAGTGTCTCTCAATGTTTCATCATCTCCTACTATACAATAGGAGATGATGAAACATTGACACATTCTTACTTTTAAAAGATTTCTGATTATCTTGAGGGGTTTGTAGCCAATAGGGGCAACTTGGAAATTATTGCTACAGTGAATCCTCTACCTAATTTTAAAATGTTCTGCATCTTATCAGGCTAGCAATATGGCACATGGTTGACCTTGACAAGCTAAGCAGAGACAAACGTTTTGGAGGCTTTCACGAAATTGCAGGTCATGAAGGCGAAATGGGAAAATAATAAATAATTGGGCAAAAATGCCATGTTCAGTTGATAATAATATCGTTTATGAAGGCAATAGAATTGAGTTCAAATATACTTTGTCAATTAAATCCTCTAATAATGGTGATTGCTCTCTTTAGTAGCTTGGAGAATTGGGATTTGTGGGAGGCTGGATGAAAAGAAGGATTCATAAAAAGTAAAAAAGATAATATATTAAAGCCATTAATGGCTGTATCTTCTGTTTAGCTCTGCCCAATTTTGATTCTAATATCAGCCAACCACAGGCCAATCTGTAGCTTCCAATAGATTATTATAGGGGGAATGTGACTCTGGAAAGAAAAGTCTCTGATTGGAAAAATACTGTAACAGTAATTTTTAAAGATTACTTTGAAAATTCCAAAGCTGGTAGGTAGAAATGGAATACAATAAAATGTCCTGGAAGAAGATACTGTTATACCACTTCCACATGGTTGCCCAACTCTTCAAGGAAATTGTATATACGCTTTTATTTAGAATCATTAGAAGACACAGTGAAGCACGTAACATATAAAAACTTCACTCCCAATGCTCCACAAAGACATAAAATGGTATGTAGTAGAACATTATTGATTTTTTTCCCTTTAGGTATGAATAACTGAAAATTTTACTAAGATAAAACATAAGGCATTTCCTCTCAAGTTTATATTACTGAGGGAGAGGGTAACTGAGTAGAGATGGAATTTGCAAATATAAGTGAAAAGATGGATCTGAGGCAAGCTTGGAGTCTAGCCCTGTAAAATTTTCATCAGGATTAATAGCCTACCTACAGATAAGTTATTATGTCAAGGGAATTTGTTTACAATTCATTTTAAGTTATTTGATAGAAATTCATTTGATTCCTTATTTAAATATTAGTAGAGTAACTGTATTGATCTGTATCTTCCCCATATTCCATTCATCACGTTATCCTACAGGACTATTTCTTAAAGGGTTGATTCCCTTTCTAAAAATTATGAAGGGCCTCAAAAGAGCCTTTGCTTTGTGCTACAGATGAGAACATGATTGACAGTGAAACTTTCTTTCCCAATTAATAGCAATGCTGAGTTTTTAAAAGTGGTCCAGCACATGAGCCTTAAAGGTATTTTTGTAATACTTGAGTAATGGCTACTGCTTGAACCTTAAGAGTGTGAAAAAATGTCTTTTTTTTTTTTTTGCCTGTGAAAAAAACTTCTCCAGGTGGTACCACTCATGTGAATACACTTACCAGATGTAATCTCCAGCAGAGTGGCTGGTACATTTAAATAGCCATTACCTTGGAACATTTTACAAAATACTCCTGCAACCTTTGCTTAACATATCATACGTGTTGGCATCTGTCTGGAGATAAGCAGAACAGAAAGCCGAATGGTTTCATAAGTGTTCCCATCAGCTAGAAACATGACATGACATAAAAGGTTTTGGCACTTTTCAATGAATGAGATAAAGAGAATATCTGAGACTGTAGTGGTACTATTAAAACAAAAGCTGTTTCGTGAATCATCCTATAAAGCTTTTTGGTACCAGAGGAGTAATACAATAAAAATATACCACATGGTGACAAGTAATGACCTTAGTATTTTGTCTGCATAACTAGAGGAGGAAGAAGTTAAATTGTAGTTTTCCAGTGTCTCATTGTCTAAAGATGTCTATATACCAATAGAAGATAGTATCTGTAGCTCAGGGTTGAACTGTGAGATCTTGGGTGCTCTCTGAGCTTAGTTGTTTTCTTGTAGCCTTTCATTACCTAAAACTAGGTAATATCAGTGCTAGAAAGGTGTGGCATTTGCTTTCTATTTTTGTACTTGTGCCAGTGTTGCTGGGGGTGTTTCTTGGTGGTTCCTTCATTAAGTAAACAGCCTAGTTGAGTAATGAAACATCTGCAAGAAAATAATAAGCTCAGAGAGAGCTAAGGACCCCACAGATGTATCTTAATCTTCAGTTGAAGAAAACTGTGTGTCCAAACAGAGATGAGTGTGAGAGAAATAGGCAAAAGCTAGGCCCTTTGATGTCCACAGCCATAATAGTATGGATTTGTATTAGTAGTTACTTTATTTATTATTATTTAGCCTTCTTTTGATTTTGTCAGTTATGTATGACTGGACCAACATGGATCTGAAGTTGATTCTTTTGATCTCTAGGTATTATTACATGGAATAGTCACAGTACTGCCATCAAAGTAGTAGAGAAATGCATTTTAGATTTGAATGAAGAAGGTACTTACACAACAAATATAATAAGGAATCAATTCTAGAATGGGTTGACTCCAGAGAAGTGAGGGTAAGTAGAGCAAAGTGAAGACGGCTCCACAAAAGCAGAGCTAATGACAATGGCAAAGACCAAGAAACTGGAGAGGAGATTTGTTCCTTGGAACCTCTCTGGATAAGGGGAGATGGGAGATTGGCCATGGTGCTCACACAGTTGCTTCTCTTGAGGAGACTGCAGGACTGTAGGTTTGAGTGCTGGAAAACAACTGAGTTAGCCATCTTGCTCACAACCACAAAGGAGACTTTTAAAGTTTTGCAAATCTCATTTTGGAATTTGCTCATTAATAACTTTTAAGCTGTTAGAGATCTTCAGACCATCACATCTGAAAATGCTGGCTGAATTGGCCTTTAAACCTAAATCAAAGAAAAATGTAATCATAAGCTTAAGAATTTAAACAATCTGAAACTTTGATTTTAGAAAGTTATAAATGGACTAAAGGTCCTGATAAAATTGGAATGTTGACATTTTTCCAATAAGATTTTGAAATTAATTATAAAGAACAGTCAGCTTTTCCAGGAAATAGATTCTGTTTTGTTTTTTACAAGACAAAACAAAGAAGCAATTTAATGATTTTAAAAACTGGATACTAGAGGGGACTAACATTTTTAGATACAGGATTTATAATCCTGCAAAAATGTTGCAAAATGAAAATACTGAAGAATGAAATCAGAAACCACTAGCCAGAATATCAACAATGTCAGTAATGATGTCTCCTTGTATAGATAGACTATGACCAAAAGATATTATTAAAGAAATGATAGATGTAGAACAAATTTTATCTGACAAGATAGAGATGGTATTAAAATGGATTTACACTTTACAGGCCAAGAGAATTAAGTTAGAAAAGGATATTTCGATGGCTCTATCAAAGGAAATTGGCGGAGACTTTAAAATTTAAAAGAGAAATAAAAATGACAAACTAAGAGAGTGACTCAGAGTCTTGAAGAACTTTGTGTGATGGGACAAAGAAGAAATAAACAATAATATTTGAATGCAGTAAAGGGTAATGTAATTAGACATAAAAGGAAGGAGTATAAAGTGATTTATTTAATCAAAGTTTAAACAAGATATGTTATCTCTGGCAATCCTTTATCTGGACTGAAAAAATGTTTTATGGTTTTGTTTATAGATATGGATATGGAATAAAGAAATAAATGCTTGTAACTTTAGAGGCGGTGAAGAGGCAGTAAATTTGTTTATATTTGTGATAAAAGTTGGAAGTCATTTCTATGTATTTCTTTTCTCTTTCCTTATCATCTTCCTATTCTTACTTTCTTGCTTTTGCTTTGGTGTTGCTTTTGCTTTTATTTTCTCCAGGAAGATTGGAAAATGACTGCTAAATATTTTTGCAGTCCTTTATACGATGCTGATATTACTTATCATGCAATTATATTTACAATTACTATATTTCTTGATAACCATAATGACTTTAGTTTTAGTATAATTAGTGTCCAGTTTGTATTTGCTACAGCATGCTATTAGTGGTTGCCTTAGTCCATTTGAATCAAACATAAAATGACCACATCATCAGCACATGAAAAATAGATGTGGGATAACACTCCCAGCTTTTGGTTAGAGTGCAGAACCTTGTGTTTGTTAGAAGAAATGGGTTAGCTTGGACACACAATATTTCTTCATTGTTTTCCCTTTTTTGTTTTATTCTCCTTTGTTCTTATTTTCATGTAAGCCACCCAATTTTCATTTTGAAGTCAGGGGGTCTCTAAATGAAACAAGTCATCAGTAGAGGATGGAAATTATCTTATGGAATTGATGTAGATTAAATAGCAACAGACCAAGTATGCTGCCTTATTTAATGCCTTTTTGAATGGGGACCGTTCAGACAAATCTCCAAGAATAACACACTTAACCTACATGTAGATATTTTAATATAACTTTGTGACTTGTCATCAAAACTTCCATTTACTATGGAACCTGCTGGATTTACCAATTGTATTGACTTCAGGTAAATTAATGTAACACAAAGAGCATCTGAAAGGCAAGTAAAATATTCCTCTACCAATTGGTGCAGGACTACACATTGATCAAATGTTGATTACTGGATTTAAATCTGACTTGCTCCATCGGAAGCACGTTCATTTGGTCAGCCAGATTGCAATGTCTGGAATCCAGATTAAAGTCCCAGACACCACAGTTAAACAGGATGAGAAATGCTTAGTTGTGCAGTAAGTAAATAGAAATTTATTTATTTATTTATGAGACTTATATACCGCTTTAAGTGCAAGCACTCTCTAAGCGGTGTACACCAGTAAGCAATGTATATATATATATATTTTACATTGCCCCCAACAATCTGGGTCCTCATTTTACCTACCCCGGAAGGATGGAAGGCTGAGTCAACCTTGAGCCGGTGAGATTTGAACCGCTGACCTGCTGAACACAGTCAGCTAAAGTGGCCTGCAGTACTGCACTCTAACTGCTGCGCCACCTCGGCTCATCTATTAAAGTAGTAAGACTTCCTTGGGCCTGGGTGCCCTCTTAGTACAGGTAACCATATTGGGAATGAAATGTAGTCATCAAGTTCTAAGGTCTTATATTCCCAAATCTATAGAAAAATAATACTAAATGTTAGTAATTTTATAAAAGTTGGAGTTCCCTCTTAAAACACCATCCTGTTATATTATAAGAGGCATGACATACTATCAGTATCTTTGCTCTGAGAGCTTAAGGGAGCTTGACTGTATATACCATTTTTATGCTTTTAATATACTCATGTTTTCCTGAAAATAAGATCAGGTCTTTTATTAATTTTTGCTCCAAAAGATACATTAGGACTTATTTTCCAGTTAAGTCTTATTTTCGGGGGAATACGGTACTAAATGCATCCATCTGGCTGACTATCTTAACTGGGGCTTATTTTGGGGGTAGGGCTTATATTATGAGCATCCTGACAAATCATGCTAGGGCTTATTTTCTGGTTAGGTCTTATTTTTGGGGAAACACGGTATTCATTCCTGCAGCTGTTGAATGCTAAGACCCAGATACTGTGTAAAGTTAATGCACTGTATCTACTCAGTTATAGTGCGAAGGTCTATTAGTTGAAGTCTTGATAGAAGGTCTGAACCCAAAAGGATAATATCTGGCAAACTGTGTCTAACATTAACTGTTTCGTTCCAATAAGAATGAAACTTAACATGTTGCTTTCCTGCTAACAATTTAGGGGGGGAAAATCCAAAGATGCTACATAAGAAGTCAGAAAGATATACACTACATGGTGACAGGAATATTACATTTGCATTAAATGATTAATATATGATTAGCCAAATTTGACAACCTATTTAATGCATGTTTCTTGACTACCTTAGGTAATACTATTGGTGAGAAAATAACAAGCAGCCATTGGGAAAACTGAATGCAATGGCATTAGCCATATGAGAGACAGAAAAAAATCATGTTTACAATTTTTGTGACTGTCACAAATAGTAGCAATTTTCACACAGTGGTCACAGAAACATAGCCAAACATCAACCACCAATGTTTTTAAATTATTTACATGTATCATTAGTCGCTTCTAGACAATGTATCCTGCAAATATTTTTATAGTTTGCAATAGTGGCAAATATCTGTAGCTTGGGTATAGGATGAGGGTGAAAGTTCGTTCTCTGAGCTTGTGGGTTGGTTTCCAAATGTTTCGTTACCAGGCTAGGTAACATCTGCAGCAGAGTTTAGGGAATGTCAGTATTCTGTTTATAAGGGCTTCAGGTGTGGGTGTGTCAAGTGAGGGTCTTGTGATGGGTCAGGTAGGAATCATCAATGAGAAGCTTGTGAGGGGCCTTGTGATAGGGAGGTTACATCAGGTCAAGGTCATTGGGAGGTGAGCTGCTGGTGGGAGGGGGGCTTGTGTGGGTTGGTTGAGGGTTGGTGCTGTCTCTAGCTGGCTGTGTGGTTGATTTGGATTCTGTTCATAGGCTGATTGTAGGTCGATGTATCGATGGAATTGCTTGTGGGGTGCCAGGCTTCGATGAACTCATGAGTGTGGTGGGTGGTAGCATGTCCAATGATTTTAGTGTTGTTCCAATCGAACTGATGTTGTTTGGTGTTTATGTGGGTTGGGTAGAGATTATTTTTATAGTTCATGAAATATTAAAAGATTACAAGGATTTTTTTTCAGTGCAAATCCAGTTTCTTCTTTTTACATTTATGAAATTCCCCTGTGCTTATAAAGCTTTTTATTGGCAGTCTTCAGTATTAACTGGCTCACATTTTTTTCATAGAACAGGAATGTAGCACAAAGTATTAAATAATGAGTGTAACATTCAGTACTGCACTGATGCTTTGGGATTGCCTTTTGCTATATTCCTTTTCTATCACATCAGATCCGCTCCAAGTCCACCAATTATGCCAACAGGTGACCCAACTATAGTTCTCTATTATGCTTTGATCATCTATAGTTGAAACTAAACATTCTTACCAACATTTTGGAAAATTGAAATTTCTTGTATATTACATCTACTTTTATAATTAAGCTCCCTTCTATATGACTAATCAAGTTATTTTAATGTTTAGGCAGATATGTTTTTACTTTCTGTGGAGAAAAAAATAGTACATTTGAATAAAAATTACAGGCATTTGTTTTTTGTACTGGATTAAAATCTGTATTGTTATTTAGAATAATTATTGAGATTTCACAAATTTTAGTATTTAGAACAGCAGTGATGATAAAAATGCATGCTAAAACTAGTTTACTATTAAGATGGCATATTTGCAACATGGATTTGCTATGAAATGGATGCATCAGATCATTATTAACTAAACCATTCTGGTACAGTACATAAAGAATAGAAGACAAAAGGATTTCTACTGTACTTCTTGAGTTTATTAAATCATCTTGAAAGTATTTTTCCAATAATGTTGTGTTTTTACCACATTTGTTAAAAAAAATGAGCATTGAAATACTTTTGTTTAATTTGAATGAATGCTAATCTTGTCACGATCAGCAGTTAAGTTAATTCAATTTTCTTTTCCTCCTGGGGAAGTTAATTTGACTTTCTTTCAAACTATGCTGTATTTATATTCATTCATCTAGGGCAGGGGTGTCAAACTGCCGGGTTGCCTCATACAGAAGCCGTGCCCACCCCAGCTCCAGCAATGCAAAAAAAGTTTTGATACGTCGCGACACGTCACATGACGTGGCGAGTTTGACACCCGTGATCTAGGGCTACATCTGCAGCCCAGACCCACGGTGGGTGTGTCTAACAGCTTAATTAGCCAGAATGCAAAGGTCTTTTGTCAGATAAGCATCTGTGGCTGGCGACACACCTGACAATTGTAATAGACAAGGTTAGTCAGATTGAAATTCAGCTTGTCTCTTTTGCAGTTATGTACAGTTTGTTAACATACAGACAAGGTAATTATTAAACAGCAGGGAAGATTATTTAGCCATTCAGAATAGATTAACCTGACTGCCTTCATTATGTGAACAAATACCCCTTAAAAAGAGCATTTTAAAGATACTAAATTAACAATTACTTCAAAGCATTTAATCAGCAAAATATTCGGTATGCTGCAATTTAACAACGTTTCACCTAGTACAAAAAAAAAAAAAACCACTCCTAAGAGGTAGATATCAAATATAGACTTTATATAAGATAAAAGCTAGCTTGGGTAAAAGATTAAAAATTGTTTAAATAGATGGAGATTGATGGATATGAATTAGGTATCATTCAGATTTTGGAAATAGGTTAAAATTGTTTGTATAAATTCAATCACTAATAATTTCTGAGACATGGGTGTCTTAGTTATGATTCATTTTCTTTCTGGAACTATAAAATTATCTGTATTTACTGCTATTATTTACATATGCCGTGTTTCTTTCAAAAATTGTCTTTATTTTTCAATTAGTATTTTAAGCTATGCTTATACTTAGCTAGTGAATGCCAAATATTTTTCTTCTGAGTCTTCACATGCACAATTGCTCTATTACTATATTGTCCTTAAATCCTAGCTATATCTTCACAAATTCCTTTTCACTGTGTCTGAACTGTAACCATCTTGTGTCCCTCTCTATCTCCCAATTCCTCTTGAATGGTTTAAGGTCTCTCAAACAGAAGTGCAAGCAGTGCAGGGATTTGTATTATAAAAATCTTTTTTTTTTTGCAAAGGAGCGCAAATATTAATAAATATTAAGTGTTACAATAGAGATAACAAACAAAACACAGACATACACTACCACCTTTCTTAACGAGAGTTCTTGTTTGCAAGCAGAACACAATCTGGACAAAACGTATGCTATAAGGGAAAGGATATAAGGAGATACACACACACACACACACACACACACACACACACAAACACACCCATATGTGATGTGCCTGTGGAAAAATCTGGACAGTATTATGTTATTTCTAGTGGAATGGTAAAGAAGGAAGAAACGCAATGAAAAATTTGAATGGAAATATCCTGCAGCCATGTTCCCTTCAGCTTTTTCTTTAATTACATCCATATATTTGGATTGTTTTTCTGCAAATATTTTAATATTTTATGTGTTTTTCTTCCATACTCCTTTAAAACACATACACACACACACACACACACACACACACACATTTCCATTCAAATTTTCATCAAAAACAATTTCATCAAAAACCAAGGCGATGAGGGGATGTATGTAGTATATATGTAGCGTCCATGTTTTGTGCCCAGCCAGCTAAGTAGTAAATAGAGAGCTCCTCAGAGTGGGAGGGAAAAATAGTCCCAAGGTAACATACCAACCAGGCTAGAGGAACAAGGAAGCAAATAACATTGAATAGTAGAATTTGAAAGGGAAAATAATGAATGCACATTATTGATCTTCTGTTGATAATTTTAATTATCACTGGACCCAGTCAAGCAGAAATGACCAAATCATAACTGTATGAGGAAGAAATTAAATAAAAATGAACAACAGCAAAATATTGTTTTTGGATTAGAATACTGTTTGATACAGGTTTTTAAAATAAATGAAGCATCCCATGAATGGCAAATATGGGCAAATTTTTGACCAGCCAAATGCTACTGACACAATTCCTATCATCCTAATGAGGGTTGCTGGAAGTTGTAATCCAGCAGTATTCAAATGGCCATAATTTTATCCACTTCTTTTTCTGTGGGAAAAATAAAACCTCCTTTTGGTTGAGCTATTGATTTCACGTGCTGGTGTAGATTTTTGGCAACAGTTTCAAAGTGGTTTATTTATTTACTTTATAAGTAAATTTACTTTATAAGTTTATTTATTACTTTATAAGTACAGGGAGTCCTCGACTTACAACAGTTCGTTTAATGACCATTCATTAATGGCACTGAAAAAAGTGACTTATGACCATTATTCACACTTATGACCATTGCAGCATCTCCATAGTCACATGATTTACATTCAGATGCTTGACAGTTGGTTCATATTTCTGATGATTGCAGTGCCCCAGGATCATGTGATTACCTTTTGCAACCTTTTAACAAGCAAAATCAATGGGGAGTCCAGATTCCCTTAACAACCATGTTACTAATTTAACAACTGCAGTGATTCATTTAACAAATGTGGCAAGACAAATGGTAAAAGGGGGGCGAAACTCACTTAACAGATTTCTCACTTAGCAACATAAATTTTGGGCTCAATTGTGGTAGTAGCTCAAGGCAGTGAGTGCAAATGCTCCTTCCTCCTCTCCACAAGAACTCTGTGAGGGGAGTTGGACTGAGAGAGAGGGACTGGCCCGAGGTTACTCACCAGCTTTCATGGCTAAGGCAGGACTGGAACTCACAGTCCTCTGGCTTCTAACCTGGTGCTTTAACCACTAGACCAAAGTAGACCAAATCATTGCCTTCTTTTCCAGAAAGCGTTTTGTTTCTTTCCCAATCGATCTACAAACTGGCATTTTCTGATTATTTCCCACCAAAACAACAACAATCTTAGCCTGTTCCAATCCTGCTTAGATTTTTGTGATCGGTCAAGGTTGGTAGGATAAAGGCAGTTTAAAGAGATGACATACTCATAAAAAAACAAAACAAAAAATAAACCATAAAAGGAGTGCACATTTCAATGAGTATATATTTACCTCTTATACAGAAACAAGAATGCAGACATCAGAGACTGGGTCGGATACAGGTTCGACGGTTACTTTGCAGACTTCTGTAGCTAGCCAAGCAGCTGTACCTACCCAGGTGGTACAGCAGTTACCAGTGCAACAACAGGTAGGTGCTTGTTGTCTTTGAAAAAAAAATGAACTTTTTGTGCAGTGCCAATTCAATCTCCTATATAAGTTTTTTGAAAAGGGTTCTGCTGTTTCAGTATTGCGGAGTTTAAATTACTTTGTTATATATTATTCAGGACAGCAGCTGTCCATCTTGTTCTTGATTCAAACTGCTTATCTCTACAGTCCAAAATGATTATCATATTTCTGCCAGCATGTATGAAGCTACTTGGGTATAAGAATACGTTCACGATTTAGTTCAGAGTAATCCAGGTTTTGTAGTCTAATACTGTCCATATAGGTTCTCATTACAGTTCCCAAATTATTTTGTCCACCTTTTTGACATTAGGGATTGCAATTAGTCATTTTCCTGGGGAAATTGGGGAAGATAATAGGTGCAATGGCTACTGCACTTGACAGAATAGTTCTATAAACCAGGAAGTTAGACATGGGATGTTGATAATTAGTATATGAATAAAGTTACGGTATTTCTAAATGAAGAAAATATTCTAATATAGTTTACGTTTTGGTTCTTTACTTCTGAAAGCTATCAGCATCTCTGAGTGCTTATAGGTACGTTTGGGTTAATGTCAGGGAAATGACATGGGAGAGAAGGTTAAATATATTCCTAAAATAAGCCCATCTTTGTTTTTCAGGGAAACTGGATGAGGCTATCCAGGAAAAGAAAGTCCTTTTGGAAATGTTAAGCATAGATTGCTTATGCATGAAAAAAATAGACTATAAATTGTTCTTTTTGATAAGAACAGCATTTTGAAATAAATACAAAAATGCACCAAAGAGATTGTTTTGTTCACAATGTAAACTGAAAGTCTATTTAAGCACATATAATTACATAAGCTAACCTCAGTCATATATGTAATTATAAGTTTATCCTAAGCTAACAGTGCTTTCATGATTTCTGTGGTGATTAACATAAGCATTTCAGATGAATTTCATCTATTACATATATTTGCAATTTGGCATGCCTTATTTAAAAGTGCTGCAATAAAAGCATAATTCAGATGCTGTCTTTATAAATCTGAATGAATCTGACACTGGTTTGTCTTCTTTTAGAAATACATTTTATTGAAAAAAAAAGTAAAGTGCTTAATTACTCAAGATGGCTTTTGTTTTTGTAGTGGATGTGTTTATCTACTTTTGTTTTTGTTGACAAATATAACATATCAGCATGTATAAATTAATGCTCCATTTGTTCTTTTGAAGCAACAGATTTTACACTAACACATTCTTTGTTTTAGTATTCTTTTCTTCTGCAAATGACAGTGAAAATAATGACTAATGAAACAGTATTTGAGAGGCTTTGTTTTTATTATATTAACATATATTTTGCATTTTTCTGTTTGAATGAAAAGGAGTGCTGTGGTTGGGCTGTTACTTCACTTTGATATCTCAGAAGGGAATGGGCATTAATGTGCGTAGGAAGAATGAATAACACCTGTTCCAATTCTAACGGGAATCGTAGTCACTCTGTTTTGCTTAGATGTAAACATGTACTTCTTGTTAGCTTACTTTTGAAGTAAGTGACTTCTCCCAATATTATACATACCTACTTCCAGTTTCCTGTTAATCAGTTCTCAATACTTCTTTTTTGCTTTTTTTATTTCCCATTATGATACCATTTGCTCATGTGACTAAAGTAGCCTCAGTAAGTGAGAGGAGAACATATTGTTTTTTTGCTAAACTAACTAAACATATTGTTTAGTTGACTCTGAAAATTGGCTGTTTTGTAGATTTGGTAATCATAGGAAGAAGAGAGTGCAAGCTTACAAAATTCTCCATTAACAAAATGGTTTTCTAAATGTTTATTTTGAAAGCAGGATGTGAATTCTGTGTCTATAATATTTTATCTGGCTTCTTGTAAATCAAATTCAGGTATTTGATTTTAGAATAAGAGCATAGTATAAAGGTGATCACTACTGTCTTTCACTATCTTCATCCCCAAAGCATATGTCAAATAGTGCATTTTTAGTCTTCCTTTTTTGTAAACATTGGGATACTCATGGTTAGGCTATCATTGAGGAATTGAATGGTGTGTGTGTCTGTGTCCACACATATATGTACTCACCATCTATACCAATGGTGGCAAACCTATGGCACGAGTACCAGAGGCGGTATTCGGAGCCCTCTCTGTGGGCATATGTGCCATCGTCCCAGCCCCACCTCCCCCATGGCCTCCTCCACAGCAGCAGTCCCCCCCAGAGGAGAGTCGCCCCCAGGCATGGCCCACCTGGAGCAGCGCAACCAAGGACATGGCAGCTGGGCACTGGGGACAAGACACTGCCCTTGCACCCCATCGCAAACAGATGCTGCGGGGCACGGGTTGCAGGCGTGGCTGCCATAGCACTGCTGGGCTGCCTGGGCAATCTGCGGCAGGGCGTGGAGGTGGTGGGTGGCCCTGCGGGTGGGTGGCAGGGCAAGGGTGGAACGGGGGTGGGGCAGTTTTTGGGCACTAGTCTTTAAAAGGTTCGCCATCACCGATCTGTTCAGTACTATGATTCAACAGATCTCTTAGATTGCAAACTCATAGATGCCAAGCCAGAGGACTGAGTATTGATTTACTTGTTTGGAGGGTCACTTTTTTTAAAAAAATGTTTCTCTAGTGTGTTTTGCACTTGTTTGTTGGCTTATTATTTTAAAAACAAAACATTTTGTACTAATTTCTTTTTGCTTAATTTTTGTTCCCATCATTCCTGTCCTATTTTAATTACATGTCAGTTTTTCACATTTTGGTTCTAGGTTTTTTTTTTCCCAGAGTAATTTTCTAAACAATAAATCTACGCTCTTTCTTTTTCATTTCAAAATGATTTTTTAAAAGAAAGAAGCCACTTTGTTCTTTTGGAATACCTTTTTGAAATCCTACTTTCCCTAAGGATTATGAGGGCATGATTCATTGATCATTTCATTTGGCAGTTTCTGTTTCTGTGCTGCTTTTTCTTTTGTAAGTGCTTGCCATTAGTCTTTTTTCTCCTATTAATCATATATACTTGGACTTCACTTTTTTTTCCTTTTGGATTTTATTCTTACATTTTTTTTACTCTTTTTACATTCTTCTCATTCTTGTACATGCATTGATTTTTTTTAGTTTCAAGTGAACCAAGGAATCTCTTAGTTTCAGAATTTGCTCTGCTGTCCCCTTTCAGTGGAAAGAATATATTCTCAGTCTAATTCTGACAACATTTTACTAGACTTTTAAATTTACTGTCTTCCACTCTTTGATATTGAAAATGCTGCACTGGCATCATGACTAGTTATTTCCCATGAATCTATTTCATCTTAAACTGTATAAGATAGTTTATGATTTGATTGAGTCTTTGTGGAGAAGCACTTTTTCCATTTTGCTTCTCTTGTTATTCAGCTTCCTTGAATTACTTCTTCTTCTAATATTATGAGAAAAGGAAAAGAACCTATCCACTTTCTTGATCTGGGCACGGTTTTATAAATTCTTACAAAATGCTTTCTTAGTTGCCTTTTTTTTTTAAGCTAAGGTAGTTACTTTAAAAGGATCCCCTAGGCAGATTACTGTAACTTGACGGTTTTCATGATTCTTTTTCCGATTTTCAGTATTGTTTTTCGAAAGACAGTGATCCGATTGGTGCAGCATTCCAGGCTGCAAAATTTTTATTCAGGTTTTTATTTCTTTGAGTAGAACATTCATTTGTACTTGGGATCAATTTTGCCTATCTGCTTACTGATATTCTCAAAGAACAAGTTATTTCAGTAGTAGTCAAAAATTACTCTTTTTTATGCTTGATATGTAGTGTTTCATATAGTGTATTTTTATCTAGAGAGGATGTTAAGCTAATTAGTTATACATTAGTGAATCTCCTCTGAATTTCTTTTTAGAACCTGACCAGCTTTAGAGGCTGACCTTAGGACATGTTGCATATTACATCAGAAATTTCACCCTTGAGTTATTTTAAGAACTCTTGGGTAGTTACCATCTGGACTGAGCAATTCGTTAGTTTTCAATTTGTCAATTAGGTTTAGAACCTCTCTTGACACTAGTGTTTGTCTCACATCCTGTGACTTCCTGGAGATGTTAACTCAGTGGTTTTACATATGCTGCAATGAAGGTATGCTCTCCTTTAGCTTCTTTACAATATGCACATTCTCCTTTAGTGCCCTTTTAATTCTTTGTCTTACAAAGGTCCAGCTACCTACCTTCCTAACTAATTCCTCCTTCTGATTTTTTTATCTCCCCCCTCCATCTTACTATCATTGTGCACTTGTGCTTGCATTTCCTTCATGTAAGTTTGTGATCTTTTTCATATTCCGTGTTGGAGCATGACTTCTATTTATTACTCTCCTTTTTTACTTCCCTGACCTTGCCTGTTAATCATGGAGGTGACTTTTGAATTTGGTAGTTTCTGTTATTATGATCTGAGTAACTTCCAAGCATTCTAGAGAGATTTAACCCTCTTGAGTTTCCTTTTTATCACTTTCCTCATTTTTAACAAGTTTTCTAATGTGTCCGTGCTACACTTCCTTGGCAGTTTTCCACTTATATACAAATTTGATTTTAAAGCAACGTGATTTGTGTCTGCAGTTGATTCACTCACACATATGCTAGGTCATGGTCACCACTTCATGTGAGCTACAAATAATTTTATCACTCATAAAAAACTGAAATCTGAAGCCTTGGTATATACTACTGACAAATAACAGCTAGATTTCCTATCAGTAAAGAGAGGGGTGGCATTTATATGTGGTGGAAAGGTATTACAGGTAGTCCTCAACTTGTGTACTACTTTTATTATATTTCTAATGTAAAGGAGTTGGAGTGAGAATAGGGCCAACTGAGAGGCTTTGCAGGAGCCCTGCCGATTAGGCAGGAAGATGAGGAGGTCCGGCAGCTGCCATGGGTCTGGCGGCAGGGCGTGGCTCGGAGGAGGGAGGGAGAAGGCTTGGTGGAGCTTGCCGTTCTGAGCCAGCTGATCAAAGAGAGAGTAAGAAGCTGGGGGATTTGTGTTTGCTTTTTTTGCTTTTTTAGAGGCAAGCCAGACAAAAGGGGGAGGGATAGAGAGAGTGAGAGTAGTTGCTGGAGCTGTTTGCTTGAAGCAGGCCAGGCAGGGAGAGCTAGAGAGTGAGGTAGTTGCTGGAGCTCTTTGCTGGAAGCAGGCCAGACAGAGAGAGAGAAGAGAGTGGAAGTAGCTTGCCGGAGCTGTTTGCTTGAAGAAGGCCAGGGAGAGAGAGGGGGGGGTGAGAGTGGCTGGTTGTGTTGTGATTCCTCGCCGACTAGTGGATCCGGCAGCTAAGTCTGAGAAATCAGATGAGGAGGAGGGGCTTGGAGTGACATTAGAGTCAGAGGAAGGCTCTGAGGAGCTCCAAGACTTGGATGAGGAGCCTGGCCCCTCTACTCGCGTTCAGGCTGAGACACAGCTGTGCTGGGAGCCTGAGTTGGATAGTGATGAAGAACAGTTGGGACAAATCCAGGATGCACAAAAGCACAGGCAAGAAAAGAGAGTAGGACAGAGGAATGCAATGGGACAATTCCAAAGGCAAAGGAGAAGGCATTAGGAAGCCTTGGATGAATTATAAAAGGGAAGGTGTGGGAGGTGCTGGTTGCCAAAGGCAACCGTTTGTGTTGAGGATCGAGTTTCTGTAGACTGTGTTTGTTTGCCTTGGACACTGACTCAGGTCTTAAGAATAAAAGGGGTTGTTTTTTTCTTGAGGTTCCTGCCTGTTTCTTGGAAGAGGGGTTTTTCCTTGTGAGCATAAGAAGGACTCATGTAGGCTGGGACAGAATAGATTGGAGCTGTTTGCTTGAAGCAGGCCAGGCAGAGAGAGAGAGAGAGAGAGAGAGAGAGAGAGAAGAGGGGGGAAAGGTAAAGTTTTATTGTTTCTTTCTCTTTCATTATGGGCAGGCGAGAGGGAGAGTGGGTAGTTTGGGGTTTTAATTCCTTTCCCTCATTGGAGTAAGTTAGGCAGAGGGAGAGTTGGGGAAGAGTTTGACATACAACTTTTAGTGGGAGATAAGGGTTTTTTTTTTTCTTTATAGGATCAGCTGCGGGAGATAAAAAGGGATTACATGGAGTAAGGTCAGAATGAGGTGAGGAGAGCAGACAAAGCAGGCCTCTGCCAGTGCCAGAGATTAATTGCCATCGTTCTAGGGAAGTTGTTGTCATCAAAGACGGATTAACATCGTCCTGGGCAAATTGTTGCCACCAGAGGCTGGCTACCATTGTTTTAGGCAAGTTGCTGTCACCAGAGACTGACCACCATTGTTCTAGGCAAGTTGCCATCACCAGAGGCTGATTAACATCATTCTGGGCAAGTTGTTGTCATTAGAGATTGACTACCATCTTCCCTGTAAGTTCTTATTGCCTGAGATCAACCACCATCATGCCATGTAAGTCACCGTTGAAAGAGCGACCATCACCGCCCCATGTGCGTGGCTGCCAATTGTGACTGAATACCACCGTGTTACGTGACATGTTAGACAGAGGCACTAACGTGAGAGATGTCCTTGGGCTAGTGGTCACTTGGAGGGGAGGTCGGGAGGGCCCAGACTTAAGCGGTCCTTACGGGGGTGGTGCTACACTAATATACATAGATAAGTTAGCAAGGCAAATGCAAAAAAGGAAAGAGTGCAAATATTTATCCCCCCCCCACCTTCCAGGATACTGTCAATAACCAAGACAAGCATACAAAATAAAGAAAATAATCACTATATGTTTTACCCTGCTGAAAACAAACTATTTATGTAATAGTGGGACTGGGTACAAATTTAAACCTGAGCAGGATGCAAACTCTGTACTTCAAGTCATATAAGAATAAAGGAAATAATATGTGATATTCCCACTTCTGTGTTTGGAATACATCAAACTATTGTTATTTGTTTAAAGTATTTATAGGCTAGTTACATGGTGCTTCACAGTAAGAAATTTATTTATTTAACATTTATTTATTTATTATTTATCACTCTAGGTGATTCTGGGTCAACTTATAAGAATAAAACTATACTACAAAAACTAATAACCCCCCACCCCCTGATGACAACAATCAGATGAGCCATTTAATAGCAATAGCACTTAGACTTATATACCGCTTCACAGTGCTTTACAGGCTTCTAAGCAGTTTACAGAGTCAGCCTATTGCCCCCAACCATCTGAGTCCTCATTTTGCCAACCTCAAAAGGATGGAAGGCTGAGTCAACCTTGAGCCGGCAAGAATCGAACCGTCAAATTTCAGGCAGCCAGCAGTCAGCAGAAGTAGCCTGCAGTACTGCATTCTAACCACTGTGCCATCAGGGCTCAATGATATCACTCTGGGGTCCCCAGGCCCATTGGCAGAATCACGTCTTTACAGTCTTGCAAAAGAATGTCACAGTGGGGGCCAATCTTATCTCTGCAGGGATGAGTTTCCACAGGGAGAGAACTGCTACCAAGAAGTTCCTTCTTCTAGGTGCCACTAGATTGACCTCCTTAGGAGAGAAGACCTATAACATTCCCTGTCTCCTTGCCTTGGTGGGTCAGGTACCTGGGAAAAGGCAGTCCTTCAAATAACCTGGTCCCAAGCCATGTAGGGATGGATATGAAGATGACAATCAGTACCTTGAATTGGACTCAAAAGCACAGTTTCAGCCAATGCAGCTCCCACAAGAGAGGTGACACATGTGTAAATGTGTCACAGAATTTATTGCACAGAAATAAAACAATAAAATTAAACAACAATAGCATTGTACCCTCAAAAAAGATCAGTCTGGTTTTTAAAGTCCCCCAAGTATATTTCTAAGATGGTAGAATGTTAGAGTTCAGGCTCCCCAAAACTGAAGCCAAAGTCTGACTAGTCATTCAGATAGCTTGGCTCAGATTTTTTTCTGGTACCAATAAGTATTTGACTATTTTAGCATTAGCAATAAATTAGTATTATACATAACATTGTGAAATCACAGCTGCCAGTTCCTCAGCTGGTGTTGGCTTTCCCAAGAACTTAGGACGTTGTAACGTATCATGTGGCATATGTGGATCCAAAGAGTGTGGCCTTTTGTAATTGACAGATAGAAATTTGGTCAGTGTGCAGTGCTGATAACCACTAGAACCACCACATCTAGTTTATGCAATAATCTTTAGACTTTGATTTTCAGACATTGATCTTTTCCAGTTCTCTGCTATCTTCCGGTATTATCACATCAATTCCACATTATCTTCTTTGCAACCTCAATTTAATCTGATGTGTTATGCATCAAATCTTTATCAGTTTGTATTTACAAATCCCACAGTAATTGAACCAGCTCATTTTTGACTACTTTTTCAATTCTTATGTTCCCACCAATTTTTTGTTACTGTTACATAATAATTTTTTATAGATGTTCTAGTGAATGATTTTGGTGACTGTATTATATTGGTGACTGTATTACATTTTGGTGGCTGTACAATTCTGGGAGTTGAAGTCCATGAGTCATAAAAGAGCCGAGGTTGCCTACCCCTGAGATAGAGTGATCTTCTTTCCCCCTCCTCCTCCTCCTCCTCCTCCTCCTCCTCCTCCTCCTCCTCCTCCTCCTCCTCCTCCTCCTCTCCAGATGTTTACATTGGATTTGACTTTTTAAAAAAACCTATCAAGTCTTTCCCAAGACCCTGGGTAAGCAGATGTTATTTGATGGTGTTAAAAATGTCATCACACCCAAAACAGCTATTACTCTTGGTACTATATTTGCTTTCTTTTGCCACCGTTGTTCTATTTCTATTTGCAGGTCTTTGTATTTTGTAATTTTCTCTATTTCTTCTTCTTCTATTTCGCAGTCTTTGCAGTTCTGCCAAGTCCACTATCTACTTTTTTGTCTTTCTTATCAATGTTTTTTTAAGTCTGGAATGTTATGTGG
This sequence comes from Crotalus tigris, assembly GCF_016545835.1. Classification (NCBI taxonomy): domain Eukaryota; kingdom Metazoa; phylum Chordata; class Lepidosauria; order Squamata; family Viperidae; genus Crotalus; species Crotalus tigris. The sequence goes on from NW_024097700.1 coordinate 722,273, forward strand.
CAGGTGTGTGTCTGTTTGAATTCTAAAGTTCCAGAACAATGTAGCTTCTTCATTTTCTCTTACTTTGATTATTTTATGGTCCCACCAGTTTTCATTTGCAGGCAAATAGTATTTCTTGCAGATCTTGCAATGCACCATTGTTGCTACTTTGTCACACTATTGTTTGTAGTTTGCCTAGGCGATATTCTTGCAACAACTAACTAGGTGGTGCACTGTTTCTTCAGCTTCTTTGCAGATCATTTGCTATCTGTTGCTCTTACTAATCTTATTCTTCTTATTACACATCTATATTCTTGGGGCTTTTAGCCAAATATTTTTTATTTCTAGGATTAAGTAATGCTAAAGTGGTAATTAAACACAGAGTGTGGGACATAGAGTTACAGACTGACAAAAAAGGAACATCTAAGAAATATGAGTATTAGTCATCAGCAATTTCCAAAACTCAGGCTTGGCAACTTATCTCCATTTGCTGATCATCCCAAATATTAATGAGCATTGTCCAGAATTCAATTTAATGCTCTACCATCAGCTGTTTTATAAGGCAAGTTTTGTAAAACAGTTTCCAAGATAAAATTGAAGTAAATGAACACATCCATGGGCACTTCACTGTCAATTATACCCTCACTCTCAGCCAGTTAAATTCAGCTTCTATTTATTTATTTTTTATACAAATGAATTTTACATTTAATCCCTTTTAGTGACAGAGTCTAAGGGGACTTTTTTAGTTGCCAAATGTTGTCTCTTAGCAACAAAGATTATAACACCATAGCACTGATTTGAACTAAGATATTTAAAATAAGAGCTAGGATGTCTACTTTTAAATTAACTATTATATTATCACTACTGGATATTTTATTTTTAACAACCAATATTTGGACTGTATTCTGGTCTGGGATTGTAAGAAAGTTTGATTTGCTTTGATTTGGCAACAATGAAAGACCTAATAAAATAGTAGTTTCGGAATAGATGCAGATTAAAACTAAGAATCTATGGAAAAGTAACATTTTTCTGCCTGACATTAAAAGAAAATCAGTGTAGTATTCAGATTGAGGAGGCATTCCAGAACATGAGATCCACTACGGAAAAGAACTTATTTCATATTATAGCCCACATGGAAAGACCTTCAGAATACCACAAACCACTATTACGTTGGTTTTATTATTTAATGGATGTAGTTTTTTTCTTTTAAATTCTCAGAAGTAGTAGTAGTTTTTGACTTTGCAAGAAGAGAAGAAAGAGCTAGCAAAAGATAAGAATAGTTGTAAAGATTGGTATTGGAGAGAACAGCCAAGGCCAAGGCAGTGTGCTTGCTTGTGTGGGCAGGGACCTGTGGATGCATTCCAAAGAGAAAAACAGGCAAAGCCACATGATTTTTTCTATGATTTGACATTTGGGTGCTCTTCCTCATTGCAGGGTGCTCATTTTAATTTGAACCGCAAATTAATTTGAAGAACAAAAAGAAAAGTGCCTTGGTTGTCTTTTATACTATCTCCTGCTTTATTTTCCCTCCAACTGCTGCTTTGCATGATAATGTCTCTTGAATTATGATGTTCTTTCTAATTACCAGAGGGGATTCCCATGAATTTTAAACCCCAAAGACTTGTGCTAAAATCTGCTTTGTCATTATTGAGTGCCTCCCATATCATGTGTTGTGCTACGTTTCAAGATGCTTTAGTTAGTGAGAGATAAAAGCTAAACAATATCTTATAATGAGTTTTAGTTTTTCAAATGTACAGCACTGAACCTTTTATCTTTCATAATTAGTTTCCTAAATAATTCAAAGCTATGATATTATTTTTGTCCAAATGGTACAAATAAAAAAAACCCTAGATATGTTCAACCAATAAGGGAAGATAAAATAGTGCATTTTGAGTTTGAAGATATTTGCAGGCAGCTTTTTAAAAATCAATTTCATGATTCATATAATGAAGTTTTTATATTGCAATTCCTGATCAATCCAGAGAACGATTGTTTAGCATTTTCTTTTACAATATGATTTGTTGAACACTGACTTAACAAATAGAATAATGTTAAATTCTGGCTCCAGGTAAAGTTGAAAAATACAATTATGATTAAATGTTTTTTTACTTTAATGGTACATAAATCATATAGAAATGATAAGGGAAATGTGATTATCAAGAGAGATGAAATATTACTAAAAGCTTTTTATAATACTAGTTAAACGTTTTAAAATACATCTGTGTCACTGCAGGGTAAGTAACATCATATGGCATCATTATTCTATCCAATTACATTTGCCATGGATGTTTCAATATGCTTGCTACTAAAATTAATACTATCTCAACAGCTGTGTGGATTCTAAATAAAAAAAACAGGTAGAGGTCTCAGTCATTCTTCAAGCTAGAAATACCTGGTCAAACAGCATAGTATGAGACAGCTCCAACAGCACTAACGACTTTGTTGTGCCAGGTTCTGTGGGACTGTCTTGGGCAATCTTGCCCAGGGAGATTATTGCTGGAAGGAGCATATGAGACTCAGGGAACAACAGCTTGTGCAATTGAACACTTTAAAATAAAACTCAGTTTATAATCACTGTAAGTTTATATGTGTTATTATTCTAACTTCTTGTAATAATGGAGACCTTCCAGCTGAAATTAAAACATGTGAATAATAATTTGGTAAATAATGGAATCCTGTTATACACTGAATGTGGATCTCTGGAGGCAGTCTGAAAAACGATGTGTACATTCAAAAGTAAATAATATATGCTGCCTGTAAGAAAAACAGCATCTTTGATACTGTGTTGTAAATTTTTCAGGGGCAAATTTGCTGTGCAGTTTGATGATATCTCATTAGTCTTTTAAAACTGTACAGATGAAATGTATAAATGTCCCCCCCCCCCAAAAAAATTTTTTTTCCAAAGCTTGTCTTACAGTGTATTTTATTTATAGGTTCAACAAGTACAAACTGTGCAACAAGTGCAACACGTATATCCAGCCCAGGTGCAGTATGTGGAGGGAAGTGACACGGTCTACACAAATGGAGCTATGTGAGTAAAACATCTGGATGTCTATGGAAGTAAAACATTTTCATCCCATTAACACAGAGAATTGAACAGATTTATTATTTTTTTTTGCAGCCTTCAACGTTCTCTAGAAACCATTTTCTCTAAAATCAAAGCTTTTTATTTTCAAAAGCAAGAATGAAATAAGTTTTTACCAAAATAAGAATATTAATTTTTAAAAATTACATAATATATAATTTTCTGCATATCATAAAAATATACAGGTAGTCCTCAACTTACAATCACAATCAAGTCCAAAATTTATGTTGTTATGTAAGAAATTTGTTAAGTAAATTTGCCCCATTTTATGACTTTTCTTGCCACATTTGTTAAGTGAATCACTGCAGTTCTTAAATTAGTAACACAGTTCTTAAGTGAATCTGGATTCCCCAGATTGTTGCAACATTTCCATATTTAAGTAGAATTGCTTCTGGAAAGGGCACTAACAGCCTCTGGTTCAATAGAATGTTTACATGCAAAAGATCCCAGTTGCAGTTTTTAGCACAATTTCTGGTGACTAAATCTTACATAGTTCTTTTAAAACTTCATTTCTAAATAAACTTGCCTAAATTATTACATCAAGAAAAGTTGTTGTTTTGAAAACTTGGAAAGATGCTGCCAATCACAGATGTCAGGGCTGGAGTGCAAGTAGTCCGATAATGCCCTTGATGTGAGGAAAAATGTTTTTTGGAAGATTTTGTTGATTGACAGTTTTATAATGTAATGCATTCAATTAAATTTAAGTTATAATTTGAATTATAAGCATATATGGTATGATGAGATAAGCATAGTAAATGCTTTGGACATTGGTATCAGTAGACAAACATTTTCATGTTATAAAATGGCAAGTACTGTGTGGAAAACTAGGATTTAAGTACACTATTGTTAAGATCTTATGCTACATGCAGCACTGCATAGCACTGTGTCAATCTTCTTTATTGCACTTATATTTTTCTGCGTACACATTTATGTCAGGTTCATGTTATTAACATCTCTGCAATATATCATATGAAATTGAGGCAGAGAAGAAGGGTGTAGAATAGTGGGTGATTATCTGTGCCTTCCACTGTAATTGTCCTTAAAAAGGAGGGAGAAATTTATACTGCACTCTTAGCTGTTGCTGAGCTACATCTTCCACCAGTCCCAATAAGGTATGCTGAGATTGCTTTTCAAAAATATCTGGAGAGGTTCCTTCTTTTTTTCTTCTGAGATATTAAATCCCATCTGAAGTATAAATATTGCTAATTCTGGATGATTTTCCTAGCTGTATTATATCCTTATTCCTCTGAAATTATACAGAATACAGAAAAGATGATCAGTGTTTCCCCCATCCTATGATTTCATTAATCAGCTTTCTTTCATGAATAGCAGTTTTTGACTGCATTCTGTTATTTCTTCTGTTGACAGCTTTCTCTGCTATATTCTTAACCTTGGTACAAAAGAAACACAGTTATTTTTAAATGCATAACTAGAAAGTATGAATAGCATGGTATTCAGAACAGTAGCATCTTCTGTCAAGTATGTGTAGCAACTAAGATGTTGGACTAAAGGGGATCCAAGTTCAGGAACATCCTTAGACATGGAAACTTATAGGGTGATTGTGGGACAATAATTCTGTCTCAGCTGAACATACTTCACAGGGCTTCTGTTGTGAGGATGAAGAGAAATCCCTTTGTATGGTGATCTTTATGACATCTTGACCATTGAGGTTTTTTAAAAAAATCAGGATGGTTGATGTAGCCTCATGAACAAAGCTCAGGCCCTTTCATATGTGTTTCAACATTGCTTATATATATAAGGGACAGGATTTTGTGCAGCCATTTCTGTAAATTTTGCCTCCTTTATAATAAGCCCCTTTCCAAATAAGAAACGTAATGCTCAGATTCCATTTCCAGAACAGTCAGTTGGAAAAATCTATAACATCTTTATACCAGTTACTGGTTCTAATACTTACAAAGAGTCACTTATTTTTTTTAAAAAAAAATGTCAGTGTGAATGAGAGAAAGAAACAAGAGTTTAATTTTCTGAAAACTCTTGATTCAAAAGGAAAATGTGCCTCAGTATATCATTAGCGTTTTTAAATTTATTGAAATGTATTAATATTATAAGCCTGCATTATTTGCAAGCAGTATATGTAGAAGAATGTTTATATGTAACTGAAATCTATGTATTTTAAATGATAGTTTGGCAGAGTGAAATTTAAAATAAATATAGAATGAACAGGTATTTAAATCAAGGATCTTTCCGTTCAAATCTATTAGCAATTAACCCACGTAGAATTAACGAGCATTTAGGTGGAGAATATTTGCAAAAAAAAAAAGAGGCTTTTCTTGCTAGAATGAAATTTATCTGTAAAAGAGTTTTTAAGCTAAATAGCAATTTCCAGACAAAGATCAGTATGCTACAGATAAATGAGTCCTTCTGAATGATCAGATGAAAGAAAATTCAGGGTCGCATTCAACTGAGGTACTTGCTGAGGCAAGATGAGATGGCAGGAATACTAATTTATAAAAGGCGACAGATCATTGTCGTGACATTTACATAGAACTTAAGAGAGTCAGCTGGGAATAAATCACTGTGTGGGTGTGTGCCATGTGCATACCACCCTTGAAACTTCAGAAAATATAGCAGATTTACCCTTGCAGTGCCATATTACTTAGCTAGGATAATTTCACCACCTGATTGTTCCAAAAGATTTCTAATCTTGCACAAACAAAATATTAGTAGCCTTTGGCTGTTCAGCTAAACATCAGTAAGAATCATTGACTGTAAACAAGCCCAAACTCCAAGAATTTAGTTTCTACCTGCTCAGTCCTCAATGTTGCGCACTGGTAAGGAAGATCTGAAAAGGACTTTGTACAGACTGCTACTAGCACTGAAGTGATGTCACTTACGATACATTGGATGATTGTATTGTGTTCAGTATTAACAAATAATTTGTTAATTTCAGCCTATTGGGAACAAAAGCTAGCTTTTTCAGGTGCCTGGTAATATTTAATCACTTTTTCAGTGTTTGAAGTGCAGGACTAGAACTGGGGAGATTGACGTTCAGTTCTACTCTCGGTGAAATTTCAGTGGAGGACATCAAGTTAGTCATTCTTTTTGAGTCTACCTTTTGATTTTGTTCTTGTAATGGATGAAAGGGAGAACTCTTTGTAAATTACCTTACGTCCTAGAGAAAAAGCAGGATATGAATCTGAACAAACAATAAATGAGATAAGATTTCAAAGTTTGACTGTACCTTAGTAAATGCTATAAGATAATGCATAATTTAGTTACAGCTTAAATGAAAATGTTGATGCCCTCCAGTAAAGAGAACACATAAGTAACCTTTTCTTTCATTTCTTTTACTTAAGACGAACAACGACGTATCCTTACACAGAAACTCAGATGTACAGCCAAAACACTGGGGGGAATTACTTTGATACCCAAGGAAGTTCTGCGCAGGTGACCACAGTAGTCTCTTCTCATAGTATGGTGGGCACTGGAGGCCTTCAGATGGGTGTCACAGGAGGACAGCTCATCAGCAGCACTGGGGGTACCTACCTGATTGGCAATTCAATGGAAAACTCTGGCCATTCTGTTACTCACACAACACGAGCATCCCCTGCTACAGTAAGTCATTCAGATCGTTATGTCTGTTTATAGCTAGAGTTCTGTCCATTTTGTTTTTAATTGTGTTTGTTCTCAGCTGCAGAAGTAGGTTTGCTTAAAGAAGTGCCATCCAATTGTACAACTCCAACAAAATAGAGTTGAATGAAATTTACACCAAATAATTTATCAACAATGCATAGAAGAAATAATATGAACTTTTACTATTATTCAGGTATATTAGAATATCCTATTGCCCAGAAGTTTGTTTCTTTGTTTTTAAATACAGGTAATCCCCCAGGTACGGGCATTTATTTAGCGAGTTTTCACAAAAACAAATTAATTCAGAAAGGGTACTTATATTAGAAATTCAGTTGAGACCAAAAAGAGGCCTCTATAGCCATGTGACTTGGTTTCAGTCGCTACTGCAGCGGTGGCCATTTTTATCTCTGTGACTTGCCTGGGCCATTTGGGTGTATGAGAAGCTGGTAGAGGTTTTCGGGAGGGGGTGTCCCTGGTCACATAGCCAAACAAGAGCTGAGCCAGCACCAGTTTTTGCTTTTGCTGCAATCTGCTACTTCTGTAAGTATTTTAAAATATTTTTTTTGTTACTCTATACTTTGAGAACTGCTCTGCTTTTTAAGTACTGTACTTTGCAAGCTATGTTTGCAAACTATTGAGCTTTTACTTTGGAGATTAGCAAATATTACTGTAGTTTGTAGGTTTTAAATTTAAATTGCCTCCTCAAGGTACATTCTATCTCTATTACTATTGCAAGCTGAGAGTTCTGCAAATTCCTCCCCCATCTCTGTCTATGTGCCTGGCTGGAGACTCTTATGCTAATTAGTGGCAAGTTTTTGTTTTGTTTTTTAAAGCAACCCCCTCCCCCCAGCTAGCTGAAAAATGCTTGAGCTGGCTAGTAGCAATTGTTTTGTTTTTTTTTTTAAAGTAACAGCAATGGCTCCAAGCCCTGCTTTGAGGCAATTTAGTTCCTGAGCCAGCTCGCCGGAAACAGCTGATCGGTGGCCGGCGAGAAACCCTCTCAGTTCAGTTAACATGGCAGCTATTGGAGGAAATAGTCAAATCTTCATTCATTTAACAACCCATTTGATTTAATTAATGAATTTGATTTTAAAAATTTGTAAAATTGAGTCTGATTCATTTAATAAGTTTTTGACTTACGAGCCTAATGGCCAGGTTTGTACCTCAGGGACTACCTGTGAAGTTTATTTTCCTTAAATTATACATTTCCCCACTATGTAAGTAGGTCTGAAAAAAAAATCTGGTGAGTAGAATTTTAATATAAGAATTCTGATGTCTTTTATGTCTGAATAGCAAGCTTTCCAAATGTATCAGAGAAATGACCAACTTTAGCTTTTTGTTGTTGTTGTTAATTTCATGTTCTTTATAATAGCATGAAGAATGAAAAAACAACTCCTGCATCATAATTAAAGCAAATAGGCAGTGGAGGAAGGAGAGGGTTAAACTACCACAAAGAATAGAATCTGTAATTGAAAGAGAAAATTATAGAATTACCAATGTATTTATACAATTTAATAACATTCAACATTACAAGAATTTTAGAATCCATGCTTGCAAAAGGAGTTTTGAATATGGGGAAGCTCAGAATACATTTTAGATGGTAAACTATTTATATAAGATTGTGATTTCCAAATATTTTAAATTGGGCTAATCTTAAAAAATAGAAATTGTTATTTAATAAATAATTACTTCAGTTTTTAAAATTGTTTTATTGCTACATAACAGTGGCTTCATATGCATTTCATGCTAAACTATAATATGACATAATAGCAAAGATGAGTTATAGTTAATCTTGAAGAGAATTATTGAAACTTCTGGTTTAGATTAAGTACATAATGATATGTTGCTTGCACTATATAAATTACTGTTAATTTAATGATAGTTTGTATAAAATTACAATTTCAAATCCTGAATTGTTAAAATAGTTTATTTAAACAAACAATTATTAATATTAGTTGCATTTCTTCATTTTAGTAGGTATGCAGAAGCAGCATTACAAATCTTGTGTTATTTAGTATATTTAAATGAATCCAATGTGTATAAATTTTCCTATTCTTCAACAATATGAGCTATAAAACCTTCAATTTTAAAAAGTACACTTGGTATTCTTTTTAATTTATCGATTTCTAGAATATACTTATCAACTGGAGATGCTTTACATGGCACCCTATCTAATTGTTACATGTACCATCTGTTTGGCAAATGAAAAAAGATAATTAAAAAATTGCGAAGCTTGAACAAGATAAAAATGTTTAAGCTGCTTGTGTGTTTTTAATATTATGACTAATAGATGTTAAAATAGCAAACGATTAAACAGTAGCTGGTAAATTCAAAATTCAGATTTATTTCTATATTGTAAATTAGTCATTATTTTGAACTGCATGTTAGCTCTGCTTTTATTTGTTATAATTTTTTCATCAACAATAACTTTTTTTCTTTCATGAAATATGATGAGTCATATTATAAAATGCAATAAAGGGAACTGTTTCAAGGCTTTAGTGCATTGCAACCTGATAACGGAAGCTTACTCATGATGGGTTTTATATGGCATGACAAACAAAAGAAATCAGCTAAGTTCTTTTTTTAATCCCCATTTCATCAATTACTTGATGACACCAATGTGGAGTGGGTGATAGTACTTTCCTAATGTCCCTTTAAAAAAGAAATCCAAAAATCAGATGTTTACAAGTCTATATAACAAAGCATAACAAGTGAAATGTGGAAATTAGATTTTGAAATGTTGAACTTCGTTGCTACCATGCTATTGAGAATCCAGTGGGAATTCTTTTTTTCCGAGGAAAACAAACAATGGATTATATTTTCTGAGATTTTTAGCATGGTTATTTGGAGGGGTAATTCAGAGATGCTATCCTGATTAAACAAAACTGGTTCAATGCAAGTAGACAATTGAAGATTGTAAGCAAAGTCCTCATTTTCAAAATTTTTATTAGCTTACAGAAAAAGCTTCACTTTTTTGAATACCTGGAGTAATTATCATGATCCCAAATTTGAAAAAGGAGACTAGACAATATCACAATTATTCAGGGTTTCATTTTAACCATTAGTTTCCTCGAGCGTGGATTAAATCCTTGATCACAAACAGAAGGGTTAAATTGAGAATTTGCTATATCAGAAAGAACTATATTAATATCTGTTGCAATTTCAGCATAAATGTTTACCAGGTGATGTTTTATTAAAAGCGTTTTTAATGTGTATATTGTGTTTTTGAAATACAGTCATATGAAAAAGTAAGTACAAGTAAGTTTTTCTTTCTAACACAATGTGGACATATCAATTACCTTATCTTCATTCAAGCATATAAAGGTAAAGGGGACGTAATTGAACAAAAACCTTATAAAAATTGACTTTGCAATTATTTATTTAAAAACATTAACAAATATGCCATTTTCTTCTGAGGAGCCATTTTATATTATCCCACGGCATTTCAATGGGATTTAAATTTGGGCTTTGAGTTGGCCATTCTAGAACCTTTCATTCCCCCCCCCCAGTCATTCCATAATAAATTTACTGGAATGTTTAGGGTCATTGGCATATTGCAAGGCCCATTATTGATTGAGCTTCAGTCTCTGGCAGATGGTCTCATGTTATCTTTAAGCACCCTCTGAATGAGGAATGCATAGTGGATTGTATAATGGTGAGCTGCCCAGGTCTGGGGCAGCAAAGTACCCCCAAACCACAACTTGTCCTCCACTCTGCTTTACAGTTGTTATCAGATTCTTCTGATGACTTTGGTTTTTGCCAAACATGTCTTTTGGTACAATTGCCTAATCTGTGCAGCACATATTATTCCAGAAATCCTGTTTTTTTGTTTAGATATCCATGAACAAACTTCAGCACTGATGATGTTACCTAGTTTGGGTAATGAAACATCTGCAAGTAAACAAGCAAGCTCAGAGACCATCAAGGATCCCTCATTTCAATCCTGAGCTACAAATATTCTCCTTTATTGAAACTTCAGTCTTGTCCGGATGTGCTCCCTGGCACACCCCTCCTGTGTAGAATTAATTTGTGTAGTTTTGCCCTAATTGTAGATTCATGCACTTTCACATCAGTAAGAGCTACCTTATAATCACTTGATGAAATTGTGGGGTCCATATCTGGAGATTTCTTTCAACAACTTATGTTTTGCTCTTAGGTTGAACTTGCTGGGATGGCATGGCTTAGGCAAATTGACAGTTTAAAAATCTTCTTTTGGATTTTTTTGGGGATAGTGGGATGATTGATGTCCATTTGGTGGGCAATCCTTTAAAAATCTTTTCCCAGCCTCTATAACCTTCTTTCTGAAGGCCTCAGAGAGCTCTTTCAATCTAGGCTATGGTGATAGCATACAATTCAGCAAATCTAACTAAACATCTGAGGTTTAAATAAGACACGTTCCTCCCAGATTCTATCTAACAATATTCCACACATTGGAACCTGATCTCATGTATCTGATTCTAACTTGAAGCATTTGAAGTAGTGATGAATGTAGGGGTGATCTTGCTTTTTCCACATACAACATTTGCATTTATATTTATTTAAATTAGACAATGGACTGAAACCATGTAAATGGTACATGATATTATATCCCCTTAATCTATCAGTATTGTTGAAATAAAGATCAAATATCTCTGTGCTGAAGTGTGTTGAAAAACTAAAAATATCAGTGGGGTGTACTTACTTTTTCATATACTGTAGCTGCATAATATGTAATATATAATGGAATAAGTCAAATGGCAGTTTAGCTTTATCTAATCTTGGATGTGAGTGTCTCAATATGGTTTATTTATTTATTTATTTATTTAAAGTACTGCAGGCCACTTTAGCTGACTGTGTTTAGCAGGTCAGCGGTTCAAATCTCACCGGCTCAAGGTTGACTCAGCCTTCCATCCTTCCGGGGTAGGTAAAATGAGGACCCAGATTGTTGGGGGCAATGTAAATATATATATTTATATACATTGCTTACTGGTGTACACCGCTTAGAGAGTGCTTGCATTTAAAGCGGTATATAAGTCTCATAAATAAATAAATAAATAAATAAATAAATAAATTTTGATGTAAAAACAAGTTTTTTTGCACAAAGAACTTGTTCTTCTTAAGCATGGTACTTCTATAAGAATTTATGCTTAAAAAAATCCTCGCTTACAAACTTAGCAATGATGTGATACAATAGAATAGGGAGAAAAATGGAAACAAACAAATTCTACTATAATTCTTCATTAGGTTCCAAAACAGTTAACGACTTGCTGGAATAATCACTGCGGGATACTATTATGAGTCAGATTATATATCCAACCACATAGGCAGTGGTCTCTATGACCTGATCCAACTGTAGATGCCAAGAATTCCATTTTGGATTTTAACGTGCAGGGCATGTGCACTGTCATACAACCGCAGTCTCTTTCCGTCTTAATTCTTGCTTTCTGGTACTGAAAGTGAAGGAGCCAGTCCACAGTCTCAACTGATATGATCGAGAACAACTCTATTGTTGTTCTTTAATTTATGCAGTCATTATACTTTTGGGGAGAAGAGAAGTCAAATATTTATTCATATTCTAAAACCCATCCTTCTGGCTCTAATTCCATCTAGTGTCTAGGTTTGGAAAGAAAGTTTAGAACAAATGTTTTCAAAGTTTATGAGTAGTAATTTCTTATTATTTTAATTCTCCTGTACCTTAATCTGATCTTATTTTAAGTATACTCTGATCTAAGTCCATCATAACATTTTCATTCATTCATTCTTGAAGATTAACGGTAATAAGACCAGGATTCTTCCTTTGTGATTGTGTCCAGGGTTAGAAATAAATCCTTATTATGTCACTATTTGGGGAAGGGGAAAGAGAGGAAGCCAAATGAAATGAGTGCTTCATTTTGACTTCCTTTTTCTTGTTGAGAATAGTAGAGGAAGGAAAATAATTTCAGTGGTAACTTGAAAATCTTACTTAGAAGATTTTTTAGGAGTGTTGTGATTTTGAAGTAAGCATGTCCTACTTCTCTAGTGAGGAACTTGAGCATGCATGTTATACAAAGAAAATCATTTCCTTGCTTCAAAGAGGAACTAGCTAGGACTATACAGTGTTATGTACTGTGCCATTTCCCCCCATTCCTTTATAGCTAGGGCTTTGTGGGTTTGCTTGGATCACACAGTTCCAGATGCAACTACAGAATGTGATACCAACTGTAGAAATCAGCTGAAATTGAGAAAGACTCATTTATTTAAAAGGCCTATGTGTTTCTGGAAGTTGTAGGTTGAAAATGCAGGAAGAGAGAAGAAATTCCAAGAATTCCTGCTTAAAGCTGGCAAATTATGAAGGGGAATAATGTAGATGAAGCCATTACTTGTCACCTTTTCTTATAATCCAGAATTTTTCATATTACAGGTAGTCCTTGATTTACAGAGGAATGCTGTGGATATAATTTACTTGGACTTCAGTAAGGTATTTGATAAAGTAGATCACAACCTACTACTTGATAAGATAAAAAAATGTGAGTTAGACAGCATCACCACCAGATGGATTCGTAGCTGGCTGACCGGCCGTACTCAGCGTGCGGTCCTCAAAGGAACCGCATCTACACGGAGGGAAGTGTGTAGTGGAGTGCCCCAGTGCTCTGTTCTGGGCCCAGTGCTCTTCAACATCTTCATCAACGATTTGGACGAGTGGATAGATGGGGAAATCATCAAATTTGCAGACAACACCAAGCTGGCAGGAATAGCCAACACTCCAAAAGACAGGCTTAGGATACAGGAAGATCTGGACAGACTTGAACACTGGGTGCTATCTAACACAATGAAATTCAGTAGTGAAAAAAGTAAGGTTCTACATTTAGGCAAGAAAAACCAAATGTACAGGTATAGTATAGGGGGTACCTTGCTCAATAGTAGTAACTGTGAGAGGGATCTTGGAGTCCTAGTGGACAATCACCTAAATATGAGCCAGCAGTGTGCTGCAGTTGCCAAAAAGGCCAACACAGTGCTGGGCTGCATTAACAGAGAGATAGAATCAAGATCACGTGAAGTATTAATACCACTTTACAATGCTTTGGTAAAGCCATACTTGGAATATTGCATCCAGTTTTGGTCACCATGATGTAAAAAAGATGTTGAGACCCTAGAAAGAGTGCAGAGAAGAGCAACAAAGATGATTAGGGGACTGGAGGCTAAAGCATATAAGGAGCGGCTGCTGGAACTGGGTATGTCTAGTTTAATGAAGAGAAGGCGAGGGGAGGCATGATAGCAGTGTTCCAATATCTCAGGGGTTGCCACAAAGAAGAGGGAGTCAAGCTATTTTCCAAGGCGCCTGAAGGCAGGAGAAGAAGCAATGGATGGAAACTAACCAAAGAGAGAAGCAACCTAGAACTAAGGAGAAATTTCCTGACAGTTAGAACAATTAGCCAGTGGAACAACCTGCCTCCAGAAGTGGTGAATGCTCCAACACTGGAAGTTTTTAAGAAGAGAATGGACAGCCATTTGTCTGAAATGGTATAGGGTTTCTTGCTTGAGCAGGGGATTGGACTAGATGACCTCCAAAGTCTTACTACTACTACTATACTACTACTACTATTACAATCACACTTGAACCTAAATTTGCCATTGCTAAGCAAGACTTTTTAAGTGAGTTTCATCCCATTTCACGACCTTTCTTGCCACAGTTGTTAAGTGAATCAAGGCAGTTAAGTTAGTAATACAGTTGTTAAGTGAATCTGGCTTCTTCATTGATTTTGCTGGTCAGAAAGTCCCTTGGACACCGCAATTGTCATAAATACATGCCAGTTACTAAGTATCCGAATTTTGATCCTGTGACCATGGGTATGCTGCAACAGTTGTGTGAAAATCAGTCATAAGTCACTTTTTTCAATGCTGTTATAACTTTGAATGGTCACTAAACCTATACTCTACCTCACAAGTGTGAGAAAGATGCTTAGATATAAACGCTGCAATTCCTTCCAATGATACGAGCTAACGTGTGGTCTTTTTAAAGCAGTCCTGAATTGAATTTTGCAATCTATTTTGGCCTATTTATTTCCAACGTGGTAATAGCTGGATGGAGAGGTTTTTTAAATGTCAAACATACCCCCTACTACATATACAGTTCCCAATTTCTGTTTTGCTGGCCACATTGGCAGGACATATGACAACGCAACGTCTCTTTCTCGTTTCCTCCTTCCCCTTTGTCCTCTACCACCGCACTTTTTTGTCAGTTCTTTTCTCCATTAAATCAAATTAATGTTCTTCACACCTACCCTTAGAATATAATATAGCACCCTTTGTGAATATTTGAGAAAAAATAATTTCCACTTTCTGAAATTGATAATCACAAAGACACTCTGAAAAAAATGGCTAAGAGATTGGGGTTCAGTGATAGGAGTTGAGGCATTAAAAAGTGGGTCATTCACTATTTATTTGCATAAACTTTTAATACATTGTTACCTAGAATTTTTCCAAAAAGCCTGAGGCAATAATCTAACTAGTGAATTGCAACTGCAGGAATATCTAATGCTAGTATAACAATCACATTTTATTTTGTTATATTCAAAGTGAAATTTGTGTATTAAAATAATTGCGGCTATGCTGTAATTTATTAAAACATTAATTTTGGAAATCACAAAAATAGTGTAGGCAAGTAGAAAGAAATCTTGTGGCTGTCTTGACACTGAACACTTAAATGTCAGGGATTCAGGGTTGATTGCATATATGTAAGTTTGCAGCCATGAATTTAAATAATTCTCAACTGTCTAACCTTGCTGAAAGCCTACCCACTCCTTCGGACATGTTTTATAGGATTAGAATATGTGGATTTATGTAAGATTTTTTTTAAAATAATGTTTTTGATATATTGCTTTGTAATAAAACCATAAAATATAAATCACTAAGGTTACATATGTATAAAATATAGCAAACACATCAGAAAGTGTAATATAAAATCATGTAACTTATTTCCTCAGTGAACTTTTATATATAATTTTATTAAGAATTTTGATTATGATAGTAAAGTCTAATAGAAACCATACTTAAAGAAAATAAAAATGAGTCAAAAAGTGCAAGAAAGAAACAAATAAGAATATGATAAAGAAAGAGAAAATGAATATAAAAGAAGTTATTTCCAATCTTCATCACAACAACTATAAATAAATTTAGTCTCAATTTACCCCCTCTAAGGTTGCAAACATTTATCTCTAAAATCCTTATCCTATCTGTTATGTATTAAGAAATGATAAAACACCATCTTTTCAGTCTTATGTCAGCAGAGTGCAGAAAGGATAACCAGAAGTATAAATATATCTTGTTTTAACCTTGATGAAATAAACCAACTTTATATAACTACATGTTAATAGTCTGAATCTTCAACTCTGTCAAATATTGTTGTAGGCTTTGATTTCTCTAATGTTTTTTTTTTGTCCCATCACACAGAGTTTTTGTAAATCCAATAAGAAAAAATTACCCAGATCACTCTCTTGGTTTTTCATTTGTATTTCCTCTTTAAATTTTAAAGCCTCAGCCAGTTTCTTTTGTAAACATCCTTTTTAAACTTATTCTCTTAGCCTGTCAGTTTTAAATCTACTTTTGATACCATCTCTCTTTTGTCAGGTAAAATTTGTTCTATAGCTGTCATTTCTTTAATAACATCTTTTGGACATAATCTGTCCATAGCAGCAGATATCATTACTGACATTGTTGATTTGGAGGCTACTATTTTCTGCTTCCATTCTTCTATAGTGTCCTTCAATATTTTCATTATGATAACATTTTGCAATATTTTACAGACTTGTAAAGCTTTCCTGTATCTAAAAATATTAGTTCCCTCTAATGTCCAGTTTTTGAAATCATGAAATTGCTTATCTTTATTTTGTCTTGTAAAAGCCAAAGCAGAATCTATTTCCCATGAAAACTGTATTTATAACTAGTGCCAAAATTTTATTGTACAAGTTTCAATATTCCAGTTTTTTTTCTGGAAGTAGTTAACCAGCAATTTCTGAAAGAGATTAGAAAGTGAGATCTGTGAACATAGTGTCATTTAAAAATCTTCGCTGCAGCTCCAAGCAAGATACTAATCCTGACATCTCCGGGCACCCAAGCTGCAGAAAACCACTGTTCTGCAGTCTCTTCATGGGGAGCAGTTGTCCAGAACACATGTAGGTGATCTTTGTCCTCTTTATCTGGAGAGGTTCCAAGGAACCGATCTACTCACCAGTTTCTTGGTCCTTGTCATAGTTATTGGCTTTGCTTTCAAAGAACTGTCTGCAATTACCTCTTCTGGAGGTTCACTTCCTTAGTGAACTTTGAAAACTAAATGCTCCCAACTTGCATAGCCAGAAATTTTATAGCTACAAAGTATATTGGTATAAATTGGGAAAGGGTAAAGTTTGAAAGCTATTGAAGTTGTCTGTGTGTTTGATTAAATTGTATTCATGAAATAGTTTCACATAGCAGATTTAATTTACCTTATCTTATTCAGCCAATGATACCCAACATTTTCATTCTTGATATTTTTGGTATGGGACTTATGGACATACATAGTGTACACACCCTTTGAAGTGTTTTAGGCAACAGGTCATACTGTATGCTTTATTTTGATAATGGTGGAAGGGGATATCTAGATCTTATAAAAATATAGAAAGTAAGGAAATTTGCCCAGTCTACCTGAAAGTATAATGAAAATTAATTGTTTCACAGATCAAATTTACAGTGAATTATAGCAAGTTCAGAACCTTTCTGCCTTTTGGATACCTAATTAGATAACTGTAATAGTATAAATAGGGCTGCCACTGAAAAGGTCTAGCTGTGATTCAAAAAGCAGCTGATTTTTACCGTTGAAACCCTGAAATGTCAGAGGCCACAATAACAAATACTCTGCTCCACTATGACCCTGCAAATAAGTTGGGGTGCTTATTGAACGCCCCATACTCCACTGCTATAAGTACAATGAATAGCTTCACACAAGACCATATTTTCTCCATCCTCCCGATTGGTTTTAAGAGGTTTTCTGTTTTGGGATTTTATCTTTTTTTTCAGTTTCCATTTGCTTTTGTTTTAATATGACCACAATATTTTGAGAAAACAGTTTAAAATGTTGAGATAATTTTAAATCCATTTACATTATTAATTACTTTGGAAACACTAAATTTTAGAACTGATTACTGTCAGCTGTCCTCTGCCAGCTGCTGATAAACTCCAAACACAGAAGGAAGAGGTGACCAGCAAACTTTAATGCAAAAGAAAAGTCAGCACTGGGAGTGAATTGCTCCCAGTGCTTTACATAGTTGTGCTCTACCCACCAACCCCACCCCACTTAGCAAGCCAGCATCCGGTCCATATGGATAATAGGCGTAGTGCACCACCCTTCCCCCCCCTCCAGACACACCCACAGAGCCTCTGCCGTCCCAGCCATTTGTTCTGATAACGAGGCAGCTGGAGGAAGGGAGACGCAGCCAAGGTAAGGCACAATCCCTCCCTCGGTCCTGCTTATCTAGTCCCTTGTCCAGCTGGTAGGAGGAGTGTTCCTGGCTTCTATCTCCTCTGAGGATGGCACCTCGGTGTCTAGCTGCATGCTCCCCATCTCCCGGCCCATGGCAAGCCCATTATTATTAAAATAAATAGTGTTTCTTCAAGAACACATTATTAAAGTTTTATCAATTTCAAATGTAAATGAGTAATTCAGTGGTAGAACATATGTTTCTCATGCGTTAATATCCAAATGTTAACCCTTGACATCTCCATTTAAAAAATAAATAAAATTCAGAGTTTACTATCCAGAAAGTAATGGTCTGATACCTTAAGCAATCTCATTGTTTAAAAAAACATTCAATAAAAGATATTATTTTCTTTATTTTATGGAATCCCATTCCCCAATTATTAGTTAATTTCAGTACTGCTTTTTCTTTTACTCTGAATCAAGACATTAGCTTCTTTTTTAGTCTTGTCTCTTGAAGACTTAAAAGAAAATAAGGGTTTATTTTAATTTTAAATTTTACTTTATAATATGTTTGTTATAACAGAACTTTATATTATGCTGTACAGAAACCCTTTTCATTAAATGGACTTCAGATGAAATCATTCTATGTAAAGACATCATTATAAGGCTAGGATCCTCATGTCCTCTATGCTTGTAGCCAATATGCATTTGTTTTGTTAATATGATGTATTTAAAAGCACAAAGTATGTTTTTTTCCAACTGAGCAGGGGGTGATTGTTAATGGGAACTTTTGTAGCAAAATATTATAGGTTAAGATTTGGATTCATTATTTCTCCTAAGAAGGCCAGAATATTTTTCCCCTTAAGTGCTAACAATGCAATGTTAATTAAAATTCCTTGTTTACTATTTTTAAAAATAATCACGTTGCAAGAGGTGCTTAGTGCATATTGTCTGTCGAACGAGTTGACTCGTCTAGCTTATTCTTGTGCATATTTAGTTAGCATGAATCCTGCTGAAATCAAGAGTCTTGGAGATCAATGTTTGTTAAGGTTGAAGTATTTCACATTCTCTGCGTATCTATTTCTAGGATATTTATCTATTTATGTGGGTTACATACTATGCTCTCAATTCTTGGATGCTTGTATTGTGGATTAGTAAAAAATCATATCTCTTTTTCCTGAATTGGAAGTTGGGGGTAAAGGGGTTCTTTTTTGAGACATAAAATTGGATACAAAATGTGCTAGTGTAAATATTTGGCATTATGCCTGTGATCAATTAAAAATATCTGCTTTGAACTAAGGTTTCTTTTTGAACTGGGGCAATCTATCAACATTTCTATAGTTATCTTTTATTACTATCTTGTCTTGAGCCCTTTTTTTAATGACATCTATTATCAGATTGAAATGGCGATTGAGACACTGCAAAAGTCTGATGGTCTGTCCACTCACAGAAGCTCTCTTCTCAACAGCCATGTAAGTTGCCTCTTCTTCATGTAAGCTAATCCTTTACTTATTCTGCATGCTTTGCTTGTCTTCTAAATGCTTGTTTTGTTTTGTCACCCTCCCCCAGCTTCTGAATTTTCCTTTCCACTTTTGAACTCTAATAGCAGCTTTTTTTTTCATGCAAGATGTTAGTGCACCAAAATTATTCGATTTCCCTGCTCTTAGAAGGCTGCTTTTAAGTTTCCTGAATCACTAAAAGCAATTCAGAAGTAACAGTCAGAACACACCTAGGTTAATACGGTCTTCACGTTATTGTCAAACGTGATGGGAATTGTACCATCATTTGAGGAGCAAAATCTCATAACTCTGATGAAATGCAGTCTATAAGCATTTCATACATAAGCAAAACCTGCTTCACTCAACTGTATTGTATTGTAGTAAGAGAAGGGAACAGATAAATAACTAACCAAATATTGGTTTAGTTTTGACCCCCATCCAATTTAATTCTCTGAATCCATGTGGGTTTTATATAAGTTGCTTTTTTATTTGTGTACAGAAAAATGGAGAAAACAATTTCAGTATGAACACATTTCTGCCTTTTCAATACTTGTGTGCAGTATTCTAGGGTTATTTGACAGGAGTTCTAGAGCAAGGTACAAATGTTACATAAAACATGTATGCCTATGTGAAGCAACCAAGATTTGCTTTGATGAACTGAAGAGTATCAAGCAGTGGTTCAGAGACTGAATATTTCCAGCAAATAATATTGGAGAAGGTTCCTCCTAACCTTCTCTACCAGTCCAGGTCAAAATGCTTACAGGCTACATAGCTTCAGAACTACATTCAGAATGCATTGAAATCACTCAGTCTGGCAGACTTTCAATGCATTTAGTAGGTGGCTTTAGAGTATGCTTCAGAGTGTCTTGTTGACCAAATATCTGCTAGAGGTGAGCCAGCAGTGTCACCCAGGTCCCAGCCAGAACACTTGGTCATTGTATTCTGGAGGAGATGAGCTGTTAGAATTGATGGGCAAATCTCTTGGCCTGTGCACTCAAGAAGACACGGTGGCCAGAAACTTGACCAGTTAATGCTGGTAGGAGGCAAGTCATCACACCACTTGCTTACGTGCTTTGCAATAGGCTAACTAGGTGATTGGCAGCAGGCATAGTAGCACCTCTAATCAGCTGAGTGGGACTTTTAACGCTAATTGCAGGATTTTCTTCCACAGCCTCAGAGACTCCTCAATGCCACAGAGAATATTCCTTTTAGACTTTTTTTTTAATAACTTGTAAACTTTGAGGAGAAAGGCTGTGAGAAGTGCTCAAAAAAAGCCCAAGTTTCTGTACTTTGGTATTAGGAATAAAAGGGTGTCTTCCTTTGGAAGTCATCTTCTGGGATGAGTGCATCATTCCAAGCCTCTACTGAAGCAAAGCATTCCTTTGAGGATTTGGCAACCTTTCTATAGAGCAGACATGTCAAACACAAGGCCTGCAGGCCAAATCCGGCCCGCCATGTGGTTGCGTCTGGCCCGTGGAGCTGCTCTGGAAACAGAGAAGGAAACCTTGGACTGGCCCAGGCCAACTGGGTGCTGATTACAACCTGGTGCCAGCCATCAAAGCCAGAATGCACTTAGTCTTAGATCCATGAGGCAGCCCTAGAACCAGCGACGGGCACTCCCGCCCCCCGGGGTGCGCGTGCAGGAGGCAGCAAGCAGGTGGAGTCCAGCCTCCCTGCTGGCTATCTTGCCCCAGAGGCTGACTTCACCCAGGACTATGGCAGTCGCCGCCTCCTCTACACATACGCAGGGGGCGGGGCAGAGGCAGCAGGGTGGCCCCTCGCTGGTTCCAGGGCTGCCCACTGGATCTAAGGCTGAGTGCATTCTTGCTTTGATGGATGCAACCAGATTGTAGATCACCCCCACCACCACCAGCATCTCCATGGCCCGCTTGCTGACCTAGCCTCGCAGCCACGAGGCTTCTTTTTCACCTGGACCGCCCCTACCTATCTGTGGGATAGCCACGGCCACCAACAGCATGATCACCGGCAGCACTGGCAATCTCTCCCCCTCCCGTCATTCCTTCCTGAGCATGGAGGAAGGAAAAAGATGGGAATGAGAAGCAGGGAAGAAAGGAGGGGAGGGAAAGAGGAACAAAGTTAGGAAATGGAAATGAGAAGCAGGGAAGGAAAAGGAAGGAAGGAAGGAAGGAAGGAAGGAAGGAAGGAAGGAAGGAAGGAAGGAAGGAAGGAGATTATAATGAGAGGGGGAGGGTCTGAGGGAAGTCCTGCCTTAGCATTTGGCCACAAGCAGCTATGCTGCCCTTTCACCATCCCCTTGTCCCCTCCTCTTGACCTCTCCTGGTGGTCTCCCATCCTATCGCTGAGGATGCGTTGGTTACAAAGCCAGGTCTCCTCATAGGGAGAGGGAGTGGGCCTCCCTCTGACCCACATTTTGCCTTCTCGCAAACACCATGAGCAACTTGGCCAAGGAGACCGAGCCAATCAGCAGCAGCCTTGAGGAGGAGGTAAGTGAAGCTGGACACCCCCTTGGGAAAGGCTGGACTGTGGGTGCTTGCCCTCCACTGCCCAGGGCTCCAGGCAGATTGCCATTGAAAATATGCATCGCTGGGGGTCCTCCACATGGCCTGAGAGGGACAGCAAGGCTCCTCTGGGGGACAAGGGTATGGTGCTCGCCTTGGTCTCGCCTTCCTTGGCTAGAGACAATGGATCCCCCCAGCCCCGCCCAAGACACCACAGGCATTCCCCGATACGAGCGATGTTGAGCTGGCCACACCCACCCTGGCCACACTCACTCCAGCTATGCCCACCCCGGCCCCACAAGGTCAACCACAACCCTGATGCAGTCCTCAATGAAATTGAGTTTGACACCCCTGCTATAGAGTATCATTTAAGGAGCAGTATAGTCGTCTCTTTTAATAGACAGAGAGTATATTTGACAAAATGACACCAAAAGCAATTTTGATTGAATCAAGATTGAGACAGTTTTGCCACAGGTCCAAATGTTAGTTTCCATCCACAGATTCCATTGGCCCTACTCTAATCTGGGCCAAATTTTAATTAATTAATTAATTAATTAATTAATTGTGTTAATATTTAATAAAGTAACATATTAAGCCAAAAATAACATAGCTTTACTTTAACTTTCCTTCACAGAAAAATACAGCAAGGGGTTTAGTTGGTGCCTTGGACCGCTTGAATAATTTCAAATAGATGTTCTCAATTACTTTGTGGTATTTTAGGCACACTTATTGTTTGCATATTAAACATTATACTGGAAAGTCGGTTGCCTTATTTTTTAGCTATAGCAAATTAATGTTACAATTTATATTATTTAGATATGGAATCTATAATACTTCTCTACCTGAAAAAAACCCCAATTTATACAATATTTATTTTTATTTATATAATCAGATAATTTGTAAATTCTTCAATTTACATTGAATATTAATGTACTGGTAGTCCCTGACTTATAACCACAATTGACCCCAAAATTTCTGTTGTTAAGCAGGACAGTTGTTAAATGAATTTTGTCCCATTACATGGCTTTTAGATTTAAATTGAATTTTTGTACTGTGCTTTTTTGTTCTGTACTTTTTCCTGAGAATTAAGATGAAAAACTAACACTCAGAACTGGTAGAAAGGGAAGTATTTGTATAAAATAGCAATTAGGATTTGTTTTGGAACAGAATTTCACAATAATGAATCATGCAATTAATTCACATTTTTGGAGTGTGTGCCAATAGCAAAACATTACAAAGCCCTATTAAGACCATATTGTGTTTGTTTTTATTTTTATTTAGTTCCTAAAATTATTATTAATAATTGCTCTTCTTTTTACTTTTTTTATTGGTGTCCATTCCTTATTTGTGGCACCTGAGTCAGAGTAGGATACATCTGAGCAAGGATGTATTCTGATTCTGATTAGCTACAATACTAATGGCAATCATAAACTCATTCTGTATCAACCTCTGCCAGTTATTTGTTTCTTCCTTGAGATTATTTGGATCCTATTCGCTCAGATATAACTTACCAAAGTTATGTCACAGCAGTTTTCTACCCACCATTTACTTTCAGTGGCCTCCCAGGTAAGAGTAATTTTCAGACAGACTCCTAGATATCAGTGCTCAAACCGACTTGAAGTTATTAGCCAAAAATAGATCTTTAAGTTGATTATCTAAGAACAAATCTTCCAAATTGTTGGATTCCAGGGCCAAAGATGGGCATTTCCACCACTTGCTATATCACGAATATACATACATATGTGGTACCCAAGCCATTGAAAATATTGCCTATGTTTTGTTTGACTGCCCCTCCCTTAGGCTTTGGTACTTATCATTCCCATTGGAAAGAACAGCCACTGGGATCTGAATCATAGATTGCTTTATTTTCTCCTAGGCTGTCGTGTATACAGTATATTATAAGCAGAACTGCTAAGTTTGTAATTGAGCTAAGAACCTGATACATTGAACAAATGGGGGTACTCTCTTTGTGTTACCACATATGTATTTTATCTATTTTATCCCGGAATCAGATCATGTACTTTTATTTTATTAATATGGTCATAAGACTAATCAGTTAATAAACTATTGCTATTACTATTTCCTCAGACCTATAGTGCACTGTATCCACTATAATTATGTGACAGAGCAACTGTTTGTTAAATTCTTGATGTGTTGTTATTTCAAATGTGGAATTACATTAATTGTTACTATCTTAAAAATACTGCACTGCTTGTTATAGACCTCGCTGTATGTTCTGATGCAGATGATCCTTTGTCAGTGAAATCTGTAAGCAACATTCTTAAGAGGATTCCTTGACTGGGCTGTGTCAGCCATAGCTATAGCAAGTGAATGGATTGAGAATTAATCATCTATCAGAGACAGAAGCTGTCTAGGCTGGGAAGTTAAGCAGGGATACTTCTAGTTAATCTGTAAGTGTGAGACTACCAAGGAATACTAGGGTTGTAGGCTTGATTGAGAAAAGTCAGAAAAGATCCTAGAAGAAGGCAGTGGCAAACTTATTTCCATATCATAGCCAAAAAACCTATACAGACAAGTTTGCCAGGAAGTGAGAGGAGACTTTATTTTTCATGATCCCTCTAGGATTAAAAAGAGACAGCATAATTTGTAGTTTGTCATTCATTATTAATCAGTATTTACCAGACAGACACACCCATCGAGCTATTGCATTACAGCGTAAGCAAGGTTATGCAAAACACAGAAAGTGAGTAATTTCATTTTGGCACAAATAGGAAGAGTGTGGCTACTTCAATCCATTCTGGTTACTTTTAATGTATTATGTGCATTAAGCTACTATATTCTTGGTTTCTGACTTGAGATATGCTGTTCAATTCATTAGTGTATTTAACAAAAGACAATGGTTTTGATTTCCCTTGCTCCATATCAGCATTCTGATAGCAATTAGAGATCAGATTCTCTGATCACCTGTACAGAGAATGAAAACATGAAATGATCAATAACAGTGAATGTGAGAGACAAAAGAGACTGATGCTTAGTTGCAGAGGGAAAGACATGGAAACAAGCTTGCTGAATTGTGAGGCAGAGGTAAATAAATGTTCTTATCAACCGTAAGCTCAGTCAGTAATTGTCAACTTTTGGTAATAACTATCCTTCCAAAATTACAATAAAGGTTTAGTTAGTATGCAGTATTGTCAACATTTTGAGCTTGACAGTGTAGCATTGCTCATATTCATAAAACTGTTAGTATTTTGAAAGATACCAGTGAGATTGTTTATAATAATTTTAAGTAACTGAACAAAATCATATGTTTGTATGTTTTAATACTATTATCAATTACTATAAAGCTAATGGAATGTATATTGGCACTTTCAGATTATTCACTATAAACTTCATTTTCACTGTTGAAAACTATTCCTGTTTTGTGTAGGAAACTCATACTGCTGGTTATTAGAGAGCAGTTGGGAAACCTAGAGGTTGTGTATCTCTGCTAAAGGTGATCTGCAATAAGCAGGTTGACTATACAACAGCATATAGCACCCATTACTCTGTTCCACTGACTTGCTTAAAGTGGTGCTTTTATAACAGCATGGAGAAAAACTGCACAGCATGCTAGGTCAAAAATGAAACTATTTTTCAATCCACCTTTCTAATTTTAACACGTGACTGTTTTGATTAGCTGTTTTCATCTACTTTATCTTTATTCACTGATTTCCACATAAAGTTTTTATTATAATTGCCAGGGATGCAGCAGAATTTTTACTAGGCCTGATGTACAGGTAGTCTTTGGCTTATGACTACAGTTGAAACCAAGCTCTTGGTCGTTGAGTGAAGTGGTCATTAAGTGAGATGTCACGTGACTTTGCTCAGCAAACATAATCCTGGCATTCCTGACTGAGGTCATTAAGCAATCTTGTAGGTCATTAAACGGGCTAAATCCAAGGTAAGGAGTGTAGGATGCCACATGAGAGGTAGGGGAGACCACTGGAAATTCTCCCTGCTGAATCCATACAGAATTTTTCAGAATGGACAGTCACACGGCACTCTGTTCTCCTTTCCTTACCACACTGCCTCTCTCCTCAGGAACTGGAAATCCTACCTGCTGAAATCCAATCCTCCCTCAGGATTTGAACTCAATTTCTGCACCCCACCAAAAGATTCAATTCCCTTCTATGTGCATGATATCACCATGTGCATGACATCACATGAACACAGGGTGCTTGGCAACCAGTCATAAATGTGAACAGATTGCCAAACACCCAGATCACAATCATGTGACCACAGAAATGGGACACAACATTTTATAACAGCTGGAAGTGTTTATGAGCTGTCGTATGTCAAAGCTCATACATGGGCTTTTCAAAGCCATTGTAATTCCTGACCATCATTAAAAAAACACTCACAATAGCAATAGCACTTAGACCAGGGGTTTTTAAGCGTGCCTGGCTGAGGAATTCTGGGAGTTGAAGTTCACAAGTAATAAAAGGGCCAAGTTTGAAGACCCCTGACTTAGACTTATATACCACTTCACAGTGCTTTACAGCCCGCTCTAAGCAATTTACAGAGTCTAAGATTGCCTGTACTTAATGGCTTGGATCATTTCACTGTATGTATAATTCTACTGGCAACTGGAACTTTTTAGAGCTTTCAATATTTGCATTAATTTTTTCTCTAATGGCCAGGGATGTAGGCATTAGTGACACTTTAACAAGTATCAAGATTGATAGGGAGAGATCTTTTCGTTTCTTTAGGGAGTTTTGACATTCAAAGTTGTCTGATGACTAGAGTGAATTAACAGCTCTACTTCATCACTAAAGGCAATGCAAATTCCATTGCTTTATATACAGTAATTCACTTTTCCAAGAGGCCTAGAACAGATGGATGCTGCTTATACATCAGATTGCTTGTTTTATAATAAATTCATGGCTATTTTCAGTTTCCTCAGCTTTAATGTACAATAAGTAGGAAATGTTTTTGAAGAATAAAAAAAATATTCTATAGCACCATCAATATTAAAATCCAAGGTTAGATAGATATTGTTTTTCTCTGCTACTACAGAGAATAGAGAAATGAATGTATTATTCCATGATGCTGCTGGTAAAGGAACTTTTAGAAATAACAACAACAACAATTAGTACTACCACTAAGCTTTCTATTGCACCTGTGCATGATTTACTGAGATGTCACCTTGTTCTGGCTATGTTGCTACAAAATGTGTTATTTTTCCTTGTCTCTTTTGATAGTGTGATTAAATGATTCAGTCACACCCCAAACAGAGATGCATCAGAACCACCTGTTGTCAGCTGAATCCTTATAGTAACTGCAGAGTGAAGTAGAAGAGGGGGTGCTATTTGAAGACATGCCATTTTTACTTTCAAAGTATTGGGACATTTAGATTTTGGCTTAATTAAGGAATCCTAACCCTTTCTAAATGTTTCCATTTCATTAAAGCTATGGTGCAGTTATTAAACAAGATATTTTGTGCTCTCACTTGATAAATGTGGCCTATTTTATAAATTATGGAACTGACTTTTTGCTTTCTCCATTGATAAATGAACTCTGCTCCATGTATATCACAAGTATGTAAAATATACTACTTAACAGGCAGTTATTAATATTAAATACAGGCCTGCCTTGTTTCACATGTGAAATAAATAAAATTGTTGAGAGAAATAGCTTACAGGGCCAAATGGAATTTTCAGTGAAATTAAATACTTTATCATTTGTAAGGGCAGATTCTGCTCTTTAACAAAGCAAAATACAGTTATTATTCCAGTAAAGTTGTGCAATAACCTTAAACTTGCTAGTTCCATAATACACAGACTACATTCACTTCATAAATATTATTTCATTTTTGCTTGTATAAACTACCTTCAGTATTGCTCAAAGGGCCAATACTTTTTCTCTAAGTATATATTATTTCACTTTAAATGAAATTGTTGCTGTATTTAGTGTTGTCTAGGGTCATAAGTGGGTTCTGCTTTTTTCCCATTATCTGTAAAGTTATAATGAAGTAATACACTAAGTTTTATTGAATTATCCTGGAATTGGAAGAGGGGCTAGTTCAGATAATAATTATTATTTAATCTCTAATGAAGCCTCTTAACAAGCCTTTGAACTTGTTTTATTTTTTTATTTTTTGTCCCTAAATTGAAATAGCTTCAATGGCTTTTAGACAACTATGAAACAGCAGAAGGAGTGAGCCTTCCCAGAAGCACTCTCTACAACCATTACCTGAGACACTGTCAGGAGCATAAATTGGATCCTGTCAATGCTGCTTCTTTTGGAAAACTCATACGGTCAATTTTCATGGGCCTACGGACCAGAAGATTGGGAACCAGGTTGGTGTGAGAAAATCAAGGTTTGGGTATAAGTGTTACTTCATCTAAGAGCAACTGTAATGCATCAAGGCCAACATTAGCATGTAAAAAGAATCTCAATAGATCAAGTCAAAGTCTGATCAACAAGTTGTATAGCCTTTTCCCGCTATAATTTGAGGAAGTAGTATTTATGGCATTGAGTCTGCTAGTGTAGTAAAGCCATCAGGGATAGTTGTCATTGATAATTGTATACCACATGCATTTGTTTTTGGGCAGACTTTTAAAAAATTTGGTGTAAAAAAAAAATATTGTGTAAAAAATTATTTCTTTTTAATTGTGCTGAATGTTCTCGCATATTGTTTCAGTATGTAATTCAGACAAGTAATATGAGGAAAAGAGAAAAATATTGTCCACATTTTCCACTTAAGCATACTTTTATTTTCCTTTTTATGACCTTTCTAAGCTATAGATACTATGGTCTTCCAGAGTGTAATACTTTAGACATCTAATTATTTGGGGGCTCTTTATGTACCTTTACCAGCTTTCCAACTACTTTATTTTAGAGACTTAGTGACTCAAAGCTTTGCACAATATCTCCAAAGTATTTGCACTACACAGATTCACTTGTTGAAAATGTTATTTTCAGTTTCTTTTGTAATGATTTGTGACTTAGAATTTATTGCTGCCTGGTGGAGTTTTTTAAAGGTTGACTTAACTGTTCCCCATAACTCAAAGTGGGGGGGGGGGATTATTACTGCCAGTTCAAAGCACATTAGCATGTATTTGAGATTTGGGTTTTATGCTCCAGTGTAGATCATGTTGCATTTAATTACATGAAACTACATCTACTATTTTGAGTTTATTCACCTACTTCAGTCTTCATGAACAATTTGATATAAACAAATTGTCACCTCATTACTTGCCCCTAATTCTAGTGGTCCCAAAGAGAAATCCTTGAAAGCCACTTCGTACATGTCTTCCTTATAAAACTTGTCTATCCACTCCTATTGATTGATTACTGTATCTGTTACTGGTCCATGAGAAGACTTACCACTTACCTCATGAATGCCAGATTTGCCCAGGAGCTTGGTAGGCAAGGTGTACATTATTATGTCATTCCATCTCCATGTTTAATAAAGTCTGAAAGTTTAGTGAGAACATCTACATTTGTAGAAGCTGTATTGGCTCTTTTTTAGCAAGGCCTATTTTGTTTCTATATCTGACTTTTCTTTTAATCATAATGTTCTACCAGTACATATAAAATAATTGTCTAATTACAGGTAGTCCTCAACTTGCAATCACAATAGAGCCCAAAATTTCTGCTGCTAAGTGAAAGGGAGTTTTGCCCCATTTTACAGCCTCTCTTGCCACAGTTGTTAGGTGAATCACTGGATTTGTTACATTAGTAACATGGTTGTTAAGTGAATCTGGCTTCCCCATGGACTTTGCTTGTCAGAAGGTCACAAAAGGCAATCACATAACTCTGGGACACTGCAATTGTCGTAAGTACATGCCAGTTGCCAAGTTCACGGAGATGCTGCAATAGTCATAAGTATGAAAAAATGATTCTAAGTCATGTTTTTCAGTGCCGTTGTAACTTTGGTCCCTAAACAAATGGTTGTAAATTGAGGACTCCCTGTAAAACACGTATTTTCTGTTGACCCTCCTAGGCTGTGCAATTTCATGTATCCACAGAAATAAGTTTTTGATGGCAATTCTATATAACAAATACAAGGTCTTAAAGTTTGTATAGTGGCATACAATCTTTGCCCCCCTCCAAACGTTTCTGCACTTGTTTGGGTGCTGCCTTAACATGATGATTCTAGTTGCTACAGAGCTTCAGGCCTGGTTTTAAGCCAAGAGAGGAATCACACCTTAATACGCTGCTTACCATTATTTAATTTTCTACTTTTGGAGGCTGAGTGCTAATTTTAAGGAGTCGTTGCTTTTTGTTACATGTGTCTTTCACTGTATACTATCCAGATTTAGGAATTAGTTTATTTTTCATTTGTCATTCAGAAGGTCAATTCAGATGCAACTAGAACAGCAAATACAAAGAATTCATTTACATCCCAATTCAATCTCCTTCAACGGTTTTTTTTTTAAAAAAATGTTTGTCTTATAGTTCTTTTCCATATACTTCATAAAGTATTTTTCTCACTTCTTTGGAGTCCTTTTTATTTTTATTTGGGCAAAATCCACGTTTAAAAGAATTAATTTCTCTCTAAGACAGCAACCCCCATCACACAAATGTTATGCACATGTGCGGTGCGCCGCCCCCCCATGCGTGGCGTGCATGTGCACCACCGCCCCCATGCGTGGCGCGCATGCGCGGCGGCGCCCCCGGAGGGGAGAAAATGGCGGATCACCGCCTTTGGCGACCCCCGAAAAATGGTCGATCGACCCCAAATGGGGTCGCGACCCATAGGTTGAGAACCGCTGCTCTAAGAAGTTCTCTGGCTATGCTGGTGTCATAATAATATCTTGGATTTGATAATATTTTGATTTAACTATTCTTTTCAACTCTGCTTCTATTATTGTGGTTTTAAATAAACTTCAAGTGTGATAGAAAGGCTCTATCTGCAGGTGCAGTAAACAGCAATTGAATCATGCAAATGTACTTACGGTAGGAATAGAAACATTGCAGACGTACAAAAACACATTTTCAAGATATACCTAAAAAAGCTAGCAGTGATGGATTATCAGAACTGAAGAAGTTTCTTGGATAAGAAGCAAAATATTTTCAAAGAAAAAAAAACAAAGTCCAGGTGCCTTTTGGAAAAAAGCACCTTTGGGACAACCCTAATATGGATGATTAAGAATAACCTTAGAAAGTGACTGACTGGAAAAGAGGATATGGAGATGGGGCAGATAGAATAGAGAAAACATTGGCCCATTGTGTATCAGAGGGCATTGTATCAATTTATGGAGGGTAAATGTATTTATTTGATTCAATTTATTTTAGTGCCATCTGACTCTAAATTGACTCTGGGCAGCTTGCAGTACAGGAAAATCTGGGTAAAATATAATAAAGAAAAATAAAACAGAATAAATAAACAAGATAGCCAATCCAGACAGCCATTATGCAGCATATTATATGCATCCAACAAGGGGTTCCATAAGTTATTAATAACTACAGTACAAGTCATAATGGCTATATTCTGAGTGTCAGTTGTAACAGGACAATAAGCAATTTAAGAAGTGTTGCCTTTGTATAGGACAATAAATGAGAAAAATATTATCTTCATATTGACTTCCTATATATCATTCTGGTTATGGTTTCTCTGTAGATAGTTCTTTGGCTGCTATGGAAACAGGATGCTAAACTTATCTAGTATTGCATTTCTCATATTCTCTAAATGTCCCTGTGAGAAGTAAACATGCTTGATGGTCTTCAGAAACCCTGGAGTACAGTTAGCATATATGAGTGGATTTATGGAATACAGGATTTCAGCATGGCTAGCTAGTTAGAACCCATACAGGAGCTTTGTTTGGACAGCTATAAAAGGCAAGTGTGTTGGTAACCAAAATAAACCTCAGGTGTGTGTGTGTGCATGCACGCACATGCACATATGTGCATTCATATGGTATCTTCTTGTTACCTTTTGTTTTGCTTAGAAGGGAGAGTTGGAATACCAGCCACTCCTCTATGAACTGCCTAATGCTAATATAACTCAGGATCTGTGCTATTTCAGCAACATCCCAGTGGTTGTCTATTGATTGTTGGTTGCTTTTTCTCAAAGGGGGAATTCCAAATATCATTATTATGGGATTCGTGTCAAGCCAGACTCTCCTCTTAATCGACTACAAGAGGACATGCAATATATGGCTATGAGACAACAACCCATGCAGCAGAAACAAAGGTAAAATATTCTTAAAATAAGTACTTTGCAGGTAGTAGATTTTAATGCTGGTGGGGAGAGGACATTGCATATCTGAATTATATGACAAATAAACTTGAGCAACAGAACCATAAATTGTGGACTTTGATAAATGGAATGTGTGGAAAACGAAAATATTGGCTATTGTTTTTCTGTTCAAGATTTAGGCCCAGGTAAACTAAATCAGGCCTCATGGAAAAAGTATTGAACCAAAGTCTGTGCTATGCAGTCCAGGGGAACTATTTGTAATCTAAACTGCAGTTGTACTTTACTTAATATGATTTTGCTAAGCTTGTTTGTTTCAAATATATTTAGAACATAAGGACTGGAACTGTGAGAAATGGGGAACTGAAAGTAGTTGATGAGTGCAGGTTCAGATGTACATATGAGGAAAGTTATGGTCAACAGAAAGTCTACAGAAAGTGCAAGGTTGCTGACCATCTGTCTATGGCAGTGGTTCTCAACCTTTTTAATGCCGCGACCCCCAACCGGTCGTAAGTCGAGGACTACTGAACTGGTGCAGCACCGTTTGCAGAGTGGGACTTTTGGCGGGCTCAGCAGGGCAGAGGCAGCCTGGACAATTCCTATTGGCTTTTGAAAGCCAATAGAATTAGACTCTATTCAAGAGAGTCTATTCTATTGGCTTTCAAAAGCCAATAGAATAAAAGGGAGTAGCACAGCTAAGGAAAAGGGGGAAAAAATGGTGGACTGCGTTGTTTGGTGACCCCCGTCAAATGGTCGTTCGACCCCAAATGGGGTCCCGACCCACAGGTTGAGAACCACTGGTCTACGGTCTTAGGATGAGAAAAGGTATAAAAGGTTGGGAGTGGACCTGACTGATTTGCCATTGGCCAATAGCCGTCCTTGTTGGATCTGCTATGTCATTGGACCTCATTGCAATAATGGGTTGTTAACGTAAGTGATGTCATGATGTTTGTTTACGTTCCAAATTATTACTGAAATAAACCTTTGAATCTTAAAGTAAGAATTATTGTTTTGTGTTGCTGTCTCTTGTTTCTTTCATTGGGTTTTTCTGCAACAATGTTTTTCATTGCTAGTCCTTGCTTAACAACCTTTATTGGGCCTAGAATTTCCATCATTAAATGAAGCAGTTGTTAGGCGAAATATCATGTGACCGCGCTGCTTAGCAACTGCTGGTGTAACGATCCCAGTTGCGGTTGTTAGGCAAAGACCTCATACTTCTCCTGCACTGCCACACTTGCCTCCCCTTCAGTTCCCCCACCCACCTATCTTCCCTCCTATCTCTGCCCTATGGGCCATCTTGCGCTGTCTATGTCTGCTGCTCCCAGCTAATTCTTGCCATCTTTTTCCTGTTGCTGCTGGCAAGACATCCTGAGGCAGCTGCTGGCCCCTTTGCACTTAACTTAATGAATGGTTGTTAAATGAGGATTACCTATATTGTACCAGTCAGAACTGGACATGGCATTGCTGGTATAGTCTGACCAGTGGAACAAAGAGTAGTACTATCACTTTCTGTGATTTTGACACTGTACCTCTGTTGATGCAGGCCAAAACTATATTGGTTCTATTGGCAGTAGTGCCACATTGCTGGCTTATGCTTAATCCAGGGCACTTGGGTCCTTTTCACAACTAGGGTCCTTTTCACAGGCTATCTTCCTTTCCAATCATATCTTTCCTGTTTTTTTCTCCTAAGCTAAAAAAAATTCCCCAAAAACTAGACTTTTCTCATAAGAAACCACTCAATCGTTTGCTCTTTTGCATTTGTTTTATATATCTTTCTCAGAAATAGATTTATCGTAGCTTTATATGACCATTACAGTGTTGTACAGTTCTATTTTCAATCCCTTTCCAAATGTTTCTGACCCTGGAATTTTGCCTTTTTCATGGCTGCGCCACTCTGAATTGACATTTGCATTGAGCTATCCAGTATGATGGCAAGTTTACCGCCTCCCCCCCCATTTAATTAAAGTTCAGCTCAGATTGTATCAGTTTATACTTGAAGTCTTTGCTCCAGTGTGCATCCCTTGAATTAGAATTGCCATTTGGTTAATTACTGATACAGTTGAAAGACATCCTTCTGGGGGGTCTTTGCCGCTCTGACCTCTGCAGATTTGGGTAGCTCACTGCATACTCCTATATCAAGATAATTTATGGACAAATTAAAAAGCCCCAGGCCTCAGTACAGATCTTTGACTGGGACTGAACTGTTGGCTGAGAATTTCTGTCCAATTGTTAATCACTTCATCCAGTGAGTTGGCTGCAGTTGTTAGGTACCCTTTCTCTCAAGCTGGCCCTTAGAAGGGGAGGATATGCTGTACATATCCTAGTCAACCAGGAAAAAAAACACACAGCCTCTCCCAGTTAGCCAAATTATCCTCTTAAATGTGTTTGAACAATACAATTATGACAATTTGCATGTAACAGTCTATTTCTGTTTGCATGTTCTGGTCGTCAGCTCCCAATTACCCTCCTCTTTCTAAGGAATGCTGACTGGGACTCAGTGTTCCTAAGACATTTTTTTTTTTTACAGCTTATTATTTCAGGGTTGTTGTTTTTTTGTTTTTTTGTTTTTGGACTGCTACTTTTTTGTTATAATTAAGTGGCGAATACTCAAAAAGCTTTAGTCTTTCTGTGCTCTTTAAGAGGACCATTGAATTGCAGTAGCTAGGTTAGTAAATATTTTGTGGAGGAACAAATTAGCCAAAATAGCAAACCCAGCTGCTCTGTACTGTTTTCATTTTCCATGTCTTCGGTTTAGCAGCGCTGGAAAAAGAATTAACACTGACAAAGCATTAAATCAAAGCATTGGGGAAAGTGGAAGGTTCTTCTATTATCTGTTGCAGTGTTGTCTGAAATCCTTTAGCAATAATAATCTGTGATGTGTTTTAAGAGTCCCTGTTATAAGCAGTCTCCTTTCAACCATGTTTTTTAAGCCTCCTGATTTATTACCGCTCTGCTTAGTTAGCTTGTTTTTAAATAGAGGCTGTCCTTGAATTTAGATATTATTTTGAATTTAATTAATTTGGATCAAAGTGCAACCATCTCGATGTGCCTAAACACGTTTGTAAAAAGCTCTTTCCCCATAGATGCTGCCTCCTTTACTAAATGAGGACGTACTCTCTTTTGTCTACTCCAGTATCACCTTTTGCCACCTTCTGACAAGCAAAATCAATAGGGAAGCCAGATTCACTTAAGAATCATGTTAATAATTTACTTGTAGTGATTCACCTAGCAACTGTGGCAAGAAAAAAATGGGGCAAAATTCATTTAACAATTGTCTTGCTTAGCAACAGAAATTTTGGCTCAATTGTAGTCCTAAGTCCAGGACTACCTGTACTCAACTATTCACTACTATTCCACTCTTCCACACTGCTGCAACTCCTATTCCACCTACTATTCCTTATGAATCCTCTAGTACTTCTTGGGAACTCTGTTAGAGAAAATTACCTTTTTGACTGCTTTAGTTACACACACACACACACACACACACACACACCACTCCCTTTCTCCTCTTCCTCCCCCCCCCCCATTGTACTTTTTAAAAAACCACTCAGCTTTTTAAGCCAAATTTGCTGTGCTGCTGGCTGGCTTAAATAGACAGTAGGACAGTAGCACAAATGCAGGCCATTTTCTGGACAACCTGCTCTTTCTCTCTCTTTTTATCAACAACTTTAAATTTTGAAATAATTCATTTAACGTGTTGATTTAATTGTCATGTAATAAACTTCTCTTCAAAGAATCCTTTAGAAGCAGCTAGGGACAGCTTGTAACATTTGCAGTAAAGCATTTCTAGGAATGTTGCCATTTGCTATGTTCAACAGTAACACAGACTTTTGTCAAACATAAAAAGGTATCTGATTGATCATCTAAATCAGTGGTTTTCAATCTTTTCTTCACCATAGACCCCCTTTGAATAACTTTTGAGGCCATGGACCATGTCCATGGTGCACCAAGACTTTACTCAAGATTTAAATCATTGCATTTCTTCAAACCTTCGGGGACCCCCTGGGACAACATTGCAACCTCCCCAGGGGTTCACAGACCACAGATTGAGAACCACTGGCCTAAATCATCATCCAGTTATTTCTATTCTGTTTCTAGAATAAGTGAAGTGAATAAATACATACTTGTAAAATAAAAAAATAAACTGAATTTGATGAATTGAGAACTGGGGAGAAAACCAAGAGGTTTTTGGGGACATACTGGTATCAACCTGTGGATCTGCTCTACTATGTTAATTAAGAGAATCCATAGAATGAAGGGGTATGGATTTTCATTTTAAATAAATAGCTGGAAGATCCTGGGAATTGATATGTGCAGTTTGAACATACACTGAAAATTAAAGCTAATTTAATTCTGTAATTATCTAATAATCCCCTGGCTTACCGTATAGTGTTAAAAGAATTCAAAGCCATCTATAATCATTCCGCCTACATGCATGCCACATGAAGTACCTATAGAAAAGCAAATGCTGACATTTATGCTGAACAGTGGAAGAAAACAGTTACCTTTTTTACTGCTTACTTCATGGAATGCATCACAAACATTTCTGAAAAAAACGTAAAGATAAATCATTTTTCTGGAGAAAAAAAAAACCTCACCATAGTAATCTTATAAATGCTACGTTGCCTATGTTGCCTTTAATATATTTTAGGTACAAGCCTATGCAGAAAGTGGATGGAGTCTCAGATGGCTTTACAACAAGTGGTCAGCAAACAGGCACATCTGTTGAACAAACTGTGATTGCTCAAAGTCAGCATCATCAACAATTTTTAGGTATGTGAAAAAAATCATGGTCATCTTTAGCTAAAATACAGAACAGTGGAGGTTTTTTTAAAAAATAATCCATTGTAATTAATAGGACTATTTTAGAGAATTTAATAGGATTGCTTCAACATGATAACAAAACAAGTATTGAATGTTTCATTAGGTTTGTAGGTCAAGTGCATTGTACTGGAGAATTAAGACTGTTTTACTCCTCTGTCCTATGACTGTACTCTCTGGAATAGATAAGTTAATTTAAAGCACGGCTGGGAATTTCTAGATGTTGCTTAACTGTACTGGCATTTCTGGTTACGCTGGCTCGGATTGTAAAATCTGTAGCTGTCAAGCACAAAAGATCAGGTCCTCACGTTCAATTCATCTAATTTATTGCTAAAAAGCCTATGCACAGAAAGTTTCTCAACCAATGGTTAACACTTGCTTGGAGTTAGATAAGGGACAACAGAATTCAAGGAAAGTTGGACTTAGTTTGGTTGTGGCTATGAGGTATTCTAGATTGATCCCCCTTTTAACTCTGTTCCTAGGTTTCCTACATACGGTAGGATATATTCAGTGCTATTGTTAAAATATTGCCTTTGCACAAATACGTGCAATGTGAACTATTTTAGAATTATTTGTTCTCTGAATCAGTTAATGTTAATCACTGTGTATTTGTGTGCACTCGCACATATACAGTATGTATAAATGTATACAATTATTGATCTATGTTAATGCCACTTTCACAGAACACTATCCTGAATATTCAGGGCTACTGAGAGTTGCATATTCTTTTCAGTTGGTCAATTCATAGTCTAAGAATCAAATTTAATACATTAATAAAATGTAGAGGAAGCAGTGGGAAATAGATAATTAAATGAAGAATATCTTGGCTCAGCCAAAGCTGGCATACAGAGGGATAAGGTAGTCCTGTCAGAAGATGCCATACCATTACCTGAGAAGAGTGCAAACCAGGATGCACTGGCTGAGGAAATTAAAGCTCCCTGTCTTTGAGACTGTATTTTCAAGAATTGATAGTGTTTTGGCATTGAATCTGAAAAATTGGGTATGCCACAGATCTAATATTTTAGTGAATCTCTGTTATTGCAGGCAATAACTCTGAAGAAATTCATCCTGGCTAGAGAGAATTTAGTTAAATATATAGGAATTCTACTAACGAGGTCTGTTATTGAGTTTGGCCAAGGGCAATGGTTAAGATGCATTCAGATCAAATCCGTTTATTTTGCAGTTATTAACTACAGCAAATATGATAATAGGCATAAAGAAGAGACTAAAAGGATTAAAATTGGCGACTTTAAGACACTTTATTTCTGTATCTCAACTGAGAAGTAATTAAGCAAATGCAATTTTAGCTGTGTGAATTTTAGAATGTGTTTCTCAGTTCAAGAGAAATAAAAGCTGTGCTTTGTTCTGTAGTGATTAGACCTTATCTGAAGTGGTATACTCACTTTTACCTTCACTTTCAAATAGATATAAATACACTAGAATGGGGTAGATGATGAGGTCATTGAAAACGATCAATGATATATAAAACATAATTGTATGAGGAAAGATGGGAAAAATTGTGTATGTTTATACTGGAGGTCCACTGTTCATATACCTGGAAAGCTGGCATATAACAGGCAGAAAAGTCTTTTATAATTCCTAATAGCTCTGGAATAGATCCAATGGATTAATTTTAAAAGAGGATAGAACATAATAGAACATTAGGAGAAACATTTCCCTCTATGGACATATTCTAGCTCTGAATTTCCTGTATCAAATCATACCCTTTCAAAATTTATTTTATTATTCCACTGGACGCAGCACATGTTCAACAGCTTTGGTTATTTTGTTTAAAATGTTTAATTTAGAGTTATAGACTCTTGATTCAAATTGCAAACAAATTAAATTATACATCATCTTGCCAAATATTTCTGCTTTTGGTTTTGAATCCAACACATAGGCCTTCGGGGTATTTATTTCTTAATATTATTCATTGTTTTCTTAATGATATTATGACTGGCACAGTCCACAATATATTTTTTCTATTGGGTTGTCATGGATACAGATGCATCTCGAGCACTTCCAGAGTTTGGAGAAGTTGAAATCTCTTCGCTGCCAGATGGTACTACTTTTGAGGATATTAAGTCTTTACAGAGTCTCTATCGAGAACACTGTGAGGTAAGGAAGAGGGAGTCTACAAAACAAGCTATTTTACCATTGAATCCCTGTTATAAAATACAAAATACCAATTGTGACACAGCAAGTGTCTCCATTCCTCCCAGAAGTATCTTTTTTCTGAAAAATCAAATGTTGCTAAGTGAACTAATGTTTCATATAATATATATTGTGTGTCTAAAAAAAAGATGTGGGCATAGCCAAAGAATAGAAAGTTGGTTTTACTTTTTAAAGTCTTCCGTGCATTATTTTAAGTTCTGCCAGCATAAAGATCAGCCATGGTTAAGCAGTGACAAAAGACTCTGAATATAAAACAAAATCAGTGTTCAAACAATATTGTCTCGAACCCTGCTGAAAGATCTGGAGCATTATATGATTACTGGATGAAGCAATTATTTTAACGTGAATTATCTAGTCAATAGCTGAGGATCTGGCCTACATTCTAGAATGTGGGGAGAGAGAAGCCCAGTGCCACTAGCCATTAGGACTTACTTTCACCTTTGCACATCAAGCACAGCTACTACCAGAGATTGGGGAATGATCCAAAAGATCTGGACAACATCAGGCCACTGACTTCTGTTGTAGAAGGTGATGGATTCAAGAATTACTTTGCACTTTATGAGCAGAGCACCTTTGGCTGTCTAGAACTCCAGTCAACTGTTAGAGGCAGACAGTGTCAACTTAGACATCGACATTGTCTCCTTTCTCAGTTGATAATTATGGAACGCCTTTAAAATTACTACCTACCGGACATTATTCAATTTATGTAGGTCAGCCTTTCCATTGTAATTTACTGTCTGTATTTTTACGGAACTTCTGTGTAAGGCGGGATAAATTATTTTTTCTTCATATCAGAAATTATTATAAAGATAATCCTTGTGAATGCCATGCAATACATCTGCTTATGAAAATGACCAGATCAAACGACCCAACCACTGCATAATTGTGCAGTACAAAAAAAATTTATTCGGAAATGAGTCCCACTGAGATTGCTGGGGGGTTATTTCCTTATAAACAGCAGCCATGATATTTATCATTAAATAAAGACAAAATACAAACCCATATTTGCTTTGGATTTTCAGGCAATATTGGATGTTGTAGTGAACCTTCAGTTTAGCCTAATAGAAAAATTGTGGCAGACTTTTTGGCGCTATTCTCCCTCAACAACTGATGGCACTACTATCACTGAGCCAAGGTTAGTATTTACCTGAGCCCTTGGGTATTTGGTTGATAAATAAACAAAACAAAATCTGCCTTTTACATCCAAAGGAATGCTGTCCTTTAAATTATTAAAATAAAAAAATTTCATTTTGTTACGAGGACTGCAGCATATAGTTGTATGCATATCATTTTCTTTTCTGCGAATAGGACCCAGTTATTCTCTCATGGGATAATTCAAAATTCAAAGGCCATTCTTATCACTGCTGCATAAAACTGTTCCCCTTGGTTAAAACTATGGAGGCCAGGTATCAGCCATTACAGCACAAAATGCCTCAGGGCAACTAAGTGTGTTTTCAGACATCTCTAATGGTTTGTTTGTAAAAGCTTTGAAATCCATTGTTCTTTTTTAATCTTCATGTAAATGCATTTTCATTTATTCATTTAATACATTTGTTCACACCAGCAATCTGAGTGAAATAGAAAGTCGACTTCCGAAAGCAAAGCTGATAACTCTGTGCAAAAATGAGTCAATTCTGAAATGGATGTGTAACTGTGACCATGTGATGTACCAGGCTTTGGTGGAGATTCTCATTCCAGACGTCCTTAGACCTATTCCTAGTAAGTTGAATATAGATGACGTCTTGTAAGGATTTTTTTTCTCCTACTGGTGATCTTTTGCCTATTGTACCTCCCAAGGAATCCGCTAGGAGTGTTTTTCAAAGCTATAGAAATAGTGTGAGTATAATTGTTTTTTATCTGGAGTGTAGAAAAATACAGTGATAAATGTTTGCTAACTCTTTTTAAACCTAGATTTCAACATCTAGCAGATATTATTTGAATGGTGGGGTTGGGATTTCTTTCTTTCTTTATTTTTTGTGCCACAAAGCAAATTCTTTGTTTTAGGGAACAAAAAATAAATAAATATTCCTTGAACTTTCCCCCTGGTCTATGAAATAGATGTGAGGGTTAAAATAGATGTGTTTTTTTTAATGTCAAATTTGTTTTATATTTTTCCAACTTCAGTTAGGAGACCAGCTAGCATATAGTGGTAAATCTCCAATTGTGTAATGCGTCTGTAGTACTTTCTCACCAAAAGAAAGCTTTTTGGTATATTATTGGCAAATGATATAGCTGTACTTTCTCTCCTTGCATGGTTATATCACAGTGTGTGTCAGTATACTTACAGAAGAAGGTATGACCCATCTAAATCCAATATTTCAATCCATCCCAACCCTGCCACATATGTAGCGTTAACATTTTCTTTTACCATGAATTTTGCTAGTTTTTTAATCTTTCAAAAATTCAGCATTGGTACAACATCTGCTTGCAAATATTATAGGTTGATTAGTCATCCGTGGTTGAAAAGAAAATATTTTAAGAGGACAGTTTTCTTTTCAGTGAGGCAATTATTTAGGCCAATGCAGTGTAGTTTGTTGTTCCATTCAGAAAGCTGATTTACTGTGGTTTTTAACAAAGCACATTTCTATTATAAAACATTATCTTAGCACTATAATAAATAGTGATTTTTTGTCCCATTAATAGTAATAGTCAATAGTTTTGAGAAGTAAAAAAATCAATGTAATTGCACAGTCATTGTGTTCTATGAACAGTTATTTTGTAATTCAGTTAGATGCATTTGTTTCTCCAAGGGATCGGTAACGTATAAAGCATTTTTCTTTTGAAGCTAGCAGAAATGTTACTATGGTAATTGTTACAAACATTCAGAAAATGTGTATCCAACTTCGAAGGAGAGCACACCTCTTCCACTTATGAAAGAGACTGAATAAAATCTTGCTATTCATATTATTTTTCGTATAATGTGAGTGTTCTTATGGAGCACCATATGTCAGTGATGTCTTATTTTTCTAAAATTGAAGAGTTGCTGTAACCAAACACATGGGAATTCTGTACGTTTAAACCCCTGAAAGCAACAGACAACATTATTTAACATTGGAATTATAAACACCAACATTTGCTATGGTCTAAAAATTAATCTGAATGACATCTATGAGGTTAAATGAATACAAACTGAAGTAGAATCAACAATTTGCACATGATAGTTTTTCCTGGTTATTTACAATTAGTCAAGAATTGGATTTGTGTTTTCATTCTATTCCATTAACAGGTGTTTTTTTTTCCCCCATTCCATTATTTGTTTGTTTTGTAATTTATCAAGAAACTACCAATTGTTGAGCACCATGTTGTCAAAATTCAGACTGCTGAATTTGAGGGCAAAAAAGGAGACTTGGTTTCATTGACATCTTTAAGGCACCTACCTTGTCCAGATAACTTCATCCAGCAGTTTGATAGAGATATTAAAGAATATGAAATATGTTAGGACATTGTAGACTCTGCACATTAAGCAATATGGAATCCAGCTTTGTGTTATATTTTTAAATTGATCCTCTAGATACCAATGAAATATTATATTACATGTCACCCCTCCCCTCCCCAATATTCATTGCACTTATATCCTGTCTCTTTTTTTTTGAGAGGGGGGAGGGAGCGAGAGCACTCAAGATGGTTTATAAGGAATATGGTGTTTCTCCTAATTTTGTCCCCCACATCAGCTCATTAGGTTGGCTGAAC
Organism: Crotalus tigris; assembly: GCF_016545835.1. Taxonomy (NCBI): domain Eukaryota; kingdom Metazoa; phylum Chordata; class Lepidosauria; order Squamata; family Viperidae; genus Crotalus; species Crotalus tigris. The sequence continues at coordinate 765,150 of NW_024097700.1, forward strand.
TGAGAATCAGAATGAATTCTGTGGTGGACTAGGGACTTGAAACTAGTTTTCTATCATCCAAAACAGTACCTTCATCACAGTGCTACACTATTGGTGTTATATATCCCCAATTAGCCTATTAGTAAGTCATCCAGGTATCTTATCATAAAGTGATGCTCAACAGCAGCACTACAGATCAAGAGAATGGATTTCAGACCAATGATTTAAAAAAGGAGGGAAAGAAGGGGAAATATTACAGTGTTTCAGTCATTTTCGTTGTCATTAGCTTGTAAAGCCCTAGTGCTGTATTTCTCTTTGTTCTCTTTTATTTAAATAATTAAGTAATCTCATTCAGTAATCTCTTTGGCCAGCACATAATTGGCATCTGGACAAAATGAGAAGAAAGAATAGCCAAATGAATATAGTAGACTTACAAAGGGAGCTAGACCTTTTGGAAGACTGCTTTTCATAAAATGCAGATAAACAGGACACAAAACCAAGTTAACCGTGAAGTTGAAATGATGGTAATTCTAGTAAAATAATTGATCGTATTTACTTAAGTGGAAGATGAATTAAGATGATTCTCCAAAAAGAGAAAAAGAAGAATGAGACAAAACATAGTGTAAACCTACTTCATGGTCATCTTTCTTATTGACTTCCAACCATTCATTTAGTGAATTTTTGAAGTTACAATGGCACTAAAAAAAAGTGACTTACAACCGTTTTTCACATGACCGTTGCAGCATCCCCATAGTTATGTGATCAAAATTCAGACACTTGGCAACTGACATGTATTTATGATGGTTGCAATGTTCTGGGGTCATGTGATGACCTTTTGCAATCGTCTGACAAGCAAAGTCAATGGGAAAGCCAAATTTACTTAACAACTAGTTGTTACTAACTTAACGGCAGAGATTCACTTAACAACAGTGGCAAGAAAGGTTGTAAAATGAAGAAAAACTCACTTAACAACTTATCAGCAGACATTTTAGGCTCAGTTGTGGTTTTAAATCAAGGACTATCTGTATATCTGCTTGGTTGCCAATTCTTGCGGAAACTAGTCCTGAAGGTTTTCTCCTCAATAAATCTGTGGATGTGACATATAGCTATGTGTGCATATATGAGTGTATATATGCCCTGGTGAGAAAGTACATTTCAAAAAAGGTTAGTGCTAGGATTAAAAATCCCATTGATGATGATAATGACCTATACATGATGTATATATTTGTCAAATTAATAAGGGCTAATTGAGTAATATAAGGGAATGCTTATGAATTCTAATCCTACCACAGTTTACTCCTCTTGAAAGAGGAAAAAGATAAGAGCATACGACCTCAGCTCCTCTCCTTGCTTCCAGATGAAGAAAGTTACAGTCTGCATTGAAGCAGAAAGAGAAGGAAACCACAGCGCTCATTTCTGTCTCACTGAGAATGTGAGCTCTAGAAAAATGGATGGAGTCCCCCAGTTGAAGGGGCCCTTTGTAGTAAATTCCATTTGTTCTTCACACTCTGTGATGCGGAGGCAATACACGCTCTACTTCAGTCACTCACTTGCACTACAGGTAGTCCTCAACTTACGACCACAATTAAGCTCAAAATTTCTGTTGCTAAGTGAGACATTTTGTTAAGTAAATTTTGTTACTATCTTTTCTTGCCACAATTATTAAGTGAATCACTGCAGCTGTTAAGTTAGTAGCACGGTTGTTAAATGAATCTGGCTTCCCCATTGACTTGGCTTGTCAAAAGATCACAAAAGGTGGTCATCACATGACTCCAGGACATGGCAACTGTCATAAATATGAACTAGTTGCCAAGCATCCAAATTTTGATCACGTAACCAATGGGATGCTGCAATGGTTGTGAGTGTGAAAAATGGCCATAAGTCACTTTTTTTTCTGTGCCATCATAATTTCAAACAGTCACTAAACAAACTGTTGTAAGTTGAGGAATACCTGTACTTACAGCTTGATCTGTGCATCTTCCCCTTATTCCTTGCTTTCCTTTGCATGTGTAAGATTCTCTTCTGCTTCGAAGATTTTTATGTGGGGACAGTGGAATTCCACATTCCTTTCTGATAACTATAGTAGTGAATAATTCAAGCAGCAGGAACACTCTCTGATCTGATGTTGAAGTCTCCATGAGACTTCCTCATAACAATAATCAGAATGATCTGCTAAAATTCAGATGGATGATTCCATATTGTCTTCCCTTTGGCAGTTGAAGTCCTGGTAGTAAACCATTAATCTCTTTTCAATAGTGGTCAGTAATCCCAAGTTGGTCAAAAATCTTAGAGCAGGAAAGACTAGCTTCAACACTGCTTCCTCCCCCCCCCCCCCAAAAAAAAAACATATCCCAATTTTTGTTCTGGCCAAAGCCTGATACAATCCTTGAGCAAATTTTATCTAGTATAGAATTTAACAGACAGGCTTGTCCTTGAAGAACAAACAGAGATAATATTACATGAGTGAGGTAAGATACGAGGTGCTGGTTATTACCTTGCAATTCCTATGGGCCCAAGACCAGTTTCTAGACGAAAACACTGAAATAGAATTCACCTCCTTTCTGCTCCCTAAGATCATTTGAAAAAGTTCATCTAGAGCAGTATTTCTCAACCTTGACAATTTTAAGGCATGTGGACTTCAACTCCCAGAATTCCACAGCCAGCAATGCTGGCTGTGGAATTCTGGGAGTTGAAGTCCACATGCCTTAAAATTGTCAAGGTTGAGAAACACTGATCTAGAGTTGTGGTGGACTTCTCTTACAGCAAATCAGGTCAGGTCTTGCTATAGCTGTCCCAGCAGATTTCTGGATTGTACTTTCCTGTTAATGTGGCGTCTGTTTTTTGCTTTTTGAAAGGCCTTAAACAGGTCCTATTTTTTTGAACGGGTTTAATTCTTACTTATTTTAAATAATTTTAATTTTGTTTAAAATTGATATTTGTGACTGTGTGTGTGTCTCTCTATGTGTGCCTTTGTGTCATTGTTGACTCCTGGCACCTGCCTCGACTAGCCCCTGCAGTTTTCTTGGCAAGATTTCAGAAGTGGTTTGCCACGGCTTTCTTCATAGGGCTGAGAGAAAATGACTAGCCCTGAGAGAAAATGACTAGCCCTAGGTCACCCAGCTGCCTTCGTGCCTAAGGAGGAACTGAAACTCACAGTCTCCTAGTAGAATTTAAAAAGAAAAATATTATGAAATGAGTTTTATTTAGGGTCATCATAACCTTGAAGCTATTTTAGGGTTCCAACTAGTAATATGACTATCTAAAAATATTAAATGGAATGTTCTATTCCTACTAAAAGGTTTACAGGATCATAGTCTCTTCAGCCATAATAATGTATCAGCAGTTATTTGTTAATGATGCTCATTGATGAGAATGTTAACTTAGTTATGCAAGATTCTTTTCATATTAAATCATTTCTTTTAATAGTCTTCTGAATGACATCAAGAGGTTTTCCATGAATGAATATGATATCTCAAAGTGTTGCACTTAAACAACTAATTTTAAAGCAGGACCAAGCTGCTTTCAACATTTGGTTGTCTTATCATGGCCTACATTGAATCTCATGACAAAACCAGACCCCAAATGAAAGCTTGCTCTGAGGAAGCTTCCCTAAATAACAAACATAACATTCAGGGGTACAATCAGGCATTCAAAGTTGCCTTAGACCAAGAGTAGGCAGTAACTACAAGCATGATGTAGCTATTTGTGTTGGAATCTCAGGCCATAGCTACATGAAGATGGGATTTGCATATAGCACATTTATAGTTTGCTGAGATGTCCATGGCACAGATTTGAGCAGATTTCTATGCTTTTCAGAAGATCTGCAAGAATTTTTGGCTACCCATTGTTTAACAATAGGAACAATAAAATGATCCTTCTTTTCTATATTAAACTGCAAAAATGAAAAACCTTGAGGTAGGCAGTAGAATTGCAGGATTATAAATACTATTTCTTTTGGCATTCAAAATCATTTCTGGGCACAATATACTTCAATTCTAAGCACCTGTTTTTTGTATCAGGGCCATTTAGTGGATCTCAAGTTTTGGGGGTGGGATGGAGGAAGTCGGCCCTATATTATAGCTACCCATCCCTGCCAACAAGAATGGTAGCTTCATTGGTTTGTGATATGTATTCAGATATAGGGAGTCCATGTCTTTATAGTAGAGAAAAGTGATTATCATCTGTTTCTTTCCTGGTTTCTAAAATAGCAGTAATATCAACAAGGATAACAGTAGTGAATCTATAGACAATGAACAACGGTGCAGTGCATCAGAACATGCTGCATTTTTTTTAATCTGACATCTTTACAATTGAGGGGAGACAGAAGGGACAAATTGATAAGTTCTTGGGATAATTAAGATCAGCGACATGTGTGTTGCCAGGAGAGTTAGGTGGATTGGAGGCCATTTTTTTCAGCAGGGTGGATTTTGATGGCTGTATGTATGGCATTTAGAATATTGGAATCAAAAGCTTCTTAGCTGAATTTATGCTTTCCTTAAATGAATGAATGTGGCATCTAGGAATCTGCTAGGGTAGAGAAAGTGTTGATTTTCATGCTGTTCCTATCTTAAAGTGCACTTATGAAGTTAAAATTGCATATTCAAGTCATTTTAACAGCATCAAGTCATTATTTAGAGCATTTTTATTTTGGTTTTGTTCTACTTGCAAGCTTTCTCAAATAAAACTGAAGAATATTTGAATGCTAAGAATTAAAGCTGCATTGTGCACATCCTTTAAAAGGATTCGGGGAGGCATACAAAACATCTATTTTTGAATCATTAGAACAGTAATGTCTATTTTCAGATTCCTGGTGACTTTTTCAGGAGCACAGCCATCTACCATCCATGCAGAGACAGCCCAGCACACTTCAGTTGCAGTTACACAAGCACAGAAAAAGATGTGGCAAATGTGGAATGTGTTAATCAGTTAAAAATAATAATAATAATAATTGATGTTTCATAAACACCCCTTATTTTCTTAAGGTTCTTTTGTGAAGGATTTTTACAGTCCAAAAAAACGGTGTTGTGATTTTTATTTATTTTGTATTGCGTAACAGGATACAGCATTAACCGTTGTTTTTATTTTCGATACTCCTGCTGCTGCTTCTTGCTGGGAGATCCAACAGCCAGAATGTGTAGACTGTTTAGCCTTGACAAAATCACATTGTTCAGGGTGCACCATGAGGAGTCTAGTCTACATTGCACCTTGATGTTGTGATCTTTTGATATTATATCAAGAGCACCGCTTGGTATACAGAATAATTGTACTTTAGGTTATCTTAATAGTTAAACTGGCAAATCGATCATACATTTCTGCTGCTGGTTCTGATTTGGAATACAGCTCCTATAACTTCTGAACATTGGCCATGTTGTTTGGGGGCTTATGGGTTTGTAGCTTTAAACATCTCTCTATTTCTGTTCCAGACAATCAAAATGTTATAGAAATGTTTGTCAATGTTAGTAGACTCTTATTTTAGAAATGCCTTGCTAGAAACAATGATGTTGGTGATGATGACTTTTAAATACACCAGAAACCTATATAGGAGCTAATAGGGTGCTAGACAATAAAAGATAGGAAAATTATAGAGTAACAAAATGAACATGCAGAAACCACAAATTTTTAAACAATATATTCTGTAGGAGGTAGCCAATATAACACTAGTTTTTGAAAATCTGGAGCGTGATGGCAGTGCTGGTGAGAACTACTAGAAAAACAAAAGACAGTAGAAAGCAATAATGAGGGGGAACTCATATTTGCTAATGTAGAGAAGCGTGTTTTCATTTTGTTCTCTCATTTATTGCTAATGAAATTATGATTGCAAATGTTATATCTAGCTTATATCAGTCTACCTGTGCTGTAGTAAATCACTCATCATTTCACAATGTTGCACTCCAGAGTAACTTGTTATTTTATTTTTATGTATAACATTAATTTGCATGTTGCTACCGCTTATGATCATGAGCAAAAATATACAATATTCAGTGACCAGGAAAAATTAAAACTCATATGTGGCTTCAGACTTTGTTTCTCATAATTTAGCTGCTTCTACTAAACTGTGCTCGTTGTCCTGAAGGACTGTTGGAAGGGGAGGGCAAGCTGTTCCACAGAGGGGAAGTTACAACTGGCATTCTCTCTCTTGATTTCTCATAGCAAGAGAATCTTGACTTAAGTAAAGTGAACGTAAAGTTAGTATCTGAGTCAAACAGTCTCAGAGCTAATAAGGACCAGAATATAAAGGGCTACATAGGATATAACCAGGACCTTGAACTAGATCTGGAAGGGTATTGGAAACCGGTGTAAACTATTGTAAAAATGGCATTGTTCTACTGTACTGGCCAGACAGTGGCAGGCTGGATCAATTGAAGCTACCAAATTGCCTTTCAAGGCAATCCAAGTACAAGGTGACAAGGACATGAGTGATTGTTGCCGGTACTTCCTCATGCAGAAAGGGCCACAGCTAGCCCTCAGATTCAGCTGGAGAAACATCATCTTGGCCACATTTTCCATCTGCAGTAGTAGCAGGACCTGCAAGACTAAAAGAGTCCTCGGATTGTAGACTGTTTTTTCAGGGTCAGTGCAATTCCACCCAGAGCTAAACTCTAGGACCTGAAGATTTCCGAACAAACAGTTGTTCCATCTTGCTTCTTTTTGTATGGCTTATCTTATTATTCAGCATCTGAACAAGAGAGGGGAGGAGGGAGGGAGGGAGGGAGGGAGGGGAGGGAGGAAGGAAGGAAGGAAGGAAGGAAGGAAGGAAGGAAGGAAGGAAGGAAGGAAGGAAGGAAGGAAGGAAGGAAGGAAGGAAGGAAATGGGCTTTACCATCACCATCCAAAAATTCTACCCTGTTGGCTTTGTTCTGCCTTCTGAAGTTTGTCTAAAATGAGCTGTCCACAACTAACAAGAACTTCCCTTCCCTACTCTTGAGTGGATTACAAGTAGTCCTCGACTTACAATGGTTCATTTAGTGACTGTCCAAAGTTACAACAGCACTGAAAAAAGTGACTTATGACCATTTTTCCCACTTACAACCACGGTCACGTGATCAAACTTCAGACATTTGGCAACTGACTCATATTTATGATGGTTGCAGTGTGCCAGAGTCACATGATCACCCTTTGAGACCTTCTGACAAGCCACTTAAATGGGGAAGCCAAATTCATTTAACAATCATTTTACTAACTTAGCCCCTACAGTGATCCATTTAACAAATGTGGCAAGAAAAGTCATAAAATGGGGCAAAACTCACTGAACAAATGTTTTACTTAACAACATAAATTTGGGGCTCAATTGTGGTCGAAAGTCGAGGACTACCTGTATTATCTCTGTCTGACAGTCTAGCTTATTTTCTTATCTTCATTTCTACCCTCTTATTGGTATTATTATTATTACTCTGTTGCTTTGCATGTACACTGAGTTTTTGCACCGGAGACAAATTCCTTGTGTTTCTAATCACACTTGGCTAAACAAAGTATTCTATTCTACTCTACTCTATTCATCTAAAGATGCTATATAAATCTAAAGGTATTTTTGGGTCCTGACCTTGTTACCTTTTTATCTTTCTACCACTGTGCTATTTAATTTTAAAGTTGGAACATTTTCAGTACTGTATTTATATAAAACATTTCATTATTTTTGGTACCCTTAAATAATGAGCAGCTGTTTTGTAACTTGTTAGTTAATCCTACTAAAGGTATTGTGGTACAGCTGTTACTTCATTCTAATGTAATATTCCAGGGTAAGTGGTTTATTCTTATAATCTCTAATCTCTAGTCTAATCTCACCATCCATTTAGCTAAAATCAAAAATCAGATACATCTATGGAAATTAATAGGCTTTTGGCCTCTCAAATATTCATGCCATTCTAAAGAATGGTTTCTGTGGGCAATAACTATGGCCGTTGTTAGTATAAACCAGGGGTAGGCAACCCAAAACACTCAAAGAGCCACTTGGACCCGTTTCCCACCAAAAACAAAACACCGGGAGCCGCAAAACCCTTTTGATATCTAAAATGAAGATAACACTGCATATATCCTTTTTTACCTTTATTACAGGTGTGTGTGTGTTTGTGTGTGTGTGTGTTTGTGTGTGTGTATATATGTGTGTGTGTGTATGTATATACACACACACACACACACACACACACACATATACACGTACATACACATACAGGTAAAAAAAGGATATATGCAGTGTTATCTTCATTTTAGATGTCAAAAGGGTCTCTCTCTCTGTCTGTCTGTCTCTCCCTCCCTCTCTATCTGCCCTTGGTCTGCCTGCCACTCCTCTTCCCCCGCTCTCTTTCTTTCTCTCTCTCTCTCTCTCCCTCTCCCTCTTTCTCTCTCTCTCTCTTTCTCCCCCCCTCTCCTATCTGCTGCTCACCTGGCAAGCTCCAAGCTGTTGTCCAACAAGGTCAGGGATAGGCAACCTCGTCTCTTTTATGACTCATGGACTTCAACTCCCAGAATTCCTGAGTCAGCCTAGCTGGGCTAGCTAGCTCTCTCCTGCCCTTCCTGCTTCCTGCTTCCTGCAGAGACGCAGCAAAGGGAGGAGCTCCGCCCAGAAAGCTTTTCAGCTCCTCGGAGAACACTGTGGGTGCACTCTTTTACACACACACACACAGAGAGAGAGAAAGAGAGAGAGAGAGAGAGAGAAGCGCAATTGCCTCTCTCTGTCTCTGTCTCTCTCTGCAAAGGCAGAGGAGGCTGGGAGCCACCAGGGAAGGCTCAAAGAGCCGCATGCGGCTCCGGAGCCGCAGGTTGCCGACCTATGGTATAAACAATATTAAACATTTACTCTTCTTAATTTATATTATGGCTTTTATTTTTACTTTGTGCCATTATAAACCTTTCTTAGAAAAGCACCAAGACAATATAACAATGACATTACAAAGGTAATTTCTGTGCTGCGTATTGGAAATGTGGCTTTCACACTTTTTGTAACAGAGTCTTGAAAGTAGCCAGTTCATTTGCATGTAAGAGCCATTTCACATGGCCAGATTTCTCTTGTACTTGGGAGTTCTCCAGCTCTCTGCAGCAAGAAAAGGGAGATTGGCATCTCAGCTACAATAGAAGAAGACGGCCTGGGCCAGGGGTCAGCAACCTTAAACACTCAAAGAGCCATTTGGACCCATTTCCCACAGAAAAGAAAACACTAGAAGCCACAAAATCCTGCTGCTTCCCCCCGCACAGAACACCCCGCCACCACTGCTTCCCCCCAACGGAGCATTCTGTTACTGCTGCTTCCCCCCTGCATGGAGCTCCCTGCCACCACTGCTTCCCCCATCACTCCCAGAAGGAGTGCTCCACCACCGCTGCTGCTTCCCCTCATATGGAGCACCCTGTCGCCACTGCTTCCCCCCAATGGAGCACTGCACCACTGCTGCTGCTGCTTCCTCCCCGCACAGAGCACCCTGCCACTGCTTCCCCCAGTAGTGAAGGTGGAGTTTGGGAGGCAGCAGCAGGGCATAGCCCAGGTGTGGCCCATCAGCAGCAGCAAAGCTCATCCTCCCCACTCAAGAAGCCACCAGTGGCTCCTCGGCTCTATCCGAATTGAAGAAAGCAGAGGTGCAACAGCGGGATTGTTCTCAATAAGGCGGGCGCGCACAAGCAAGCAGCATACCTGGCTCTTATTGTTTGAGAGCAATTCCTCTGCTGCACCTCCACTTACTTCAGCCTGGATGGAGCAGAGGCACCCAAGCCACTGGCAGTCGTTTGAGTGGGGAGGATGAGGAGGAGAAGAGCAGTGAGGCTTTATGCCAGCCAGCCGGCCAGGTAAGGAGTAGGTCGGGCAATGCTGGCTGGCTGGGGAGGGGGTATCATGGCCACTCGAGGGGATCTATCAAGCTTCATGGCAGTGGCAGTGGCATTGGCAGCTCCCCCCACCCAGCCCATTTCCCTGGCTCCGTACAAGATGCTTGGAAGAACTCCCCCTTCCTGTCCCCGATCAGACCCATGTAGCACCTTCTTTTCAGCTCCGATATGGTCCTCCGTCGTTTCCTCTGCCACCGTGTGCAGTCCAACAAACAAAAGAAGTTTGTGGGACTAAAAAAAAAAGTTCAATCAATCCATTCCAACTTCTTGTGGAAAAAAAGTTTTCACGAAATTAGAATTGATTGATTGAACTTGTTTTTAGTCCCACAAACTTCTTTTGTTTGTGGGATTGCACACCGCGTCGGAGCTGGAAAGAAGGTGCTGCGTGGGTTCGATCTGGGGCGGGGGGGGGTGTTCTGCTAAGCATCTTGGCAGCAGCTTTGGTGGGCACAACGTGGCTCAGCCGAAAGCAGGCACAAAACAAGTGGGGCAGTGTGTGACAGATCCCCCCTCACCTACCCACCCTCTTCCCTTTCACTGCTCTTCCAAGCCCTCTTTGCAGCTCTGCCCACATGGCTATCTAAGCGGCAGATGGAGCGCTGGAGCTGGAAAGCACCTGCTTTCCACCTCCGTCACATTTCTCTGCCACTGCGCAGCTGGAGAGCTTGCCCCACCCATCACTGCCCAGATGCCCCCCCCCGCCCCACTTCTGGGATTTTTAAATGCATGTTTTCTAGTTTTGGAGGATTTGTCTTCTCCCAAACATGGTTATAAGTTTGTTTGTGTTTGTATGTCTGATACTCTTTTGACTATGTAAATTCATTTGACTACATGAATCATATAATTCGTTTCTGTATACTGGAAAGGACCAAAGCAACCTGTATCTGTTGCAATTCTGATTAGTCTTCCATGTCTTCCCACAGAATACTCCATTCCTGTTTTGTTTTGTTTTTCCATTTTTCCTCTTTACAGCTGGTATGTTGTGGCTATTAAATAGACAAACCTCAATTGACTCTGATTTGGGGAACAAAGAAGCTAATGTTTTTTTAAAAAACAGTATATATCATACAGTTCTGGAAATTTCAGGATCCCCATAAATGTATAAATACATGATGCTTTCAGATAGATGAGGGATAGGGTAAAATTTGCTGTTTAAAGAAAAATACTGAAAGATTATATTAGTCATAAAAAGTTACAATGTACCTAAAACAACTTCTTGAAATGGGTTACAGGATGAAAGTTTCTATATTCTTTTCAAAGAATAGTTAAATGTTCAGTGATTGCTTAGCATTACTTTTCATGCTTGCATTTTAAGACTAAATGCTACATTTTAAGACACTACATATGTTTACCAATTTTTTTGCATTTGATCAAATTATGATGCATGATAGTATTCAGTACAAAATAAAATTCATTTCTATTGAGTAGTACATAGAACACATCCAAATATTAGCATTCTCTTCCTACCACAGAGATGGTTAAGAGTGAACAATTTATTATTTTAACTTCATAGAAGGATCAAATGCCTTCCTGTAATAATATATAGCCTAGAGTAAGATTATCGCTTTTGTGTTCCTTTGTATATTGAAGAATCAGTAAATCACGGATCCTGATCTGGGATTTACATTTTACTGCAAAAATGACCCTATATTTTCATGTTAGTAATGGGTCCAATATGACAGAATACTCTTTTATGCTAAGAATTTCTGATTATAGTCCAAAGTTACACAACATAGACACATGATTAGCATCTCAGTGAGAACAGTCACTGCAGCCTACAAGATTTGTTGTTCTTTAGGTATGTTGTACTAGAATAGTGCTACTTATAATTATGTGGTATTTCTTTTCTATGTTGATTAGTAACATGCATTAGCATAAACTCTCTCCCTTTACGGTTTAGTTGTAATATTCAAGGACATTGATCTGTCAATACAATCATGCCTTGACTTTTTTTTTAATTTATTGTGCTTACTTTCATGCATAGGTGCCTTGACCCAAGCCATTCGCAATTTTGCAAAAAGCCTTGAAGGTTGGCTTTCCAATGCCATGAACAATATTCCCCAGAGAATGATTCAAACCAAGGTAAACTAAAGAGTTTCTCTTGCTTTCAAAATCATTTGCAACAAAAAAGATATTACAAACATTAATCATTCATCATTGCCTCACTACACTACTTACATGTGTAAGTAGAATCTGTTTTGGTTTTATATTGGTAGTTATGCTATTCTTTCAAATTCGCTGCAGAAAGTTCATCTGCTGATGTCTAAATCACTGGTTCCCAGTCTGTGGTGCATATGAGCCCCCACCCCGCCCCAGATGGTCCATGGGAAAGAAATAATGTAATAATATAATTTTTCCAATAAATGTAATGCAGTGGTTCTCAACCTTTCTAATGCCACGACCCCATAATACAGTTCCCCATGTTGTGGTGATCCCCAACCACTTATACATCACCGGGTGCCAGGGGCGTGGCCAAAGAAAAGGGGGAAAAATGGCGGACAGCCTTGTTTGGCGACCCCCATGAAATGGTCATTCGACCCCAAATGGGGTCCCGACCCACAGGTTGAGAACCACTGATGTAATGTGATATATGTAATATATTTGTGAACTAGCATAATAAACATTAAAAATACAGTGACACCTCCAGTTAACAGACTGCTTTGAGAAAAGGGATTTTTAAAACTGTTCATTTTCCCAGAATCTATCTAATTTATCCATAGTTTGTATAATTTGCCATAAATTGTTCACATAGATTTGTCTAACAAGAAATTTTCCATTATTTGAGGGAGAAATTCAAACTGAGATTTCATCTCTTACATGTGAATGGAAGACCCTAAAATCAAAGTTTAATTATAGTTGCTCTTGTAATATACTGTTTTACTCTAATCTGCCAAAGACTGTTATTGTTATTTTGTGCACATATCCTCTCCAAAAGTCATATTCTCATCAGATTTATTTATAAGACAATATTGGTATCTTTGGGTATAAAGTGTATTTCTCGATAAACGATTTATTTCTCGATAAAATGATTGATTTGTAAAATTTGCTAACCAGCGCCAGCCTTAATAAGAAAATAGGAGTATTGGGCCTTTTTCTTCCTTTTTCGCAGATTGCCGCTGTAAGTGCCTTTGCTCAGACTCTGCGAAGATACACATCTCTTAATCATCTGGCTCAGGCAGCCCGAGCTGTCTTGCAGAACACTTCTCAAATTAACCAGATGCTCAATGACCTCAACCGTGTTGATTTTGCCAATGTCCAGGTAGGATGTGGATGCTTTGTTTGGAATTCTTTGGTCCAGTCATTAAGGCATCAGGCTAGAAAGCGGGAGTTCTAGCCTTACCTTAGGCATGAAAGCGAGACAAGTCATTTTGGGCCAGTCATTGCTCTCAGCCCCCACAGGGTGGTTGTTGTTGTTGTGGAGAAAATAGGGGGAGGAAGGAGGATTGATATGTTTGCTGCCTTGAGATCTGCAAACAATAATAAAAGTGGGATGAAAAAAAATCTAATATAAATTTTAAAAAGCCTTCCCTGCATTTGAATTTCAGAGATGCCAGGAAAAATTCAGTCTAGAGGAAACCTACCACAATAATATTTTGCTTCTGCAAGAAAATATTCATGAAGCATTTCTGTAGCCCATTCTCTCCCCCCCACAACCACTCTGATTTTCACCTGTTGACTTCTAGACAATGAAGGGTATTTCTTAACAGCTATGCTAATATACAGTATCTGTGACCTATGTCTATCTATATCTGCCAAAGCTTTAGAAAAAGAATGTTTAGCAGCCTATTTGAAATGATCAGTTCTTTTGTTTAAATACAACCCATTTACTAAAACATTCACATGCCCAACAGTTCCATTTCTCCTCCTCTTTGGCTGTTCTATGCCTGAAACCTTTTTCAGTCCTTTCCAAATCAACAGAATGTTGGGAAGACATTCTGTGAAGGAGCTTGGAATTGGGTCTGCCAGCAGAATGACTCTATGAAAACTAAACAAATTTAGATCAAATTTAGTGTAGGGAAAGAAGCTGCTGAAAAGCATCAAATCTGAAAATGAAGAAGATCAAGAGCTAGGATCTGTTGAGAAAACGATTCCAGAAAAAAAATCCCTCCTTGCATCCCTATGGGATGGATAGTTGAGGTTGGAATGCTGTTCACTGCTTTGTTCTAAGCCAGGGATGGGCAACTATGGCAACTACAACTTGTGGACTTCAAATCCACTTCAAGTCCACAGGTCATAAAGTTGCCATAGTTGCCCAACTCTGTTCTAAGCCTTTCTTCTCTTTTCACATTACACCTCAAGTAGAGGAGATACAACCTGTCCAGAGTTTCCCAGTACACAGATGAACACAAGCATGCACACCAGTGGTTCTCAACCTTTTTAATGCCGCGACCCCCAACCGGTCGTAAGTCGAGGACTATTCAACCGGTCGTAAGTCGACTATTCAACTGGTGCAGCACCGTTTGCAGAATGGGACTTTTGGCGGGCTCAGCAGGGCAGAGACAGCCTGGACAATTCCTATTGGCTTTTGAAAGCCAATAGAATTAGACTCTATTCAAGAGAGTCTATTCTATTGGCTTTCAAAAGCCAATAGAATAAAAGGGAGTAGCACAGCTAAGGAAAAGGGGGAAAAAAATGGCGGACTGCGTTGTTTGGCAACCCCCGTGAAATGGTCGTTCAACCCTAAATGGGGTCCCGACCCACAGCTTGAGAACCACTGATGCACACAGACAATACACAAGAGGAGAGCAATAACATGCAGAGGCTTATTTTATTATCCAGAAGAAAATGCAGATGAGCTCTATCCCTTGATTTGTTCACTGAGTACTTATTCTTCCCTCTTTTTTGTTTTACTTATTGTTTTCCCTTCTAGGCATCTTTAACTTAAGTTTAAATTGGGCACTTGAGGCTCCTCTGTTAAACTTTTTTTGAATTGGTACAGGAGCAGGCTTCCTGGGTGTGCCAGTGTGATGACAACATGGTACAACGGTTAGAAACAGATTTCAAGATGACTCTTCAGCAGCAGAGCACTCTGGAACAGTGGGCTGCCTGGCTTGATAATGTAATGATGCAAGCACTGAAACCATACGAAGGAAGACCTAGTTTTCCTAAAGCAGCACGCCAATTTCTGTTAAAGTGGTCTTTCTACAGGTCAGTGCCCTGAGTAAATAGGTTATATTTTGTCTCAGGCCGGTAGGGTAGTGCAGTGCTTTGAGTTCAAAGGCCAAAAGGTGCTTTGAAATGCATAGAACTGAGCATGTAGCACCTGTTTGCAATTTCTTTAAACATGTCTTTTGTCAGAATCATGCAATAGTTATGCGGTCCCAAGAAAAGATACAGCTGCTTTAAAGCATCACAGAAATACAGTGTGCTTTTGAACGCATACCAACCGGTTCATAGCTTTCAGCCATGAGGCTGCACATCGTTAATTTACCATATCGCTAGTAAAGATGATAATTGGGTGGGGAGGGAAAGACATGTCAATAAGCAGCAGTGGAGCTTGGATTTATGCATTCTTCCCTCCACTCATTTCTTTTCTAATTAAGCCTTAGTCTGACTATATTTTCATTCTGTTCTTTGCTTAAAGTAACCCATTTCTATTACCCCCAAAGTAGGAAGAAAGAAAGTAGGTGAAGACCACCCTAAAAGCCTGCTTCAGCCGGTTTCTAATATCCTAACTTCAGGGGCTACTGCCACCGACATAAAATATTTAAGCATATTTTGAGTTTACAAATATGATTTGTTATGTTTTCATTTTTAGTTGATGTTGCTTATTAGTCAAATTTGTATTTTAAAGGGAATTTGTATTCTAAAGAGAAAGGAGAGGAAAAAAATGCAATCCATCAACCAATAATAAGAATGCTAGTTAAATCCAGCTGTATATGATGAGCCATTTATATAATAGTTATTAAAATGCTGTCTAAATGTAATGCCTAAATAAGAAATAGATAATCAAGAGGTCACATGGGGCCCTTCACCCCTAGGACAAGAGTGGCCAACTATGGCAACTATGCCAGCCATGTTGGCTCAGGAATTCTGGGAGTTGAAGTCCACATGTACCAAAGGTGCCATAGTTCCCCATTTAAATAAATTAGTTTATACTTCTGGCAAAGAGTTATCTGAATCTTGATACAGAGAAAAAAGAGGGAGTTGGAAAAGAAGAGGATGACCCTGCCTACAACTTGCTTTAGCTTGGCCAGTCTTCAGCATGTAGTATAACACCCTTTTCTTTCCTGAATTAACTTTACTTAAAAAAAGATATGGTCCCCTCCTGGCTTAATTGTTAGAATTATGTTGGATGTGTCAGAAATTTCTGGCATATTTATTGGATGATAATGTATTTCATTTGTATTTTCATCTTAATATAGCTCAATGGTGATTCGAGATTTAACTCTGCGCAGTGCTGCTAGCTTTGGTTCTTTTCATCTGATCCGTCTGTTATATGATGAATATATGTTTTACTTAGTTGAACATCGGGTTGCTCAAGCCACAGGAGAGACACCTATTGCAGTCATGGGAGAGGTCAGTCTGCAGTTGGAATCTTTTACCAGATAATTTAACATCAAAAAGAAGTAATTATCTCATTAAGTTATACTTAATTAAATAAATGTGTTTTCTAGGAGGTAAGTGTGGATCAGGTATAATTAAATTCCTTTCATCTAAGATTTAGATATAATGGATGTCATCAAGTTTCAGTTAAGCTGAATCTATACAAAGCTCCTACAGAAATTCATTTTCTTTTACTATTTTTTTTTGTAAATATGTTATTAATTTTCTATTTTTACAAACAAGTGCTTAATAAATACTTAATGGGTCCATTAATAATTTCGTGGTATATATAAGCTGCTTCAAACTAAATTCAATATTACACCCATCCAATACCTCCTCTCTAATAAACATTTTTTCACACTAAGCAAATACAATTCTTATTGTTATTAATAGATATACAGTTGAATATCAGCATTTATTACAGTTTTCTAATATCAATGATATCAGTTTAAAATATCTTTTCTAACTAAAACATACCTTAATTGCATTTGCACTCAATATCAATTTAGTCAGTTACTATCCTATTTTTGCTTTTTTTTCAGTTTTTATTTCCCATCCATGTTCAAAATATCTCAATCATTTTTAGTTTCAAAACAAGTTGTATTTGGGTAACCAAAAGCTTCCCTTATTCAGACTTCTCAGCAATTTTTATTTCCCTTTTCATGCCAAAATATGATGTTCTGATTAACAATCGTATCTATCTAGTTATAATAATATTTCTATTTCTAGCAATCTATTCTTAACCATATTCAAACATCTAATTTAATATAATATCCCCTCTAATAGGTCAAAGCTTCTGTTTTCTTCAGTCTTACTCTAGCTTTCTTCCTTTGCCAACTAACTTTCCAAGTCAGTGTATTT
The DNA here is from genome assembly GCF_016545835.1 of Crotalus tigris. NCBI lineage: Eukaryota > Metazoa > Chordata > Lepidosauria > Squamata > Viperidae > Crotalus > Crotalus tigris. The sequence continues at coordinate 782,346 of NW_024097700.1, forward strand.
GGATCATCAAAAATTCTTCCTCTATTCTTGTACATATTATTTGAAGCAAAAGAAACAGTTCAGTTAAAGTATTTTTGGAAGAGCTAGCTCACTGATATTCATTAAACAGCCTTCCTCCTTCTCCAATTCCCCACAGTTCTAATAACAGTTCTATCTTCCATTCCATTGGCTTTCCTTCCTTATCCTCCAGTATGCTCTGAGATCTTGGTTGATAAAATGTCTTTTCCATTTCCAATGTTGTTGTTATGTCTTCTAATTCTTCATTTCTCTGAGTCTGGCCATTGTTTTTTTTCCTGTGGGTCCTCCATCTTGGGTCAGCTTTCTCTAGTTTTCCTTCTATTTTCTGAGTTGCTAGTTCCTTCTCTGTGGTTATTTTCTGGTTTGTAGATTTAAATTAGAAAATTATTCTTTTATCTTTTGTGTTATTTTTAATCTCATCACGAGGTAAGGCAATTGTTTCTTGTATTAATTTCAACATGGAGAGAATTTCTTTCTGTGATTCATCAGTATATTCTTGGTGGTATGTCAAACTGAACCTTCTGGAGACAGATGTTAAGGATGTTTTTTTACCATTTAGAGCTAAGTATGAAACATTAATTTTATGTTTTGTAAATGGCCTTTACAGAAGTCTGTTTGAAAACTCAGGAAGTTATTATTGGAGCTCCAGATTATCCAACTGACTTATCAATCCTTTCTTAAACCTCCCCTAAGCAGATATAAGTAAAATTCAAGTTTTTCTGTCCTATGAGAGATATATCCTTTCTATCCAGGGAGAAGAAAGAACCATTAAAAGTTGTTTATGAGTCAAAATTTATAATCCAAAATGTTCCATCATATCAAGTGATAGTGTATATTTCTTTTACAGGGAAATAGTTCCACAATACAGTTCTGAAAATCAGTATTTGTATTCGTAGTTCAGACAGGCCAATTTTAAAATAGTTTATTGTCTCTGCCACATAGATAAACAGCCCCCAAGCCTTTTCTTTTTAGCTGGAATCTTCAAAAGTAAAAGTTTCCAAGGTCAGCCAGAATCTTATCTAAATCTGGGCTTCAAGCCAGGTTTCTTTTAGGCAAAATAAGTTGTAGTGCGGTAAATTCACCACTAGATGTCATTAACGCCATTCCAGTTTTGTTTTGTTTTTTTCCTTAAATCCAAAACTTATATTGCAGACTTTTCAAGTCTCTTTTTTAAAAAAAAAAATATTTAATTTTTTTTTTTAAAAAATAAAGGTGTTAAAAGCACTTTTAGTCCCCAAATTTTCAAGTGTGTGTGTGTGTATATATATATATATATATATATATATATATATATATATATATATATGTTCCAACTTAGTCTTGTAATTTTCTCCATTTTCCCCAAGTAATTAAATCATCACTTTTTTTTTCCTAGTGAATGGGGCAGAAGTTCCCCTTCCCTCTCTCATCGGGGGGAGTGCTTTGGACAGTTTTTCAGGAAGAGGTCTTAAAATCATAAAGAGAGGGTCAGGTCTCACCCAGTTTCATCCATGTTGCTTTAATGTTGCTTGTTAGTGCTTATTGTCTTCCATTGTCAGCAACTTAGAACTGGCTACGCGGATGCAGCCAGTCATTCCCCCACTGGTTTGGAGGGCTTCCTCAGATCAAATGGGAGTGCTGCCGCCCCCCACGATCAACGAGGGTCCCCTCCTTGCTTGTCACCTCTATAACCAATTTTTGGCCCTTTCCAGGGCCCCCCAGCAGACAAAATCAAACGCGAAAGACGGAGCCCTCTTTTCCTACATCTGTTCTGCCACAGTGTCAAAACCGGAAACCCGCAATGTCAAAACCGGAAACAGAAATTCATTTTCTTTTATTTATAGAATCATACTAAATACTGGATCAAGTATTTTGCTGTTGCCTTTCAGATCCTGTGTAAATTTCTGAAATCTTGTGCTCATTTCTGAAACCTGTAGTCCTTCTTTTTAAATTATAACCTTCTTGAATTGCCAAATATTCAAACTTTTCCCCTTGTTTTTTTAACCAGCAGTTTAACACTCAGAGAGTAAAAAGATTAATGAAAATTATTTTTGTATCTATAGAAATAAACAACAAAAAGTAATATTTTCATTCCTAGTAAGACTTTTTTTCTGTCACCCAATGGTCATTTTTTTAACTGAAGATGATGAAGAAGAAGAAGAAGAAGAAGAAGAAGAAGAAGAAGAAGAAGAAGAAGAAGAAGAAGAAGAAGAAGAAGAAGAAGAAGAAGAAGAAGAAGAAGAAGAAGAAGAAGAAGAAGAAGATGATTAGGGTTTTTATTTTTGTTATATCACAAACTTGTTTCAAGAGGACTTGGGGAAAGGTGATATCTTATATATGAAGCATCAACATATTTGACTATGTTTAATATTCCACAGACATTAAGAATGTGCAAATATCCTTTCTTCATATACTTCATTAGTCCTGCTTTCTGGGTGAAAATGAAGAGTATTATGAAAATATATTCAAAAATAGGCAACAAGCATTATTTACTTTTATTCACAAAGTAATAAGCAATACATGTAGTTTCCAAAATAAGGTATGTATTTAACTTTAGAATAGAAGGCTTTGTGGTATGTAACTCTCTAAATCAGTGATTCTCAGCCTATGGTCCATGGACTCCTGGGGGGCCATGATGTTGTCACAGGGAGTCCTCAAAGACTTGAAGAAATATTAGGATTTAAATCTTGAATTAAGTCTTGGTGGTTCGTGGCCATGGTCCATGGCCACAAAAGGTATTTAAAGGAGTCTGTGGTGAAGAAAAAGTTGAGAACCACTGCTCTAAACCACTTTTAATTTGAAGGATTCCCTTCCAGAAATCCCTGAACCACCCTGGAATAGAATGGGATAACTTGCCACGGCCAACATATCACGGGACAACTCGCCATGGCCAACTCACCGCAGGACAACTTCTCCGCCGGGCAATTTAACAATTCCATTTAATTATTTAAAATAAATAAAAATATTTTATTTTTTGTCATTCAGATTTCATTTTGTCCCTGTTTTTGCATGCTTACTTTAATTATTCTATTCCATCATTTCTTTGATTTTAGTGTAACTCTTTTCCCATGGCGAGTTGTCCTGAAGTGAGTTGGCCATGGTGAGGTGGAATTGCATAATCTGAAGAATGTTGCAAAAGTTCCATTTGTGAATAAAAATAGTCATATTATTTATTGGGAAGCACGATTATGATTAGATTTCACAGAGGATTTAACTGACACGGAAAATGCTAGTGTAATGTTTTGTATTAAAATTTGCTATTTTTATTTTCTTCCACAGTTTGGTGATTTAAATGCTGCATCTCCTGGAAACATGGACAAAGGTTAGCATACATGTACTACAGATCTTCAACTTGATTAGGAAATCATAAATTTATTTACTTTATTTGTATGCCACTCCTACTTTTCTTAACTTATTCACACTTTTGCATTTCTACTTTATCTGAAAGCTTACTTTGAAGGTTGGGAGATCTTTTTAAAAGATCTAGTGAACTATTGTGATCGCTATAGTTTAACCATGTTTTATTAAATACATTGCAATTGACAAGGGTCTCATATAATATACTAATCCACAGTCTAGTCATATTATGATTTGCATGATGCATGAATCCAGCCAGTAGGATTCTGAGATAGAACATCTCATACAAAGGATCTTTCACTCAATGAAACCTAGTATCATTTTAATTTATTGCCAGCATGAACAAATTTCAATTGAATTTTGTATGATAGTGATACTCATTGCTTAGCAACACTAACTGGGACAGGAAATTCCATCGTTAGCAGTGTGCTTTGAAGTGAGAAAAAACGTGATCATACTGTCTATGGAGATTCTTAGTCGTCCAGGTCATGGTTGTCCCAAAGGTGTTTTTTTTAAAAGGCAAGCGGACTTTGTTTTTCCTTGAAGACGTTTCACTTCTCATTCAAGAAGCTTCTTCATTTCTGAAGAAGTGAACTGAAGAAGCTTCAAGGAAAAACAAAATCCAGTTGCCTATTGAAAAAGCACCTTTGGGACATGTATTCGTACTACTTAGTGATGGTGGTCCTGATTGCTGTCGTTGAGCAAGGACTTCACATGACCATGACTTCTTTCTCCCTGCCAGCTTTCCCATTAACTTTGCTTATGGGGAGCCAGTACGGAAGGTTGAAAATCGCAATCTTGTGACTGTGGGGATGCTGTATCGGCCATAAGTACAAGGTCCAATTGTAATTACCACTCGTTCAGAGCCATGGTATGTTGAGACACTTCCTGAATGGTTGTTAAATGAGGACCACCAATACAATATTGAACTTGTGCACTGGTTCAAGTCCTAGTGATCCCTTATGGAAGCAAGATAACAGTCTCCACTGAAAAATAGTTACAAAACATGGTAAAGAGTTTAGGCTCATAAGCATTCATTTCCATACACGAAATGATTTCTGGTCACAGAAGGGGAGATTGTTTCCCCTACTTGCAGCCCCCATGATAGAAATCAAGATGGGAGCTTTAGATGCTGCCAGCAAATAAGCATTCATCTACAAATACAAGGGCTGACTAATTAATAAGGAGAAAGTTGGAGGCCAGCCAAGTGCACATATGTAATTTACCTATTGGCTTGGATTTGGACACAGAGACTATCCAATTCCAGTAATTTGATACATTGCTAGGGTTGTTAAGCCTTTCTATCTCATCGTAACATGGCTCTTTCAGATTGCAGGATTCATGGTGATTTTATTTGTGCAGATGAAGGCAGTGAAGTTGAAAGTGAAATAGATGAAGAGCTGGATGACTCTGGAGAGCCACAAGCCAAGCGGGAGAAGACTGAAATTAGCCAGGCCTTTCAGGTGGGCTGCCTGCAGCCGGTACTCGAGACTGGAGTACAGCAGAACCTTTTGAACCCTCTTCACAATGAGCACATTGTCACAGCTACTCAAACGATCAGACAGTGTAGTGCGACTGGAAATACATATACTGCGGTCTAACACATATTTAAAGTTCTTTTTTCAGATTGTATTAGCCCTCTTGATGTTGGGCATATCATAGGGGATGGAAGGGATGCAAAAATAATAATAATAATTTCTGAAAGTCGACTATTGTCAAATTTTATCTGTACTTTTGCTGGAATTGTGAAATGGAATGGGTCTATGTATTTGGTCAGATTTGGGTGGGAGGGAAGGTAAATACAATCATTTTACACTGGCCGCTTAATATAAAAAGTTTTCTTAGTTTCAAAAGTCAAGAAGCATTTTTGCGAAGATTAATGTTAATGTTTTTGTCCTCTTTATAATTAAAAGTAATTTAATTTTTTCATAGTTTTTACAAAATATTTTATTGTTAACTGTTAGTCATGGTGATTTCGTATAAATAGGGTTTTTAATTAATTGCACTCTGAAATATCAAGAATTTTCCTCTCTGATTTACACTGGAGGCATGCTCGTTTGATAGCAGCTGCATTAGAATTATTATTAAAAGGCAGCTTTCATTGGAGAAAACTGGAAGATAACTATTTTGATACATTTCAGAGTGCTCAACAGATATATTGGAAGATTTATTATAATTCTAGAGAACATAGATTGTCTTCTTTCTCAGAGGAAGAGTGATTCTCACTGTTTGCAGGATAAATGAGAGCTCTGATAGCACATGGTAATGTGTACTTAAAGATACAGATGACAATTCAAGCTTCCTTAAATTAGTTTCAAATTTGGGGATACTAGCTCCTCTCTCATAAGACTACTGATTTCAGGTACATTCTGCCCAAAAACTGACTCTGTGCAACCTCCGTTCGTTTTAATTAGAGTTTTACAAGATTCGAATTAAGGCATCTTTGATTTCCAGTGAGAATGTGATCATCTTTGAGCGAGTGGAGGTCATGTTACAGAAGCATTTGCTGGGTTCTGCACCTCATATACATATGGGACCACTACCTAGATGCTTTCTGCTCTTCAGTGGGGACACTGGATACTGAAGTTTTTTTAAAAAAGCATCTTGATTCCTTCTTTAAGTGTATGTGCTACTTATGCTGAACTGGACATGCAGGAAACCATTCCTTTCAGATGACTTTTTAATTCTATGTCCTTTTCCTCATGATAGTTCAACCTGCTGCTCTTGTTAAAGATAGTTTATAGGATGCAAGGAATGTAGCAACCTGCATTGTAATTTTGCTCAGAATAATTCCTGGTTCTTAAGTGGATTTCATTTTATATAAAATGTTTTAAAGGCAGTGAAACTGGCACATGTCACTTGTACTTATTTCCCAATTGCGTAGAATTTGAATAGGTGGCTAGATGGACCATTGCCATTTAAGAATGTACATCAGGGATCATTGTACCTCGGCTATTACATGGTGCCTTAAACAGAACTGAAGCTAAGATTTTCTTGTTAATAACTCTTACATTGATTCAACAAAGTGTGCCTGTCTTCTTTCTTTCTTACTTACTTTCTTCCCCTCTTTCCTTCAGATTCCCTAAACAGTAAGGGCAGGTTACATACTTCAGATATCAAGATATTTTTTTTTGAAAGAAAATTAGATATACTATCCCTCTTAGAGTGACAGCCTTTTTCTTTCTTATTTATAGCTGAACTTCACTTTATTACTAATCAGATTTTCTGGGGTGGGGTGGGATTGGGGGAAAACGGTGGAAAACAAACTAGCTTTAACAGTGTCAAAGGTCAACAGAATAGATTAGCTAATTCCCAGACAAGAATTTATATACTTATATATAAATATATATACATATATATATATTTCTAAACCCTTATCTACTTTTAATTTCAAAAAGTAACGTAAGCAAACGTTTTTTAAAAAGCAGCATATAGTTTCAGTAGTGCATATGGTGATGGGGGTCAATCTATTTTATTTAATGGTTCATTCATAATATGTGTTGTTTTTCCTTTTATTCTCATTAAGCTGTTCTAGTTAGAATGCATTACACATTTTATTGGTTTAAAAAACATGTGAATTTCCTTAGTTTGATCAAAACAAACCAAAAATGAAGGAAAGCACAAAGAAGATTTACAGGTTTTATAGCAAGACCTATATAAAATATTAGTGTCTTGTTTATTGTTTGTTTGAAAGACTTTTTCAAGATTATCACCAAATGCTTGAACAGCAGGTAGAATTTTTGGTATATTTTTAGTATACAGTTGCATCCTTGATTTTTCATATATCAAGAATACCTAAAGATTTACTATTTTTTTTATTTGACTATTTCTACTTCAAAACTAAGCTTTAAAAATTGCTTAGAATTGCAAAATTGGGCCGAACTAGGTATTGTGCCTAGTAATTCCTGCCATTTGGTTAAACATGCTGATACATTTCATTATAATTCTGTTCTTTCTGCTATTGGAATATGTTCTTATTTTTTTTCCCATCAAAATCCATCACACCTACACCCCTCACCAATTTTTTAAAAACTAAGCTGTGATAGTTCCTCCCTCTCATTGTGCATTATGAAATGTTTACACTTAAATACAGTAAAATTAAATGTAGAAACAAAGAAACACTTTTCAGCATCTTTTTTTGAGAGTCTATTAAAGTTCTATGTTAAATATGATTTATTTACTGGTATTATCCTTCCTGGATGACAAACTTGTGTTTCTGTATCACTGTCTTCTTTTGTCCTCAATACTGGATTTTGTTCATGCAGAAAAATGAAAATGATGCAAATTTACTTTCTGAGAGAGACAGGGCTGTAAATTTTTATTATTCGTTTTCCAGACCACTCCCTTTCCAGTTGATCACTGAATTCAATGTGCCAAAAAGATTGACATTTATTGTATCTAACATCATAACCTGGAATTCTGGTCTGCTGTGGACCATACAAATAATGAAACTCCACAACCTGTCAGTGTCCAGAATATATTCCAAATGCTCCAATAAGTCAGCAACAGAGATAACAAGACATTAGAAGAGCTTCTGTTAATCATGAATCAGAATAAACATTGTTTATCTGTGTCTTTGTCCCATAATAATTTTTTAATATTTTTGTCTAGTAGGCATTATAAATCAAATGGCCATCTGACTTGCATTATCTTCAGAAGCTCTTCAGTATAATCAGTAAACTGGGTCACTGACATTCTGACAGTGTACTACTTGTGCCTATATGTTATATACATTTTTCACAATGAAATATATGAGGGGTGGGATTCAGATAATCCCATGCGAATGCCCTGGTATTCTGTGCAAATACGAGGGCTCCCCCAAATTTCTCTTCTACAGTAGTGGCAGCTTCTTTGTACTTTATATGCCATGCCACATATTTTTCACTGAAGGTTCCATAAATGGTCTCACATTATGCCATGAATCCGGTATGATCTTAATAATCAAGGAGTATGTACTCATCAAAAAATATTGAGAAATAGCTTAATTGAAGCACTTTGGGGAACATTGCAAGAAAATGAACTAATAACATTTGAGAACAATTTGTCTTAAAAAGTTGTTTTAAATACTATTTTTTAAATTAAGGCTTTTTGGCTCTTGAACAAGTAATGCAGTGATCAATACTGATGATTCTATTGAAAATTCGTATTCAGAAATAGGGCCCAGTTTTCATAATCTCTTCAGGAATGCAAAATCTTTGGTGCTGCCACCGTAATCTGTTTTTGTCCTGTCCTGCATTTTTTTCTTTGTGCTTATTTTTTTTTGTATTATAACATGTAATTATAACACTACTTTAGAAATCATTTATCCATTAAAAATATTCTACAGTACTGCTGTGCAATGTCATCACATTTGGTTCACAATGGATGGTAGTAATTGAAACAGTACTGAGGATATGCAGGTCTACATATAATTCTTTAATTTAAAAACGAGGTATTCACAAACCTTAGAAACACTTTTTTCAAATTATTTCTCAGCAAAATATCAAATCATTTCAGAGATTTGACAGGCCAAATAACACTATGTAACACTTTGAGAACACTTAATGCTGATTTGTGAAAGCAGTACCAGTTTCTGAAAACTGGGCCCTCATTCCTGCATTACAGGTCAGTCTCTATATATGGTTTAAAGGAAAAGGAATTCTAATATTGTTGCTAGGTTATTTGTTTAGTGATTAAAAAAACTGGAATAGAAGCATGAATTCAGTGCTTAGTTCTAGTATTAGAACATTCTTTTGATGGTAATGCCTTGCATTAACCCTTTGAGCATTGTAAGTAAATATAATTGATATGAATCTCTAAGAGTCTTGAGATCATTTGTGGGATTATGAGCACACAATGCCCACTCCCCAGAACAGATTCAAAGGAACTATGGAAAGAAACCCAAGGATTTGTGTTTCACTCAGAGACCACTGACTACCTCCCTCTCCATAAAACAAGAGAAATTTTTCCCCCTAAGTAATCTGAATATAAATGTGAACCATCCTAGGCATTATCTGTTAAGGATTGCCGTATTCCGATTTTCTTGCAAATGCTCAGCATTAAACACTTTAAGTTGAGGTAGGCATTTGAGTTTAATTTATTCACTGCCATTTTACCAGGAGTAAGGAACATATATGATTGTTCACAGATAGCTGAACTACAATATCTGATGTCTCTCACCATTGGCCTGGATGACCAATGTATGGGAGTTGTTGTGCAGCAACATCTGGAAGCCCAAAGGATTCCTTTCCCTAATATATACTGCCTATAGAAGCAAGTATTTCTACTGTTATAGGTTTTTTGATCCAAGATGTTGGGTTTGAAAACATTTCACAATTGTTTATTAAGAAAATTTATTTCCAGGTAGTTGAAAAATCATTAGTTAGTGTCAAAAGATGTAAATATAACCTGTATGTCAAAGACTTGAACTTTGGAGTTAAACCATTGTTATCCACAATCATCCATTGGATGTTGCAAAGGACTGCAGTCTAAAGGATGTATATGTATCCATAGTCGCAAAATTGTCTGGACTTGGAAGTGTATGAATATACTCTATTACAAAACTCTCTGCAACAGAAAGTCAAGCTGTATCTTGCCTTTGAAATAGCACTTGAACCTCTAGCGAGGTTCTCTTGCTATTTGTGTGAAAGCAGATAGGCTTACCACTATGCATGCAACTATGTTGAATCGTACTTTTATTTTAGCACATTATCTCACTTCCAAGTTTATTATTGAGCATTGACAACGGTATAGGAAATTCCAAATTTAAGACAGTGTTCGGGTAAAAATAAGCTACAAGTGATATAGCAGTGGATTTTTAAAACATACAATAAGAATTAGGCCACACCAAACCATTTTCTAGATCAGATTTGGAGCCAACAAAGACAGACACTGCCTACAAATTATGTATGCTATCCCAAATCAGACTGAACAAAACTTCTGCTTTTGCTGCCTGTCCAGGACTACTGCAGTTATGCAAAATAACAAGTAGCAGCTCCTAGCTCACAGCTGTGCATTTGATTTGGTGGGTCTCAAGTTGTGTAAGTTTAGAATGCAGATGCTCTAATGCAACATTCAAGTGCATTGATCCCAAGCAGTTATCAGCAAACAATGCTCCCTCTCTGTTTATTTTAAATACACTGGACATTAGCTCAATGCAAAGACAAAACAATAAAATAAACAGACACACCTTTCTTTCTTTTGTTTCAAGCTCTTCAAATTAATGTACAATGAAACATAAATGCAATACTCAAAGGGTTTATGAATTTATTCCTAATGATTTTCTGTAAATGCTTCTCAGTTTGCATGCATTGATCATTGCTGCTAGTGATTCTGTGTGCCAGTAGAACTAAGTTTACGTTACCAATTTTACTAAATAGTTAGAAGCCACTTTCAAAGTGACTACCTAGGGTCTTTTGGCAGAAATAACATACCTTGTTTTTTAAAAAAATTTGTCTATAATTTTTATTTGCTTTTTTAGCTTTTTTTTTTTTTCTTTTTCTTTTACTAAATTATGTTGAGATTAGAAGCCCTGAGTAATAATTGGTAAGGATGGCTCATTTAAATTAATAATTTATCATAAAACACGCTAATATACATGGTTGATTATAAACTTTGCATATCCCTGTAGCCTCTTTCAACTTGTTAAGAACAGCTGCTGAGCAGCTTTGTATAAAAAATATATCCAGAGAAGATTATTACAAATTACACAACACAGTACTTTTAGGGTGCTCACTGTAGTGTTTTGAAGTCAAGGAAATGAATCTGTTCTAACTGTAATAGGGCCTGGATGAGGTAACTGATTGTGTGATTTGCAGTTCAATTGGGAGACCAGCACGACTTGCAGGAACAAACTCCAGAGCAAATGTTTGCCTCCAGGGCAAATGCCTGATTAATCCACAGAACCAAATTGGACTGCATCTTTGCATAATTAGTAAATCCCCCTTTATGATCAGGTTACAAAAAAAAAAAAAGCATCTGTATAGGTACTATTTAAATAGCAATTCCTCAATTTTTTTTACTACAAAAATGGCCCTGCATAGTCTATAATAGAATATTATTATTATTAAAGCAACACAGAGAAATTGTTCTAGACCTTTAAATCAGGTAACTGAAATGCAGATCTAATTTTGACTTTATAGGAAGGAATATATTTACTGGAAATGAAAGTTACCTGTTTACAAAACTCCGGGTAGCTTGAGAATTTTATATTTAGATCTAGATTAGACTACACATCTGAAATTCAAACAACAGTATAAAATTATTTTTAACTTCAAATATGAAAAACAAATTAATGAAAGCAGGCTTCTCCCTGAAACCTTAAAAAGTATAGATTGTCCATTAGAAATCTGACTTTTTTTTTAAATTAACTAGTGAGGGTATAAAACTTAAAAAAAAAAAAACTTTTGTGTGCCTTTGTAAAAACCTGGGAAGTTTGTGCCTATTTAATTGGTTAATTTTAGTTCTTACCAATCAATAACCTTACTATCACTCAGGGCTCTCTTTCTTTAATAGTTCTTTTTTGTGTTTCTTTTATATTTACTTTCTTTCTTTTTTCCCCCCCTGGGTGGATTAATTGCCATCATTTATTTTGTTAGGTGGAAGATTATCTTTTTCAGTCCCACAAGCACAGAAATGCAGGAAACACTAGTAGAACTTATTGGATCTTTTTATTTTTAAATTGACTGGATATATAATGTAAATGAGGTAAGCAAGTTTTTTGTAGATTGTATGTGTGAGATAATGTAATGTTCTTTTCCAGTTTTTGGATTACAGTTGAATATACTTTTTAATTATTTAAAGAAAACATCTTTACAGAATAACGTGATGGGTTTTGTATAATGTATTGATTCTGTAAATAAGTATTTCCTGATGTGATTTTTGTGAAAATGCTAAATCTTTTAGTATATCATGTCCTCTCAAAATTGGCAAGAGCTAAATAATAGTTTGTGGGCAATTTGTATTGTGTACTGTACAATAACTGGGGAACTTTTATAATTATAAAAATATATATTAACTTTTAGTGTGTTGTTTAAACAAATGACTGGAACATACTAAAGATAGTAGGATTTTTCTGAATATTTCAGACTTGAACTCAGGCTAGCTTTCTTGTGTTTTTCAAAACAAAATTGTGTCTTGTCTTTTAAAATCAATAAATTTGTTTTCTTGTTACAAAAATATTTGAAATGCTTCCATTTTTAAACAATAGATTACAGAAGAAAGTGTAAGTCTGTGATACAGGAAATGTGGTGTATTTTCTCACAGTTGTTTTCCAAGAAAAGAGCAGCTATTTTAAACTTAAGAGCATGACATGATTTGCGTCAATCCACATAAAGCATGCACAATTTTTAAAAGTTTATTCTTTCCAAATTAAACATTTGGAAATTCAATTGCGTTTATATTCTGAAATATAGGGAGGCGTATTGCCTAAATCAATTTTCACACTTATTAATATGCCCTAGTTCAAGGAACCAAAAGTAGAACAGGAAGTATTGTGTGAAAGAGAATCACTGTTCTTTACTAAGAATAGTGCTATCGCCTATGATATATGTACAATCTTTTTCACTGTTCCCAGAAGGAGATAACCTCAAGGAGCAGGATTTATCTGCCTGGGTTCACATTATTGATATTTTGTGTGAAACCATAGTATTATCACTAGATAAAGCAAAAAATTCACTAAGAACTGGGCAATTAATTAAGGGAGGTAATGGTCCATGTTTGGTAGATTCCAGTTCTTACAAAAAACAGACATATTAATGCTACTACATTCTAAATTACAAATTAAGATGAAAACAATAGCTTTATGCTTTTACTAAAGTAATTTAAAATTAATAAAATTAAAATTAATAAAATAATAGCTTGCATCTTCCAAAGGAGAACTGCTGATTCTCCATAAGGTATTGGATCCAACTGACTTATTACTAAACTCATTTAATTTTCTGCTTAGCATCACCTTTGAGTAACATATTCAGAGGATGTTTTTTTCCTACATTTTCCTTCCTTTTCTCCTTTTTTTTCTATTTTCCTTAACAGCCAACCAAAAGAAAAATTGGCAAATTTGAAAGTTTCACATTTCTTTGTTATTTTTTTGGATAGCTTTTATCAGATTACACTGTTCTGTTGTTGGATCAATGCTGCTGCTTCCTGTAATTAATACTGTTAATTGCATGTATTTTCACACTCTAACACTTACAAAGATACATAAATATTACAAAAGTAATTAAGGGAAGCACTTGCTATGGATGGCTTGGTGATTATTGAAATGTGACTGGATTTAACTATGTTCACTTTCAGTGATTTTTTTAAGGTTTACTTACTTAGCACTAGAAACTAAGTTAATAACAGACAGTTTAATTCTAGCTAAATTTATATTGATAGCCATATTGATGACTGCTTAAGGCACCATGCTAGAAATCAGGAAGTCCATAAGATCTAGTTTCATCTTAACATAAAGCCAGCTATGTGATCTTGGGCCAGTTACTCTCTCTCAGCCCTGTGAAGGAGACAATAGCAAATCACTTCTGAAATCTTGCCAAGAAAATGGCAAGAGATTTGTCAAGGCAGTCACTAGGAGTCAAAATTGACTTGAAGGCATATACATCCATAAAAACCCACTAAACTAACTCTATGGAGCGTAAACCAAAGTATTAAATGTAAAATGCAAGTGGGAAATGTAACCTACAATTTCTATGGATGGGCATATATGCTTCAAACAGTATCACTTTGATGTACATTTGCCTAAAAACTGAATCGAATTCTTTGTTCACGTTCATATGCACTCATTTTTCTTATTGTTGCATTAGCAGCATTTAGCCAACTTTGGCTGATCTCTAAACAATGAGTAAGATTAGACTCATTAGTATTTGGAGTGGACATCATTAGGAAGTTCCAGAGTTCTAGATAAGACAAGAAATCAAAAAATATATTTGAAGAAGTTAATGTCAAATCACCCCTGAATTACAGCCAGGAAAACAAACCAATGTGTCCCAGCGGTTGGCAGAAGTTGAACCAAATATGAGGGATATTTTACCTCTATTTCTCACTGGATTCGGATTGGGCTGCTAACATACAAAATTCCACATGAAAACACTCCATTGAATGCTAGAAGTAAGTTTTGTGTATAGCAAATTAAAGACTGATGCTTATGAATATAATTGTTTGCTCAATTAAGAAATTCAGATAATCTCTTAACACTCAGTAGATTTAGGACAGCGTGCAATGGGACAGAAGATTCCATTATGGTTTAACCAAATATTTGATACAACCCAGTATTTTGTTTTGTAAATTTGAATAACATTGGAAAATTATTGGCAAGTACCAGAATGCCTTTCTCTTATCTCAAAGAATTATGGAAAAGGCAGTGCGGTTTTTAACAAAATGTTAGAGTAATCATTTTCTTAGATATGTTTTTGAACCTTACTCATTATTTCGATTCTTAAATAAATATTTAAGGAATGAAGTAAATTTTGGGAGTTTCAGTGCTTATTTTATAAGAGTCCATAAATAAGTTTCAAAATCAAAATTTTAAAGATTTCTGGTATATTTTCTTAGCACCTGGTAGAATGAGGTTGTCCTCTCTCTTAACAATAGAGAGGCACAGAGCTACAAGCAAGAATAAAGTATCTATCATATAAACATTCTCCTGCCTTTTACAGTGGGGGTGGAGGGCATGAGAAAATTGTATTTTCACTTTATCACATTGCCTGATAAAGAACCTTTAAAAATTTGAAAGCTTAAACTGTTTTGAGTCTAAAACTGGTCAAATAAAAATATTAGTTGTCTGAACACAACTACTGGAACTTCACTAATTCCTGGTAATTTTAAATTGAGACAATTCAATGTTTTTATTATGGATTAGAAAAATAATGAATATTGCCAAGATTTTGTGAAGATATGCACAGCAACATCATTATAATACATATTTTATTTACCTAATTTAGAAGGCTGCCCAGCTCTATAAGATGGCATACAACATCAAGAACAGTAAGAACTATAAAATGAAAGAAAGAGGTGCTTCCAGAAGAGAAACATTCTGAAGATCATATCAGATTTTAGAAAGATCCACGCTCCATCCTAAGTCCTAGTGAAGAAAGCCAAATTTTCAAAAGTTTTTAAACCTAGGGTGGAGGCCAAAAGGCTCTATGGTGGGATGCTGTTCCAGAGAATATTACTGGGGAAAAAATTGCCAAGCTAAAATCTAGGAAGATTTCACTCTGTTAAGGTAACCCTCATTTAGCAACCACAATTGGCACTGGCAACTCAGTTGTTAAATGAAGTGGTCATTAAGTGAAACCACAACTATGCTTACTATCTTACTTCGGCTTCCCTTTTGCTTTACAAACCTTACAAATGTTGTACATGTGAGGATTAGTTGCAAAGTAACTTTTTTATCACTGTTGTAACTGCAAGTAGTCTCACTTAACAAGGACTATATGTTCAACAAGGGCATAATATAAACGGTTGATTCCAGAATACTTTAACAAATCTTATGTATATTAGGGCTAAGTATACTTTGAAAATGATTTACATGTACTTGGACAACCCAAAAGCAGAATACTTTTCATTAAAAGTGTTACGTTTTTAATTAAAGCAAAGTTTGAAAATGAACATTTGCTACAAGAAGCACAATGGCTGTGTATATGAGCATGCTTCATCCTATCTTCTTATATGAAAATAAGAACTGGGTACTTCAGGAGAAATGCAAAAAGTAAATTGAATGCCATGGGAATCGGATGTGAAAATATGTGTGATAAAACAAGAAGACATTGGGTGAAGAATGAATATGGATTGAATATACAAGTGAATGACTATGAAAGAAGGACGTTGAGATAGTCTGGTCAGGAGGACTAAATGAGGATCCAACCACAAAACCTAAAGGAAGAGTGAATGGAGTGAAGGGAAGAGGTAATCGTGGTTAGATGGAGCTGAAGAGATTGTGAATTGAACAAAGGAAATGTATTAAAAGTGGTATATGGACAGAATGGTCCCTGATAGAAACAAGAATGTTTAGGAAGAACAGAAAGATATAGAGAGGTATAGTGAATAGTGTTGATATAAAACTAATTATATTTTCTTTTCTTTTACCTATCTCATGCCTCAGTTTGGTTGAATTACTACTTCTCACTTATTTTCTGTACTTTGTATAACATGGTTTACCTTAAAGGGAATATCCTGATGGGCATGTATGAATACTGTATTATGCAAGGGGACATTTCAGTTATCTCACATAGTTTCCATTTGTTGCTTTCTTCCTACACTGCATCACCATTTTGAAATACCTTTGTGATTATGGGAAATTGCCTAGGAAGGGAATCAGTTATGCTGGAAAAAATCAAGTATCTAGTACTGACTATTTTATAGAGCTGATTCAGCTATTATGTTCATTTACAAATGTAAGTTACCTCTGTATTATAAATGCAATTTATATACATGTATATTCTGAAATGTTTAAAATGTGAATGCCTTTTTGATTACAACAATAAATAAAGGGGGGATATAAGCAAACACAAATAAATGAGTAGAATGCAGAATAATTTCTACAAAAAACTCTATAGCTACTAAGTAGAACTGTTTCAGCCTTTAATTTTTCTAGTATACTTAATATTATTTTAATAATGTTGGTCCTATTAGAAAAAAAATATTTATTAAACAATTCCAGAATCTGAAAACTTTTTTCTTGCTCTTATTTTTTGTAACTGCTAACCAGTGGAAATGTCATTTTTAGCCACACAGTGACACCTCCTGGACAATGATATTGCTGTAAAAAAAAAAAATCAGAGGTTCACAATGAAAAAAAAAAGTACTGGGAAATTGATATATCTAAGAATAAAAATGGCTTGTTCTAACCCTTTATCTGAAATGTTAAAAAAAATAAAAGGATACTTATGTTTGGAAGGAACCCATAGACAATTCTATTATAGAAATAAACAGAGAAAATAATTAAATAATTCCTGATCTCCATCTTAGGTTTTAGTTTATCAAGTTCATTATATCCAGTCTTTCCTCCAGGAGCAGAAGGTAACCAACATAGTATGCCCTCTTTTGATTTTTTTCTCACAACAATAGATCTGAGGTGTTTGTGGTGGATTATTTAGTTTTGGAAAAACTGTTGTTTCCTCCTAAATAGTATTCCACATGTTTGAGCAGGCTCCACTGCTCTGACCAAGCCATGAGGACTAGCAAATAGGATCTCTGTATGATAGGAAATAGGATACCTCCTTAATTCAACCAATGATCTGGTGACTCTAGTCTTAATACGGTAAAATGGTAACTGGTTTGATATAAGATAAATGCATTAGGTGAACTTAGCAAATCCATTTGACAGCTAGGTTCATTGACAATATTCTTACTGTATGAGCCCCAAGGAAAAACCAATAACTCACAAGGTATTAAACTATATTATATAATATTTATTTTCACGTATTTTGCTTTGGCTTTTTGTTTTCTAATTATAATTTTAGTTTTGTACTAAATATTTTCTCCCTATGTCTGATGGATTTATTGTATTTTGTATCCTAGCTGCCCTTAAAACTCTTTTTTTCCCCTTTAGAGCAAGAGCTGCTTAAATGTGAAAAAATAAAAATCGAGACAGAATTAAAACCCATTAACCAGAAAAATTGCTGCTGATTGTTCCTGGTGGAAAAGCCTGACTTTCTCTGTTTCCCATTATTCCGTTTTGATAAAAATGACCTTGAAAGAGATTAATTACAGGTGGAAGCACTTTCGCTTTCTGGCCATTCTTGGGTAGTTCCTGTGTCTCCCAACAAAGTGACAGTTTAGGGCAGGAGTTTCCAACCTTGGCAACTTTAAGATCTGTGGACTTCAACTCCCAGAATGACCCAGCCAGCCAAAAGAGGACTCCTTTGCAGCTTCTTTCTTTGAATGAAGAAACTCTTTTACAGCTTTGCAAAAGTTTGGGAAAACCTTTTCATTATTAAAACTCAGGCATTTCTAAGATACTAGATCCTGCAGGGGCCCCAGTGGTGGCTGTGAACCCAGGTCATTGAGGGAAAGAGCTAGTCAACACTGTAAAATGGGGGGGAACCCTTTTTAATCTATGCCACATGTGTTGCATGTCCACCAAAAGGATCATGGTGTCAATCACTCTTCTTTTGCCTGCTGTTTGATGCTGCTGACCACTCCTATGGACACACCAGTTTTGATTTCTCTCAGATACAGTAAAATAGAATAGAAAATGTTACTTAAGGCAGGTAGAATAATACTGATTTGTAAGATGATTAGGGGACTGGAAGGTAAACCATGTGAAGAACGGTTGCAGAAACTGGGACGGTCTAGTCCAGGGGTAGGCAACCCAAAACACTCAAAGAGCCACTTGGACCCGTTTCCCACCAAAAACAAAACACTGGGAGCCGCAAAACCCTTTTGATATCTAAAATGAAGATAACACTGCATATATCCTTTTTTAACCTTTATTATATGTGTGTGTTTCTTTTCTGATGCATTGATTAAGTGCAGCAAGTCTCCAGGTGTCCTTAGGCCAAATTTGTATCTAATCTGTAACAGGTTAAGCAAATGTTTCTCCTACTACAAACCACTGAAAAAAGGCCACAGTGCATGCAAACCCTGATTGGAGGAGGGGATTGTATACATCTGCTGCAAGCAGGCAGGTGGGCAAAGCCCATGCTGAATAGGGTTTGTCTGGGCAAGTAGGTGGTGTTCTGCTGCTCAGCCATACCCCCCCCCCCCGCAGCACCAACACACACCTGCCTTTCTCCTGGCTCAGATTGGCCTTATGCAGTCTTTTGGTTTCCAGCCTGGTGTCTTGCCCGACTGGTTCTCTTAATAAGATACACCACTTTAAATTCTAGAACATGCCAGTAGAAATGTTTTCAATTAGGCCTTGGAGGGCAGGTGCCAGGTTGGAAAAATCCAGTAGTATTAGTAGGTTACTCCAGCTTAGTGGAAGCCAGAAAAGTAAGTAGATAGTTAGACGGATGGATGGATATATAGATAGATAATGGATGGGCGGACGGACAAAGACAGACCGATGCGTCTGCGCTGTGCACGCTTGTTGTCAGCGGCGCGATTGGATCTCCTGGAGAGCCGAAGTCTTCAGTTCCAAAAGCAGCCGGCAGGCGTCGCTCTTGACAACGGGAAGCGACCGCACCGCAGCTCGCTTGACGTCCCCTCCGCGTCCTGCGAGCGCGCAAATCGTTTTTCGCTCGGGGGACCTTTTTCCAGAGGAAGTGCGGGAAGAGGGAGGAAAACGGAGAGAGGGAGCCTGATTTGCTGCAGATGCCGAAGCGAGCGAGGCGGCATCTCCGATGGGGAGCTCGTTCGAAAGGAAAGCTCGCCGCTCTCCGCCTGCCTCTCTTTCCTTCCCGGCTCTAGCCTCGGCCCACTCGCTCGAGCCAACCGGGTTGAGACGCCCCGACCAGAAGCCGCTTCGGCCGCTTCCCGTCTGCCGGTGCCAGCCTTTCCCGCCGCCTCCCCCGTCCGCGCCCGAGGGCGGCGGCGGCATCCATGGCTGCTCCAACCGGCCAGCTTCTGCAGTGCAGCGTCCGGCTGCTTTTCCTCAGTGAGGAGCAGCTCCGGGAAGGGCTGCCGATCTCCCAGCCCGCCCAGAAAGCCCCCCTCCGCCTGGAGCTTTGCGCGCGGGACGGAGGCGCCGAGGTGGCCGTGACAGACGGTTAAGTAAAGCCAGCGGCGCGGGCAGGTGTGGCCGGGCGGGGAGGAGCGCGGGAGTCGGGGCCGACCGCGCGGAGCGTCCCGGAAAGACGCGGGAGGCTTCTTGGCCCGGGAGGAGCTCCGCGGAAAGTTCCAGCGGCGCCTTTCGCGCTCTGCGGGAGCCGCTTCTTGCCTTCCTCTCTCGGCTGTCCCGAGGAGGGCTTGAATCCTAAAATTGCGGAGGGGGAGCTCGGGAGAATGCGAGGCGGCAGCAGCAGCAGCAGCCGGGCCTCTCTATCCCCCTGCCGGATCCTGGAGAGGGATTGCAGCGGCGGCGGCTTTCGCTAGGCGCGAGGGGAACGGGATCAGCCGGTTGTGAGAATGCAGGCGAGAGCGAACTTGCGTGTGCGTGGTTTTCGCTCTGTGGGCTGATAGTGGAAAGCGGTCAAGGGTCCCCCCGCGGGAGCAGAAGCCTTGAGTGGGGAACCCTCCCGCCCATAACTAATCCCGTGAGAATGCGTAGAGTGAGAGATGCTAGAACACAGATTCGTTCGTGTCTGAAGAGTTGGGCAGACAGTCTTGAAAGTTTTTTATTATTATTATTGTTAATACTATACTATTATTGTTACTATCCTAGATTTGTAAAGGTTGCCGAGATTTTCCTGAGAACTTTATTGTGTTGTGTAGTACTCAGACTTCCCATCTTTGAGGGGTAAAACAAAATGGTACAGCACAGAACGAGGGAGGATGGGATCCCTTGATTTGTTTCCATCCAGTCTGTGGTCCTTGTCATCTTTTGTCTTGTTTCCCCTTCTGTTAATTGGTTTTGTTGTAATTGCCATGCTTTGATTGTTGTGAGGTGTACCCAGAATCCTTGGGAGCCAGGCAGCATGCCAGTTTGATTATTAAATGAACAGATACAATATGGAAGATTACTTTGTAGCTCCTCTTAATATCCATGGTTGCTGCCATAGAATTGTTGCAACTTGTGAACTCTTACATGTGTATCATTTAAATCAGTATTTCCCAAACTTGACAATTTTAAGGCATGTGGACTTCAACTCCCAGAATTCCACAACGCTGGCTGTGGAATTCTGGGAGTTGAAGTCCACATGCCTTAAAATTGTCAAGTTTGGGAAACACTGATTTAAATGAACTGAAAAAAAATAAACTATGGCATGTATGCAGGTCTTCTTTTTTTCCCTTTCTATTACATATATTTGAGGGTTGAGCCCTAACATGTAAAGTTCTAGGAAGTAAATTGAGCTGCTGATCTTAAATTCCAGTGAGCATGAACTTTCACTGAGTTGTGTTCAAATTAGACACCAACTCCTAATTAAGCTTTGAAATGTAAAAATTGTTTATGAAAGGCATGGCAGTTGTATAGGTCAGACATGCATTGAATTGTAATGTCTCATAACTGTTTGGTTATACCTAGTCCAATAGTAAACGAACAGAACAATCAGCCAGAGAGGTCACCCACATATTCCCAAACCATGCCAACTGGTCTCTTAAGGACGTATCCTCATGATGTTCCTTCTTCTCATCCAAAGCCCACAGCCGAGGCCACCTAACTTTGTATTTATCTGATCCAGGATTAACATGTTTTCCACCTTCCGCTGATACAGGCTGCAGAATTATGCACAATTTGTGGTGCTTCAGCAGCTACTATATGTTAGAAGCGTTGACCACAGCTAGAATCAACCCTGGTCTCATTTGCTGCTTTTAGCTGCTACAAGCAGATACTTTACCTCCAGTTCCTTAGAACTTCCTTCCATGGCCATGTTGATTTGGGAAACAGGAATGATCAGGCGCCAGGTGTTCATAGAATCCAGTTTGACAGTTTACTAGTCCAACCAGGCTCTTTATTTACACAGATGTAGTAGTCTAACATGAGACAGCTAGATGTGTACTTAAAAAATGTTCTGGCTGATATGTAGCCTGCAGTAGTACTGAATAAGGATCATCCTCTATCCAGGGGTAGGTAACCTCGGCTCTTTTATGACTCGTGGACTTCAACTCCCAGAACTCTCAACTCTCAACTCAACTCTCAGCTATGCTAACTCAGGAATTCTGGGAGTTGAAGTCCACAAGTCATAAAAGAGCCGAGGTTGCCTACCCCTGCTCTATCCATTACTGGTTAATATCTCCCAGTCTCTTGTTTTAGGGCAGAGAGAGAGAGAGAGATAAGCAAGACAGACAGATGAGTAAGAGAAAGCATGAGAGAGCAAATGGAAAAACAGTGAAAGTTGTGTGAGAAAGAAGAGGGGAGAAGGATGAATGATGGAGAAAGATGAGTGTGTGTGAGAGAAAAAAAATGACGAAGGATTAGCAAGAAAGAAAGATGAGAGAGAATAAATACAAGCAGTCCTCAACAAGTCCTCAACAGTTCATTTAGTGACTGTTCAAAGTTACAACAGCAGTGAAAAATGTGACTTATGATCGTTTTTCACAGTTATGACCTTTGCAGCATCCCCATGCTCATGTGATCAAAATTCAGATGCTTGGCAACTGATTCGTATTTGTGACAGTTGCAGTGTCCCGGGGTCATGTGATCACTTTTTGCGACCTGACAAGCAAAGTCAATGGGGAAGCCAGACTCACTTAACAACCAAGTTACTAACTTATCAACTACAGTGATTCACTTAAGAATTGTAGCAAGAAAGGTCATAAAACGGGGCAAAACAGAAATTTGGGCTCCATTGTGGTTGTAAGAGAATCCATGAATAATACATGGGTTGGGTGAGGGCTACAGTGTCCTGGTTCCCGAGTCGTTAAGGATTTTCCAGGAAACCAGGAGAGGTGAAAAATCTCAATCTACCTTGCAAATCAGATTCAGGCAGATGAATATACAGTACTTATGAATATAGTTATAGGTTTACCTTTCTGTTTGGAACTGTACCTCCTACCCAGTCCAGCTCATCCCAAAACATTACAACAAATACATGTAATATTTTTCCTGCTAGTAGGAAATCACCTACTGCAATTTATAAAAATTATCTTTTTTTCCTGTAATGCGTGTGTTTTTTTTCCCACTATGGTCTGCAATTGACAGAGGCTTAATAGAAATGAGATCGGGTTCTCACATTATCAGATGAGATGACTAGATGTATTGCTTTCTCCATAGTGTTTGCAAGAGGGTATACTCCATTTACTTTTAGGGTCTGCTCCGACATTATGAACAACAAATCAGTAAAGTGAATTAACATATAACCAAATTACACTGTCCATAATGTCGGAGCTGACCCTGAAACTACATAGGATACACCTCCTGCAAACACTAGCAGTGCTCGTTAAAAGATTCAGATGTTGTTAATACACAAATCTGTAAAAACTGAATTACAGGCTCAGGCTCTATTTCAAAGTAAAATCCGAACAGGTGCTTTGGAGCATGGAAATCCAAATGTAGTAGCTATTTACAGTTCTTTAAATCAGCAGTGACTTTTCCTGAGATGCTACTGTTGTCATCTGTAGCTGTCTCACAATTGTGGGAAAAGACAGGTGCTGTTTGGACTCCATAACACCTTTTTGAATTGAAGTCAAAATATTGTGTCTTCTTTTTTTAAAAAAAACCTTTGTCTACTTAGTTGATCCAGAAGTAAATTAGAGATGCCTCCAGTCAGCCAGATGTCTGTATCTCTGTGCAGTATGTTTTGTTTCAAGTCCTCAAGTGTTAAAATTATATTATTTTTCTATATTATTTTTCTTATTTTTCAGTAAAATAAGTTAGCAGCAAATGCGAACATGGATAATGAAGGAAGGCAGTTACATCTGAATGGTATAGCAAAACCTGGATTTATTTTAAGGGAGAAGTTAATTTGTGGCCAGTACAATCTTTCTCTCCAATTTTCTTGCACTACAAGAATCATGTTAGACTGCTGTTTCAAAAGCTTTTCTTTAAAAAAAAACTTCTATTAATACCAAGTTGAAGCTAAAAATATTTATAGAAATGGAAACAGATTTTTTTTAAGAAAATGGGGGAATATTATCCATTTTAACTTCTTTTTTTGTATTTTAGTATTAATTATGGAGACTTATCAGTATAAATAAATGTCTGCTCTTTCTGTATCCTCAAAGAAGATCCTTCTAACATATTGAAAATATAATAATAATGCAAAGTTATGCTCATGTCATATTTAAAAATGCAATGATCAGATTATTGCTCTGCCTACTGCCTACTGAAACAGCCCAGTACTGTGAAAATGGGAGAAATATTTCTATGCCTTTACAGGTATTCCTCAACTTACAACCATTTCTTTAGTTATAGTTAAAGTTACAATGGCACCGAAAAAGGTGACTTATGACCACTTTTCACACTTGCGACAGTTGCAAGGTCCTTGTGGTCACATGATCAAAATTCAGATTCTTGGCAACTGGTTCATATTTATGATGGTCGCAGTGTCATGTGATCCACCTTTTGTGACCTTCTGACAAGCAAAGTCAATGGGGAAACCAGATTCACTTTATAACTATGTTACTAACTTAACAACTGTGGCAAGAAGGGTTGTAAAATGGGGCAAAACTCACTTAATTGTCTTGCTTAGCAACATAAATTTTGGATTTAATTGTGGTTGTAAGTTGAGGACTACCAGCATTAATTCAAATTGGATATGTGCTCTTTAGAAAGCTGTTTACAAATGATAGCAGCTTGTACTAATTATATGTTAACTAAGCAGGGTATAAATTCAGCAATAAATACTTTCTATGGCATTATAAAATTAAATAATGGAGTAATACTTTGAGTATCAATAAATAAAAACACCAATGCAACTTCCGTTTATTGATGCAGTGATGAACTAGCCAAATTTATTTTATAAATCTTAAGTCACCTGCATATATTTTTTCCTACAAGTTTATGTGACCTGCAGGAATTGTTCCTCCTGTAGTTCTCACCTCTCAACCTAATAACTAATGACTTTTTCCAGCTGTCAGTCCAGCTGACTTTTTCCAGTCATTAACAGTTTCAATTTTGGATTGATTCTGAAGAGCACATAGCAAGTACTGGTTAAAATACAGATTCCGGATGCCATAAAACAAATTTTCAAAGTAGTACACAAGAAATGGGATCTAAATCCATTTCTCATATGTTGTACACCCATAGGGACTTCCAGTAAAATTCTGATTTACAGAAAGAAAAATACTTCTGAAAATGGCTGAATGCAAAGATGCTAAGAAAAAGACTCAGGCACTTCTTGAGCAGAGGTTTGAAGCTGCAGGACACAACTTGACAAACTCTGAGTTTTATGCTTCTTATATACTTTTTACATACATAGGCTTTTCCATTAAATGCTGACATTTTACATTCATAAGTTTAACCTTTAGATGCTGACATAAAGTTTCTTTATTGGAAAATTCCTTCATATAAGCAACTATTTTCTAGTAACATATTACCTGTTCAGAGACCAGGTAAAAACAAATACAGGTAGATCAAAAGGAGAAAGAACTGACAAAGGCAGGAAGAGATAAGGGGGAACTTAAGCATATTATTTATTTAGGTAGGTAAGGTATTAAGTCAAACGGGGATGACCTTTTGGCTGCTTCCTTGGGACAAAGGGTATCAAAAGGTTATGAGTTTTGTGGGGGGGGGGAGCATGGCAGTTTGCTGCGCGTGCTTTTTTCCCCACAGCTGAAAGATATCCTGGCCAGGTTATCATGTAGAAAATTCCCATACATACATTCATACATCATGTCCCAATATTTTACTGCAGCTCTTAACCAGTGCTGGAGAGATGGGCACCACACACATATATAAACATACCGATGTACTTGAGGATAAGCCCATCCACAAATAAACTAACCCTCAACTTTTCAGCCAAAATATCACAAAAAATACATTGCTTGTGGATAAGCTGACCTCAAAATCCCGCAAAAGGTTGGGATCAAGCTATGAAAATGTAAAATGTGTTACCCTCTTTTCCCTTAAGGCTCCTGTAGCATTATTACTTTTATCTCAAAAATGCTTTATCACAAAGCAGCTGGACTTCCTTGTTTTTCTTTGAAGATGTTTCGCTTCTCATCCAAGAAGCTTCTTTAGCTCTGACTGGATGGCGGGGAATGGAAGGATTTATACTCCTTGCAGATAGCTGGTCATTTGCATTCTTTCAGAGAGTCATTGAGGCCACCTGGAGGTTTCATAAACGCCTGGCACAACATAGGAGAACAAACCCATCAGGACAAGCTACATTTAAAAGACAAAGGCCACTCTTTCAATTACAGCAAAGTCCACATTTTGGACAGAGAAGACCACTGATTTGAAAGAGGGATCAAAGAGGCCATCTATGTCAAAACTGAATATCCCTCTCTCAACAGAGGGGGAGGGATATGACAACATCTATCTCCAGTCTATATCACAGTCCTTTCAGCAGTTTCAAGAAGGCTCCACACCCATTTGCACTACTCAAGTGACCCTGGTGACACAGATAAACTTCCAGGTGGTCTCAGTGACTCTAAGAGAATGCAAATGACCAGCTGTTTGCAAGGAGTATAAATCCTTCCATTCCCCACCATCCAGTCAGAACTGAAGAAGCTTCTTGGATGAGAAGTGAAATGTCTTCAAAGAAAAACAAGTTGCCTTGTGAAAAAGCACTTTTGGGATAACTACGACCTGGATGACTGAGAATCTCCATAGATATTATTACTTTTACTTACAGGTTTGCCTAAAGCCATCCTTGAGTCTTTGCCTGAGCTGAGTACTGAAATAAATGCCCCGGGGTACAGATCCAGTATATTAGCCACTGAACCATGCTTCTGGAAAATAATGAAACAGAATGCAGCTGGTATAAAGGCCATCTTCTGTTTGCTGTGCACTAAGTATGCAGTTCACAGATATTGAGAAGAATGATATTATCTCTGTGTATCTTAGAAAACTAATGCCAAATTTTCTATGGCTTTTGGAAAAAAGACCGCTGCTATTTTGTGTTGTTGAATAGAGAACATGGGAAGCCCTTAAGGATGATAATATGTTTCACAAAAGTAAATTTTATTTTATTTTATTTTATTTATGAGACTTAAATACCGCTTTAAGTGCAAGCATTCTCTAAGCGGTATACACCAGTAAGCAATGTATATATATATTTACATTGCCCCCAACAATCTGGGTCCTCATTTTACCTACCCAGGAAGGATGGAAGGCTGAGTCAACCTTGAGCCAGTGAGATTTGAACCGCTGACCTGCTGAACACAGTCAGCTAAAGCGGCCTGCAGTCCTGCACTCTAATTGCTGCGCCACCTCGGCTCTTAAATATTGAGCATTGCCTTCTATCCTGAATTCATAGAGTTGATGGGATTTTTAAAACAAATGAAGACCTTTTTTATGCTTGTTAGAAAAAAATGAGGCATTGAGTGGTCTCTAGAAAAAGTCCCGTGGATAATAAAAGCCAGAAGAATGAGATTCAAGTATAATTTGGACTCTTTGAATTGCAAAATACATCTGGGGTCCTTATTGAAGGAGTCCCTCTTTGGGCAAATATGCTGCACCTATTTTTATTTGTCTAATTAGCAGGTAATTTTTACCTTTCCACCCCACATTTTTTCTGTGCTGCATCTGATTTTTTTTTTCAACTTTTCTATTTTAGTATTCAGATTATGAGATTTGTTGCTCAGATCCAATGGATATAGAGTCACAAGGAAAGTTTACTAGCAAGATAATGGTTGTTGCTGTTTTTGTGTTGCTGCTGCTGTTGTAAATGGATTTTGCCAACAGATGTGAAGGACCCACAAATTGGGTTTACTGACAATGTTACTTGTTTGAAAGCCATTAATTGGAGACTTGGTTACCCGACATAACACAGGCTAAGTAGGATTCCTCCAATCCAATCCAAGTTTCTTACTCTGAGAAATTGTTCTGCTCCAAAAGTCCCATAAGAGTCTCCTCATGTCTCCTGTTGAGTTCCTGTTTGTTGTAAAAAAAATTGTAGTATATTTGTTGGAAGTGTCCATTCTTTTCATCTTGGTGCAAATCAAATCAGTTTATCCTGTGTTGAATATACCTTTTCACAGAATGTATCTTTGAACATCCTTGTAGCTGTGATGATCATTTGCTGGAAAAGATATGCTGTATTCTGAAAAAAAAAAAAACCTGCTATTTCTGATGTTCTAAATGAAGAACTGCATGGTTCCCCAGGAAACAACTCAAAAATACACATGTGCAGAAATCTATTAGCAGTGTTTCTCAACCTTGACAATTTTAAGGCATGTGGACTTCAACACCCAGAATTCCACAGCCAGCAATGCTGGCTGTGGAATTCTGGGAGTTGAAGTCCACATGCCTTAAAATTGTCAAGGTTGAGAAACACTGTTTAGAGCAGTGGTTCTCAACCTGTGGGTCGGGACCCCATTTGGGGTCGAATGACCATTTCACGGGGGTCACCAAACCATGTTGTCTGCCATTTTTTTCCTTTTTCCCTAGCTGTCCTACTCCCTCTTATTGGTGGCCACACCCACTTGGGGGTCACCACAACATGGGGAACTGTATTATGGGGTCACGGCATTAGAAAGGTTGAGAATCACTGGTTTAGAGGGTCTGCAGAATATTATGTTTCTCAGATTGTTACAGAGAGTCATTCGGTTAGAGATGGAGATTTAGCAGTCAACCCCAATGAGCATGGAGAAATACATAAATAAAACTTATTATAAAAGTGTATACTTTACAGTAGAGCAATTTAATAGAGCAATCCCCTGAAACACTGCATATCTTTAATGTTTCATGGAAGCATTACTGCCTTGTCTTCATTGCTAGTAGCAGATTTCTGCATTAAAGTTTATAATCTGAAAATGCTTTACTTTGGGATGTTACCAAAATGGAATGAATGAATAATTAGTACCTTTGTTAAATAAAATCCAACTCCTGTTGATTTAAGAAAGCTAGAAATGATATTATTAAATGGTCGCCCCCTGCTGTCCCTCTCTTTTTTATTACACTTTATTTCCCTTATCTTTCATTCAGAGTAGCCAGAGCAATAGACTGAGTAATGTCTCCAGTTTTAACTTCACAAAAGTCATGTGAGGAAGAGCAGGAGGATCACTTTCCCCCAAGTGATATCGCAGTTTGCCTGACATCTAAGTCAATCAATCAATCTATGTTCATCAGTAACTCTCCAGGATAAATAACCTCTCATTGTCTCCCTCTCCTGCAGGCTTCTTTCATTGTTTAAAAAAATGAAACCTTTTCAGAAAGATCAAAAATCTACCACTACTAGTTTAGTTTTCTAGGAGATATTAAAACAATTGAAGTCTCTCATTAGCAGGAACACAATCTTTTGATTTTTTTTTTTAAGTGTACACCTTCTGGCTTGCTAATGTAATAAATAGCTACTGTGATATTACTTGTTTTTTGTTAGCACCTTCACTGTCATGGGCAGTCATGATAATAGAGCATCAGGTTTTATACTACTCTTTGTCTCCTTCTCCCTTTCTGGTTTTAAAGCCATTTTAGTAACCTTCACAAGGCTCTTTTCTTGCCAAACATATTTCTTTTCTAATGAGCAATTATCTGTGCCTAATGTCCCTCATCATCATATATTGGTAACGTGGACCATATTCCAGGAATCCATGTCTTTTCAAAAGGAAATCTTGAAAAGAAGAAGAAGCTTGAATTCATGAATAGTAAGCTTTCTAAGAAGTTGAAAAGTAAAACATAAAGGTGATGTCAGAACTACTTATTGTTATCTTCAGAGAGGTAATGAAGTGCCAAAAGGTTGGGAAAAAACATAATCTTGATATTCCAAAATAGAAAGAGGTATAGAAACTGGGAAATTACCATTGATCTATCATTGGTCCTGGATAAAATGCTAGAACAGATTATCAACAGCATTTATGTCAAAGTATGATGTAACCTTAAAAGTGGGTAAAATAAATGTGTGAGATTAGAATCCTTTATCCTTCCTTTTTACCCTTTCTTTTTCTTTTCTATTTTCTCTCTTATTAACTATTGTTTTCTTTGTTTATTTTCTAGCATTTGTATTGTTTTTCTTTTGTTTAAAATTTAGTTTAAAAAAAATAGCTTTTAAGAAAGCAGCATGCATACCAACACTTGAAACTAGAAAAAACAACACTTTTACTAGAAACCACATGGATTCATCAAAAACAAGTTGTGTCAAACTCATTCCATTCCCACCCCTCCCAGTTCACTCTCTCTGATAAAGTGATTAGTTTATTAGTAGAGCAATGGAATGTTATGGATATAGTGCACTGTGATCTCAGTAAAGTAGCTCCGTCTATCATCATGTCTCTATGGAGAAGATGGATAAATGTGGCCGGCTTGGGATTCCAGCTGCTTAAACAACTCCATCCAAGGGATGAATGGTCTTGTGACATCCTGAAATTAAGTACTAACTTCGATTTTTCAGAGCTCTGTTTTTAAACAGAACCAGTTATAAATGATCACAACTTTGCACACAGAAACAAGTTAGAAAGATTCACTTCTGCAGCAGCTAAAAAGACAAGACAGTATTGGCTTGCATTAATAGAATCAATTCATCTGGATCATGGGAAGAAATAGTTCCATTGTATAATGGAATAGTTAAGCAGCATTGGGGTATTTTGCCTAGTTCTGGCCTTTAAACTGGAAAAGGTAGAGTAGGTTAATAGAACAGCTGTCAGCATGATAAGAGATCTGGAAACCAAACCCTATGAGGAAATTGTTAAAGGCACATTTGGCTTGTACAAGAAAGGACTAAGATAATATAGTTTTGTATAAATACCGAAAAATGATGATTGAAGGAATGTACAGGAGAGGTGTTCATTCATTCCTTGGAAAAGGTCCTGTGTAGAATAGATTTCTCCACTTGTATTCAGAAGTCCGTTTCTGATTTGCTATGCTATTTCCCCAATCCAACTGTGTGTATGTCATATCTATTTAGCACAATAGTCAGCTTCCTTCATCTGGACATTTACAATAAAGAGTTTATGCTGAATTTGTGTGATATATCATAATATATATTCAAAAAAACATTAATACACGAGAAGGCCATCTTATATTTGCAAAGTTGATTAGAAATTAATATTTTGACATGGTACTTTACACTTTACCCCATTTGCATGCCTAATTTGAAAATCCTGCTGCAGGCATATGAAATATCTTGCTACAATAGAGATCAGCTAACGACCATTAGAATGCAGTATTGAGTCTGACTCTGCCCACTGCCACAAGTTTGATCCTGACCAGCTCAAGGTTGTCTCTGCCTTCCATCCTTCCAAGGTCGGTAAAATAAGGACCCAGATTGTTGGGGGCAATATGCTGACTCTGTAAATCGCTAGGAAGCAGTATATATGCCTAAGTGATATTGCTATTTCTATTATTATAATAATTATTAGTTTATATTGGCATATAATTGAATTTTGAGTTCAAGGGGTTCTTTTATTACTTCATTTGATTTTGTAATTATTTTAAATCCTTTAAAAATAATATTTATCATATACTGTGTTAGGAAGGTTTAGGAAGCATATAAAGCAGGCATGTCAAACTTGCGACGTCACGCAACATATCGCGACTTTTTCTCCATTGCTGGCAATGGGGTGGGCGCAGTTTCGGCATGACGCATCCGGCCCATGGACCGGCACTTTGACATGCCTAATATAAAGTATATCTTTAAAATGATGTAAATAAAATAAGCTCTGTATCACAAAACTGAAAAGATTGGTCTCATATTATCCATCAGGGCAGCTTGATATAAAGTAGTCAGTGAAGATAAATGCACCACCCTTTTCATTCAGTGGGCATTTTTTCAGAGTAAGACCAGTCTTAACTGCAAAAGTAAATAGCTCATTTACCTTGTGTATTTGCTATCCTGAGGCTCAACATAAAAAAATGAGTTAATTATATTGGATTAATGTAGATAATTATAGAATTATTCTAAATTTCCTTATTGAGTAAAATAAGAGAATCTCATATATATATGCATTTGTCTTAATTTGGTACCTTTGCTTTAGTTTTGCCTGAAATAAACTGAAATTACTCGGCTAGGCAAAGTCATGTATTTGAGTTCAATGGCTGTATGAATCAAAATAACAGTTAAGGAAATCTTTGTTCTATGTTGCTTATAATCTATTAAATACTCTTCTCACCCTTTTAACTAAATTGTGTAGTATCAATGTAAAATATTGAGCTCCACAAGACTTTTGTCATTCCACTAAAATTGTTCATTTTGAAAATATGTATGAACAGAACTGGAGAAGTTATAAATAAATATTTTTCAAGTAATGAATCTGACAGTTTTGGCAGGCTTCCCAAAAAAATAGAGTTTTAGTTTCAAATACCACTGAGCTGTAAAAGGAAAGTTATGCACAACTTGTTCCTCAAGATTCTTGCATTTAGGGCTTGATCGCATGTATATTTTTGTACTTTATACTTGAAAAAAGCAGTCAATTTGAATTGTTGGAAAATATTTGAGAAAATCAACTTTATATCTTTCTGTATAGCTGTGCATACTTTTATTATGATTGTTAATCTGCTTTAGGAAACCTGCCATATATTTACAATATATATTAATGCTTGCTTTTGCATTAGCAGACAACAGCAATTTTAGTATCTACTGTTTGCAACAATAGTAAAAAAAAATTGCCAAATATGGTACAAAATCTAAAGAGAGTTTTAAGAAGTAGTATGCTTTAAAATTTAGCACAGCTTGTCAGAAACCAGTCTGTGAGAACAAATGAAGCCCCATCTGCGGGATGCAGGCAGCATATGAAACCACGCCCCCTCTGTTTCACGTAAAAATCTCTCTCCATGGAACCGGTCCCTGGTGCCCAAAAGGTTGGGGGCTGCTGATCTAGCACAGGGCTTTTTAACCGGTGGTACGCATACCACCTGTGATACTTTGGCACGTGGCATATGGTGCGCGAAGTGTAGCAGGGGAGGGGAATGAGCTGAAGCAACCCAAGTCTGAGGGAGAGGCAGCTGGAGCTGCAGGACAGTCGGGGCTCGGTAGAAGCCCCAGGAGCTCTGGCAGGGCTCCAGTTGATTGGCGCTTCCGGAAGCAGCGCGGAGCTGGAGGTGAACTGAAGAAAAAAGGGGAGGAGAGGATATAAATGGAGGTGGTTTTGGTGGGAAAGGGGAAAAAAAAAGACAACAGGGAAAGAGAAGGGGACGGAGAAGAATCTATGGAAGGAGAGCTCAGCAGGCAGGGAGGAAACAGGGATAGGGAAGAAGCAGCATCTGTTGCTAGAAGAAAAGGTCCCCTGGTTCATTTTCTCCAGCCAGAAGAATGCAATTAGCACTGATGAAATGAAAAGCCGGGAGATGAGCATGTCGGAAAAGTGGGTTTATTTTGGAAGCCAGTGGGTTCCTGATCAGATGGCAGCTTGAATGGATTACCGTAAGGATTTTTATACAGTTTTTACAGAGTTTTGTAATTCAGAGGCTCAGTTTGTGTGCTTTGGTTACTGGAATGTTTTAGTCTGTTTCACAAAGGCTAGCAATGAGTCCAAAGTGTTGGCTTCCGTAGGTTTAATTCCTTTAAGTTTAAACAAATGTAATTAGTTTTACCCCCTTATCTTGAGTCTGTCTATGGCTTTTAGCAAGTTTTCTTTGTAGGTAAACAGGCTTAATTTAAGGTTATCGCTTTTTGCAACTGCCAAGCCTTTGCTACATTGTTGAAACTGAGACACGCCTGAGGCAGCTTAAAGACCCCTCCCCAAGTTTAATGTTTCTTTATTCTGGAAGGCTTTTGTGAGCCTTTCTTGCTTTGTGCTTGATTCCTGGGGGGGAAGGGACGGGGTGTGTATGTGCATTCTTACTACACTGTGGATGAAGAGCTCAGAAGGCAGGGAGGAAGAAGAGGAGAGGGAGAGAGGAAGAAGGGCCGACCAGCTAGCTCAGGGGTCTACAAACTTAGCAACTTTAAGACCTGTGGACTTCAACTCTCAGAATTCCTCAACCAGCCATGATGGCTAAGGAATTCTGGGAGTTGAAATCCACAAGTCTTAAAAGTGGCAAGTTTGAAGGTCCTTGAGCTAGCTGGTAGTGGTGCATATTAATAAACATGGATAAATTCATCATACATTTGTCAGTGCAAAGGGAAAGTGATTCAGCAAAGGAACAGCCACCGAAATTTTAAAACCGGTACTTTTTTACTTTTTTCTACAGTTTGTAACTTTTTATTAGATTATAGAATAAAATACAAAAATACAAAAGCAAATAGGGACACAGTGGGGAGGAAAAGGGGGGGGAAAGTGAGGGGGAGAAGGGAAAAAGAACAGACTTCCTCTGTTGCAGTAGAAGGAAGCATTAAGATTGAACCTCAACTTTTTACTTTTCCGTAATATTATAAACTAGCCATTTCTATAACAACAAATGAATATAATCAGTAAAACCCAAAATTCCCCCCTTTTTTTAGTCATCAGTTTTTTGACATCTTGCTACGCACTGTTGGTACTCAAATATTGTCATGTCCTAAAAGTGGTACAATCTGTGAAAAGGTTGAAAAGCCCTGATTTAGCAGAACACGGAAAAAGTGACAATTTGCTGTCAAAGTATATGGTAGTGTCTCTGCCTTGAAGCATACGTCAGATGGATTATTCACTCACCCATAAGACAAAGATGTATTTTTGTCCCAAAGTTCCTTTGTTTCTTTTGATAATATAATTTTATCTGATAAGGGCTTAATTTTAAAATAAAAAGCATATCCTAATTTTATCATAATTTGATGTTTCTTGCAACAAGAATTAATTACCGTATATGCCACAAGGTGACCCGGCGTACAAGACGACCCCGTCTTTGTTGCCGAGCTGCATTCCTAGAACGTCGTCTTATACGCCGGAAACTACCAGTATTTCCGGCGTATAAGACGACCCCTGTCTTTGGCGCCGATTTTAGCGCTTGCGGAAGTCGCCTTATACGCCAGCATATACGGTAGTAGAGAGGTTCTCTGTATATTACTCATTTGCCTACAATTTCTATTCTATCCATTCTTGAGTCACATTTAGTACATAACTCTTTTCCCACTTATACCCAACAAAATAACAAATGTATTCTGGCAATATCTTTTTCTTCTTCTGAGTCTCCATGATGTTGCTTTTGTTTCTTTCTCAGGCCCGTGACTGAAATGCTCTTGAAGTGTACTTAGCTGTATTATTGTTTAAATAGCAATCTCTCCTCTTAAATCAGAGCATCCAACAACAGCTAAAAGATATGTAAAATCTTTACACTTCACTTTCTAGAACTTCAAAGCTGTTTCCGGCCATTTCAGATGATGTGGGTTTGGCTCTTGTGTCAGTTTCATCTATTGTTGTGAAGGAACATAAGTCTGCCCTTAGGAATGGAAAAAGAAAGGACCAGCCATTGAGGCAGGGCTTTTCAACCTTTTCACCCATTGTACCACTTTTAGGATATGGCAACATCCAAGTACCACCAGTCGCCTAGCAAGGTGTCAAAAATTTGATGACCAAAAAAAAAAGGGAAAAAGTGATAAAGTACAGGTAGTCCTTGATTTACAACAGTTCGCTTAATGACTGTTTGAAGTTACAGTGGCACTGAAAAAGTGCCCCCCAAGCCACAGCCGAGCAAGACACCTGCCTGCCTGCCCAGCGGCGCTCTTCCTCCTGTCTGAGGTGTTCATTGTTGTGAGCATTTCTGTTGAGGATTGGCAGTGGGGGTGGGGTGGGGGGTGTTTGTTTTTTATTCCTCCCCGTCTGCTGGGTGGTTGCAGCAGGTTTTGGTCACTTCAGATGACCCTGGGACACTGACAGTCATAAATATGAATCAGTTGCCAAGCTTCTGAATGTAAATCACAAGACCCTGGAGATGCTGCAGTATTCCAGCTGATCAGTGCTTCTTCTGGGCTCAGCAGAAGTGCCAGGATCAGTGCCACTTTCTAGCTGATTGGTGCTTCTTCTGGGCTCAGCAGAAGTGCCAGGATCAGTGCTGCTTTCCAGCTGGAGCCTGGCGCTGATCCTGGCGCTTCCACTGAGCCCTGACAGCCTCGAAGAAGCGCCGATCAGCTGGAAAGCGGCACTGATCCTGGTGCTTCCACTGAGCCCTGACAGCCTTGCAGCTCCAGCCATCTCTCGCTCAGGCTTGTGCAGTGCTGCCACCAGTTCAGCTCATTCCCCTCCCCGGCTACCACTTTTCTAGGATGGTCGCGTACCACCTGCCAGGTGCCAATGTACCACAGGTTGAAAAGCCCTGCATTAAGGTAGCACTTCCAGAAAAGATTACTCAGTCCTGAGGAAAGTGAGAAGGAAACACAAAATAACCCCACCTTGATTTTCTTCAGCATAAGATGGGGCAGAGAGAAATCCTGAATAGCTTTCAAGATTCTGTTATTTTAGTTTAACAATAAAGAGGATTCCTGGATCCCTACCATGCCTGTTTCTTGACCTTGCCAACTTGAAAGGCTGATTGGTGTCATTCTGTTCTGGTCTCTGTCAAGAACTGTGCTCTACTAGTGATCTTTTAGAATTGCATAGTTGCTCTGGGGCAGTATCGTAGGTATTTTATTCAATTGCTCTCACTGATTTAATGAAAGGTTGAAATAAAAATATTTCTCTGCTTTGAAAAGGTGGATCATACTGTATACTATTCTGGTAGCATCTGTATATTTCTTTTGCAACTGTTAAGTACCAGGATCTGGCTATCTCCTAAACTTAATGCACCGTACAGTGTGCAGGATAGTGAGTTCAATTCCCAATAGAGGGTTAGAACCCCATGGAATAACATCTGGTTACTCATGGCTAATGAGTTTTAATACAGTAGGACAGACATGGATGTAGTGCCTCTTGGTGTCAATGTACTGAAATAATAAAGTAATGGAATGATGGGGGAAAACCCCTCTCCCCTCCTACACTGGTTACCTATATAAAGAGAGCAAATAAAAGGAAGAGAATTTTTTCGCTTTGTGATTCCCTTTTTCCAAAAAATCATTTGAGTTATGGTAGTTTGGGTTGCTGGAAAGGAACCTAGGAAGAAATCTAAAGATGATAGCTCTACCCTTTTCCTGCTGTAGCATCTCAATTGGAAGATTTTTCCTGCTGGCTGTTGTTCTGAAGAAGGCAGTGAATCACACATTATTAATTTGGGCAAAGTTCAGTTTTCATTTATAGACTAAGAGAATTGCATCACACATGGAATGAAAGGTAGAATCAACCATTCCTCCTCTTTTAGGAGGTAGTACATTCAGAAAGAAACCATTATTGCTAATACATGGGTTAATGAAATGTACATAACCTGTTTTTAATTTCAGGTATTGCAATGCATATTGTCGGTGTAATATTGTCAGATCATAATAATTCAGCATTGTGAAAATTAATTAAAAAATCACAAAGAAAACACAGAACCTTTGACAAGCCACTAGATGGAGGTGGTCTGCTATGAATAAAGAATGCTGTCCCCAAATTTTAGAGCTGATTATGAGAGAGTTCAAAGTAATTCTGGTCACAAGAAGATTTTAAAACATTTTAAAAATATATTTTTTAAAATGATGACATCATGAATATAGGTTTAAGTATAAGGGAAGGCTTAAATTTATAGAGAGCAAGATTGTAAACCGTAAAGCAACACACACACACCTAGAAATAAAAACCCCAATGCAAATTCTGGGTTGTTTTATCTATTGCTACTATTGTCATTCTCAGTTATCCAGTTTGAATTATCTGGAAGTTGAGTCATGGCGACTGAACTTATTTGTTGGTTTGAGACTTTTCGCTGCCCATCCAAGCAGTTTCTTCAGTCTGAACAAGTTGATTTAGGGGAATCTGAGTAGGCCGAGAGTTGTTGGAATGTGCCTAAAATTCTTAGGAGTATTGTTTCACCAACCTAAGGGTTCCCTCCCCCCCCCCAAATTGCATGGCAATATGTCAATGAAGATTTTCAGTCATCCATTGCTAATATCACAAGCCAACAACTTACAGATATTGCTACTGTTCTGAAGCAAGTTGGGCTACATCTTGTAGATTACAAGCCTTCTGAGGCTGTTGGAGAGATGGAAGTATCCTTTCTCAATGCTCCTCTTTTTTCTTATTCCAGTTTTTATAATTCTTCTGGCAAGAGACACAAGCTGTTCCCACTGCTATCCTAGCACTAAAGCCATTCAAAAATATTTAGTGCTATCATCAGAGCAAAGTTTGAACCCTAAAGAATGATTTTGAATTTTAAGTTCATCCACATACCCTGTGACCAGATATTTGTATTCTATTACATTGGTAATAACTAACATCTTTTCATATGTATCATGGGGAGGGAAAGCCCTCCTAACATAAGTGCTTTAAGGTTTTATGTATGCTTACATTTAGCTTTATCACTGGGAAACTGTAATTGTCTTTTTTAAAGATTTATTAGTGTAGTAAATATTGTAAAAGTTGAGACCTGAAAGAATTAAAGTGACCCTAAATCTGATCTGTCAATCAAAACTAACTTGGCAGTGTAAGTAGTGGGCAGAAGGAATAAAACCATGGGAAAATCGAACACAATTCAGCCAATCAGGAGTGGAAAAAAGTCCCCTTTTACGTAAGCTTTTAGAAAGAGGAAGGAGCACCTCCATTTTGTCTTTGTTTCTTCTTTTCTCTTATGGAAGAAACTGGCTCCAAGCCAAGTAAGCCACATTCCAAATCCCCAGGCATCTTAGGTGGAAAATTCAAGAAAAATGCAGCAATATAGAGAAGTCTGAAGCTAGATGCATGTTATAATTTTTTATTGTATTTGAACTTTGTGCCTTGGTTACACCTGGACTACTTATGTGTGTACGTCAAGGTGTAACCAAGGCACAAAGCTCAAATACACACAATAAAGAATTGCATTTCTTAGAAAATGAGCACATTTATTCTGATAGGGAGCTTAATCATTCCATCATCATATCCCCTTAATCCTCTCATTCTGATAGGCAGAAAGTCCACCCTCACCAAAATTGGCAAACTACTGCATATAAATGGCAGCAAACCCCATGCTCACTTGCACTAACATTACCTAGTTGAGTAATGAAATGTCTCCAAGCAAGCAAGCAACCATTGTCAGATGACCATGGTCATCATTTTGCCTGCTTAGACAGCTACAGAGAAAAACAGAGCAAGTGGTCTGCCAACTTCCTTCTCCCAAATAAACCAGTGCAAAAACAGATTTCTTCTCTGAAGTAGTAAAATAGATAGTGATAGACGAGCACAAAAGTTTTCCCCAGAAGTGTGGCAGAGTGCATACGGGGGTCTGGATGGAGATTCCAAGAACTCTTTCAAGGGAACCAAAGAATCTAGTCCACCAACATTGTGTGTGTACTTGTGTAAGCAAACACTGTTACAAATGTGGTCAAAGAATATTTTATAATATTTTTCCTGGAGATTCTGGGGGGCTTATTTTTGAAAAGACACGAGAGGATTATACTATAAATTATCACTGAAGCACCTCGATTGCAAGGCTTAATTAGATGATTTATGAAAAACGCTTTCTATTTTTTGTTTCCTGAGAAGTGATAGCAGCATGTTGATTCAGTAATGATTAATCAAAGGAATTAAAGAACAAGAAATGATAATTCTGTTATTGTAAAATATCAAATCTGAAGGAAAAAGCACTTACTTACGTGATCATTTTTAAGTTTATCCATTTTTTTATAATTTGCCATAAAAAACTAAAGCTGTTGTAATTACATAAAATTTACAAAGGGAAGAAATTACAGTGATTTCATTTAGAAATAAAGGAGTTCTATACTAAATATTTATATGTAATGAGAAATAAATATTCTATACTAAATATTTATATGTAATGAGTTCTATACTAAATATTTATATGTAAGTTATTATCTTGATTAAGCTGAATTTCTGTAGAATACGAATTTCTATAGAATACAGGAAGAAAGTTCCACTATCAAATGTAATGAAACATAGCATATGAGGGATGTTTGCATATGTTGTGGTAATGTGTATTTTAATTTTTTTTTCTTTTGATAAGAATATCTGACACTAGTGGCATATTGTAGCACTTCATTTTTTTAAAAGCTTGATGTTTGTTTTCCTTTATTATGGCAAGCACAGCATGAAATGTGATATGATTGTCTGCTTTTACAACCAATATGGAAAAAAGTGCATCTCATTCAAATATCTTGTTATTTTTTCAGCATATATACCTCAGTGAAATTATGTCCGACATCACGCATGTTGTACTGCATTGACGTTCTTCTAAATCAGTGGTTCTCAACCTTTGGGTCGGGACCCCATTTGGGGTCGAACGACCATTTCACGGGGGTCGCCAAACAAGGCTGTCCACCATTTTCCCCCCTTTTCTTTGGCCACGCCCCTGGCACCCGGTGATGTATAAGTGCTTGGGGGTCACCACAACATGGGGAACTGTATTATGGGGTCTCGGCATTAGAAAGGTTGAAAACCACTATTCTAAATCAAAGTACTGTATCTGTGCATTCAATAAATAAATTTATATGTTGGGGAGAACTATCATGTCTCCGTGTGTGTAGTGAGAGAGAGAAAGAGAGAGACAGAGAGAGAGACAGAGAGAGAGAGAGACTTTTGTAGTATGCAACATTATGCAACAGGCAAATGAGCAAATCCAATTTTTCCAGCCTTATTCTGTCTTAATTAATTTTATGTAAATCGTGGTTATGTATTTATCAACTGAAGTTTAAAAACCTTCCAATAGAGAATGTTATATATTCTTAATAAACACAAATATTCATGTGGTTTTGTTATAAATATTTTTTTTCTTCCTGCAGTTGATGGGGTGTGTGCATTTAAATGCTTGGTTAATAAAGATACTGAATATTGCCGTGTAGGAAAAGAGTCCATTTTGATAACACTTGGTTACAACAGCACCTTACTACAATTTACGTCACATTCTGGTAAGTGGCTGGATATTATATATATTTGAAGATTTTTGTTTCCTTTGGTCTTATATTTGTTGAGGTCAGCTCTAGGCCTTTATTGTCAAAGATTCTCAGGTGTTAGATCTGTTGGACCAACTTGCTACTCACTATTTGATTGAGGACTGTAAAAGGGAAATGTTTCAAATATGCAAAAAAAGAGACTAAAATTACTGTATGGGACTATCTCAGAACTAAATGCTGTTCTGCATTGCACATAACTCTATTTTGGTGGTCGTTCTTCTGTTGCTTAAAAAGCAGCCACAGAATTAGATGGTTAAAACTTTCCCAGTTAGGCTTTGTTCTGATCACGTACATTCCTAAACCGATTGTTAATATCCATGTTAGGAGAGAAATAATACAGGCAAC
The DNA here is from genome assembly GCF_016545835.1 of Crotalus tigris. Classification (NCBI taxonomy): domain Eukaryota; kingdom Metazoa; phylum Chordata; class Lepidosauria; order Squamata; family Viperidae; genus Crotalus; species Crotalus tigris. The sequence continues at coordinate 823,463 of NW_024097700.1, forward strand.
CATTAATGTGCTCTGATGAAAAACTAGTTTTAGGATGTTCTGGGTTGAGTTATGGACTATTTTAAAAAGGGTTAACTTTATTCTCCCTTCTCTCTACTGTTTTTCCAGCTTTACTATAGGTGTTTTCAATGTCAAAACACTGGAAGACTATTTTATTACATGTGCCATGTAAATATATATTATCATATAAAGCTCAAATGCAAAATATTTAAGAGGGAGAGCAATAGGAGAAAGTTTTTTAAAAATTTGAAAGCAGATTTAAAGCATTTTCATCATTTGTGAAGCTCATAGAACTGCGTCAGAAGCTGAACTTAGTTGTATCTACTTTTGTGGACATGCACAGCTGCTTCACTTACTTCCTACCCTAATGCCTTGTAGCATGAAGCTGTTCTTTTCAGCAGTAAATATCACTGAATTCAGTAGAACATCATAAGGAAGGATGCATGGATGTGACCCTTTTAAACATCCTTTTGCTTTTTCAGATCTAGTTTATTTCTCTTTCATGATTGCAATTAGGCAGCCTCTGTTGGAATTAAAGCATATAATGCATACAAACAAAGGTAATTCAATCATAGTTCTGGACAGCAAAATATATGTATTTTATTTATATTTTTATATAATGTGCAAAGATTGGAGTAGCTAGAAGGTGGAATAGGTGAAAAATATATTTTCAGATTATATTAATATTAAAAGTATTCAACATACTTTAAGCTCAAATCATGAAGCGGTAGCCTTGCCAGAAGCATGAGGCTCTGATACTTAACCAAGGATGTTGCAATGTCCTTCTGACATTACTAAAAGTGGTCTAACCTGTGAAATGGAAATTTGAATGGTTTGCATTTCTTTCACAGTCATAACAGACCATTTTACCATTGGAACATTTTTAATGAAATTAGAATGACCTTGAAGCATTTTTACCTCAAAACATTTTGCCACCTGTGAAATAGGCATCACAATTTTTGTAATTTATGTACCCTTCTTTAAAAAAAATATCATGAGCTATTGGAATTACGATAGTGTTACTCCATTCTGTTTTACTGAAAAAGACAAGCTTGCAACTCTAAAACTAGCAAATTCTTCCTAAATCATCATTCTTGATAATGATGGCAACTTCTTAAGTTGTGTGATAGAACTTCTGCTTTACTTATAGTGGTCTTCTAATATAAACACTCAGTCATATAGGCATGCACATATACACATAATAAATATTCATGTGCATAAAATATAATTGTTTATTTTTCCTAAAAATTCCAACTGGCCAAATTAGTTTTATATGTATATTTTGCTCTTTTGCATTATAAAATAAAATATACAACAATTGCAAAATGCTTTTCAGACATCAAGGTGTAGTATAGTATAGAAACAGAATAACAGAATAACAGAACTGGAAGAGACCTTGGAGGTCTTCTAGTCCAACCCCCTGCTTAAGCAGGAGACCCTATACCAGTGGTGGCGAACCTATGGCACGAGTGCCAGAGGCGGCACTCAGAGCCCTCTCTATGGGCACATGCGCCGTTGCCCCAGCCCCGCCTCCCCCCACAGCCCCTTCCTCACTAGCAGCCCCCCCAGAGGAGAGTCATCCCCAGGTGCTGCCCACGTGGAGCAGCGCAGCCAAGGACATGGCAGCTGGGCAGCAGGGACAAGAATCCGCCCTCGCACCCCCTCACGCGCAGAGGGTGTGGCTGTCATGGTGCTGCAGGGTCACCTGGGCAATCTGCTGCGGTGGGCCATGTACGTAATGGTGGCCCTGCAGGTGGGTGGGGCGGGCCGCAGTGGGCAGGGGGGCGGGGCGGCACTCGGTCTCTAAAAGATTTGCCATCATTGTCCTATACCATTTTAGACAAACGGCTATCCAATCTCTTCTTTAAAAAACCTGCAGCAATGGGGCATCCACAACTGTTGAGGTACCGCTTATTCTATAGCATAGCACAGCACAGCACAGCAGAAATGTCAAAACTATTTTATGAAACTAGAAGAAACTTTGGAAAAAAAACAAAATTGGGAACAAAGACATGTAACTTTTACCTAAACCAGTAGTTCTCATTGTCTTGTTATACAGAGTTCTTCCATTACACTTAATCATTTGGTAATTATAGTTAGGTAGATTCAAAATATGGTGATATTAAGGCCTAATTGAAGTCATTTACACACACAGACACAGACACAGACGTAGACACAGACACACAAACAGCCCCCCCCCCCAAAAAAGTTTACAGTCCTCTAATTTTTTTATAATGGAATATTTCTGGTGATTTATTTGAGAATTGCATCACTATGCATCGCTTGAGACTCACTGTGTTTTAAATTTTCCACTCCTGTTTTTTTTCTCTTTATTTTGACAACTGTTAGTCTGTCCTGAATTCATACAGAGGATTGTTATATTCCAGCATCCGGTTTCTATCATTTAGACATCAGTAAATCATACGTAGTATTTTCTGCTTCCTGTGTAACATGTGTGCAACATCTGAATAACATCAAGCTGCTGGCTATAAAATACTGTAGATTTTTAGTGTGTCGAATGTGTAAGAGTTAGTTTTTTTGCAAAATAAAGCTATCCATCTAGATCAATTTAAGCAATAAAGTGCAACCTACCTTCTACTAACAATATACTTGCCCACAATAGTCTAAATGTTCAGCAAGGAAACCAATTTCTGTGTTAATACTGGCTTCAAAAATTTTATGGAAATAAATATAAATGTGCAGATGGAACTATAAATTTATCTTGCCTTGGTAGCCAGTAGTTATTAATGAATGTTACTTATTTTCTTTTGAAGAATTTTTTTTAACTAGTCCTGGCACCAAGAGAAGGGAAGGGAAGGTCAGTTTTGCATCATATTTAGAGACACATGAGAAGCAGTAAGTTTCTGTTGCTTTCCATTCAGTCCAGTTCAATAATATTTATTTTGTCCATCACCAGCAAAATTTAAAAGAACAAAACAAGCAAAAACAGGGTGAAGCAAATAAATATAATAGTATGCTAGCAGCTAGAAAAATAAATCACAGAATATACTGTATAACATTCACTTCTCTATTATTGTGTTAATACAGTTGTTGCCCGTGTGATAAGTCTAAAAAATTAATAGGTATAAAAATAAAAAAATATTTGCTATTGCTTTCAATAATTCCCTCAGGATTAAGGTATAGAGACCGATTAGAGTGAATGACTGAAAAGAGAGTACACACATTGGTAGATGACAGGAAATGTCTCTCCTTTTTTGATCATGCCCTTAGGACTCCCTTGATGGAACTTCTGATTATGGGTTACCTAATACTTCTTGCTACCCATACCACTTTCCCAGAGGAAGAAAATGCCTTGGCTCAGCTCTTGCCCTCTTATGCCACCTGAGGGCCAGTAGATTCTTTAAGATTCAGAGACATACAGGTAATCCTTGTTTAGCAACTGCCTCGTTTAGCAAACATTCACATTTACGTCAGCGATGAAAAAATAACTTTATGACCAATCTTTGCCTTTACCACCTTTGCAGATTTCTAAAGCAAAGGTAGATCATAAGCCCAGTTGTAGTTTCACTTAGGACCACTTCACTTAATGGCTAAGTTGCCAGTCCCAATTGTGGTTGTTAAATGAGGATTATCTGTAGGTCAAACTATGGTGAAATCCCAAAAAGGATTTTCTTGAATATATACTAAGAGAGTTAGTTACAAAGGAAAAAAATATATACTAACTCATATCTTTCCAACTTGCTAGGAGCTCCAGAAATAGCACCAGGCAGACTTGCTGGAGCCAGCACCAGAACTTTGGGTCTGCTCAGCGGTGCAAACGATCTGGAGACTTTTGCCACTTTTTTGTCACTTTTCTTTAGCTATAACGAATGTAAAATACCTGGTTTGATGGTACCTTATATCAGTGCTTCAGTGAAGTTGACCTGCTACAGATATTTTAAATAAGCCATTGTCTCTAGAGACAACACCTGAGGATGTTGGAAAAAAAAATAACACCGCTTGTCAATACAGGTAGTCCTCGACTTATGGCCAAAATTGAGCCCAAAATTTCTGTTGCTAAATAAGAGGGTTGTTAAGTTAATTTTGCCCCATTTTACCACCTTTCTTTCCACAGTTGTTAAGTAAATCACTGCAGTTGTTAAGTTAGTAGCATGGTTGTTAAGTGAATCTGGCTTCCCCATTGACTTTGCTTGTCAGAAGGTTGCAGATGGCGATCACATGACCCTGGGATGGACCAACTGTCATAAGTACATGCCAAGTGTCCAAATTTTGATCATGTGACCATGGGGATGCTGCAATGGTCATCAGTGTGAAAAACGGTCATAAGCCCGCTTTTTTCGATCCCATTTTCACGTCGAATATTCATTACTTGAATGATTGAAAGCTGAGGACTACCTGTAGGTTAAAAATTGAAACAGTTGAATATTTTAATGGGAAACTTGGCTTCTAGCTGCAATGATTGTTGCTCCTCCCGTTAGTGCCTGGAGTAGATAAGCTGCTTCCTCCTAAGCCCTCTTAACATTTTTGAGCTGTGCTAAAATGTGGCAAAATACCATTTCATTAATTGAAACCAGCAGTTAAGCTATTGTAAAGGCGGAATTGTGTAGAAAAGAGCAGACAATATAATTTCTATCTACAGCTATGCATATTTTACTGGAATTTAGAATTATATTTTGTGCAGAATAAAGATCAACGTGGTAATAATTCAGTTACATTTGTGTGGCCTGCCTGCTTTGGTTTTGCATGTAATGTCCATGTAGTCTAACTTTATTCTTTCTTTTTCAGAATATAACATGTTTTCAAATGCCCTGAAAAGCTGTAGGAAGATAAATAAGGAACATTCTGTATTCAGTCAGAGAACAGAAGACTCCTCTGCAGCTCAGTATTTTCAGGTAGACAGCTGTTGTTTCATAATCCTACTAGCAATATATTCAGTATTTCCCACGGGGATTAAGATAACCTGTTGCAGAAAAAAAAAGAACATTCTTGTAACAACAGAAAAGACTAACACATGCTATAAGATTATGTCATAATAATTTTTTTATGAAGTGTTCAGTGGCTATGATTTTTTCATCACCAATATTTCCCAGATTTATTGCAGTTTAGGGCACTATCTTGGGTTTCTGCAGGAAAAACTTTGTTCTTATTTTGTACATTGCTAGGGGCAAATTGTAGCAACTACACTTCTCCTCTTTTCTTTCTAGTTTTATGGATGCTTATCTCAACAACAGAATATGATGCAGGATTTTGTAAGGACGGCTACATATCACAGAGCAATACTTCAGAATCATACAGATTTTAAGGATAAGGTAAGCCTTATCTTTCTGCTCAGTTTCAAATATCTATACCTATTTTCTTCCAAAGTTGGCCATAACATTAGATCGGCCAGATGACTGATGGAGCTGATTGGATCCAGAAGGAGCTTGGCATTGTTGCAGAAGGTCTGCAACACAGTTGGCCAAAATCTTGGTGAAATAGAAGAGTCGCTGCAACCTCTGTGCCCTGGAACTCTCCATGGTTTATGCATGAGCGAAGGCAGATGAAGAGGATGAAGAGGTGCCTAGTGCACTGCTGGTGAATGACAAAAAGTGAGGATGCTCAAGCACAAGCTAGAGCCACTCTTAGAGCCTTTTGCATGGCGACAAGGGCCCCACTCTTATTGTGTCTGCAGATAGCTGCCCAGCTGCCCTGTTTTGGGTTACCTGGTCCCTTCTTGGAGGGGGCAATTCTGGGATTCACCTGCAGGCTGACTCGGAAATGTGCAGCACATTTGGTGCAGCTGCCTCAGGCTGCCTGAGTGATCCTGTGGATGTCCTGTCCCAATACCTGGGGGCTTTAGGGGCCTGAATTCATCACAGTGAATGGTTTTGAGCATTTGGGCCTTCAAGTCTCCATGTTATTCCATCTTTAGTTCTGGGTGGAGTGGCACTGTCCCAGAGGATGCCAGTGCACAATCTGGGGGGGGGGGCACTTGGATTCATGACTCCTGCTGGAAAAGCAGATAGCAGCTTTGGCTAAGAAGCACATCTTTGCATTGTGTACCAGTTGTGCCCATTCCTGGACCAGGAGGCTTTGCTCGTTGTCACTTATGTCCTCTTGACTTGTCCAAGTATCCAGTATGAATTACTGCAACATGCTCTACATTGGATGGTGGGGGGAGTCCTTGAAGAGCATTCTGAAGCTCCAGATAGTGCAGAATGCAACTGAATCAGTAGTAAATGGTGTCAGGTACTCAACACTTGTAACATCACTGCTTTGTGAGCTGCATTGGTTGCCAGTGTGTTTCCAAGTGCAGTTCAAGGTGCTGATTGTCATGTTAAAGCCCTTCTTGGCTTGGGACCAGGTTATCTGAGGGACCAATTTCTCCCAGTTGTTTCTGCCCATCTGATTCAGTCTAGCTGGATGGGCATGCTCCAGGACCTGTGAGCCAAGGATTATTGGCTGGTGGGGACTGGGAAGCATGCCTTGCCTGTTGTAGTGCCTGCCCTCAAGGACATTCTCCCTCCAGAGACTAGAATGGCACCAACCCTGCTTCATCACACCTTGAAGACCTGGTTATGTGGCCAGGCCTGGGGTCCTAGGTGTGTGAAGGTTTCTGGTCATTTTAACATCTGGTCAATCCTGTCATTTAATATTAACAACATATTCTTTCTTGATTGCTGTATGTACTTATTTCTTGTATTGCATTTTTAATTGGTTTAAACACCACTTAGCTAGGTTCTTTTCAATTTTATTGTTAAGGCTATGCATTTGTCTGGGAGAAACAAAGTGACATTGCCTTGTATTTTTTTACACAAAAGAGTTTAGAGGCTTTCTGACCTCTTAGAAAAAGTCCACAACCATAATAGCTAAATTTGTGTCTGTACATTAAATCAGTTAGAGCTGTGAGATCCTTGCCATGGCACACTGATGTGAGACTTTTTCATTATAGAAAAAAGAAGAAACAGAATATTTGCAAACTTGGGACCTATTTTATCAATGGTTAGAGAAAAGATTTAGGGATTAGGAATTTAATTTGTATTAGTGAATAAGATACTCAGACAACACGTTTTTGTTGAATAATTATTATTGAACTCTGTTAAAAAAATACTAATAAAACTTTAAAAAAAAGAAATGATGTGTCCCTCCTGCCTTCTACTGTTTGCCTTTTCTATATTTCTCTGATTTCAAACAGAGGCAATGAATTGTTGCTTAGCTAGAATGGCTCTGAAGCCAATATACCTCCTACTTTCAGTCTGGCATTACTCTGCTCTCTGCTTTTATATGATGTTGGGGAAGCATAACTAGTTTATATACAATTTTTGAAATGCATTTGAATATTTTCAATCTGTCTTTTCGTTGCTAAGATGTTTCGGAGGCCAGCACCCTTACAATAAAGTAAAAGTAATATCCACCAGTAAAATATAATTTTAAAAAATGGTGGAGAATTTTCAGAACTTTCAACACTGCTGGTCCTAACTCTCACGAGGCCTGTAGCCAGTGTATAACTGGGGAAGTTAATCCAAGAGATGGAAATCAGCCATAAACCACAACACTTTGAAATTGTTCAACAAATACACTATAAATTATTCAAACACAATCTGGTAAAAGTGTTGGCGATGCCGAGCTTCATAAATCTGTATAACATAATTTGTAGTGGTAAGTAAACTGTTTGGATGGAAGGATTTACTCAGTGGCTGCTAATACATTTTCTTACCTATGTGACTTTGCTTAAACTTCTTCTCAGTCCAAACAAAATTAGCTATGTATAAAACAGCACTCAATTAGAAAGCAACAATCATTTATTTAAGTATAATAAATTTATTATATTATATATACTATAACAACACAATATTTAAATATAATAAGTTTAATAGCAAAGCTAGGATTAAATCTAGGACCTGTACTATTAGAGATAGTGTTATAGCATTACTTCAGTTCTCTTTATTTAGCATGTCGAAACAGTAAAGTATGTTCGCATTTATTTTCTCAAAATGATGCTGATTAGGTCAATGGAAGGATGTAAACTAAGGCATGGAGATAGGCAGGAAAAATTCAGTAAATATAGTCACCCACGAAAGGGTCAGGATTCTAATACATCACAGCAGACCTAGGAAGCATTAATGTGGGTAATAAATTGGTAAAAATCAATTTATTCATTTTGAGTTTGTTAGAGTAAAGAGACTAATTAAGGAATGAATTTATTAGCTGCCCAGAGTCACTGGGAGTCAGGAAATATACAGATACATCCATCCGTACATAAATGTGTAGTATAGACTAACTTCGTTTCCTTTCTGGGTTGGAGTGTGGCAAATACTGTCCACTTGAACACAATTTGTTGTAGATGTTAATCTATAAACATTGTATAGGGAGTTATGTTATTTCACCACTTTTGCTAAGTAGATTCTTAAAGAAATTAAAAAAAACATGCTTCCATTATTGCATTTTGACTTTAGGAGTGTATTTAATGGAATAAAATGCTTTGAAAAGAATTTGCAAGATCTACCTGTGTTAAGTTAATAATCTTACAGCATCTGATCTTGCTTCTTTTTTATACTCACACTAATGCTTCTGCTAGGAAGTACAATAGCAAAAATAACTATTGAATTCCCTCAGAGAAAATAAATTACAATTTATTTGTAGTTTCTCCAAATTTATCATAGTAAGAGCTTGTGATTTCAAGACTTGTTATTCACTTTTTTGTACTACAATTAATAAAAATATGCAAATAATTATGTTATGAATTTGATGCAATATCTCAATTTCACAAAGAAAACCTTAGCATTGTTTTAGTTAGAAGATCTCGAAGATTGGCAATATCATAGATAGCATTTATAAATATTTGATAAATATTTGATTGATTGGCAGGAGGGTTTTTATACTTTCTGAATCTGCTGAGAAGATCTAAAATATAAATAAAGCCTTATACAGTGGCATATTCATCCCCATCCATTTTCTGTTTCAAGGTGGTCCTAGATGTTGGATGTGGATCAGGGATTCTTTCATTTTTCGCTGTGCAAGCTGGTGCTAGAAAAGTCTATGCTGTTGAAGCTAGCTCGGTGGCTAAATATGCCGAGGTGAGTATGTTAGATTTGATGAACTACTGCATTAGTTTGCTTTGCTGTGCATGCAGGACACAAAAGTATTTCTAGCTGAAATAAAGGTGTTCACAGTTTAGGTTAATTTTATTTCATCAGGATCGTATCTTGAAGAGCATAATTCATTCTGAAGCTACATGTTAAATAAAGTTGTTAACTTGTTCCCACTTAAGCAACTACAAACTAGCACATTTAGTGAAAGTAGGAAACTCATTAAACAAAATTATGTCTTGATGGTGGAGGCAGATTTAAGGGGCTCACTATCCCTGCTAACAACTATAATGTATCCTTGCAATAGCTGCTTTATATTTGAGAAATAGGCCTATTCAGTATAATGCAAATGAGGCAGGAACCATTTCATTGGTAAATTAATAACAAGGAGTACCAATTGAATGTACTATTGAAATTTAAAGTAAAATACAACTTTTGATTAGAATTATCTTTATTGGCTACCATTCAATTATTTTTTTCTACATTGAAATACTCTAAAAACTTTGGTAATTAAAACTCATCTCTTGTAAAAGGATTTAAACTAATTAGCAATTACAGTCAACCAAGAATACTGGGCATATTTCAGGGAAAAGCAAGCAGGGTTTTTTCCTGGAATTTCTCATGTCTTACTTCAAATATGGTACAGTAATAGCATGTGGAATGTGCAAGTTATGCTGATTTAGTCTGCAGTCTGGCCAAGATGGTGGAATTGAATTAGCATCACAGATTTAAACTACATAACTCAGAAAGGCTAATGAATTCAGTGGATATTGCTTTCTCCCTCTCTCTTTCTTTAATTCCAGAGAAGTAGCTTGTAATTTATGCAAAGTTCTAAAGCTGTTTAGATTCATTCAAATGTAATGAAACCTGTATTATAATTAAGATGTTGCGATCATCTCAGCAGTATCGTAAGCATATCAAAAACAATATTCATTTGAATGTAGATATAGTGACTGGCCAAGCACACTACCCCATTCACTTGCTCCAGCCAACATAACATTCACAGCCAATTTTCAGAACGGAAATATTTATCAAGCAGGTGAGCTAATACTTGCCTACAGAAGAGCAGTGGCTGGAAATGTATGTAGTCAAAGAAGAGAAATTCAGACTCAGCCAGGTAAGACAAAAAGGAATTTCCTAAGCAACTTCCTTCTCTAGAGAAAAAAAAAAGATGGTTATTTTGAAATCCAAGCTGTGAAAGTGAAAGGGAGAGAACTTTGTGAAAGAGAACACCAAATAAATACAGTGGGGAGTGTTAGCCAAATGTGGCATTTCAGCAGGCTGACATAAGTGAACTTTACCATCTTTATTGAGCCTCAAAAGTAAGTCTTGGTATTGTCAGCCCTCCCTAGTGAATCAGACAGGAAAAATGATGAGCAATTCTACTTCATTGTAAGAATACATTAACAGATTCTTGGAAAGTTAAATGTACAGACTTCTCACTGTCACATTTAACCATCTGATCAAGTGGGGCGGCAGCTTTGCTTAGGGCACATATGTCAAGTGTGTACTGGTATTGTCCTCGTTGAGCGACTGGCTTGCTTAGCAACTGTCCATACTTATGAGGGTGCTGAAAAAGTAACTTCTCAGCCAATCCTTTGTAGGTCTGTAAAGCAAAGCAAAGTGGAAGCAAGATTCTAAGCATAGTTACAGTTTCACTGCTCTCCTCAACGACCAAGTTGCAGGCCCAAATGTTGACTGCTCATTTCACAGTTGCTAAATGAGGACTGCCTGTACTAGAGTTATGATAGGTAGCACAATAGAATATTTTTCCCACTTTTTTCAATCTTGTTTTTGATTTGACAGTACAAATTGGGGGAATCCCTATAAGTCCCACATGTTGGTATTAAGAGGTAAAGTGTCACCTAGAACAGGGGTAGGCAACCTTGGGTCTTTTATGACTTGTGGACTTCAACTCCCAGAATTCCTGAGCCAGCTGGCTCAGGAATTCTGGGAATTGAAGTCCACAAGTCATAAAAGACCCAAGGTTGCCTACCCCAGTTCTAGGTGACACTTTACCTCTTAATATCAACATAAAAGACCCAAGGTTGCCTACTCCTGACCTAGAGCATAGCCTAAGCAGAAAACTGGTGGCCGCTGTTAAACTACCAAGCAGTTGTTCCAAAGCAGGAAGGTAGGCCAGGAGAGTACAGAGTCTCTGGGAGAGGAAACTGGAAATCTCCCATCATTCACCCTATGGATTCAGCCCTCACCAGTATGCTAGAATATTGCAAATAATTAGCTTACCTAATTTACCTAATTTACCTTTCAGATCTTTCTTGCATGACTTTGTTCTTGAATTACAGCTGCAAGAAACATTCTTTACTTCATCTCAAATAAATGCTGTCAAATGGTGCATTTTTTAAAAAAAAAAAAAGTATTAATGGATCTTTTCCTAGTATCTTTCTCTGGTATGGGACTTACAGATGTGTTTCACAGAGCCTAAATTATAAGGATACACGATAGCATGCCTTGGAATATAAGGCCAGAAAGCTGGATAGTAGGATAAAAGCTGTACTTTTAAATTGGATATCAAAATAAATCCCACTGAACTTGCTTTGGTTCTATTTACAGAACTAACTGAACTGCTGTATAATTGGAGTGGACCTTTTCAATGCTGTGCCCCCATGTTTAGCTGGGAGCATGTTCTACAGAAATAATGAGATGTTTTCAAATAGCTGTGTCCAGAATTTGGATTTAAATGACTTTTGCAAAGTCTGAGAAATAAAGTGATGTTAAGATGGAGGAGTTTTATGGAGGGCACCTGTACAAACAGAGCATGGGAGCAACCCACATAAGGAAAATGTTCTGCAAAGTATAAGGGAGAGGTCAACTACTGATGGGATCATTAGAAATAAAGAATTAGTCCTTGAGGAATACAGAAGCATTTGGCACACAAGGCTGGTGAAAGAGAGGTCTTTCTGGGAGTTTTGGCAACGGGGTTCCTTTTGAACAGAGGCCCAAAGAGAAGAAGTTCACACTCTCTTCCAGATGCTTGCTGCATATGCCTCCAGGCAAGGTTTTCTATTTAATGAATCAAATCAAGGTTTTCCATTTAAAGAATCGTGTTTTGGGAAACACTGTTAGATCTGTACTGTCCAAGAAATTTCCTGTTTCTTTAATATGTCTGTGTTCCTCTTTCTTCAACATTTGTCCTAGGTGGAGTTAATATTATTATTAAAAAACATTGATATTAAACATTAAAAGTCTTTGTTTTAATTCACTTTTAATTGAAGCATTTTAAATTATTTGAAAGGCCAAGAAAATCAATGACGTTTCTGGATGATGCCCAAAAGCTGAAGAATAGCCACAGATCATGCCTATCTGGATAAACTTTGGACTCCTGCTAGGAAAAGCCTGTTAGAGATTTTGTAACTTTCCTTTCCACGAATAATATGGATGCTTAAAAAAAAAAAACCTTTTGAGGATAACCTCAGTAAATATAGAAAATGGTACAGACATTATTTTTTAGACCAGAGGCCCCCAACCTTTTGGACACAATGGACCGGTTCCATGGAGAGAGGTTTTTTCGCGGATCAGAGGGTGCGTGGTTTTGTGTGCTGCCTGCATCCCACGGATGGGGCTTTGCTTGTTTGTGCGGACCGGTTGCTGGCATGCCGTGGCCCGGTACTGGTCCCCAGACCGGGGGTTGTGGACCCCTGTTTTAGATAACTGTGTCCTACATTGAGCAGGGCAGCTTCTTCAATTTGGCCTCATCCAGAAGTTTTGGATTTGGCAACTTCAAGAATTTGCAGGAGTCATTCCATGTTTGGGGAACATTAATGGATAGCAAGCACCAGGAGCTGAATTTATATAAATAATGAATCTATTTTAATATTGATAAAATATAGTCTCCCCAGTGAATTGAACTGGTTAATCATGCAACATCTGCAAGTCTTCATATTACACATAACAGTGTACCGGAGCATGAATTATAAAATTGTGCCTGCCAGAGGAAGGGAAACCAGGTTAACAAATTTGTATAACAATTAGAGAAAAGGTGAGTGGAAAAAGGTCCTCTTCATTACTGATGGTTTTAAGAACGCACAATTTATGTGTTTTATATCCTGTTTGGGAATTCAGTCATGAATAACAAGTAGAGAAATAGGAGCACAACTTTATCTATAGTGTACCTGTCTTGATTGCGCCTATTGGTTCTGTACAAAGTATTAGCTTTATAAGCTCTCCTCCATGCCTTCCTTAAAAGGCCAACTGGTTGTAAATGTAAGCTGGTTACCAACTACCCAAAACTGAGATCACATGTCCAAGGGGCACCAGATCAATGATCATTACATGGCTACTCATAAGTCAAAGACTATCTTTATTGTTACATATAGTCTGCCTTGTTTTATTCCCTAATCTCTTAATATCTGAACATGAATGGCTTACTTAAGGATTAATGAATCAAATAACCCAATCCCATTCCCCCAGCCCTCATTTTCAGACTCGAGCAAAAATTGGCAGTCTAACCTCTTTTGTATTAATCAGAGTTTGCAGCCAAGGTAGATTCTTTAGGCTCCCAAGCTTTAGATTCCAGCTGCTCTGTGAAGTGAATCTGCTTTGAAATAACATCATTGTCAAATTGTCCTCGTACCATTACAAATCATAGGCCATTTCTGCAGCCCAGCATGACAGTAACATGATGTAGAGGTGACATACTATATGTCACACCAGAGGAATCATTATCAGACCTTACAAAAGATCAGCCAGGTTTGAAAAACTGTTGATTTGGGAACATAGCATTTGTAATGGTTAGATACAAGCTAAAATAGGGCTGCAACAGATGTTGTTTTCATCAGCTGTCTTCTACTCAAGGCTTTGGGGATCAATTACTTTACCTTTGAAGTCTGATGCTTCTCTTGAAAAATCAGCACCGAAGATTGATAGCTGAGCTTTTTAATATGGGACTACCCTTGAAGACCACCTGGAACTGTCAACTGGTCCAGAATGGAGTGGCATATGGGTGCCTTTACGTTTCCCAAGTAACACTCTGTTGCAGGAGCTGGATTCTAGTTTCCTTTTGGGCGCAATTCAAGGTGCTGGTTATCACCTTTAAAGCTAAATGGTTCAGGGATAGGTTATGTCCAGAACCACCTTTCTCTAAGGACATCTACCTGTCCCACCAGATTAGATAGGTGGCACAGTCCTAATTCCTTCTCTTAAACATTGCTACCTTATGGAACCAAGGAAGCATGCCTTCTCCTTGCCTGCCCCTGGCCTGTGGAGCACTCTTCCCTCTGAAGTTCAACAGATCTCTATTCTCCTAGCCTTCTGAAAAGCACTGAAGACTTGGCTTCAACCCCAAGTGCTGGGGTAGGATGAGATGACAGTATGTCAGAAGCTTGACTGGACACCAGGTTTTTGTTTTTAATGGTTATGTTTTTAATAGTTTTTATATGTTTTTATGTTTTTGACTGGGAGCCACCCAGAGTTTGCTATAAGAATGGGTGGTTGTATAAATGTTTTAAATAAATAAATAAATCTGTTAATTGATAGTTCAGTTTGACCTCAGATATTGCTGCCTTGCTAAACTAATGTGAAAAGAATTACAAGACAAAATTGAGTCAGCTCAGAGATTGGGGCATCGTGAATTCACAATAAGATTAAGACTATTATAGAACTATGAACACATGTCAGTATAAAAATTCTGACTTTGGAGAATAGCTGGGATATTAAAAATTATAAGACTTGTGCATCCTTGATATTAGGATAATTTTATTTTCTTAAGGAAAAGCAGAAACTTTTACTTATTGAATAACTTGATCCATTATAGAAAAAAAAATCTATCACACTTTATAAAAGCCTGGAACTAATCTAGTATCTTGCTTTCTACTAGTCTGCTCACTTTAACCATGAAGTTATTTTTTAAATAATATTTTCAACCAATTAGACTATCTCAAGATTAGTTCCTTTAAATTTAGATTTGAACATGTGCATGTGTGTCTTAATGCAAAGCAACTTTAATCTTTTATTTAATGAATTTCACGAACATGCATGCTTTTAAATCATTCATTTCAATGTTCTTGTCTTCACTTATAAAACCAGAAATGTGGTTAGAATTTAAAACAAGAAATTTAGTAGCTATAGCCCTGGACTGAGAAGTGAAAAATAATGCTGAAAAATATGCATACTCAGAATATTTTAGGGCTTATTTACACACTGCCATCTTACAAAAAGAAGGGCTTTCTCTATTTAAATGTCCTCTTAATGCCCACCAGTCACTTGAAAGAGCATCAGGACTCCAGTCCTGTTTGGGAATTGTCCTGATGTCTTTCCTCAGCATGATCTTAAAAACTAGCCAAGCTGCTGCTTAATGGACTGTCAGAAGTCATCAGAATAGCACAACTCACTAGGGATATACAGAGAGCCAAACAACAGCAGCACTGGTTGCTTGCAAGGGCTACATGTAGCTCACAGTTTGCCAAACACAATCTTTTCCCTTTCTGTTCCAAAGCAGGTATAAGTACAGTAATTTAATATTACGAAAGGAGATACTTGAATAACCATTCACTGTACTAGTGATTCATCTGTTCAACTCAACTTTTGGTCTGCTTTCATTCATTTTAATTGCATTTTCATAATTACTGTCTGTAACCTACCTTAATCCAAAATAGTAGTTTAGGGTTTGCCTCAAATTATAGAGAGCATTTTGCAATATACTGATAATGGCTGTATTTTGAAAAGATTTGAAAAGCTGCAACAGAAAAGAGGAATTGGGGAACATAACAAGTCCTTGGTATTTATAGTTGCTAATAGTGTCGAAGTCTATATGACAATATTGTACAGAATGCCATTAAATCCTCTTTAGAAATTATATAGTACTCTTTTTGCAGGGATGATTCATTTCATGCACATTCATAAACACATTATCACAGCAACTATATTATTTATTTGTTGGATTAAAGTATAGCATTTCTGAGAATCTAAGAGCCATGGTTGTAAAGATTTGGGTAAAATTATCTACTTTGACCCTTTAGAACAGTGGTTCTCAACCTTCCTAATGCTGCGATCCTTTAATACAGTTCCTCATGTTGTGGTGACCCCCAACCCCCCATCCAGCTGGCTGGGGAGGGGGGGGGCAGGAAGGCTGCTCCACTGGCTCCGCCCAGCCTGGTTGGAGAAGCGCCATTCCTCTCCCTTTTTCTCTCTCTTTACTCTTTCTCTCTTTCCTCTCTTTCTCTCTCTTTCCTCTCTTTCTCTTTCTCTTTCCTCTTTCTCTCTCTCTTTCCTCCCTTTCTCTTTTCTCTCTCTTTTCCTGTTTCTCTCTCTTTCCTCTCTCTCTCTTTCTTTCCTCTTTCTCTATTTCCTCTCTTTCTCTTTCCTCTTTCTCTTTTTCTTTCCTCTCTCTCTTCTCTTTCTCTTTCCTCTCTCCTCTCTCTCCCTCTTTCCTCTCTTTTTCTCTTTCCTCTCTCCCTCTTTCTCTCTTTCTCTCTCTTTCCTCTCTCTTTCTCTTTCTCTCTCTCTTTTCCTCTGTTTCTCTTTCCTCTCTCTCTTTCTCTCTCTTACGGCAGCATCGTCGGGGGTCCCCGCTGTCTCCGGCCCGGCCTCCACCATGTCCTCAGCCGAATGGGTGGGGAGGGGGAGCAGAACAGGAGGCAGCGGTTCCGGTGGTGGCGGCGGCATGGCTGCATTGTCAGGGGTCCCCGCCGCCCCCGCCAGGACTCCACGCTGCCCGGCCTTGCCCTCCGCCCATCGATGGAGCCGTGGTGGGGGCTGGTGCCACGCGGTCCCTGCCAACCCCTCTGCCAGCCCAGCTGCTCCCCCAGGCACCCCTCTTGTCCTGGCGCCCGCCCAAGCCGCCTGGGGGGCAGCAGGAGGAAGAAGGGGAGGAGGAAGAGGAGGGCAAGGAAGCCGCTGCCAGTGCCGGGCCTCAGGAGGAGGCTCTCCTTTCCTACCATTGCTGCATCTCCTTCTTTCTTCCCGGCAGCCTGAACTCTGGCACGCCTTCCCGGCCAGTGGGGCCAATGGTTGGGCTGGCTGGGGATCGCAGGGGCTGGTCTCCCTTGGACCGCGGCTTGCGGGAGGGCTGGCCTGCTCAGCAGAGCCTCCAGCAGGCCGCTCCGAGTAGGGATCCTGGGGCTTCCCCGGGAGGCTCCAAGGCCACAAGGTCCTGGCCATGCTTCTCCCAGGGGTGGGGCACCCGGGGGCAGGGCCAATCAGGAGCTCTGCAGGAGGTAAGTCTGAGAGAGAGAGAGAGAGAGAGAGAGAGATGCCTCTCTGTCTCTCTCTCTCTGCAAATGGCGGAGGAAGCCATGCGGAGACGGATGCATAGCAGTGTCTCGGTTCCTAAGACCATCGGAAATACATGATGTATTATTTTCCGATGGTCTTAGGCGACCCCTGTGAAAGAGTTGTTCGACCCCCAAAGGGGTCGCGACTCACAGGTTGAGAACCGCTGCTTTAGAATTACAATTAGCAAAATATGCAGATAACCTTATTAGGATCTATTCAATAACCTGTCTTTTCATTCGTATCCTAACTCTGCCATATCCACAGACAAATCTTTCACTAGCCTGTTGCACAAAATGCTTTCGGTATAAGAATTTGGCAGTAAAATGATTTCTTATTACAATACAGCTTCTGAGAACTACTTAGGAAAGAAAGCAAATATTTCCATAAATTTATACATTAATACAGTAGCTTCGCTTTCTTCCAACAACTGTGATTAGGTAAAGGAAAGAAACGTTCAGGATTTATAACTGAATCATACTAGCCTTCTGTCGATTTACTAAAAAGATGGAACATAAAGGTTAATAAAAAACAAATAAAAATCAAATTGCAGTGATTATATCTTCACTCAGCGAAAATCTTTTCCTAGGGGATTGTTATATTGTATATGAGATTTTGTTGCCTTCTCCTTATTCTCCTTATTTATATTTTATATTAATCGTTTTAATGGTTATTTAAGATCTATTTTAATTGTTCATTTTATTGTACGCCGCTCAGAGTCACGTCAATGATATGGGTAGCTACATAAATTTGATAATAAATATCTTAATTAATTTAACTTTGATTCCGACTTACTTAACAAGCTGAGCATACAGTACAGATTGCAAAAACATGATGTATTATTTATATCCCTTTTTTGAAAAATGAATTCCATAAAAATGATAAGTGAAGACAGCTGGGTAGAATTCCATTAATCCACAAAACTGATATTACATTAACTCATCTGTGAATCAACAAAGCTAATACGTATATTTTTTTTCTACTATTTCATTACTTTACAGATTTTAGTCCAGAGTAACAACGTGGCTGATAAGATCAGTGTTCTCTCAGGAAAAATTGAGGAAATCACTCTACCTGAAAGGGTAGATGTTATAGTTTCTGAGCCAATGGGTTACATGCTGTTCAATGAAAGGATGCTGGAAAGTTACCTTCATTCCAAAAAATGGCTGAAGTCCAGTGGTGAGTCTATACATTTACAGGTTCCGAGGATCTGCATCTCACAGACAGAAGCCTATGTTTATGAAATGTAGCCACTAGCAAGACAGATTGCTTGTTTCCTTTTAGCACACAATATTACATATTAATTGATTTTTTCCCTCAAGTTATCTTGATGCAGCCAATAGATTAAATGATTCTATCTTACCCAGCAGCCATGTCCCTTGGTTTGCAGACTAGGTTAAAATCTTAAGTCAAGAAAGGGGATCTCCCAGTCTCCTTCTGCCCTGCTAGCACCAAAATATGGTTCAACAGGAAGTAGAGGAAAAAATGATTTTTAATCCTATTTAAAACTTGTGTAACACAAGCAAGCTTTATCAATAAAGCACTGCTTTAGAGAATATGTGGGTTGAGTGGAGTGTAGAAAATCAACCTCTGTAGGGTGTTTTTCTGCTTTTTCTAACCCAGGAATCACAATTTATAACCTACATTTTAAAGTGAATTTTTGGTTTGGCCTAATTGTTCCATTTAAACGTTTCCTTTCTGTGGTTCTTGTTACTAAAATTTAAATCCTATTTCAATACTAATGTGCTAATGATATTTTTTCCTCATTTGTAGAACAAAGGGGGGCAATAAGGATATATTTCTCTCTATATTATTTAATCCTAAGAGTTGCCTTTATATTGTAATATTGCTAAATTGAAACAACTTACTCTGAACAAAACTGAGTTCAGTGACTTGCTTCAGACTAAAGAGCTTTAGAATTTTAGTGTATAATCAATATCTTTTTGAAAGTAGCATTAACAATACTTTGCCCATCAAGCTACAAAAATGAATCAATTGTCTTCCTAGCTAACAGTCATTAATTTAAAGGATATTTGTTTTCTTTTAAATGTCCTGTCTTTCCTCCATGTGCTATTAAACAATTTACCTATTGAAATGCTTTCATCTGGTCATTCCCAAATGTTGAGTTAAGCTTTTATTTACGTGAAGGATGACTGATAGGCAGTATAAGTCTGTAATGTGGTCATTTCAGTGTTACATTGCATTGAAATAGTCATAGGGTTTGTACAATGCTTTGTGGTCATTTGATATTCCTTAATATTCTACTTTTTAATACTGACAATGTCTAACATTCTCTACAATGAAACCCTGAAAAAGTTGATGATTGATTAGTAATAATTATTATAATTATAAGTTATATTTTGAATCTTCAGTTTAAGAAATATAATCCCGTTTTTCCAATAGTGGTGGATGAACTTGCTTTTAAGGATTTTATTTAAATATCTAATTGTTAATGTGTTAAAAATATGAACGCTTCATCAGTTTGTGGCAGTAAGGTAGCATTATCACCTTAAGTATTCAATAGATCATCTTGTTGTCAATAGATTTACTAAAATGTGACCAAAAATTACAGCAAAAAATAATAATTGTTAATTGTTAATTTATATAAAAAAATGTATGGGATGGATAGTAAATGATGTCTCTTGGATATTTCCACTCAATTTTTTTAAGGACTACATAGAAGATTTGAAGTTTGCTACTGTATATTATCTTTTGTTCACCAGGAATGATGTTTCCAACATTTAGTGACATTCATTTGGCTCCTTTTTCCGATGAACAACTCTACATGGAACACTACTCCAGAGCCAATTTTTGGTAATAATTGTTTCACTTTTTTCACACAAAACAGTGTTTTGCTTGGCAATTTAACAGGAATTTTCAGATGAAACAGCTTCTCGGAATCTTAAAGCAGTGGTGAATTATAGATGTCTATAAAGTAACTGCAAAATATATATTTTGTTGGTCTGCAATTGTAGCACTTAGAGCTGATTCTTAGGACCATTGTTGTATTTATTTATCTATTCCTGCACAGTTGTTTTAGAGGCTGTGAGAAGTTACAGTCATACTATTTGTACTGCCATTAAAATACCATGCAATGACTTAGTAATTTAATGCCTGGGTCACATTGCTACTCCCCATTTGGTGCCTTTTTAGTTACAGGCAATACATTCTTAGGAAAGAAGTGATTATATGTAGTGAGAGTATCACTTGCAAACAAACGGGTAATAATAACATAAAATGGTGCTCACAGCAAAGAACTAGAGGAGATTAAAGAAAGCATTTAATGGCAGCACTTAGGCAAGGTTAATACAGTATTGACTGAGTCACAGTACAAAAATCAAACAAATAAAAAGTATGAGGAAAAATTGCAACAGGCCATGGTAGTAATACTACTGAAATAAAAATATTGTGGCAGGCATAAATCAGGAACAAGTAAGATAGTTTATAATCCAATCACATGCTTTGGAAATGAACTCTTAACAGTGAAGTTGGGTTTGAAGGTTAAATCTTCTCGTTATAGGGCTTTAGCTAAGGTCATGTTAGAAATTGAATGAATGTTGTCCCTTCATTGCTTTTTCCAACAAAAACTACTCTGCTTCTTGATGAAGAATTTTCCTTAAAGTAGGTCAGTGCTGATATCAAAGAGTGATGAACGTAGCAAAATCTAAGAATGGAACTAGACAATAGGAGAGAGAGAGAGAGAGAGAGAGAGAGAGAGAGAGAGAGAGAGAGAGAGAGAGAGAGAACTTGTGTCCTATAATTGCTTCACTTCTGATATCATATCACATTTAAGTTGAATTCAGGTTTCATCCCCTGGAACATGTTCTCATCGCTCCAGCTTATTACAAAGTGAGGAATACTTTAGGTGAAGTTTTATATTGCTTGCATCATCTGGTTTTAAGTTTTGGCTAAAATAATTCAGTACGATTCCCTCTGGAGACACCACAATGAAGAAAAGAATGTGTTTGGATTACTTTTTAACATACACATATTTACTTTGCACTATAGACCAGCTTTAATTTTTTAAAGAACTCTTTATCACCAACCACCATCGCCTTCCCACTCCCTGTAGAGCAGTGTTTCCCAAACTTGACAATTTTAAGGCATGAGGACTTCAACTCCCAGAATTCCACAGCCAGCAACGCTGGCTGTGGAATTCTGGGAGTTGAAGTCCACATGCCTTAAAATTGTCAAGTTTGGGAAACACTGCTGTAGAGGAACAATAGGCCTGGAATCTGCTCCCCCCTCCCCAGCTCTTTAAATAAAATGCAGCAAAAAGATACAGTACAGTAGTGCCTTGATGATGATGCAGCTCCAATTGGTAGCTATCACTTCAGTTTTGGGAAATCACCAATAAAAGCACATGGCATAAAATGAAAGCATGAATGAAGGAGGGCACTGCTTGAATGTAACAGTGGGCAGAGAATAGGGAAATTGTTCTGTTTTGAATAGATGTGGCATTCCAGAGGTTGATGATGTTGATGATGAACACCAGTTGGGTAATGAGATGTCTGCGAGAAAACAAAAAGCTCAGAGAGCACCAAGAACCCCTCATTTCAACCCTGAGCTATAAATATTCTCCTTTATTGATTCCAATGGTTTCTTAAATCATTTGGGATCAGCTACTTTGGCAGAACTGAAACCTGAACTATTGTAAATCCGAGTTTTTCCTCTGCTTTAAGCTAGATCAAAGATATTGTGAGATAAGAAACTATATAAAGAGTTTAAATAAATAAATAGCAAACATTGCACAGATTTTGGCAAGACACAAAGGGTTTTAATGCATTCGGATTGTTAGGAGGAAGAAGGCATATCAGGCAATTTGTGATTTTTTTTCACATATTATTGCACTACTAGTATAATCACCATGCTGGGTGATTACCTCAGGTCATTGATCAGTGCTGTTGACATAGAGTGGTTTGCCTGAAATGCCAGTAACTAAACTTGAGACCCTCTGCCCTCACAGCATATGAGATATTGTTCAAAGAGGGTTTGCAAAAACAAAACAAAAAATGGAATATTTTCCTTATGGACAAGATGACCCTCTGTATTTCATCAAAATGGTTCTGGAATATAAGAACTCCTTAGACCAGGGGTTCTCAACCTTGGCAACTTTAAGACTTGTGGACTTCAACTCCCAGAATTCCTCAGCCAGCTTTGCTGGCTGAGGAATTCTGGGAGTTGAAGTCCACAAGTCTTAAAGTTGCCAAGGTTGAGAACCCCTGCCTTAGACAATAGATGCAGTTACCATATGGGCCATCTGAACATGGTATGCTTAGGATAATGTACTTGAAGAATAGCAGCCAACTGAATCCAAATAGCTGATAGTTATGAAATGTTATCTTGGGTTCCAGCTGAGGGAAAGGAGTGTGGCATTTTTCACATTCCTCCACAATGTTCTTCTTGCCATTTACTAGGTCAAGATACGCTCGTGTGGACCTACTCTGGAATTTAGATCTTTCTTTTGTGTCTCTTGCTTTCTTGCACTGAAAAGCAAACATTCCCCTCTCCACTATCACTATTGTGACTTATCACAAGTCTCCATGTGTTGTGTGTTATTGCTACGTGACTAGTCTTGCATTGTGGAGGTTGCCTAAGTTTTAAAATGATATTGTCCTTTTACAATGCAACAAAACGAACATTTTTTTTTCTGTTCTGCTTTTTCTTACTGCTGCAATGGAAAAGAATGGCCACATACAAAGCCAATCATATACAATTACACACAATATTTATAGAAAGAGAAGTATTGAAACACCTGCAAGATAATTTATTCCAAATTGGGAATCTCGACAAGACTTTCTAAATTTCCCTTAATTGTTCAGTGTTCTTTTTAATAATACACAGACAGATGTCTGCAGTGCATTTTAAGATGGATTTTGTTAGGCACTTGTTTACTTTAGGAGTCACTTAATAGCTCATTAAAAAGATGTAATTAAGGACCCCATGATAATTCATGATGTGTAGAGAAAATTATTTATAGCATCTTCTCTTTGCACTTCCTTTTAAGTTGTCTCCTATTGCTTCCACAAATATACTTATAATAATTATGCACTTCCATTTGCAAACATAAATTTAAATTTATCACAGATGTACACAGATTGTCTATGCAGTTTAATTTATTTGAGTATGTACACACAGACACACAGGCCCATTCATAACAGTGTACTTACAATGTACAAGATGTAGCCTTCCAATGTAGCTCTTACAAATATAATTAAATAGTTAAATATAAATGTAAAAAACTAAAAATTGCAAAATAATAAAATAGATAACAGTCCCATAGCTACACTCTGTGCAGGAAAATAAAAATGGTAATTATCTGGAGTTGTAAGAATACAGTAATGAGCTTGCTAAGCAGAAATCCTTTTAGAGAGTATTTGACAGCTTGAAATACATAGGTTAGGTGACAAAATGGGAAATTAAGAACAGAGTTATGGAATGGAAATATGTTCTTGGGGAAAGTATATAGACACTTCCCTCTTACCATCTTGATGGTGCAGTTCAGATCTAGGACACAACCCCACCACTAGCCGGTTGTATGATACCACCACTGTGGACTACAAATATGTTTATATGCCACAGCTTTTTTTACCTTGAAGGGAGAAATGCCATTTCAGCAAATGCAGCTTCAAAAATTTCTGTGTATTACAGTGTATTACAGACTTTGTTGTTTCTCTGTGTGTGTTTATGGGTATATGCAAAATTTGTTTATTTATTTTATTGTCACATTTATGCAGTGTATATTGGAAGTGGTTGCCTTTTGAGAGCTGTATGTAACGAAATCTCATGCATACTGATCAATGTACATTTAAAGTGACAAAGTTATTATTCTACTCTACTCTACTCTACTCTACTTTATTCTATTCGTATTTCCAGGAACAGTCTGTTCTCACTATGTTCAGTTATTAATCAAGAGATCATGTGGGAAATCCAGGATTTTAGGATAGATTAGAAATTTAGAATATATTCTGGAAGAATGTAATGTCAAACTCTTCCCATACTTTTGCCAAGAAAGTGGCACTAACACATCTATGAAATCACCAAAAATTCAATTTGAGGATTTTAACTTTATCTATTAGGATCCCTCTAAGGACTGTCGCTGAAATATATAAATATAAAAGCTTAACTTTAATATTATCATCTGATCCTTCAAAATTGGCTCAAAATATTATTTTTAATCACTTTATTTATAGTTCTATAAATAGAAAGAGAACTATAAATATAGAACAATAGTTATAGTTCTCTTATAAAAGTAAATATGTTGTGGCTTTCCTGTTTTTTAAGGTAGTAAACATAATCTAGTTCTACAGGTTGTTTTGTTTTCTTGCCTAGGTGTAATTTTTGGAGAAAACTTGCACACCTTATGTGCTATTTTTACAATGTTATCTGACTTTAGTTTGATTTACTTAATGTATTTTAATGTATTTACTTAAACTAAATGTAATGTCATGGTTCCGACAAATGAAACTCTTTAAAAGAACTTCGAGGCATTGTTTACCTTAAAGAATATTTTATTCAAGAAACAAAGTATTGGCACTAGATAGTTAAAGCCAAAAACTGAATCCCCCCCCCTCCTGCACAAAGTAGCAAAGCACAATTTCCTCCTACAATTAACAGTCATAAATCACATTCCCCAATTAGCTTAAAGCACAGGCTTTCTCCCCAGCTCTCCAGCCCACCAAATCTTTATCAGCTCTGGGCGCAATAACCTTGATTCCTAAGGCTGAGTTATTGTTGTTATAACTAACTGGACTCTCATCCACATCCCCCCTCCCAGCATCATCTAACTCTAAAAGCGAAAGAGAAAGGATGGCTACATTTCCATCTGTTGTCAAAGCAAGAACATTCAATGTTAGCAGCATTGACATGTATTTACTTAATGTATTTACTAAAAGTATCTCCGAATCAATATGGTTACTCTGATTCTGGAATACTAAGTTTATCTTTATTTTTTATCTTAAACTTGGTTTCTTATAGAAGAACTAACTCCATTTAAATTACTTTCCATTTAACTGTGCAATGCTAAGCATGTGGTTCAAAATTATTTGTGTAGCAGTACTTATTGTGACAAGGAGTGTGCTTTTAACAGACATTCCTTGGAGTCTCATTTGTATTAATGAATGCGTACTTCTTTCTCTCATAGTAACATGTCAACTTCCAATGAAAATGGTTTTCTGATTGTTGTATTTTCTAAAATTGTTCCGTATGTGATGATAACTTGATGAGGTTTTGGAATTTCTGAATATTGGATTTTGCTACACTCAATCCTGGAAACACTTCTGCATAAACATTAGTATTTGTAACAGTGCTTTATGTGGTAAAAAAAAGTTTGGCATGTGAGAATGACATACCTTTGTTGATATGACGTATCAGTCAAGATCAATAAAGTTCTCTTAGAAGACTTTAATAATAGAAGACTAAATGAAGATACCAAACTCTGTCAAGTTAACATTTGAAAGAGAAGATGTAAGTCCTCAAACTGACAACATAAATATGCTGAGACATAATTGAAGAACACTTTAATTCACCTTTGCCTAACTTGGTATCCTCCAGATGTGTTGGTCCCTTGTTCTCATCATCTCCTGGAGACAACAACTAGGAAAAGGTTGCTCAAATTAATATGCAATTATCATATAGTAATATCCTCCACTTACACCACCTGGATCCAGGTTCTTTTGAATTCTGGCTGAATAAAGGCACAGCTGTTGAGGCTCACATATTTCTTGCTTATTAAATGCACCAGTTGTCAAAAGGATATTAGTGCTAGCTTCTGTAGTTTTATGTTCCTTTAAGATAGTCCATCAAACCATGGTTCAGGATATCCATTTAATCTCCATTTTTTTCTGAAAAGAGTGTCCAAATGGAAAGTCAATAGCAAGGCCACAAATAAAAGACTTTTCCTTGCTCTTGCTCATCATGTACCTTGTCTATAAATTGAACTAAGAGGCATAATCATTCTTTTATTAACTAAATTAAAAATCCTGAGGTAGTAGAATGTTACATTAGATATCTAATTACAAATCAAATCATTGTGCTGCTATTTAATTATCCAATATACAGTTCTAGTAGGGAAAATAAACCATTTGCAAAATGGTCTCTATCGCCCTTCTAATGGATAGCAAAGTTCAGAGTGGCATCAATCACAAATCTATAATTACTTCTTTTGCCCTTAAGACCAGGACTAAAAATCCTGTGAAGCAATTCTTTGTGTGAGTCCAAGTGCTGTATTCAGCATTGCCTCTGTCGTCACTAATGTTTACTGAGATCCATATGGAGTACAGTCCTTGTTCAAAAACCTGAACATTCCCATTATGTCCAGGTGCTTTTTGTCTTTGTTTGATAAGTCTACTATAATCTTTTTTGGCCATTCCTTTTCATCTTCATTCATACATATGGTCTTAATAAAGGAGCATGTTGATGTGGTTCAAGTTTGCCTAATTTCAGTCTCTTGCCTAGTTGCAGTCCTCCCTAAATTGGAGCTTAAAATCCATTTCAAAGGCCAGAGTATCCTTGCTAAGTTATTTTTCTGTTTTTTTACTTAGAGACCTCCCATCTATTTTGCCTTTAAACATATTATTTTCCTCTGAAAAAACACCTGTGAAATCCATATCCAAATTCCATGCATGGTGTGGTTGTAAAAGCCAGCCTCTGACTATCTATCCAAGGTTTAAGGAGAGTTTTAGTACATAAGTACCACAATTAATGTTATAGCTGAATTGTGACCATTAATTCTTTCAAAATTTATTTTTAACCAAATTGCTTAAGGCTCTGGATGTTTTTTACAGAGTTAATTACTCCATTAATTAGTTACCAATAAAAAGAGAGTCAGAATATATATATTTACAATTAAAAAATGCCTTGGTCAGTCTTCATGTTTGTGTGTGTGTGTGTGTGTGTGTGTGTGTGTGTGTGTGTTTTAATAATATGCATGGATCTGACGTTATACGAGATCCGTAAGACTTCTTTCTCTGAATTTAATTTAAAAAGCAAAACAAATACATTCTTCCTTCCAGGTATCAGCAATGTTTTTATGGGGTAAATCTGTCCGGTCTCCGTAATGCAGCTGTAGATGAATACTTCAGACAGCCCATTGTAGTAAGTTAACTGCTATTTTTCCTTTTTTATATACTTCGTCTTTCTTTTGCATTATATTCCAAAGGCAGCCATTTTTTCCCACCTGGGAGCGCTTGAGATTTCTTAGAACATGTCCTTCAAAAAGACTCAGTTTGACAGTACATTTTTTCAAAGTTCTCACTGACTGGTTGTCCTCGTCTTAGCACAAGTTCTTCTCAAGCCACATTTTGCTCTTTTACAGCTTATTAAAGATAGCCTGTAATATCCTGTCTCAGGCCTTCATTACAATTAAAATCAAACTCTATATTGTGTCCTTACTCTTCATACTTTTTTCCCTTTTTTGTAAAGAAATAGACCTCAGTTAACAAACACTTGGTCAACAACTGCTTGAAGACACAAAGACACTGAACAGGTGGTACAAGTAGTCCTCGACTTACAACAGTTCATTTAGTGACCATTCAAAGTTATAACACCACTGAAAAACGTGATTAATGACCATTTTTCACAGTTATAACCATTGCAGCATCCTCATAGTCACGTGATTTACATTCAGATGCTTGATAACCGATTCATATTTATGATGGTTGCAGTGCCCCGGTATCATGTGATCACCTTTTGCAGCTTTCTGACAAGCAAATTCAACGGGGAAGCCAGATTCAGTTAACAACTGTGTTTCTAACTTAGTGATTCACTTAGCAACTGTGGCAAGAAAAACCATAAAATGAGGCAAAGCTCACTTAACAAATTTCTCACTCAGCAACATAAATGTTGGGCTCAATTGTGATCATAAGTCAAGCATTATCTGTACTTATGATTGATCCTGAAAGTTCTGGCCATTCCAGGGCCCCCATGGTCATGGGTGATTTGCAACTGGCTTACACTTATGACAGTTGCAAGATCTCGTTTCATGTGGTCACCATTTGTGATCTTTCCTGCCAGCTTCCCACCAGCAAAGTCAATGGGGAAGCTGGCAGGGAAGCTTGCAAGTCACCCTGGTAAGTCACTCACATTCCTGCAATCTTTTCCTGTCGGGTCTGGCTATGGAGCACAAGAGCCTAGGGGTCTCATACATCATAGTGCATGTACATGCCGGCAACATCTTCCCCAGCCTGGACATTCCCCACCATCCTTACGTACCTTCTCCAATCTGACAGCCGCACTTACTTGCCCGCTGGCCTCCTTGCAAGCCAACTAGAACTTAAGACTTCCTTCCAGCCACACTTTTGACTTTGCCTGGTGGAAGCTTGCAGGAAATTGAAGGGAGATGTCAACCTCCAGGTCGACTATCCAAATAAAAGTCCAGGATTAGTGTTATTTCTTAAAAGCTAACTGGTTTACTGAATACATGATCGGGTATAGGTGAAGGAAAACTAACTCTAAAATCCCAAGGCATTAAATCAAAACATATAACAATGACATTCCCAGCCAAACCCCCCAGATGTCAACATAGCTCTTGTAAACAGGTTCTCTTTGTTATGGGAACCATCTGCTAAAATGTCCTTGAAAGGTTTCCGAACAGCCATCTCTCAGCAAACTTCCAAAGAACTGGAGAGGTTTTATTTTTCTAACTAACCCAGTCAAAAACATCATCTCCCCCCCCCCTTACTCTAATGGCAAGATGAAAACAAAGAGGCACATAGCTGCCAAATTTTTACTCTTGACAGGAGATCCTTGCTTATTGACCCACAATCCTCGCTTAAGGAAGGCAAGGGGTGCTAGGATTGTCATTACTAAGTGATGTAGTCACATGATGTCCTGTTTTGCAACCATGTTGCGTAACAATGGGAATTCCAGTCCCAATTATTGTCATGACCTGAGGACTGTATATTTCCAATCCAAAATATCCAAAATAAGAAAAGAAATGGTATCCCACGAACAGTTAGTTAGTTCATGTCATTGCTGTTTTTCTAGTTGAAATCAGTATACCTCCCTTAGTGAAATGATTTATGGTGCTATTGTACTCACAGAAAATAAAGGAAAATATTTAGAATGATACTTAGCATCCATTTCTGGGTGTATAAATATGTCTTGAAGTAGAGCACGGCCAATTCTTTTTAAAAATGCATAGAAATAGCATCAGAAGTACTCATTTTTAAATCGATTTACTTACTTATGCTAAATTGATGAATATATATAAAACAGCATTAAAGGATCAATATATAACATGCATTTTTTTATATAATAAAGCAAAAAGGAGTCTGGAAATTATGTTATAAATAAAAGAACTCCAAAACCTTTAACCGTATTGCTAATCGCCTTTGCTTCTTAGTTAATTTTTTTTCCACAGGCTCAGACAATAGTGAGAGTATGGGTTATTTGATTGCTTGAAAATATTCAACAGTCAGAAATATTGCTAATTTTTTAAAAGTTGTAATTTATGATCATCTGATCCAAAGTAATGAGAAGTATATAATTTATTGTTGAAATGAATTTAGAGGATTTTATTTGGATAGGAAGAGTTTATGTAGAACATGTTTATGAATATGATTTTTAAGTGAAAGGCATAACAAGTTAATTTATGAAAAAGTATATACTTTATTCGCTATATTTTCCAAAAACAGGAAAAAAAATCAAGTGGAATTATGTAGGATTGTCTGGAGCTCTGGAGCTGCCATTTGTTTCTCTGCAATGTGCCCATTTCTATTACATAATAATAGTTTTTGCCTCTTTTATACCTCAAGAATACTTTGACTAATCCCAAAAGCTTTACATGCTTGATAATTACCTAGATGGGTTATTACCTGGATGAGAGATCTGCAGGAAATATCAGAGCTGTAGGCTAGACTGGATTGTAAAAATAAATAAATAAATAAATAGAAATTGGCAGTAATAAATCACTTCCATGCTACTAAGAAAACAGAATGGATTTGCCAAAGAAGTAAACAGGAATTGAGTTTGACTTGGAGACTTTACATTTATTTTGGCTTCTTTATTGCAAATATGGGTTGGTGATATATACAAGGAAGGAATTCTTAAGTTTACCGCCAGTTTGTTTCTTATACACGTGCACAGCCCCACTAAGATGTTATCTAATCCCATTAGACACTGTAAAAATTTCACATGAAAATGCAAATATCTCATAAAAACTTGAGATTCTATCTTAAAACCTCGTGAAAGATCATGTGAAAACATTGATGTTTCACAAGCTGTGATTTTACAAGATTTCAATAAATTTATTTATTTTTATATTTAACATTGGGATTTCATATGAAAGTTATTAGACCTAGTTGTCAACCCTAGGAGAGCAGATATTTCTCCTTCTGTCTTGGCCATTTTTTACAGAGGCATGATTGAGTGTTTGAACAAACTGCATCACTGTTTGGTTTGGTGGTAGCAGTGCCTCAGATAGAAGGTCCATAAAGAGAGTAGTAACGACAGCTGAGAAGATTATAGGAAGTTCGCTTCTCATTATTCAGGATACTGCTTACAAGTGCTATGTGCTTAAAGCTCGAAGCATTGTTAAAGACCCCATACACCCACTTCACAGTCTGTGAAGTATTTATAGTAGGACTACTAGATTCTGTAACAGCTTTGTTCCTTATGCCATCTTGTAAATTTGCAGGATTCTTTTTTTCCCCACCATGTATATGCATACATTCAAACTAGACTGTGATTGTTTCTCTGCTTCATATGTGTATGGGGGAGAATATGCATAATGGTATTTTTTTTTGGAGAGCTTAATGCAAAGAAATTTCATTTTAATGTATGCCGAGTTAGTGTACATTTAAAGTGATAAAGTTTTTATTCTATTCTTCTATTCTATTCTAATCTATTCTATTCTATTCTAGATCATAATATATGTCCTTTATTTTCCATTTTTGTTTGCAGGACACATTTGACATTAGAATTTTGATGGCCCGGACTGTGAAATACACTGTTAGTTTTCTAGAAGCAGAAGAGGAAGATTTGCATAGGTAAGAGTCTATCGTTCTATTTCCCACCATTCCATTTTAAACCACTGTTTGTTGATATAGTTTTCACTTTATTAGCAAGCTACTCACTATAAGAATTGGACACAACTGAATAGAAGAAAAAAGAATGCTCTACTAAAATAAACATAGTATTTAGAGTGGAAGGTAATTTAGTATAAAGTGACCCAACCCATGTGCATTGACATTTCATTGTATGCCATCCAATTTAGGCAATTCTTAGATATTTGGATAAGAAAAGTTACAGCCACTCATTGCATTCTGATGTTGCTTCTAAAATGTGTTCTTGAAACACAGAATTTGGTCTTGCAATGAGAGTACAAATGAACCTGTGAGTGTTGATGGCTTCAATTGAAATAAATTATTTTTCTTTGCCTTTGGGCTGCAGTCATTTTTTATTAAGGACTACATGGTGCTAAATTTAGTATATATGCTCAGTAAATATTTCATCTAGAAAAGCTATTATTTTAGATACAATTCCTTGGATGAAAATCCATTTAATTTGATTTCTGATCAAATGTTTTTAAGGATGCCGATCTTCATGACACTTTCATATTTTTAATTGCGGTTTTCTAATTATGTTGTTAATCTTTTCTTATTTCCTTCTGTAGAGTGGAAATCCCCTTTGTGTTTCAAATGATGCAATCTGGATTAATTCATGGCTTGGCATTTTGGTTTGATGTGGCATTTGTTGGCTCAATGTATGTATTTTTTCCTTCTTTCCAATATTGTGTTGGCCAAATCAAAAATAAAATACTAATTGAGTCTGTTTTAGACAGTGTGGTGAATCAAAAACAAATCACATCCTGACTGGATCTAGGATGTCATCTCAGAAATTAGCACTTTATAAGACAGATGGGAGGAAAGGAAAGACGCCAAAGTCCACGGCAATAAAATAAAGGAGGAATCTCCCTGCACCTTTTGTAGACAAAAACTCCCATCTTCAGAAGCTTATACCCCAATGAAATTGGCTAGCCTTAAATGTGTTACCAGACTCTTAAGACTGTTTTGTCATTTTAGGGTATATTTATAGAGCATAAATCTTCTGCTGAAGGAAGCACTCTTTATGGGAATTCTTAACTTTTTCTATTAAGGGGAGATTCCTTAACTGTGCTATTCTCATTCTCTCTCTCTCTCTCTCTCTCTCTCTCTCTCTCTCTCTCTCTCTCTCTCTCTCTCTCTCTTGTTTTTTTTTGAACATTCATAAATGTTCTTTAATTTCCATTTCTTCTCCCATTGATTTTCTCATGTTAAGGGTAACAGTTTGGCTCTCCACTGCTCCAACCGAGCCTCTGACCCATTGGTATCAAGTTCGCTGCCTTTTCCAAACTCCTCTCTTTGCCAAAGAAGGGGAGACACTTTCAGGGGAGGTCTTATTTGTAGCAAACAAACGGTAAGCAGATTTCTTTCATGGTGCATGACAGGTTAATGCTGTCCAGCTCTCTCACATAATGTCTTTTGTGGAGTAACTATTTTTAGTGGAATAACATTAGTTGTTTCCTGTTACTTTTAACACTGGCAGAACCAATAGAGATGTATTTTGGGCAGTATGATGTAGCAGCAGATGCGTTTAGCTGGAAAAAACTCTGGCAGGACCCATAAAAAAAGCTATTAATAAGAATCAGAACTTACATATTAATACAGTACACTAGAAGTTAGTCATTATGGATGTCCAGAATCTCTAGTTTTTGGGGACCTGGTGGGGCACATCTGAAGACATCTATGAGTGCTCTTGCCCAATGGTTGACAGAAGGGATTTTGCAAATTCACAAAATGGCTGCCATGGAAGGCATAATCACTTCCAAAGAACTAGTGTTATTGTCCTTTTTTTATTTTTTCCCACCTGAAAGATTAGTATGTTTTTCAATTAAATTTTATAGCTTATATTAAGGGTGGAAAAAAATCTGAAGTGATTTATTTTGGTCTGATTTTTTTTTTTACATCTCAAACGCTTGGCTTTTTTAACAGGGGTGTGTAGACTTTCTGTATCTGCTGTAGTATTCTGTCTTTCCATTTGGAATAGACCCCCAAGACCATTTCAAATATGGTTAAAATTCCAATCTCGTGACTGCAGGAGTGATGCACCAATCATAACTTTAAGGATGATCATAAGTCACTTTTTCTGAAGCTGCCATAACTTCAATTGTAGTTAAATAAACAGTTTTAAGTCAAGGACTTCTTCTACCAAAGGGACTTACTTGTAATAGTTCAGCTTTAGCTTAGAATTATTTACAGCATTACTGTTAATATTATGCATTAATGATGTGTGAGCTCATTCTTTAAAAATTTGCTTCTGAAGAGTCTCAAAATATGCATTATGAAGACAAATGCAGCTATATTACTAAGAAAAGATAATATTTGTAGCTCAGGGTTGAAATGAGGGGTCCTTGGTGCTCTCTGAACTTGTTTTCTTGCAGACATTTCATTACCAAACTAGATAACATCATCAGTGTTAGTAAGGAGTGGGGTTTGCTGTCACTGATGATGTTACCTAGGTTGGGTAATGAAACATCTGCAAGAAAACAAGCAAGCTCAGAGAGCACCAAGGACCCCTCACAGCTACATTAATTCCTAGATTCAGTCTCTCTGTTTTTGCAATGACATAAACCCATGACAGAACCCAAATGTTTCTTTTGTATCTGCATTGGAAAACCCCCACTCCCAAATTCAGTACTGCTTAATAATACATTTTTACGAGAAAAAGTTCTGGAGAAGGTGTACAAAACAGTAATTTCATTCCAGGATCAAATGATCAAAACAGTAGTATCGACCCATTTATTGTTCAACAAAGATTACATATCCAATTGCTTACATTATACTGTATTTCCTATTTATGATACAGGCAGAGTTATGACATCCAGATTGTTGCCATAGTGGATGAGACAGGCTTTAAATCAGGCAATGTGCTTGATTTAAAGAATCCGTTCTTTAGGTAAGCAGTGCCTTGAGCTTTTATTCATAGTAATTGCTGCCTTGTAAAATGATTTCTATTTTAGAATGTATAAGTAAACGTCTAATGCTATCTCTTGTCAGGAAGAAGAAGCATCGCTTGTTAGCACTGAACTTGTTAGCATTGAACCCAGAACATAAACTTTTGCTATCTATAAGTGACCACACTGGGACTCTCACCCCCACCCCCGCTTTTCAAATGTTCATACTTTGTTTCACCCACTCGGTTTGATGCAATTTTGGGTCCCCCTTAATTTCCAGTTTTCTCATAATGTCTTCATGTGTGATCAAAATTGTGAATGTGATGATATGGCCACGCTATGATACAAATTAGATTTATGGCCATGTGGTGATTTTAATGAAAATAAATGAAGGCATGTGGCTTTCATTATGTCATTGCATGCATCCAGATAGAGCTTTCATTGTGCAAATTCTGTCTGCTGAAACATCTTGTATGCATCATCCAACTTTTATTTTTTAAAACATCTTTATAGGTACGCTTAGATGTGATGAAACTAACCTGCTGGAAGAACAGCCAGGATTATAACAAACCAAGGAGTCTATGAACAGTTAAATACGAGCATATTGGCATTGCTGCTTCTGTGAAATCTGTATGTACGTATTAAAAAAAAATATTTTCTACAAATTGTATAATATTTGTGAAAACTATTTTTTCAGATGTATATCTCCAGCCTTTAAACACATCTGTTTGGAACTGTAATCCACTGTAATGAATAAATGATACTTGGTTGACGTGGCACTTTTACTTTGAAATTTCTTATGGTGGAATCAGCAGGAGCAAGTAAATATGTAAGGTACAGTATAAATTTGAAATGTTAGTCCCATGTTGTTTTTCGGGAATTATTCTGTTTGTCTGTGGAGATTCTCAATCATCCAGGTCATGGTTGCCCCGAAGGTGCTTTTTTTCAGAAGGCAGCTGAATTTTCTTGTTTCTTTTCCTTTGAAAACATTTCACTTCCTGAATGAGAAACAAAACGTTTTCAAAGGAAAAACCAAGAAAGTCCAGTTGCCTTTTAGAAAAACCATCTTTGGGACAATCATTCTGTTTGTTCCAACTAATTGAAATTGTATTGCTACAGGAGATTGTATTTGGTTTCTCTTTCTAATGCTGACATTCCTTTCACTTTTATTCCTTTTCCTGAAATATTTTTAACATAACCTACCTCATACCTCTTTCTCTTTGTAGGATATATGGGAGTAATATGGAAAAAAAGCTAAGATTATACTTCAGTCTGTTTTAGTACTGGCAATGTAATTTAAAATATTGAAACATTTAAATATCTAAGAGTTTATTTTCAGCTAGCCAATAATAAATAATTAACTACCTTATAGCAAATGGCATTGGAGTACTTACTTGATGGATATCACCAACCTATAACAACATTAATGGTTGGAAAAAAGCAACTCATGTGAGTTACTCAACAATCCAGTCTTTTTAAAATCTTAAAATAAACTTTAGACTGAAGAGCATATAACTTCCGCATCCATTTGTACATACTATGTGAATATATACAAAATATATGTAAAATATAAAGAGGTTTTAACAGAGTGATTTTCAAAAATGTACTACAATCACCATCACTACCACCCTTCCCCAGTCCTCCTACTTTCATTTGGAGTGTCTAGTTGGTCATTTAATTTGTCAAGTTTTAAGTCCAAATGGATGCAACCTGAAGTATTTAATCATGAAGTTCTATTTCATGTGGAATCATTCTTTAGGACTTTACTAGGGATTGTTTAGAGCTTCAAAAAGAGAGAAGTATGCAAAAAGCTGGAAAAAGTAATTGACTAAGAGACATGAAGTCATCTACCAGTATTATGAATAAGGTGTTGCTCAGTGCATCTTAATTCCAGCAATTAAATTTGCTCTGCTCCTTTAAAAAAAAAAATTAAAGCCATTCATCTCACCAAAGGCAACTCTAGTTAGAATATAGGCATTCAATAAAAATACCATATAAAATGTTAAGATAATAAATAGAGATCAGAAATTTAAAATTTGGTTAAAATTAAATTGACCAAGATGGAGAGAAAGAGGACAAGTGCACACAGGGAAGAGGTGGGTCATGTCTAATCCATTAACCACCGCCAGGATGCCATGCCCTCAATGGGGCCTTATGCCAGCTGGTAAAGCCATATCTTCACATCCTTTCAGAAAGTCAAAAGGGTGGTTACCAATCTCACCTTGGGGAGCACGATGTTCCAGAGAGTGGGAGCCACAACAGAAAAGGCTTTTCTCCTGGACTGCACCAGCCAAAGTTCCTCGATCAACAGGGTCCACAACGTGTCTCTTCTGCTGGCTTGGGTGGGATGGGCTAATCCCATTGGGGTGAGACAGTTCCTCAGGTAAGATGGTTCCCTTTTCAAGGAAAAATTGAAAAGTAAAAGAGAGAAGGATGCTCATTGCTGCTGGAGCAAAGCATAATCAATTCTCTGTCAAATCACAGCTAGTATTTCAGCACCATAGCGACCTAATCACTTACTCTTTCTGTTGTTGTATCTTAGTTTTGGAAAACTCAAATTTTCGCACCCAATACAATCCTATTAAGCAGCTACTGTAAGAAGTCCTATATTAGCCTTCCTAATGTATTGGGTTTAATATGGTTGATAAACTGAAAGACATAGCTTAATTTATTTCAAGCCAGTTAACTGCAGAGAGAGAGATACCTGTGGCCCACATGCAGCTTTGGACAGCTAGCAACGGAGCCCCACAAGATTGTAAACTTTTAACATTATTTTGTGATTTATATACATTAACTAGATTATAAAATATGTGGCCCAAGACAATTCCCCTTTACTCAACGCAGCGCAGGCAAACCAAAAGGTTGGACACACCTGCTCTACAAAATTTCAGGATAGTATGCTACACATAGATCCATATCTGTATTCCTGGATGATAAATTGGTAAAAAACCATTTACAACAAAAACATATAAATGTCTGTTAATATGTCTGGGTCATATTGCTTTCTCCTTAAATAAAAAATTGATGGAGGAAAATACAAGAAGCCTGCTGAATCTTCCCATTTACTCCCTTAAACTAGCACTGTTTTCAGTGTAACCCAAGATATCATTGAAGGCATGAACTCAATAGCCCCAATATGCTTTTTGTCCCCCTTATTCATCACTTACAATTCTGTTTACAAATCTGTCCTTCAATTGTCATGGGCTAATAATCATGGTCAGTCCTATATGCAAATTTGTTTAATACCAAACTTGTTTTAAGTAATATGATTTTGCTATGGTGCTTAGATATGAAAATATTCTTGCTCCTTTACTATGACATACATTCTTTATATGGGATTTGACTTTATTCCTTTTTCATATTGTCCTGATTTACAATCTATCTAAATTGTAATGGTGCAAAGTCACCTATCTCTAAAACTGGTTTTTTTTAATCTCATGAAAGTCTTGCAATATTAGTTCAGTGCTTAATTACCAAATCATTCTAAGCCAGTAAAAGAAAATATCACAGAACCTTATTGTTACCATTGCCTTCGTCTGCACGTATATGGGAACTAAAATATATTAATTTGATAAAGCACTTGTAGAATGTACATACTGGCCATTTGGGGTAGGGTACATACAACATTGTGTTTCAGCGAAGAAGGGAAAATAAGCTGAAAAGCAAAGAGTAAGTAGCACTTTTATTTTACCACTACATTCTGTACAGAATTTTTATCAGTACATTGTTTTCTTAGAAATGGTCCAGCAGACTATTCCTAAAAGGGAGGAGGAGGAGAAGAAATAATGATGATAATAATAATGATGATGATGATGAAAGATAAATTCCCAGAAATTGTTAGAGAATGACACACAGCAAAGAACTCTTTGAATTTCACTGATAAATGTAGGCTGAAGAAAAGAACAAATGTCAAAGCAAGTGTATTTACCTTCCTTGAAAAAAAAACAAGGCACATAAGTTACCTCAATTTAATTCCAGATTTTTGGAAACCTACAGTAAATGAAGGCTATCGTTTGGATTACATACTTCTGGTTGTTTACAGGACATGTATCGCAATCTGTAACGTGTGCTAGCCAGTCCTAAAATGCCTATAATTTTGATTGTAAGTGGTAATGGGAGAAAGTAAAAGGTAGGCTAAACTGTTAATGACCTCAGAGCACCACAAAGACTTGCAGAATGCAGATCTAAAAAATAGAATTTAGATCAAAGGCCCCAATAATCTTGACAATTTCAAGGAAATTAGTGAATGTAGCAAGGGGAAAAAAAGTCATTTGTATTGTGCACCCCATATATGACAGCTCCACATTTTCTACTGAAAGATATTCAGATATTATGATGTGTCTACAAACATCATAAGATATTCAGAAGCTGTGATGTGTCTACAAAAGATCTCAACAGTGCAAGCAATATAGTCCCTGTGATGCTCTATGAAGGAAAAGTTGGACTTAAAGAAGCAGGAATAGAAATAGTACTGACATTTTAGAATTTTGATATGAGAGGTTTCTGAGAACACCATTGATAGCCAAGAAAACAAACAAATGGATCACTGAACAGATCAACCTGGAGTCTTGACCATGCTCAAATTATCCTTCTTCAGACCCATTATGCAAAGACCAAGCTTTTTGGAGAATGTTTTAAGGCTGGGAAAGGTGGAAGGAAAAAAAAGAAGACAACCAAAAGCTAGGTAGATGCACTCAGTTGTAATGTTGATGAATGCACTATTGAAGACCAGAAAGAGTAATTGCTAAGAGTGAATGCCAACACGATGGCCCATAATCAATTTTAAAAAAAACATCCCTGCAGGAAATAATCATGCAATTTAGATAGATAATGTTACTTAACTAGACATCTAAACAACAAAAAGATGAACATCTTCAAAGATAATAATGGATCACTCAGCTCACATTAAAAAAAACTAGAACCTAAATAAGAAAATTAATTTTCCCTTGAAAAATAAGATATTCTCAAATGCTTCTTATTTCATTACTGTCTGAAATCGGTGAACATTATATTTTAGAAAACTCAAAATGAAACACATACATCTGTCATCACACACAAAAAAGACAACTAGTCTTTTAATAAACTGTATTTGGCTTGATCTCAGACTATCAATTTTAAAGCATCATTCTCAGAATTAGCTGAAAATACACAGCAAAAATTATCAAATGGAACATTTCCAAAAGCATTTGGCAGTGAAAGTTAATCCTATGTTGTAGAACTGCTTCAAATAGTGAGGAATTTTTACCCCGCCCCATATCTACAAATAAAAAAAAATATGTGTGAAAAATGAATAATTGTCCTCCCATCAAAACTAGCATTTGGCATAGTACTGCATCACATTAATATGGATTGCATAATATTTAAATAATATTTAAATGCCTAGGAAGCAGCTTTGCAGAGCAAGATGGGCAGCATATAAATTTAGATGATATATAAATAATAGATAGACAGACAGATAGATGATAGAGAGACAGACAGACAGACAGACAGGAATGTATGACTTCACTTTTCAGTGTAATTTAACCAAATATGTTAGGCATTCACAGATCCTCAATGTCTTAAGAAAGAAGCAAGATATGATCTAATGTAACATGACATCTTGTTTGACAAGCGAGAAATAATACAGCCTTGACCGGTCCTATGGTTTTTTTTTATTGAAAGTTTTTTAAATTTTACAAAAACAAATCCCCTCCCCATACCCCCCCACCCTCCCTTACCCTCCCCCACCTCCCCAAACCCTCCCCCGACCTTCCCAGAGCTGAGTACAGGCTTAGTTAAAATTTTTCGGAAAAAGAAAAAAAAAACTTATACTCTAAACATTTTCTAGTATCATACTTATATTATTATCCATCATTCTATATAAACTCCCTCCAAAACACAAACATTACTTTCTTTGAATATCTATGCCTACAATATAAAATCTAATCTCTCCCTCTTTCTTTATCCTAGAACAGAAAAATAAACATATAAACCTTCATTATACCATTAAAACTAAATACTCTTTGAATACTTAAACTAAATACTTAAACTTAGACTTCTTATCTAAGATTTTCATTCAATCTCCATAATCTTCTCTCCTATTAAAAGAAAAACTTAAAAAACATATAAATCCTAAACAAATCTAGATACATTCAATTAAACAAATTATCTTCTCTTAAAAATATTAATAATAATAATAAAAAAAACCCAATCATTAAATACATTATAATATACTCTGGACCTTTTCATATCATACTTATGTTATTATCCATCATTCTTTATAAACTCCCTCCAAAACACAAATTTGAAAGTTACTTAAAACATTAGAGTTCCCTTATATACATTTAAATCTTTACCAATAACAAATTCCATCCACAATAAACACATTTATCAGTCTCTCTTATCCATAAACCATTAAAATTCCCTTATACACATTTAAATCTTTACCAATAACAAATTCCATCCACAATAAACACAGTCCTTATCAGTCTCTGTTGTCCATATCCTTATCAGTCTCTCTTATCCATAAATCTCGAAAGAAGTGCTTTGAAAT
This sequence comes from Crotalus tigris, assembly GCF_016545835.1. Lineage (NCBI taxonomy): Eukaryota > Metazoa > Chordata > Lepidosauria > Squamata > Viperidae > Crotalus > Crotalus tigris. The sequence continues at coordinate 864,186 of NW_024097700.1, forward strand.
CCGCCCTTAAAGGTAACTCCGAAAAGTTTATAAATCCTGCTTCTCCAGCAGACTCAGGAACCAATACTTGTGAGGCTTCCTTAAACTCCTTCTTCTGTTGCTGTTTTTCTTTACAATTATATGTTGCACGAGTTGTCCTCTGCTCCTTCCTCTCAACTTGTTGAGGCCCCTCAAACTGAGGTTTCCCAATTTTCATAAATATAGGCTCTTCAGACTGCAATTCTACCTTCTTTTCTTCCAAGGCTTTAAACTTAATAGATGGCGATGAACATACCCCCAGAACCGAAGTATAAAAATCTTTTGCTTGAAAAACAGTATTAAGTCTATATCATATCCCCAGGTAATTCACCACCATTCCAATCGGAACATCCCATCTGAACGAGATTCGTCTCTTTTTAAGTTCATCTGCTAAAAAAGCAAACTCCTTTCTTTTTCTTAAAATTTTAGATGGGATCTCCTTTAAGATTATAACATCTTGTGAAGCAATTTGAAATCTCTTCTTATAAAAAGCTTGTATAATTTCGTTGCGCAGGGATCTTTTCCCAAAGTAAATTACCACATCTCTTGGCAAATTCTTTTGCACTGCCACCACAGAGTTAACTCTAAATAATTTTTCAATTTCACTAAATATTTCCTCTTTTTCTTTGTTCAAAATCAGGGCAAAGTCCTTTGCAACCATCTCTCTCAGATCTCCTTGCAAAGACTCATCCAAACCTCTGATTCTTAAGGCATATTCCATTTGTCTATATTGAAGCATAAGAATCTCATTTTCCATTTCTTTTTCCATGCTTTCAAATTTTCCCTCCATCAATTCCACTTTTTCACCTACCTCTTCTACACGAGAATTCAGCTTTTCAAGAACAGAGGCAACTCCTTTTAGAGCCAAAACTATCTCTTGCCTCAAAATCTTATTATTTTCCTCTAAAATCTCTTTCATTTCTGCCCTAATTTGAGATATAACATTTCCCATCATATCTTGCAAATCCTTCACAATTATTGGCTGTACCAAGGAAGAGGGTGAAGCTATTGATTTAGGTTGTTGCACTGATGATAACACTGAAGAAGAAGCCACTTTAGGAACTGTAGAAATCCCTGGACGCTTTGGAACCATCTTAAAAAAATCTTTACTCCTTCTTAAAAATTACAAAAATTAAGCAAAAGAAAAAGAAAGATTAAATCCCCCCCAAAAAATCAAGAAAATCCTTCAAAAGGAGATCATTATAAGAAAAAAATACTAAACACTTTGGAGCCTTCTTAGAAAAATCTTTACTCCTCCTTAAAAGTTACAAAAATTAAGCAAAAGAAAAAGAGAAATTAACTCCAAAAAATCAAAAAATCCTTCAAAAAGAAATCATATAATGAAAAGAAAGGAGTTAAAAAGGGGGGGGGAGAAGAAAGAGAAAAAAATAATGAAATAGAAAAAATCCATTCCATGTTTTTTTTAAAAAAAAATACAAAAAGCAAAACAAAGAAATTGAACAAAAATAATAATGCTTCTAAAATCCAAACCCAACATCAAAAAATCCACATTCCGTTCCAATCATAAAAAAAGGGAAAAGGATAAAAAAAAAACACCAAAAAGCCTGCCGATCGCCATTCTACCTTCCCCCCAAAAAAAAAAAAAACCGAAAGGCTTGCCGATCGCCATTTTACTTTCCCTTTCAACAAAAGGAAAAAAATAAAAAGGAATATAAAAGTAAAAATAAATCTAAAAATCCAGATAAACTCAAAGAAACCAAAAGCTATGTCCTCTACTCAGCTCTGTCCGTTTCTAAAAAAAACTCACCAGATCACTTTAATCACGGAGGTGGTTGCAGCGGCTTGTTTTGTCCCTAGGGACAAAAGCAGCTGGGAAGCGGAGACAGTCTGAACTCCGTGGGAGCACTCCTCTCACCCCCCCCCCAAAAAGCCTTGGGGGTGCATGAGAGTGGCTCTACCACTATTCAGACAACCCTCTTCCCCCCCCTTTGCCCGGGAGGGGGATTTTGAACCGCTGAACAGCTGATGGCCGCTGTTCATAGCAATTCAAACACTTACCCAGGAGGACGGCTACAAAGTAGCCGCCATCGCGCGCGCAGATCCACCGGAAGTCCGGTCCTATGTTAACATAAACCTTTTTACCTTGTTTATTATAGCAAGATGAACAATCCATTATTATTATTTTTCGCTTTTTCCATTGTTAAGATGTTGCAAAAAGAAGCTTATAAACTGAATTCTAGAGTTACTTTACCTTGAAATGTTCACTAAGGAGCTGTTGAAAGAAGTCTTCATCATGTTCAGTCGAAGCCGGGAATAAACAACATAGCAACTGCTTTAGAAAGAAGGTTGCAGTTTATTGAAGAGGAGAGCCAGACAGAAAGATGGCTCTGGAAGAAAAGAGAGAGAGAGCACATGTAGGGAGTGGGTTTTTATACCCTCTGGGGCTCTTGAGGTTGATTCCTGTTCCTGTTTGAGGCTTTGTATTTCCTGTGTCGTGTCCTTTTGACCTGAGTCTGAGTGTGCCCCTTTGGCATCTGTGGGTTAATCCCAGTGGTAGGATTCAAATATGTGAACATGTGGATGCCGCTTCCAGAAGTCCATTCTGGGCCTGGACAACAAAAAAATTAGCTACCAGTCCTGCTGAAGTGGTGCAAACTGGCTGAATCCCACCACTGGTTAATCCTATTATGTCCTGTCTTAGAGTTTGGGTGGGGTATGTAGATTTTAGGTGTCTTTGTCTTCCTAAGCTTCTACCTGGGAGCCTCCAATCTTCCTGAATGGATTACCACATCTGCATTTCTACAAAGCTGGTTTCTGCTTGGGGGAGGGAGACTTGGGGCTATTAAAAAAAATTGGGCATGTTTTTCTGCCTCTTTAAGATTTTTTGAGGAAATATAATATTCTGCCCTTTTAATATTTCCTTCTCTGGGAGGGCTGACTTCCCACAGAGCTATGGATTATATTTATCAAAAGAAACTAATCAGCAACACTGAAAGAGTGAGGATACTAGAATAAGTATTTTTTTATTTATAGCAACTGCAATTATTTCTCTAAACCATTACAATTAATTCTACAATAAAAATAGCACATTGTGATAAAGCGATTGTTTCTAATTGAAACAATAAACATTATACAAAGAGTAGTTCTGAATAGTCCTGAACACTTGGCTCAGTGCTTGCTTGCTATTTTAGACTCCAATTCCAAACTGTAAATTAGGTTTGAATGTCCTATCATTTTCAAAACGGTTTTCCATTTCACTGAAAAATCTATTTTAAAATAAGCAGAAGGTGAAAGGATCTCTGAGTATTTGCATCAAGCTGAAGAAGCTGAGATCTACAGGCTGCAGAATGTGATATTACAAATGGGAATATCAATATCTATCTTCCTAACTTGTTCAAATTTCCTTTGATTCTAACTGTAATCCTGCAAATACTTTTTGAGAATAAGATTCACTGAATCCAATTGGAGCTATTCACTATACACAAAATGCAATTAACTTTTCTACCTCTTCCTTTCCTACTACTTTTTAACCCTAACACCCTGATTTCTTTTGTCATCTCAACTGCAAGCTTTGCGCATTGAGTAGGAACACTGTTCATGTGAAACATCCTTTACTTTCTTCCTATTTATAACATTTTTCATAAAGTCAATCTTGACTGAACATGGTATTTTCACTGCATTTATCTATTTGTAGTCCACAACAGATTTCAGTTGAAAACCTGTATGGTTTCTTCAGGGAAGCTGGGTTTGTTGCATTAAAAACAACTGTTTTGCATTATCCTAAACCGAATGTATTTCTGCAAGTTATGGAATTCTGCAACCCATCCAGCTAGGCAGGGTTCACTGCCTCCAGTTATTCCATTACATGGCAGCAGGACAGCCTTCCAGCTTTTCCTTCTGGACTTCCCAAGCATTTCCATCCATTGACCAGACCACACAGCATACTTTTAGCTCCCGAAACTATTCTACAGGCTTGGGTTGATGGAGCACTCTACCTCATTCTGAGTTTGTATTAACCCTGGCCAGCTTCAATGGCTTGGAAAAACTGTGCCTTCCCAGGCAACAAACTGTCTTAGGCTGGCCATGTTCACCTTATGCATAAAATATTCTATTAAAGGGCCGTATCTAATTTACACTTTAACACAACATAAGGTTGCATCACATTACTATCAGACCACATTGTTTGCTTCTTCCGCTTAGCAAACTGATGGGGACAACAATTCATGCAACTTAAGAAGGCTAGGAATGTTTATCCCATTACCAATTGTAAATGCCAGAAAATCGTTGTTCACCAAAAAATTCTTCCTATATTGTAATGGAAATGACACCCAAAATTGGTACATCTGGCCTTTTTAAAAAGTTTAAGTGGGCCTTGATGCATGTTTTTGCAGTTAAGAGCTTACCATTTTGCAACAATATATTACACTTAGCTATAAAATCAATCAGATAGTTCCTTCCTTTCACGATATCTCCCAGGGTGGAATGCTATAATGGAAGTTATTACTGCTCCTGTACAGATAATATAAATTCACTTAAAATCTGACAGACTACATTGGTACTCCTCTGTACAGCAGGCTAGTCTGAATTTGTTATAATGGGAAGAACATGTGGGAGATACAGGAAGGAAATTAAGCAGAGTGAAGCTAATGATCAGACAGCAAAAACTTTTAAAGACTAACACATGTATTAATGGTGTGCATGATTTAATCTTTGCAAGTGTTATTCACTGCTGTGCTTAATTCTTCAGGCAAATACAAGCCTAACTTTACTTTCACTGAAATATTAGCGCCATCTGGTGGTGCTATGCTTTTAATTCAACATAAAATGGCATAAAAAAAACTAAGATGGGACTTCAAATTAAATCATGCACTTATTTGGTCACCTATACTCTTTAGCTTGACTTTCATAAATACAACATCTTTTTCCAATTGGTATATATTTAAAAGCATTCATACAGTTTTTCTGTGGCAAAGACTTGAAAAGCTAGTAAAGAGCATCTCTACAGCATGGTTTTCAAGCACACAAAGAAACCAATTTGCTAATTTATCCTTTCAGTCTAGACAAGGCCAGCACTAGATGGCACTGAAGGGAAAAAAAATACTGGACTACATTACAAGTGGCAATAGTGTTACAGTAATAACTAGGATACCTATCACCACCACATACCTATGTCTGGTAGGGTTTGTGCATATGCAATGGCTCCATAATATAACATAATTCAAAGAGTGGCCTTTTTTATGGGAGGCCACATCTACCAATTTCTGATTGTTATACAGTCATGAAAGGCGTGAACTGTATAAGAAAAATTGTGATAATCTTGACCTAAGTCATAGAAAATTTCCCTCTTTACACCCATGGCTTCTACAGCTCTGTTGATTGGCAGCTAGAAGAATCTTAGTATTTCTAAAAATAATTTAGGAACACAATCACATCAATCACAATCACTTTATATATGTTAAAAGAAAAATCTTCATCAGGATCCAGTCCAACCCGGGAATAAACAAAATGGAGACTGCTTTAGAAATGTTGTAGTTTATTGAACAACAAAACACAGACAGAAACGAGGCTCTGGGAAAGCTGACCACATGTAGCTGGGAGTGGTAGGTTTTTATACCTTCTTGGGCTTTTGAAGTTGTTTCCTGTTCCTGTGGCATGAACTTTGACCTGAACTTCAGGGTGCCTTTCTGGTATTCTGATGGTGGCGGGTTAATCCTATTATATCCTAAAAGTCATGAGTTTGGGTGGGGTATGTAGATTTTAGGAGTCTTTGTCTTTCTAATCTCATCAGCTTCTAGCTTCCTAGGTCCAACCTTTCTGAATAGGATTATCACATCTGCATTTCTAAAGGGTGGTTTCCTGAGTTTCTACTGGGGGGTATTAAGAAAAACTGGGCCTGCTTTTCTGCTTTTAAGATCCTTTGGGGAAATATATTCTGCCTTTTAATATTCCTTAAATATTTTTTTCTCTGGGGTGTGTGTGTGTGCTGTCCTCCCACATATACAAAGTTGTGACAAAACTGAAATTGAAGTCTTGTTGCTAGAGAAAATGTTGATTTGGTTTATGCAGTTTGAAAACTTGTTCTCCAATCCTTCCTGCTCTTGGATTGTATTTAGCAATTTAGATGGCCTCCCATCTCATTCTCACAACCCTGGGCAACTAATAAGACATTAAAAAGCAGCAAGACAGAAATCCAAAACATAATTTAAAAAAAAAAACCTCTGTAACAAAGCCATCTAAACAATAGTCTGTGATTTGCCGAGCCTCACAAAAAAAAAAGTTTCACTCATTCATATAGACCTCACTGTTTTAAAAATCTCTAACCAGCCCCTTTCATTGCTGCTCTTATAACACAAAAAATTGTGGCATGCTTTTTAAGTTGTTGTCCTGCAAGCCTTCCATCTAACAGCACCTATGCATTTATTCATTAAGGGGCTCAGACTGAGAAGTGTGCAATATTTGAGGATCTCTCACTTCATAATGCAGAGAGGAAGGTAGGCATTTCCTCCCCCCGAGTATGACCACCATTCTTCAGATGGGGGCTCAGATTGAAAATGATTTACAACTCAATTAATGATGCTTAAATGCAGGGACCTATTTTCTCCTTTTATGAGCTCAATCTACTCATTGGGTCGGTGGTATGGGAAGAAGAGGAGAAAACAGCGCTCTGTACCCTCAAACTCCTAAAGTAAAGGGGGGATATAAATAAACACAGAGATCGGACTTCCATGGCAGAGTTAATCCAGTTTTTCTCAACCCGGTGTCCTTCGCAGAGGTTGGACTTCAATATTTCACTACCCAGATTGAAGGATTAAGAAGCACAACTTTTCTTCAGGAGGAGCAACATATCGACGGCCGACGGCTGCTTCGATGCCACTGAAACAAACCAATTTAGTTACCAGTCGTTGCTTTCGGTTCCCATTAGAACACTGCAACGGGAAGCATAAGGCCGGATGTCCTTATGCAGAGCCACTCTACCATTCAATCTCCATGGTGTTCTGTCAGCCGGCAGGGTTCAATTTGGAACCGGAAGAGCCGCTTTAGATTCTTCAGTTTCTCTCTAAGAGTTAATTCCGGCGCTCGGGATTTCTCCGGCTTGCTTTACGGCCGCGCTTTTGTGACACTGTCGTGAACGGCAGTTGCCCGTCAAGCAACACCAACGGCCTTGTACCGGAAGCAGCGAAAAAAAGAGGAAGTCTCGGAAGGAAGGGGACACGTGCGGCCGGTGAGTCTTCCTGAGTGAGGCAGACGATGGCGGTTTAATTGTTTAGGGAGCTCAAGCGATGGACTTCGAGTCATATCTTCGCGTCCGATGGGCTTTTTCCTCGGCCTGCATTGGCGCATTGGCCTCTTGCGCTTCCCTGGTAGGCAACCTTGGATCTTTTATGATTCGTGGACTTCAACTCCCAGAATTCCTGAGCCAGTTGAAGTCCACGAGTCATAAAAGAGCCAAGGTTGCCTATCCCCCTGCCTTAATCGGTTGTTTACTGCTTATGAGAATTGTAGTCCGTTTGTTGCTACATCTCTTCTGTGGGAAGTCAGTGGGTCTGCCTTTTGGGGAGGCATTTGGTAGGGTTAGTTGTTTCTCTTCTTGTGGCTACCCGCGAGGCAGGAGTGACTTGAGCACTGGCCTGGAGACGATAATTCCCATAATCTCCCAGTAGCGGGGTCAGTGGGGGATGCTTGGCTGGGCTTTCAGCTCTAATTCATCCTCATAACAGTGTGATACAGTTTCTCAGACACTGTATGACGTAAAAGGTGAACTGTTCATCGTAAAATTAACCTTGGTAGAAAAATGGTTGCATATAAAACCATACAAAAATGGTTGCCTGGATTGATGGAAAACAAGCTTTTATTATAGAAAGAATAGTGGATCCAAACCTTTCTAATCCAACCCATCCTGAGATGGTCTTATTATCTTAATCAGTAAGTTATCTTAGAGAGCCAGCTTGGTGGAGTGGTTTAAGCCACCAGGCTGGAAACCAGGAGATGGTGAGTTCTAATCCTGCCTCAGGAATGAAAGCCAGGTGGGTGTCTTTGGGCCAGTCACTCACTCTCAGCACAACCCACCTCACAGGTTGTTGCTGTGGGGAAAAAGAAGAGTAGGAAGGGGTATTATAAATGTTTGCAGCCTTGAGTTTCTTATAAAGTAATAAAGGTGGGATAAAAATCTCATAATAAGATAAATAAACCTCCTCCTGAGGCAAACAACATTAAATTATCCACAATCATGGTGCCTGAATCTTTTGGGAGACTTAGAGAAGGTGAACTGAAAAAAGTTTGGAGTTTCTATCAAGGGTCTTTGGGCTTATATGCAGTCTTAAGGGTCCTTTCCAAGGTTGCTTTGTCTAAAATCAAAGACAACCTTAGGTATCTCTTCCTGTGCATCTGTATGGTATTTGCTACATAATAAAAATATTTAAAAGAAGAATACCGGGTATACCTCTGTCATAATAGTGGTATAATGCAGTGTTTTGTACCAGTTAAAATGCCAAATGATGATTTGAAAATATATTCCCAACCATGGTAAAAGTTTTTGATGGATTCTAATAGAGCAGTTTGTGTGCAACTGTGGTGCTATTTTCTCCTAGATTACTTTTTTTTATATTTTTCTTTATAAATTGTTAAATTCCCAGCCAGATTGAGATTAGTATTCATATTGTTTTCTTAAAATATTATGCTAATCCCCAATTATTTTATCTTTAATAAACTGGCAGCTACTTGCAGCCTCACAAAAGTAATACAAAAAATCAAAGATGAAATGTCAAATTTATCATTGTCTTTTTTGCCTGTTGCAGTCTTTTACTGTTGATACTTTTAAATGTCTTAAAATTCAAAGATATTTAAATAACTCCGCAGTATTGCATGGGCTAACTGAAAATTATGGGCTTGTAACAATATATCTGTCATATTTCAGAATAGAAAAAGTTGATTTCTAAAGCTTCTGCAGATTTGAATTGCATATTTATGAGGAATGGGGTACTGGAAGCAGTCATGATAATTTTCTCTGTTTTGCAGCATTAAATTAATGGACACCAAAAGGAAATTTATTGGCAAAAGTAGAAAAACCCCAGGGCGTGGTAAAAAGAAGCTTACAAAGAATAATGGTGAGATAAATATATTACAAGATACACATTTTCTAAATCTCACATAGATGGTACATTGTGTCTAATAAGTAATTGGTTTAATACGTAAAGTGATAAAATATAGCCAGTGTGATTTGAACTGGTATAAAGAAGTACTTCAGTTAGGCTTTTACAAATAGGCACACATGCATGCACACAGAAATAAAAAACAAAAGCAGTATATATTTTATTCAAATTTATAATTACAGTAAACATGAATACAAACTGAAAAAAGATTGAATAAAAAGAAAGTAGAAGGTAACAGAAATACAAAGAAGTGACTTCCCACGTTCATCCCAATAATTACAAACAATTTTAGTAACTTCTTAAAATGCAACAAATGATCTCTTCTCATATGCCATTTTTTGTCTATAAATAAATTCTTGTAGGATTGTCATTTCAGTTTTGATGTCAGCAAAATTCATTAAGAGTTACCAGAAATAATATGTTTATTTTAATCTTGATCAAATAAACAATTTTACATTCCTTCCTATTACTTCTAACAATTTTAATGTTTAGTCCAGAGGACCCCAACCTTTTGGGCACCAGGGACTGGTGCCATGGAGAAAGGTTTTTCTGTGGACCAGAGGGGGTGTGGTTTTCAATACTGCCTGCATCCCGAGGATGGAGTTTTGCTTGTTTATGTGGCCTGCTTGCTGGCATGCTGTGGTCCAGTGCCGATCCACAGACCGGGGGATGGGAACCTCTAGTTTAGTCCATTCAAATAAAGTCATAGAAGTTGATTTTCTTTTTCTTTTGTTCTTACTCATGAGATTTTTCAAAACTAACAAGCCTTTTTTGTAAATCCAATATTTGGAAACTTATCCAGATCACTTGTAGTTTATCATTTGTATATCCCTTCTAATTATTAAGACAACAACTGGTTTCTTTTATATGTCTGGTGTAACATCTTTTTCCATGTAATTCTTGTAGCATGTTATTTGTAAATCCACTTTCAACTCAGTCCCAATCTCAGGTAAAACCTTTTCCTCTTCTATGATGTCTTTAAACATCGTCTCTCCACAGAGACTGATATCATTGTTGACACTCTAAAAATTAAGTTGAGTCCATTGTTAAAAAATATCCTTTAATATGTCCAATGTTAGAATATTTTGCTTCATTCTATAATTATAAACTGAGTTTCTGCTTTCTTCTCCTTCAGTTGTGAACTCAATTGTAATCTTATTGTTCTTTTTTTACAGTCCAAAGCAAAAGCATTTTCCCATGCTAAGGATTCTTAATAATTCCAAAATTTTATTTCAAATTTATCTGGACTTTCTAAAATCAAAATTTTAATCACTCTTTTGCTGTTTATTAAAAAAATGTTAAACTTCTGGTTAACCCCCCCCCCTTTTTTTTTGGTTAAGGTTTGAAGAAAACTCACTGCTATCAAAATTGCAAATCCAAAAATTTCTAATAGCTGAAAAGCAACTAACAAGACATTTCTTCAAATGATTAAAAAATGAAATATGCAAACTTAGTATGCTTTCAAAGGTGCCAATCATGGTTTAGAAAATGGTTATTCCCTTGTCTCTCAGAGTTCTAAACCCACTGGAGATCATTATCTTGTGGCCTCCTCACAAGGAACAGCTGTCTGGAGCTCTTAAGGGGGATCTCAAGCTCTCTCCTTGTCCAGAGAGGTATTACTGAAAAGCTAGTCCACTTGCTGACTCTTCGTTCTGTCACAGTTGTCGGCTCCACTTTTTGTGATGCTGCCTTAAGCTCACTATTTTTTCCTCCATAAGTCACTACAATGTATACAGTTTGATTAAAAAAGTTAAGATAAGAATTGCATTTTTAAAGTTGGCTAACACCTATATGATTAAAAACCCAAACACATTTTCACTCCGGTACACTATTTATCTTATCCATCATCTTATGAGTAGGAAATCTATATCCCTTCAGATCCTGCTGGACTACGACTCCCAGCCCCATTTGCCATTAGAAATAATTGACTGGGGCTTCTGGGTGTGTCATTTACCCTTACTACTGATAGCAGATTTAATAGTTGTCATTTGCATAGTAATTGTTCCATATATACTGGCCGAGGTTGGCATTTGTAATATCTAAATGTTGTAGACCTGTTCTTCTTTCTAGAGTCCTCACATTATTATTTGAACATTAATTTAAATGCTTGTGTACCCTGGTTTTTCTGATGTTTATTTTTCAATCTTTTGATATTTTTTTGTTTGAAATCAAAGATTTTTTTTCATGAACTAAGTATGTTTATGAACAATATGAATCGTACAAAATGCATTTTAATTTCAGTTGATGAAAATACTTGGAAAAAAGGAATTAAATTGTCAAAGCTAGGTTAAGAATAAATACAATATAATACTTATAGGTATAAACAAATAGTTGTTGATTTTGGGAACTCTTTCTCTAAAATATTAAAACAGATCCTGGTCATCCAAAGAAAGCCATTGGAAAAAATGAAGATATCAAACCCAAATTTAAATCTAAGAAAACTGAAAAAGGAGGTAAAAAACCTGATAAAACTGGTGTGAAAGAATGGAAAAGTAAGCAACTCTCGGGGAAGGTTTCCAGGAAGCGCAAGCTTCAAGGTGATGCAGAAGGTAAGAATGTGCTTCTAAAAGTTAAATGTGATAATCTAACAACTGCCTTCAGTGGTTCTGCAGTTTTAAAAAGGGTCCTTGGGTAGGAGGGCTATAACGAACCTCTGTTGCTTCCTAATCAGATCACATCAAACTAGATAGACTCATACTTTGATTCAACACTGTCCAGTTCATGCAAGTTTTAGCAGAAGATGCCTCAATTAAAAGTTCATTGTTCCTTCAAGACCTACTATTGCAGAAATTACGATTAGGACAAAATGAACCAAAATTAGTTCGAGAAGATCTTGGATGAGAACCCAGAAACAACTTTAAACATTTGGTGTAATATTAATTAGTATAGATGGCATTCACTACATATTAGCCTCTTCAAAACTACATTTTGTTTTATTTATTTATTTATCATTAGGCTCACAACCTAAAAAGCCCAAGTGGGATGACATCAAGAAGAAAAAGAAGGAGCTGAAACAGAACCGTCAGCTGACTGACAAGGCCAATTATGACACAGTTATTAAAGGAAAACAGATTTGGGAAATTCTACGGCGGTAATCATAATTACTACATTTATATATTCAGTAACTTAACATCTATTTTTGTTTTTCTTCCATGCAGAAATTTACTTCGTTCTTGTGCAGAGAAGACCTTTCTGAACAGTCAAAGATCATCTCTGCAAAATTAAGGGCTTGGTTGATGTTTGGATGTGCTAAGTAAAGTAATAATGTTGGCTTTTAGGATGGATGGATGGATAGATAGATAGATAGATAGATAGATAGATAGATAGATTATTATAAAAATCTTGGAGAAGGAGATATTTATGCCCCAAAGGCTCAACTCATAAGTTATTCAGTGATAGTATTGTGTACCTAGTTGACCTAATTAATCCATGTGCTGTTGCAAATACATTTGTCTTGATAGTATTTAATATTACAGGTTTAAGAGTGCTAACAGATAATTAGAACAGTTTAACTTAAATTAATAAACTATTGGTTTACTCTTGGGTGCAATTGTAGAAAAAACTGTGACAAGGAAAAACGCAAGAAGCTGTTGGATGATCTTCAGGAGTTACTTCGTGGAAAAATTAAAAATGTAAGAAATATAAAACATGTATATATTTTTAAAGAGAAGCAGTGCAATTCACAAATTGCTGAACTTCTGTATGTGTGAATAGTGAAAATGTTTATGCGAAGATGTGTTACTTCTATCCATAGGGAATGAAGCTGAAATCTGGATGGTCTCATTTCCTTTTTTTTTGCACAAACTTGCCATAATTTATTACACTATAGACAGATAACTACTGCTAGCTGCCCAGAGTTTTGATTTTATGATGGGTGGCCATAGAACTTGAAATAAATACAGATAATCCTTGATTTACAACAGTTCATTTAGTGACTGTTTGAAGTTATAACAGCATTGAAAAAAAGGACTTAAGACTGTTTTTTCACCCTTAAGACTGTGGCAGCATCCCAGCGGTCATGTGGTCAAAATTCAGATGATGGCAGCTGACGCATATTTTATTTATTTATTTTATTTATTTATTTTCAATATTTATATGCCGCCCAATCCCAAAGGACTCAGGGCGGCGTACAAAGTTAAAACAATGATAAAAGAATAAAATAAAGCAGTCATACCGCGAGTCCGATCATATCCCGGCCCCCCGGGGACATCAGCCCCAGGCCTGCCGGAACAGGAGGGTTTTAACGGCCTTCTTAAAGGCCGGCAGGGTGGGAGTAGTTCGAACCTCGGGGGGAAGCTGATTCCACCAGGTCGGAGCCACCACAGAAAAGGCCCTTCCCCGAGGGCCCGCCAGCCGACATTGTCTGGCCGACGGGACCTGAAGGAGGCCCAATCTATGGGACCTCACCGGTCTCTGGGAGCTATGCGGCAGAATGCGGTCCTGTAAGTAACCTGGCCCTATGCCATGAAGGGCTTTAAAGGTGATAACCAACACCTTGAATTGCATCCGGAGACCCACAGGAAGCCAGTGCAGCTCGCGGAGGATAGGTGACACGTGGGCGTACCTTGGCGCGCCCACAATCGCTCTCGCGGCTGCGTTCTGAACCAACTGCAGCCTCCGAACGCTCTTCAAGGGTAGCCCCATGTAGAGCGCATTACAGTAATCCAGTCTTGAGGTGACAAGGGCATGAGTGACTGTGAGTAAAGCCTCCCGGTCCAAATAAGGCCGCAACTGGTGCACTAGGCGAACCTGTGCAAAGGTCCCCCTGGCCACAGCCGATAGATGTTGTTCCAGATTTAGCTGTGAGTCCAGGAGGACACCCAAGTTGCGTGCCTGCACTGAGGGAGGTAAATTTGCCCCCCCCAGGACTAAAGATGGACCATCCAGTTGGCCTTTGGGAGGCAAGACCCAGAGCCACTCGGTCTTGTCAGGGTTGAGTCTAAGCCTGTTCACCCCCATCCAGACCCTCACATCTTCCAGGCACCGGCACATCACGTCGACTGCTTCACTGAAAGGACACGGGGTAGAGATATATAATTGGGTATCATCCGCGTACTGATGATACCTCACCCCGTGTCGCCGAATGATCTCACCCAGCGGTTTCATGTAGATGTTAAAAAGGAGGGGGGACAGGACTGAGCCCTGAGGCACCCCATAATCGAGGCGCCTAGGGGTCGATCTCTGTCCGCCCGCCAACACCGACTGCGACCTGTCAGAGAGGTAGGAGGAGAACCACTGCAATACGGTGCCGCCCACCCCCACCTCTCCGAGACGACGCAGAAGGATACCATGGTCGATGGTATCGAAAGCCGCTGAGAGGTCAAGAAGCACCAGGATAGAGAAATGACCCCTATCCCGGGCTCGCCAGAGGTCATCGGTCAGTGCAATTTCCCGGGGTCATGTGATCCCATTTTGGGATCTTCTGACAAGCAAAGTCAATAGGAAAGCCAGATGCATTTAGCAACCTTGTGACTAACTTAAGTGCAGTGATTCACTTAACTGTCGAAAAATGAGGCAAAATTCATTTAACTAATGTCTCATTTAGCAGCAGAAATTTTGGGCTCGGTTATGGTCGTAAGTCGAGGACTGCCTGTAAAATATCTCCTGAGGCTTAGGAGAGAATAAAATGTGTAAGGGCCTCACATACAGTGAGGTCATTTAGAAGAGTCACAACTTGCAAGAACCTGCTTGGCATTCCATATCTTGGAGAAGTGAGAGTTATTGAAGCAGTAGGTTTCAGATTAGTTTACTTTTTTTTTGAAGACCACACCATTCTTGGTACTCTTAGGCAACTTGTTTTCGGACCATATGTTATTGTATTTCTTTATAGTGCCAGCCAGCTACAATAATAATAATCTTTTTGCATTGTCGCTAAATGTTTACAAAGGAGCCAAGCTTCACCAAATACAATGCTACCTAACTTGACATGCTAAGTTGCTGTCTCCTCAGATGGCGTTTGGTCATGATTCCACACGTGTCATTCAGTGTTACATTCAGTTCGGCAGTGAAAAACAAAGGCAAGAAGTATTTGAAGAATTAAAAGGTACACTTCCTTAAAGAGTCCATATTAGCCTCTAGAATACTCGATGGGGTCAGTTTCTCACTATGGTTTTCCATCCCACAGAAAGCTTTGCAGAATTAAGTAAGTCCAAGTATTCTAGAAACATTGTGAAGAAACTTCTCATGTATGGGTAAGTATTCAGGGCATCCATATACTCCATTCTTACCTAGCCTCATATTTGACTAAAGAGTGACAGTGCTTTGTTTTCTTCCTGTTTTGTTTGAATTGGAAAAATTAAAAAAAAAAGGGTTCTGAAACACTTTTCTTTAGAACAATGAGCAGAATATATAAGGATAACTATTCCTATGCCTTTGCTGTATAAAAACTCTAAACATTACACAAGAGAAGGGCTTTTCTGAACAGGATTATTCAGATTTATTTTAAACCATAAAACAGATTATTAACTGAAAGAGTAGAGAAGTGGGTCTCACTCTGATCAGGTCTTCATTTTTCAAAAAAAAAAAGTTAGAATCCCGAAATAGTAAATGTTCAGAAAATGTGCCTAATTAGATATCTAGCAATGAAAAAAAAGAACCCTCTTCTGTTATTGAAGATACAAGGAACTGAAAGTAATAAGGAAACAAAAATTATTCTGCCAGTTTTTGTTTTGTTTCACGTTTTCCTTCTAAAACCATGGCAAAAATGCAGGAAATAATGTAGCTATCTGTTATAAATTAAAATTATTGGTTTTTCAGGTTTGTAATAATTGTATGAATTAGTCGTACCTTTACTTTTATTAATGGTAATTTCTGGGTAAAGCTTAATAAGGTTGTGCAAATCCTTGGACAGAGAGTTGGAACACATGGACACATTTATAAAATAGTTCCTTTTTCATTTTTAAAGTACGTCTATTTTCAGATATGCACAGCTGTTCCAAAGCTGCTTTTGGCCGTCTGCTCACATGTGTCCATGTATAGCTCCAAAATTTCCATCCTGTTGTTGTTGTTGTTGTTGAAAGTGTTAAAAGGGGCTTTGCAAAATAGAAATGTAAATGGACTATTTTATGATTCCACCACATTTCTTCAGAAAGTCACTGTTACTCTTAAAAAAATTCGACTACTCAAAAATAATTTAGTGAGGGGTTCTTTTGCTTTTTTTTCTGATGTCTGCTTAATATCTGGGAAATGCTTTTTGATTTATCCGAATATGAGATTCTTTGCTAAAATACATCCAAATGGAATGCCATTCTTTACTGTGGATGAACGATTCACGATGCAAAGTATAACATTGACAAAACTGTTTCTTTAGACTGATCACCATACGGTACTTGCTCTTTTGTTCAAAGTTCCTTATAAATTCAGCTTAATGTGAAAAGCCAATTCCAGTCTTGCCTAAAATTTGATGTACATGTCATAAGACTCTGAAGAAGTTCCCCAGCAGTGGCCTTTAATTCTCTCCCCAAATGTATGGGGGGGAAAACAGAAGAAAAAGACCCAAACATGTCAGCCTCGCTTCTATTATTGTCTCTCTATATAGGATCCCTGTGAACCCTATTTCTGAAATTAACTCTAGGAACCAGGGTTAAGTCGGAAATAATGAAAAAGTAACTCATTCTTGACTTAAAATCCTTGGTTGATTTTCTTTTCTCCCTATTTTCTCTTTGTCAACTGTATTTATTTCCGAACTAGAACAAAGCCACAAATTGCGGAAATAATCAGAAGTTTTAAAGGTGAGGTTAAAAAGATGTTACGGCATGCCGAAGCATCCGCTGTGGTGGAATACGCCTACAACGATAAAGCCATTCTGCAGCAACGGAACATGTTGGCAGAGGAGCTTTATGGTAATATATTCAAGGTCTATAAGGTGATTATTGGTACACTTTTTTTTCTTCAAAACCATTTTGAGCTTTTCTTTGTGTTATCTGACATCTGAAGTGACTTTTGAGTTATGAGAGAGGAGGACAGGCAGTTAAGTCAGGAAAAAGAAATTAATTCCAAGAAATCTCTGTGGGGTAGGCAACCTTGGCTCTTTTATGACTCGTGGACTCGTGACACAGCATGGCTGGCTCAGGAATTCTGAGAGTTGAAGTCCACGAGTCATAAAAGAGCCCAGATTGCCTAGCCCTGTTATACTATGCTTGTTTGGGGCATATGTACCATTAGCTTCTCTCATGAACCTTAGATTTTTTCCCATTGGGTGGAATAGCTCTTGAGGCTGCAGGATTTTTTGCCTTTTTTTTAAAAAAAAAAAACCAACCCAGAGAAATATAAAGTGCAAGGATGCAAAAACCTCTGATCTTTCAAATATTGTTGCATTACAATTGGCAGTTTGGTAGATTAGTTACAGGCACTAGATTAGAAACTGGGAGACAGTGAGTTCAAACCTTGCCTTTAGCACAAAGCCAAGTTAGTGACTTGGGGGCCAGTCCCTTTCCTTCAGGTTTTGTTGGTGGCAAGCCTCTCCTGGAAATGTTTCCATGAAAACTCCCTGCAAGCATCAGGAGTCAAGATCAACTTTAAGGAACCCAACAAACCAAAAAACACTTGGACAGTAAAGATTCCGCATCTCTGAATGACCAAACTTGTTTTGCGGCTGTGAAAAAAAACGAGTATCTTTTAATGTTTAATTAATCTTTAACTTCATTAAAATAAATGCATTCAAAATAGTAGTTATCCAAACAAATGCCATCAAGGATGACCATTTCAGAAATGTGGAATTTAACCTGTTGTTTGTTCTAAAAGTTGATTTTGGCAACTTTAAAGTTGTCATGTATTTTAATCTCATTGGTATGAAATTTTGGAACCTAATCGGTATTGGCAGAAGAAGT
Source organism: Crotalus tigris (assembly GCF_016545835.1). Lineage (NCBI taxonomy): Eukaryota > Metazoa > Chordata > Lepidosauria > Squamata > Viperidae > Crotalus > Crotalus tigris. The sequence goes on from NW_024097700.1 coordinate 882,142, forward strand.
ATTTTGTAGAGCATGGGTTATAAATTGTTACAAATGAGCAGATGGCTAACATTCATATGTAATTTCAATTTAAAAAGATAGAAACTTATAATTGAAATAGTTGTGTCGCACTTCAAACTTTGTTTTAGCTTGAAATGATGCATTCCATTACACAATAATCTGTTTTATCAGAATTCTTGGCTTTAAGGGAAGAGTGGTAAATATTTTTTAAAATATTAAGTACTAAATAGAAAGTACATTAACAGGAAATTTGGGACATTTTGATAGACATATTCTGTAAAAGGCTATTAGCACTTAATGAGATATTGTTGAAGGTATTACATCTGTGCCATTATGTTTACCATATTCTTCAAGAAAAATATTCTTCAGTATATTTTATAACTAATAATTTCTTGAGGGACAACCATGTTAATTTTTTTGCAGCAAGTGTTATTTATAGACACTTAAGTTTTCATCGATCAAGTAGACTATGATTGCATATCATATATGATCTTCAAGTTTGTTTCACAGAGTCAATTAAGAGTGACTTTGTTCTGTGGTATCCAGTTTGCAGTTAAGTTGGGCCCTCCATTGTAAATAGAAGCTTTTCCAGGAGTTCAGTTTCAAGAAGCCTTGAACTAAATTTATTTCAAATGTTACCGTACTTTCCGGCGTATAAGACGACTTTCGAAAGCGTTGAAATCGGCGCCGAAGTTGGAGGTCGTCTTATATGCCAGAAATAATGGTAGTTTCTGGCGTATAAGATGACTTTCTAGGCATGCGACTCGGCGCTGAAGTCGAGGGTCATCTTATACTCCGGATCGCCTTATAAGCCGGAATATACGGTATGTCTGGAGTGGTTCCTAGCTATCTTCTCAATCTTGAACCCTCTTTGTTTTGCCAGAGGTCCTGACCTAGAGTCTTTGAATTAATCCAGCAAGTCAGAGTGCCAGATTAAGGCATAGCTGGCTACAATTGAGAATTTTGTTTTATGAATGTTGAAATCTTTTGTTTTCTTATCGTTTGATTCTATACAATTTTTTTTCTCGTTTCAGACCGCAGATCGATCAACTTTGGGTGAAGTGCTAGAAATTCAACCTGAAAAGCGAGAAGCCATTATGGATGAGATGAAGCAGATACTTACCCCAATGGGTCAAAAGTAAGAACAAATGTCAGGCTGCTTGGATGCTTGACTTGAAATTCGGTTTTAAGGGATTTTCCTTAAATCCATTTGAAATGATGATTTCTCTACTAATAACAGCAGGATATTTTTATTACACTACAGAGATCTAATGATAACACCTGTTAACTTTATTGGATTTTCTCCCATCCCTAGAAACTCCAAATTCTTACACCTACTATGTCTTTCTCCCTCCCCCCCCCAAAAAAAAACCTGATAGTCAGTTTCTGCTTCCAGCTTGGTTAGAACCTGCTGAAGCGTTGTCCTCTGAAACTACTGTTTTGATCCAACCGCAAATGAAAATATGTGGCAAATGTCATTCTTTTGTGTTATTGAAAATATTCCACATCAGGTAAATACAGAGTTATTTTTATTTATTTATTTATTTATTTTCCCTTTTTCTTTTCCCTTACAGAGAAGCTGTCATAAAGCATTCATTGGTGCATAAAGTTTTTTTGGACTTTTTTACTTATGCTATCCCTAAACAGAGATCTGTAAGTCTTTATTCATTTAACTATTCATTACTTATCTTTTTAAATCTGTTTTCATGTTAAGTAGAGTTAAATGTCATACCAGATACTTAGTGCTGTTTTTTTTTTTTTTTTTCCTATTTGGGCTTTCCAACAATAGCAGAAACCGCAAAATAATCCAGTCCAGCCAAGGATATTCTGATTTGACTCTACGCAACTTTGCTTGCTGAGTCAGGTCTGGCAGCCTCATGGCCCTCAGAGTGTTCTTTTGCACTTTTTTTCAATGGGATGTATATCTTGTTCTGCTTTCTGGCACAGCTAGTCACTTCGAATTGAAATGTAAGGAAGTCACCTTACACTAAATTGCATAAAGGTTTTTTTTTCCCTTGTCATATTTGCATATAAGAAATGAAATTCTTTCTTCATGCATGTTTTTATTTATGCAACTTAATTGTTACGTGCTAAAATGGGGTGCAGATCCTAGAACCCTGAAATAGTTTTAAGTTAGGAGTTAACAGATTCCACGCCAGATTAAAACTTTATTTTAGAAAGCAGACATTGATTCAAGGTTAGGAACATTATTTAATGGGTAGAGGAAATAATACAGATTGCCCAATGCCTAAACTGATTGTCAGTGTTGTTGTGAGAGAATGCATCGAAGATTAAATAGGTTTTATTCGTTGGATACAATGATGAGTTCTTAAAACTGTTCCCTAAAACAATGTTCTCTGTGTCTAGGAAATGATCGAAGCCATTAGAGACGCTGTCGTTTACTTGGCACACACCCATGATGGCGCCAGAGTAGCCATGCATTGCTTGTGGCATGGGACTCCCAAGGTATTGTGTGTGAAGGAGCTGGTTTGTGTCTACAGTCTTGCACTATGGATTGGTGTGAACTGGTTGTCTCAGATGCAACAATCAAAAACACAGTGTATTTTGACAATTGTTTCAAATAGAGAAACATCCATGCATTTTGTTTGAGTTAGCTTTTAAGAAGCACCAAAAAGGATTAGTTGAGTGGTTAGTTTATGGGTTGGATACATTCTGCTACCAACTTCAACTTATCTGAAGATATAGATCGATTCACAGTGTATGTGATTATATATTTTATTCAATGCAGGTTTTCCCAACCTTAACGACTTTTAAGACTGGTGGACTTCAACTCCCAGAATTCCCCAGCCAGCCGAGGAATTCTGGGAGTTGAAGGCCACATGTCTTACAGTTGTTAAAGTTGGGAAACCCTGGTTTAATGGAAGTAAGTTTGTTTTAACATTTCTTTAATATGCAAACATGAAGGAAATCATTAAACATATAACATTAAGAGAAAGTAGGAAAAAACACAAGCTGAAATAAATGAAGAAAAATGCTCATGCTATTTGCTAATTGAACGGTTCTGGGCAGTTGGAAGGAAAGAGCAATTAACTTCCTTACAGTCTTAACCTAAGCTTGCATAAGTGATACACAGACTGACATAGAGAATAGAATATGGAACATGAAGCATTATGTGTATTTCACTTCATATAGCAATTTCAGGATTGAAAGAAGCAGAGATTAGTTGCTTATTTTACAGTATAAAGATGGTTTCCAAAAACTGCTCTTATGGGTGGCTTTCTATCCCTAATCCAGATGTGGATCCCTAAATATTGAATTTGCTTTATTATGATAATAGTTTTTAAAAGTCAGCTTATATTACACGTATTTTAAAGTTTCAAGTTTCTCACTCTCCTTCTATTTCGCACGATTGTTAGGACAGAAAAGTGATTGTAAAAACAATGAAGACGTATGTTGAAAAAATAGCTACAGTGAGTATTTTTAATGTCTCCTGTTGTAATCATATAGAGTGCAATCCTAATTCATGCTTACTTAGAAGTAAACTGTTTGTACTCAGTAGCATTTTCTTCATTGTAAGTGTAGGGTTTCAATCCCACGGTCTCATTTCTGGAAGACTGCTTTACCCAATATGAATTCAGAAGAAAGTAATAGTGACAATTATGTTTGTAATTATGTTACATATATGTAAATATCACTAATACACATGCTTAAAGAAGAGTTTTAAGACATCATTTTAAATGTTGACAAAGGTGAAAGAAATTCCATGGCAAGAAATCTATAGAATTTGTCCAGATGTGATACATATTAATGTTTTAAAAATATTAGAATCCAAAAAAGATGAACATGAGCATTTTTGCTGAGGAATAGGTCTCACAGAATTCACTGTCTAATTTTAAATAATTGGGCACTGGAATTTAACTTTATATAAGACACTTGAGAGATTTGATATTTTGGTGGGTTGGATTGTTGTTTTTGACTTTGAAGAAGAATCTTGCTTAAATGTTTTAGCAGACAGGTATTAAAATCAGAAATAAGATGAATAATCACTTTGGATAATTAGGAGCTAGTGTTCAAGAATTGTTTTGGCTTGTGTCTTATACTTGTAATTTTTGGCTCATGTTTCAGGGTGAATTTTCACATTTGGTTTTGCTGGCAGCATTTGACTGCATCGATGATACTAAACTTGTGAAACAATTGATTATATCTGTAAGTAATACGATTTCCAATCTTCATTTTTGATCATTCACCTAGCAGAATGATGTAAGTAATGTAGAAAATTCCACTGGTTTTAGACAAAAGATTATACACTGCAAGTAGTCTTTGACTTATGACCACAATTGAGCCCAAAATTTGTGTTGCTAAGTGAGAAATTTGTTAAGTGAGTTTTCTCCCATTTTACAACCTTTCTTGCCACCGTTGTTAAGTAAATCACTGCAGCTGATAAGTTAGTAACCCGGTTGTTAGGTGAATCGGGCTTTCCCATTGATTTTGCTTGTCAAGAAGGTTGCCAAAGGTGATCACATGACCCAACGGCCATAAATATGAACGAGTTGCCAAGCATCTGAATTTTGATCCCAAGACCATGGGGATGCTGCAAAAGTCTTAACTGAAAACCAGTCATAAGTCACTTTTTTTCAGTGCTGTTGTAACTTTAAATGGTCACGAAATGAACTGTCGTAAGTCGAGGACTATCTGTATTCAACGTGGTGTTTAAAATTAAAAATGAATTATCCAAGTATTGTTGGGGCGGTTGACTCCTTGGCAACTTAGGTGATGGGCAGTGTTTCTCAACCTTGACAATTTTAAGGCATGTGGACTTCAACTCCCAGAATTCCACAGCCAGCAATGCTGGCTGTGGAATTCTGGGAGTTGAAGTCCACATGCCTTAAAATTGTCAAGGTTGAGAAACACTGCCTTATAGCATGTCTCCCATAGTCCTCTGTTGTCTTCATGGAGCTTTTATGGCAATGATCCTTTCATGCAATGGACTTCCCTCTGCAGTGGTAGAATGCAGTGGATGAATGGCTAGCAAATGGTTTTACTTTTTCCCCCCCTATGATGGTTTATTTATTACTGTCAGCCCAACAAGGTAGACTATGAAAGCCTTGCCATTTAGGTCAGGACTGCTTTTGTTGTAATAATTATCGCAACAGAATCCTGCAAATCTGAATGTGCTTCTCCCTTTCTCCCTTTATGTTCATATAGCATGGGAGGAGCTTGTCTGAGATGTTCACTCAGACTCATTTCTTGGCCCAAATCTCAAGCCCCTCTTATCTGACCGTAGCTTTGGCTGCAATTCTTCGTCCTGTCCTTCAAAGCTATTCCTTATTCCCTCTATAGTTAGTTAGTTATTTGTCTCCCTCTGCAGCTAAACATTTCTACCTTAGCACGTATTAATGTAAAAATTAAAAGGTTATCTTAGCAGATACACTGTTTGTAGGACAGGAAGGAGAGAGGTGTGTGACTAATAATTCGCTTTAAAGGGCCATCTTAGTCAAAGTGGCAATAACTTTTGTTTTTTTAGAAGTTTTTTAGATCAGCTCACAGCCACCATGTTGTAGCTTTCTTTTTATAGCTCTGTTGCTATGCACGTCTTGAATATGTATGAGTTTAAAATGGTGTTTAAATTCCTTGCTCAGTCTGTTTGTTGGCTTAGCTATTATCGTATTTGAGCTTTCCAGCCAAAAGTGTTATAGACCTTATTGAATTGAGTTCAGTTTCCGGTGACATAACCGTATTATTTTCTTGGCTATAGTACAAATATTGTCTCGGGATGATTGTCGATTTCTTAGCCTATGCCCTTGGCAGTTATTGGTGGTCTCTCATCCAAATATTAACCAAATCTGGTCCTACTTAGCTTTCTGTTTTTAGCAGAGTAACCTAGATGCTACCTAGCTAAAATTGAAGCAAATGGTATCCTGATTCAATAGTGAAATTGATGAGTTCGAATTTTTCACTGATGGAGAAGCTGTGAGATGACAGGTTTTTGAGGCACCAATCAGTCCTAATGTAATTAGAGGATAGCAGATTTAAAGATTAGATTGGGTAAACTGAAGAAAGAGAACCATGATTGAATCTCTTATGACTTTGCCTTCATTTGACTAACATCGCATTTCCTTTGCCTCCAAACAGTTGTATAATTGAGTCCAAAAGTTTAGCAATATGTTTGGGATTCCCCAAAGACGTTTTAGTGGTTATTATCATTATATCCCAAAGCAATTACCATAAACTTGAAACTTAAGCTTGCATCCTTTCAGCTTCCCTATGCTTTATTGTCTGATTTGCTACAGCTGAGTGAAGGATCATTCCTTTATATCGGGATACTAATTTTGTTCGTCCTGCTTTGGGAGTTTGGGATTTTCTTCATTAATAAAGATGCATGTAGCAATAATGGCTATGCAGGTTGGTGCTTGTGCTTATAATAGTAACTGCAGTTTGAAAGGCAGTTTCATATCTTATTTCATTTGGGTGGCAAAACTCTAACCCACCTTCCTCCTAACTTTTTCAGATTTTTGTTTAATTTGAGTATATAGACTTCTCTGCTCATTCGTGAATAAAGAATAAATGGAGTAAGCCTACATACTCCTAAGCTAAATGATTTTGATGAATGAAGAGGATGACTAAAATTTGTTGTGTTTGCAAAAGAGCAGTAGGCAAATCTACTTAAGGAGTATGAACAATGCTGTATTTATCTAAAAAAAAAACCCCCTCCTTTTCTCTAAATAATTTGTCTTCAAAATAGGAGGTCATCTTATAGCAATGGCCTGCCTAATTTTTATTTTTCAGAAATAGGCACAGTATTTGGCATGCTGTAACGTGAATATTGTGAAAGTTACTGAAAACTGGATTTAAGGGGCCATAATGTTGTTACATTCATAGAAATGGTCTTATCTTAGTCAACTTATCTTAGTCAACTTATCATAGTCAATATGTTATGTTGTCTTAGAGAGCCAGTTTGGTCTAAACCAGTTTGGTTTAAGGCAAAAGGCTAGAATCCAGGAGACTGTAAGTTCTAGTCCTGCCTCAAGCATGAAAACGGTTGGATGACTTTGAGCCAGTCCCTCACTCTCAGCCCACAACATCAGGCTTAGGTGACAAGGCAGTCAATCAATTCCTGTCACAGCCAATGGATCAACACTTGGTTGACCCCCAAAAAAACAGACTCTACACTGTAGGAAAACCACTAGGAAGGAGAAAAATCATCCACAATATATTTCCTTACTAGAACTATGAGGAAAAGGTTGCCATTTTGAATGAAAAGGTTGCATTATCTTCATGTTAAATGAAATTAAATTTGACTGTTAGATAAACTGCCATCTTGTTTTCATATCTCTCCTTTAATCCTGTTATGTGTAATAGTTTTAGTAATATTATCTAGGTAAAGTTTTGGAACATCTGAGTTGAGCTTAAAATTCCAGTAAGCTGGATTGATCAGTATGGTTGTACAATATTTTGGACCACTACTGAAATCATGTCATAGAGAAAACGTCTTATGTTAGGCTTTGCACTTCTGATGCATTCATTTCTTACTGATGAGCCAGGTTTGTAAACAGCAAAATGAAACAACATTGCCCTTTAATACTTATCTAAAAGCTTTATACTACTTATACCTTCAGGGTTGCTAAAGATGGCTTTTGAAATGAAAAAAAAAAAAAAGCGTAGTGGGGGGGGGGTATAAGCTTGGCAGTATAAGAAAAAGAAAATGCAAGGAATGGTGATGATGTTATTCCCATCTATACATATGGCTAATCAGTTCTTGTCCGTGATTTGGAGCAAGGTCTGTGCATTAGCATAATGTCTTATTTAGTCATAGGAAAGATTTGAATAAGGATAAAAGAACTGGCTTCTTTCCAAAAAAAACAAGCTGAAATTGGGGGGGGGGGGAAATGTTACTAACAGAATTTGTTTGTCTTTTCTCCAACACTTAGGAATTGAATGGTAATTTAGCCACTGTTATAAACAACAAATATGGAAGGAAAGTCCTGCTGTATTTATTGAGTCCACGGGACCCAACATATTTTTCCCCGGCAATAATCAAAATCCTGCAACAGGGTGATGGAAATGCTCACAGGTATTTGTGTACAATTTCTTGAACTTTCTGCATTTTTTCCCTATCTGGTTATGTCTGAACATGTGCTGTTTTTCACTTGTCCAAATCCCCGTGGATTGAATTATGGCTATACAGCTGCCTGAGACATGCTGTGCAAAGTGGAATTTGACCTGTATTTTTGTTTTACATAAACGACCTTAAAAGGTGGCATAGCAAGATAGATTTTTTTTAAAAAAGTGTAAGGTAATATTTTAGTAGGAAATATTGGATTTAGCATTGGATAATTTTCTATGAATTTCGGTCACATTTGCTTTTAGTGGATTTGGTAAAATAATAGTTTATTGCCATGTGAGTCAAGTGACAAATAAGAGCAGCAGGTGTTTATTTCAACACTGGCAGAATAATGCATGTTATGTTTACCCACAGCTGATTATGATACAGACTAGATTCGTTTCTCGGTATTCATTTCAATAGTCTTACATTTTATCTGTTTTTATCTGGTTAACTGTATCTTGCCTTTATATGTGCGTGTGTGTGTTTGTGTGTGTGTGTGTTGAGAAAAGTAGTCGTATATATATATCACTCTGATTGGCTAGAGGCTTGGCTGTGCTCGCAAAAACCTCAGAAAATAAATAAATTTTGAGGTTTTCGCGGGTGTTTGTATGTAGGTCTTTGGTTATTCGGGTTTTCTCCCACGTAAAATTGGAAATGTCTTGGCGATGTCACCACCACACATCCACGCAAAAAGCAAACTCAAACCCACACCAATGATGAGGCACGATCACAAACCAGAAGCCAGACCACAGCTGCATCATTAGCCACTTTAAACCCCTCCAATCCATACATGAAACAAACTGACACCCACCATGAAGATGAGGCGCGACCACGAACGCGAAGCCAAACAACAGCAATGCAGTTCACCATCTCTAATCCCCCTGCAACTAAGACTAACCCGAGCACAACAAAGCCCCCACCCAAACAGAACACTCTCCCATCCAATCAGAACACAGCCAACCCCCCAGCCAATCAGAGCACAGCCAAGCCCCTAGCCAATCAGAGCACACCTCCACCCAATCAGAACACAGCCAAGCTCCCTCCAATCAGTTCATACCCCCACTGGCAGTTAAAAGGAAGAAACAGCTACGACCACACATTGCTCCTAGAAGCAAGAAGCTGAAAGCACCAGCCTGAAGATGACGAATGGGACTTCGTCGAAACGTCCAAGACATTTCCAATTTTACGTGGGAGAAAACTCGAATAACCAAAGACCTATATATATAGGGCAGGCAAGTCAGGAAAAAGAAATTAGTTCCAAGAAATCTCTGTGGGGTAGGCAACCTTGGCTCTACACACATACACACACACACACACACACACACACACACACACACGGGCTGGATGCGTCATCCAGAAGCCACACCCACCTCATTGCCGGCAATGGCAAAACCGTCCCGATATGTTGCGCGATGTCATGTGATGTTGCGAGTTTGACATGTCTGCACTAAAGATACAGTGATGGGCTGATATCAGTAGTACAGGGTTGAAATGAGCAGTCTTCTGTGCTCTCTGAGCTTGGTTGTTTTCTTGCAGATGTTTTATTACCCCAACTATGTAACTTCATCAGTGCTAGTAGGGACTGAGGTTTCCTCTCATTTTATATTCTAGTGGCTTGCTGTGTCAGTGTAGGTGGGAGTGGTCTTGACGGTTTCTTGGCAATGAAACGTCTGCAAGAAAACAACCAAGGTCAGAGAGCACCAGGGACCCCTGATACCAACAGTTTATCAAAGTGTCATGCGGTTTCTGAAAAAGTAGCAAGAAAAAAAGACTTTGAGGCATTCCGGTCAATTTTTTTAAAGTTTTATTATTGTCTTCCAATTCCAGGGTATTTTATTTTTGTTGTTGTCATTTGTTTATTATTCGTATGTGTGTGTGTGGGGGGGTGTTCTATTAATTTATGTAATAAAACATTGTACAAAATTAAATTAGATTTCAGGCAATAGTTATTGGATCATCTTTGAGGCAGCATATTTTACTTGAAACATCCCACAAAGCTCCGCAAGTACAAACAAGTGAATGTTCAGGCCACAGATCAAAATACTACAGGGAGAAGCAGTTACCTTCCTTCCTAACATAAATATACTCACCGCTGACATTTTGACTGATATCACCCCATTGATAATTAAATGGCACCTCCTGCTAGTTGTGTAAAAATAGTGTCGCTCTGCAGGCCATAGGCCCAGCAGCCATGAGAGTCACACCACCGTCTGTCTCTTTTGATGATCTTTCCAGTGACACTAATTGCAGCAGCCATGCAAATCACTTTCTTGCTGACCAGTCTTGGTTTTTAAAAATTAAACAGGCAAGGAGATGAAGCCTGAACTGAGGATTGCAACCTTGTAGGCTGTTAATGAGACTTACCTCTGGCCCGAAGCTGAATTTGCCATTCCAGCAATTTCTCCTGAAAATATGCTTCGTAAACGCTTTACTGATTTAGGTAGAAACAACTGCTTTGCAAAGATTCTAGTGCACAGAGTGCACGATCATAGATCGTGATCTCTAGGGCTCTGATTTGGAGAGTCAATCAAAACTTTTCTTCTGTTGGGGGAATATGGGAATAACCTGCTGCTGAATTTTGGATTTTTTTTATTTGGGCATCAGGATTTTGTACAATTCCCGCTTTTCTTTCTTGAGCAAACGTTCTTATATCTGTCTGTCTTTATTCCACCAGTAAAAAGGATGCAGATGTTCGGCATCATGAGCTTCTGGAAGCCATTTCCCCTCCCTTATTACAGCACCTCAGCGCACACACTGAAGAAATGGTGATGGACAAAGCTGCATTCATTGCAGTGACGGGCATCCTCAAGGCTGCTGTCGGCAATGTCCAGCCAGCGATGAAAGCCATCGCTAGTCTTGCTGCGAGAGAGATGATTCCGGGGGGAGAAGATGGAGAGGTAAGATAGACACAAAGCAAACGGTAATGAGTAGCCCCAAAGTAGCAGGTTTCTCTTTCATTGTTGTCCAGTCATTTCTCTGAGGTAATAGTGATTATCTTCTAGGGCAGGAGTGTCCAACTTTGGCAATTTTAAGACTTGTATAGACTTCCACTCCCAGAATTCCCCAGTCGGCATGTGGTATTTTGGAGTCATGGAGATGTTAGATTGTCAGGGGTATCCAACCTGATCTGGGGAAAGAATTTAGGCTCCATCTAAAATCAGAAGTCTGAACTGATAGTTTTACTCTAAACTTTAAGAACTTGCATAAAGGAAACATGGCTTTTCCTGGTCTCAGAGCCATTGCACAGGCTCAGGAAATTGATGTTAAGGAGGCATTAAGAAGGTAGCAACAGTGTGTCATCATCTAATGTCTCCATATTGCCACATCCGTACTCAACCACCCACATTCTTGAATCTGCGTAGCTATAATGAGAGCCTATAAAGAAGCATGGCTTTTCTAACAAGCCATCAACATGCAGTACAAGGTATCTGCACCGAACCAAAGCACCTTTGCTTAGGTGGGACAGAATTCTTCATACTGCTTTGGACTCAAATGTCTGCATGACTCCGAAATACTACATTTATATATATATTTGTGGCATTGGCTATGTTCAGATAGTTGCCTAGATACATGAAGATCAGGACTTGATTAAAGGACAGGGCTGTGCTTGGTATTCTGCCTCCTCTGCTTTTGTGCTCTGTCACCCTCTTCCACCAAACACACACACTCTGTTGGAACATAGATTAACAAGGAGGTGTTCTAGTCCAACCTCCTGCTCAAGCAGGAGACCTTATAGCAGGGGTGTCAAACTGCCGGCCTATGGGCCGGATGCATCATAGCCAAACCGCGCCCACCCCATTGCCGGCAATGGCAAAAAAGTCATGCTACGTCGTGACACATCACGTGACGTTGCGAGTTTGCCACCCTTGCCTTATAGCACTTCGGACAGCTGGTTGTCCAATCTGTTTTTGAAAACCTCCAGTGAAGGAGCACCCACAGCTCCTGAAGCCATTCTACTGATTAATTGTTCTCACTGTCAGGAAGTTTCTCCTTAGTTCTAAGTTGGATCTCTCTTTAATAAGTTCTCATCATTGCTTCTTGTCCTGCCCTCAGCTGCTTTGGAGAACAGGTGTGACCCCTCTTCTCTGTGAGACAGCCGCTCAAATCCTGGAAGACTGCTATCATGCCGCCTTAGTCTTTTTTGTTAGACTAGAGTTCCCTCAAATCATTCCTCGTTTTCCGCACATTCAGGCAGAAAGTCTAGAACAGAACTAAAATGGAAGTATAGCTTCTCTATGATCCTAAATGCAGCTATGTGAGAGTTACGTATACTTGGGGGGAGGGGGGGAGGCTATATTTCTGTTCGGACCTGCCTGGTTTCCTTGAGATTTCTGTGCTCAACACAAAGAGCAGGGCAGACGTGATGCGGAAAGAAGGTCAGTAAGTAGTGGGAGGACAAGCTAGGGTTCAGGAAAGTGCCCTAACTGGAATGAAATTAGAAGCATTTTACAAAAGTTGCCCCGCTTGTGCCTTTAGGAATGATGAAAGTGATAGAACATATTGAAAACAGTATTTGAGACTGGAGATGATTTGTTTTTCAAATAGAAATAAATATCTAATCCGAGTGACAGCCAAGATCTCTGGGTTGTTTAAAATTTCAACTGCGTGGCTGTTCCTTCACTGATTACTTAATGGGGCCAGTTAAAGGATGCTTCTTACGTGCTATGCAGCCTGACCCTACTTTTAAAAAGCTGCACATATGAGGACATTGAAGAGTGAGCCCAGTGAGAGATCCTAACACAGGGGTGTCAAACTCAATTTCATCGAGGGCCACATCAGCCTTGCGGTTGCCCTCGGGGAGCTGGGTGGGTGTGGCCAGGGTGGTTGCGGCCTACTGGGTGGGCGTGGATGGAGTGGGTGTGGCCAGCTCTACATCGTTCGCATCAAGGGTGCCTGTGGGGGCCTGGGCAGGAGTGGGACAGATCTGAGGGTCTCTGGCAGAAGGAGGTGGGACCGGGGCAAGCGCCAAGGCACGGTCCATTTCTTCATTCCTCACAAAGGGTGACACCTCCCCAGCATGCACCCAGAGGGTGGTGCTGATGCAGCAGGGGCTGGTTCCTCGCTGTTTCTGGACGGCCTTGTGGAGCTAAGACTGAATGCATTTCAGCATAGATGACCACAACAAAATTGTACATTGGGCCAGGGCCACGGCAATGGGGGCCGTTCCCTCACTGTTTCCAGGATGGCTTTGCGGGCCACATGAAACCACTTTGCGGGCTGCATCCGGCCCCCGGGCCTTGTGTTTGACATGACTGTCCTAACATGTTCATGCTTTATTTTAAAGCTTCATATTGCCGAACATCCAGCAGGCCATTTAGTGCTTAAGTGGCTAATACAACAAGATGAGAAGATGAGAGAGTCTGGCAGAGAAGGTAAGTTGGCATATCAGAGATAAAATTAATTAATAGACCTTCAATCAGTGGAGGGTTGGGCAAGATAACTAGGTCCTGAATTCCAGTTTGGGTGCCTTCCTTAATTAAAAAAAAAAAAACTTACTCTGAGTGACGTGGCTTGAAGGACAGGAAGAATTGCTCAAATTAAGAATGGAAAAGTACTTCTAAAAAGGAAGGGCAAGTTCTTGCCAGGCAATTCAAGGGAAAAGTTTCTTTTTCCTTGGATTCAAATGTGTGTGTGTGTGCGCGTGTGTGTGTGAATAACATAGAAAATTAGATTGAAACCACATGTGCTCTGGTAATCTAATCAGTATCTCCTTAAAGTGAAGGCAGATGTATTGATTCTATCTTAGTATTAATTAATAACTGATGTGTCATGATAAATGTATAATACTTACTTTGGATTCTCCCAAACAGGATGTTTTGCAAGAATCCTGATCGAACAGGTGGGAATTGACCTTCTAAAGACCTGGGTGGATGTGAATCGTGGTGCAATTATTCTGTGCCGGTATGTAGAAGGTTTCTAGGTTATTCAACATCTATGAGGGTTTTTTTTTTAGGCAGTGACCTGGTTGTTTAATATTAAAAGTTTATAAAATCAATTGTATTTTAATAAATGCCTTTTCTGCTACTAAGTAGACAGCAGCTGAGTTAACTTGCTGAATCACTTTCAAAGATTCATTACTTTGCTTTCAGCTTCGTTATTTTTTTTAAAAAAAAATGCAAGGGAAATAAACTAGCTTTGCTATAATTCTTTTTTCTTCAAAATTTCCATCTGTTATTGATTGTCTCCTCCCATTGGACTGTTTTTCTTTGAAGGTAATAATTTGGCTGTCCTGGAGTTTATGCTCTCTGGAGGCTTTGCTGTCACAGCCTTCAGAAATACTACATTCTTTCTTTATAATGTGGTAATTCCACTTATTCCAGTGAGGTAGCCTACAAAGATTGGTCACTCAGTAATATGAATAATACGGATATTATTGGCCCTGTTATGCAGATAGTCCTCAGCTTATGACCACATTTGAGTCCAAAATTTCCGTTGTTAAGTGAGACATTTGTTAAGTGAGTTTTGCCCCATTTTATGACCTTTCTTGTCACAGTTAAGTGAATCACCGAAGTTGTTAAGTTAGTAGCCCGGTTGTTAAGTGAATCTGGCGTCCCCATTGGTTTTGTTGGTCAGAAGGTTACGAAAAGTGATCACATGACCCTGGGACACTGCAACCGTCGTAAGTATGAGTCAGATGCCAGGCTTCTGAATTTTGATCACATGACCATGGGGATGCTGCAGAGGTCTTAACTGTGAAAAATGGTCCTAAGTCACTTTTTCCAGGGCTGTCGTAACTTTGAATGGTCACTAAATGAATTGCTGTAAGTGGAGGACTACTTCTACACAGTACACATTGCAAATGAGCTTGAAGCTTGTGCTCTTATACCAGGGACAGGCAACCTTGGCTCTTTTATGACTTTTGGACTTCAACTCCCAGAATTCCTGAGCCAGCATGGCTGGCTCAGGAATTCTGGGAGTTGAAGTCCACAAGTTATAAAAGAGCCAAGGTTACCTACCCCTGTCTTATACCAAACAGTTTTCTTGCACTTATTTATATAACCTCAAGCAAACTGAGAACACAACAGCTCTGTTTCAGAATAAATCAATATGATATTAAACAAAGTATTTGCAGCGTCTTCGTTTATAACATGATTTAAAATGCATCAGTGGGGTATGAACCTAAAATACGTTTTAACTTGTATTTATTAATCGTACGTCCCTGCTTTTGTAGATTAAATATTCTTCTCTATTTGAATCCCTGATGATATTTCCAAGTTAAGTTTTAATTTCTGTCTTGTAAGTTTTCTCAGGAATTCGTAATGATGAGATCACTATAACAGCCTGCTCCGTTAAATTAAAACTGATGGATCTATTCAATCACTAGAAATAGATCAGCTGAATTATATCCAAAATATCTCCTGATATCAAGTTAGGTTTGTTAGTATTTTCCTGATGCCTGTTGACAAAGAATAAGTGTCCCTTTGGGAGTAGAGGTGCATTCAGTGAAAGCAAACTAAAATGAGAACAGAAAATAATATGGTTGCAGGACAGCTGAACCTCAAAGCCTAAACATAAGAGGAACAGTTCTGTTTATCAGTTTGCTGAGGAGGTGATAATCTTCCCTTGTTCAAGGTTACTGCAGGGGAGAAAATGAGAAAGGCTTATAATTACATATCCAGGATTCTAATCAAGGCTACTGAAATAATAATCTGTGTGAGGGGAAAATAAAAGGTAACGATACCCTCAAGCTTGACTCCTGGTGATCAGGAGTTTCTTCAGAGTGTTACAGAAGCATTTACCATGGTCTTCCTGTGGACTTTTCTTCTGGCATGCCCTTGAGTTCCCAGGTGGTACCCTGTCCAAACATCCAGGGGAAATGTAGAAATGTGCAAATGTTTATTTAGTTCAAGATTGGCCTTTCCAACACGGTTAAGACCATTCCCGAAATGTTCTGAACTTGAGAAGACAATCAAGATTGCTTTATCATTAATGAAAGGTTACTGTTTCCTTGCTTCTGTTAACAGAAATGTTGATCAGGATCACCGAAAAGCAAGAGATGTTTGTTTCACTAATCTGAATTTGGGTGGGTCTGTAGGTTCACCCAAAGTGCCTGTCAGTCTGATGTCTATCCCTCCCCCCCCCCAAAAAAAAAGTATTGTCTCTCCTAACCAAGCTCAATCAGCACTGCACACATATCTGTTAAAAGTAATTGGTTTCCTTCTTCATTATCCCATTTTTTTTAATTTTCTAGTGTTTCTGATGCAGATTAGAAAAATGTTGCTGTTTATGTGGATCAGTGCAAAAGTCGTGTTTAAATCAAACTTCCATTTGACAGGTTTATGATTGTGAATTTCTACTGTTTCAGCCACTGCCTTTCTGAAATAGAGCTGTGGGTTTTTTTCCTTGTGCCTTACAACAGAATCCTTACATCTGACAAGAATCCTTGATTCCTTGTTAAAACACATAATCTCACACACACCTGCTAGATAAAGATGTGTGGGGAATTGCTTCACTACATGTGGCAAAGTTTTCCATTTGAGAAATCTGGTTGAGCAGAGATAACCCTGATTGTTTCTGCTTGAATTCTAGAAATGAAGAACTGTTGTTTTTTTAAAAAAGTCTTCTCTCCCAAAGGTGGTTGATGACACTGCTAGTACTGAGTTTTAGTTTTCTTCCATTATTTTAATAAAATTCAGTCAATCTGCTGCTACCATATCTTAAGTCAGTGGTTCTCAACCTGTGGGTCAGGACCCCATTTGGGGTCAAACGACCATTTCACGGGGGTCGCCAAACAACGCAGTCCGCTATTTTTTCCCCTTTTCCTTAGCTGTGCTACTCCCTTTTATTCTATTGGCTTTTGAAAGCCAATAGAATAGACTCTCTTGAATAGAGTCTAATTCTATTGTCTTTCAAAAGCCAATAAGAATTGTCTAGGCTGTCTCTGCCCTGCTGAGCCACCAAAAGTCCCATTCTGCAAACAGTGCTGCACCAGTTGACTAATCCTCGACTTACGACCGGTTGGGGGTCGCGGCATTAAAAAGGTTGAGAACCACTGTGTTAAGTAGTTATATTTTTGACATCCCATCAGGAAACAAATCTGAATTCATGGACGAGCTAGAGAGAGTTAAAACAGCCACGGCCAGCTAACAACTGGCTGTGATTTTAATTAGAGGGATCCAGAATGCAGACAAAGATGCTTTAGATCAGGGGTAGGCAACCTTGGCTCTTTTATGACTCATGGACTTCAACTCCCAGAATTCCTGAGTCAGTTGCCTACCCCTGTTTTAGATCAAACTTGAGGACCATTCCCTCCCTAAAAGAGTCATATCCAACCTCCTGAATTTTCACGAGTTTGTGCAGCAGCAATTGTGTGACTGCCAGAAAAGAAGTGGCTCCTTTGGGAGATGTCCTCTTGAATCTTTAGTTGTGGTCTGCTTCAGAACTACTGCAGATCTCTATATTTGATGCAGCAACTTATCCGATGTCTTAACTCATCCAATATCTAAGCAGGTGCAGAGTATTCATATCTTGCTCTAACGTTGCATGAGAATTTGAGAAGGGAACGTGTATAATCTGCTCTGAGGTTTTGATAATCTCGGTGGCTGTTTACACCGATGCTTGTCCTTCCCTGAAATAGTAACAAGCCTATAAAATCAAAACATCCTAGAAGGCGCATTAACAATAATTTGTGTGCATATTATGTAATTTACGTAATCTCTTCAAATATGTAATGCTAGGTCATAGCGCTTGCTCTTAGATAAGACAGAACAATTTTGGATCATACTGAAAAACAGATTTTTTTTTTCATCCAAGCTACTTTAATTCTTTCCTTCTCTTTGTTTGGCAGAATCATACCTGTTTGTTTTTTAAAAAACACAAGGTTGGATATGACAATTTAAACGGAAAGTTACGATAAAAATTGCAGAAGATTTTTACAGGCCACCATTGATAACTTTCATACTGAAAAATCTCTCAAACAAGCCCGCTTAGTTTCTCTGGAAAAGTAATGAAAGTTTTTTTCTCCCCATGCATCCCATTATTAATCAAGATGTGAATTTGCACATATACAATCCAAATCCAGTTCCCCCTTGCCTCTTTTTAAATGTGTTTTTAAAAAGCAAAAATTAGAATCAGTGTTTATATCTGAGCATGAGATGGAAGTAGCATTGGTTACTCTTATTGATGACCTATGATAAGGCTTGGATGTGGGAAGCACATAGTTTTAATCAATCTTTCAATGACCTTTGGTATCTCTGACCATAGTTTCTTTCTAGACTATTGGCAATAGTTGACACTTGGGGAAACCATTAAACTTAATTGAAAGTACATTCAGAACATACAAAGACTCTATGTTCTGACAATTTGAAGATTTAAACTGAATTATTATTATTACTTTCTATGAGATAGTGTCCCCCAAGTTTTCCTTAACAAGTAGAATTATTCAATTGTATGCTGGTCTGTCTGTCGTGTATTAATTCAGTTTATAATAAACATTCATTTTTTAAAGGATACTGTTTAGAACATATTTTAAACGTTCCTTTTCTTCCTCTTACAGTCTTCTTCAGAGCTCTGATCAAGAAGTTGCAACACAAGTTAAAGATGGACTAAAGAGTGTTATTCCAAAGCTAAAAAGGACTAAAGACTGTACAGCAGCAGCAAAGGCATTGCTGGAGAAATTGTTATCCTAATTTAATAATTATTCAGTTTCTCTATGATAACTAGATGCTTTTTTTAAAAAAAAATGTAAATGCAAAGGATTTTGGATAGTTAACTTTAAAAAAAATCACACAATTTAATTTGTGAATAAATTCTTATACCTTTTTCATACGTTTGCCTCTTGAATGCTATTCAAATTACCTTTCTGTGTCTAACCTTCAATTGTTTAAATGGAGTCAATGTGGCATCTTGGCTGAGGTATTAAGTGAGG
This sequence comes from Crotalus tigris, assembly GCF_016545835.1. Taxonomy (NCBI): domain Eukaryota; kingdom Metazoa; phylum Chordata; class Lepidosauria; order Squamata; family Viperidae; genus Crotalus; species Crotalus tigris. Next base: position 901,074 of record NW_024097700.1, read on the forward strand.
AGTAGAGAGACCCAGGTACTACTCCTCCCTCAGTCCTGGAGGCTTCCTGGGTGATTTGTAACCAGGCATCCTCTCTCAGCCTAACCTACTTCACTGGAGCTATTGATCAGGATGGGTGGAACAACATGTACAAAAAGCAGTATTGGTCTAGTGCAGGGGTAGGCAACCTCGGCTCTTTTATGACTCATGGATTTGCTGGCTCAGGAATTCTGGGAGTTGAAATCCATGAGTCAAAAAGAGCCGAGGTTGCCTACCCCTGGTCTAGTGGTTAAGGCACCAGGCCAGAAACCAGGAGACTGTGAATTCTAGTCCAACATTAGGCCTGAAAATCAGCTGAGTGACTTTGGGCTAGTCACTCTTAGCCCAACCCACCTCATAGGGTTGTTGTGGGGAAAATAGAGAGAGGCAGGATTATTAGGTATGTTCACCGCCTTGAGTTACTGATAAAAAATAAAGGGAAATAAATGGAGATAATTATATTTATTTATTTATAAAATTTAATGGCTGCCCATCTTACCAGAGGGTAACTTCTGGACAGCTTACAGTCATCGAAATCTATCTATGTACATTAAAACACAAATAAGGTAAAACTAGCCATTAAAATCTTAAGATCTAATTACACGTGGGGAGGGCAGGGGCAGAGTTGGGGAGGTGGGCTCTGTTGTTACTTAATTAGCCACCTTCACTGTGCTGTTCCTCCATTGGGGCCTCAAGCCAACTGGCAGATAAATCTTAATAAATAGCTATATATACAATCTAGGTGACTCTTGTTCCTGTCTCCTTTGATCTCTGATGCCAAGGTCCACTTGCTTTTTCACCTTCATTTAACGAGCTGTGTATCTTAGTTGTAGTCAAAGTGGAAAAAAGACAAACAGAGAAGAAAAGTAGCTCTTTTACTTCTTCAGCTACTGTGGTGGGCAGGGGGGAAACTAGTTTAGGCAATACCAAGGAATACAACACATGCGCCCATTATTTAAAGTTAAAGTCAAGCAATGGTGTAACTCACAAAGCAAACACCAGCAGCAAGTACATTAGTCTGCCATCAGTCAGGGCTATCCATGGCGCTGGTCCAGCCAATCCCGCTTTTTGCCTGAAGATAAGCCTGCACAATAGCGGAGATGAAACGCACTACGTTGAATTAAGGAGAGCTTGGCATAGGGTTTGCAATTGATCACCCTCTGTTCTGCAATGCGCTAAGTGCCCAGCCTTACAAAAGTTGTGGTTTGTCACTACCCTTTTTTTAAAAAAGCATTGAGAGCAACTGCAAACTCCTATAAGCATCCTTCTTGTAAAGACAGTAAATATTTAAACCTAGACTGTGTTTGATATTTCACACTCCAAGTATATAAAGCCTGATGGGTGAACTTTTCGATAAATTCAGTTTATTGATTTTACCTATTATTACCTATCCACCTATTATTTTAATTATTTAAAATTATATAGTTACCCATTTTAATCAAATATCTTCAGGCAGCTAACATAGCCAGTGCATAAAATAATGTAAAAGCCACAAAGCAACTCATAATTAAAAACGTAAGTCCTCTTTAACCATCTCACTGCACAAGACAGACACACAAGGGACTCCAATAACATCGGAGCCCTGGTGCTCCAGAAGACTAAAGGGTCGGGTCTCTTAAGAAGGCGGGAGTTTCAAAGGGCAGACCCTGCGTCAGAGGCTGCATGTCTCCTAGATGGCCTCTAGATGGCCTTGTTTTACAAAAGGTCCTTCACACAGATTTGGTGGGAGAGCAGAAATGGGTAGTTCTTACTCTGAATCACTGGTTTTACTGGATTTGCTATTTTTTGATGGAATAAGATCATGCATAGCGAAGGGGTCCTCCAAACCTGTGTGATAATTTGAGATGCTATTTTTTGTGTGTGTGTGAAAGTGACCTAATTTATGTTATTATACTTGACTTAGCAATGCAACACATTTCCATGTGCTGGTTCTCTTTGAAAATCCCATTTTCAACTGCTGACTTTAGATATGCTTCAAAATTGCCAGATCTTTCCAAGATTCCCACAGGCTTGGGAGCACAACTCCGCACCCAGTACAAGCTTTCTCAGCTTTTGCAGGTTAGGATTTAATTACATCTTAATTGCTCCTTAATGAGCAGAGGCTGAGATCTGTTAGGCCTCTGTTTAAATCTTGTTCTGTAAATTAACTAATTGACAGTGCAACTATCTCTATAGTTTTCTTGGATGTCTCAAGAAAATCTCTTCTGTATAATGGAAATTCTTTCATATGATTACATTTATATGCTGTTCCCATACAAGTTTCATTTTGTTAGCTAAGTGGAATACTGTTTTCTAAGTCATTTTTTAAATAGTCCAGTAGAGTAACTAACAGCAATCTCAAGAATAAAATATGACAAAGCAAAACATGAGTCTTTCATATATTAATTTCCAGGAATGCTTTGGATCTCCAAGCATTGCACTCAGAGAATAGAGAGCATTCTCTGCCAAATAGGGATTTTAGGACTTGCCACACCTGCTATGACAACCATTTTGGGACCTGGCAACCATCTCCTGGCAACCATTTTAGGAGCAAACTCACCTGATGCTTTCAGCCTCTCCTCTGTCTAAAAAGATTGCCAAGACCCAGTCATGGTAAGGAGAGGAGCAGCAAATGAATTTCATCTTTTCCTGTTAAAATAATTTGCCATCCTAGATTGACTAGAAAGATACGGGGAAAGGAGAGAGAGAAAGAGAGAATACACACCAGTGATGTTTGGCTATTTGCATTGACACAACATACTCTTGAGTTGTAAGTAAGCAAATATGCTGGCTAATCTTGTCCTAAAGGTTACACAGCCAAAAGAGCTAGGACAAATAAACCAACTGTCTGCCTGGGTAACACAATGCTGACTAAACCATAGTCCTAAGTTTCATTGGCCTGGATAAGGCTTAAAGATTAATCTCAACTGGGTTAATTGGCAGGAACACAATTGTTCGCATTTAGAGCACCTGCAACTGCTTAGTAAAAGTGCTTAAAATTCTCCTACTAGGATTGGCTCTTGGGGTATGAAATACATGTTGGCTTACTATTGGCTCATGTATATAAAGGGCAGTGGAAAATGACTTCAAACAAGACTTTGTTGCTGTCTTATTCAGTATCTCCATGATAGAAGTAAAACAAAATTATGGTGCTACAAAAGACAGCTGGGCTGAAATATAGTTGCACACCTGTCAAAATGAGCTGTCTTTTAAAAAGACAAAGCATTTCTCACAATCTTTGACATATACCAAGCATGTTTTGCACTTCAATTCTGGTAGAACTACCTATAGTATTCTTGCAGGTGTCCAGTGTCCATTGGGATGGTCCCTTCCTGCTTTAACGCCAATATTTATACAATATTGGCATTAAAGCAGAACAGAGAGTGTCAGATCAAACCCATATAGTGGGAATCATCACAGGGATATAAGCATCATCACAGATCATTTAAAGTACTGACAAATGAGAGCAGTGTTCCAGTGTTTGAGGAGCTGTTACAAAGGAGGTCAGCCTATTCTCCAAAACACCTAAAGACAGAACAAGAAGCGATGGATGGAAACTAATCAAGCAGAGAACCAACATAGAACTAAGGAGAAATTTCCTGACAGAACAATTAACCAGTGGAACAACTTGCCTCCAGAAGTTGCGGGTTCTCCATCACTTGAGGTTTTTAAGAAGAGATTGGACAACCATTTGTCTGAAACAGCATAGAGCCTCCTGCTTGAGCAGGGGTTGGACTAGAAGACCTCCAAGGTCCCTCCCAACGCTGTTATTTTGTTATTCTTCTATTGTTGCTTCCACCAGCTAACATTTAAAAGTTGTTTCCATACATTCTTTTGGTTTTCCTAAAAAACCCGACTAGGATGGAATAATTTTTCATGAAATTATTTTATCATGGTAGGAAACTTTTTCTGGACTCAGTGAAATGTTAATGTTTTAAGACTTTGTTGAAGGTACTCTCACAAAACCACTGCTTGTGGGACTCACAAAATACCTATGTACTCTAAAGTAGTGATGAGTGGGCTCTATTTTTATTCCCCTTCCCCAAATACATTGTGCCACAAGTGTGTGTGTGTGTGTGTGTGTGTGTTTATGACATGTAGAAACAGTTCCAAAATAAGTGCTGTTCTGCAGCCTCCAGCGATCTTATGTTCAAAGAGTAATTTTGAGCTCCATGTAGGGTCTAATGGCATTCTTACAAACAAAATGGATACTAAAGGAAGGATACTAGTGTTAGGTTTGGATTTATTTTTAACTTTTAAAATAGCTGAAATATAAAATCAAGGGTGGCCAGGAGGTCAATGGATGAGGAGGTAGTGTCCAGAAGTTCTACATTGCCTATGCATGGTTTAATGTTTCCTCTCTCCAATATGCTATTGATTTTTTTTCTTTGTTGTTCCTGTTAATAAATATTGATACTAGACGTTCTATGTCTAATGTTGGCTGCAATGCTTTGTTTTTAATAAATCCAATGTCTACTTTTCCAAAGAGATTTGGCCAAGCGAAAACATCCATTTCAGAATTGCTGATTCTCTGTTTAAATGATTTTGATTTAAAGTGTCCTAAAATAAATATAAAATTTGCTCAATGCTAGTTCTTCCATGGAAGATGAAAATAATTCATTTGAAGGTAGATATTGCAAGGGCAGGTGTTCTCCAACTGCATATAAACATATGTTTTATTTATTTGTTTGTTTATTTGTTTGTTTATTTTATGCCACCCATCTATCTATTTACCATGTATTATTTACCAAATAATTAGCTTAAGAAATTATCAGAAAATATTCTATCTTTGGGATGTTATGTTACTGCTTTACTTACCTTCAGTCTAGGTGTGTGCATGTGCGTGTAGTTCGGTTTGAGGTGTTTCTTTTGGCCAATTATCTTTCAACAAACATTTCAAAGGAGGGAACTGAAAAGATTAGGAAAGAACTGCAAGCCAGGTGTGTTCTGTGCCTTCAGGATTGTGGAAATGGACTGCGTTCCCTCATCATGGAATGAACCGTCCATCTACTTAGTGTGTATAAACATGGACATAGACCTGTTTGCTTTTCAACTAGTCCCTTTTTTATCACAGTTTACCTAAAGATAGGCCCCGCAAAAAGATTTTATTTATTTGCAATATTGATTATCTCTTTACTTGCATACCTTTTAAAACCAGCTCTATCTTCTTTTTAAATATATATATATATATATATATATATATAGAATGACAGTGACTTTATTGTCTAGCTATCATAGCAAATACTGTAATCTTTCTGTCTGGTATCTTAAAAAGATATCCAAAGAATAGTTTACAATAAGGACTGAAGTGATTGATTAGCTGGTATCTTTTTAGGACCTGATAAGTTTAATCTGAGTATCACCATTTTTCTAAGTCTTCTACCTGCCTGCCTCTCATCCATCCCACCCAAGAGGTAATTTTCAAATAGTAATTTCAGAGGTAGAAGCAAAGGAAACTGCTGTATTCCATGCAGGTCATCATTTGTTGCTTGATAGTTGAAGTTCTTCAAGTTAATCTTCTCCCCCCTCCCCACTTCTTGTAATAAAATACCTCAGTTTCTAGTTCCTTTCAGATCCTTAGAATCTGTCTCTTGAAGATAGCCCTTGACTTAACAACCACAACTGAGCTCACCATTTTTATTTCTAAGCACAGCATTGTTAAGTGAGTTTTGCCCCATTTTATGACCTTTCTTGCTACAGTTGTTAAGTGAATCCCTGCAGTTGTTAAGTTTTTCCAAAAATGGGGGGGGGGGGGAATGGCAGTTGTCCAACATAGCTGGATCAAGTGATGGCTTGTTGAGGTGTTTCTTTCAAGGCCTGCCTCTCCCTCTCTCTCTCCCTCTCCCTCTCCCATTTTCTCTCTCTTTCTCTCCCTTTCCCTCTCTCCCTCTCTCCTTCATTCTCTCTCAAGGATATATTAATTATCACCCCAACCCAACCCAACCTCCTTACCTTCCTAAGGGCTTTTACCAGCCAGAAAGGGAAGGAATCCAAGCCACCAGTGATAAAATGAAGAAACCAATCTATTTCCTCTTGCATTGTTTCCTGGAACCACTTTGTACAGTTGTAAGCCTACTTTTGCTTTAAAAAAAAAACCACACCAACTCAGGGACAAGAGTTCTCCTGGAACCCGGTTTCTGGTGAATTTTTGTCCTCTTAACCCAATCTAAAGTCAACACAGAGAACCAAAGCAAGAGAGACACATGTTTTGTGTTCTACAATTCCCTTAGCACAAGGGACTGCTCCAACTTATCCGTCCTTGGTTTCCTATTATGTGAGAATGCTGAAGGCCTACAAAACAGAAAGAATAAATGTAAGCAAGCACCTTCTATTATAGTAGCTGATATGCCATCTCACACAACTTACTGCTAAAAGGATGCTCCTTATTCCACACTAGCTGTATTGGCATTGGCTTCCAAAACTCTTCTCTTTGTACAGGGTACTTCTTCACCCTACTTAGGTAATTATACTGAGTAATTCTTTGTTATGTTTTGCTTTTGTAGGAAGACAGCACCTCCCCCCCCCCAAGAAAAAGAAATATTTTGGGGAATGGAGAAGATCTTAAAAGGCAGAAACCACCACCATCCCAAATCTCTCTGCCCCAGCCAGAAACTCAGCAGACCAGTTCTATAGAAATGCAGATTTGATAATCCTTTCAGAAAGATTGGAGCCAGGAAGTTTGGAGCTGATGGGATTAGAAAGACAAAGATCCCTACAACCAACAACCCCTCACCCAAAAAATCCAACATGGGACATAACCATCAGCCACAGCCACAGCCACAGGGAAGCAGGACCTGACCCTTAGGACATACTAGGATTAACCCACCACCATCAGAATACCAAAAGGACATGCTCAAAAGCTCAGGCCAAAGTTCATGCCACAGGAACAACTCCAATCATAAAAGCCCTAGAAGGTATAAAAACCCTCCACTCCCAGCAACATGTGTTCAGCTGCTCCAGAGCCACATGTCTTGTGGTTCTGCTCTTTAATAAACTACAATCTTCTTTCTAAAGCAGTCTCCATTTTGTTTATCCCGGCTTGGATTGAACCCTGATGAAGATTTTTCTTTCAACGCTTTTAATGTGGATACTATTTCTTTTGGGAAATTGAGTTTTCGGGGTGTTGCTTCTGCTTCTCAACAAATAGTTCACAGTTTTCGGGAGGACCTTGAAATGGGCTGGAAACCCAGAAATGTCAAGAGCATATTTATATTTAGTGTGGAAGTTTTCCATGTCTACTGTGCTGAAAGCCCTTGAGAACCGGGCAATGGAATTTCTTATCTTGCAAAGCAGCAGCACCCTTGCCAAATTCTTCAAGCAAACAGCACATTGAACTTGAACGCAGGGACAGTTTCCTAAATTACTTCACACATTAATTCATTTCGTGTCAGCATCAGGAGGAGAGAGGTTCAACCTCCTGCACAACTATTTGAGAGGAGGATGAAAGTAAATGTTTCCATTTAGTTAGTTTTGAACTCTTTAAAGGAAGAGTGAGATATGAGGAGTTACTTTTAACTTTCTGAAAATGAAGTTCTGTATTTTCAAACTGCTGTTAAGAACGCATCTGGAAATGTGACGTATAAAGGATGCACATTGATACTCCTTAGCTTTATAGCTCCTGCCAACATGCTCCCTTATGATTCTTTTCCACCAGTGACAGAAGAAAGTGGCTTCCTGACAGATCCCCCAGGCAATTGTTCAAATAATGTTTGAACCAGGACATGCTGAATCAGATAATTTGTCCTTAAGTTTATTGACCTACAAGCAGCTCTGAACATGCCAAAATCTTCCTACGGCACCATGTCCAGAAAACAATCAGCATTGAGTTCAACAAACTTTGAATAAAATTAAGTGTATTTAGGAAGTTCAACTGAAGTTGAAACTCAAGTACTTTGGCCACCTAATGAGAAGGAGGGACTCACTGGAGAAGAGCCTGATGCTGGGAAAGAGTGACGGCAATAGAAGTGGACGACAGAGAATGAGGTGGCTGGATGGAGTCACTGAAGCAGTAGGCGTGAGCTTAAATGGACTCCAGAAGATGGTAGAGGACAGGGAGGCTTGGAGGAACGTTGCCCATGGGGACGCGATGGGTTAGACATGACTTTGCAACTAACAACAACAAGGAAGTTCAGTAAAATATCTCTTAGACTGGCATTAGTTGTTTGGCTTCCCCCCCCTCCATATGTATCTCTTCCAACAAATTGGAACATCTAGATGTTTCTTCTTTCTTCAAAACATTCTCATTGTATCTTAGCTAAGTTTATATTGTCTGGCACGTTTGATCCAAAAGGAGGAAAATGCTTTAGATTTGGTGTGGGCAGTTTTTGTGACACCAACAGACACAACAAGCTCCCTCACGCCGGATCCAAAGCTTCATTCCTACTTTAGGTCCAAATAGGCAATTTAACAACTCTAATTGAAACTGGCAATTCCATTGTTAAATGAAGCATGAAGTGAAACATCATGCCATGTCCATGTTAACCTATTAGATCAGTCCTGGTTCCAGTCATTAAATGAGACATGTGAATTGCAAGTGACTGTGACATTAAATGAGATGTGTGACTTGCGTGACTGTGACATTATTCTCCAAAGCGCCTGAAGGCAGGACAAGAAGCAACGGATGGAAACTAATCAAGGAGAGAAACAACCTAGAACTAAGGAGAAACTTCCTGACAGAACAATTAACCAGTGGAACAACCTGCCTCCAGAAGTGGTGAATGCTCCAACACTGGAAGTTTTTAAGAAGAAACTGGACAGCCATTTGTCTAAAATGGTATAGGATTTCCTGCCTGAGCAGAGGGTTGGACTAGATGACCTCCAAGGTCCCTTCCAACTTTATTATTATTATTATTATAGATATGACTACGGCATTAAATGAAACATGTGACATGCAAGTGTGACATTAAATGAGATGTGTCTCACGAGTGACATTAAATGAGACGTGTGTCTTGTGGTGACATTAAATGCAATGTGTCTCGTGAGTGACTGACGAGTGACTGACATTAAATGAGACATGTCTCGTGAGTGACTGTGACATTAAATGAGAAGTGTCTCGCGAGTGACTGATATTAAATGAGACACGTGACTCGCAAGTGACTGACATTAAATGAGACATGTGACTCACGTGTGACTGACATTAAATGAGACGTGTGACTCGCGAGTGACTGACATTAAATGAGACGTGTCTCGCAAGTGACATTAAATGAGATGTGTAACTTGTGAGTGACATTAAATGCAATTTCTCGTGAGTGACTGATATTAAATGAAACGTGTGACTCGCAAGTGACTGACATTAAATGAGACATGTGATTCATGAGTGACTGACATTAAATGAGATGTGTGGATGGGGGAGCATTTTGATAATACCTGAAAAATGAAATGGATGCCTGATTTGTGTGCAGCAAACCAAGCTGCCCATGTAGGTATAACCTACATTTATCCAATACAGTTTTGCTCCCAGTATATAGCTAGGCATTTGCTGATATTTGCTGAGAAGGGATGACAGCAGATTAGGTTAAATGAGAGTGGAAATGCTGCTTAGAAAAAGAAAAAAAGAGCCTTAGAAGGTTAGCTTGAAGATGAATAATTTCTTCGTTCCCTCATGAATTTTGTAGTAAAGTAACCCCTAAAGGGAGCTTCCCTCTCTTTTCCTTTCCCCACCCAGTTACCTCTTCCTATCATTTGATATCTATCTGCAGAATTTTCTGAAGGGCATGGTCAAAAATGTCAAGATACTGGCCACATAATAATGATCAGGGCTTTGATCACACTGCTGTGGCTGCCATCGTGACTTTTTTTTGACCTTTTCTCTTTGGCTGTCTCTCCTCCTCCACTCCTTTTCCTTTCACTAAAAATGGGAGGAAGAAGAAACTGTGTGCACGTGTTTTGGTGTTTCGTTGTGTGCAGGAGACCAGTTGGTGTATGCAGATGGAAGAGCAATTTATTTAAAACCAGTACCTTATTTTATATGCAGTTAATATTAATCAGTGAATACTCTCTTGTTTTGCTCTGGCTTTCCTCATTTTTTGGCTTCTCGCAGATATATTTGCGTGCACACACAAGTGTGACACATGCAAACACTGAAGAAGAGAAGGAAAACTCCAGGATTAGTTTCAGCTGCAGTTGGCAAACTTAAATGGATAAGCTGGAGTTGCTGGGCATTGCCCAGGAGGGCTGTTATGACTTCAATGCCCTCTTCCTTTTAGGTAAATACAATTGATTTATCACTGCAAGAGGCACAAACATCCTCAGACCTTCCAAGGATGCCCGTCTGTCAGAGAGATGCCCTCCGATTCTTTCTCTCAAACACGGTGTGTGCTTCAGTTTCTGAAGTGAAAAACAACAGATGGTCCTCTCTGGCATAGAGAGAGAGAGAAGTGCTATTTGAATTTATTGCTTTCCATTGATAGATAAGCATAATCTCCTGAGGCTGCCAACAACAGTAGATTCTGTAGATATTTCTGTCCACTAGCTGGTTCGCTGGAGAATGGTTTCTCCCCACCCTATCCTTGGCTAGCTTCCCAATTGTATTTCACACTCATCTCCAGAATGTGATAACAGAGCTGTAGTAGCAGCTCCAAATGACTTGACGCGTTTCTGGACCGCCCAGGCTCTGTGGCTGGAAAAGGTCCTGTCGCTGGGCTTATTAATAGACCCCGCAACCGCACAGCCCCTGCCCAGTGTCCTCCCCTCCCATTCATGACTCTGGAGGATTTCCATCAATTCCCAACATCTTTTTCATCCCATTCCCAATCCCATTGCAGTTGGTGTCTATTTTTGCCTTTCACCCATTGCTAGCATCCTATTCATAGCGATGGATTTCAGTGTCACCTTCGTGGGTATTTATCTTGATGGATATTGCAAATATGTAAAACAATGGTAAAAGGTTTCGATCTCTCTTTCTCTCCCTTTCCTGCCCCTTATGTATAGTTGGTCAGATTGGGAGATGGTAATTGACAGAAACCCTTTTTCTAGACCAAGGGTAGGCAACCTTGGCTCTTTTATGCCTCATGGACTTCAACTCCCAGAATTCCTGAGCCAGCATGGCTGGCTCAGGAATTCTGGGAGTTGAAGTCCACGAGGCATAAAAGAGCCACGGTTGCCTACCTCTGGTCTAGACACTATGCTTTTTACCTACTTAGAGGATTCTTTGCTGTCAAAGTATTCTGGTTTCACAATAATGTTCTTGATAGTAAACTATGTTGTACCCTATTAGAATGAGTATTGAACCTCTTGTTTTCACCCTCAGGGTAAAAAGGAATTTAGAATTTTCAAGGAGCAAAGAATGGAAAATAATCCAGGAGCAACCTGGAACTAAGGAGAAATTTCCTGACCGTGAGAACAATTAACCAGTGGAAAGACTTGCCTCCAGAAGTTATGGGTGCGCCAACACTGGAGGTTTTAAGAAGAGATTGGATAACCATTTGTCTGAAATGGTATAGAACCGTGGTGGCGAACCTATGGCACTTGTGCCACAGGTGGCACGCAGCGCCCTCTCTGTGGGCACGTGTGCCTTCGCCCCAGTCCCAGGCCTTCAGCTGGGTTTTATAAAACCTTTTCGCTTTAGGCCTCTGCCGCTGTGTGCAAAAAACAAAAAACAAAAAGGTTCAATCTGTAAGGACCCACCCCACTTTGCATCTTAAGAAGACAGAACTCTTGGAATAGTTCTTCCAACAGGAATCCTTTATTAAGAGAAAATGGTTGCAGGCATGCTAGACAGGACTTGGGGTCCAAGCTCTCCCATTCAAGGTTTTAAGGAGTTCCCCAGTAGTCCCACCCAATCAACCCCCCTTCCAGTGATAGTTTCAAGTATCACAATTCCACCTCCTTTCTTCTTTCTTCAGTCTGGATGGAGACTTCAGATACTACATGAAAGGCAATTACCCTTCTTTGATATGTTAACGCTTAGAGGTTACAATAAACACACATTCAGCTCTTTGAAGTGTAAAGAAGGAAGTGAGGGCCATAAAGCCCCTTTGCTCTCCCCCTTCTCTCCCTCTTATGGCAGAATCCAGAGAAGGCAGAATTGGGAGTTTCTATATTTGATAATTTAAAGATGAAATATAATTGGATTCTGACACAATCACTCAATCAATCTCAACTTCTCGCAGGAGAAAAAAAGATCTCGCAAAGTTGGAATTGATTGATTGAACTTTTTAGTCCCACCCAGTCTGCTATTACCACCGCAGTCACGTCCACCCAATGGGCCATACCCATCCAATGGGCCACGTCTACCCGGCACCCAACAATACATAAGTGGGTTTTGGGTTGCAGTTTGGGCACTCAGTCTCTAAAAGATTCACCATCACTGGTATAGAATTTCCTGCTTGAGCGCGGGGGGGGGGGTTGGACTAGAAGACCCCCCAAGGTCTCTTCCAGCTCTGTTATTCTGTTAGAATGGAATTTCAAACAGAATAGCAAACCCTTTCAACAAATTCCAGAAATCTTGCCTTGTGGGTAATGAGAAAGAAATTAACAAAAGAAGTAGGAGTGCTCAAAAAGATTACGTTGGTGGCACAATTCTATGATCAAAGATCCTCCTGTTTTTAATGTGCATTGCTTCAATTGAAGTGTCACAGCTTTGTTGGAACTTTTGTGGCCCCCAAGCTGATTTTTTAGACTATACTTTGAGGACAGTTCTGCAGAGAATCATCTTCCTTCTTTGACCAATCAACAATAGCATTTGCACTGAAGTGTTCTGCTCTGTTCATAGAAACTGTGCTGCGCCACGATTAACATGGATGGGTTTGGGTTTGTTTGTTTTTTAATTTGAATCGGCTTTCTTAAGGGACAGAAATGTAGAGATGCAGTTGGATTGTCAGCAGAGGATTTGGTCATTTTCATAATTCAGTAGAAACCAGCCAGCACAGGACATACAATATTTAGTTTATTAAAAAAATGTTCAGTGAAACAAGTCATCTGTCTCACAACTCATCTAAGCCGGAGATAGCATCTGGGAACCAATTTGTGTTTGCTGAATCCACACTACGTTCCCTATAGTCTCACTTGCCTAACAAAGCCCCTTCCTGATATGTTGCTCTATGATTCAAGACCTGAGGCCCAGCGACTACGTTTGGTTGCAGATGAAAAGAGGCTCACATATCTGAAGAACAGCAGGCAGGGAGAAACAGAATCAGACACAAAAACCTCCTCTGATAAGACTGCAATCTCCATAATAACATTTGAGTATGTTATTCGTATGAAAAATTGTGGCCTTTATCTTCCTACTTCCCTGCATATTAACAAGAGTACCTGCTGAGCTCTAACATGATACCTCGGAATATTTTTAGAGGATTCTGTTTCGGACTGCACTGTAGCGGCCGTCCAGCGTAGATACCCTGGATCTGGCCAGCAGAGCCCCTGAAGAAGTAAACCTGTGCATCTACTGAGAAGACTATTGGGTGAATTCGGTTCTTCACTGAGGCTTGTAGTCCACTCCAATCCCCAAAGCCTCCAGCTGGCATATAATGAAGACAAGCAAAACCCAAAAGAACTGATGTCATAATAAAAGCATGATGAAAAAGCCAAAGGCTTACTGGAATAGAACTGCTTTCAGTTATTTCCAAAAAAATTAGCAAAGTGGAGTCTCCTTTCTCAGTTCTGGGGGGCAATTATTCCACAGAATAGGGACTAACACAGAGAAATTCTGCAATTTCAGTCCCATGAAATGGGGAGACTTTCAGCAGGCCCTCTACAAATGACCTGCCTGGAGAAGCAGATTCACTTTTCCTGAAGCATTTCCTGACCCAAACTGGTGCAGCATCATTTAGGGCAGGGGTAGGCAACCTTGGCTCTTTTATGACTCGTGGACTTCAACTCCCAGAATTCCTGATCCAGGAATTCTGGGAGTTGGAGTCCACGAGTCATAAAAGAGCCAAGGTTGCCTACCACTGATTTAGGGGCTTAAGGATAACAAGCAGCACTTTGAATTGATCTTGGAAGAGTACTGGCAGTAACTTCAACATAAGTGTAATTCTTCCCTGGTGATTTGTCCAGCCAGGAGTCTGGATACCATGTTTTTATACAAAGCTAGGAGGATGGTCCAGATTATTTCCTTCAGCAGTAACTCCAAAATTGGATCCTTTGTGTCAGAAATGAGCCTTAGTTCCCTTTTTTATGGTCCTCAAGGCCACCTACATTACTGAAAAGGAATATTGTGGTTACATAATATTTCGAAGCAGGAAGTAAATGAATATTTACTGTAAGCCTTTAAATAAATTTAGCATGGAAAGAAAAAAGAAAAGAAAAGAAAAAAAGAGAAAGAAAGAAAAATGAAAGAAGAAAGAAAGAAAAATGAAAGAAGAAAGAAAGAAAGAAAGAAAGAAAGAAAGAAAGAAAGAAAGAAAGAAGGAGGGAGGGAAGGAGAGAAGGAGGGAGGGAAGGAGGGAAAGAGAATGAACGACACTACCCACACCATCCAAAAATAACGGGAGAAAATTCTACCCTATTGGTTTTATCCTACCTACTGAAATTTGTCTAAAAGCTTCAGTATATTGTAGCTATCTATCATAAAACATCTATCTACTGTATCATCTATCTATCTATCATCTATCTATCTATCTATCTATCTATCTATCTATCTATCTATCTATCTCTACCTATCTACCTATCATCTATCTATCATCATCTATCTATCCATCTGTCTTAAATTGTCTCAACAGAATTAATGACATCAGTCCGACATGAGAGTATTCGCCACCAGACTCAACTCTGAGGCTAAAGCTGTTCTTGAAGGCTACAGCGTTGACTTTGTCAAAGAGGTGGAGAATGTCTTCCATTCCAGAAGGTGCCACCAAGCTCAGTTGCCAGCACTGCCCAGTGCATGTGATGAAGTCAACAGCCCGTCTGGCCTGAGCAATCTTTTGAGCAACCTTACTCTACAAGATGCTCAGTTTGCTCTTTGACCAAACATCAGGCTGGCTGGGAATTTTGGGTAAAATTTATGGTTTAAATAAAAAAGCAGAGGTGCCAACTATGGAAAGGTGGCGTGCATTTTGACTCCTCTGTAATATTATATGATGCCAAGGAGCAAATATAACAAAACAAATCAATAAGTAAAGTGAATTATGCTACAGCTGTTATTTGGAGGCTATGTAAATTATGCATTTGGATTACTAAATTACACGTATTAGCTCTTTATATTTCAACTGGACATTTGATTTGGCATGTCCTATGCTGTTACATCACTCTTTCACTACTTCTGCATCACTCTTTAGGTTATGTGTGGACATCAATTAGCAAATGTTGATATTTTATTACTTAGAAAACTATTTCTCAAAATTACCCTGGCAAACTGAACCTAATTTCATATGCCCTAGATTCAGAAAATGGTAAAGAAAGATGAAGAAAATCATAAAGAAAAATGAAGTAACTGTCTGGACTCTAATATTATTGTTACGAATGTGGATATGTAAAACAGGTAAATCTGGACATCTGGAAGATTTTGGCATTCATCGTTCATTTAAACTCCTCTTCAACATGGTGCTTTCCAGATCGGTTCGACTGTGGAAAACTAAAAGAAAAGTACTTCCAACTGTTCTTCTTTGCAATCAAAATTATATGTAGTCAAATAAACACATTTCTGCATGATAGTCTCCAAAACATCTATCATGCCAGTAAGGATGTTAATACAAGTAGTCCTCAACTTACAACCACAAGTGGCCCCCAAATTTCTGTTGCTGTTGTTAAATGAATTTTGCCTTATTTTTATAACCTTTTTAGCCACAGTTGTTAAGTGAATCCCTGCAGTTGTTAAGCGAATCTGGCTTCCCCATTGACTTTGCTTGTCAGAAGTTTGCAAAAGGGGATATCATGACCTCGAGACACAGCAGTTGTTATAAGCATCAGTCAGTTGCTAAGTGGCTGAATTTTGATCACGTGGCCATGGGGATGCTGCAACGGTCATAAATGTGAAAAACATCATAAGTCACTTTTTTCAGTGCTGCTGTAATGGTCATTAAGCAAACTGTTGTAAGTTGAGGACTATCTGTACTCCTTGAACAGCTCTATCTGCAGACCAAACATGTGACATTGCCCAAGATTTATCTTGGTTCTTAGCATCTTCATTGACTCTGTTGTTGGATCCCAATTCCAAGCCATTATCAGCTGTTTGAATATAAGTTGGAATCATTATTAATCAAATGAATAAGAGAGACAAACTGAATGCAAATCTCTCTTTTTTAAATGAAGCATTTAGTCCCATTTCTAAGTCCATCCTCCTCCTGCTCTTTCTGGAGTACAGGCAGTCATTAACTAATTTCTGTAGTTAAGTGAATTTATTGTTAAGTTAATTTTGCCCCATTTTACGACCATTCTTGCCACAGTTGTTAAGTGAATCACTGCAGTTGTTAAGTTAGTAACTTGGTTGTTAAGTGAATCAGGCTTCTCAGAGGGTCACCAAAAGTGATCACGTGACCCCAGGACACTCCAACTGTCATAAATATGAGTCAGTTGCTGAGTATCTGAATTTTGATCACGTGCAATGGTTGTGTGAAAAAACGGCTGCAAGTCACTTTTTTCAGTGTCTTAGTAACGTTGAACGGTCACTAAACAAACTATTGTTAAGTTGAGGACTACCTGTATTAATTGTATCTGTGGTTTGGGGATGGGGTTGACTGCTTTTCGTAGCACTGTGACATCTTCTTCATGGCTCGTTGCACAAATTTCACTTTCCCTCGGTCTTTCTGGATGGCCGTGTACTCGTATGCTTTCAGCTTGTTGTAGTAATCTGAGAATTTATTGTAGAGGACGGAGATGGGCATGCCGTTCAGGATGATCCCAAAAGCGATGCAGAGGAATGCAAACAGCCGTCCCAGGTGAGTCTCTGGATACATGTCTCCATATCCCACAGTAGAGAGGCTTACCTTGAGGTAAATAAAGGAGTGGGGAAAATCATTCAGGAGAGCAAGAAGTGGACTTTTAGACAGAGGATCATATATTAGCGGTTCTCATCCTGCGGTCCACAGACCCCTGGGGAGGGCTCACAATGTTGTCGCGGGAGGGGGGTCCGCGAAGGTTTCAAGAAAAATGTTATGATTTAAATCTTAAGTCTTTGGGGGGGATCTGTGGCTGTGATCAGTGGTGACACAAAAGTATTTAAAGGGGGTCCATGGCCCGTGGTTGAGAACCCCTTTCTTAGATTATTAAAATGGTAAAAAGGGGTCCCATGTTGTTGCATTAGAACTTTGCCTTATAGAGTAATCTCTATAAAAGCCTGCTAAAAGAGACTCTTAATTCATCTCCCTGGATAGCCTATACTGTTAGATAGCAAATCTAACAATATGGCTGAGCTTCAGCCTTGGGGTCTGTCTGGGGCCTGTTCCTGAGAGAAGTCTTCAGAAACATAATTATCTGGTATTTTTTAGGACAGGAATGGTGCCACTAGCTTTCCACTTTGTTTTTGAAGCCCTTGTATCCTGCGCCTCAACCTTTGCCCATAAAATGTGGTGTCAAAAAACTGCTACCCAGCTGCTTGCTTTGTTTTAAATGTATACAAATTGTTATGTCTCTTGCATTAAGCTTTTAAGTAAGTCTCAGCCAGAAGCCAAGCTAAAGGGCAAAATGAATCAGTCTTCACTGAAAGGAATGGGACACATCTGGTCCCCTGAAGGCCTTGGTAGCTGAATCTTAATAAGAAAATGCAGCTCTCGACCGTGAAAAAGGATTAAAGTCACTGAAGCTCTCAAAGCACGACCTAGCAAATGATGCCCCTCAGCCTTTCCATTGCTAACCTGTCAATAAAACTCAGTCAGTGCTGAAAACCAAAATTGAGTGTAATGCCGAAAGTGTTAAGGGCATGATAGCTAGGGGGGAAAATCACTGGGGTGTTCCTTTTCTCTTGGTGCCCTAAGTACAGGTAGTCCTTGACTTACAACCACAGTTGAACCCCAAATGTATGTTGCTAGGTGAAACATTTGTTTGCTCTATTTTACAACCTTTCTTGCTACAGTTAAGTGAATTATTGCATTTGTTAAGTTAGTCACACGGTGCTTAAGTGAATCTGGCTTCCCCATTGACTTTGCTTGTCAGAAGGTCGCAAAAGGTGGATCACATGATCCCGGGACACTGCGACCATCATAAATATGAACCAGTTGCCAAGCATCTGAATTTTGAACATGTGACCATGGGGATGCTACAAATGGTTGGAAGTGTGAAAAGCGGTCATAAGTCATGGAGATTCTCAGTCATCCAGGTCATAGGTGGTATCCCAAAGGTGCTTTTTCATGAGGCAACTGAACTTTCTTGTTTTTCTTTGAAGACATTTTGCTTCTCATCCAAGAAGCGAAACGTCTTGAAAGAAAAACAAGGAAGTCCAGTTACCACGTGATACGGCACTTTTGGGTCATATGTAGCTTTCTTCAGTGCCGTTGTAACTTTGAACGGTCACTAAATGAACTGCTGTAAGTCGAGAACTACCTATACATGCTTTTTTTGCTAATAGTCAATCCAGGGCTGAGCCAGTCTTTAGCGTGTGGGAAGTGTGGGAAGTCAGCCCCCCCCCCAGAGAAAGAAATATTTTTGGAAATATTTAAGAGGCAGAAAAGCATGCCCAGTTTATTTAATAGCCCCAAGTCTCCCTCCCCTAAGCAGAAACCAGCTCTGTAAAAATGCAGATATAAACCATTCAGGAAGGTTGAAGCTAGAAGATTAAGAAGACAAAAACACCTAAAATCTGCATACCCCACCCAAACTCTGAGACAGGACATAATAGGATTAACCCACAGATACCAAAGGGCACACTCAGATTCAGGTCAAAGTTCATGCCACAGGAACAACTCTAAACAAAAGGCTCCAGAGGGTATAAAAAATCACTCCCTACATGTGCTTGCTCTCTTTTCTTCCAGAGCCATCTTCCTGTCTGGCTCGCCTCTTCAATAAACTGCAACCTTCTTTCTAAAGCAGTCACCATGTTGTTTATTCCTGGCTTGGACTGAACCATGATGAAGACTTTTCCTTCAATACTAGGATAAATTGTCTAACATACCTTCACAAAAGTAAAACCCACAATTCACTGCATATATCTGCTGTAATCAATTCTGAACGATCTACTGCTTTCCTGGGGAGACCAAACTCAGTTTTTATCCTGTCAAACCATCACAGCTACTTGGCCTTTAGGACATCCTCCCACAGAGGTGATTTGCATGTAGACTTAGGGGGGTATGCAAATAGGGAAAATCCTTTTTTTAAAAAATAAATAAATAAATGTTGGGATTGTTGCTATGCTTGATAACGAGCATGACTTTTCCGATGCAAAGCCAGGGGCATTTGCTTGTAGGGTGCACCCAAGAGAAATGTGATTAGTCTGAGGCTCCAATGGAAATTGGCTCACGGGAATTGGATGTAAAGGGCAGAGAAATAGCTCTGAAAATAAACAACCAGATGAAAGGGAGAGGCATTATTGACAATAGCCAGCGGTCACCGAACAGCATTTTTCACTCATGTGATTTCCTGGAGAGCATAGGAAAGTAGCTCTCTGCGTTGTTGTTCTTGATGTGATTTCATCGTCTTTCATGTTATGTACAGTTGGGATAGAAGAGTGGATCATCAAGAAAAACGCTGCTCTGAATTATACATGTGATTATATTGTACGTACTCTGGGGCGGGAGCTTCTCTCTGCTCCTCAATGCTACGTGCAGGGAAATGCAAGAACAAGGGTGGCCCAATGCCAGTCAGACTAGCTATTCTAAAACAGGCTTGAATTGCACCTTGCAGCAGATCAAAGGCCGTTCTTTTTCTAGGAAAGAGGCTCCGGTTATCCTTTTTCAGGAATTTGGGGAAATTTTAATTTTGATTAGGGATAGTCATCTATGGAGATTCTCAATCATCCAAGTCACGGTTGTCCCAGAGGTGCTTTTTCCAAAATGCAGCAGGACATTCTTGTTGTTGTTTTTTTCCTTTGAAAACATTTCGCTTCTCATCCCAGAAGCTTTTTGGATGAGAAGTGAAACGTTTTCAAAGGAAAAATCAAGGAAGTCCAGTTGCCTTTTGGAAAAAGCACCTTTGAGATTAGAGATAACCCTCGGTGCTACTGCAGGTGGTTTGGATTTCTTTATCTGTCTTTCAAGCCTACCGGTTCCTTACCCCTCCTGTTCTGGGATTGGAGGCGTTTCCATATCTTTATCTTTTCCTGGCATGAAACTGAAATCCAAAAAGCTCAGGAATCATGAACCAGAAGAATAATAATAATGATAAAGTTGGAAGGGACCTTGGAGGTCATCTAGTCCAAACCCCTACTCAGGCAGGAAACCCTATACCATTTTGGACAAATGGCTGTCCAGTTTCTTCTTAAAAACTTCCAGTGTTGGAGCATTCACCGCTTCTGGAGGCAGGCTGTTCCACTGGTTAATTGTTCTAGCTGTCAGGAAGTTTCTCCTTAGTTCTAGGTTGCTTCTCTCCTTGATTAGTTTCCACCCGTTGCTTCTTGTCCTGCCTTCAGACGCTTTGGAAAATAGCTTGACTCCCTCTTCCTTGTGGCAACCCCTGAGATATTGGAACACTGCTATCAAGTCCTCTCTCGTGCTTCTCTTTATTAAACTAGACATACCCAATTCCAGCAACCGTTCTTCCTATGTTTTAGCCTCCAGTCCCCTAATCATCTTTGTTGCTCTTCTCTGTACTCTTTCTAGAGTCTCAACATCTTTTTTACATCGTGGTGACCAAAACTGGATGCAGTATTCCAAGTGTGGCCTTACCAAGGCATTGTAGAGTGGTATTAATACTTTGCGTGATCTTGATTCTATCCCTCTGTTAATGCAGCCTAGCACTGTGTTGGCTTTTTTGGCAGCTGCAGCACACTGCTGGCTCATATTTAAATGATTGTCCACTAGGACTCCGAGATCCCTCTCACAGTTACTACTATTGAGCAAGGTACCCCCTATACTATACCTGTACATTTGATTTTTCTTGCCTAAATGTAGAACCTTACTTTTTTCACCATTGAATTTCATTTTGTTAGATAGTGCCCAGTGTTCAAGTCTGTCCAGATCCTCCTGTATCCTAAGCCTGTCTTCTGGAGTGTTGGCTATTCATGCCAGCTTGGTATCGTCTGCAAATTTGATGAGTTCCCCATCTATCCCTTCGTCCAGATCGTTGATGAAGATGTTGAAGAGTACTGGGCCCAGAACAGAGCCCTGGGACACCCCACTACACACTTCCCTCCATGTAGATGCGGTTCCATTGAGGACCACACACTGAGTACGGCCGGTCAGCCAGCTACGGATTCATCTGGTGGTGATGCTGTCTAACCTGCATTTTTCTATCTTATCAAGTAGTAGGTTGTGGTCTACTTTGTCAAATGTACCATACTCTGAGAAAAGGACCCTGATGCCATTTAGCCACCTTGCTAATAGCTGAAGTATAAGAACACAATGTAAACATTTCACTTAAGCCCCACTTCTCCTTTGAAAACTAATTTGATCATACATTTTTCTTCACCTTCATTGAATGAGAACTGGTAAAGAACGAAAAGCAAAGCATGATCATTTTTTCTGCACGATATTTAGATCCTTCTCCTCTCAACCAGCCAGGCACAAGTCAGCTGGGGTTAAAAAAAAACCTGTGCAATTATTCCTCCTCTATTTCTTCTACTTCTATGCGCAGTCCATGGAAGGGGGAGGTTGATACCATAGATGTTGTGACACCATCATTTTAATGACATACGTTATACAATTGGCATCTTCCACATCACAACTGAGCCAATATGTAATTGGAATCATTGGGAAGCCCAGAGTTTCCAGTTGCTGCCAAAATACCACTGCAGAATAATTGGATTTGGTGCAAGTTGTAATTTAGTAGTAGGTTCCCTACCTCTGTGTTACAGAGGATGAATCTGTCTGACACTACAGCAGTGGTTCTCAACCTTTTTAATGCCACGACCCTAACCGGTCGTAAGTTGAGGACTACCGTAACCGGTCGTAAATTGAGGACTACCCAACAGGTCGTAAGTCGAGGACTACTCAACCGGTCATAAGTCGAGGACTTTCCTGCCCAGGAGCGCCGCGCATGTGTGGTGCCACCCCCTATGCCGGCCGAGGCGTAGCTGGCAAGGGGCAGCGACGGCGCAGGGCGACCACCGGCTGGGCCACCAGCTGGCCCAGCCCAAAGGAGGTAAGGCACCCGCCAGGCCCCATGCGCGCCAGCAACCCTCTCTGTACCTGCCGGCCTCCCACCCTGGCCCTCTTTTATTTACATTTTTAGTAGTTGCTCAGCAGGGAGGGGTGGAAGCTTCCAGACAGCTCACCTTCGCTGCAGACAACTTGCAGCACCGTTTGCAGACTGGTGCTTTTGGTGGGCTCAGCAGGGCAGAGACAGCCTGGACAATTCCTATTGGCTTTTGAAAGCCAATAGAATTAGACTCTATTCAAGAGAGTCTATTCTATTGGCTTTCAAAAGCCAATAGAATAAAAGGGAGTAGCACAGCTAAAGAAAAGGGGGAAAAAATGGCGGACTGCGTTGTTTGGCGACCCCCGTGAAATGGTCGTTCGACCCCAAATGGGGTCCCGACCCACAGGTTGAGAACCGCTGCACTACAGCAATGTTTCTCAACTTTGGTAACTTGAAGACGAGTGGAATTCAACTCTGAAAATTGGCTGGCTGGAACATTCTGGGAGTTGAAGTCCACCCATTTTTCAAGTTTTCAAGGTTGAGAAACACTGTACTAGAGGAACATGTGAAAGGAGTCACAACATGTACTCAGGTATCTAACAAGTCACAACTAGTTTTGTCAGGGCTCATTTAAATGAAGCTCAACACAATTGCGTGTTGTGGTCAGTGAAGAATCTTGTCTTCAGCTGCTACATCAGGCAATCTAGCAAAATTACTGGAGGAAGAATTGCTTCTATATACCACTCATGTGCAGAACGAGTTGTGTTGTAGAGATGTTATTTAACATCACCAGCAAAGTATTACCGTAGAATGGAGCAAAACCCATTCATCTTCAGGATTTATTCACGAGGATACTTTGTACCCTGATTCTGGGTGATATTGTTAAGCCGATTATGGATGATCATAAGCACGTACTCAGCCCACATTCATCTGAGCAAAACATTAACAATGGTGCATACTTGGATTGTTGTCTTCTACCTTCAAAGGGAAAACATTAGTGGAGATATTTTCCAGCTATGTCGTAGCATGCTACGTATTCCTATTGGCGTGACAACTTCTGGAATAGATGCTAGAGGCACTCCAATTTTATAATCACCTTGGATGCATCTGTTTATGGAACCATTTACATTTCCTGTTGGACAATATTAGTGTTCCTGAACTTTCTTAAATGGTAGTCTTATTTTTCAATTCAAAGGGTAAATCAAGGCAACATAAGGCATTTTTCCCCCTCACTGGAAGTATATGTAGAAAGCTATATATACCCCAGTGAGAACCCATCATATGTGATGCATGCATATTGCACCACACGGAGCAAAGCCAACATTGAATATACGGGAGAATATCCACACACCCAACTCTTGACCTAAGATGGTAATTCCAGTTTCCATTTTTGATTAACCCTGGTGACTTAGCAAATAACAGCTAAGAGAAAAGATCATGGAGAAATTTGCAAGACACACCTTTATCCAGCTGTTCTTTATCCAAGACACTAAATTTATTGGGAATACAATAAATTTTCATCCATCACTACTGGCAGTTTCTATTGTGTTTCAGCAATAGGACTACAAATTATAAATTCCATATCATATTACAATCCAGTGACCCAGCCAGCTTTCCCATTTTGTTATTTTTGGCCCTCGTCACTGGCTTAATAAAAATAAAAAAGAGAACTCATCTCGTGCTCTGGTCTATTGTCAGTTGTTTTGGGAACTCTTGAAGAACCTCTGTGTCTGTCATCTGTGATCACCTCTGGCATCTGCCTGTCTCTTGATTTTTCAAACGGCAGCTTCAACTCTAAGTTCTACATGCTTTGTGGGCATCAATCTCACTTATTCTTGGTACATTATTAGGTGAAGCCATCTTTAAAGTCTCCATAAATCAGTACTAGCTAGCTGTCAGTTGGCATATAGAAACCTCTGAATGTGTTTTTTTTAAAAAAGCATGCAGAAACCCCTGCAAAGTTCAGGCT
Source organism: Crotalus tigris (assembly GCF_016545835.1). Taxonomy (NCBI): domain Eukaryota; kingdom Metazoa; phylum Chordata; class Lepidosauria; order Squamata; family Viperidae; genus Crotalus; species Crotalus tigris. The sequence goes on from NW_024097700.1 coordinate 925,141, forward strand.
TCCAATATGTTTTCCTTTCTATTTTCCTCTTCTTTTTCATGTAGTAGCAGTGAGTGCTGCAAGAAGACCACCCGTGTAGAACACTGCCACAAAAAGACATCCAGTTCAAGCCAAGCTTCGCTGATTACAGGCTGATCTACTGAAACAGATGTACTAAAGCTTACAGTGGGAAGTGGGGTGGGGTGTCTGCATTTACATCTCCTCTAAAACCAAGGATTCAGAACAGATGTTCAAAATCTGGGCACATCCTGCTGCTTTCATAACAAGCAGCTTTTCTAAATAAAGAGCAAGAAGCGAGGGTCAAGTCTCAACGAACGCGGCAGGTACTTACGGCAGCCCACCACCAGGCCTGAGGAATGCTGGTGAAGTTTGTGCTGACAACATCATGCTCCACAGAGTAGACCATGGCTGAGAAGGCAGAGATGCCCAGGATGATGAAGAGCATGAGACAACCTACTTGCTGGTAACACTGGCGCAGTGTGAAGCCAAAGGCTCGGAGCCCTGTGGAATGGCGGGCTAGCTTCAGGATGCGAAAAATGCGCATCAGACGCATGATGCGTAGCACTTGCCCTACTTTGCCCACTCGGCCCACTTTCTCAATCTCCTGTTCATGCTGAGACCCATGCCCGCCAGTCTGGGTCTCATCAATAAAAAGCTCTAGCAACAGCTGAAGATAGAGGGGCAAGATAGCAATGAGGTCCACAGCATTGAGAGTGCTACTAGCAAAGCGGTGTAAGTCAGGGGTAGAGAGCAGCCTCAGTATGTACTCTAGAGTGAAGAAGGCCACGCAGAAGGTCTCCACATGTTCCAACACTGGCCGTAGCTCTCCAGTGGCTTTGTCCTTCTGCTGCATCTCCTCGACTGTGTTGAGAGCAAGGGCCACCACAGATATGAGAACAAAGAAACTGGAGGCAACCCCCATTGCTTTGGCCATGGTGGAAGAGAAGGGCTTCTCCATGAGGTTCCAAAGGCGCCACCGTTGCGTGGCATAGCGCATGTGGCAGAAGAGAGCCTCGCTCTCCTGGACAGCTGCCTGAGCACGGAGCTCCTCCTGCACTTTCAGTTGGTCATTCAGTTCATCGCATCTCTCTTCAAAGCAGATACGGCAGCAGCGGGGCGTGTATTTGAGACGGACCCCCCAGTAGCTCAACTCTTCCAAAAAGCTGTTGGGGCACAGCTCGTTTTGTACCTGTAACACCCCGGAAGCGTAGAAGTTGTAGATCAGTTGGAAAACTGCAGGGTCTCGGTCAAAGAAATATTCATCCCCCTGAGCCGCATAGTCATCACAGAGGCCTAGCTGGCAATGGCGATCGGTGGAAGTAACCAAGCGACCGAGGCGCGTGGTGGGATAGGTGGCCACTGCTTGGTATGTGAGATGGTAGGTTCGGCCACCAACATTAATGTTGAGCACCGAGGAAGAAACTAATGTTCTAGAAGAAAAAGCGGGGTCAAATGCAAATATTGAAAGGCGTCTCTTCTGCTCTTCCTCCTCCTCTTCCTCTTCCTCACCCAAGTATTTCTCAGTTTCCTGGGACAACTGCAATCGATAAGGAGAAGTCGCTTGGGTGTCTATGCACTCGGCTGTCTTGCATTCTGCAGAAGACTCCAGTGGAGTTTCGGGTGCTTTTCCATCCGAGATGGAAAGTTGCTTCTTTTGACTGAAATTTCTCATGGGTGAAACTCTCTAGCCCACCACCCCGGTTTTCAGATGTGCTTCTTGCCACGGCTTTCTTGCTCTGCTTGTTCCTGCTCAGAGCATTCACGACTAGAGCAGCCAGCCTCACATTTCATTCCAGTCACTCTTCACTCCAGTTGTTGCTAAAACTCAGGATGGGATGCAGGCATGGAAAAGGGGGGCGGGGAAGGAAACGCTGCTGTTGATCACGTTAATCTTGCTGACAGGGAAGAACTGAGTAGTTACAGAAGGGGATTTAAAGGCTATTATCCTATTTTAGCTTCGCCTCCCTTTATCTGTGACGTGAAGGTCTACAGAGCCAATAATCTTTGGATAATAATTTTTTTAAATGTTAAGTATGTCAAAATCAATATATCACTATTGGGATCCTCTCAGTATGTTTCCAGGATGGAGGAGAGCCTAGGGTTCCACCCATGACACAATGCTAATCCTTCCTTTCAGATGTTCATCTTGCCCTCCATTTACTCTGCCCCTCCTGAAAGTGTGATCCATCCATGCTTGTAGAGCTGTTCTATTGGCTGGAGCAGATTTTACAGGGAGTGAAGCCAATGCCAATTTTTGTTTCTCTAACTTAGCTAGTTTAAGATGGATGGAGAATTTTGGGAGTTGAAGTTCACCCATCCTGAAGTTGCCAAGTTTGAAAAACCCTGATCCAGAATATATCTGTGCCACATATACCTTATCACTGAAAACAGAGAAAGGGAAACTGGATGCTGAATCCTTAATTTGGAAATCTGACCATTGTTTTTTTTCAAAATCAAGTTCTGGTCTGTAAATCTGCCTGTCAGACCTCAAAAGCTAGAAGTCAAACTTTCAGTATCCGATTCAATGCAGCTGACTCTGATTCTCTGCATAGCTTTTTGTTTATTGCTTCAATTAACAAAGGGAGAACGTGTTAGATAAAACACAACATAATATGCATGCCAGCTTAATTTGTACAATTACTAAATTAGTTCCTTTGGGAACAGAATATGGAACAGTTTATTGTAGTAAGAAAGATGACCCTACCATTGGCCTATGACCCCAATCATTGTCATCTGGTGATTGTTGATGTATTTGCTCAGACAAAACTTAGCTGTCAGAGCAAAATATGTTTCTCGCCCCAGTTGCAGTAGACTAAACTTTAATGAAGCAATGCTTTTCGCAAATGTTGATGCACCTGCCTTTAGACTTGTAACCACAAACATATTACAGTCCATTAGTGTTTCAATGCCAGCAAATTGTATCTGTAAAGGAGAAAAACCTGTAGCTCTTCAGATGTTGAATGAGTCACCACTGGCCACACCAACTAATAATAATAAATAATAATAATAAACCCTTTATTATCAAAGTATAACATGTATACAGTGAAATTGGCTGAACCTCCCTCTTGCTAGCAATTATAGTTCTCCCGTACCTAGAACGTCACAAATTCCCCCCCTCTGCTTTAAAGCCTCAAGATAGGAATCTTTCTGCTTTTGTTCCTGCAATAATTTTAAGAAGAGATCCCAGAGACTGAACATCACATACATGTGGCATATGGTCATGCGTTTTGCTTTGTCCTTCCTCAAAGAGAAGAAAGCATTTTATAACAGGCTCTTTGTGAATATCATTCTGCTGCTCATGGGGCTTTGCAAGACTGGTGTGTGAAAGTATTTTTTTTTTTTAAGACCCATTGATTTCACTGGCATGTTCTCTAGATAAAGCTCCATATTTGTATGTCACAGGCAGGCTTTCTCTTTCCCTCTTCCCCACCCCCACCCCATGCATTTCCACAGCTGCTTGGCGGGTATTAGGTTGTCCAACAGCTTAAATCTGACTTACGGGTTGGCGTGAATGTCAAATATGTATTGGCACAAACTCCTGAAGACTTGCCGTGAATAAACAACAGAGAACTTGATAAGATTTTGATCACCTGACTTTTTGTTTAGTTCCTCCCCCCCCCCCGGCCCAGTATGCAGGCTTTGAATTCTGCCCTTCAATTAATTTGTGGGATTTTTCTTTCCTATTCAGATGAAAACTGGGATGATCTTTGCTTTTGGCATGGAGTTGGGATTGAAAGGGGGATTAGTAAATGGATAGTTTCCTTTTGCCATGTTTCTGATGTCTCTGTAATAATTATAATGTATATAGATAAGCAATAGCTGGATAGAGGGTCTGATGCACGACTGCTGATATTGGGAATAAGGTATTCCAGGTGCAGCATAATAGGCACAGACAGATGTGCTTTAAGGAGATGGAAATAGGCCATGGATATTAACAAGCTTTTCCAGGCTCTGAACATCATGAAATATGGTGACTCTGTCCTGCAGTTGGTGCCAGAGATTGGCTGCAAATCATATCATTGCCAGATCCAGGTGACTGGCACTTCACCTGTCATTGTAAAATGACATCAGTGAATGATGGAAAAGCATTCTATATTATTTTTTGTGTGTGTAATTTACAAGATATTAAGGATGGGGGAAGCCTCTCTTGGGGGTCTTTTAGGGCCTGATAATAGTTTTTAAAAAATCATGGAGGTATAAAAAGAACAATAGGGATTCAAGAAATCAATCAACCATTTAATGAAATTAATTGATTAAAAATATGTCACAATACATACAATTTTGGAACGGGGTATGATTTGCTCTGGTTAGGCCACCTCCCCTTTTGGCCCCACTCATTTTGGTAGGGTAATTCTCAGCAGATCACAAAACACCATCCACAAAATTCTGTCCAAACAAAGTCCATCTATGCTGGCTTAAAATGAACGAAAATCCAGTACAGGTAGCCCTCGACTTACACTAGTTCATTTAGTGACTGTTCAAAGTTACAACGGCATAGAAAAAAGTGACTTAAGACTGTTTTTCACAGTTACGATCTTTGCAGGTTGTAACATCCCCATGATCCTGTGATCAAAATTCAGATGCTTGGCAAATATGGTTCATATTTATGACTGTTGCTATGTCCCAAAGTCATGTGATCATCTCTTGCAAGTCCACGGGGAAGCCAGACTCACTTAACCATCGAGTTACTAACTTATCAACTGCAGTGATTCACTTAACAACTGCGGCAAAAAAGTCATACAACTGTCTCACTTAACAACAGAAATGTTGGTTGTAAGTCGAGGACTACATGTACCACTGGAGTAATTTGGCAATAACAATAGATTTGTTATTTAGGCAAGAGTTTAACAAAACCCTTCAGTACAGCCCAAAAAATATTTAAAAATTGAATACAACGGTGACCATATCGGTTTCACCCTTATGAGAGGAGGAAAGATTTGCAGAAATTAGTCCTTTGCTTGTTATGCAAAGCCCAGTCCTAAAGAGGAAGCCTGTCCATTTCTCCAGACACAATGCCACATAATTACCTCTGTAATAATTTTCCTCCGTTATTTTCAAATATTCCATTTTGAAACCATGCAGGTATTTCTGTAGACGCAACCAGCCAATGCCCTGGGGAGGATGTTTGTGTCTTAAATGAAGCTTGTCAGGAAGCCTGTAATCTATCATTCACTGCATGAGAGGTCCCCAAGAATGTTGGCTGTCTGCATGATGACGCAAAACAAATGGCCAGCGAATCAGAAGAAAGAGCCAACGACCACTTGGGAGAAAGCAAGGAAGAAACTTGCTGCTCTTTCTAAATTAAGGCTGAGAGTTAATGGGACATTCCAGGGTTGCCAATCAACTGAAAATTACAGAATGTTGTTATCGGGGCAGGATTAACTACTAAATCCACAAATGCCAATACAGGTTTCTGAATGTACATTTCTGGGTTTAAAATAGGATCATTTGAAAATGTCAGGTAAATGCAAGCATGGAGATGCAGAAAGACCAACTGAGGAAGAACTTATCTTTTAAAAGTCAAGTCAGGAAAGTTTATATATTTGTGTAATAGACAGGTTGAAGACAGTTCTTTATTTGAGGTCCAGAAAACTTGGTTGTATCGAATAAGCAATAAGCAATAAGGACTCTGGGATCATATTTTGATGGAGATACAGGATCAGCCAGGATCAGCTTAAAAGTCCAGGTCTTGAATCTTTTTTTTTATTATTAAAAAAGTTTTTATTTTCCATTTATTCATACAAAATACAATTAAATTCCTAACCATTGGTACCACCTGCCCATTCCCCCCAGGCTGCGTCCACCCTCTCTAACCTTCCCCACATCCCTCCTCTTTCTCTCCTCCCCTCCTACTCTCTTCCCCCCCCTTCTCTTCTAACCATCCTACTTCCTCCCTACTCCTTCCTCCCCTCTCATCCCTCTCACACAAATGAGAGGTCTTGAATCTTAAATTACATCACTTCCAATGGCAAAAAAATCTCCAAGTGGCTTACAATTCTAATAATCAGGATACTTTTATTCATTCATTCATTCATTCATTCATTCATTCATTCATGCATCCATGCATGCATAAATGCATTGCATTTGCATTTATACCCTCTTGGGAGAAGGTATTAGTTTGAGTTGAAATCACAAAACCCACACCAGGTTCCATGGTTGAATCTGGACCTGCATTGGGATCTCCCTAATCCAGTAACAAATATACGTCACCAAAGCAAGAGCAATCTACCAGAAGACAAATATTATGATATGAAGCAGACCAACCTTAAAAAAGCCCCCCCCCAAGTCTTTTTTTAAAAATTCCTGATGATGAAAGAAAACAATGCTCTCTTTAGTTTCAGGCTATTTTTTAAAAAATGTGTGTTTTATTAGTTTATTAGTTTCAAAGCAATTCTGTGTTGTATGGTACTTATGACTAATATTCAGACTAATATAGAAATAATCAGCTCTGTGGTCACAGATTTCCTAAGAAAGCAACATACAGATATGTCATTAGAAGATTTGGGCAACAGAAAAAAATGTGCTGGTTTCTTGCTCTCTCATGAATATCATACAATGGAAAGAGACTCATTAACATTTCTACATGGAGCGTATGAACCGGTGGGGTAGGGTCTAGAGACTGAAATAAGATGTACCAAAGATGCTTTGGGATCAAGCTACATACAGTTTCTAGGCAAGTCAACACTGTGAATGGCACTTGGAAGCCTATTGGTAACCAACATAGAGCCTATGTTGATTTTACAAAAAAAGGAGGTAATTAGCACCTTAACCTTTTTATTATTGTAGAAGCATATCAAATTTCATGGCACTAGAACTATTTTTCATTTCTTTAATAGATATAATGATGATGACATTATCCATTCATTCATGTTCGATTCTTGGCGATTCAATGGGCAAGGTCTCTCCACATCTTCCAATCTTACACTCCTTCTTTGAAAAAATTGTTCTATGCTCTAGTTCATGTCAGTTTTGATCATGTCCAGCACCACGTTCACTGATGGTCTGGTTTCCTTTTACTGCTAACTCTTCCAAATATAATTGCATGACATGAGCAAAATAAGTGAGACGCAGTTTCGTGATTTTGCCTTCTAGTGACATGTCTGATTTAATAGATAATTGGATAGGAATAACTGTAGAAGGGGAATGCCAAAAAGGAGAGTAAAAATAGTTGAGGTGGCAATCATGACAAGACAATCGAAACTTCAGCCACTTTTAATATGTAGCATGGCATATTGAGTATTTATGCCACATTTTGACTGATATCAGAAAGTTAAGCAGGTTTGGATGTGGTTAGGAGACTATTGAGAACTATATCAGGGTTGTGGGCTAATCCTGGACCAAGCAAACTAAAGAGGCATGTCTGTGAAATCACCAAGCATCATGTTCAATCTGAAGTTTTTGCTTCATGAAAAAACGCATCTGACTTTTTCCCTGATGAGCTTCAAAGCAAATGCTTTGTGCAGTTATTTCATGTGCTTCTATCTCAGCTTTCTTTCAGTAGTTGAAGATACAAAACATTTTCCTCTCCTCTTCATCACAATCCTTAGAGAAGGGTGGGCAACTATGTGACCTGTGGAATTCATGTTGTCATGCTGGCTCGGGAATTCTGGGAGTTGAAGTCCACAGGTCTTAAAGTTACCATAGTTACCCACCCCTGCCTTAGAGCTAGGCGAGCCTAAACACTAGCAAACAGGCCAAGGTCATCTAGATAGGCTGCAGAGGAGTGAAATTCCAAGCTTGCTAATCAAACAAATTAACTACTACCCCATGTTGGCCTTGGATTAACTCTTTTCCAGTTCAAGCTTTAATCAATCCCACTTTCCTTTTTTACACAGATAATGCACTAAAGACTTGATATGCAGGGGATGTTCTACATTTCACATTCCCTTTTATTAACATGTGGGTGTCTGTGAGTAATGAGTAAAGCATTCTATCGGGGTATAAACGACCTTAACTGTTAAGAGACTGCAAGCTATATTTTGAAGCTGAGCTTGTTGCTTTCTGAGTGTAAGGAAAATAAGGTGTCTAAAGAGAGATATCAGGTAGCTGTGGGTTGATAGAAAATATGCTGGCCAAATTCCATTAAGGTAGGAATAATGGTATACAAGGGACAGGGTTCCAGGAGAAAAGAAGACAGCATCACTTCAGAAGGCAAGAAAGAAAAGTCAATGCATGCAAGCAAGGCTTTTTTTCTCATAGAACGCCCAGAACAGAGTTCCGGCACCTTTTTTGGATGGAACCTTATAGGGTAGGCAAGGCGGGTTGTATGACGTGTGTGAGTTCCGGCACCATTTTTTTAAAGAAAAAAATCACTGCATGTGAGATAAAAATGGGCTAATTGAAAATACCTCCTTGGTATTAATACAGGTAGTCCTTGACTTACAACCACAGATGAGCTCCAAATTTTGGTCATTAGTCACTTTTTTTCAGTGCCATCAAACTGTCATTAAATGAATGGTTATAAGCCATGGACCCCCTGTATATAGAACAGAACAGGAACAGGAACAGAAATAGAGCTAGAAGGGACCTTGGAGGTCTTCTAGTCCAGCCCCCTGCTCAAGCAGGAGAACCTATACCATTTCAGACAAGTGACTGTCTAGTCTCTTCTTAAAAATCTCCAGTGATGGAGTGCCCACAGTTTCTAGAGGCAACCTGTTCCACTGGTCAATTGTCCTCACTGTTAGGAAGTTTCTCCTTAATTCCAAGTTGCTTCTCTCTTTGGTCAGTTTCCAACCATTGTTTAGAGATACAGAATAACAGAGCTGGAAGTGATTTTGGAGATCTTCTAGCCCAGTGGTTCTCAACCTATGGGTCGGGACCCCATTTGGGGTCGAACGACCATTTCACGGGGGTCACCAAACCACGCTGTCCGCCATTTTTTTCCCTTTTCCCTAGCTGTCCTACTCCCTCTTATTGGTGGCCACACCCACTTGGGGGTCACCACAACATGGGGAACTGTATTATGGGGTCACGGCATTAGAAAGGTTGAGAACCACTGTTCTAGCCCAATCCCTACTCAAGCAGAAGACCCTGTAGCTTTGGAAAAGCTGGTGGGAGAGTATTGTATAACTGCGTTCCCACAGCTGTAGGCAAAAAGAAATGGTTTGACTTAGGCAGTTTTCCTGTGCTTGGAATTGGCAAGCTCTCTTAGACAGATCTGAAGTGGAAAAGCAGAAGTGGAAAACTTATCCAGGGAAATGTCCTCAACAAGCCAAGCACAATTAAGACAGAAAGGCAACGGTACACAAGTGGCAAACAGAAGGTGAAAGATGGCATGAAGCAATATCAAGAGTTGCTCCTAAAATTTACACATAAGAATCAGAAGCTGTACTCATCAATGCGTAGTCCAATAAGTGTACAACCCACTGTATGGTTCAATTTTCACATGATAGGTCCTGGCATTTGGTGCTATAAACTCTTGATTGTATTTCGCCAAGTAGGTTGGTTAGCAAAGCTAATGAGCATAATTTACTCTGCAACCCTATACGCCAGTGTTTCTCAACCTTGACAATTTTAAGGCATGTGGACTTCAACTCCCAGAATTCCACAGCCAGCAACGCTGGCTGTGGAATTCTGGGAGTTGAAGTCCACATGCCTTAAAATTGTCAAGGTTGAGAAACACTGCTATATGCACTTACCTAGTGGTATCTTATTAATAATCATACATCCTTGGCCTAAGATACTTCCTTATAAAGTTCGAAAGGCATTCATTGAAGTCCTCTTTTTGGCTCAGTTATAGCTTTCGGAATCCTTCTAAAAACTCTAAAATGTATAAGCAATGTTTGGTGGCCAGCACATTCAACCAGAATGGAGCCATCCTCTGAGATGATTAACTCGAACACTTTTCTGCAGCACTGTTCATATTCAATTTACAGTATTAGAGAAACATTTGATCACCATACCAGCCCCCCCTCCTCCTCCAGACAGATCAAATCATCTGATAAATTTCAAAACAACTGAGGCCCTAATGCACAGAAGTGCATATACAAAGGCTTTCTGTATGAGAGGGTGCAAGAAAAGACAGCAAATTTTTGCGGCAAAAATAATTTGATTCAAAGCTTTCATGGTTAAGAAGGGCTTAAGGGCTGCAATTCTGTGCTCCTTTATTGAGAAATAAGACCCATTAAAATCAATAGAACTTCCTTAAAGTCACATGTATTGATGGAACCATAGTACAAAAATCAATTTGTTCAGAAGCTATTTTTTTATCAACTAAAAATCGATTCTTCTGTCCCTTCACCCTACAACAGTGATGGCGAACCTTTTAGAGACCGAGTGCCCAAACTGCAACCCAAAACCCACTTATGTATCATCGGGTGCTGGTGGGCGTGTCCCATTGGGTGGGTGTGGCCCATTGGGTGGACGTGGCTATGGTGGTAACAGCAGACTGGGTGGGATTAAAAAGTTCAATCAATCAATTCCAACTTTGCGAGATCTTTTTTTTCCCCCGCGAGAAGTTGAAATTGATTGATTGATTGAACCTTTTTTTTTTTTTTTGCACACGGTGGTGGAGGCCTAAAGCGAAAAGGTTTTATAAAACCCAGCTGAAGACTTAGGACTGGGGTGATGGCACGCGTGCCCACAGAGAGGGCTCTGCATGCCACCTGTGGCACGCATGCCATAGATTCACCACCACGGCCCTACAATATCCTTGATATCCAGTACAGGAAATACTTTTACAGCAATATTCAATGAGAATAAGCAGGATTTGGGATGGGGAAAGTCCTGCTGATATTCTACAGCAGGAAGACCTACTGTACATTGCTCGTTGCAAGAATGCATGTGGCCTTCAAATTTATCCCAAGGTCCTCTGGCAAGGGAACTAGCAAGTATGAGCAGAACGACTGACAGGAAGAAAGGAGTGGCAAAGAGTGCATGAAGATTCCTAGAGGAAGCAAAATGTTCTCCTGATAATAGAATAACAGAGTTAGAAGGCACCATCTAGTCCAATCTCCTGCTCAAGCAGAAGACCTTATATCATTCCAAACAAATGTCTATGTAGTCTCTTCTTAAAAACCTCCAGTGATGGAGCACCCACAACATCTGGAGGCAAGCTGTTCCACTGGTTAATTGTTCTAACAGTCAGGAAATTTCTCCTTACTTCTAGGTTGGTTCTCTCCTTGATTAATTTCCATCCATTGTTCTTATCCTTCCTTCAGATGCTTTGGAGAATAGGTTGACCCTCCCCCTTCTTTGTGGCAGCCCCTTAGATATTGGAACACTATCATGTCACCCCTAGTCCTTTTCATTAAAGTAGACACACCCAATTCCAGCAATCGTTCTTCCTATGTTTTAGCCTCCAGTCCCCTAATCATCTTGGTTGCTCTTCTCTGCACTCTTTCTAGAGTCTCAACATCTTTTTTATATTGTGGCGACTAAAACTGGATGCAATATTCCCAGCATGGTCTTACTAAAGCATTGTAAACTAACACTGGTCTATTGAACAAAATTGGCAAGTCAAGAAAGATTGTCCTTTCCTATCATTATATATTTTTATTAATGGTATTTATAGGCCACAGCAATTGTACAGAATGATCTCCAAAATATCTCCAGCCACACTCTACACTTTTATACACTTCAAGAGAGGTTCATAGGTATGGTAGCCATGTTCTATATATTAATCTAGAAACTGCCCCTCAACTGATAAACAATCAGGAGGAATTTGGTAGCACTTTTCCTCGAAGGGATAAGTTTTTGTGGGTTGTAGTTCACTTAATCAGATCATCTAGTAAAAAGCTTATGCTTTGTAACAAAATGCATTAGATTTGTCCTGATAATTTTGCCACTAACATGGCTCCCTTCTTCTGATAACACCCTCCTCTGATACTTTTCCTTTTTGTTATTAACCCAAACAACCAGCTTAATTCTCTAAGAAGACATTATCCAAATAGCCTACTAACTCTTCCTTGACCTGACTGATTTCCTAACACAAGTCTCACCTTCAAAACAATGTACCTGGGAAGACAAATAAATAACCCTAAGAGAAAATAAATCTACCAACAGCTTTAACCTAAGAGAAGCAAGTGATCAAGATATACTGTTACGCTTATCTGAAGTGTTGCGTAAAAATGCAGCATTGCTCCATTTCAGAAGGAAGATCCGTTTGACCACCTTTTGTTTAGGAGTATTTATGCTTTTGCTAATGAACTGCAAAAAAAAAAAAAGTTGTTATGTGGTGGGTTGCGTCTCTCTCTTAATTTGTTGTGCTGACTATAAAATTCAATTACATTAACAGTTTGCTGTGTTTCTGAGATCTGAAGTACTCCAGCTAATTAATCACCCTAGAATTATATTGTACACAGCGCAATGAAACACTTAATGTGCTGATGAGAACCCAACAGCTTTTTTTCTCACCCAGGTTGACAGAGTAAATGTGGTGAGAGGAATTAATAGGGTGGGGAATTGAAATGTTCCCAATCTTGAGGGGTAGAATGGAAGGTGAGTGGGGAAACTCTGCTTCAAAATACCCATTGCGATTTAGAATGTTCAAGAGTTTTAAAGCTTTTAGAATAAATCAGTACAGGCCATCTCTGACTTACAACCACTTGCATTGTTGTCAGAGCTGATTTCTGTTATAGCTGATTTGAAATTACAATGGCAATGACAAAATGACTTATGACTATTTTTCACACTTATGACCATTGCAGCATCCCCATGGTTACATGATCAAAATTCGAATGTTTGGCAACTGGCATGTATTTATGACGGTTGCAGTGTCCTGGGATCACGCGATCCACCTTTTGCGACCTTCTGACAAGCGAAGTCAATGGGAAAGCCAGATTCCTTTAACAACTGTGTTACGAACTTAACAGTTGCAGTGATTCACTAACAACTGTGGCAAAAAATGGGGGAAATTTCACATAACAACTGTCTCATTTAGCCACAGAAATTTTGGGTTCAATTACGGTAGTAATTCAAGGACTACCTGTAAATCAGCATTATTGTCATAGCTGATTTCTGTTATAGCTGATTTCTTTTTTTTTTCTTGTTTCCTTCTGCTTGCTTTCTCTTCTTCCTCTTTTACAAATTAAAAAATACGTTTCAAAATAAATTATTATCATAGCCATCTTCTGAGGAGACCGCTACAATGTCTTAACCAATGACCAATGGCTTACCAAACATCATTTGAAGAGCAATTCTCTCTAGGTGGTTTCCTGGCTCTGTTAATTTTATTTGAGCCCAGTGAATGGCCCAATTTTCAGCACCAGAACCACCACCTACTTCTATGTGAAGCAAGGCTACCCCCATCACAAGCCCTGCAAGAAAAAATGGAGACAAAAATCACAAATGAGAATGTTTGTGGATTTCTACAGACTTGAGGTAAATGAAAGTAAGTCCTGCATCCTCATGATTAATTTTTTTTAGGGGTGGAGTAATATTTTAGAATTTTTCACCTTGGGAAATGTTAAATGCTTTCCTTGAATTTCCAACCTAAATCAATGAATGGTATCATCCCTCTACTTATATGGTTCTAGCATACAGAAGCTATCAGATTCAGCTGTACCTTCTCTAGGTGGATCAGAAACCCTAAAGCAGGGGTGGGCAACTACTGCAATTTTATGACCTGTGGACTTCAACTCCCAGAATTCTTAAGCCAGCAGGTTGGGTCAGGAATTCTGGAAATTGAAGTCCAATGGTCATAAAGTTGCCATAGTTGCCCACTCCTACCCTAGAGTCAGTGTTACTCTTCTGGAGTCAGATTGACCCATGACCTGGCTTAGCATAAGGCATTTTCTGATGGGCCTACTTAACATAAGCCTCTTGTTTCGTTCTCACTGATTTTTCAGAATTACAAACTGGTTCCGGTCTGCTGTTTATCTAAAGCAGGGGTTCTCAACCTTGGCAACTTTAAGACTTGTGGACTTCAATTCCCAGAATTCCTCAACCAGTTCTGGGAGTTGAAGTCCACAAGTCTTAAAGTTGCCAAGGTTGAGAACCCCTGATCTAAAGATAGGTAGCCAAGCCACTGAAGTCTAAGCATCCCCAACTTATTTTCCATTTGAACATTATTTAAATTGGTTGTAACTGAGGAATCCATTTCTACAGAATTGAGAAATATTTGTTACAACAAACAAAGCTGCTGAATGTGGAATAGGAAGCAGATATAATCTAAAGCCAGATGGCGTAGACATGCTACAGTAACTTCTGAGGAACATTTGAAGAAAATGGGATTTGTTCTGCATCCCTTAGGATACTGTGACAAATGGCACAGTCATCTTTGAATTGCAGCTGTTCTGAAATTCGGCAGAGGCAAATTCTCAGGATCTACACCTCATTCCACATGTCAAAATACCTGTTAGTTAATCTAACACCTGTGTGGAAGTTTGTAACCGCTCAGTTCTTTATTGCTTTAGAAACCAAATTATGCCTTTCAGATCAAAAGGATGCCCCACTTTCTGGAAGCATTGAAGAATTGACTCCCAAATGAAATGCTTTCACGGCACACCCCCTGTTGATAAACAACAAATGAATGTATGCTCTCATGGCTATAACACTGAGATTGTTAGAATTTAATGAACTGGAGAGGTTTATACAAAGAGAAGGGAGGAAGCTCAGCAAATGCTCCTTTTAAGTGAAGGCTGTAAAAACATACACAAAGAATAATGTTATATATGCAATATAGTTTGGTGGACTGCATTGTTCAGTTTATTCATATATAAGTTACCGCAAACATCCCCACCAGGCACCCTCCCAGCTATTTGGTGCTCCCATATGGCACTAGATTGCAAAAGGCCAAACCTGGGTTAGGGAAGAGGTAAAATTGTGATTGACACTAAATTATTCAGAGCGGCTGATGAAACTTAGTGAGCTTATGGGCTCCAAGAGTGTGTCTCTGAATGAAATGATCCTTCCACACAGGATTTTCACACTTCTTCAGACTTAGATCCACATCTGTATGATCGCCTATCCTCCTCTGGGGTTTACCAGCTCAGCCAATTTATTTCAAGTGCAGCTGCCAGATGTTTGACAATAGAACAAAATGAATAGTTTATTTATTTATTTATTTATTTGACTTATATACCGCTTTAAGTGCAAGCACTCTCTAAGTGGTGTACACCAGTAAGCAATGTATATATATATTTACATTGCCCCCAACAATCTGGGTCCTCATTTTACCTATCCCGGAAGGATGGAAGGCTGAGTCAACCTTGAGCCGGTGAGATTTGAACCGCTGACCTGGTGAACACAGTAAGCTAAAGTGGCCTGCAGTACTGCACTCTAACTGCTGTGCCACCTCGGTTTCTTTGACCTTTGACCTTTTGGGTTTTTGTCAGAATTCTAGTTCTCTCTCTCTCTCTCTCTCTCTCTCTCCTTCCTTCTCCTTTCTCCCTTCTCCCCCTCCCTCCCTCCAACACAACAGTATTATTTCAACTGCCTAGGAGCTCTCTTAAGAAAGTATCTTAGGAAGATATAACATCATAGATGGGTATTTTTTTAAAATGGCTGGACAAATATATGAAGCAAAAGTGTGGATAATGCATGAATAATCAATTTATTTTATGTCTCTTTGTGTGAAATGGGGATGGGGATACCTCTAGAAAACGTAGAGAAAGGCAGTGATGAAATTATGTTTCTTGCATCTTATGCTCAGTGCTGAGGTCATTGATATTATCTAAGTATAATGGCAACTTAAGTACAGTGTAAGCCATCCTAATTGGGGCAAATATATATATATATTTAGAATTCCCTGAGAATCCAGGGAAGTAAACTTGGAGCAGAGATGGACGAATGCAAGGTCATCTCCCTATGCAAAAGAGAGGGAAAGACAGTCTGAATCTATGGAGCAGCCACAGTTCAAATATTTTATAGAATTCTGATCATGTGATGGGTCAGAACTCAAACAGATGCAAACGAGTCACCAAAATAATTTTAGTTTGAAGAAAAGCATAATGAAAGAAAGAAAACATGATGGGCATGGTGATCACATTCTTAACAGTGTTCACAGAATCATACTGTTATTTCTTGCAGTATTGTAAACTTAAAGCCTCCCCATCGAATTGATGACAGATGCAAAAATGCTATTTACGGAAGATAATATTTGTAGCTCATGGCTGAACTGTGGGATCTTTGGTGCTCTCTGAGCTTGGTGGTTTTCTTTCATACCTAGTTTGCTAATAAAATGTCTGCAAGAAAACAGCCAAGCTCAGAGAGTACCAAGGACTCCAAAATGACATTTCACTAAAAAAAACCCCTCTGTTCTATCCCAGCCTATTGCCGTCCTTGTTAAAGGCACAAGGACCAAACCCCTGTTGATACAATAGACTGGAGACTTTAAAATAAAACAAACCCCTTTTAATATGGGTGACAAACCTGTCAAATAGTCCAAAACACAAACAGCAAAACTCAAGTCCAAAGGAAGGAAATAATGCACAGGAAACTCGAGGCAAACAGAATAGTAGTCACAAGCAAGATGAACAGACCAGGATTCCAAGAAGCACTTTGCAAAGGTTGCCTTCAGCAACCAGCACTGCCCACACCTCCTCTTTTTATACAGCAGTCCCAAGGTGTTGCCTCTCATTGCCTTCTCCTTTTACTCTGGAGTTGCCGTATTGACTGCTGCTGATTTACTCTGGCTAATTGACGATGTGTGCAAGCATCAATTAGCAAGTCCATCAGGTGTGAATCCTCTGAGTCTGACCCATTCTCCTCACACAGCTGAGCTTCATCAGGAACACGACTGGAGAGCCCAGGCTCTGCATCAAACCGTGAGTCCTGTAATTCATCAGAGCCTCCCTCTGCCCCTGATGGCCCTTCAAATGCCTCCTCCACCTCCTCCTCAGATTCCTCAGACTCAGCTGTTGGGAGCACAGGCTGGTATGGAATCACAACACCCTCTCAGATAAATTTAGAATTAGCTGCTGTAAGCAGCTGCAGTAAGCTGCTGTTTACATTTTTGTAAGTTTGCTGTTTAATTGCTGAAGGGTCAGAAGATAGATTTGAAGCCTGAGATGACTCTTTAAAGATTCACTTTGTTGTGGAAACTAAACAGGGTTTATTCAGGACATTTTCTACATGATTTAAAAATCCTCACTGCCTAATATGCTTGTTTAAATCCTGTGTTCAGGAACAAAAAGTATCTGGCTGCTTCTCCTCATTTTCATACCTTCTGCCTAAGTTCTGAACACACACACACACACACACACACACACACACACGTATGTATATGCAGGGCTTTTTTTCTCATAGAATGCCCAGAATGGCGTTCCGGCACCTTTTTTGGATGGAACCTTATAGGATAGGCAAGGAGGGTTGTATGACATGTGTGAGTTCCGGCACCCTTTTTTTAAAGAAAAAAAGCAGTGTGTGTGTGTGTGTGTGTGTGTGTGTGTGTGTGTGTGTGTGTGTATCCCCTTTATGGATTACTGCCTTGTCATGGCGAAGGGGCTTGCGTAACTCAATGAAGCTATAAGCTATGCTGTGCAGGGCCACCCAAGATGGACAGGTCGTAGGAGAGAGTTCTGACAAAATGTGATCCACTGGAGAAGGAAATGGCAAACCACTCCAGTATCTTTGCCATGAAAACCCCATGGACAGTACTAAAAGGCAAAAATATATGACGCTGGAAGATGAGCCCCTCAAGTCAGAAGGTGTCCAATATGCTACTGGGGAAGAGCAGAGGGCTAGTACTAGTAGCGCTAGAAAGAATGAAGCGGCTGGGCCAAAGCCGAAAGGACTCTCAGCTGTGGATATATCTGGTGGTGAAAGGAAAGTCCGATGCTGTAAAGATTTTTTCTCCATAGGAACCTGGAATGTAAGATCCATGAATCAAGGCAAGCTAGACGTAGTCAAAATAGAGATGACAAGACTGAACATCGACATCTTAGGAATCAGCGAACTAAAATGGACAGGAATGGGTGAATTTAACTCAGATGACCATCAGGTATACTACTGTGGGCAAGAATCCCTCAGAAGAAATGGAGTAGCCTTCACAGTCAATAAAAGAATAGGAAAAGCAATACTGGAATACAATCCCCAAAATGACAGAATGATCTCAATTGGAATCCAAGGCAAACCATTCAATATCACAATAGTCCAAATCTATGCCCCAACCACTGGTGCTGAAGAGGATGAAATTGACCGGTTCTATGAAGCCCTACAGCACCTTATAGAATTAACACCAAAAAATGATGTCCTTATCATCATGGGGGATTGGAATGCTAAGGTAGGAAGCCAAAAGATAACCGGAATAACAGGCAAGTTTGGCCTTGGAGTACAAAATGAAGCAGGGCACAGGCTAATAGAATTTTGTCAAGAGAATACGATGGTCATAACAAACACTCTTTTCCAACAACCCAAGAGACGGCTCTACACATGGACATCACCAGACGGTCAACATAGAAATCAGATTGACTATGTACTCTGCAGCCAAAGATGGAGAAGCTCTATACAGTCAGTAAAAACAAGACCAGGAGCTGACTGTGGCTCAGATCATGAGCTTCTCGTTGCAAAATTTAGGCTTAAATTGAAAAAAAGTAGGGAAAAGCACTAGGCCACTCAGGTATGAACTAAATCATATTCCTGATGAATATACAGTAGAGGTGACAAATAGATTTAAGGAACTGGATCTGATAGACAGAGTGCCTGAAGAACTATGGATGGAAGTTCGCAACATTGTACAAGAGGTAGCAACTAAAACCATCCCAAAGAAAAAGAAATGCAAGAAAGCAAAATGACTGTTTGAGGAAGCTTTGCAAATAGCTGAGGAAAGAAGGGAAGTGAAAGGCAAAGGAGAAAGAGAAAGATACACCCAATTGAATGCAGAATTCCAGAGAATAGCTAGAAGAGATAAGAATGCCTTCTTAAATGAACAGTGCAAAGAAATAGAGAAAACAACAGAATAGGGAGGACCAGAGATCTCTTCAAGAAAATTGGAGATATGAAGGGAACGTTTCATGCAAAGATGGGCATGATAAAGGACCAAAATGGCAGAGACCTAACAGAGGCAGAAGAGAGTAAGAAGAGATGGCAAAACTACACAGAAGAACTATACAAGAATGAGCTTAACATCCCAGATAACCACAATGAGATGGTCATTGACCTCGAACCAGACATCCTAGAATGTGAAGTGAAATGGGCCTTAGAAAATCTGAGCAACAACAAAGCTAGTGGAGGTGACAGTATTCCAGCTGAGCTATTCAAAATCTTAAAAGATGATGCAGTAAACGTGCTACACTCAATTTGCCAGCAAATTTGGAAAACTCAACAGTGGCCACAGGATTGGAAAAGGTCAGTTTACATTCCAATTCCAAAGAAAGGCAATGCCAAAGAATGTTTAAACTATCGCACCATTGCACTCATTTCACATGCTAGTAAAGTTATGCTTAAAATCCCACAAGCTAGCCTCCAGCAGTATGTGGATCGAGAACTACCAGAAGTACAGGCAGGATTTCGAAGAGGCAGAGGAACTAGAGATCAAATTGCCAACATACGCTGGATCATGGAGAAAGTTAGGGAGTTCCAGAAAAACACCTACTTCTGCTTCATTGACTATGCTAAAGCCTTTGACTGTGTGGATCACAACAAATTGTGGCAAGTTCTTAAAGAGATGGGAATACCAGACCATCTTATTTGTCTCTTGAGAAACCTATATGCGGGTCAAGAAGCAACAGTGAGAACTGGACACGGAACCACTGATTGGTTCAAAATTGGAAAAGGAGTCCAGCAAGGCTGTATACTGTCACCCTACCTATTTAACTTATATGCAGAGCACATCATGAGAAAGGCAGGGCTTGATGAAACAAAAGTTGGAATTAAGATTGCCGGGAGAAATATCAATAACCTAAGATATGCAGATGATACCACTCTAATGGCAGAAAGTGAAGAGGAACCAAAGAGCCTCTTGATGCGGGTGACGAAGGAGAGTGCAAAAGTTGGCTTGAAACTCAACATTAAGAAAACCAAAATCATGGCATCCGGCCCTCTCAATTCCTGGCAAATAGATGGGGAAGAAATGAAGGTAGTGACAGATTTTATTTTTCTGGGCTCCAAGATCACCTCAGATGGGGACTGCAGCCAAGAAATTAAGACGCTTGCTCCTGGGGAGGAAAGCTATGGCAAATCTAGACAGCATACTAAAAAGCAGAGAAATCACCCTGCCAACAAAAGTGAGTATAGTCCAGGCCATGGTTTTCCCAGTTGCAATGTATGGCTGTGAAAGTTGGACCATAAGAAAGGCTGAGCGCCAAAGAATTGAGGCCTTTGAACTATGGTGCTGGAGAAGACTCCTGCGAGTCCCTTGGACTGCAAGGCGTTCAAACCGGTCAGTCCTAGAAGAGATCAACCCCGACTGCTCTTTAGAAGGCCAGATCCTGAAGTTGAAACTCAAATACTTTGGCCACCTAATGAGAAGGAAGGACTCACTGGAGAAGGGCCTAATGCTGGGAAAGATTGAGGGCAATAGAAGAACGGGACGACAGAGAATGAGATGGCTGGATGGAGTCACTGAAGCAGTAGGTGTGAACTTAAATGAACTCCAGAAGATGGTAGAGGACAGGAAGACCTGGAGGAATGTTTTCCATGGGGTCGCGATGGGTCGGACACCACTTCGCACTTAACAACAACTATATATATATATATATATATATATATATATATATAATATATATATATATATATATATATATATATATATATACATAACATACATACATATTACATATACATATACATATACATATACATATACATATACATATATATATATATATATATATATATATATATACATATAGGAAGTTTTTCAGACAGACGTCTAATTGATCACACCTTGACATTTTTTTAACTGCTATACTGCAGTTTTTTTTTTTACTTTTTACAATCTCTTTTGCCTTGCAGCCCCCAGTTTAAAAAAAAAAAATGTCAAGGTGTGATCAATTAGACGTCTGTCTGAAAAACTTCCTGCATATACTCCCTTGACTCAGCTGGCAAAGAGGGAGGAGAGCCTGTGGCTTGGTGGTTAAATCACTGCCTAGTATGTAAACTGCCCAGGTTCGAATCCCATAAAGGGTGTGGCTAACTGACGAGAGCAGAATGAGCTCGAAATGGCCATCTTAGTCTCCCAATTTAATTCTTTAATTCTTTGTCAGAAAAAGAAATTTGGATATATATATATATATATATATATATATATATATATATATATATTGGCTGGGGGGTTGGCTCTGCTATGATTGGCTGGGGGGTTGGCTGTGCTCTGATTGGCTGGGGGAGTGTTCTGTTTGGTTGTGCTCAGGTTAGTCTGAGTTGCAGAGGGGTTTAAGATTTTGGGCTGCCTTGCTATTTTTTGGCTTCGCGTTCATGGTCGTGCCTCCTC
The DNA here is from genome assembly GCF_016545835.1 of Crotalus tigris. Classification (NCBI taxonomy): domain Eukaryota; kingdom Metazoa; phylum Chordata; class Lepidosauria; order Squamata; family Viperidae; genus Crotalus; species Crotalus tigris. Next base: position 946,454 of record NW_024097700.1, read on the forward strand.
TTCATGGAGGGTGTCAGTTTGCTTCATGTATGGATTGGAGGGGTTTAAAGTGGCTAATGATGCAGCTGGGTCTGGCTTCTGGTTTGTGGTCGTGCCTCATCATCGGTGTGGCTTTGGGTTTGTTTTTTGCGTGGATGTGTGGTGGTTTTTGTGAGTGTGGGTCTGGTATCATTTTTTGTGTTCGGGAGTCGTTTGTCAATAAGGGCGGGTTTCCAAATGGCACAGCCAACCCCCCAGCCAATCAGAGCACAGCCAAGCCCCTAACCAATCAGAACACACCTCCACCCAATCAGAACACAGCCAAGCTCCCACCCAATCAGTTCATACCCCCACTGGCAGTTAAAAGGAAGAAACAGCTAAGACCACACATTGCTGCTCGAAGCACGAAGCTGAAAACACCAGCCTGAAGATGACGAATGGGACTTCGTCGAAACGTTGCCAAGACACTTCCAATTTTACGCGGGAGAAAACCCGAACAACCAAAGACCTATATATATATATATATATATATATATATATATATATATATATATATATATATAGAGAGAGAGAGAGAGAGAGAGAGAGAGAGAGAGAGGCAGATACACACTCATGTGCACACACACACACACTCCATGCAGTGATGGGATTCAGCCAGTTCGCACCAGTTCAGCAGAAACGGTAACTAATTTTTTGTTGCCCAAGCCCAGAATGGACTTCTGGAAGAGGCATTCACGCAGAGAACTGGTTGTTCACATATCTGAATCCCACCACTGACTCCATGTATGGTGTATTTGCCCAATCAGGAAAAAACAGGCTTCCTGATCACTTCTCATTGATGTGATATATACATAGATTCTATTCTGCAGTTAGGTTGAATGTTCATAAATTGGAAATATTACATCCGTTTTTCCTGTATGATAAGCATATACTGGGTGAATATGGCTTCTGATTGCTCTCTACAGACAAATTCACAGCTAATCATTCTATCTTGAGAATCTGTAAATATCAACTACCAGGAGCCTTAATACTCTTTATATCCTAATTTTAGGTTTAGGAGAAGACAGCTGGATAATCATTACTGAAAACAAGAAGGTGATTTATTTTCTTTCATCTAATGTAGCATGCATTTCCTTATGCTTCTGTGGAAAAGCTCTAATTTCCAGCAGGCTTAGAAGGTATAATTTCCACCCGGTTTAGTGAACCAGTTATCCATCTACCAAGAAAAAATATAGTTCAAACCCTAGTCCATACCCTACAAATCCTAACCATAAAAGTTTAATAACTGATATACAGTGCTGCCTTACTTGAGCAGATGGTCAACTGCTGCCATCCATTCAAGTAACAGCTACTATAAGGTTCAACTGAAGCGAACAGAGATATGCAGAATAATTTGGTAAAGGGTTTTGAAACACCTAGAAACATGATCTGCAATTTGTTAAAGCAGCTGAATCTTTTCCTGGGATTCTACTGGTGCCTTTGCATTTGATCTTGCAAAAAGATGTGGTTGCTTTAAGGGATTGCAGTGAGGTGCTGTACTGTAGTTGTACCTTTGGGTATTTTGAAATCATATCTGAAACACTGCAAAGCCCTATTATAGAATGCCCACTAGACTTAGTTTCTAAGCATCCGGAAGGATTGTCTTCTCCCAATGGTTTCTACCAATCTAATTTAGTAAGAACAGAGCTGGAAGGGACCTTAGAGGTCTTCGTCCAACCCCCTGTTCCAGCAGGAGACCCTATACCATTTCAGACAGGTGGCTGTCCAGTCTTTTCTTTAAAAACTCCAGTGATGAAGCACCCACAATTTCTGAAGGCAAGTTGTTCCACTGATTAATTAATTAATTAATGAGACTTATATACCACTTTAAGTGCAAGCACTCTCTAAGCGGTGTACACCAGTAAGCAATGTATATATATATATATTACATTGCCCCCAACAATCTGGGTCCTCATTTTACCTACCCCGGAAGGATTGTCCTCACTGTTAGCAAGTTCCTCCTTAATTCCAGGTTGCTTCCCTCCTTGATTACCATAGTTTCCATCCACTGTTTCTTGTCTTGCCTTCTGGTGCTTTGGAAAATGAGTTGACCCCCTCTTCTTTGTGGCAGCCCCTCAAATACTGGAATACCTCTAGTCCTTCTTTTCTCTAGAGTGTAGACCAGGGGTGTCAAACTCAATTTCATTGAGGGCCGCATCAGCATTGTGGTTGCTCTCGGGGGGGTGGGGGGCGGCCTACTGGGTGGGCTTGGATGGAGTGGGTGTGGCCTACTGGGTGGGCATGGCCAGCTCTACGTCATTCGCGTCAAGGGTGCCTGCGGGGGCCTGGGCAGGAGTGGGACAGATCTGAGGGTCTCTGGTAGAAGGGAGTGGGATCGGGGCAAGCGCCAAGGCATGGTCCATTTCTTCATTCCTCACAAATGGTGACACCTCCCCAGCATGCACCCAGGGGGCGGGGCCGACACAGCAGGGGCTAGTTCCTTGCTGTTTCTAGACGGCCTTGTGGAACTAAGACTGAATGTGTTTCAGCATAGATGGCCACCACAAAATTGTACATTGGCTCCCGGCCGGCCTGGGCCAGGGCCAAGGCAGCGGGGACTGTTCCCTCACTGTTTCCAGGATGGCTTCGCGGGCCACATGAAATCACTTCGTGGGCCGCATCTGGCCCCCGGGCCTTGTGTTTGACATGTCTGGTCTAGACTATCCATACCAAATTCCTGCAACTGTTCTTTAAATGTTTAGTCTCCAGCCCTTTAATCATCTTAGTTGCTCTTCTCTGAACTTTTTCCAATTTAGTACAGCAGGTTGGACATGTTATGGGTCCCATAAGCCAGGGAATGTTGGCAGGCAGGGACCAGAAGATGTGCCTTCTCTGTCCTCTGGAATATTCTTGCCTCAGAATCCAGGTTGACCCTAACGCTGTTGGCTTCTTGTAAGGCCTTGAAGACTTGGCTTTTTGCCTAGGCCTAGACCTGCCTGTGTGAAGGGCCCCACCTCATGGCTATATTGACAACTGTGATGACATTTTTTTCATGGCTGCCTTATATATTTAATTTCGTACTATGTTGTAACTATTTTTAATTACTTCATAATTGTTCTCCACCCAGAGTCACTTCTTTGAGATCGGTGGCTGTAGAAATTGAATAAATTGAATAAATAAATCTATAATTTCTCTGCATTTCCCTTCCAGACACAGAAGAGAGAATCCAGAATCCAACACTGGATCCCTGTTTTCTGACCTCTGAGGGCATCTCAATTGGACTCCTTTAAAATCGGGATGTTCCAAAGGTACCCAAATGGAGCAAGCAGGGGCTTAGGTAAGAATTCAAGGAGGATCCTAAAGCTTTTTATTCTTTGCCAAATCATATTATGAGAAGACGTTTATGCCTAGTTTAAATTTTCTCCCACTTGAATTGACAGAAGGTATTTGTTGTTGTCACAGTAAAATTAGTATGGACAGAAAACACTGTTCCTGAAGCCAGCTAGACTTTAGTATTCATCTGAATGCTCAAACTTGGGACATTCAAATGAATAAATAGGATTGTTTTGCCTACTGAACAGTTTTAAGGTTAATCTTTTACTAATATTTATTATTTTATTTCCAAACTGGGTCAAAACTGGGTTCTATCCCTTCTCATATAATATAAAGAAAAAAGTGAGAAATAAAGTACAAATTATAGGTTTGCATCACAGCAAATCTCAGAATTCAGTGGCAGTTCTTTCATGTATTGATTTGAAGAACTATTTCCCGATCCTTTATTTAAATTGGACTTTAGTAAACTCTCAGGCCACATCAGATTTAAAAATGGAGGTTGAAGAAATCCATATGATACAATATAATAATTTCCTGAAGACTTAGCAGTGATCAGATAAAACAAACCAGGTTGTGCCATCTAGTGATGAGGTACAGTCAAGATTTGGAAAAACAAATGTATGAAGAGCTCAAATAATGTAGGAGCTATGGCATACACATGCACTGCAGAATGTTTGCCAATTTTGTGACACAGTATTTTTGTAGTTTATGCAAAATCCACATGATCCAAACTTTATTAGAAAGTAAAAAATAGTTGTTGTTTTTTAAAAAAGCCGGTTTGATTTAGTGGTTAAGGCACAGGGTAGAAACCGGAAGATTGGGAATTTTAGTCCTGCCTTAAGCATGAAAGCTGGCTGGGTGACTTTGGGTCAGTCAAGAGATGATAGATAGATAGATAGATAGATAGATAGATAGATAGATAGATAGATAGATAGATAGATAGATAGATAGATAGATAGATAGAGAACTGTGTGACAAAGAAGATAGCAATGGAGCTTTACTAGATGGACCCTCTATCAAAGCCATTGACTCTGCTTGTCAGAAATTTGCAAAAAGTGATCACATGATCCTGGGACATTGCAGCTGTTATAAATACATGCCAGTTGCCAAGCATCTGAATTTTGACCATGTGTCCATGGGAATGCTGCAACAGCCAAAAGTGAGAAAAATGATCATTTGTCATCCCAAAGGTGCTTTTTCAAAAGGCAAGTGGACTTTTTTTGTTTCTGCTTGGAGATGTTTTGCCTTCTCATCCAAGAAGCTTCTTCAGTTCTTCAGCAGAACTGAAGCAAAACTGAAGCTTGGATGAGAAGCGAAATGTCTTCAAGCAGAAACAAAGTCCACTTGCCGTTTGAAAAAGCACCTTTGGGACAACCATGGATGGCCAAGAATCTCCATGGATAGATTATTTGTCACTTTTTTCTGTGCAGTTGTAACTTCAGTCACTAAATGAATGGTTGTAAGTCAAAGACTATGTATATGCCCCCTCAGCACCTATCATGAAATACTCCATCCAAAGGCAAGAACATCAACAGGTTAACAAATCTAGCAGGGTGCTAGCCTGCGTAGGCCTAGCTACATAGAATGGGAGAGGCAGGGAATTATTATAAACTTCTCTATGTCAATTATTTTAATCACTCGATTGTAAACAAGCAACAGTAGCAAATGCCGGTGTCTCTTAGTGATTATATCAAGCCTCTGACAAGTTAATCTGATCTTGTTTAATTGTACTTCTTCCACTCAAACATTGCACAATTTGCATGTGATATAGAGATGATAGATATACAGTAGATACAGTCATCCTGTTCAGTTTGGTCACAAGCAGGAGGAGGATCTGATACTTCTTACTGAATTGCTTATTATTATATCCTAAAGTTCTTGTAAACAATGAGGGAGCTATACTATAGGAAGAAGAATAAAACCAGTTAAAGCTGATTACATTTTGACCATACTCTGGGTACATCTCTGGCTCCTAGATTGTTTTGACCAATCAGCATCGTTTGTCTCTCCCAAGCGATATTCTGACGCACAGCCAGATTTTTATCCTGAGCCTTCTCCCCTTCCAGCTATCTTAACTCGATTTCAGCCATGTTATTTTATGATTTTTTTCCCCTTTTCTAATAGCTGAGCAGCACTTTTATCTTAGTCTGAAATGTTATAGGATTTCCTGCTTGAGCGGGGGGAGGGGCTGGACTAGAAGACCTCCGAGATCCCTTCCAACTTCGTTATTTTGCTAATCTGTTATTCCATTTATCTCTTCTGCACATCTTGTTCAATGCATAAAGCATATTCCCTGGGAAGGCAGATCACTGGAGAGAGAGAGAGGGGAAAAAAAAAAAGAAATCCCTGTTTTGGTACTTCAAAGAGTTATTTTGTGGGCCAAAGTTCACAATGCTGAGTCAAGCTTGAGCAATCTCAAACTGACCTCGTGTGGCTTCTGATGTGAGCAAACACACCAAGCGGGTAAAGGACACCCCAGAATGAAATGGCTACAAGAACAGGTGCCATTGTGGGAGTCCGCAGAAAAACACCTGAGTAGTTTTTGGCTACAGGATTTTCTTTGGCATCTGTAGGGCTCTTGAAGGGAAGAACCCCAGGTGTGAAAATGATCGATGCTGATAATTTTGTGAGAAGAGTTAATGGCTGACTGTTTGGGTTTAGTCTGAGAAAAGTGATGTTTATGTTGCCCTCAAGAACACCTGGATCGGAGTCGAGCTGGATATAAACTTTCCCCTTGAGCGGATCCTGTTCACCTGACTTATCCCAGAAATTTGCCAGAAATTTTTCTCTGCAATCAACTCCCAGAAAAATACAAGTAGGTGGGGGGTTAAAGGAAGGAAATAGACAGTATGTAGAAGCTTCAAGGCAATGGGAAGATTGCTGTATTTGTTGAACAAATCGCTCCATTTGATGGCTTGCAAGGAGGTGGAAATTTGCATTTGCAAGAAACGTGTTGCTATTGTTAGGTGGCTTGTGGAGCAAACCCTATAGATGCCGATGATGTAGAAAAACATACTGAGTTTGTGAATCTTTATTGTTTGTTTATTAAATTTTTATGCTGCTCGTCTCCCCTCTGTCTCTGGAACTTAATAATTAAAATATGAATGATTAAAAGGCAAATTAAAAATGTAAAACTATACAAAACACCAAGACTAAGTAAGAGACAGAGGTCACGGGGATGAGGCCTTCTTACCCTATAAACCAGGGATCCACAACCTTGGCCACTTTATGACTTGTGGATTTCAACTTCCAAAATTCCTCAGCCAGCCATGCTGGCTGAGGAATTCTGGGAGTTGAAGTCCACAAGTCATAAAGTGGCTAAGATTGGGGGTCCCTGCTATAAACCACCAGCAGTGGTAAGCATACCCCTTGAGACCCCAAGACAAGAGGCAAAGCCAAATTTTAATACCCCTCCTGAAGGCCCCAAAAGTGGGAGCATTTCTCATCTCCTGTGGTAGAGTGTTGCACAAGGAAGGGGCCACCGTGGAAAGGGCTTTTCTCCTTGAACCCGAAAAATGGGTATAGAATGGCAGCTGAACTGGGTGGGATTTAGAAAATGATGGAGAACCGAGAGCTACATTCAAAAATATATTTAGGGATGCTTCTTATCCTACACTGGGTATAAATGGATTGCAGTTCCTACGCAGTGATTTCCCAACCACCATTTTTGCAATATTTTAAGAGTTACCATTCTAGTCCAGTAATACTGTAGCCATTCTTGACCTTTTCATTATTTGCTGCTCAAATTTATTCATTTGTTGTTCCCTTAACTTTGCTCTTACTTTACATCTTTCATTATATCACTGACGTGGATGTTTACTAGGCTAATGCTTATGACCACAATCCAGCCCCAAATTTGATGCTAAGCAAGACAGTTGTTAAATAATTTTTGCCCCATTTTATGATCTTTCATGCCACAATTGTTAAGTGAATCACTGAAGTTGTTAGTAACACAATGTAAAGTGAATCTGTCTTCCTTATAGATGTTACTTGTCAGAAGGTCCTAAGAGTCATACTTTTTTCAGTGTAACTTTGAATAGTCACTAAACAAACTGTTGCAACTCAAGGACTATCCGTGTGTATGTATGCTCACACACACACACACACATACACACACACACACACACACAATCTTTATACCATTTCAGGAAATGGAGCAATAGCCTAATGTACATTAGCTTATCGCTCTATTTCCTGAAATGGTGTATAAATATGTTGATATACGGGAAAGATAAAAATACTGCCCAGGTAGCATTTTATCTATATCTTTATGATTTTACAATGCATTATTGTCAGGTAATCAGGCTCTGATTATGCAAGAAAAAAAGATTAACTTACTTACTGGTTGGAGTACCAATGTCAGAGATTTAGTTGTTATATTCCTCTTGGTGCTTAGCTGGCTTTTTAAAATAATTTTTATTATCAATATATACTAAATAAATAAAAATATATCAGTGACTGTACAGTAAAGTAACCATACTTCGCAATAACAGAAGAAAGTAGAAAGGGAGAAAAGAAAGAAAGAAGGAAAAATAGGAAAAATAATATGTAATAAAATCCTAAAATATATTATTAAATTTGCAATATGCAGAAAGAGATTAAGTTTTTGAAATGTGTTTCTAGACTATATATATTGGTCTTGTAAATACTGTACAGTATGTCATGATGATTTCATTGCTCTTATGTGCTTTTAACTATTTTCTGATTATTATTATTTTTAATTAATATTATTAATATTTTTTATTGGAGATGGATTGTTTCCTGGCTGGAGGCACAATATCAATAAATAATTTTTGTTTGTTATGCAAAGGGGCCCATGCTGCAGGCATCCCAGATAATTGCTCATCATCCAAGATTGCAGGAGGCAAGATGGTCAGAAGGATTCTTTATCATTAAATAAGACAGAAAGCTTGTGCTGTAAAACCGAACTGACATTTTAACAACTGACTTTATAATCCAAAGGGATGTGCTGTCCATGAGGATTTTATTTGCATAATATATCTCTTGTAGAAATTTATACTCACAAGGCTTTAGGTCATCTGGGATACCATTATTCCAAAAAGCCACAGTTACAGAAAGAAACTTGGCAAGATTGATTCAAATTGAATTGTTTAAATGTCACTATTCCGGAGATCACAACCAACATTGTGATCCAAAGGAAGAGATATATACATGCCATTGGCATGCACTTTATATCTATGGCAGCAGCAAATAATGAATGACATGCCGATAGTCATGAAGTTAACCATGTAGGCTTGCAAGTGATCAAGACAGTGTCCCAGCTCCAGAAAAACAAGGGAGTGTCCTCCATCAGGGATATTGACATTAAGATCTAAAACAGGGGTTCTCAACCTTGGCAACTTTAAGACTTGTGGACTTCAAACAAAGCTGGCTGAGGAATTCTGGGAGTTGAAGTCCACAAATCTTAAAGTTGCCAAGGTTGAGAACCCCTGATCTAAAACAAGAAATGGACACAGCAAAGCATCCAGGTGAGAAGGGAAATACTCAGGGAGATTAAGGCAATAACTTTTAATATTACATAGCATGTATCTTCCTAGTAAATACTGTACATTGTGAAACCCGAAACCTATAGATAAAGCTGAGTAACCTCTCCCATTCCAGATGTTGCTGGTTTCAATGACCAGACTGCTTTGTGGTCATGGAGATGGAATTTGAGCATATCTTTACATATGCTCGCCTCCTGTACTAGCAGTATCTATCTATCTATCTATCTATCTATCTATCTATCTATCTATCTATCTGTCTATCATCTATCTCTCATCTCTCATCTATCTGGGTTCTTGGGGGGGGGGTCAAGAAAATATGATGATATTGCAAAAGAGGAGGGAGGCAACTTTTGCCAAATTTTCTTCCCCCTACAATCCTAACCAAACTGTTCCCTTCTTCAATCTTCCAGCTCTCCAGAAAAGATGTCAAAAAGAAGAACACTGGGATTTAGAGAAATGGATGAGTCACTCTAAGTTAAAGGTAGAGTACACCCATTTGCTTGAAATACTTGAACATTTCTCCCTTCCTTGTCTAGGGGAGACTTATGGAAAAATAAACAGCTCTTCAGGGACCTGATAAAATATTGAGCAGATTCATATCATCACAGGGCTGCACACTAATCATGGCCTAGATAAATGTGAGAATGCAAATGTGCTACAAATATAAAAGGAATCTAAAAACGACTGTTGTTCCTTAAGGGCTAAAACTTTAGTCCATCTAGACTAGTCCTTTTTACTGGAAATGCTGTTCCCTTACCGACACTATTCAACTGCTGGATGAAATTTCTTGAATTAGGGTTTAGAAAAGGAACCTTTAATATTTGAGTTAACTGGCCATCCCACCTTTGCTAAGCCTCCAAGTGGGGTCCTTGGTGCTCTCTGAGTTTTTCTTATAGACATTTCATTACCAAACTAAGCAAACCAAATCTGTTGATGGCTGAATTTGTCTAAATGTGTGAAAAATTTCACAAATGGACATGGCAATCTCAACCATAGTTTCACCTGTGAACGTTCTAGATCTAGTCCAAAACGCCAAAGAATTCCTGGACACCTGAGACTCAGTCAAATTGACCATCAATAGGCACAAAGAGATAAACAACATCTACATACCACTCAAAAGAAACAATTAGAAAGTCCAAAAGGAAACAAAAAGTACTGAAACACATCCTCATGAGCAATCAACACCCATATGAGCAGACCAAGATTAACAAGAAATCAAGTAAACAAATACCCCAGTGAAGAAACTCCTAATGCAGGCAAACAGTCAACAACTGCCTAATCAAGGAACCACCAAGAAACGCTCCCACCAACACTGGCAGGACTAGCCACTAAAATATAAAAATAAAAGCAAACCCCACTACCTTCTAGCAGTGATGTTGTTATATAGTTTGGTAATGAAATGTCTGCAAGCAAACATTCAAGCTCAGACAGTTCAACCCTGAGATACAAATATTTTCTTCTTTTGAATTCTATAAGTAATATGCCACTGAGGAAATACATTAAAATGTTTTATACCAAAAATGACATAATTTAATTGAAATAATAATAGTGGTCAGTGTATTATCTTGAATCCTGAAGTGAGGCCTTGAATTAGCCCTAAATATACTACTGCAATTATGATATATAGCAGTCATTTTAAGTCATGTTAAGTTCCAAACTCAGTGAATGATAAATTGCACCTAATGATATCGTCTGTTGATATTAAAACATGACTTCAGACAACACTTAATACAGTATAATATTATTCTGTAGAGCATTCTAAACCAAGATTTCTTTATAATGGTTGTTTACAAATGTCATTTATCAAAGGTCCCTTGCAGTTCTAATTAGTAGCTTCCTACTTAAAGATGGTGCTGGAGAAGACTCCTGCGAGTCCCCTGGACTGCAAGGCGTTTGAACCGGTCAGTCCTAGAAGAGATCAACCCTGACTGCTCTTTAGAAGGCCAGATCCTGAAGTTGAAACACAAGTACTTTGGCCACCTAATGAGAAAGAAGGACTCACTGGAGAAGAGCCTAATGCTGGGAAAGATTGAGGGCAATAGAAGACGGGGATGACAGAGAATGAGGTGGTTGGAGTCTGGAGGCTGGAATGGAGTCACTGAAGCAGTAGGCATGAGCTTAAATGGACTCCAGAAGATGGCAGAGGACAGGAAGGCCTGGAGGAATGTTGTCCATGGGGTCGTGATGGGTCGGACACGACTTCGCAACTAAGAACAACAACTTAAAGATTTTGCCTCTTTATTGTTTCCTGTTAAGTACAACTGAGCTTAATCATCATTATATCATCCTCAAGCAGTTTTCATTGCCATAAAGAATTTAATTATTTTTAATCTTCCCCTTCTTTTTCTATTATAACAAAATAGTACCTTTTTGCTGTAAAGAGAATATAAAGAAAAGCAGTAACTAAGCCATTCAATACTTTCATTATTGATTTTCTTTCCCAGGAAGAATAGACTCTGAGTAAAGGTAATGAAAAATCAGTAAAGGAGCTCTACTCATGAAAAAGCAGTGAATAGGACAAAAGGAAGCTTTCAACTAATTAAATAAAAATATTCCTTTACTCAGCCTTTAAAAACATCAACAAATTCTGATGCTGAAATTAATTTTTTGGTAGGGAAGATAGCCACAAATCAGGTTCGAAATGGAATCAAAGGAGAACTTTAAAAAATCTGTAATACAACAAAAGAACCAAATTATTCAACGTTCTCCATGAATGATGTTGGGGCTTCTAATACAGAAGCATACTTTTTCCTCATGCAGCTGTATCTAAAACAGGGGTGTCAACTGTGACGTGTCGTGACATATTGCGACTTTTTTCCCATTGCCAGAGCTGGGGTGGGCGCGGTTTCGGCATGATGCATCCGGCCCCTGGGCTGGCAGTTTGACACCCCTGATCTAGAATTACAGCTTTAAAACAATAAATCTATATATGTGGGTCCATATAATTATGAGCTATGGGTTGGAGAAATCTAGAACATTCTATACCCATGGTGGTTTAGATTTTTGCAGCCTAGTTCTGACAACCCTAGGTTCAAAATGCAGGTTGAAATGCCCACAGATTAAAAAATATCCAAATATCCAATGTGGCATTCCTTCAAAACATTTACAAGGCCATCCTTAAACATTTTACTTGATTTGAAGCCTGAGAATAAACAGAAGAGATCTTACAGCAGCAGATCATACCAAAACCTGAATTTATAAACCACAGAAGTAGAAAAAAATAAAATGTAGCAATGAAACACTGCTCTTCTGTCAGTGTTAACCACAAGAAAGGGAGTTACTGTTTCTGCATTTAGTTCCAGATTGTAAAAATTGAGTGTGAGTGAACAGAAGAGACCCCCCCACACTATGGAGGGGAAGAAGAAATCAACTCTTCATTAAAATGCTTTTCCTCCAACCCTTGTGTACTTTAAAATGCTCTCTATTAGAGCACACTTGTAGTTTTATACTGGAAAGAAAGAATGTTAGATTGTGCAGCATGATGGCACAAAGTAGAATTCTCAACAATTGACCTATAAAAGCAATGTGAAAAAAATTCTTGATATTCAACCCCAATAATCATTTCATTGGAATTCACAATCAAAAATGCATTGACGTGATAGTGTCTTCCTGACCTTCCTTTGCATCACTACTTTGCTGAAATGGTCTTAGCCACAAACTAACAAATGAGGTACTTTAGATATTTCGGGACACACTGCTGACTGATAGTACTAGTGACAATCATAAACAGATGGCGAGAAAGATGAAAATCCATTTATCCTGCTACACCACGCAGCAACACTGTGGTTTTACGTTAATGTTAAGTCAGTGATCTGGCTCCCACCTTTTTAATCTCATGCTAAATCCAAAATAATCTTAAACTTCAGACGGATGTGTTTTACTCTCTCTAGTGGCCTTTGCTTTATTCTATGTACCCCTGCCTGTGGCTGGGTGGTGTAAAATCTAAGAGGGCACAGAGTTGAACAAATATCTATTGAATTTCCAGTGTTGGTTCTGTACCTTGCAAGCTCATTTTCCTTTGGAACGACCAATGAAACTATCCATCTAGTACGTGCCATCTGGAACATTCTGTGATGAGAAATGAATTTGCTGCAGGCATCTGTTCACCAGGGAGGAGCTGAATGGTATCCTCTACTAGGTATCTTGCCTGCTGTTCCTATTTAACTTAGACTCAAGGCAGCTAATAGTAAGCGATAAAGCTTAGACAGTTAAGATCTGATTAAACCCAGTTAACACAATCATTGACATACGCTAAAAACCCAATTACAGAAGGAGGTCTGGGCTCTGTTCATGAAAAGGAGAGAATGAGACCTGAGCACTCCAGAGGGAGCACATTCCGTTACTCTTATTTGTAAAGCTAGCAAATATATTCCCCTTGTCCCAACACACAACCATCATAGTTGTTGACTGCTTTGCGGGGTGCCTCATCTATTTGCAGGGTCACAGCTGAATGCTGGGAACAGGTAGCTGCTTCTACATTGCTCTTAGCAATTGTGAGTTCTAGTCCCACCTTAGGCATGAAAGCTTGTCACTCACTCTCAGCCCAACCCACCTGTTGTAGGGAAAATAGGAGGAGGAAGGAGCATTAGTTATTTATAAAAATAGTAAAGGTGGGATTAAAAATGTAAACAAATAAATAAAACATATTGACCAGGAAAGCTGGTGGGGACAAAATAAAAGACTTTCTCAATTTCAGCAATCTCTAAACAGGACTGGAGAACAGGATTGTGAATGTGTACGTTGTGATGACTCCATCTGCCATTCCTTTGGAGAAGAGAAACCATGGGATTCATTATCTACTTCTGTATGAAGAGGATGCAGAATTAAGAATTGCCATTTCTGGGCTTGTCCAGCGCAATACACATTTTAATTCAAGCTTCTGATGATATTCATTTGCTTCCCACTCTTCCATTCCCGACATCTAGGTCTAGCAGTTAGAGGAAGATTCCTGATTTTTCAGGAATGGTTATCCTGGGGCAAAAAATCCTGAATTCTTCCAACAATCATTAGTTGTGATTTTAATGTAAAGACTATTTAAATATATGGGATTTAAATTTTACATGAACTATGTGTAAATTACTTTGTTCCAGACCTGCCTACTTTATATAGCAAGAAGCCCATCATGTTACATAAAAGTCCAATGCAGTTTTCTGTCCCAAAAGGTTTTGCATCCTTACTTATTATTGTATTTGAAAGCACAAAGCACATTAGTCACACTCATGAACTTTGGAGACATGTTTCATCCTGCAGCATTTCAGTTTGGCTCAAAGATGTGTCTTTTCTAACTCTGGCACACAGCTTGTTTCTAGGACTATAAATTAGAAGGAATCTGTTAATAAAAACACTACAAACAATCCCGTTTTAAAGGCAAGTAAGACGATCCTGTAAGGCCCAAGAAATTCAGTGTAATGCTTAAATTTAGAATATTTCCACTATTATTTTTTTTAATTTTAATTTGGCCAACTGATGCAGTAGTGGATGGGAGAATGTAGACTAGATTGGGAGTTGAACAAAAATATTGGGAAAGAAGCAATATATGTCTACTGTTGCCAAAGTCCATGCAGTCAAAGGAGTTAAACAGGATTTGAGGGAGTCTTTGCTTTGATATTGCTTGCTATTTCAGCAGCTCAAACACCAGTATGAAGTGACTGAAAGCTAACACCATCGTGTTCTTATTTTTTGACAGATTAAGAAATTGGGCTATGAATAGATGGCAAGAGAGTGTTTTGAAGATTGTGAGTCTTATGTTTACCAACCATGATAAAAATATACATCTGTAACACAGATTATTCCTTTTGGGGGCCAAATTAACAAATTATAAAATCCCTTTCTAAAGGGAGGCTTTGTAGACTCCAAGTTGTACCCTTATAGTTAGGCAAATATGACAATAGCCATTCTGTGGGTTGTATAAATGCTTCATTCACAAAGGAATTAGCAGGGTGCCTGATTTTTAAAAGCCAGAAGGAAATCAATGTGCGGTACCAAAGAATCCTTGAGAATGCCTGCCTATGTTCTCAATGCTCCTTTCTTCATTCAGATGTAGCCACTTAACATCTGAACTCAACCAAGGAGAAAAACACAAGTGGGGAAAAAAATATGAGTCATCTGCAGCCATTCAGCTGTTTTGTGTTCTTAGAATTAGCACGGTTGTTTGGGAAATTCTGGGAGTTGAAGTCCATAAGTCTTAAAGTTGCCAAGGTTGAACACCCCTGGATTACATGCTGGGGAAGATGGCCCGACTTCCCTCATGCACTTGTGTTAATGGCACACAATATTGAGGAAGAGAATTCAGGCTAGAGAAGGTCAGGCAGAGAGCATCTGATTTGCAATCCTGGAATCTCTTGTCTAAACACTTTTCTGATATTTTGTAGTGTTGACTGAATACATTCTCTCTCTCCTTTCAATTACAGACCTAAAACAAATACCAGAGATTTCATTGGAAGTGAAACACTGCAATTCACCAAGACAGGCTTCCCGATAGAATGGCATTTTCTATTTATGCATATTATTGAGAATAACTACTCAATATTTTTGTGAACTAGGGATGCACGTTACCTACTCTAACAATTAACGGGAGGTTAAATCTCCGTTAATTGGCTCAAAAGTCACCCCATTATTTAAGGAAAAGATTCAATATAATTGGAAAAGACTGAGTATAATCAAAGAATTCCAGAGGTACAGCATTTTCCAGTATAAGTTTTATAAAAGAAAAATGCTCAATTAAACAAAAATTGGTAAGAAACTGGGAGCCCAGGGCACAGACTTGCAATCTGAATTGCAAACTACATATTTTTGGAGTTGAAGTCCATAAGTCTTGAAGTTGCCCAAGTTGGACACCCCTAGGTTACATGCTGGAGGAGGATAGCCTGACTAAAGGTAGAAATCCTTTAATTTTTTTTATCAAATTATAAATTTTAATGCAGCTGAAAAACATTAAATGCATGACTGGAGAACAATGAGATTGCCCATTTTAAATTTTAATTAAATGGGAAAGAAAAAAAATCATTTTTTTTTCTCCTGCGTTAGGGTTAGATTTTGAATTGCTGCTCTACCATAAGGGTGTCAAACTGCCGGCCCATGGGCCGGACGTGTCACGTGGAAGCCGCGCATTGCCGGCAATGGCAAAACTATCCTGATATGTTGCACGATGTCATGAGTGTGACATGTCTGCTCTACAACATACCATCAAAGATGAAGGAAAAAGCCCTGGGAAAAAGGATATGCAGACCTGGCTTAGATTATTTGGGTACCAGCAACTGAATCCAGAAAAGTAAAGCAAACTCTTCAATTGTCTCCCTACTGGCCACTTAGATGGGTCTTCTGGCAAACATCCTTCTGCAGCACCCATTGAGCGAGTCCCCCATTCTGATGTCCATCAGATACAGTTTCCAACAGTGGTCAGCATGGGATTGTTGGGAACCTTAGTGCTCTCTGAGCCTGGTTGTTTTCTTGCAGACATTTCATTACCCAACTAGGTAACAACAGTGCTAAGGGACTGTTAGTCAGAATGGCTGAAAATCTAGAAAGTATCGAGTTTGAGAAAATTATAGCTTTGAGCATTTGACGACGCCTTTTCTCTCCCCATACTTAAACCAATTTATATAAGCATCTGCTTATATGCATGTACAATGCCCTAGGATTAACCCCATATTAATTTGGCTAGAAAAAATTTACACAACCCCGGGGAAAATAAAGAGATTTCTACCTCTTTTTTACTATCAAGTACCTTATCTTTTCACCTGTTCCAAGCAAGATAAAACATGTTTATACTGCAGTTCTTTATTACAGGAGCTGTTTGCTCAGTTATGCTCTTTATAACTTTGTGCAAAAACATTAACTGAGCTCAAGCAGCACTCAATGTTCAGTTTGTTTATTTGTTTGTTTGCCTGCCTTCTGGAAACATTGTACATTTCCTGCTATGGTTTTTCACAAGACACAATCCTATAAGTGAATTTTTGTGTTGACCTGTCAAAAAGTTTAGCAGGCAGATAACACATACACTAAAAGTCTCTGCGCCCTCCAAATAGCAGAACATCTTGATATTTGAAGTCAAAGGGAACAGTAGGCAGTTCCTTATGTGCATCTTGATCGCTGTGAGATTATTAAAGTTAAGATTTCAGGTGTCTTTTCTCCTTACCATGGTACCTTGTTAATTGGTTCCAGGAGGCGCAATGAGTACTGAGGGAAAGAGTATCAATTTTTTCCCATAAGGAATAATGTAGCGAATCACAAGGCATCTGACACTCTAGCTTGTGCGTTGAGCACCGATCAAATGATGAGTATCAGGACAAAATGTTTGGGTCAAAATGCACAAATTGGATGAGTTTCAAAGCAGCTGAGGACCACCACACAAGGTACCTCAGTATAAATAAGGTTTGGTGACTGATACACTGGATTAGTGATATGGAGGCCATTTATGTGACAATTTAGATATATCTACTACTTTTAAGTACCATATCTGATCCCTCCATGGGAATGGAATTTAATTCTGCTTTGTTGCTTAGGTCAGCTCAACTGAAGTTCCATCCAGGTTACCAAGTAATCTTAAGAAGAATGAGTCAAGTCATGTACAGAGTTTTGCCTCTTTCATTTCGTGTTGAAATTTACAGTGATTTCTGATACAGAGCAGTTGTCCTCTGCACACCCCTGTAGGTGGTTCAGGGAGGACAAATTCACAATTCATACAAAAGTTAGTTTACAAATTTTTGGCAATTAATCTTGAGTAACCCGTTTTCTCCTATTGCCATTTTCCAAACATTCAAAAAAGTTATACAATAATTTACATTGAAATGTTATTCCAAAGTGCTTAATAAGCTATCCCCTCCCCGGATGATTTACAATTGGGCCTGTACAATTATTTACAGATAGTACTTCTGAAGCACTTACTATAATATGGCTTCTTGAAAAGTGCTTTATACATAGCCAGTGGTGGGAATACTTAGTTTATTCAAGGGTTACAGGTAAGTAAGAACCATCAAAAGTTGATAGTGAACACAGATCTTTAAAACTTTGTATGAAAGTGTTTTTTGTGAACTTGTTCCACCTGTGCCTTCGTTCATCAAGGATCTCTTCAGCCACTATCTGGCTATCATGCAAAAGTGTAGAATGCAAGTGTAGACTAGATTCATGATAAATCATCCTCTGTGCTTACAACTGATATCTGTGGAGGAAAAAAATGTTATATTAATGCACCTGTATTTCAGACAGGTACAGTCTAACTTTAGGAATTGGCTGTTGGTGAGGGTAACCTGAAACCTCTAAGCTTTCCATTACATTACACAGTACACATTATACAGTAATGTACCATCTCTTCATTTGAAGGCAAAAGCACTTAGAAACTGTACTCTAAATGCAATTGTAGCTTAATTGAACATACCATCCACTGCTGCAACATATTCACAGAAAAAAAAACATTCCCTATTCAGAACAGCATTCTGCTCACTTTCTTCCAAATGTGACATGTGGCCCATGCCACCAGCAATCTCTCCTCTACCCCACCCCACCCCACCCTAGCAAACTATATGAACACAAGCTTGTCTATGCCATCAGTCCTCACTGACACACCCCACATATCCTTTTAACCAAGGAGTGGAGCTGAGGAAATAGCTATTGAAGCTGGAATCTGATAGTTTTACATCAAGTTGCCATGGTTAAGCTTCAGATATGTACATGAAACATGTTGATTAGATGCCCTAAAGTCTTTAATTGAAAAGTAATTGTTTGCAGAAACTGGTTGGGATTTTGAAACTTATTGACTGATTATAGGCCATCAAGTCAGAGTTGACTCTTAGTGAGCATATAGATAGATCTTCTCCATGACAATCTATCCCAAGCTTCAGGACTTATTTGCGATTTAACCAGGTGGATTAACCTTTAAAGATCCATATCCTGGAATAAAGACAGACTACAACAGTTGTTGGAATCCCAATCAGATGCCATAGGGACTATGAAAAGCTTTTCATGATTTTCCAAAAAACATTCTTTATATTTTGGGTACCAAGTAGAATCACCTGTGTTAATTCTATCAGTGACTTTTGGAGAGAAGTAGGAATTCACTTACTGCTGGATATGTGTGCCCAACTGTGCTGCTGTGTCTTCCAATATCTATAGAGAGATCTTCCTCTGTCGTTTTCAGGTACACTGGGTTGTCAAAGTTCATGCTTTTCATGTTCTTCTGTTGCCAGTTGCGCCACATGAAGTAGCCTCCTGCCGCGGCTGTGACTAATAGTACTATGAGAAATTGTGAGATTTTTAAAATTCAGCTGGAATGCCTGTTCTGTTTAAGTAAGACTTAAAGACTAAGACTTCATTACTTGTATTATGCCTTTTCCTCAAGAATCTCATGTTGGCTTCTCCTTCCACTTTGTTTCTTCACAATAACCATGTGAAGCAAATTAGGCTGAGAAAGACAGATGAGGGGGAGACTATCCATTGGGCACTACTACCAAGTCAGGATCTAGATGTGCTTTCTTCCAATGCTGTTCAGGCTCTCTGACTGCTATGCCCTTCCTGCTACCTCTAGATATGGCTTTTTTCCAAAATAATTTTATATCCCAAAGGAAAACATAGTGGAGGTATAAAATAAACCATGCTGAAAATGTTGTCTTCTCCTGATTTCGGGGTACTACCTCATACTTACAGATAGGAAGAATAGCCCATGCTGCTGACGTACTTCTGGAGGAGGCCAGCTCTTCTGATACTGGACTGCTCTGATTTTGACCTAAGGAAAGAAAACAATTACAATATGTTTACAATGTACAATTTACAATATATTTATCTTTATGGATCGTCTGATCAAGTTTGCTATCTAGAACACAGCATTGCCCAGTAAAAAAAACTACATAATTCAGGAAATGGCCTTGATTTATACTAGCTGTATATCAACAGATTCTGCTCAGTTCACAATCACTCCATTATCTGTTCCAAAATATTTTATCACTCTTCTGAAATGACCACCTTCTTGCTATAACAAGAACAGATTGGACAACAGACCAACAGAGATGAACGGACATTGCAGGACAGCTGAGATCCACCCAAAGAGCATCCACAAATATTGTTAAAAGAACTGAAAACCCAGCCCAGATGATCAGAGATTCTAGTCTCAGCAGTAAGTAATGAGCCTCTGACATGGCTGAAGGATCATTTACGTTTGCATCCTGGAATTATTTTTGGATCCTGCCTCGTTTTTGGATTATCAGAATCTGGAGTGCCCACATAGCTATTAGATGACTTGCAAAATTCTAGCAGCTCTACCTGAACTGAATACAGGTAATTCATCAGCTTCACTACTCATTTGTTTCAGAGTTTAAGTTGGGTTTTGCTTTTAAATCTGAAGGATCGAATACTTAGAACCACAAAGCTATGCAACATCCTACAAAGATCTAGCCAAACAGTGCTCCACATCACATGGCTGCAGAAAGTCTAACTAGATGTGACGTTGCTTCCAAGCTATTTGAACTTCCTACTTAAGTTGGTCTGCTTTAGTTAAAAGACTGTTGATTCTAACTCGGGACCTTTTTCTGCAGGAGTCTAGAACTTAATTTTTTTCCCTGATTTTTGTTCCTTTTGGATTTCTAAAATGGTTTCATTTAACTAGCTGCTTTGAATGTGAAGAATGCTGCAAACAAGACATAAGGTACAACTTTACCAAAAGTTGGCTAGGCATTCTTTAAGCACTTAAAAGGTTTGCCAAATCAAGCCAAGTCAGTCTAGCTCCACATTCCTTGAAATAATCCCAGCAAGACCAACAGCTGCTCATTCCTGCTTCCGAGGTCAAAGTTTTGGCTTAATTTATCCTGCTTCACCACCAACGTTTTTGAGCTGCCTTGGATCAGGACCAATACCTCCAGAAAGTGGTCCAGGTGGTTTGTCTGTTCTGCTGCTCTCTTTTGTCTCAGTGAAAGCCACAGCAGTTCCTGTACCTGAAATTACAGATCAGTAACTTTGAAGCTCTGCATTGGCTCTTTCTTTCTTTTTTTTTTTTTTTCCAATTTTTGGGGTGGAAGTAGAATACCCACAGCAGATGAGTATGGTCATGCAGGCTTAGTTTATCTGGCCCTGGAAGGTGTTAGATTTATTGTGCTATGAAGATGGAGTCAACTGGCTAGGATATTATATTAGGTATCATAATGTTAGGAATCACTTCATAGCCAGCTCGGTAAGCAGAATCATCATGAAAAACAAGGATTGCAGTTTGAATTCAACAGAATGGAAAGTTTGACTCAATCAAGGATTACCAGAGATTTGTTTGAACAAAACAGCAAATCTATCACCACCAGCACACAAAACACAGTATCCTTTAGTGTGCCATAGCTGACTCACATATTATCGTGCTTTTGTATTCAAATCAAAATGCCATCTGCAATTATGCAATCCAAGATCCTGGATTAGTATTTACATAGAATGTGATTATTCAAAGCATCTTGCCTCTTTATAGATTAGAATTATATGATTGCCAATCGGAGTTTGAGGCAAGGAGTTTGTGAGCCCCTGGCAGAGAAGAAGCTTTTTATGGCTTGTATCCAGGCACACCATGGCTGATAATTAAATCAGGTTGATGTTCAGATTTAATGTTCTATACAGCATGCAGTATCCATGAAAACGAAGAAGCCAGGCAGTCGGGATGCTGTTTAATGGCCAAACTTAATACATTAGTAAGAGCTGTATGCATGAGATGGAAGGACGCAAGTGCTTCCAGCACAACGACAAAGAGTCACAGGCTGTACCTTTGCATTTCAAGCCATTGTCTTGCAGGGCATCTCCATCGGGACATGTGCAAGTATACTTTGAGGAACGACTGTTTATCTGGGGTGCAGGTAAGCAAAGGTATTCACAGCCTCCATTTGTCATGTTCTCGTCTTCGCACCAGTTTTTTCCTGTGGGTGGAAGAGTTTTCAAAAATAGGTCACCTAGGATTGAAGACTACAATTTCTAATAAAGCAGTAAAGGCTGCGGCCTACTTGCTATTTGAAACAATTACGATGTCTTACTTGGCTTTCCACTTCAGATCAGATTATGAAGGCATTACAAGAATGCCGTACCCCCAGAGCTCAAGAAGAGTTACCCCATCTTTATGTTGTAAAGCAGGAGTGAGCAATTATGGCAAATTTATGAACTATGGACTTTATGTTGCCATAGTTGCCCACTTAAAGGCACTATTTCTCTTTTCAGTACTAGATGGCATTTGCAAGGCACTTTGAAATGATGACACCAAGTCAAAAAGAATTGACATTGAAATCATCTGAACATAGCTCCTCAGGGAGGCTTGAACAATAAAAGCTCCTTGAGTTATAACTGGTTGCTTAGCAACCAAAGTTACAACGGATCTCCCAGGACTACTTATGATCTGGATTTGAACTTCTAATGGCCACCCTCAGTCATGTGATCACATTTATGGCTGTTTGCAGCATCCTGTAGTCATATGACCTTGATTTATTTATTTTTTTGTTGGAAACCAGTGTTTACGTCTGGTTTCTAGGAAAAAACACCTACTGAGTATAATGGATTTGCTTAATAACTGTGGCATTTGCTTTATGACCACCATTAAAACATCGTAAAATCAGGAGCACTCACATGGTGACCCACTTAACAGACATGATTTACAACTGTAATTCCAGGGTCAGTTATGGTTGTAAGTGGAGGACTATCTGTACTGTGTTTTCCTCCCACCTGTACTTGAGAACTCAAAAGAGTTTTTGCTTGGAATCTTAACTCCTGTGCCCCTGCTATATTACCTGACTGCTGAACAAGTTCATGATACACAATGATGTCTCGAGCATCATAAAGATTGTTTACTACTGTTTGCAGTTCAGATCCTGTAAATTTGTTGGCACTGTACACAGCTTCGTTTTCCCAGTCTGTCCAGTAAACAGTGTCCTAGGAAGAAAAGAGTGATTATGTCAAACTGAAGGATTATTTCTTAACTTCCTCATATTTGAGTAGTGGAATGTACACTAAAGAGTATGCATTTCATCACTACAACTTATAGGTTAAAAAAAGAAACCTCTTCCAGATGAACTCATCTTTCTTCCTCTACCTGCTTATACATTTGCTACCTTTTTGTGACCAGGTACATACTTTGTCTCCCATACTTTGTTTCCTGCCCCTAAGAGTTGCAGGAAAAACAGCAGTAATATCATAAAAGGAGACAGGACAGAAGGCTATTTTGGGGGATGCATGTTTTTTTAAATGAAAAACAGCTATACTAATTCTAGCTTCTCCAACTTCTTTTCCTTGAAATTTTGTGAAAAAAAGTAAGATTATGATGCCAGGATTTTGCATGTGTCTATTAAATTTTAGCAATGCAATCTCCCCATCCCTTAAAAGAACTAGAGGCAGCTAACTGGTAAGTCACCCCTGCCATATGATCCTGCAATCTCTCAACATACATCTGCAAACTTTGATTCTTACCTCAAATATTGTCAAACTAAGAGGATGAGCAAGAAATTCATGGGATGTAAATATAATCCTGCGATCTTGCCCATTCATATCCACACTGGAAAGCTTATGCAATTTGGAGTCAACCCAGTAAATACGATTTTTTACACGATCTAAACAAAAACAAACTTCAGTACTTAGGCCAGAAGAACCATGATTTAACAAGAACTTCCTTACTTACTTGAACTCTCTTTAAACCTAGATATCTAGGGAAGCTATGAAGTAGTATCCTTGACTACACAATGGGTAAATAAAAGCAATGGCAAACAGTGATTGAAAGAATTCTTATCACAACTAGAAGCTGATGGCCGTGGCCATTCAGAAGCCAAGATACAGGTAGGTCAATATCACCAAGCTAGGTATAAGTGATATTTTGGGTATTAAAGAAAGAGAACATTTTAACGTGGTTATTTCATTACAGAAGGTCACTTGCCTTCAACCCTTAATATACTAGTCTAATTTAATCAGTAACTCCAAGAATTCCTTAAGAAAGGGATTCCAATGTGGTATGAATAACATTAATATACCTAGTGCAATCCCATTGGGCCTTTCAATATCTGTTGTCACAAGTTGCTGCCTGTCAAGTCCATTCATCCCTGCTTTCTCAATTTTGGCTGGTTCACCCCAATCAGACCAATACATGAAGCTGTAAGAGAAACCAGGTAAGAGCCGTCATAAGTCTACTCTTGTGAGAGAGTTATTTTATTTCTACCGTCTCCTTTCAAATATGTTTCTTCTTCAATTGAACCGTAAATTTGGGCTGCCTTATCAGAATATTGGACCTCCCCCTCCAATATATTATTTATCCTTACGGCTCATATATCACGTATAGAATCTGAATGACAAAGTTCACTTCTCTTAGGGTTTTCTATCTTGTTACTGCATTGTTCTATGTTCTGAGGAAACACTCTGCTTTCTCAGCAGCTATTAATAGAGATACTAAAGTAAGATGTGAAAACATCACTGGCAAGTATCTAATATTACAAACTAGCAATTCTTGCTATGCCATCTCCTGCTATTTCTTTGTCAACATTGCTGCTGGTGTTAGCATAGCTGTGAAAGAGATTCCGAAGTGAAATTACAATCACTTTAGGATTTCTTCTGAGCTGCATGGGTCCTTCCCCAGAAGACCCTCCTAGTATCACTCCTCAAATTATGTGATTTAAGGCTCACAGGAATCCAGGACTGACTTAATTTCAGGAGGATGCAGGACAATCCTACTAGAGAGGCTTAAAGTTTCTCAGAATTAATGCTCAGATATTTCCATATCAAGTATGTAAATATGGACTTACCCAGAAAGCGGATCCACAGCCACACATGCTGGCTCCCTTAAGTTAGTGTTAAATAAGATTTTCCTTTTAATACCATCAAGGTCAGCCACTGAAATGGACTTCATGGAGGAATCAGACCAATAGATGTTCTTGTAAATCCAATCAACAGCGATTCCTCCAGGACTTGGTACATTGTCTACAATCCGGCGATGTCGCACTGGTTTGTTACTAGAAGTAATTGAGGCACTAGGGAGAAACATTTCATTAAATGCAGTCACCAGGAAATACAACGTCCTATATTTAAGCATATGGCAAAGGTACAAAGAACAGGTCATGTCTGGTTCTAAGTTAATCCTAGATCTGATTTGCCTGGAAGTTTAGCTTCAGCCACTGTTCAATTTTTTCCTACCTTTTTTATTTTTTGCCACCAAAATTGCTTCCTACAAAATTCAGATAGTTGTGTTCAACAAGGCTTTTTAGAATAAAATCTGTCAGGAATATAGTTGGCCCAGAGCTTCTATGGTGCTTTCGAAGTTTACCTAGATAATTATTAGAGCTAGAGTTCTCCTAGATCATGTAAAGAGCTCATCAAACATAACAGCAGTTGAAACAAGGCATATTATGCTCTTGTTAATTTTTATTTTAGTGATGGCTGATTAATGTAACAGCCATTTAGAAGCTGGGTACAAAGCAAGATTTTAGGAGAAAGCAAGGAGAACATCGCAGGTGCTTCTATTTATATTTAGATCAGGCGTGTCCAACCTCCAGACCAGTGTTTGTCAACCTTGACAATTTTAAGGCATGTGGACTTCAACTCCCAGAATTCCACAGCCAGCATTGCTGGCTGTGGAATTCTGGGAATTGAAATCCATATGCCTTAAAATTGTCAAGGTTGACAAACACTGCTCCAGACCATGGGCTGCATGTGGCCCCAGACAGCTAGTAATATGGCCCCGCAATAACTTTAAACATTATTTTGTGCATTTATATCCATTAATTATATTACATATGTTATATGCGGCCCAAAACATTCCTATTCACTCAATGCAGTCCAGGCAAGCCGAAAGGCTGGAGATGCCTAATTTAGATCAACCCAGACTGCTAGCAGCTAAGAGCCAAGCATGTCATTTTCCACAGAGCTATTTAGATCCTGTCCCTCCAGTAGCAGCTGCCTTCACTCTAATGCCAAGAAGAAACCAAAATGTTACTCTCTCTGCTTGGAACTATAAAAACTAGAGCTATAAATGAGCTACATAGCCCACTTCAGATCACTGACCTAGGTGCAGATCAGATGTTGTGCAGTGTCTTTAAGCAAAGCCATAAACTTTTCAGAGTGGCAGGAAGTCCTTTTCATTTGGAGACCGAATTAAGAAAGGTATTCCAAGGCAAAGCAGTGAGGGTGGAAGGGTCAATTTCTTTAGTCTTTTTTTAAATTGGCAGGGGAGCTTTGACTTCCTCCCTCTACTCAAAATAGGTGCTTTAAGCGGAAGTTTAATAAGTTTACTTTTATGTACATTATTCCCTTTTAAAAAGAACAACTGTGCTACAAAGATTGAAAACATGCTATTAAATTTCAGTGGCATGATCTTGGGAAAGTCCAAGGGTTACAAGGGAAGCAAGAAGGTTGTATGTTAACCATGAATTAGAAGCGCTGTTATCATAAAGAACTGACACCCAAAGATTGGTTTTTAAGATATGGCAGATACGTTAAGCTTTTACCCTCACAGAGAAACAGCTTACACAAGTCGGTTTACCTGAGGATTGCATTTGGTCCAACGTCAGCCCAAAAGATTCTATGCTCAGCCATGTCAGCATCCAGAGCGACCACATTTCTTAGGTCTCCTATGAGCTGGGTGTAGTCCTGCCTTTCAAGAGCAAACTGCCTGATGTTCCAACGATTTGTAAAAAGCAGACTTGGTTCCCCTCCTGCAAGAGTAAATTTGTGTAAAGCTAGGCATAAAAATCTACAGCCAGTTGCTGAAGAAAGAGCTCTTCCCATAAGCTCTTGAAAGAAAGTTGCAAGCCTTATGCAGGGGTTGGCTTAACCATCCATGTAGTCAGGCAGCTTAACTGGAACTGCATATTCAAGAGTCCAAATGCCTGCTGATCACGCTCCAGAGACAGTCAGGAATGCAAAATTAACATGTTAGCCTGGATTCTCACATCTGACCATGCTAGCTGGCAATTCTGGAGATGTAATTTCAATAGATCTGGACTGGGCAAACAGATCTATTTGATCAACAGATCAACAGTTATCGGTCTAAGACCGTTATGCCTTTCTAAGACCCTATGACAGAATTTGAGTTGGGTATTTGTTTCAAGCTACTTACCAATTGCTTTGCAAACTCCTGTTTGTGGATCCATTCGGTAGCCCCGGCTACATTCACACTTATAGCCCAGTTTGGTATTGACACAAATCTGACTGCAGATACCTGGATTCTGGCATTCATCAATGTCTAGGGGGGAAACAGATACTCACAGCTGCAACATAATATGAACAAAGGGTAACTTCAGAATTTTTTTTCTTTTTCAGGATCTTTACCTCCACAAGTTTTTCTATCTATCAGCTCAAAGCCTGCTGGACAATCACATTCATAACTTAAAACCAGATCTCTGCAGATATGAGAGCAGCCTCCATTGTTCACCAAACATTCATTTACATCTGAAAAGGAAAAGAACTAGTAATGCCATTCAAGTCGTTATTGATTTGGAAGCATCAGTGATACAAATTTTTTCAAAGAGGGAAAACTGTACAACCAGGGCTTTTTTTCTCATAGAACACCCAGAATGGAGTTCCGGCACCTTTTTTGGATGGAACCTTGTAGGGTAGGCAAGGCGGGTTGTGTGATGTGTGTGAGTTCCGGCACCTTTTTTTTTTTTTTTAGAAAAAAAGCACTGTGTACAACTGTTTGCAACTATAGAGTTTCTGGATTAGAATGTGGCCTATTACAATAGGTGCTGCATTATTCCTTGAGATGAGAAATTTCATTAGAATCAGATGAAAACATTTTTACTTAGTTGGCTTTCTTAACTACAACTTACTGCATTCGTTGAGAGGCTCATCACTCCAGTCCCGGCAGTCCTGTTTCTGGTTGCACACTTTGTTGAAATCTATGCACTCACCACTACCGCACAAGAATTTTCCAGGTCCACTGCACTGATTAACTGGAGGATGGAAAGAAAAGCCACAATTAAATAAATAGCTTTATGCCCAACTTAGTGTCTCCTTGGGGCATAACTCAATTACTTATTAGTTTCAAGGAATTAACACTAATTTACGATAAATCAGGAAAGTTGTAACACTGAACAGCAGTAATGTAAAAGTCTGAAAGGGCATGATCCACAGAGTAAATATTATCAACTGAAGAAATCTCTAATGGAAATTCCCATGAGATTCTCTAGGACACAGCATAAGGAATATGGCTCCTACATATTCAGGTCACATGCTGACACCTGCAAATTCTTAAAATTCTTGTTACTTACCAACATGACAGTTTACTTCATCAGTCCCATCTATGCAGTCTCTTACACCATTACACTGTCTGGTTCCATGAATACAGTTGCCATCCTCACATCTGAATTGGTCAGGTCTGCAGGTCCGAGAAGCTGAATAGAGGAGATACCGTTTAAGGACCACACTTCTATTAAACAAGTATTAATGATCAGCTATTCGTGCCAATAGTTTTAACTGAAACAATTTATTCATTAGAAAATTAAATGCCTTCTATGTGCTAATATGGAATTCCTTAGGATTAGAATGGCATTTATATCTGACAGTTAAAAATTAATATCTGTTATTTCAAGTACACATTTAAAAGTGTTCCATCATTCTACAGAACCTTGGAAATGGTGTCAACACCAATTCCTCGCTTTTTATCTTCTTTTCCCAGGATTGGAATATTGAGTACAAGGATATTCACTAAGAGAACAGAATTAATTTTGTGGAATTAGAGATTGGACAATAAATGAAAACCTACTAAATATATTTTGCAAAAATAATGATTATCAATACCAACTGAATTCCAAATAAGCCAGGTTCAGTCATTCCTTCATAAAATATCTTTGCAGTTGTTGTTGCGAAGTCGTGTCCGACCCATCGCGACCCCATGGACAACGTTCCTCCAGGTCTTCCTGTCCTCTACCATCTTCTGGAGTCCATTTAAGTTCACACCTACTGCTTCAGTGACTCCATCCAGCCATCTCATTCTCTGTCGTCCCCTTCTTCTATTGCCCTCAATCTTTCCCAGCATTAGGCCCTTCTCCAGTGAGTCCTTCCTTCTCATTAGGTGGCCAAAGTATTTGAGTTTCAACTTCAGGATCTGGCCTTCTAAAGAGCAGTCGGGGTTGATCTCTTCTAGGACTGACCGGTTTGAACGCCTTGCAGTCCAAGGGACTCGCAGGAGTCTTCTCCAGCACCATAGTTCAAAGGCCTCAATTCTTTGGCGCTCAGCCTTTCTTATGGTCCAACTTTCACAGCCATACATTGCAACTGGAAAAACCATGGCCTGGACTATACACACTTTTGTTGGCAGGGTGATGTCTCTGCTATAAAATATCTATGTCTCATCAATTCAAATTATTAAGAAAATTTGAATAGTGTACCTCTACTTCATTTACTAAGGAACCTTTCTTAAAACTAATCTTTTTTTCTTAGAGAAGTGCAAAATATTAAAAAATACATTCTTTTAGTTATCCTCACACACAGAGATATAACCATAATTGTTTAACTGATAAACAGTGAAATTCTGAAACTTTGCTATATAATTCAACCTTATAAAACATCTTTAAATATACTTATATAAATTAAAATATACATATACATTAAACAAAGGAATCTTTTCACCATGATAGAACACTTTTATACAGTACTTGAAAGTTAAAACATTCTTGGAAGATGATTTGGATTTGAATGTGATGAATCTCATTCGAATTCTATGGCACAATTCATTTTAAATGTCTTATGATAATCAGAACTAATTATGGAGTTTTTTTTTGATTGGTAACACCACTCCTATAATTACACAACATAAATTGTATTATTCCAGATAGTATTAACTAATGACAAGAAAACTATCATACTTTGTTATCTTTAATCATAATGCCAAATTAGCCAAGTCTTTTTATTTTTTTAATTGGGAAAACCAACCACCAATAATGATTCATGCTGCTTATAAACTGTACTTCCTTAATGATATAAATTGATTTTACATATAAACTTACTCAATTCCTGGTATTAGCTACTAGGTTTATTATCACAAAATTCTGGAAAATTAAAATACAGTCAGTGATATTTACAAAGACTTCTGAAAACTACAATTAATAAATTCATCCAAAGCATAACAATTTGTAGATCCATTGAAATGTTTTTCCCCAATAGGCTATTTAGGTTTTCTGTAGTCATCCATTCTGTACCAAAACAATGAAGAGAAATGTTTTAAATGTTTGTACTTCTCAAGATCAATGTATTAAAACAATAACATTTTTCTTCAGGGCCTTATGATTCTGTCACTATTTACTTTTTTTGTTCAAATTCTGTTTTAGGGTGAAAATAGTGAGTATTGTCTAAGGTGTGGATCTGGCTGGGAAGTCCTTAGTTATAGCTTTGCCTCCATAAAAAATTGTAAGGAACCTTTAGACAAATTACTGTCTAGCCCAACCGATCTCATAACATTGTTGTGGGGTAAAAGGCTATGTAAGCTTCTGAAGGAAAAGTGGGATAGAAGTCTAATAAAAAAAAACCCCACTCATTTCCAATAAAACCTACGCTGCCAAGTGACAGCTTTTTACTTACGGCAGTTGACTTCATCGCTTCCATCTTTACAGTCCGTATCGCCATCGCAGCGCCATTTCTTGTGAAAACATTCATCTCCCGAATCACAAAGCATTTCGCTCTCCCCACACTTTGCAGTTTGGACAGGCTGATGGCCACACTGTTCCGGAGATTCGTCTGATCTGTCGGTGCAGTCGGCTTCCCCATCGCACACCCAGTTAATTGGGATGCAGATTTCGCTTTCGCTGGTGCACTGGAAGTCCCCTGCTCCACAGGTAGGAGTGGCGCAGCCTTCCTCATCACTTCCATCACTGCAGTCCTCCTGCCCGTTGCAGGCAAAGTCTTTTGAGATGCACTGCCCATTAGCGCATGTGAATTCTTCGGGGTTGCATGTTATGTTGGCTAAGGAACAGTTGAAATAATTTGATTTACCAAACAGTGCTGCTTTTTGGAAAGCCAGTAAGAAATGTAAAGAGAATATTGTTATTCTGGTGAGATTAATTTCTAGATCTGTGCCCAAACTGCTATTTAATCTAGCATTCTGACATTTCAGCAAGTGGGGCCTAGCAAAGTTCAAGCTAAAAGTTACTGGAAGAACTGTGCATAAGACAGAAACTGCATGACTGATGAAACTGCTTAATTTATGTTCCATCTGTCCTATACAGTGAAAATGTCTATTTTTAGGAGAGCTTACCTACTATAAATTAGCATTTTGAAAGAAGAACTATTTCTAATGGATATAGCATTGTATTTTACTTTTCTTTCAAGCGGTTTAGGCCTCATATTGAAGGCCCATTTTTTTAAAGTAATATTTAAGCTAACACCCTTACTATATTAGGCGCTGATGTTTAACATTAATGTCATATTGCCTAAAGATGTCACAGTTCCTCGAAACAATGGGAATTTGGCACGCCCTAGTTACATTCTTAGCTAGTTTAGTGTAGTGGTTAAGGCATGAGGCTAAAAACTGAAAGACTGAGTTCTAGTCCCACTGCCTTAAGCACAGAACCAGCTGGCTCACTTTGAGCCAGTCACTCTCTTTCAGCTCTAGGAAGGAGGCAATGACAAACCACTTCTGAAATCTTGCCAAGTAAACTGCAGAGACTACTGCAAGAATTAGCAGTGACTCAAGGGAACAAAAGCAACATTTACTTTTCAGAGTTACAGGAACTAAAGAAAAGGGAATAATATCTCTGTTCAGGATCTAGTAGTATAACTAAATACTTTCTAATTTTCACGGGGAAATTATGGCACAGCCTAGCTAGCTAAGCCAGCCCCCTCATCCCCAGTAACTATGACTTACCACAGCCTTCTTCATCTGTACCATCACCACAGTCAGTTTCTCCATCACATTTCCAGGATACAGGGATGCACTGAGTTGATAGAGGACCACAGCTGACTTCACCTATCGTACATTTTCTTCTATCTATTGAAAAGTGATTAAGAGTTTGCTTAGGTGCTTTTTGAAGACAAATTAAGTCTTAGGACTCAGGGCACTTGTTCAAATCAAGGGTGACCTATATGCAGAGCTACCAGCCCTTTTCTCAAATTTCCTGGAGACCCATCTGCCACAACTGTTTGAAAGTTGCAGCAGCATCTCACAATACTGGGGCCAAACATACGCCTAAAATATACCTAAAATATTTAGGAGAATTTCCCAAGCTTACCCCAAACTCTGTATATTCCAGCCCCACACATTTTGTCCTATTATTCTATCTTCAAAGTATTAAATGTTGCCTTCAATCACCAAAAGATTTCCATTCCTTCACTTAGAGGATTTACAGTTTTAAACATGAAAGCAAAGCTATACAATACTGTACTTATTATCTGCTACAGAATTGTAGGAATTGCTCATCCAGAGGCAAATAAGCCACGTGGCATTATACTATTTCAGGATACTCTGGTATAATTTCTATGGTGAGAACATTGTATCCTCATTTACTACAGTATTCTATAGATCTATTTGAAATGTGTGATGCTCTATAGACATTTAAAATAATAAGCTATGAGAACTAATTATACCAAGTAGTGGTTCTCTTCGGGATCTGTCAGTTGTTTCTGTTAGGTTATTAAGACTTATATATAATCATATTTAGCAGTTGTTTTTTCTCTCTATCATAAAACAAATTATCATAATACTATGGTCTCTCCCATTAAGTCCAAAGTTCTCAAATACTATTTTCAGCTTGGTCCCTTCCAATTCTGTGAATGAAATGAGCAATCTCTAAGTTTGATAGATAAACAAAATTTACATAACCAAGTAATCTGAAGAACATTAGAGTGTTAAAGCTGTACTATCAGTCGAAAGAAGATATTTTGATTGAATAATGCCACAGCAGTTTGAAACTGAAATTATGTCTGCCCTACCTATCTTTTGTCTGTGGACCAGCCCAATCTGAAGAATATTATAGGGTTGGAAAATTTTAAAGGAGGGAGTGTTTGAATTTCTGAAGGAAAGGAGGGACATAAATCTGACGACAATAGATCTTTACTGACGGTTTACTTTATACAGATGAATCATGTACTGAGGCATAGGCAGTTTAGTTCTGTCTTTAAAAGGGGAAAATGGTGCAGTCGACCTGCTGCATAGATGTCAGCCTACTTACAGCAAATCTCAGAACCTTCATCGGAGCCGTCTTCACAGTCGGGATCTCCATCGCATTGCCATCTGTTTGGTATACACTGCCCATTCTGGCAAACAAAATCCGTGGCAGAACATGTCTTCTTCACTGTATAAGAGTAACATGTTGTTAAATTTGCCTGTGTAGAACTGCTACACAATTTCAAGTGTTCTGCCTAAAAGTGATTTGATATTTTTTCTTCCAGAACTATTCAAGCCTCACACCTGTTTGATAGCATAGCAGACCAGGAGTCTGAAAACAAGCAAGACTTGGAATTTTATTTATTTTAATTTTATTTTGGTATTAATTGCTGGGACAGCTTCATTTCTCAGAAAGTCACATAGCCAATTTTATCCTAGTTACTCCATAGGAGTCTGGTAGAATTTTTTTTTTTTTTTTTTTTTGCTATTATTAAAAGGCATAAGCTTTCATGAGCTAAAACTTATATCATCAGATTTACAGAATGGCTAAACTGATGTAGGGCTTAAATTGAGGTGAGATAAGGAGCACAAATTACATATGAGAGCCAGTTTGGTCTAGTGCAGGGGTAGGCAACCTTGGCTCTTTTATGACTTGTGGACTTCAACTCCCAGAATTCCTGAGCCAGCATGGCTGGCTCAGGAATTCTGGGAGTTGAAGTCCACGAGTCATAAAAGAACCAAGGTTGCCTATCTCTGGTCTAGTGGTCCACCAAGTTAGACATTGGGAGATTGTGAGTTTTAGTCCTGCCTTAGCATAAAAACCAGCTGGGTGACTTTAGGCCTGCCACTCTGTCTCAGCCCAACTTACCTCACAGGGTTGTTGTGGTGGGAAAAATAGGAAGGTGTGTTGGATAGTTTCATTGCCTTAAGTTATTTGTAAAAAATAATAAAGGGAGGGTAAAAATAAATAAATGCAAGATTGCAAGTGCCTATTCGGTTAACAATTGTAATCAAAACCCATTGTGTTTGTTGAGACCTTTAGTAATAGCTTGAGACAGTTTGATGCCTATGAGTACAGCAAATTCTCACTCAATATTGCTGTTAAATTCTTTTTAATCACACAAAACAGCTTATTAAAAGTTACACCTTTAAATATGATTTGTTAGTTGGAAAAGGCATTATCAGACTGTAGTTTTTGGCTCCTATAGACTAACGTAATTATCTTCCTACAATACTTAGATAACACAAGTACAGTTATGTATGCTAGTTATCAGGTTATAACAAGAAAGTCAGGATATTATGACTTTAACAGCATCATGGGAAAGCAAATGTGCGGAATAGGAACATCTATGAGCTTTTTAGTTTAAAGGAGATGCTTGTTCAATTCTTCTATCTCCATGTACAATGAAAAGGAAATCATACACTTTCAATATCCTGGATTTCCAGACACATCCTGGGGAATGGAAAGGGCAGAAGCAAATTGTTTTTTGTTGCGCCTGAGATCTGAGAAGCAAAGACTGAGGTTTTTGTAGCAACTGTGAATAGGTTTCTAAAGATGTCTGCTCTTTCTGTCTAACTCAGGTCAAAGAAATGGCATTGCAAGAAGCCCAGTTCTGAGTATGGGCTTCAATACCAAGGTCAATATGAAACTCGATATAACTAGCAGTCCTATCCTAAAATAATCAGATTATGGCTACTATTCCCATAGTTGCTTTACATGGTTAGATGCTTTGATAACTCTTCTTAAAGCTTGAACTACTATTGTAATTGTTGTTCTTTCTGGCTGGCTGTTGGAGCCATGCTGACTTATTTATAAGAATATCCTACTAGTAGGATTGAGCCAGTTTAGTATAGTGATTAAGGCATCAGGCTAGAAACTGGTAGACTGGTAGACATAGTCCCACCTCAGGCACAAAGTCAGCTGAGTGACCTTGGGTCAGTCTCTCTCTCTCAGCCCTAGGAAGGAGGAAATGGCAAACCACTTCTGAAAAACCTTGCCAAGAAAACTGCAGGGACTTGTCCAGGAAGTCACCCAACTCAAGATAACTCAAAGACATATAAAAAAACCAAACCCTACTACTAAGAGACTGGGTCAGTGGCCGTGTTAAACCTTACCGCATGCTAGTTCATCACTGCCATCAGAGCAGTCTTCATCCCCGTCACATCGCCACACCAGAGTTATGCAGCGGCCATTGTGACATTGAAATTGTGATTCATCACATGTTACCCTTGTCCCTTGAATTGAGAAATAAATTACAATTAGAACCAATAGACCTTAAAGAAGCAGAACGTGTCACAGTTTAAGAGTGATAATTCCAGTCATCTAGGAACTAAAGCAGACATAGAAAGTTTTCAAGTGATTATGAAGCGATTGCTTGCTCCTAAAATGCAATTCTTCATACATCTCAGTTAATACTGCAGTTTTGAAAAAGGAGCAGCTTTGATTATATTATTTATTACTATTATTTATTAGACTTGATTCAAGCTAAGATTGATATAGCTATTTCTAAAAGTAGAATCACTAGGTTGGGCAAGTAATCAATGTGAGATAATATAAGGACATTTGGACAGACTACTTTTTAAAGCATTTTTATAAAACATTGCATCACATATGTATGGAGGCATATGTACATACTTCTATTTACCTATACAGCAATTCTAGATCACCCCACTTCCAAGAGCAAATATACCTAAACGCTTAAAAATGAGTTAGGTGAGGTATCAATCTATTAAGGACTCTTACATGCAACACTGGAGAAAAAATCTATGGAATATTAGGACTCAGAAGACTAAGCTTTTTCCAAATCACCAAAAACAAATACAATTTCCTTTCTAAACTCTAAACTTGTATATACAGTACAAGGAATGCTTAGCACCCAGTGTCAAAACTTGATAAAATACCCAGAGCTTAGACAGTGACATGTCATTTAAGAGGAAAGGTTTTTAGTTACCTTGGAGAAACTTTGTAAAACATAATTGTATTTTGGCTGATCATTGACCAAATAAACATTACAATTACGTATTTGTAAAAAATGCAGAGAATATTTGAAAATACTGGAAATGACATTCGGGTAAGAGAAAAAAATTAAAGTTAATTATGAATGAATCATTAGACTTCTGTAAATCAAGCAAAATCTGATTCAAATAATCTTTTCAATTTGGAAAATTGATCTTATTCAGAAAATCAATCTTATTCAGATATTCAAGTTAAATCATTCATTTCCACATCAACTGAGAAAAAGCTATTTCAGAACATAAACATAAGTATCATCCAAAGAACAAATAGCAAATCTAAATATAACTTCTGTCTACTCCTAGGTTGTAAGATTTATATTCTATAAAGCAGTGATTCTCAACCTTTTTAATGCCGCGACCCCCCAACCGGTTGTAAGTCGAGGACTACTCAACTGGTCGTAAGTCGAGGACTACTCAACTGGTGCAGCACCGTTTGCAGAATGGGACTTTTGGCAGGCTCAGAAGGGCAGAGACAGCCTGGACAATTCCTATTGGCTTTTGAAAGCCAATAGAATTAGACTCTATTCAAGAGAATCTATTCTGTTGGCTTTCAAAAGCCAATAGAATAAAAGGGAGTAGCACAGTTAAGGAAAAGGGGGAAAAATGGCGGACTGCGTTGTTTGGTGACCCCCGTGAAATGGTCGTTCGACCCCAAATGGGGTCCCGACCCACAGGTTGAGAACCACTGCTATAAAGCATATTCATCCTGGAATAAAGATAAGAAATTAATGAAGGTTTTAAAAAGCTATTTTTTCTTTCCTCAGGAACAGGAAGAAAATTGAGCCAAGTCAGGAATCCAGTAATATAATTTGTCAGTGACTGGTACAAAAATGGAGAAACTTTTACAAAATTGTACTTCTAACTGGAAGTACTAAAACTAAGAGGTCATTTTGAAAGATTAAACAGAAAAGTGTTTAAGAACTTATCTTTTGATGCTGAAATCAAACTGCACCCGAGGAAAAAATACAGCTGCAAAACTGTTGTGCAAATATAAATTGGACATCAAATATATTGTCTTGGTACATTTAGGAACTGTTCCCTCCTTTGATCTTGCAACAGGTGCTTTTCCCCTTTTTCAGATTTTAATTACAGGAGATATCCACAGACTATATGATTTAGACCTAGAAACTCATAAAAATTCAAAGGAAACAAATGCATTCTCCATATATGTCTAGAACATAGCACTTATGAGCGGTACCAACAACTTGCTTATTCTGGTATTTTGTTTTGGGGTTGATAGCGCAGTATTTGACAAACTGGTTATTAGAAACTTTGCTTTAGTGTAAGAATTACTAGCTCCTCCCTTTTCCCCATCTCCCCCAAAAAAACCTCGGATACAAACTCATGGGGAATCTGAACAAAATCAAACTTCATATTATCACCATAAAACTAACAAAATCAGATGTGGGTGTAACCACTTTCTAGGAAAACATGGTCTGTGCTACAGAAAGATATGGAAGAGGGCCATAATAGGAAGCATAGGGTATTATGACAAAAATCACTTTGTCAGGGAAATGGATGGCGTATAAATTTAACATATACATACACCTATATATATATTACTGCAAAAGGAAAAAGAACCAACTCTCATGACCAACTATTATAAGACTAACACAGAATAATAAAAGAACTAGAAAAGGGCTGATGTAGTTCCCATCTTCCAGAAAAAAAAAAAATGGATCTAGGAAACTACAGACCTATTAGTCTGACACCAATAACTGGGAAGATTCTGGAAAAGATAATCAAGAAATGAATCTGCGAACACCTAGAGGCAAATAAAGTCATAATAAGAAGCCAACATAGATTTGTCGAAAACAGAACATGCCAGACAAATCTTATTGCATTCTTTGACAAAGTGACAAAATTAGTGGACCAAAGGAATGCTGTGGATATTATTTATTTGGACTTCAGTAAGGCATTTGATAAAGTAGACCACAACCTACTACTTGATAAGATAGAAAAATGTAGGCTAGACAGCATCACCACCAGATGGATTCGTAACTGGCTGACCAACTGCACTCAACGTGTAGTCCTTAATGGAACTGTATCTAATGTGGTGGGGCACCCCAAGGCTCTGTCTTAGGACCAGTACTCTTCAATATCTTCATCAATGATTTAGATAAGGGGATAGAATGGGAATTCATCAAATCCACAGACGACACCAAGCTGGCAGGAATAGCCAACACTTCAGAAGACAGGCTTAAGATACAGAAGGATCTGGACAGACTTGAACACTGAGCCCTATCTAACAAAATGAAATTCAGTGGTGAAGAAGGTTCTACATTTAGGCAAGAAAAGCCAAATAGAGAGTGCCTGGCTCAATAGCAGTAACTGGGAAAAGGATCTTGGAGTCCTAGTGGACAATCCCTTAAATATGAGCCAGCAGTATTGCTGCAGCTGCCAAAAAAGCCAATGCATTCCTAGGCTGCATTAACAGAGGGATAAAATCAAGTTCATGTGAAGTGTTATTACCATTTTAAAATGCCTTGGTAAAACCACAATTGGAATATTGCATCCAGTTTGATCATCATGATTAAAAAAGATGGCGAGACTCTAGAAATAGTGCAAAGAAAAGCAACCAAAATGCCATGGGAGAGTTGTACCAGAGCTGGCAGTGGGACTCTTAACTAGGGCTTACTTTTGGGGTAGGGCTTATATTAGACCCACGCTAAAAATCATACTAGGGCTTATTTTCTGGGTGGGTCTTATTTTGGGGGAAATGTGGTAGGAAGAATAGTTGCAGCAATTGGGTATGTCTATGGTAGTTTAATGAAAAGGACTGGGATGACATGATAGCAGTGTTCTAATATCTGCCACAAAGAAGACGGTGGTTAACCTATTCTCCAAAACACCTGAAGGCAGAACAAGAAGCAAAGGATGGAAACCAAGGAGCAAACCAACCCAGAACTAAGGAGAAATTTCCTGACAGAACAATTAAATCAGTGGAATGACTTGTCTCCAGAGGTTGTGGGTGCTCCAACACTGGAGGATTTTAAGAAAAGATTGGACAAACGTTTGTCTGAAATGATATAGGGTTTCCTGCCTGAGCAGGGGATTAGACTAGAACAGGGGTGTCAAACTCAATTTCATTGAGGGCCGCATCAGCACTGTGGTTCCCCTGGGGAGGCAGGTGGGTGTGGCCAGAGTGGGTGCAGCCTACTGGGTGGGCGTGGATGGAGTAGGTGTGGCCTACTGGGTGGGCATGGCCAGTTCTACATCATTCACGTCAAGGGTGCCTATGGGGGGCCTGGGCAGGAGTGGGACAGATCTGAGGGTCTCTGGCAGAAGGGGGTGGGACCGGGGCAAGTGCCAAGGTATGGTCCATTGGGGCAAGTGCCAAGATGGCCACCACAAAATTGTACATTGACTCCTGGCCAGCCTGGGCCAGGGCCAAGGCAGTGGGGGCCGTTCTCTCACTGTTTCCAGGATGGCTTTGGGGGCCACACGAAACCACTTCTTGGGCCGCATCCGGCCCTCGGGCCTTGTATTTGACATGTCTGGACTAGAAGATCTCCAAGGTCCCTTCCAACTCTGTTATTCTGTTAATAAGAGCAATAAATTTATCAAGGACACAATTCCATATCACCTTCCTTGGGGTGGAAGAACTACTGCTTGCTCATATCTTACCCATACAACGCAGGCAGAAAAAGAGCTACCTAGTGTGTAATCCATAAAAAGTGAAATAATAATGCCACCTTTGGAAGGCCTCGATAGGTGGATTAAAATGTCAGTCGAAACATCCGGCTGACTGTGCGACAAACAATATTAAAATTCAAACAGATAACCACCTGCCACATAACACTTCAAACTTAACTGTCAATAAAAAAAAACAACATAGTCTAGATAGTTGACACGGCAGTACTTGAAGACTGCTGAAAAGAGGAAGAACTAGGGAAATTCACAAAATACAAAAATCTGCAAATAGAAATAGAACAACTCTGGCACAAGAAAGCAAAGAGTACTAATAGTAACAGGCACTTTGGGTGCAATATCTCAAAATATCTGCAGCATGACTACTGAACACTACTGATATTGACAAAATCACCATCAATTGCAAAAGGTAGCTTTATTTGGAGCGACATACATCCTGCAACAATATCTGTAACACCATCAAACATTAACATCTGCCTATTTCAAGTCCTTGGAAAGAATAAAAATGCCAAATCCAGTCTAAACTTCTGGCTCACTGAGCAAGTAACCATAATAAAAAAAAGCATTTTTTTTTTTTTTGATACAGTGAAACTTAGGACAGATTTGTGCTTGGGCTTTCTACACCCAGGGCATAATTAAGAACCATTGTACCATACCTGATCCCCTATTAAGATGATCTGAATGAAATATAATATGGATGATTTTCAGTCAAGCTTATCTGTCTGAAGCTCCCTGAAATTTAATATTTTAAAGGCCAAGGAAATATAGCATGATGCAAGTCTTCCCTAATGTGTTGCATCATGTAGATATTTACCTTTCTCACCTGAAGGTTAACAAGACTGAATTTATTTTTAGCTCTCACTAAAACAGCTAGTTGTCTTTAAGCTGATTTCTGCCAAGGTCCAGCTAAACATTCTATTTTTCTTGCACACCGAGTACTTAGGAAAAGGTTGTGGCTAGAAATCAACATACATTGTACAGGCAGTTCTCTATTTGTGACCATAATTGGGATCAGAACCTCCGTTGTTAATGTAGTTAAGTGAGTTGCATCCAATTTGTGACCTTTTTTGCCATAGTTGATAAATGAATCACTGAGGTCCTTAAATGAATCACACAATCCTTAAGCAAATCCAGCTTTTCCTATTGATGTTCCTTGTCCAAAGCCAACTGGAAATGTTGCAAATGGCAATCATGTGATCCTGGGATGCTGTAGCCATTATAAGTACATGCCCATTGTCAAGTGTCCATATTCTGATCTCATGGCCATGGGGATATTGTTTGGGTCATAAGTATGAGGATTAGTCAAAATAATTTTCAGCACCATTCAGAACTAAGGGATGGAGATCTGGGAAAGGTTATAATGGACAAATTCCACCTCATAAGGCCCCAAAGATTAGGGAGTTTTTAGAGTTTTAAAATATTAGAAGTTTAGGCTTTTTAAACATTGGCAACTTCTCCCTTGAGGATAGCATTAGGCAGATGCAGTTAAAATTCAAGTTAAGGCATTCACACAAGCATAGACATCATTTGTCATAATATATAAGCTTGTTTCAAAATTGATTATTATTAAAGCGGTGAGCTAGATCTCTGCTTCACCCTGAATAGAAAACCAATGAATGCATTAATCTCCACAATTTGAATAGCTTTTCTTAAATGCCACTCTTGTGGAATGTGCTTGTCAAAACCAAATTTAAATTACAAAAACTGCTAGAAGAAAGTCAATAAGTGTTTATATCTGCTGAGCAGCACATATAAGGACCTAGTCTTGATCTTCCTTCCCCTAATGTGTAAAGCTCTGAATGTGTAATTAATTGGTATAATCCCAACAAGTAGACAAGGGTTTTGCTAAGTGCACAATCCTCACATTAACTTCTTCACTTGTTTCAGAGTACAGTGCTATGAATAAATACACTGTGCAATGCGAGATGAAAACTATCTGGTGGCTTTAATCTCTCCCCCAGAAAATCTCCTGTCAAACTTTGTGTTTGACAAGAAAAAGGAAGTGAACAATTACCAGTACAATGGCAGAAATGCAAGGGAAATGAATGAATTTGTATACCTTTAGAGAATGAGGGAGTAATTCTAAAGCAGTGCTTTTCAACCCCCCAGAATTCCCCAACCAGCATGCCGAGCAATTCTCCCTGGAGAATTCTGGGAGTTGAAGCCCATATAACTTAAAGTTGCCAAGTTTGAAAACCATTGTTCTAAAGCCTGAAAACGTCTCAGTAAAAAAGTACTGGTACTATATGGGAGGAATGAATTAAAGAGGAATTATTGAGAGGAATGAATTAAACTTGAAAGAACTGAAAATATGTAGCCATATATGAAAACGAGTTTATGTCCACCTTGTTATATGAAATATTCTATATATACCTCTAGAGCAGTGGTTCTCAACCTGTGGGTCGGGACCCCATTTGGGGTCGAACGACCATTTCACGGGGGTCGCCAAACAACGCAGTCCGCCATTTTTTTCCCCTTTTCCTTAGCTGTGCTACTCCCTTTTATTCTATTGGCTTTTGAAAGCCAATAGAATAGACTCTCTTGAATAGAGTCTAATTTTATTGGCTTTCAAAATTGTCCAGGCTGTCTCTGCCCTGCTGAGCCCGCCAAAAGTCCCATTCTGCAAACGGTGCTGCAAGTTGTCTGCAGCGAAGGCGAGCTGCCTGGAAGTTTCCACCCCTCCCTGCTGAGCAACTACTAAAAATGTAAGTAAGAGAGGGCCAGGGGTGGGAGGTGGGAGGCCAGCGGGTGCAGGGAGGGTTGCTGGCGCACGTGGGGCCCAGTGGGTGCCTTACCTCCCTTGGGCTGGGCCAGCTGGTGGCCCAGCCGGTGGTCGGCCTGCGCCATCTCTGCCACTTGCCAGCTACGTCTCAGCCGGCGTAGGAGGCGGCACCACGCATGCACGGTGCTCCCGGGCAGGGAAAGTCCTCGACTTACGACCGGTTGGGTAGTCCTCGACTTACAACCAGTTGGGGTCGCGGCATTAAAAAGGTTGAGAACCACTGCTCTAGAGTATATAGATGTTAAGGATTAAATTGTATAACAAATACATGAAGGAAAATGGCTTGAAAAGAAAGGAAAAACCAAGAAAGTCATGGATGGATAAAGTGGATGATTTTCAAAAAAAGAAAAGCTTAAAGAACAGAAAGCAATTAATTAGTATATGGGCATAGCGGAAGCAAGAATAGTCATATATGGCAAAACAAAGAGAACACAGTTGCTATAAACTTAGTTTAGTAAGATTTCATTTTTTTCTTCTTCAGTTTATTTTGCTTACTAGCCACTCTCTCAGTACTTTTTATTGTATCATTTACTTTGTAAGGAAATAACAGGGCAAACATAGAACATGTAATGAAAGGTTTCTGCAGGTTTTGGACATCACAAAATTAAAGATGGCTGATACCCAATGCAAAGGTTTATGCTAAATTTAATGCCCAGACTGAGATTTTAGCTCATGATATTCAATGCTTCAAAGGGTAGTCAACTCTTGTATTCAAAATTTAATCCATAAGCAAGGCAGTTATTTAAATATGTTTTTACCTACTTGCTATATTTCATTAGTTTACTTTGATTGATGGTAGGTGTGGTCAAGACAGCTGCGTTGAAGTTATCAAAGAGTGCCAAAACTATCTTGATTCCAAGTTTAAAACACCCCGTTTGAGGTCTTGAACATTTCCAGTACATATAATCCTCAACTTGCCCAATAGAGCCCAAAATTTACATTGTAAGCAAGGCAGTTGAGTTTTACAACCTTTCTTCCCCAAAGAAGCTGGAAGCTGGATTGGAAGGTTACAAATAGTGATCACATGACCTCTGGATAGTGTAGCTGCCATAAATACATGCTAGTTGTCAAGTGCCCAAATTTTGATCATGTGACCACGGGGATGCTGCAATTGTC
The DNA here is from genome assembly GCF_016545835.1 of Crotalus tigris. Lineage (NCBI taxonomy): Eukaryota > Metazoa > Chordata > Lepidosauria > Squamata > Viperidae > Crotalus > Crotalus tigris. Next base: position 989,835 of record NW_024097700.1, read on the forward strand.
ACAAATGTGAAAACTGGTCATAAGTCACTTTTTTCAGTGCTGATGTAACTTTGGTCACTAAACACATCGTTGGAAGTCAAGGATTACCTGTATGGTTGAAATACCATCACAACAATTGTGGTTAACACTGGAGTACCCATTTTGAACAGAGTTTTGCATACCCCTAACCAGGATTCTTTCACATCCAATATTTTTCTTTTACATTAACAAATAGTTTTAGTTACTAAAAACAAAGGTGAAGAACCGAAATTTCTATGATCTTCACTATCTATGCTTATTGGAATCCTGTGGATTTTTCACTTTAGAGCTAGAACTACATTAAAACTGCACGACCTTTCCAACATGACACTGATGGCAATGCAGCACATATGGACACCTACTCTAATGTGTAACTTGGTATTGGTACTACTTGGCCTTGAAACTTAAGTTTCTTGGCCTAATTACTAATGCTTGAAAAAGAAGAAAGTTCTTAAATGGCTTGCTTCAGCAGGAACTGACTGAAGATATTTAAAAACCAACAAAGGAAACTTATCAATGTTTATTTGAAATCTTTCAGGCATTAAATAATGATTTCCAGTTAAGCAGGTATTAAGAAAAAATGGGAAGAAATACAATGTAAGATTCCATTCCTTTCTATATCTGATGAAAGTAAGACTATAATCTAGAAAAGGTTAGAGCACAGCCAAGTATTGTAAGTTTTAGCACAGCATGTTTACAATGGAGTATTTGGCAGGGAAGGAGGATTACCATTTTGGTGGATTGGCATTTTGTTTCTGAAGTGCTAAAGTTAAAAGGTTATTCAAGTTAGATTTATAGAAAAAAAAAAAGCAAACCAGTGATGTGGCTAAGAACTTCAAATCCATCTGCAATGATATTAGTCATAATGTAATTGAGTCCAAAGAATTTGTTCTAATAAACAGAGAGAGCTCACCTACATGTTCCTATTAAGACGCCCTGGAATTTTAGCTTGGCTTTAAATGGCCTCCCCAGCCATATTTGTCACCAACTATTACAAATCACCATCCTACAGCACTTGCAGTACAGTCCTATTTGTGATAATTGTCTTGCATTACAGTACTAGGAACTAGCAGAACCATGAAGGATCAGAAGTAGTTAATTGTGTGGTGAACTGTGGAGTTTCTCCCAGTTTTTATCTTCTCCAGCGGCACAGCTCAGGAAAGTTAGGCAAGCAAAGAAAAACAGACCAGGATTATTATTTAAGGGAGTAGCTGTTTCATCATTAAATCACTCAAACACTTACATCTTAAAGCATTAATTAAAAACATTACTGGCCTTCAAAACCAGCTCCATATGCCAACTAAAATACTGCTGAGAACAATGTGCTGTGTGTCTCTGGTTCCTGCAGGCCATATAACATTGCCAAACTATATTTCCCAGATCTATCACTAGGCTCTACTATCTGCATTTTTCATTTGGAGTAGCTCCCTTATCTCTTTTTAGGAACAGTATTCTCAGCATCTACTACTACCAGCAGTCCTCTTCTGTGTAACTCCACTGACCCCACTCACTTGGAGCCAATGCTATCCTCCCCAGGCGTATAAATGCCATTAAGCCACAGTTACCGTTGCTGAATTGGTCGACAGAAGGACCACATAAACATTTACACTATATTGTCCCGAGACCCCCACCAACACTATGGCGATGCAGCCACACAGAACTCTTCAAGGACCAGCCCTCCCCTCAGAGGCAGATGGAAAGTTCTGCGACCAACACTGAGGAGGCTCCCTTCAGATGTACCAAACCACGGGAAAGGGGGAGGAGAGAGCGAGAGAGCAGGGGAGCACTTGAAGAGCTTCCCTGGGAGCAAAGGGCTCAACTTCAGGGTCAAGGCTACGGCGGAGCCCACAACAGCTGTCAGACAAAGAAAGGCCGGGACACCCTCCGCAGGAGGCCAGGTTGCCCCTCTAACCACGCACTCGCTTCGGCAGCGGCCAGGCTTGCCTCGACTGCCAGCCAAAATCAAATGGAAAGCGGCACCCCCCCGCGCGCCTTTCTACCCGGCGTCTCGGCAAGGCGGATAGCAAGGGGAAAAAAGGGGTGGAATTTTGACTACGGGCGCAAGAGCACGTAGCCTTTCGTTGGGTGTGTGAGAGAGAATTCCTACTCCTCGGGGGGTATTTCTGGAGAAACGAGCGAGTCCGCCGCTCCCCTAAAGGCAAAGGCACCGCGCCGGCTCGCTCGCTCGCGTCCTGCCGCCCTCGCTCCGCCGCCTACCCGGTTGCCAGGCGTCCCCAGGGGAGAGCTGGGGAGTCGCGGCAGCTTCCGAGCTAACGGAGCCCCCTTACTCACCACGCGTTCCTCGCAGGCAAGCCAGCGCCAGCAGCAGCAGCCCCAGCCCCAGCCGCCGGAACGTGTCCATCGTGCAGCGCCTGCGACGCCTCCTCACACAAGTTCGGGCAGAAGGAGGACGCGCAGGCGGGCCGGGGGAGAGACTCCTTCCTCGCTGTCCCCCTTTTGAGAAAGGTGAAGAGCCTCCGCTGGAGCGGGAGGGGGGGGGGAAGGCTCCAGGTAGGGCGGCGAGAAGCAGACAATGCAGCGGCGATGCAAGGAGGCAATTCCAGTCCCAGGCAAAAGCGCGCGCGGCTGGGGGGGGGGAAGGTGCGGGCGGCGTGTGGGGGGGGGAGTAGAAATCCAGGAGGTGCCAGGCAGGGCGGCACGCGTGCACCCGCGCACGCACACACCGGTCGTGCCGGTGAGGAAGAGCCGAAGAACGTACACAAAGGGGAGGGCAGCTCGGCGGCGCTCTTATACCAGCCTCCCCGCGCCGCTCTCCTTGCGCGCCGCTGCCGCCGGTGACTCACGGACGCCTGGGCGGCCTCTGGTTGGCTCGCGAGCGCCTCCAATCCCAACCGGCTGCCCTAATTTCCTGATCCACGCAACCTGCCGCCGCAGCTGAGAGCGTTTCGCCCGGCAACCAGACGCTGCGTTGCTGCCTGCGCTCGCTCCCTCGGCCGAACCAGCGCCGCCGCCGCCTCTCTGGACCAGCTGCTGAGGAGGAGGAGGAGGCACGCAGGTGAAGTCTTTGATCTGCCACCTCGCCTGCACGCTGTTTGAGGCTCTCGGCTCTTTGTGGGGCTGTGCATGATGGCATTCAGGGCATGATCTTACTATATACATGCCGCTGGTGTTAATGTTGGCATAGGCGCCAGCGTTAGATGATCCAAAGCGGGTTTTCAAGGAAGCGATTTCCAACCCGCCTTGTTTTACTTCCAGGTAAGTATTGCACAGGATTGCTGCTACGCAAGAGCGCGATGCCGCGGGGCATTTTCTCCGAAGAGAATCGTCGGGCGAAATCCCTCTTTAAAAAATGCCATGGCGACCTTACTGCAGATCTTGGGTCTTCTTACTTAGAAGTGGTCTACTTAAAAGTCAGTGTCAGTTAGCAATTGAATCGTTAAAATTAAAAGGCGGCTTCTGGTGCTAGTAAATCTCTTGAATTCAGCTTAGATCTGGAAAAAGACCTAGGATTGTTCTATTTTGGACAACTCCGGAGTAAGATTCTGGAGATATCTAGATATGATACGCCATTGATTGTCACCTATAGATTTCAGCAATTCAGGTCCTTATGGATTAAGCATGGACCTGAAATTCAGGAGAAAAATGCTGTGATGGAAAATTGCAAAATTTCCCCTCCTTTTTGGTGGAATTTTGCAGCTGCTTCCTTGCAGACAGAATGGCAGACATTTATCCTGTACTCCACTAGCTGAGTGATATGCTATTCCAAATTGTGATTTACAGAGTAACAGTTGGAAGGGATCTTGGAGGTCTTCTAGTCCAACCCCCTACTTAAGCAGTAGACCTTATACTATTCGAGACAAATGGCTTTCCAATCTCTTAAAAATTTCCAGTAGTGGAACACACAGAAGTTCTGGAGACAAATCATTCCACTGGTTAATTGTTCTCTAAGGTTTGTCAGTCAGCAAATTGTTATGAACCCAGCCATGTCTGAAAACCATGGATTGTTCTACCGGTAGTGCACTGTGTGAATTTAATTGTGGCTCATGTAGTGAACCATGGCTAATCAAACTATAGTTTAGTGTATCATTTAAACACAGTCACTGTATTTTTTGTTGGTAGATTTAGAACTTGTTGAAAGGTTGAAAAGTATATAAAAATGTTCCTTACACTGAATTGTTAGTGTCTTACTTCTAAGGCATATAATAGAACCATTGGGTTTTTAAAAGACATATAGAAAAGGACAAAATTAAAATTTGAAGTGATTTTGACCTTTGCATATTAGGTGGAATTAAATTCCGCTGTACTCTCTTTATTCTGAATTAGAAGCATATTATACTTGCGCACATATTTTATGCTAGAGCTACAGGGCCAGTGTACTTCAATAAACCTGTAATATATGAAAGACAGAGTTAAAAATCTTCAAAGATTCAAGAATAACCAGTCACCTCCTCTGCTGTGTCTTGATTGTGTTTATAGATAACTTTATACTTCCTTGTTTATAGCCAGTAATTAGATGTGATCAGTAAAGCAGCTATTGGCATATCAATGCCTAAAGTGCAAAATTCTTTTTAACTGAATTTCCCCCCAATGGCATCTGGTGGTACAATAAACACAACTAATAACAACAAAGTTGCATGCATAGCATACTTATAGATAATTTCTAAAATGGCTTAAGAATTTATAAGCATCCTGAGGTCAGGATTAGCAATATTTGCTTTCCTTTCTATGTTGCTTCATTAACTTGCTAATTTCTGTACTGTATGTGAAAGTAATTTGGGTAAAAACAGAAAAACTTCACCAAATTATAAGAGTAATGAAAGAAACATTGGGGAAGGTTTTTTCAGACCAGACTTTTACATTTCATAGGATGGTACTGCAACAACATTCTTACATAAGAGTACATGTTGTGGAGAGGGGCAGGAAACGGTGTTATCTTGTGGCTTGTTTAGACTTTTGTTCCAATTCTATGAAGACACAAATTCTCTTGGGGACAATATAGAGAAAATAATATAAAAGTTTTCCATTTGCAGAATAATGCTAGCAATTAGATATTAGCATTAAATGCAGAGCCAATTTGGTGTAACTAACAATTAGATGCATAAACAAAGTATTTTCTTAATGAACATAGTACGGGCATGGCCTGCAGTTGGGGCATTGCCAAGAAGAACGGTGCACGATTCATAAGTTTTAATTGAGCTTTCTAAGCCCTTCGTGTCTTGGGGCCAGGTTACCTAAGGGACCATCTTCTCCCAGTTGTTTCTACCTGTCCAATTCAGTCTGATAGCTTGGACATGTTGTAGGCCCTGTCCTCTAAGAAATGTTGGCTGCTGGGAACCAGGAGACGTGCCTTCTCTGCCATAGCCCCTGCCTCTGGATATTCTCCCTTCAGAGATCGGGATGACCCTGACCCTACTGAACTTTCATGATTATACGCTCAGACCTGGGGCCCCAAATGTATTAACGGCACCATTTCTCGCATGCATTAACATCTATGGCAATAGATGAAGCAACATAGAAAGGAAAGCAAATATTGCTAATCCTGACCTCAGGATGCTTATAAATTCTTAAGCCATTTTAGAAATTATCTATAAGTATGCTACGCATGCAACTTGGTTGTTATTAGTTGTGTTTATTGTACCATAGATATTTACTTTGTATGGTTTTAATTGCTTCTTTTTATATATATATTTTAGAATGTACAGGGAGTCCTTGTCTTACAACCATAACTGAGCCCAAAACTTCCACTGCTAAGCAAGGCAGTTATGTGAATTTTGCACCCTTTTACAATCTTTTTGCCACAGTTGTTAAGTGAATCACTGTAGTTGTTAAATGGATCCTGCAGTCATTAAGTGAATCTTGCTTCCCCCATTGACTTTGCTTGTTGGAAACTAGCTGGGAAGGTTACAAATGGTGACAGTGCAACTGTCATAAATACATGCCGGTTGCCAACTACCCAAATTTTGATCACAGGACCATGGGGGTGTTGTAACTTCAAGCAGTCAGTGAACAAATGGTTATAAGGACTACCTGTATGCCATCCAGAGACATTTGTTGAGATGAGCGGCTATAGAAATCAAATTAAGTATTTTAAGCAAAACAACCCTGTGTCCCTCAAGTAATCTATAGTATTCCTTCCACCTTACAAAGCAATTGTTCAGTTGGAGGCAAAGCATGTGATATTAATTGTTGGTATGCTTTCACCCTAACAAAGGTAACCTTTGTATATGTGTATGTGTTGAGAGAGAGCTGTCAACATCCATCATGCAAAATCTCTGAACTGACATGCTGAAACATCAGGGCTGAAAATTTTCCTTGTTCCTAGTCTACAGAAGTTGAGGGTTTTTAAAATATAATTTGGCATTGTGAATGATCCATCTTTTCTTTTAGATGTTTAATGAAACCTTTTTGCAGCTCATAGAAGATGAAATTGACAAAGAACAAGATGGACTTGTTGGGCAGAGGAAACATTTTGGAAATTTAACAGGGAAAAACATTGCATCATCTGCGAAATGTATAATTATTTTTCACTTTGCTTCCTGAATTCCTACATCCAACTGTGGAAAGATGATGAGGCATAAAAAATACAGAAACAGAACCTTTTTAACATTATGCACTTAACTCTTTCCACACATGAAAGAAGCAAAACTGCTATGATCTGTTAGGGAAGTATGTATGAATAATTAATGTTCTATATGCTATTAATGATGGTCCCTCAAACATTCTTGTAAAGGAAGGGGTTTAATGATTGTTTGAAAGTTCTAAAATAAAATGCACTATAATTATTATATTTGTGCAGGAGTTTTCATTCTGGATCCTATAAGTATTAGATTACACGAGAGGCACTTTGGTTTAGTGGTTAGCAGGCAGGAGGTCGTGAGTTCTAGTTCTGCCTTAGCCATGAAAGTCAACTGTATGACTTTGGGACAGTCACTCTCACCTCACAAGGTTGTTGTTGTAGGGAAAATAGGAGGAAGAATGTGTGTTGATGTTTGCTGCCTTGAGTTATTTGTAAAAATAAAGGAGGAATGTAAATAAATTGGACATTTGAAATATAGCTATAATTAACCTAGTTATGTTCTTCTAATTCTAATAGTCTTTTATTTCTTAGCAATATCCATCTTTTTATCCAAACCAGACAATGGGCTGTAAAATTGAATTTCAGATCAGGTAAACCCAGTTCTCCTCTTTCTTTGTATCTTGTATATCTTGTATTTAACTTGTAGCATTTTTCCTTGCCATACAAACACCCGTTTTTACCACAGAGATTCTCCCCAACAGTGACAATTGTGGTTTCTCCCATCTTAGCATGTCTTTTAAATTTCATTCCAAGTCTTAACATAATTATTTTGAAATAACATACAACCCTATACCATTTCAGATAAATGGCTGTCCAGTCTCTTCTTAAAAACTTCCAGTGTTGGAGCATTCACCGGTTCTGGAGGCAGGTTGTTCCATTGGTTAATTGTTCTTACTGTCAGGAAGTTTCTCCTTAGTTCTAGGTTGCTTCGTTCTTCTCTCCTTGATTAGTTTCCACCCGTTGCTTCTTGTCCTGTCTTCAGGCGCTTTGGAGAATAGCTTGACTCCCTCTTCTTTGTGGCAGGCCCTAAGATATTGGAACACTGCTATCATGTCCCCCCTCATCCTTCTCTTCATTAAACTACCCAATTCCAGCAACCATTCCTTATATGTTTTAGCCTCCAGTCCCCTAATCATCTTTGTTGTTCTTCTCTGTACTCCCTCTAGAGTCTCAACATCTTCTGTTTTAGTCTTTTATAGCTTCGCTTAAATATTTATCAGTTCGATCAAAGCTGTGTCCCAGATTAAAGAATATATGGTCAAGCAGCCATAAGTATTTAATCTGTTTGTTTCCTGCATAATGTGAAAAATAGGGAGATGGACAGGGATATGTTTTATTTGCGTTGAGACTTGTCTCTTATTGCTGGGGTGATATACACATCTTTGTTTTGCATATTCAGTAGCAAACTGTTTTTGTGACTTAGACAATTAAAACATCATCCTTATGTGTTATTTCAAATGAAGCAATCTGACTGCAAATCTCCCTGTTAGGTATATTTTTATTTTATGCTGTGCTTATTTTAAATTTATTTTCAAGATCAGCATCTTTTCAGGGCAGGTAAGGCCATAAAACTAGTTCTGTTATATTAATTGTAAACAGTTTCAAGTGCAGCCTGTTGCAATAAAACACAACCCTGGCATGCCTGTCATCAGCAAATACAATAAATTTTTTCAATTAAAATCTAGAGAACAGATGAGTTTTTAAAACCTTCTTTAAAGATGTGGTCACAGATGTGGCCAGCCATATATCTCCCAGGAGGAAGTCTTAAAGGATCCTAGGCCATCCTTCATATTTGCTATGACTTAAAAAGACTATCCTGTTTGTCAAGAGCACAAAAATAATTACAGATTGTATGAATAATTAAGAGGAAAGGGAATTTAAAAGACAGTTCATAAATTATTCTGTCTGTCAAGAGAGATGCTCCAGAACTAGTTGCTATAAATGAAAACAAAGGAAAACAATAGGATCACATGGAAGAATTCAGTTTAGATCCTGTATAACTCCTATAAACGAAAGAGAAAATAAATGTTTTGTCTTTTTCACTTTTGAGATTCATACCATGAATCTAAAATGTATAAAACTGCTAAGCTACAAGGCAGTCATCTGATAGAGGAATGCTAATCTTGGACACACATTCTTCCATATGCACAAAGGTGATCTACGTCTTCGACATCCAGTCTTCAAACAATGACTTCATATCCCCAGGACCAGATTGATTCAGGTCCTGGGGATATGAAATTGCTTAGTGCAGTGCATCCTGTAAGCTCTTGTTACATCAGAAATCCCCATTTTCTCCCATATGCTTTAGATCATCAGACCTTTTTTGGACTGACATGAGAAATACAGGCATTGCACAATGGAGAACTGGCTGTAAAAGCTGATGGTGTTATCTAAATTGACTGCTTTAATTAAAGAAGACAACTAACTTGCTTTTATTTGGAAACCACTTCTGGACTCTGTGCTTGAGGTGGAAAAAATGAAACTTTGATTTTGGTTTTTGCTGATTAGATAGATTAGTTGTTGTTATAGAAATGACTAGTATATATTACTATGTGAAAGTAAAAAAGTTGAGGTTGTATGTTTTTACCTTATTCTACTGCGCTAAAAAGAGTTGGAAGTCAACTCTTTTACCAACTTTTTCCTCTTTCCTCCCCTACTTTGTAATTTTTAAATTTGTCTTTGTATTTTATATTTCAATAAACTAGCAAAATTTGTAATACAAAAAAAAATAAATACATGCACTGCACCCTTCCTTCCCATGTTTGTCGAAAGCAACATGGGCAAGGAGCAAACCCAAGACATTAGCATTACTAATTGTTTGAGCCCAGCACATTTTTACATGTCGAAGGTCCTAAGTTCACTCTTTGCAATCTAGTTAAATCAAAAGGGAAAGTTCTTTCCATCAATGGCTGCCTATAGTAGAGTAATTCCTGATGGTTGTGTGGTGGAGTTGAAGCACCAGAGTCCAAAGGGGAGTAAAAGATGGCATGTGTACAAATACTCCATGTACTTGAGACTTCATAAGACAAACTATATAACATGATACCAAGACATAAGTCATCATTTTGATTTTGTCATGGCTTGTTAATAGATGACAACAGTCTAATGTAAATGGTGGGAAAGCCTTTCCTCCCGTATGTCTTGTTCTTTCTTACCCAAGCATCAAAAATTATGAAACATGGCACATAAGGTCTAAACTGAGCTCTTGCATAATGTATGTGTATGTTTCATGTTAGTGCAACCATTGCATATAAACCAAAGGTCCAGGCAACCTCTGAAGTTAAATACTGAGATTAGATGATCTTTTATTAAGAAAATTTATATGGCTGCCCATCTAACTCATTGTGGACCCAGGCAGCTTTCAGAAAAACCCAATACAAGACCCAATAAAACCCCACCTCTCGCCCCTCTAGCAACAACATCCAATTACTTGATGGGCTCTATATCATCCTGGAGTCCTCAGGCCGGCTGGCAAAACCATGTCTTTAGGGCCTTTCAAAAAAATGTCAAGTGGGGGCCAATTTTATTTCTGTAGAAATAATGTTTCACAGGGAGGGAGCCAACACAGAGAAGGCCTTCTTCGCTCCACTACATGGATCTCCTTAGGAGAGGAGACCTATAACATCCCTTGCCTCCCTGCTTTAGTGGATTGGGTAGATATAACTGGGGGAAAAATAGTCCTTCAAATAATCTGGCCCCAGGCCAGGGAGGGCTTTAAAGATGACAACCAGCACCTTGAATTGGATCTGGAAGCAAATTGGCAGCCATGAGAGGTGTGATACATGTGCAAATGCACAAAATCACATGGGTCATCACATTTTGAACCAATTGAAGATTCTCATACTTCTCAGAGGCAGCCCCATGTTGAGCACATTTCGGTAGCCAAGATGATGGAAGATGTCCCTACTCAAAAGCATACAAAGCTGCTTGCAAGCAGAGTAGAAGATACTGGATTACATAGACCAAATGATCTTGTTCCATCTTTGGTCATTTGTATGAGCAGCATTAGAAATTATGAGACAACTGAAGTATCACACAGATACACAACATAAGAATGCATTTCATTTATAAACAAAGCATTGCCAAATACAATTATAGTACTTTTCTCTACCTAAACTTCAACTATCTTTCAGATTTTAAGTTAAATTACAGGTAATGAATTAGTATGTATTGAGGCTGAATGCCAGAATTCTTCAAAGGGGAGCTGTATAAATTATATATTCAAAATCTGATGCTTGTAGTCACTGTAATGATACCTTTTTCTCTTTTGTAATGGTTTCATTAAGAGCCTGTGTTGGAAGATTAGTAGATTCATATCAACACACAAGTACAAAACTCACCTAATCATTTGCATGATTTTTCTACCAGTTTTTTGGAAGGTTTCCAGTGGCTTATCAGGTCACATGAACTCAAAGTGATTGCTATTTGTGATTTGCAACAATTAAAATTAAATTTTAAAAGTGATAAAATCAACATTGCAGGAAGAACAATGGTACTTTGATCTGCTTGGAGATATTTTTTTTCCCCTTCTGTTCAATTATGTGTGGTTCTTGGAGACTGCCTGGACAGGATCCTTGCAGTTTTCTTGGCAAGGTTTTTTAGAAGTGGTTTGTCATTACTTCCTTCCTATGACTGAGAGAAACTGACTTGCCCAAGGTCACTCAGCTGGCTTTGAGCCTAAGGTGGGACTAGAACTCACAGTCTCCTGGTGTGTAGCCTGATGCCTTAATAACTATACCAAACTGCCATTAATACAGTAAATAATTAAATTGACATATAATAAGTATTTACCTCCTTTTAATAAGTAGCTTTCAGGTTGAAGAGTCTTATACCCAACAACGCATACAGAATTGTAATTGCAATATAACACTGATGAGCATACATAGAATACATTTCAGTTAGCTTTGCCGTGAATGTCTTCCACATGTATAGTTCAGTTTATGGAGGTCACACTATGCACATATGTCAAGTGGCTTAGATTGGCGAAAGGCAAATAATATTACTCAAGAGAAGCTTACAACTTGAAATACTGTGCTACAATTAAACACTGAATGATTGAAATTTGTAATGATGTCAATCTTGTTCCCGAGTGGGGAATTCTCAGTCATTACAATGACTGAAAAATTATTTCCCACTAAGCAAAAATGTTTCTATTTTCAGAAGGTTAATTAGCAGATTACTGATGAGAAATGACTTAATAATAGCAGCTGTTCCAGGCTTGACATCTCCAATACTCCCAATGCGTACTGGAGTCTTTATCCCTTTTTATTGGCAAGGATTTGTGGAACAGATTCACTGCTTAGCACCAGGGATGTCAATGATTGCTAGCCACCATTAAGAATGAAGCTACAGTTTTGCCAGCATTGTGAACTGAACAGAACGCCCCCCAAAAGGCTGTTCCACCGCCACCCTCAAACAATGGGAATCCAGGAATAAAATGTTGCAGGCATGGAAATGTAAAGATATACTTCCCAGCAATAGTTGAAGCTTATAAAAGTTCACTCTACGGTCTAAAAAAATTAGTTTGATTTATTTAGGCTCATAGAAAAAAGCTAACATAACAGATTCCTTCAAATAAATAAATAGAAGGAACAGTAAGAAGGACCCACTGCAGATAAAACTAAAATGTAAACTCATACAGTAATGACAGGTAAAAATCAAGAGTACGCTTAAGAAATGATCTAACAAGAGTTCTTCAGATGGTTACCTAAAGCAGTGGTTCTTAACCTGGGCGATATTGCCCCCCAGGGGGCGATTTCATTTTTCAGGGGGGCAATGGAACGAAAAGGGGCGACACGGGGGCGAAGGAACGAAAAGGGGGCAATATGGGGGCGATGGAGCAAGAAGTTTTTGGGACACTTTTGAGACTTTTTCGTACAGTGAATGGCTGTATATCTGTCGTACAAAAACATCAGATCGCTCGCTATTAGTGGATTGAATTGTTTTCAAATGTTCCTCCAGCTAGCTTCAGTACAGAACGCCGTACATATGTGAATACGCATCTTCATGCGCGTTGCGCAGCAGCCTCTACCCATACAGTGGTGCGCTATTGGCCAGAATATGGGAGATATGGGAAAAAGACTAGAAATAAATTATTTGCATCGATATGTCCTGATGACAATTGTAAAGAAAACAAAAAAAGTATTTGCATAAATTGAAGAATTATTTCCTATGTTGTGATTGAGGGGTTATGTTGGGGGAGAGAGGCGATGACAACTTCCTCATTCGCTCAAGGGGGCGATTCGTTCAAAAAGGTTAAGAACCACTGACCTAAAGCCTGTAACAATGGAGTCAACTTGATCCCATACAATAGCCCACACAAAGGCCACCTCCATTATATTTGCCAATCCGCCCTGCTCACCGCAATGAATAAATGAAAAGAGGCCCATCTTAAAATCTGGTCAGGTGACAATATTCCTTCAAGTAACTTGGTTCCAACCTATTTAAGGCTTTGAAGTTTAAAGTTAACCCTTTGGGATTTTAAAAAAACTTAGTAAGAAATGTGGCTATTACAATATTGGTGTCCTATAAACTAAATGCCTCGCCTCCACACTCAATTGGCTGAACTAGTGGAGTGTCTGAGATGCTTTAAGCACAGACCCATGTGTGCAGTACATTACAGTCACCCAGCCTAGGCCTCACCAGTGCAAGGATGAAATACTCAAGGCAAGGTGTATTCTCTAGATTGGACTCTGGCTGCCCTACCTTTGTAAAGTGGTAGTTAGGGCTCTTAAAAGTAGTCTAGGGGCTGGGATGAACTGAGTAAATATTAAGAGCCATTGGTTGTGCCCCCAGAAGCCTCAGAATTTCTTGACTAACATCTATTGAAACTAGTCTACCAACTTTAGACATATCAGGCAGAAGGATCTGGCCAAGATGACTGAAAAAGTTTTCTCCCAGTTGGTATCAAATAACAATATTGAAGAACAACTTTGCAGAGCAATTGGTCCATCGAGAATCTTGGTGAATGGCTCCTTTTGCATACAAAAGTGACATGACACACCGTCTTCTCTTACAGGATTGCTAATGTTTACTTTTTTGATGTGTGCACGCCAGATGAAAGCCATACATGTATGAGTGGATATCCTGGCTGCCAAAGATGACTTTTAAAGTATTAATTGGAGTTTTCCAAGGAACTTATTTCCTGCCAGCTTTTATGAAGGAAACAGGTGGATTGCAAAGGCACTCCTCCCCTCCCTCACTTTCTTCCACCAACTTTTTGCTTAAGAAGCTGCCCGAAGGTCAATATTGGAAGAAGGATTGTTTGCCTACTATAAAAGAATAGACGCTTAAAGTGTCAAATTTAGCAGAAATGGCTAAGATTTCTGCTTACTTGAAGGATCATCACAAGAAAGATACACTTCGGTTTGGAGAAGATGGATAAATTATATTCAGAATAAATATGGGACTAAAAAGTTTCATTTAGCCTATGAGTGAATTTTAGAGTATTATTATGATATTATTAATATTAGTATTAGTATTGTTTAACAATTTGGGGATTGTATTGTTTAACAATTAGGATATTAACTTGTTTATGTTTTCATTATTATGTTTATTTTCAATTTGTTTATATTTATGTTAAAGGGGAGTTAAAGTGCATTATGGACTTGGTTATTTATATAGTTGGTTAATGTTAGTTAGATTATGATTATCATATTTGTAAGCTCTGGGAAGTTGGGGAGGGAGGGGGGGCTGGGTGGGTTATACTGTAATTTTTATAAAACTTATTAATAAAAAAAAAGCTGCCCAAAGGTTTATAAAGGAGAGCCACATTGCAACAATGCTATTCTAATAATTTACAAGGATTTCCTCCAGAATTATCCTACATTATCCATAGGCCTCTTTTAAATCCCAACCCAATCATCATATAATAAAAGCATGTTGTTCATGTAATTAACCATTTAGCCCAGCGGTTCTCAACCTATGGGTCGCGACCCCATTTGGGGTCGAACGACCATTTTACGGGGGTCGCCAAACGATGCGATCCGCCATTTTCCCCCCTCAGGGGCCGGCGCTGCGCATGGGGGCAGCGCCGCACATGTGCACCGCGCATGGGGCGCCACCGCGCATGTGCACCGCGCATGGGGTGGTGCGGCGCACATGCGCGGCGCATCCATGTGACCGGGGGTCGCCGTATAAAAAGGTTGAGAACCGCTGATTTAGCCAAAATTGAAAAATGCCATTTTAACACCCATACTTCTGCATGTTATATTTGTATTCTCTGTCTATGATGTCCATTCTACCATATACAGAACTGTGTTATATGATTAGTAGTAACAACAATACTACTTTTCACATCAGTGCTTTTCATTTTACCAGGAATTCACTAGAACAGCAACAGAAGTTGGAGCTATGAGGATAACTTCAGTAGGCTTGTCCTACCATAACCAAATTACAGCAAGTAACAACCAGCTCCCTCAGAGTGGAAAAACTGAGGCACTAATATTTGCAGGTAAGGCTAGGCCTGCTAAGAACAAGGAAAGGATGAAAAATAAACAGAGCATATGATAGGAGAAACAGAAATTCAGTCTACTTCTCCTGCTTTTGGACAGTTCTTTAATTTGTAAATTACAGTAAGTTAATTTTAGGGAGGTTTTGTACATTCTTGCTTCAAAATGGCTCCACGAGAAAGCTCTGTAGCCAAAGGGTGCCCATCCAAGTTTGTTATTTGTTCTCTTTTTATCATCTTTGTGTGAAAATAGTTTGTATGACTCATGCTTGTCCTTTATAATTTTTTAAAAAATGTATTATCGCATTCATTTAATCAGTTTATATTCCACCTGCTGCATCTCAAAGAAGGCTGATACATAGAAATATTATTAATGAATCAAGGATGCTAGGAAAGGAGACCAAATTGAAATGCCTTCCAGTCCACAATTCTGTGATAGCCCATTTATTGTGATCCTAGCTGACAGATCCCAGTTTATTGAGGCACTATTACAAATGTTCATTGCCATTATATATTTATGAAGCAAAAGTTTTATCTTATTTTATAAACATATTTATCTGATGCCAAAATATAGGGCTTATATGGCAGACCAAAATCCTAGGATCAGTTAGATAGGGATTCATCATTTGGCTTCCTTAATCAACAAAAACCAAACTGGAGCAGACCTAAGCAATAGATTCAGTGCCAGTAGAAGGCCAATACGTGCCTGTGCTTTAAGGAATAAACCAGCAGATAAACCAAAAAAGCAGGAAGTGAAACTTATGTAGTAAGAATGGATACATCACATAAAAGATAATGTATAGAGGTGCATCTGTCCATTGAGAAGCTGAAGTACACCATCTGAAGAAATATTTTGTCAGACTCCAGCAAAAGAGAATGATAGACAATAGAAGAAAAAGGAAGTGAAAATGTAAGTTAGAACACTAAGTAAGTTATTGAGGTCAGAGCAGGAACTAGAGTGATAGGAATCATCCAACAGATTTTTTAGCAGACTGTTGAATTGCTGGTTAAGGGATGGTTTTATACTTGTGACTAGAAGGGATATTACAGAGGAGAAGCTGACATTTCCAGCAGACAGACTGGGGTACAAAACAAAGATATCACGAGGGACACCCAGATGGCACCAAAAGAGCTGTCCTATCAGCGGTCCTGATAGGTAATGGTATTTCCTATCAAGAAATGAAATGGCTAATTCACAGATATCCCCTACGTTACCGAGCTAAATGACTTAATTATCATTGTTTTTTAAATTAATGTATGGTTTTAAGGGGGGGAAATGCTTTAATCAAGGAGAAAGAGATATATATCATATCCTGGAGGAAATGGATTATTCAGCTCCTTTTAGTCTGGGTTCAGACCAAGATATAATAGTTAGGTGGTATTGGTCTCACCTGTTGATGGCCTAGGGGGGCTTGAGATGGGGCAGTACATCAATCCTGGCCTCCCTTGATTTCTCAGTGATTTTTGATACATCAGTTATGGCATCCTTCTGGACCAAACTGGAGCGGTTTAGAATGGGAGGCACCATATTTTTCCTCTGGAAAAATTGGTTCCAGTCAATTCCTCCAGAGAGGAATTGAAGTTGGCAGTAAAGTCTAGCCTGGATCCCTGTTTTTTGGGATGCTTGAGGCTCACACCTTTTCTTAAGCATCCATATGAAGTTGAATCTTCATGTGTTGGATTTACATGCATTGAAATACCAGTTAATACTTGATTGTACATATTTGCCCTTTGCCAACCAAGTGATGCTATCAGAGCTGTTTTCTAGTGTCTGGTGCAGAAGTTTTCAAGCTTGGCAATTTTAAAATGTCTGGACTTCAACTCCCAGAATTCCCCGGCCAGCTATGAGGGCCTAAGATGGCAAAGAACTGGCTTCAGCTGCAATTGGTGTATAATGTGGCAATGCAGATAGTCATGAGTACACCAGGTTGTGACTATGTAACACCATTATTTTATGAACTTCTAAAAGGCTTTTCATCGCAACTCAACATACTGATTGTCACCTACAAAGCCCTACATGGCCCAAAGACAGGTTATTTGCCAGATTACCTATCTCTGTCCACCCCACAGGATGGACATGTTCCAGATCCCCACTTCGATACAATATCACCTGAAAGAATGCCTTTCCTGTGGCAGCTGCTGCCCTTTAAGATAGATTCCTCCCCGCCCATTCCTAATACTTGGATGGTGCCAACCGTTAGCCTTCCTGAAAGTTTTAAACACTGAGTAGTTTCCCCCAAGTATTAGGTTAGGATAATATATGAGTCCATCTTTGAAAATTGAACGTGTTTTTGGTTGACCCAATTTTCTGTTACTTACGGATTTTGCTTTAATTTTGTATGGTATTTTATTTACAATTATAGTCTTCTATTTTTTTTTAACCTTGATATATATATTGATATAAATTTATATAGATAGATAGATAGATAGATAGATAGATAGATAGATAGATAGATAGATAGATAGATAGATAGATAGATAGATAGATATAGATACAGATATATTGCCCAGAGTCAGAAATGTTGGTCCATTATATAAATCTAAACAACTTGCCAAGATTCTAGTTTTGCTACCTTTTGTCATACAGAAAGACTTCTTCGGCCACAACGCCATGGTGAGGTCAGTAAAAATACTACATGCAAACTCCAGGTTCACTCCTCTGTCACACTGTATTCCACTGTCAGTGACAATTTTCAGTACAAAAGCTGGATTAGTATCTTGCAGCAGACCGAAGAATTCTATAGCACTTCAAGGTTAACAGATTGTGACATGCAGACCTGCTTAGTAGTTGGATGCATTCTGAAGTATAAAGGAACAAAAAGCTAGTTTAGTTTCTTATAGGAAGAAAAGCACTGCATGTTGTTTTCATCATCATAAGTAACATTATGGATAGGCAAATAGGTATCTTCTATTATATATCGCAACTTCTCTATACTGTCTTTATATAAAACACGGCATTGCTCAGCAATGTATATCAAAATTATAGAAAAATGACATTCTACTCTTTTCACATAAGCTCTCAGCTGGACAAGGTAATTTCAGTACTAATCAACTTATGGTGCTGGAGTGGACAAAATGCGCTTTGAGCTTTAGTTCTTGGCTTACTACAGTTCTTGGAACGAGTTCAAAATTGTTGGGCACAATAACGAATGAATGCAGCACAGTGGATTTTTTTCCTCACACTTAATAGGTTAAGTTGAATTTCTTTCCAGTGGGAAAAGGTGCAAAAAACTTACCATGAATAGAAGGTTCAAGCTAGATTTGATGTCTGCATTCAAAATGTATGATGATGTAGCCTGAATCAAAATACAAAAAGCAGCTGGGGGGAAAAGGGGAGGAAATGAGGTGATAACTAAACCCAGATGTCTTTGGTCTATATACTTTCCATTTTTCCACTTGAACTACAATTGCTAAGCAGCCAGAGATTGCAAGTGTGATAGTTAAAGTAAAAGGCAAAATAATAATCTCAGAATGTTATCACTACCTGGGAATGGAAGAATGGGGTCTCGAGCTGAGCACATGTTAGTTGTGCACTCATACAATTCATCAAGATCAGAGACCAGAGATAAGAACAACAGTTACCTGCCATGCAGCAAATCAGGTTTAACCTAACAGATTAAAAAAAAAGCTGAGGTGTAACATAATATATTCTGGTGTGTAAAAATACAGAGAGAATCTGTACCGTTCCTTTTGGACTACTCCGCACCTTCCATCTGAATTATAAAGCTGTCCTCCTCTTCACCCTTTAACCCAGATTGAGCTGGTTAATTCAGCTACAAGCAGGAGGCATGTAAGTGGTATGAGTGATTGAACATGCAGTTGATTTTTTTCTCAAATGTTGAAATCAATAAAGCATTATTACAGCTGCTGAATCTGTGTCTATGTTGCTCACTGCATAAGATTGGGCTACCTTTTCTAAGAAGCTTCTTCCCAATATCAGCAAAGTGTAACCCATTAACTCCATTGTAAGAGAAAACAAGGCCCATCTGCTTGGAATGAAATTCCTCTACATTCTGAATGCAGACATCAAATCTAGCTTGCACATCCTCTTTCTAGCTGCCCCAAAGACCCAGGAGAGACATGGATTTACTTCTTGGGTGAGAGAGTTCATTCTACAGAGAAACTTACTGACTTCCATATTATTCCAGCCCTTTCATTCATTATTAAGCTTATACCTCCATAAGAGTAGACCTCTGCTAGTCAGATGCTATATCCTTTCACAAATACATAATATACCGGTATGTATATTCCTTTCTTTTATTTCATCCATCAAATCATAAGGTATAATTTTTCAAATGACATAGACATCACCAGGGAGGATCAAAATGTTGACCTCTGCTATCCAATATGGCTTTGCTCAATCAAGACTCTGATGTCTTGCTTAATATAGCAAGACAAAGAATCCTGCACTAGGTTACTAGTCTTAATCATACCGGTATCTATGCTGCATACAACATTGCTCCGTAACAATAAAGACAAAACCAATCAGGTTTGGCTAATATCCAGTTTTACTCTATGTTACAAGTCCAAACAAAGCCCAGTTTTACCATAAACATGCTCATGTTATTTTATGCAAGCTGCAATCTCTAATAATGATGCAAATCAGACTTATGGAAAATCAGCAAATAACTGATTTGGGTAAGAAGGCCACTCTGTTTGCAGTAAACATAATGCCTATAAACTTCCAGGAATTTATTCCAGTAAACAAAACAATGCAACTACATTTCTTATTAATATAGACTAGAATTCACCTTAAGAGTTAAAAAAAATTGCTTTAAATATTGCTTAGGCATAAATGGAAAGTTAATATTGTTGTTACCAATTGGCCAAGGAGTCGGATGTCATCATCCTAATTGCAAATGCAATCCAAATTATTAGCGACACTGAGTGGTTTTATGTAATCATAATTTGTTAAAACGTCTATATTTCCTGACTCCCGACAGTCTGGGTGACAAAGGACCTAATCATTTGAGGATAAACAAAGATAAAAGATGGCAAGAATGACAGACCAGATGGAATGAAGTGAAGACTCTCACTCTGCCTTACCAAAGGCCTGGATGAAGAGCTAGGTGTTCATGGCTCTTCTAAATAAAAGCAGGGTGGGGACTATCCAAATCTGGGAAGGAGAGAGAATTCATTCTAGAGGGCAGGTGCTGTTACAACAGAAAAGGTGCATTTCCAGAGTCTCAAAATATGATAGTTTAAGCCAGAAGTCCCCAACCTTTTGGGCACCAAGGGCCGGTTCCATGGAGAGAAGTTTTTCTGCAGACTGGAGGGGGTGTGGTTTTGTGTGCGGCCTGCATCTCATGGATGTGGCTTTGCTTGTTTGAGTGGCCTGGTACTGGTCCACAGACTGGGGGTTGGGGACCCCTGGTTTAATCTAAGCAACTAAAAGCACAGCAATCCACTTGCAAGATTGGTCAGATACTATGGAAAACAGTCCCTCAAATAAATAGGTCCTATGCCATTTAACAACCAATATTTTAAATCAACCCAGAAAAGAAACCAAAGAACCAGCAGAAATATGAAGGATTGGGAGTTTTTATACTTAATTGAATGTGAGCTCTTGCGTTTCTCCTAGCTATGCAAATCAAGTGAGGCAAACTTGGAAAAGTAAATACACGTTTAAAGGATAACTGCTTCATGATTAAATAACTCAAACACTTCCTCCCAAGTGTTGACTAAAAACATTGAGGGTCTTCATAATTAGTGTCTCAGTAGTCTTGGCATCTTTCATTATGGATAGTGCCCTAACTCTCTCAGGATTGAACTTTCAGCATCTGTTAATACAGCAGTTATCTTCTCTGTGCTCTTTCTCCACTAGCTTGCTCACCTAGAATCATTAGTTTCTGCCATAGATATTTTAAATCTTCGGGGTTTTGTCCTTTCCCCTTTACTATTTAGCATCTACATCAATGTCCTAAGATGAGGTAACATTAGTATGCTGGCAATGTTCAGTTAATTATCTCCACCTTAGGCTGTTAAGAGATGTATTGGGGTCTTGATGCAGTGCCTGAAAGATGCTAGGACTACTGTATAAGGCATAGATGCTATTAGATAGAAGCCTGGTTGGGTATAGTCATAAGATAAGATAACCTTTATTGTCATTTTTTTTACTGTGGGCACAATGGCACACATCAAAAATAAAATTTAGTTGCCCGCTCTCAAAGTGAAACACATACATGACGCACACCTAAACATACTATGAACAACATATGTATAGACCCACATCCCTACATATACATAGCAAATAAATATTAAATACTGTCCATCTTGAATATAGAACGGAAGGAGGAAGCTTGAGCGTTCACAAGGTTAATGCTGCATGGAATGAAACTCTGGCTGAATCTGGATGTTCTGCTACGGATACCACGAGGCCTCCTCCCAGAAGGTAACAAGGAAAACAGGTCATGAAGAGGATGTGTAGTGTCCCAGATAATCTTACGGAACCTGCTCAAGCAACGCTTCTGTGCTATGTCCTGGAAGGGAGGGAGCTGCCAATGATCTTTTCGGCTATCCTCACCACTCTCTGCACCGCAGTTTGCTCCCATCAATGGAATCCTTTTGGACTCATAGTTCCTATTTTCAGCAAATTGAAGTTGTAGCCAGGTGAACTTTTGCACAATTGAATCTTGTGCACCAGCTTCTACTTTCCCAGGATCAAGAGGATTTGCTCAGCCAGTCAGTCAGAGATTATTGCAATACACTTTGCATGAGGATGCTCTTGAAAACCACCTGGAAGCCTTAATGCTAGAGCAGTGATGGCGAATCTTTTAGAGACCGAGTGCCCAAACCGCAACCCAAACCGCAATCAAAGTACCAGGGCCACATCAGTATTGTGGTGCCCTCAGGGGGGCAGGGAGGGGTCTCTGAGTGCCGCCTCTGGCACGCAAAAACCGGGGGCGCAAAAATGGACCACCGTACTGCAAAGCGCAAAAATGGCCACCACCACACCACGGGATGCAAATACAAGGTGCTGCACCATGCAAGAATGGGGCATGGCTAGTATCACGCAGGCACTAGCTCCACCCCATTTGCAGTGCGTGCATGCTCACGGCCCCATGAGCACATGCGCACATGTAAAATGCTTCCCCTCCCTTTTCTTCCAGTCCATAATCAACAATCGTTGGTAACCTCTGGTCTACCACCTCTACTCGAGTTTGCTAGTCGGCCGCTTCACCTCCTTTGTGCTGGGCAGGGCTCCTGCTAGTGGCGGTGGCGTGCGTGCCAACAGAGAGGGCTCTGAATGCCGCTTCTGGCACACATGCCATAGGTTCGCCACCACTGCTAGAGCATGCATTATGAGTATATCAATGTCCATCCATTAACAGTACTGGTTGTCCTCTTTAGTGCCCTACAAAGCAAGGGGCCTGTATGCTTCCCCACTACCTTTCCAAAGTTGAACCTGCTCATCCAGTGAAATCTGAGAGAAGTTTGCTAAAGAAATTCAGTGTCAGAGAATTACCATTCAAGGCTTCCTGGTAATGGCTGTCCTTCTTTGGAACAATTTATTCCCCAAATATCCAAAGAATCCCCCTTGTTACAACATTTTTGGAGAATCAAAACCTGTAGAAATACTTCAGAAATGCATTTGAGGCCATCATTTTCTCCCCAATGGTGCATGAGAGCGACTGAATACAATTGCATTTTTGTTTTTAATCTTATGTAAAACATATTATTGCAGTAATAAATCAAAGTTAAAAGTTCACAGACCTAACAGTATGGAAAGAAACTACCAATCTTGAAGAATATCAAGGACTTCACAGTTCAACCCTGAGCTCCATATATTCTCTTCCATCAGTATAGAAAAAGCCTTGTGCCATGTTTGTTTGTATTTATTTTATTTATAAATATATATTTATATAAATGTATATAAATATATATTTATATAAATTTATATTTATTTATATAAATTATGTATTTGTAAATAAATTTATTATTTATTTATTCTCCTTATGCCATGTTTCACATTCCTTAAAAGCTGCCACCCATTTACCTCTTCTAGAGGATAAATGGAAAATCTAGCAAGTGGGCTGCGGTCAAGGACCGCGAAGCAGCCCTCCCCCCCAACACACAAACAAAAAAAGGCGGGAAACGCTCCGCAGGAAATCTGGTTACTCCTTTCTCCACGCGGGGCTCCTCAGCAGCATTGAGGCTTCCCTTTGACTGCAACCCAACACCAACGGGAAAGCGGCACCTGCATCTACCCTGCATCACAGGAAGGCAGACGGCAAGAAAGATAGGCCTTGCTTAAGGACGTAATACCCATAGCTCTTCTTTAAAAGAAAAAATTGTTGAAACTGAGGAACAAGAGAGTCCTCGACTCCTACGATTTGACGGAGGTAAGGGAATCGCGCATCCGCCTCTTACACCCGCACGGTCACCTACACCCCCCCCCGAGGGCTCAGAGCCCCTTCCTCCCCACTAAGCCGGTGCTCGCGGCGCCTGCCACAAGGTCGTTAACATTCAAGAAGGAAAAGGTGAAATCGGGCGGGGCGGGCTCGTTCATCGCTCCCTTAAAGGAATAATACTCTATAATGACTCTGTCACCGACAAGCGTGCAAAACCACTCCAGGAAAGGCGGAGAGAAATGGAGAGAAAGCAAGCGGCAAAAGCGAGGAGCGAGAAAACTCCCGCGGGAAAGGCGGCAAACATCTCCACAACCATCTTGCCGCTTTTATACCATTCTCCGCGCTCAGCCGGAACCAGGTGGTCGCTGGTTGGCTGCGACCTCCTCCAATCCCAGCTGTCAGTCCTGATTTGTTTCTTTTTTTTTCTTTTTTCTTTTTTTAGCCTGGAGGGTGGTGTCACATCGGGCGAAGGGCCGCGTGAAATGATTGCAAAGGTGCCTCGTAAGCTGAAGGGCGCGAGTTGCCTATTTTGAATTAAATGTTTAGTTTTCTACTGGAAATCGTATAGAAATCCTGGATATTTTAATAACGAGCTCCATATAAGGCATTTTCAGCTTTCCCGATGAGTATGTCACAAACCTATTTCGTACCCCTGGGATACGAAATTACTGGAATAGCAACATGAACTAATATAAAAACAAATTTGATTTATAAATAGGTTTGTGGCATACAGCTCCAGGGTTTGCTTTTGTTAAATATTACTGATTAATTACAAATAACCAGCTGCCTTATGAAATGTCTCTACAAAGAGAAAATGTATATAAATACAAAATCTGAGGTAGCTAGATTGTTAAGGATATTTTCTCATTTGCATCTTCCTCACTAAGAGTCCATGTTGGGCAGGGGTCTTCAAACTTGGGCCTTTTATGACATGTTGGGAGTTGAAGTCCACAAGTCATAAAATTCTGGGAGTTGAAGTCCACAAGTCATAAAAGGGCCAAGCTTGAAGACCCCTGATGTTGGTAATATGGGAGAACCACAGCCCAGCATCAAGATTGCCACTCAGAAAACCTATTTGATTTTTGGGACCATTTAGATCAGAGGTGTCCAACCTTGGCAACTTTAAGATTTGTCATGAATGAAGGTGAATATCCTTCATTCCCAGGATAATGTTGGAGGTTCAATCTGTGTCCATCACTGGGACCCACCAGAGGTTTTGAAGTCTGAGCTTTCGGACTTGTGCTGGAGGCCATCTTCAGGGAACTTCTCTCTAGCAGAGTGTGTGCTGTTTATGGTGCCTGTTGTATGTGGCTTTTTAAATATTGATTGGGGTGTGTTGATGGCTGGCTTTTAAGTCATTAGCTGTTGTTTGTTTGTGCTGCCCAGCCCTCGCCTTCTACTGGTAAGTACTTGATAGGCTGGTGGTAAATCAGCATTCCTGTTGATTCCCAGAATTTCCAGTAGCCATGCGTGGAGATTGTGGGAGGTGAAGTCCACAAGTCTTAAAGTTGCCAAGGTTGAACACCTCTGATTTAGATGTTTGTTTATAAGCTACACTATACTGAAAAGTTTGATTTGGGATGCACATTCTGTTTTCTTTCTTCTCACCTTCACAGTGGGTGCTTTTATCCAGGTTAGGAATGTTACCAATGAATAATCGGGTCTGAATAATCTGAATTTAATTGGCTTCCATTTTTTATTTGCAGGAACACATTTAAAATTCAAAACCAACAGGACAGGAAGACTGCATGATCTTTTAACTTCTGTGGAGAAAATGTGTTAAAACAAAGATGGGTGTTTCTTTTGATGCAAATACCGAGCTATTTAATTGTCTTCACCTACACAGTATGAATGGGGGCTTTTGCTGTTGTCACTGAAGTATGATAATCCTTTTGGTGCTCGAGAAAATTTCTAGGAATACTGTGAACAGCCAAGAAAACAGAAATGGATCACCAAAGAAATCAACCTATAGGTCTTACTCGGGCACAAATGACTACCTTCAAATTATCCTACTTTGGACACATTGTGCAAAGATGTAGCTTTTTAAGAAGGCTATATTACTGGGAAGGGGAGAATGAAATGGAAGAAGAGAATGACCAGCAACAAAGTAGAAAAACCAGGTTAGGGACAATCGTGAACAAATTTTTTCCAAGTGTTGACACCTACTTGATGACACATCAATTAAATATGCATATAGCAAAATGAGATGTTGTCTCCTTATAACTGAGTGCTATTTAGATTGATGGGACTTATCCTCAGCAAAGTTTATAGAATTATATTTTGTAGCCGTAGTGGACAGAATATGTTCTCTCAGTAATTGCCTTCAATATCTTCCCCACAAGTAGGTGTGTTAATGGAGATCATGCACATTTGTAAAAAGGATTAACCAGGAGCAGCCTACAGTTTGAAAAATAAGGTAGAACTCTGAGCACAGATGGCTACGTGTCCTAATAATAGTTTAAACAGAGAGATGCAAAATATTAGATTATAGTGAAATAATCCCTTATCACAAAGGTCTGGATCTGTTTTGATGTTTACATTAAATGTATTTGAGAAATAATGGAAAACCTGACCAAATCTTCGCAAATTGTTTAAAAAAGAAAAGAATTATTACAGCTATTAAATTATTAGAGTTAATAAGGGATAAAATAAGTTACAATTCATTTAGAGACATAAATTCTAAAATCTGTACAGTCAGCCCGACAATCTCATGAGGATACAGAGGCTTTTTTAACCAAAATTGATCACCTGCAATTAGTAATTAGCCCTAGGAAGAAGGCAATGGCAAACTACTTTTAGAAAACCTTGCCAAGAAAACTACAAGAAATTTGTCCTTGGAGAATCAGACATCCTTGAAGGGAAGAAAGAAAATGGGAGAAGCTGTGTTATAATTTAATAACGCTTATATTACAGTTATTCCCATCTAACTAACCTCATATTTTAACTTACAATTATCAGTTTATTTCTTGATTAATGTCCAAATAGTTATTTCAGCAAATAGATTGCAAAAAGTTATACCTTTGGTAATTAAAAATGATTAAGTTAGCTTTTTAAAAAACAGACACTGATCAGACAATATTCAACATGGTAGATTTGATTAATTTGAATAGAAATAAGGAGTTATATAGAAATAGCAGTTATATCCTTGGGATCTTGAAAAAGCATTTGGCAATAGGAAAAGATATTAACATTAATACCAAAAACTTCAATGAAGTTTAAACTACATCTTCTGCAACGAAAATAATATTTCAGGCTTATTGATCAGTGTAGGAGTAAATCATCTTGCAACTGGAAATCAATGAGATTAATACTGTAAACACAGGTTTGTACAATTGACTATAGTTTATCTTTCTGGGGGAAAAGTTATTACTTGTATTAACTGAACTGTAAGGATGGAGTTTTAATATTCTCAACTGTTCATCTTCCCTTTGCCATACCTCTATTGTATGGAGATTGACATCTGACAAAGAAATATTATCTATCACACTTATCTAACATTGGATGGATAAATATATGGCTCCAATTACTCAGTGGTTTACAGAGTTGGTTTTATTAACAACAGATGAACCAATTTCTTTTTGACATATATTAAATATGGATGATTTTAATGAAATTTAGCTACTCTTTACTGAAATTGTAATTTTTATATATTAAGATGTATCTACCATAAATATACACCCTGTGGTTTTTAATCTGTTTTTATTCTTTATAACTTACTGCATTTAATTAATAGAGTAATAAAATACATTACATGACTTTGAGTAACGTGGGCTGGATTGGCAAAGAGAAATAATAGGGCTTAGTACAGGTAGTCCTTGACAGATGAGCCCCAAATTTCTATTGCTGAGCAAAGCAGTTGTTATGTGAGTTTTTGCTCCATTTTATGACCTTTCTTGTCACAGTTGTTAAGTGAATCACTGCAGTTGGTAAGTTAGTAATACAGTTGTTAAGTGAAGCTGGCTTCCCCATTGACTTTGCTTGCTAGAAGGTTGCAAAAGGTGATCATCAGATGACCCCCAGGACACTGCAACCACCATAAATACGAGCCAGTTGCCAAGCATCTGAATTTTGATCATGTGACCGTGGGAATGCTGCAACAGTCGTAAATGTGAAAAAGTCATAGGGTACTTTTTTTAGTGTATTGTAAATTCGAACAGTCACTAAACAAATGGTTGTAAATTGAAGACTACCTGTAGAACTTGACAGTTTGAAACAGATACTGTAAATTTTAGCTACAGTAAAATGCTGAAGGTCTGGAACTTCTAATGGACCTATGTTTTTCCCAAGTGGGGAATTATCAATCATTACAATGACTGGAGAATGATTTTCTGCTATCAGATCTAACTTTTTCTATTTTCAGAAAATTAATTAGGAAAATACAAATGAGAAATGACTTAATAACAGTTATTGTCCCCATCCTGATATCTTCCGGGATTCCCAGTCTTTATTCTTTTTTTATTGACAATCATTTATGAAAAGCTGTATCATACAACCACAGGCATGTCACCGACTGCTAGTTACCATTTAAGATTGAAGCTACAGTTTTGTCAGTATTGAATGCAAAAGCTTCAGGGGAGATGTCCTGAAGGAAAGCCAAACAAGCAAAAAAGGCTGCCCACCCAACCCCCTCCTCAAACATGAAAGTTACAAGCAGCATGGTAGTGTAAAGAAGCAAAACTTTCTAACAACTCTTAAAACTTGTAAACATACAGTGGAT
This sequence comes from Crotalus tigris, assembly GCF_016545835.1. Taxonomy (NCBI): domain Eukaryota; kingdom Metazoa; phylum Chordata; class Lepidosauria; order Squamata; family Viperidae; genus Crotalus; species Crotalus tigris. The sequence goes on from NW_024097700.1 coordinate 1,017,908, forward strand.
AGCCTAAGAAAAAATCTCTGTAAATCCATTAACTGCAGCTAAAAGCAACTAAACAAAAGAGATTTTGAGATAGTTCCCTAAGCCTATTTCAGCAGGCTGATAATAGGCAGAGAGGATTTTTCAAGTACTTTGGCCTCAGTTCATTTCAGACTTTGAAGTTCAAAATAGACACCCTATTGGGCTTGGAAATGTTCTGGTTATAGAGTTCATCCTTGCACATCAAATGTACTCCAGTGCAGGATATTTTCCAGACTGGAATGTGTCCGACATATCTCTTTAAACTGATAGCTGGGAAATTTAAAACCAGACTACAAACTAGAAGGATCGGATGAAGAAAAATTAGACATATTCAGCAAATCCACATTTGATGGCATTTTCACAGAAACTCATATTTTCTATTGCCTTCCCCTTGAGTGATACCTTCTTTATTCTTCCTGTCTAAGAAGAGGGACATCAAAGACACAGCATTTTAAAGTACCTACTGGCAGGTGTAGCCTCCAAGCACGCCAAATCATTTTTTCCCTTATGAGTCTAATCACTGCACAGACTTATTAAATAATGTCAATAACTAATTATGTTTGTGTGTTTTAATTATATTGTTGTAAAGCATACATAATACATGATACCATTTTGGTTATGTTTTGATTTTGACTCTTCTATCTGTTTTCCTCCTACCCCCACATAACCTTTGTTCTGTTTGTACTATACGTTGTAGGCCAAATGCAACCTGGAGGCTTAAGGAAGTTTCATGCTTCCCAAACGGGTTCAGAAGAAGGTGACAGAGTTGATACAGGTACCTGAGGACAGGCTGAACTCATTTAAATGCCTTGCTCGGCAATGGAAATTCTAGTCCCAATGGTTGTAAGTCAAGGACTACCTGTAGTAAGCAGAGGCAGTTGATATTACTGACATCTTCTGTGAAGAATTCCCTAGATTAATATTTCCAACATCCGATCATGTTTGAAAACCACGATATTAACCAACCTAATTTGATCAATATGTCAAATCTTGGTTCTAATGTAACATCCACTCTCAGTAAAAATTGATTTGAATAGTATTGATTACTTTACCTCCTCTGCTGAGTCATAGGTAACTAAACTATCTCAAATACTTCAGGCAAAATCGCTCATTCGTTTTAAATACTTCCTTAAATTGATTTCCGACTTCTAATTTCATTGTTTCTTTGTTACTTCCTTAAATACATTTGAATGTTCTAACAACTTTAAAGGACATTATTAGTAGAAACAAATGGCAATAAAAGTCCAGTAGCAACATGGACTTTAGGAATGTCAGTTCCTGTTTCGTTTGAAGTGATCTACCGTATCTTAAATTATATAGCCTGTCAATCGGTGTGCTGCGTGATTGCAATTGGCTTTTAAAGCCCTCATTGCTGATTATATCATCTGGGTCAGGATTCTGCCATTGCAAATTTTTTCTGAGTGCATATAAAGTGTCCTGAGTAACACATAACAGTGAGGGTCATCATTTGGCATCCTTGATCAGAAAACAAGCTGGGCAATAGATTCAGTGACAGCAGAAGACCGGTTATACGCCTCTACTGGAATAAACCACAAGATAAGCAAACTAAAACCAAAAAGGAAGTAAAATGTAGCTATTTAGCAAGAAAAGTTGATACAGAAGGATGATTGGGGAAGCTGAAATAAGACAAATGCTGACAGCAGCTGAAGAAATAGTCTTTGTACTGGCCCTAGCAGGATAGAATGACAGATGAGAAAGACAAGAAAAAGGAAGTGAAAATGTAAGTTTGAGGGCTGCGTAAAAGACTGAATACAGACCAGGAAGAGATGTGATAAAAATCACCCAACAGATTCCTTAGCACAGGGATCTCCAGCCTTGGGAACTTTAAGACTTGTGGACTTCAACTCCCAGAATTCCTCACCTAGCCATTGTGGCTGGGGAATTCTGGGAGTTGAAGTCCATAGTTACTAAGGTTGAAGATTCTTGCATTAGAAGACAGTTGAATTGTTGGTCAATGGGTTCATATGGAAAAACCTGATTCCTATTTGGTGTGGTTTTATAGTTGTGATTATAGAAGGGCATTATAAGAGAATTTGGCCATTTCCAGCAAACAGACTGGTGTGCAAAACAAAAGGTATGAGGGACACCCAGATGGCACAGAAGAACTGTCTTGTGGGAATGCTTCAGAATGGAATAGTGTTTCCCATCAAGGAATGGAATGGCCAATTTGCAGAAATCCCCTACATTAGCTAGCAAAGTGGTGACTTAAATATCATTACTTTTTTAATAATAATAATAATAACTTTATTGTCACTTTGAATGTACATCAATCGGCATACATCAAAATGAAATTTCGTTACATACAACTCTCAAAGAGCCACCACATCCGATATACCTTCCTTGTTCATGGCCAGCTCAAGTTTCAGATCATCCATTTTAGTCTCTAGGGAGTGAACGATGGCAAACAGGACAGATGGAAACGGAGCTCCATGTGGGTTAGCCCTCAAATTAGCTTGTATTCCTGCACGACAACCTCGCCCCCTTTCCTTTTTCTGATCCTGTCTCTTTAAAATCAATATATGGGGGTAGTGTGTCTATGTATGGGAGGGGAATGGTTTAATCAGTGGAAGATTATATTGAGTATTTCTGGTTTTGAAAACCTGCCAGGATTCCAATTTTTGCTGCTTTTTGTGGCATAAAAAGAGTTCTGCAGCCACAGTACTATAGTGAGGCCAGTTGAAATATTCAGTGTGTCTTGAGAGCCTTTGAGGTGAAGGTTATGCTACGAAGTTCCACTGTCCGTTTTTCACCTAATCATATGGGCACATATATTGATTCCTTTTATATAGTAGAAGATTGACATTCCGTTCCATCACCAACTTTTCCCCTTTCAAATGATTTAGAATGCTGGAGAATTCCTAAAGTATACAGAGCATTTTGGGATCCATAATGCTCATTCCACAATATCTTTACAATCAGCTTACTGATTGAATTAAATGTGAATCCTGGAACATACCAGACATTCCACAGGTCAGGCCTTTTGTAGCCAGTTCAGTCAAAAAGGTTTTTTTCATAAAATTTTCTTCCAAGATTTATTGAAAGAAAATAGGGTAAGATTACAGAAATTTTAGCTGCTGGATTATTTTCATTTTCAAACTCAATTTCTCTTTCCATCTGTTGAGGCTGAGACTTTTTCAATTTCTTTTTTTATAAACCAGCAAGCTGGCTGCTCTCTTCTCTGATAACTGAGGAATTTGCAAGCAACAAAACTCTCCTTGGAACCTCCAGCTGTGAACACATCATTAATTCAGATATGCATGAAGCACAGCTTTTGATGGGTGGACATCTATCCGAAAGTAATGGTAGATCATTTTAGACTCTGTATTTGGACATCAGTAAAATAACATTTCTTATTTTACAAAATGTTTGCAAGAAAAAAACATGCATGAACAGAACTGTGGAAATAGGAAACACCTTTTCTTCTACAAACTCTGGAATATTATATTGAGTTGGGGTTCTTTTGATGGTATCTTGTTCATTCCTTCAAAATACGGTAAGCCAGACTTGTTGGGTTGGGTGGCTCTCCTACACATGCATATACTCCATTGAGTCAAAGTATTCAAGCTATGGCAAGTTCCTTCTCTAAATATACATTTTTCTGATTTTAATGCAATCCATTAGGGTTTTTTTTTCATAAAGAAACATTAAAATAAATCACACAATTAGTTTCCAGAGTGGGCAGAAGTAAATCTTTTTCCAATTCCTACTGTTCTAGTCATCAGGACTTTTTTTTTTTTGTAAACATTTTGTAAAGGCATGATATTTTTTTTATTTCACAGAGTCAAAAGGGGGAAAGTGCATGGGGCATCCAAAGGGCATCTGTTGGTACCTCTCTTAGACTGAACGCATCTTTTCAGAGTCAGAAAAAAAAGGCTTTAAACCCTTCTCAGTGATAGGATCTTCTATAAATAGCACATCTATTAACATAGAGGATGACATAGAAAAGCTATTAACATTTCCATTCCCTCCAGCAGGAGCAAAATAGATCACAAGGTCTGTGCGTTAACTTTAACTTATAAAGAACAAAACAAAATATGCCTGCTAGGGTTAGAGGCAGTGTCCTAGATTTCACATCCAATTCACAGGGCCTCGAATAGAGCAAGGCTGATAACTTTTGTCCACACTTACATTTGCATTTCTACTGTAAAAATTTAATGCAAGCAGAAACCCAGGGCTAAAATAATTCTTCCTGGGGCCAACATCCAATTGAATTAGTTTTTGTTTTAGAAGCTAATTATCTGGTAACATCCAAGGGCACTACCATATTTAGGAAGGTTTTCAAACCTGATTCGTTGGTAAGGTAAAGGCATTTTTAACGCCTACAGGATATTTAATATATCCCCCATACTGTTACTTCATACCAGCCTAGCAAAGGCAGCCAAATCGAAAAAAAAATCCCCACGCCCCTGTTGAACCAAACCATATTATTAGCAGGGAGAGTCTGTAGGAATCAAACTGATAAAAGCAGAATCACAGTACAAACCCTATGTCATTTCATACAATGAGGTTCTCTCATTGTAGCTTCTGGGGACTACAGATATATTTTGTGTGTGTCTCTCTCTCTCTCTCTCTCTCTCTCTCTGTGTGTGTGTGTGTGTGTACACACACATGAAGAACAGTGCTCACAACTTCAAGACTACCGTACTTGCTCCTTAATCTGAATAAAGTTAATTGTATAATGACTCAGTACTGCCCATTCTGAAGGTTCAGCAGACTTTGGAGAATCAGTATCACAATTTTAGTCCTTTGGGAAGCAACAACTAACAATGTATTTTTCAATGCGTATGTTTTAGGAAGAAAAAAAATGTACTGGCCAAATGAATGAACAATACTCCATTCATGAGCACACAGTACTCCACTAATACTGAAAATGGTGCTTAAGATGACCCAGATAACCAATATAACTGTAAAATTTCTGAGGTGCTTGTTTAAACTTGAAAAGCAGAACATTCATCTCCCCCCAATGAACTTCACTGAATTCCTGCTCTCTCCCCCATTGGTATAACCAGTTGTTTCCCAAATTAAAAACCGGAAATATTTGTCTTCATTTTTTTAATTGAATTTTTCTTTCATAAGTTGATGAGAAGCTGATTCTGCAATGGGTTTTAATTGCTGATATGCAGCAGGCACTAATCAAAAGCAGTTCTGAATGAGGCTCCAGCAGCTCAGCCAAATTTAGTTCATTTTTTTAAAAAAAAAAAACAAAACACATTCATGTTAGAAAACTTTAGAAAAAAATGTAGAACTACATTCTTAGACATTAATTATAAAAAGCTAGGCACAAAAAAAATACATGTGTGAATTTCCTGAGCTTTTGTTATAAAAATGTCTCAGTGATAAGTTTCAGGTACTGAAACCATCCTCTGTTTTAATGGGAGATTAAAATATAAAAATGTATTTATATTAGGCGGACAACTATGAATAGAACTATTCATAGCACAGTCGGATAAATGCTGTATGCAATTATCTATGAATGAGATCTTTTCAATCAACCACTTTTTTGAAGTCAAGCCTCATATATTCAGCTGTACATAGTTGAATGTCCAGGTTTATTATTATATAGATAGCTGGTTCAACTTTCAGAGATTAGCCACAGCAGTTCATGGAAGGGATGCCATAAACTCAATCCATTTCCTTCCAAATGGATTACAACATGATTAGCATCTTATTGCTAGAGCAGTGGTTCTCAACCTGTGGGTCGGGACCCCATTTGGGGTCGAATGACCATTTCACGGGGGTCACCAAACCATGCTGTCCGCCATTTTTTTCCCTTTTCCCTAGCTGTCCTACTCCCTCTTATTGGTGGCCACACCCACTTGGGGGTCACCACAACATGGGGAACTGTATTATGGGGTCACGGCATTAGAAAGGTTGAGAATCACTGTGCTAGAGTAATTGATGAACTTACACTTTCAAGATAGGGTTGGCTAGGGAATTCTGGGAGCTGAAGTCCACATGCCTTCACGTTGCTGAGGCTGAGAAACTCTGGGGTAGGGGAGAAACATTGAGGTGGGGGAGGGAAAATATTTGTAAAGGCCTAACGTTCTACATTTTACAATAAGAATTTTTTTTTTTTTAGTTTTGAAATTCATTTTGTAAGGCTGCTTCTACAGGCAGTCCTTGACTTATGACCACAATTTGGGGCCAGAATTTATTGTTAAACAAGGTGGTTAAGTGAGCACCACTCAATTTTATGGCCTTTTTGGCCACAGTTGTTAAGCAAATCACTGCAATTGTTAAGTGAATAAGGTTAGTCATTAAGCAAATCCAGCTTCCTCTGTTGACTTTGCTTGCTAGAAGCTGGCTGGGAAGGTTGGGAATGGCAATCCTGTGACCCCAGGATACTGCAACCATCATAAACATCAGTTGTTAAGTGCATGAGTGACGGTCATAAGTGTGAGGACTAGACAAAAATACTTTTTTGAATGCCATTGTAACTTCAAATGGTCACAAAATGAATTACAAGCTAGAGACTACTTGTAATGGATCTGATCTGATATACTGGACTAGTATTTCTGTTCCTCATCAGCCCATTCTTTTCAGCTTTTTTTCAGGTTAGTGGACAGTCACTTAAATATGAGCCAGTAGTGTTCTTGCAGCTGCCAAAAAAGCCAACACAGTGTTAGGCTGCATTAACAGAGGGATAGAATCAAGATCACGTGAAGTATTAATACCACTTTATAACGCCTTGGTAAGGCCACACTTGGAATACTGCATCCAGTTTTGGTCACCACGATGTAAAAAAGATGTTGAGACTCTAGAAAAAGTACAGAGAAGAGCAACAAAGATGATCAGGGGACTGGAGGCTAAAACATAAATAACAGTTGCTGGAATTGGGTATGTCTAGTTTAATGAAGAGAAGGACGAGGGGGGACATGATAGCAGTGTTCCAATATCTCAGGGGCTGCCACAAAGAAGAGGGAGTCAAGCTATTTTCCAAAGCACCTGAAGGCAGGACAAGAAACAATGGATGGAAACTGATCAAAGAGAGAAGCAACCTAGAACTAAGAAGAAATTTCCTGACAGTTAGAACCAGGGCTTTTTTTCTAAGAACGCCCAGAATGGAGTCCCGGCACCTTTTTTGGATGGAACCTTGTAGGGTAGGCAAGGTGGGTTGTATGACATGTGTGAGTTCTGGCACCTTTTTTTTTTTTTAAGAAAAAAAGCACTGGTTAGAACAATTAATCAGTGAAACAACCTGCCTCCAGAAGTTGTGAATGCTCCAACACTGGAAGTTTTTAAGAAGAAATTGGACAACGTTTGTCTGAAATGGTATAGGTTTCCTACCTGAGCAGGGGGTAGGACTAGAAGACCTCCAAGGTCCCTTCCAACTCTATTGTTATTGTTGTTGTTATTAAGCAGGCCTGTGCCACCCTCACCACCCCCATTTTCTCTTCCTCCCATATATTTGCTAGCTAAGCATCCACAGCTGTTGTAGCCCTGCCTATTTGAGCACCAGCAAAGGGATTAGCATGAGATCAGGTGAATAATAGCATTCTTATCCAGGGGTTGTCACAATAGATTTTGAACGCTCAGGAACAGATGTTAGTCTCATGCTCCATATGCCCCTGATTAGTAATAACCATGAAGTGGATCATAATCATTTAGGATCAATCTTGCACAGAGGTTGTTTATTTGACTCACACCCGTATAGATTCCTCATTACAGAGGGTTTTGCTGCTGTTGTGATTTGATGAATATACAATTTCACCTTGAGGATAGATATACTGAAATAGAATGGGCACTTGATGGATCGTAACAGTGATATACAATTAAATGCTTTATTGCAAAGAAGCTCCACATCAAACTCTGTTTGTCATAGCCAGAGAGTCAAGGTTGTCATCTTCCAAATGAATTATGTGTTGTTTCAATTAATTGTTCCAATTAGTTTCTATTTCTTTTCAGTTATGCCTGTCTATAACAATCTCACCTGGGATGTTACTAGAAATTGGAACTGCTCTGAGGGTCATATACATTGCAATTAAAACTCTGACTATTTCTAATTAGTTTCCCACAATAATTTCACTATTATATTAAAAACTGGAGTCAATAGAAGCTTGTCCTCATTGTAACAAATGGGTCTGCATTTAGCAATTTGGTTATTTACTAATTTTGAAACTCAAAGTGTAGCAGACAATTAGCATAGCAATCCTATGCATAATTACCCACTGATAATTCTATTTATTTATTTATGCAAATTTATATGGTTGCTCATCTTAAACAACTGTGCAGATAATAAAGGCATAAAAACCAAAAACATATAAAACAAGTAAAAGGAACAATAACATACACCAGTTTAATAGACAGTATGTTACAGTAACATACTTCTGAATAAACTTCCATTGGAGTGGTATATGCTCAACCCATATAGACAATCTTAAGAAATAAAGACAAACATACAGTTTTTAATCACTGTATGCCCTATACACACATGGACTTTTACTCCCAGAATTCTCAGGCTGATATATGTGATACATATGATTTTCATCACATCATAGTGAAAATGTCCCAAACTACAAATCTGTGGCATTCCAAGGATTTATAAGATGACACAGCAGGTTTTTTTTTTTGCTATTTTAATTTTATTAAAAAAAACTTAAAATACAAATCTCCATTTTTTTTAAAAAAACAGGGTGACATGGGACTCATGTGAAAGACATATTCAGATGCATCTGAATGTGGTACATAACACACAGCACATCCAAAAGGAAACTCTTTTGTGCTTATGTACCTTTCTAACCTGGTTTGCTCATATTATTTCCAAAATAACTGTTAAAAATACTCTCACTTCCTAGGCATCAGGTCTACTTTCTGGAATCATTGTCTAAAACATTCATCTTCTCTGTATACCTGTAGTCCAGAGATAACACAAATTTCCAATTGTCTTTTTTGAAGCCCCCAATTCCTCTGGAACTGCAATTTCAATGTTTTATGAAAAGTTGGAGAAACTAAATGTTGTTTTCCAGCAGACAGTATGTGAGGCTACATTGCTGCAGATACCTAACTCTTGGTTTCATAGGTGATTTAAAATAAAAATAAAAATTGAATTGCAAAACATTTCCAAAGAGAGTGAATCATGGCAGAACGGATTGCATCTGGAGTAGAAGAAGAGGGCCTGGTTTACAGTCTCCACCTCACTCATGCAATAGGAGCTGACATGATGTCTTAGAATATTTGCCCATCCATAGTGCTCCAGGTATTACTTCAGATATTGTTGCATTCAATTTACCTTTGTCTAGGCTATTATGTGCAGTTAAGCAGTAATTATAACTCAACCACTAGTATTTTCCTTAACGCTGGGAAGTTTGATTGCAGAGCCAATAACAATTCAGGACACAGGCATTCATTAATCCCACAGGCACTTTAATCTTTTCTGGATCACTTCCAACACATTATTTGATAAAAAAAAGGACTGTTTACTCATTTAAATATCTTTAATTAGTGTGCATTGTTAAAGAACTATTGCTGGAAATTGCATTATCCTGGATGGCTAAGAACAGCAGCTGAATATAGCAATTAAGTTCACCTTCTCCCTGGTCCCTTTGCTTGCCTAAAACTAGAGGAAAATATTGGGCTCCAGTGATTTCCCTCATTTTTCTACCATGAATTTTTGACCTGCTGGAACTCTCTCTCTCTCTCTCTCTCTCTTCCCCCCCCCTTCTCAGCTTCCATTCTTCATCACGATGAGATCAGTTAAGAGAAGGGGGTGGCAAGGAATATTTTGCTGATATTGCTAACAGGAATACTGAATGATATTACTATATCATTTTACATTGATGTGATTATTCATGACATAAATGAATTTACAGATAAATAATTCATAGAAATATATAGTTAGAGATTTTCATTCAGTGCATAAGAAAATAGCTTAATTAACTAGATGAGCTCTTTAAGGATGTTCATGTACATTATAAACATTTGCTTTATCAACAAAAGCAGCCCTTGAGCAGTCTCTTCAACTTTCTGGAGCAGCATTTTTCAATGCTGGCAACTCTAAAATGGGTGGATTTCCAACTTCCAGAATCTCCCAGCCAGCATGCTCACTGGGGAATTCTGGGAGTTGAAGTCCACCCATTTTAGAGTTGCCAACATTGAAAAATGTTGTTTTAGAATAGACGGAGTTCTTTTGTCATGGAAGAAGAGCTAATGGCAGTAGGGAAGTATTCTTTCTTAAATTGTGAGAAGTTCAGCAGTGCGTATAAGCACAGAATGTGTCCCTTTTTGCTCATTTTTAGTATTTTAATGGGTACTGAATTCAGTCTTTGTTCATTTTCTCCAAGGAGGCAGGTTCCTTCCTATTTTATCGTGCCGTGCAGATACTTCTTTTTCCTACAAACAATTCATGGGAAGCCTTTTATCTTGACCTAGCATTCCTAATCTATCCTACATGCCTCATTTCTTCACTGGAAGTAATCCATCGCGCTGGCTGAGGAATTCTGGGAGTTGAAGTCCACAAGTCATAAAAGGGCCAAGTTTGAAGACCTCTGGGCTTGGGCAACTAGGTGAGAGCTTTAGAGAGGGCTGTTCCTTCTTCTGTAACTCATAGTCACCTTGTGAGCAACTTTCCATTTTTTATAAAGCTGGCACAAAATGGGGGGGGGGAAGCCACACATGGATGCATTTCACACATGCTTCGTAATCCAAACTTCACTGAATAAGATTGCTTATAAAATTGGCATTTGTGGGTTTTAGATTTAAACAAACAAATCATAATGAGGGCGCTTACTACATTTTAACTAGAGGGAGTTGTCATGTCACCACTGAGATCTCATTTTATCTCTCATTCTTCCACATGAAGATACATTTCTCAAAGTTGTGTTATTTTTCCAGACATTCTTACTGATTACTTGTATTATTTTTTTTGCAATCCTTTTCTATCGTCTTCTCTGCTTTTTTTGAAATGCCCTGATGCCACTAGTTTATACCTTTTATGATGGTCAGGATATCCATCTAATTAGAATCTCTTTCTCACTCCCAAATGTTGCCATTCCTCCATATTCCATAACATATTATATATAATAATTATGGTATGGGGAGTCCTTTATTAACTAGTTGCTTAGCAACCATTCAATGTTATGAGGGACTTCCCCAAGCTACTTACCATCCAGTTTCAAAGTTCTGATGTTCCCCACACACAAACACACCTGTGGCCACATGATTGCATTTTGGGCACTTGGCAACCAGCTCATTTTATGTCTGTATGCTGGTTGTGTGATCATGATTTTCAGGCCTTTTTTTGCCAATTTCCAGCATTTACTTCTGGTTTCCAGCAAAAAATACCCATTGAAGAAAATGATTCAATTAACAACTGCCTGTTTGTAAAAAAGATCATAAAATTGGGCACAGTCACGTGGTGTTCTACTTAACAACTGCCACAACTTATGACTATAATTCCAGGCTTGATTACTATTGTAAATTGAGGACCTTCCTGTAAACAGATCTAACATAATTTTCACTAAATTGTAGAGGACAGGTTCTCATAGAAAAATCTTGTTTATCACTACTACATTTTATGGTTCTTCAGGCAACTTGTAAACCTTTTCAAAGAGATAATTTCCAAATCAATTGGAATTAATTACTGAGGGATGATGCAGAGGAGTGTTATCAATTTAAACATATAATTATCAATCTGGAAGTCAAATTTGTGATGGTTGCTAAAATTCCATCTCAGAGTCAGCAGGGTCATGATGAAATTATTAATAAGCTCAGATGGTGGCTGATGCATCAAGAGAATAAATTTCTCACACCTGACAGGTCAAGCTGAAATGAGACACTAAGAGGAATAAACAGATTTATAAGCAGAATGAAGGAAAAATGAGCAATTTATCTTGCTGATCTCTGTTGGTGAATATTCTACAAAGAAAAAAAAAGTATCTGAAGGTGAACTTCAGCACATGCTGGGAGATAAAAGCACAAAAGCAATAGAGAAAACACTATAATTATTTTTTTAAAAGCTATAACCTGGAGATAGTCTTCAGTAAATAATATTATTATTCAGTAAATAATTATTTCTTTTTAGAAAGATACAATAATATTAGCAAGCTATCCTTAGAAAATCTGAGAACAGTTATGGAGGGGACCAATCTGACCAAGGTGGAGATGTCATATACCAGCAGTCCCCAAACTTGGCAGCTTGGCGGCCCAGCTGAGGGGAGGGGAGAGGGTAACTGGGCTGTGAGAGCAGCAGGTCTGTGCTTGTGTGTGCTCACAGCTCCACTCGCATGAGAGCTGGACCAGTGCACATGCATTGGTGTGCTGACCCGCTGCTCACACAAGTGGAGCTGTGTGTGCATGCACATGCCCACTGGCCTGCTGTTCGCACAGGTGGACCTATGTGCGTATGCACATGCATGCCGTTCTGCTGCTTGCGCGGGTGGAACTGAGCACATGCCGGCCCACTAGCTCGCAGCTCGAGTGAATAGACCTGCACACGTGTGTGTGTGTGTGTGTACACTAACCCACCTCTTGTGTGGCCCGGGTCCGAATAAGCCACGGCCTCGTAGTGGGCCATGGTCTGGGGGTTGGGGACCCCTGTCATATATGGGGTTTTTTTTATGAATTTTTACAATTTTACAATAAAAAACCCTTTCCCAATCCCTCCTAACCCTCCCCAAAACCCTCCCCCAATCTTCCCAGAGCTGAATACAGAGTTAACTAAAACTTTAAAAAAACAAAAAAACAAACAAAGTTATAAACTCAAATAAACCTCAAACGAATATGATTACATTCAAAAAACAAATTATTAAATACATTAACTCCATTATATATAAAAAACAGAAAGAGAAAAAGAAGAAAAGAAAGAAAATATATGGTTTTGAAGTGCTATTTAGTGTGTAATCCCAACAATTCAAGCAAACTTCTTAATATTCCACTGTCACATGAGTGATAAAAGATTGTCAGGGTGTGTTGTAGGTGCTTTCTTTGTTTTGATGTGTAGCCTAAAGATTAATGAGTAGGCAGAATTTATTATTATTTTTATTTTCTCTTAGAGCCCATATAGTAAACATTACCCAAATCTGTCATAGGATCTTCTATTGCTGTTCATTTGGGGAGGAAATTAACTGAGGGTGAGATGTAGTTTATAGAATTGAAAGATAGCCAGCCAAGAGAATAATCTTCACTGCACCCTCAAGCTTATTTTGCTCCATTAAAAATAACTCTTGCTTACTTATAAGCTGCAAAGTGCAGCTTCAGGGCTGTGCGCTTCCAATTTTCAGTAGGAATACGGTGAGGCTCTCATCTGTTTCATATCTGTATTAAATGGCTTGAGGTTGAGGTCACCTGTCATTTCAGGATTTAGTATGACCGGTATGCAGTTGACACCCAATTGTGCATCTCAACACCAGGCTGTGTAGGTGATGCTGTCAATGTGCTGACCCAGAGTTGAGAAGCTGCACTGGTCCCGATAGGGAGGAACAAACCGACTCAACCCTAAAAAGATTAAACAGTTCTGGCTATTTGGGCTCCCTGAGTTGGAGGTTTTCACTGTTGGTTAGGCTGCACTTCCCCATTCAAGACTAATTTAAAACTTGGGGATGGGGTGGAGGTTCTCCTGGGCTTGCAGCAGGTCTATGGCAATTTGCCATGGCCAATTCATTGCGGGACAACTCACCACAGCCAACTCGTCGTGGGACAAATTGCTGCAGGACAAGAGTTAAACTAATGTCAAAGAAATAGTGGAAAAGAATCATTAAAGAAAGGATACAAAAGCAGGGACGGAATGAAATGTGAACTGCAAAAATGAAAATATATTTTTATTTATTTCAAATAATTAAATAGAATTGTTAAATTGTCCTGCAGCAAGTTGTCCCATGACGAATTGGCCACGGTGAGTTGTCTCATTCTGGCTTGCAGCTCCTGTTTGAAGAGCAGGTGGCAGCTGTGGCCAGGAGTGCCTTGGACAGCTTCATTTTGAGCATTTTTATTTACTTTATTCAATTTATACGAGTAGCCCTCGACTTAGAACCATTCATTTAGTGACCATTCAAAATTACAGCGACACTGAAAAAAGTGACTTATGGCCGTTTTCCACACTTACGACCATTGCAGCCATCCCCAGGGTCACAGATCAAAATTCGGATACTTGGCAACTGGAATGTATTTATGAAAGCTGCAGTGTCCCACGGTCATGTGATCCCATTCTGGGAAAGCTAGATTCACTTAACAGTGTTACTAACACTAACAACTGCAGTGATTTACTTAACCACTGTGTCAAGAAAATTCATTAAAAAAACCTCACTTAACAACTATCTTGCTTAGCAATAGAAATTTTGGGCTCCATTGTGGTTGTAAATCGAGGACTAAATGTATGGCTGCCCATCTCAACAAGTGACTCTGGGCAGCAAACAGAATGACAATAGAATAAAAATTACCACTTGCATTATAAAAATTAAAAATACAAGTAGATGAGGAACCATAAGCCAAATCACTAAGACAGCAAGGAAGCAGGTTTTTGCACAAAGTCAGGGAGCCAGGCCTAGGCACAGAACCAATCTTAAGGGTCTTACAAAAGGCCAGCAGAGTTTGGAGAAAGAATATTCTGTAAGGTGGGCACTAGAGCGGAAAAGGCACGTCTTCCAGGCCCTGCCAACTGGCATTCTTTGGCTGATGGGATCCAAGGCACGCCCCTCCTGTCTAACCAGATTCAACAGGTAGAAACACCTGGTTTGTTTCCTTGACTGTAAGGCCCTTCAAAGAGTCATTGATACGGTAATCATCTCATGATTGGATTACTACATTGCCCTCTATTTGGGGTTGCCCTTCAAAACCATACCGCTACAGCTGGTTCAGAATGAAGGCCTGGGCAGTTACAGAGGCTCCTTCTTATGACCACTGTGTTATCCTGCTCCACGAACTGCATTGGTTACCAGTGGCTTCTGGGTGCAGTTCAAAATATTAGTCATTACCGATGAAGCCCTTCATGGCATAGGGCCCGGTTATTTGAGGGACTGCCTGTCTCCAATGGTTTCTGCTGTCTGGTGCATTCAGCAAACTAGATATGGTTTAGGTGCCCTCAATTAAATATTTTCATTTCATGGGGCTGAGGAACAGCATTTCCCAGAGATCCACATCAATCCCATTCTCCAAGCATTCTGGAAATCCTTAAGGTCTGGCTCTGTTCCCAGGCCCGAGCATAGGGTGGCTCTGGAGCACCTGTTCAGTCTTTTTTTCAAAAAAAAAAAGTTGGGAATGCTGTTTTGGTCTGGGTGGTCATGTTATTTTAGTTGTGTTTTTGATTTATTGTAAACTTTCTTAAGAGTTTTTGCAATCTTAAGAAATCTAGATAAGCAAATAAAGTCTGTCCATGTATAGCTGAAACATATGTATGCAGATTTCTGTAGGACTCCAAACTCTACATTTCAGAGTTGCAGAATGCATGGAAATCTACATGGATAGATTTCATGTACAAAAATATTATGCCAAAAGCAGGAATTCTCAGCTTCAGCAACTTGAAGATGTGTGGATGGTGGCTGGAGAATTCTGGGAGTTGAAGTCCACACATCTTCAAATTGGCAAGCGCTGGCCTAAATTATGGGCACTGGTATTCTCTGAACATGTTTCTTTACTGGTAGCCTACAAAATAAATTAATACTTGGCAAAATCTCAGACACCATCACGATGGCACTGTAGGACTGTGAATGGAATGTATACTATATATGGCCCCAAAATTCTTTTTGCTAGAACCTCCTAAAATTGTACTGCTAAACCTCAACAAAAAATCACTGCAAGGGAGGCACCATATGAAGGTTGGAGAGTTTAGATTTTTTGATACTATGACTGAACACAGAATACACACCATAGTATCTTTGTGGGTATTATTATATGGGCACTACTGACCACATAATACAGAGTGCCATCTATAAGCCACCCTTTCATTGAAACCTGAAACACACCTGAATTCTAATATATATGTATATATATACATATATTGCTGAAGCAGAAGAAAAACATTCTTTCAGCTGTCATTCAGCCTTGGACACATTTTTATCCAGAATGTTGGGTTGTCACCAATAAACTAAATGAGTTGGCAAATAGTTCAGTGAAGCAATCCTGCAAATATGAGCATGTTTGTGGAAAAAGAAAAAGGCTGGAATCTTGGCATTGTTATTTCATCCCATTTCAATCAAGAGGAAATAATAAATACAGAAATCAATCATTATATAGCACTACTTGAAAGCTGACACACAATTGATAAATCATAATCTAGTTTTATTAATTTCTTGTAGGGGCACAACCATGTTGTTCTAGTCCACCAAAAATAACAGACTATAGTGGCACCATAAAAATTGAAAAGGTATATTACCGTAAATTTACAACCTTTTAAGTGCCACAATAATCCATCAAAATTTAACAAACAGGCATGGATTTTGAAGCTGATCTCAGTAACATCTAACCATTTAGGGTGAATTCCAATAGACGTCATTTGTAAAAGTCACCATTCATTTCAAGAGGCTTGATATGGAGTCTCTACAATTACAAAAACCGCACAGTAGGTATCCTTGGTGGTCTGTATTTACCCCAGGAACTTGTATCCAAACAATCTGTTTGTGTGCCTGTCTACTGAAAGTTTTTTTTCAGAAGGCAGAATATGGAAAGTGCATTAACAAACCATGAGAAGAGTCTTTCACAATGCATTCACTGCTCATTAGTTCAGTTGTTAAGTCTGTTTATTCATGCAAACACAGTCCACATTTTCAAGAACATTGTTTGCAAAGTGGAATGGAAATGGACAGTGAAGTATACAGCAGATGTGAATGAGAAATCTCCTAATGACCTTTATCTGAGGTATGCAGAAGACAATCTGGATTTTACAGAAGAGAGGAAAAAAAATCAATCAATACATGTATTAGGCTGGAAAATCTCTGGTCCAATTTTATCATGTTGTGCTTTTAGAGCCTCTTATTGCTACAGTTTAGATCAAGTTTTCTACAATGCTGAAAAATTATTAGGCATCCAATGTCAGTTAACACAACTGTAGCAGCAAGAGCAATTTCTTGAAATTAATGGTAGAAATGGGGACAGAAAGTGTGTGTGGATCTTAAGGGTTCATGTCTGACATTATTAGAATTGGAAATTCACATTTAAAGTAACATTTATGAGGTATTTTAAAGTGCAATCACATTTTCTTTTGCCTTGAAGAAAGCCTCACTGAATTTTGTATGACCTATTCTTGTATTCCTGTATTCTAGTGAGTCTTTCTCGGGTTAAACCAACAGTCCACAAAGTTCTGACAGTGGCCACCCAAAGCCATCACAGCTAATAGGGGAATGACTTACAAGGGGGGTGATTTAGAAGGCATGAGATTTTTAGGTATATAATAATGGCAGAATTCTACCTATGCTAGAACTTCATGAACAGCCATCAAAGAACATTAGATGTATAGACTTCCGGGTTAGACGTCATGGTGTGATGGGTACAAGAAAACAGGGCTCCGTTTTCCATGTCCAATTTTGCTCTGCTGGGGACCCTAAAAAGGATCTAAAGTCACCCCGGAGAGGTGACAAAGAAGAAAGGGACCCTTGTTGATCGCAGAAGGGCAGCAGCCCTTCCGTTTGATCTGAGGAAGCCCTTGAAACCGACGGAAGAAAGACTGGCCGCATTTATGTGGCCAGCCAGAAGCCACCAACAACCCAAGATAAGCACTAACCAGCAACTTCTGAACAATACGGATGGAACTAGGTGAGAACGATCCTCTTTATAACTTTAAAACCTTTTCCTGGAAAAAAGAACCCCCAAAGCAAAGAATCCCCCAGATGATAGAGAGAAGGGGAATTTTCACCCCGTTCTCTCAGGAAAAGAGAAGCGGCGAATAACTTTCTTCGGGGGGAAATTAGAGAAAACTACAAGATTAATTTGGATTTAATATAGAGATATAGCTTTGACAAATTTGGGCACTAAAAGTATTTTTAAGACTATATTCAAAAAGATATTTGGAAAGTTGCTGAAATAGGTTTGGATTTAAAACTGGAAGATGGATGTTAACGACATCTAGTGATGAACTTTGGCATTACAATTTATTATGCTTAAAGAAAATTTGGCACGAAGTCCGGACATAGATAAGGCTCTTTGTTGTTCCTGGAAACTTTCACTTTTGCAGACTGCAGCTGGAAAAAGAGAAAAAAAAAATCCTTGGGCTGTTTTATCTGTATGAAGGAGACAATAAACCATTCTAAATTGGCCGGCCGGGATTACAAATATTGACTGACTTTTAGTTTCAATAATTATCAAGAAATATTAAGAAACAGTGGGAAAGTTGCTTCTGGACTATTTCACTTTGGAAGAAACATGGATAATCAACAAGAAAATGTAAATGGACTCCAGAAAGAAATTATTTCCATGTTGAAATCAATTCAAGAAACAATTGTTTTAAATTATGAGGAGACTAAAAATAATTTATAACATAAATGAGCAACTCTCCAACTTAAACTTACAAGCAAAAAACATTCAGAAAATGACCATAAAGAATGAACTAGAAAGTGAGAAACCAGAGGAAAAAATAGGGGAAACTGAGATAAAGATAGAGAATTTGAAAAAGAAACCAGCAGACAGGTGCAGATAAATAAAAAATTGGAAGATCCAGATATAACACTGGAAATGGGAAAGACATTTTATTTTTCAAGATTTCAGATCATATTTGAAGATAAGGAAGAAGAATTGATAGAATGGATGACAGAGCTGTTAGGAAAAATGCTGAAAATTGGGGAACAAGAAACTAAAAGAGAAACTGAAGGAGAAAGAAAATGAATATTAACGAATATAAATGGATTAAGCATTTTTACAAAAACACTTTAATTAAATTGTCTTTTTTATTCCAAATAATATATACAGAAACAGAGGAAGAAATACTTGGTGACTTAAATGTACTGACTTGCAAAGTTATTTGGCAAAGGAAGAAAGCTAGAATAAGAAAGAAAATAGAGGTCCTGACTAATTAGATGAGGTATTATACCATCTAATAGATGTTTGAATATGATTAAAAGAATAGACAATTGTTAGAAATAAAAGGACCATTATAAAATAGAAGGATGTGATTTGTAACTAAGATAACATAATTTTCTATAAAATGGGAAATATGAAAATACTAAGAGGGTCGGTATAAGGGAAGCTTTTAGTTACCCAAATGTAATTAATTATGGGAAAAATGATAATTGATAAAGTTATTGTGAATATTGATGGGAAATTGAAATTGAAAAAAAAGAGAAAAAAACAGGATACGGATTGAATAAGGCAGTGGTTCTCAACCTGTGGGTCGGGACCCCATTTGGGGTCGAACGACCATTTCATGGGGGTCGCCAAACAACGCAGTCCGCTATTTTTTCCCCCTTTTCCTTAGCTGTGCTACTCTCTTGAATAGAGTCTAATTCTATTGGCTTTCAAAAGCCAATAGGAATTGTCCAGGCTGTCTCTGCCCTGCTGAGCCCGCCAAAAGTCCCATTCTGCAAACGGTGCTGCACAGGTGAGTAGTCCTCGACTTACGACCGGTTGGGGGTCGCAGCATTAAAAAGGTTGAGAACCACTGGAATAAGAGAACTCTGATTGAAAATACATTCGAGATATGTTTTGGCTAGAGAAGATATTATAAACTGATATTATTAACACTATATATAACATTAGAAATGTGATGAAGATGTTTATATTTAATTGTATATGTATTAATAGCAGTAAGAATTATATTTGCATAGTGGGGAAAAATGATTATTATTGAAAGAAAAGAGGATCAGGGAAATACTGGATAGTGTAGTATTAGATATTTTGAGTGAAAGTTAATATATACCACTGAATGATAAAAGAACCCAGATACCGAGTTGTTTATTAAGTACTAATGATTGTAAAACTTGAAATTAATAAAATATTTACAAAAAAAGAACATTAGATGTATATTTGAAATATAATTTCTATTTTACTTTTAAAAAGATTCTAGTCATTGATAGTTATAACTTCCGAAATCTCTGAACCCTTTGGGTAAGTGATTGAAGGCCAAATTCAGTGCTATACTGTACTCCCTGTATGATAAGCAAAAGCATAAAAACTACACAAAAGGGAGAATAATTTTCATACAGTACAATATGTACAACACACAAAATGTGTGGCAAGTTACAGGATTCAGTTTTTTAAAATTATTTCATTCAAATTACCTGGATGAAGAATTGTTATTCTTTTTTTCTTATGGAGTACCCAAAATCCACGTTCTCAGGAAAGAATGTTGGGGGGGGGGGAGGGAGAGAGAAAGAAGAGACCCATGCCAAATTTCAACATACTAAATTCTTGACACGGTACTGCTTCTGGCAAACAAACCAGACAGAAACATGAATCAACATGTTCTGCTTATTAATATTCACTGACTGAAATAAATATAGATGATTTACTTGATCTTTACTCGCTAAGGATTAAAAACAGTCTGTGTCAAAACTGTCTGAATTTTCCAGGCTCACGACCTCTGCTTTCTGACCTCTGGCAGCTGTAGTCCATACGCTTGAAAACAAATGTTCATTTTTACCAGCTCCATTCATCATTCTTGTTGTTGAAAGCAAATAGTAAGGAGGAAGGGAAAGTAAAATTTTTGACAACATTTTGTCAGTTAAATGCATCATTTTAATTAATGTATACAATTAGTCCTCGACTTGCAACCTCAGCTGAGGTGGAGAAGGGCCCGGGCCTCTTGGGAATGGTGGGAGAAAAGGGATGAGGCCTTGGCGCCAGTTGGCCTAGTTACCTGTGAGGCCTCTCAACCCACAGGATGGGGAAGTTGCAGCCCTCCCACAATCATAAGGGCGGCTAGGCTGCCTAGTGCACAGATTTTGATTATGTGATCACAGAGATGCTGCAACGGTCAGAACTTTGATCAGGGATCAGCCATAAGTCCCTTTGTTCAGTGCCATTGTAATTTTGAATGGTTGCTGAACCATCAGGAATCATAAGTCAAGAACTACTTTACTAGTAGGACAAAATAACAAAGGCTTATATTGGTTTTTCACACTGATGATTCTTCCCAAAATTTCGGTTTTCCATTGTCTAAATGAAATATCCTTCATAAGATGCAAATTACCAATTAATTGTACCAAGAAGAACTCTTAGGCCTCGGGTTGGGGAATGGAACCCCTCTGGGAATTGTTTTCTATTGATTGACTGGATTGCCATCTTGTTTATTGTGTTGTATTTTTATTATTCATATTAATATTTTATTCCACCTTTTCATATTTAACTCTTTTGAAAAATATACTTATTAAGAATTTTACATGAAATAAAAGTTGTCTTTTATTTCATGTAAAATTCTTGAAGAAAGTAAAGCAAGAAAAAGAAAAAAGGGTGCAAGAAAAAAGGAAAACAAGAATGTCCAGAGTCTTTTGGGAATTGGATGGTACTTACATTGAATAAATAAAATAAATAAACACTGATGTTTCCCCATAAAGATATGGAATAAATCATACGTTTTATGTGAATGTTTCATTACATGTTACATGACAGAGATTGCTAAAAAAGAAAAAAAAGTGGTTTATATATAACTCAAACTTCCTAAGTAAAAGGTCTTCTATTTTGGCTTAGTTTTTAGACCTACGGCTACTAGGGCTGTGCAGAACTTTAAAACACCCAGGGCACCGTGTAGTATTTGTTTGCAGCTCCTTAAACCAAAGGCACCTTTTCCTGCAGTTTTGGAAAAAATATTTAGCTACTTTAAGGTTTGCATACTCCAAAATATATTTTTGCCTTTGAATCTGAAGTGCTGCACAGCTTTAACATGTATTTAGAAATGACTTTATCTCTCTGTATATCAGTGTTTCTCAACCTTGACAATTTTAAGGCATATGGACTTCAACTCCCAGAATTCCACAGCCAGCAATGCTGGCTGTGGAATTCTGGGAGTTGAAGTCCACATGCCTTAAAATTGTCAAGGTTGAGAAACTCTGCGTGTAAATACTTTTTTTCTTTCATTCTGAGAAATGAAAGAGGACCTCAGGGAGGGTGTTTGGTTATTGAACCGAGATAGAGCTGACCGGCAGACTAATACAAAAGTCATGCTTCATGGAATCACTAGGTATGGATATCATGCGTGTTCTCTAGGGGAGAGTTTCTGTCTTAAAAGTAGGGGCATTTTTTTCTATAGGGGAAATACATAAAGCATATTATTTATTTCATATCTTTATGGGGAAATGTCAGTGTTTATTTATTTGGGTAGTTTACAATCTTCCTCTTGGGTAGCTAGCTCAATCAATGGTGATTTGGCAACTTAGTAAGTATTTGCATGTATCAGCAATATAAAGTGGATGCAACTCACTTTAGTGCAAAAAGCATGTTATTTTTTTTTCCAGTATTAACACCCAGAAGAAACAGATTTACTCTTTGATTTCTGTTAGAAGTAAAGTCTTCATCCTGGTTCATCCAAGCCGGGAATAAATAAGCAAACATGGCGACTGCTTTGGGAAGAAGGTTACAGTTTATTGCAGAAAGATGGTTCTTCAGGAAAGAGCAGAGGAGAGGAAAGGGGCTGAGCACATGGGGTAGTAGGCTTTTATGCCCCCTCTAGCCTTGTTTGGAATAGTTTCCTGTTCCTGTGGCATGAACCTTGAGGCTGTTTCTGAGTGTTTGTCTAGGCCTTGATATCTGTGGTTTAATTCTATTATATCCCGCTTCCCAGGTGATGGGGCTAATGACTCCTAGAGTTTGGGTGGAGTATGCAGATCTTCTCTTTTGTCTTCTTGATTGCTCTGGCTCCAACTTTCTGATGGTTTTACATCTGCATTTGTATGGGGCTAAAGTCTTGCTTGGGCCAGAGAGATAGATTTGGGGACAGGTTTGGTTTTAAAAAGTCTTTTTGAGGAAAAATATATTTTTCTGCCCTTTTTAATATTTCTTTCTCTGGGCTAATTTCCCTCATTTCTGTGCAAGTCTCTGGGATAACTGGGTGCACTTCTTCCTTCACTTCTCCTGTCTACTCTCAACCACCACAGCCTGGGGCTGAGTCTTCTCATTAAAGGAGGCCCATCTGAGAAATCTGCCCCAAGGCCTAGTGAGCTCTATTCATACCCATAACTATCTACACATTGGCATTTTTTAAGTAAGCTGCAAGTACAGTTTATTTCTGCTACAGGAACACCAAGGAAAGAAACTTGGCCATGTGAATACAAATCCTGCCTTCCAATAATATCCAGGTCAAAGCTAAAGCTACTATATTAAACACTGTACACAAAAATAATTGTTTGGACTCTTCCTAAAAATGCAAGCTTACCTCACACTCCCTCACTATTTTCACAATTACTTTTCTTGAAAGGAGACTTTGCTGTGTTTCCCATATGTTTACTGAAGGTTTCCTATTATCTAGCTGAAGTGCAGGTTGAATGGTCCCTTTCTCTAAATCAGTGTTTCTCAACCTGGACAATTTTAAGGCATGTGGACTTCAACTCCCAGAATTCCACAGCCAGCATTGCTGGCTGTGGAATTCTGGGAATTGAAGTCCACATGCCTTAAAATTGTCCAGGTTGAGAAACATTGCTCTAAATCTTAAGGGCAAATAAGAATATGTGGAAGGTGCACTTATACACAAAGGTGTATAACATTTGTAAATGGGCTGCCTGGCAAAACTGCATAAAAAGGTGAATTGAGAAGAAACTTCCACACTAAGCTAGGTGACTCTGATAGAAGCATTTTCCTTTGGTGGTCTGATAGCTTTTTTTTTTGTCGACGAGCACTTTGGGCGATGGCTGCCTTTCAGAAACCAGTTGAGCTCCTTTTTTTTTTTAGCCTGCCCTAATGAATAAGAATGCTGGGTCGTTAGTGCCGAAATGAAATTGAAGAATATATCCTAGAGGGACAAGAGCCAGTCTAGAAGAATAACACAATATTCTCTGCAGTTCATCAGCCATTAATAACTGCCTTTCCCTTCTGGATATTTCCCTTTTCATGTCAATTCTAACCCTTTTTCTAATGTAGAGAAATATTTGCTTTGGTTAATTTTATTAAAACTAGATGACCAGAGTGGTGTATTTTTTTCCTTCCTTCCTTCTTTCCTTCAGTATAAAATCAAAACGCCTATTTCAGCTGCCTCTCTTTAAGCCTTCCGACAAGTCTTCAGGGGTGTCTACAGCAGGTAGTCAAGATGGCGGATGGAGCATATAGTTAAGCTGTGAATTCATTACCACGAGATGAATGTGATTGTGTTCAAAAAAAAGACTGGATAAATTTATGGAGGACAGGTCTATCAAGAGCTTTGAAGAATCAATATTATCTCCAGACTGGTACCATATGCAAAGAAGCAATGGCAGGAAAAGGGCATGTCTCCATCTCCTATTTGTGAACAATCTAGAGGTATCTGGATGACCCACTGTGAAAAACAAAATGGTTACCCAGAGAGGGGCTGCACCTGATCCAGGCTTTCTTGCATTCTTCAGTATGTTCCAAATTACTTTGTTCTGACCCAGCAAAATTCTCCTAGTTCTATGGTGACCAGTGGTAAAACAAGCCATTGGCAAGTTAAATATTTCCGCTGTAAGTGTTCAATTAAAACAAAGTTGAGACAGGAAATATGTAATCCCTTTAATCTAAGAATTCAGGAAATGTTTTGTGTTTAATAGTTCCCCTCTGTTTCTAAATTGACAATTTGGGGGCTCTTTCTGTCATGACATTTTTAATACTTGGTGATTTTGCAAACACAATTTGTTTAAAACCATTGTGACAATTTTAAGCCAAAGCTAAGAGAGATAAAACTGTTGCCTACCTTTAGATATGCTCCAATTAGCAAAATTAATCAGTTTTGGGTAACTGCTACTAGATACTATTGAACTGTTACTGAATACTTTTTCTGGAACCCTTTGAAGTTTCAAAGCTTAATTTGCAATACAAAGTAACTCTTCTGCTAAAGCCAAATGCGTTTCTTTCCACTGGTATTTTCAAGCAAAAGTAAAGCTTCATGTTTGGAAGATAACACAACTGATAGCTTAACATGTATATTCAAAATAATATAACTTGCCTTATTTCAGTTCTTAGAAAGTCACAGATATATATATAATTGAGGCAATATTTTAATTATAATCTTAGTAATTTTCTCAGAAAAAGAATTAAAAAGGTTTTCCTTAATGCAATTAGATACACAAATATGGGGATCTGTTTACTTGCTATTAACACTGCAAAATTGAAAATCTCCATTCTCTGAATAGTTTTGCAACAATTTGTATGCAAAATAGACAGCTGGCTTATGCTTGAGTAAAAAGTCGCGTGCTTTTCAATGTAGTTCATTTGTTTTTTTTAATGTTCTGATAATTTTTTGTTCAAATTTTTACAGCAGTTCTTCAGAATTGATATACAGATGTGAATCATTTGTATTTGTATTAGTACTTCCTGACATATTGACCCAGAATGGAGGAAGAGGAGAAAGAGAGGAAGAGGAGAAGGAATTGCAAAAGGATGGCTTTGAATTGGATAAATGAACTTTCAAATCAACAATAACTTCAATGAAAGGAAGTACATATAGAGGTAAAAAAAAGATGAAATTTAGACGTACCATTTAACTGATCATGCAAGATACAGGTAAAGTCTCTTCTGAGTTCGGCTTAATAGTGGAATTGCCCAGGCTTATAGTTGTGGGGACTTCAGTCTGACTTGTCTAGGAGTGAAATCTAAGGTAAATCAGGATTTCATAGCTACTATGACAGCCATGAGCTTATCCCAGGGCCTGATGTGGGACAGAGTCTCACAAACAGATCTGGGTTTTCTGTTAGAGCAGTGGCAATGAGACCTGAAATGAAGGAAACTGCTTACCATGGGATTCTCTCTTGCTACAATCCACTGCAGGAAGGCAGGACGTGTTACATCAGTGAAACTTTGGCAACTGAGGAACCATTATGGGTTTCAGAGGGAGTTGCGAGTTGTTCCTGCTAGCCTGCTGCACTTTCCATCCAAAGCCCTAGTGGCACCTTGAAACAAATGGATCATCAAGGCTTTGCGTCAGATCATGCCTATGCTACCTATTCCCCTCTCATGGATCCTGTCACACTCTGGGGTTCATAGACGAATTGAGAGAGATGATACAAGAAAAGAGACATGTAGAGCACTGCTGACACTCAATGAGGGACAAACTTTAAAGCCTACCTCAGGACAGCAAAGGCAGCAAAGTAACAATACTACTCTGTCCTTATTGCATCCAAAGATAGCCATTCTTTTTTCTCTTCTTTCTTTGGGATCAGTAGAAATCAGTGGTGGTTTAGGAAGAGAGATCTGATCTTTACTGCACAGAGTTTAATGCTCTCTCTTCTCTTCAACATTTACATGAAACTGCTGGGAGACATCATTTGCTGCCCTGGAGTGTAGTATTATTAATATGCTGAGGATATCCAATTATATCTTTCTTCCCTTGATGGACTAAAATGATGCTGTTGATCTTCTATCCTGGTGCCTGGAGGCTTTGGGGATCTGGATGGAGAACAACACTTGAACCCTAGCAAGACAAAGTGGCTCTGGGTTTTGAGGCCCTCTGGTTTGAGGACTATGCCATTTTTGGTGCTGGATGGAGTTACACCATGCCAAAGAGATCTAGTGTTCAATCTGGCAATATGGCTCCTGCTTGAAGAGTAGTTTGCAGCTATGGTTAGAAAGGTCTTTGCACAGCTTTGTTTTATGCATCAGGTGTTTACATTCCTGGACTGGAAGGCTCTTCTCACAGACACTCACACCCTGATCATTTCCCATGTAGAATACTGCAAAACATTCTACATGGGACTATCTTTTAAGAGCATTTGGAAGCTTCAGTTGATACAAAATGCAGTAATGCTGGCAGTTAGAGGTGTGTCTTGAATGGCACATGTTACACCTCTGCTCTACAAGCTGTGTTGGGTGCAAATTTGCTTCCAGATCCAATTCAAGATGCTGTTTTGGCCTTTAAAAACTTTCATGGCGTGGGACTGGATTTCATAAGAGGCCACCTGCACCCAATTACATCTGCCTGTCCCATTAGGTCTGGCAGAAGAGGTATGCTATAGGTCCTGCCTGCAAAGGACTTAACATTTGACAGGGCCTCCAGGTCGGGCCTTTTCTGCCATGGCTTCCACTTTGGAACAACCTTCTTACCAAGGTGAGGCTGGGCCTGTCTCTGACATCCTTCTGTAAGTCCTTTAAAACAGACTTGTTGTGTCATCGGGCTAGTGATTTCAAGGAAATGGAGAAAGAGTGAGATGGCGGTATTGCCTATCATGATAGCTCTCTCGGCTACTCTCTTGTTAACTCTGACTGGTATTTTTAAATGTGGAATGCTTTTTTAATTGTTAGTTTTTATGATGTTTTTATTGTATGCCACCCAGGCATGTTCTGTAAGACGAGCAGTGATATAAATGTGATAGATAAATAAGTAAACGTCACTCCTGGGAAGTTTGTAGAATTATGTGTGTATTCTTCTTGACAAAATGGTTGGCCACTATCTTCTTTCTGCTTGTTTCTTTTTTTACTTCCTGGTTTGGTCTGCAGCTCTAGTATTTCCTGATGATCTCCCACTGAGTATTTTTAAGGGCAACAGCCATTAGTGGAGGGCACAGAGTCATGAAATTTCTCCCCCTGTTGCATTTCTGCAGAACAGTAAACCTCTTTGGACAAAGTTGTAGGAAGATACCAATAAATATGTATTTGTACAGACTGTCATATTGGATTTCTGTCTAACAAATTTGTCTCCCTTTATAATAAATTTATAGTATGGAAGAATTTTACAATGCTGGTTATATGTGATATTAGATTTCCTGTCATTTTGTTTTATATAGTAGAAAGTAGATAAAGGATAAAAGTTTTTCTCACTTTGCCCATTTTTATTTGTACCTATCATCCACCACGCTGTACTATCGGAATGCCAGAAAGGGGTAAATCTAGAGATCTCATCAGATGTTGCCATTGAACAATGTTTGATAAGTTATCTATACCAGTAATTTTCTATTCCATTCTTTTGGAATTTGTATCAATTAGAAATTTGTGTAATGAGAAACTTCCTCATGCCACTTCAATTTCTGTTCTGTCCTGTTCTCATGAGAATTAAACAATAATATTTCAAGCAGACATAAGTCAATGTAGTCCTTGACTTAAAACTATTTATTTAACAACTGTCTGAAGTTTCAATGGAACTGAAAAAAGTGACTTATGATCAGTCTGGGCACTTATGATCATCACATCATCCTCAGTCACAGGATTAAAATCCAGACACTTGGCAAATGGTATGTATTTACAACACTTGCAGCATCCTGGAGTCACATGATTGGCATTTACGACCTTCCCAGGAGGTTTCCAACAAGTAAAGTCATGGGAAAAGATGGATTCACTTAATGAACACCTGATTTACTCAATCACTACTGTGACTTGCTTAATGAACATGGAAAAAATGTTGTAAAATTGGGCCCAACTCATTTAATGACCACCTCACTTAGCAATGGAAGTTCTGGTCCCAAATGTGATCATAAATCAAGGACTACCTGTATAGATTTCCAATGAAAGACCAAGGAGTCTGTATAAAAGCTGTATAAAAGCTGTTATATTTTTCAGGACCTTGGACAGGTCCCAGAGAACACTGGATCCATCAGCTGCTGGAATGCTGAGCTGTCATAATACTTGAGCATGACTATGGTCTCTACAAAAGAGTCCGAATTTTGCTAGAATATGAAGCAAACTGAAACTCAATTGCCATTTTGTTTGTTGTTCATATCTCTGAATTTTGCATAACAATTTGCTGATTAAATAGTAGATACCAAGAAGTGTATAACGTTGTGAGTTAATTTCGTTGAGTTACATAATGACAATAAAGATATTCTATTCTACTCTACTCTACTCCACTCCACTTCATTCTATTCTATTCTATTCCATGGAAAACCCAAGTGCTGGGATAGGGTGAAATGGGTGAGAGGATTTAATGAGGAACTGTCTGTTGGAAATTTAACTTTGATTCCAGGTTTTTAATGTGTATAGTTTAAAAGACTTGATATGGTATTATGGTGTTTTATTAGCGATATCATATTAATTGTTGATTGGGAGCCACCCAGAATTCAATATAAGATGAGCAGCTTACTACATAAATGTTTTAAATAAAAATAAATAAATAAATGTAAAGAGGCACATAACACGGAGAAACTTTTGCACAGTTGTAACTATTTGGAAAAGTACCTGCATGAAAATGCCAGTGAATTTTGTGCACGTAAACGTGCCCGTGACTTTTCAACACAACATAAGCTGATATGAAATTGAGGAAAACAAACACGCTAGAAAAATGGCAAATAGTGTTGCAAGCCAAACAGATGGTATCGTGCAGTTTTACTGACTGGGTGCACATTCGGTGATTAAAAAAAAAAAAAGAATTTTCCAATTTTTTTCCTCGAAAATACCTGGGACTAACTGAATTTTAAACATGTTCCTGAATAATAGAGCAGCTGATTGCTAAAGAGTCAGTCAATCTTCAACATTATCTTATAAGAAAGAAAAAAAATCAATAGTCTTCAAGCATTGTTCTTTCTTTTTTTCCAGCAACTATTTTGTTTGAAAAAGGCACAACAAGCCAGCCATTTAATTGCCGATGAATGTTCGGGCACTGTGGCATGCTAAACAAGATAGATGCTGAATGGATTCCAGCTCTCTTGTAAAGAACAAATGAGCTGGGAGGAGTGCGGGTCTCAAAACTATACTACTAGCAGCCTGCAGGATAATGTTCAGTCTTTTTTCCATGAGAGTAATAAAAAAAAAAAAGCCACTGTTTTAACTATTTCACGAATAACATTTTTGGTCCAGTTGGCAACAAACACCAAGGACTTGTTAACTATATAAATATTTTCAGCAGGCAGTCTGCTATTAAGCCATTTTGTTCTCTGCTGCATTGTTTGCTTTGTGTTAAAGGCTTAATGACTTCTCTATTATGCCAGGCCTTTTCTGTCCAACTGCCAGGAGAGGCAGGGAACTTCCCATACTCAGCGCTTCGCCTTGCTGCTGCCCAAAAGAGCTTGTGGGTTTACAACCTGATGGCAAATAAAACAACTTGCGCATATTTATGAAAGCCTTGACAATGTGTCAGCAGGCTCTTTTCTATCAAGTGTTAAAATAGTTCTGTAAAGTATTAAAATACTATAGTTTCCTGTTGCTGTCTTGTACGTAGAAACTTTCCAACAAAGGAGACGTTTGCATACCGACAAAACACAATTAAGCAGAAATGGCTTAATAGGTAACACTGGAAATGGTACTATGGAAGCCAAAGGGGGGGAAATCAATAAATCATTGAACAGATCAACTCAAGAGTTCTCATTTGAGGCACAAATGACCAGGCTTAAATTATCATGTTTTGGACTTATTATGGAAAGACCTAGTTCTTTAGAGAAGGCTCTAATTCTGGGAAAGGTGGAGGGAAGGAAGAGGCATCAGCAGAGTGGATGGACTCAGTTACAATGGTGATGGGTGCACTGTTGGAAGATCAAAAGGCCAGTTTAGGGACAGATCACTTCAAGCATGTCCAACCTGTGGCCTGTGGCGCATGCAGCCCTGGACGGCTAGCAATGCAGCCCCATAAGGTTGTAAAAAATATAAAAAATAGTTGTTATTTGTATACATTAACAATATTATCTATTTTATATATGGCCAAAGACAATTCCTCTTTACTCAGCGTAGCCCAGGCAAGACAAGGCAAGTTTGGACAATCATGATCTAAAGCAGGGGTGGGAAACGATGGCCCTTTTATGATTTGTGGACTTCAGCTCTCAGAATTCTGGGAGTTGAAGTCTACAAGTCATAAAGGGGCCATCGTTCCCCACTTCTGATCTAAAGGATATGTTCCTTGGAGAGGAAAACAGAGAACATCAATTGATACAGTTGCTAAGAGCTGACAGTGACTTGGTGGCATACCTTCAATCAATCAGTTGATCAATCAGTTCTGAATCCTGTTCATACCTGCTTTGAATCCTTAGTCACATCTGAACCATGGAACTCCTTGACAGTTGAACCCTGGCTGCTGCTTGTCTCTGCCACAAGGGCCTTCTAGAAGATTGTAAAGCATTTCTGCAAGAATTTGGCTAGCAAAACTATTTTAAACTCACTTCCTTTCTTCTTACTGTTTTCCTATTATAGCCATGGTGGCGAACCTATGGCACGCGTGCCACAGGTGGCACGCAGAGCCCTCTCTGTGGGCACGTGCACCGTCGCCCCAGTCCTAGGCCTTCAGCTGGGTTTTAAAAACCTTTTCACTTTAGACCTCCGCCGCTGTGTGCAAAAAAAAAAAAAAAAGGTTCAATCAATTGATCAATTTCAACTTCTCGCAGGGAAAAAAAAGATCTCGCAAAGTTGGAATTGATTGATTGAACGTTTTAGTCCCACCCAGTCTGCCATTACCACCGCAGCCATGCTCACCCAATGGGCCACGCCCAGCTGGTACCCGCCGATACATAAATGGGTTTTGGGTTGCGGTTTGGGCACTTGGTCTCTAAAAGGTTCGCCATCACTGTACTATAGTTTCCAATGTAGGTGTGGTTTTAAAACTGTTATTTTAAACCACTAATTTGAAAATATTTCTAAGCTAAATTTCTACTCAAAGGTTACATAAATATAAAAAATACCCAGCTGTCTTAGTATTACCAAGAGCTTTACACTGGGAATTCCTAGCAAAACTAAAATTGCATACAATGATACTTTTTATCGGCCCAGTTTCCTTTCGTTTTCATTCCAATAAGCTCTTCTTCAAACAAATGGTATTTAATATCAGAGCAAGAGAACTGGTCTGCCTTGGGAAAGCATTTTCAAAAATCTCATATATCAGACTATTTATTCAGAGAGATGGGAGAAACTGTCCCAGTTTGCTTAAGTTAATGCAATTATCTTACTCCTGTGCTTTGATCTAGCTGTGCTGTCAGCTTTTCAATTTTAGGTGGCACAGTTTTTCTGTCACTGTTGAGAAAAGAAATTGCAGAGATTTATTGTACCTTGCCATTTATAAGCACGAAAAAGGTGGGATAAGTTGCACTTCCCTGAAGGAAAGCTGAAAACGTTGGGTATATTCCAAACTAGATCCAATCTACAGCGCAAGACTTAAATGAAACGTTGCCCTGCAAGTGATCCGGGAAATCAATCCTCAGAGGACCATCACCTTTTCTATTGCAGAAGATCTCCTTGCTACAGAAAGTGAATTTGATTCTGCCTGACTAACCTTTGAAGTAGGTCACCTGGTACCAGAGGGTACGTTGCTAAAGTAAGAACTCAGTTGCCACCAAGGGGGAAAAAAAGTCATATATCTGTTCCCACTTAGTGACATTCTCTTAAATTTAGTTTATGTTGTGCAATGTCAATGACAACCTGAAAAAGTCAAGAATACTTAAGAAACCAAAGCTTCAAGAGAAGTTAAGCAGGCAAGCCCAAATGACTAACGCTGGCAAAGGACACAAATCTTTCTATTACTCTGAGCTTGAGAAAAGTCTACCTTTTCTCAAATCCTGCTCTCTGGTTAACTGGATTTACAAACATACACAGGCAGTCCTTGACTTAACAACAGATCACTTAGTGACCGAAGCTACAACATGATCAAAATGAAGACGCTTGGCAACTGACTCATATGTATGATGGTTGCAGTGTCCCAGGGTCACGTGATCACCTTTTGCGACCTTCTGACAAGCAAAGTCAGCTTAAGTGATGCCAGATTCACTTAACAACCGTTTTACTAACTTAACAGTTGCAGTGATTCACTTAACAACTGTGGCAATAAAAGGTTGTAAAATGGGGCAAAACTCACTGAACAAATGTCTCACTTAACAACAAAAATGTTGGGTTCAATTATGGTTGTAAGTCAAGGACTACCTTTATGGGTGTGTATTACCATACTAATTAGAATTTTTGCTGCATCACAATTTTTCTATAGACATATAGGAAAACTCACTATGAGAACTGCCTCTATATAGCATCAGGACATAAGAGGATAATATTGAATAAAATGAATTTGAGATGTGCCAAATTCAATAACAGATACTATGTTATATTTAAAAAAATAATTAGATTTTATTAAGGCTGAACTCTCAAGAGAATCCCCCGTCTTCGTCATATTCCATGGTAATCAAGTGCACAGAACTCAAGTTCATTGGACTGAGTCTTTCAAGGCCATTTTATAAAACTGATAGCAGTATTACTTCTGGATCATGAAGTAGAAAAAAAATAGATTTAGGTTAGGCCAGAGGTCTGCAACCTTAAACACTCAAAGAGCCACTTGGACCCGTTTCCCAGAGAAAAGAAAACACTGGGAGCTGCAAAACTGGGCGAGGAGGGGAAAGCTTGATTGAAGAGTTTAATTAAAAATAAATAGAGGCTGCTGTGCATGAGTTCTCTCTCTCTCTCTCTCTTTTCTCTCCCTCCCTCTCTCTTTCTCTTTCCTCTCCCCATCTCTTTCTCTCTCTTTCCTCTCTCTCTCTCTTTCTCTCTTCTTTCCTCTCTCCCTCTCTCTCCCTCTTTCTCTTTCCTCTCTCCCTCTTTCTCTCTCTCTCCCTCTCTCTTTTTCTTTCTCTCCCTCTCTCTCCCTCCTTTTCTCTCTCCCTTTCTCTCCCTCTCTTTCCCTCTTTCTCTCTTTTTCTCTCTCTCCCTCTCTTTCTCTCTCTCCCTCTTTTTTCTCTCCCTTTTTCTTTCTCTCTCTCTTTCTCTTTTTCTCTCCCTCTCCCTGTCTCTTTTTTGTCTCTCCCTCTCTCTCCCTTTTTCTTTCTCTCCTCTTTCTCTCCCTCTCTCTCTGTCCCTCTCTTTTTCTCTCTTCCTCTCTCTCCCTCTCTCTCTTTTTCTCTCTCTCTCCCTCTTTCCTCTCCCCCCTCTTTCTTTCGCTCTCTCTCTTTCTCTCTCTCCCTTATTCTCTCTCTCTTTCTCTCCCTCTCTCTCTGTCCCTCTCTTTTTCTCTCTTCCTCTCTCTCTTTTTCTCTCTCTCTCCCTCTTTCCTCTCCCCCCTCTCTTTCTTTCGCTCTCTCTCTCTTTCTCTCTCTCCCTTACTCTCTCTCTCTTTCTCTCCCTCTCTCCGATCTTCTGCTCACCTGGCAAGCTGGCTTCAAGCTGTTCTCCAACAGGCTGGCTCTCTTCTGCCCTTCCTGCTTCCTGCTTCTTGCAGAGATGCAGCCAAGGCAG
Organism: Crotalus tigris; assembly: GCF_016545835.1. Lineage (NCBI taxonomy): Eukaryota > Metazoa > Chordata > Lepidosauria > Squamata > Viperidae > Crotalus > Crotalus tigris. The sequence continues at coordinate 1,052,018 of NW_024097700.1, forward strand.
GAGCCCTGCCCAATAAGCTTGTCTGCTCATCAGAAAATAGGGTGAGGCCACTCTTTTTTTTACACACACACACACACAGAGAGAGAGAGAGAGAGAGAGAGAGAGAGAGAGAGAAGGGAAGCGCAAGTGCCTCTCTCTGTCTCTGTCTCTACAATTGGCAGAGGAAGCTGGGAGCTGCAGGAGAAGGCTCAAAGAGCCAAATGTGGCTCCAGAGCCGCATGTTGCTGACCTATGGGTTAGGCAAATTACTCCCTTCAAATATACTTTCCCATGGAAAATAAATAGATAGCTCAGCCTTAAAACAAGGAGAGATCTGAGAAGCAAGGATAACACCTAGGGGAAAAAAGTAGTATTTGAACAGAAATATTTTTAAACCCCTCTGGTTAACTCAGGAAAGCTGTTGTACTCAGCTCCAATTACCTCACCATTCTAATCTCATTAACACACTGTAATTCTATCAATTAAATACTGCACTATGTATACATGTACATGTCTATATAGAGTGGTTGCATCTTCACCCCTTTTAAGCTTATTCTTTCATCCCTGTGAAAGAATAACAATCATAGCCGTAGCACTACAAAATATTTGTATCTATCCTATGTACAAATCTGTTTTATCTCAATATGAACCAATGCTGAAAACCTTGATGTTAACAGAAATAGATGTGCCTACTGATCAGTGATTTCAGTAGATATATATGAGGAATGCAAACATCAAAGGGATGAATTTCTCAATTTTACAGGAATGCCAGAGCTGTTGCTCACATCCAGATAGTCTGGAAGAAACTCTTCAATTCATGTGGACATTTCAGTTTAATCTAATCCTGTCATAATAACAATCTCCATCTCTTTGATCTGGGCATTTCTCTAAATAATTCAATTCAGTTATATCCAGAATGGTATAAGGTATCCTGCTTAAGTAGAGGGACGATCTAGAAGACCTCCAAGGTCCCTTCCATTGCTGTTATTCTGTGCTCTATGATCAGTGTATATTGATGGAGCTATCTATAAATCAAAGAAAATAATCAGCAATGAATTAGAGATTGAACATTATCTGTCTTTGAATAAGATTTATGGACTGAAGAATAGTAATATCTACTATTGTTGAGCTGAAGATAGATTTATTGTTTAATTCTGCAGGACCATGTGCAGGTTTTATCCAAGGTATCTGGACAAAAGTCAATTAAGTTCTTGCTAATATTATTGGGATTCAACTATCTGGAATACAAATTGAGAAGTTGGTGCATGTGTTCTGGATATTAAGCAGCTGAGTTGATCATCTTAATACAGAGTATTTTTTAAAGGAGATAAGTTACAGTACATTTTGTAGCCATTGACATATGTATCATTCTTTTAAATTGCAACTCATATAATCAAAAGGAAAGATAGTTTTTAAAAATCAATGTCAAAATGAATGTGAATTTTTAATATTCTCATTTGAGTATTTTGTTCCCACTTTATGAGATTGCAGCTGATTTGAAAGCAATCGCTTAAATACATACTGAAGAAGATGAATTCCAGATATTCTGCAGCATCACATTATAAGCTCTTTTAGGTTATTTGTGCATTTATTAGGAACAATTGACTAAAGGGTAACATATAGATGTTCCTTCTGTCCGGCAATGTTCCCGTTTGCAAATTTCAAGCCACTCAGCTTTTATAATGTCATTTCTTTGGTAATTTCAGCTGGATTCAGGTACTTTCCTGAATAACAATAATTTTTGTGATAAAGAGCCAGGTGCAAGGAAAGGAAAATAGGATTTGTCCTTGATGCTCTTTGAGCTGGTTGCTTTCTTGCAGACCTTTCATTACCCAACTAGATAACATTATCTGTGCTAGAAGGATGTAGGGTGTGCTCTCTTTATATACATGTGGCTTGCCCTCTCAGTGTTGATAAAGATGGTTCTTCAATTAGGTTGTTGTTTACTGTTTGATAGTTTATCTGAGTTGGTAGTTTCTTGATTGGGGTGTTGTTTTATGGAAGGTTCCTCTAGCTGTGGAATTCTGGGAGTTGAAGTCCACATGCCTTAAAATTGTCAAGGTTGAGAAACTCTGCTCTAGTGCCACATGGAAGGTTTCTAAATATCCTAATTGTGGGGTGAACATGATGGTGATAGAAAAGGAAGAAAGGAGAGATAGGATAATATATATTTTGCTTATTCTAAATATAAGCCAATATGCAAAATTTATGAAATGATACCAAACCAGCTAGCTGCATGACTGTCTATTTAGAGACACATTACATTATCTGTGTAGTGTAAATATGGGATATATTCATTATTTTTTTCTATAAAGATAAAGATCCTTGCCAATCTGGAAAATGTGCAGCAAAATGGACTCTTTTTTTTTTTTTTTTGAATGACTGAAGAAATTTTAGCCTCCTCTCTAAATAGCTATAAAAAATTCCTATTTATGAGAAAGTTTTATAGGAGTATGCTCAAGAGATGAGAGATGGTGTGAAATAATTGAGAGGACAAGAGAGCTCTGAAGTTAAAATAACAAGTTGGCAATCAAAGGTGAATAGGATCGATAATGGAGAAAAAAGCAAGAACGGGAAAAATAACAAAAAGAGGCAAAACTAAAAAGTAAATGATAAAAGTTGCAATTTTTATGATAAATAAGAGATACCATAAAACAAGGGAGAAAATAGAGCAAATCTTAGAAATATCCCATAGAATTTTCATAGGAACAGTCTATTTTTAATAAAGGGTGATTCTCATTGGGCTTATGCTCTGTGCTGTCATTCTGCTGCTGAAACAGATTCTTCATTTTTCATAATAGAATCATCTTCCCAATTCATATCCGCAAATCTGGTCCAGAGGGCTGTGGAACAGATGGGGCTATTGAGGACAAGAGAAATAAATCCCACTTCACAAGCATAACTTTTTAGGGAAATAGGATATAGCTATTTGCACCTTATTTCAAAATTAATTCTAGTGGAATAATTTTGAACTGCTTCCAAAAGCCTACTTAAATGTAAAGAGCACTCCCAAGTGGATTGCAGTATGCTTGGGACAGAAATTTCACAGCTGTGTGCCGGCTCATCATGTTCTATCTTCGAAGGGAGACTATGCATGTATCCTTAATGAGAAAGCAAAGCATTTAAAAATTCTCATCCTATTCCCCAAGGTTGTAGGAAAACTGTGTTTGAGTGGAGTTCAGAGATTTAGCTCATTAATAACACATTTAAACTCCATTTAAAGCCAATTCAAACCTGTAAAAACATCCCTTCCTTCCTTCCTTCCTTCCTTCCTTCCTTCCTTCCTTCCTTCCTTCCTTCCTTCCTTCCTTCCTTCCTTCCTTCCTTTTTTCCTTCCTTCTGTGGGAAGTCAGGCCTCTCCCAGAGAAAGAAATATTTTGGGGAATATTAAAAAGGCAGAATATTATATTTTCCCAGAGGATCTTAAAGACAGAAAAGCAGGCTCAATTTTTCTTAATAGCCCCAAGCAGAAACTAGGCAGAGGTCAAGTCTGTAGAAATGCAGACTTGATAATCCCATTCAGAAAGTCTGAGGCCCCATTCATGAGCAAATACTAGCAGGCAGAAGCCCATTCAAGACAAAATATTTTGAAATCCCCTACAGCAAAACTGACAGCTAACAATAGCAGAGTGATAGAATTAGAACCAGCAACCCATCACCAAAAAATCCAACACAGGAAATAAGCCATCAGCCACAGCCCCGAAGAAGCAGGACATAACCTTTAAGACATAATAGGATTAACCCACCACCATCAGAATACCAAAAGGGCACACTGAACCTCAGGTCAAAGTTCATTCCACAGGAACAACTCCAAACAAAAAGCCCAATAAGGTATAAAAACCCACCACTCCCAGCACCATGTGGTTAACTTCTCCAGAGCCACATGTCTTTTGGTTCTGCTACAACCAAACTACAACCTTCTTTCTAAAGCAGTCTCCAGTTTATTTATTCCCGGCTTGGACTGGACCCTAATGAAGATTTTTCCTTCCTTCCTTCCTTCCTTCCTTCCTTCCTTCCTTCTTTCCTTCCTTCCTTCCTTCCTTCCTTCCTTCCTTCCTTCCTTCCTTCCTTCCTTCCTTCCATTTTACAATTTTTATATGTGTCCTCATTTCCAGTGTTCTGATAATTAAGTTATTGGCAGAATACTTTTTAAATAAACACATTTATAACAAATATGGCAAATGAGAATACAGTGGAGTATTTTATATAGTGTTGATTGCAATGATAGTGGCAGCATTAGAAACATAAATATCTAGAACTGAACAAGTTAGGGCACAGATGGCATAATGATTATGGCCTCTAGTCTGACATGATATTAAACATTCCCAAACAACAATATTGTGTGTAGGTTTTATGTGATGCTACCGTGTTTGCCTGAAATTAAGACCCGGTCTTATATTTTTTTGCCTCCAAAAGAGGCACTAGGTCTTCATTTCGGAGAATGTCTTACCTTAGGATCACCGCAGCCAGGCCTCCAACGCCCTGACACCTATCGCATCGCTGCTTGACTTCTTCTGCGGCTGCTTGCTACCATCTATGGCCAGATGCCATGTGGCACATTGCGCCATTGCTGCTCCTCCTGGCAAGACGCCGCTTCTGTTGCTTGTGCGCTTCGGGCTGCTTCCACTGCTTGCACAGCACTTTGGGCCACTTCTGTTGCTCGTGCAGCGGAAGCTGCCCGAAGCATAAGAGCAGCAGAAGCGGCCCGAAGTACCATGTGGCGTCCTGCCAGGAGGAGCGGAAATGGCCCGAAACGCCATGCAGCATCTTGCCAGGAGGAGCAGCAATGGCGCAATGTGCCACAGGTGGCAGCAAGTGGCCGCAGAAGAAGTCAAGCAGCAGCACAACAGATGTCGGGTCGTGGGAGGCCTGGCTGCGGTGGTCCTACCAGTAAGGTAAGAAGGTGCGGGGCGTGTGGGGCAGCTTCACACACCCCCAACCTGCAACCTAGCTTGATTTTTAGGGGTGCGCCTCACCCCAAAACTAGGGCTTAGTTTTGGAGTAGGGCTTATATTAGGCCCACCCCACAAAATCAAGCTAGAACTTACTCTCGGGCTGGGTCTAACTTTCAGGGAAACACAGTGACTATACATTATTCATTTGACAAGGTGATAAAATAGATTACTCAGAATTTTTCCTGTTCAGTTTTTTTTCTAATTGAGTACCTATGCGTATACCCTAAAATTCTGATATATCACAGTTTTTAGTAAAAAGATGAAAAAGATATGGAATATAATAAGAAGAGATTTCTTTATTAAAAAGGCAGATGAAAATATTGGAAACTGTTGATGACATATTGGTTTCAGAAAATGACAGACATGAGAAAAAAATAAAATGATATATTTTATTGAGACAGTAACAATTAATAAAAGAGAATGGGGAGGCTTATATTCTTTAGAGAGCAAAAGATAATACTCAACCATGCACAGTAATACTGAACGCTGAGTAAAGCCATAATATTCCATATAATATCCCTAGCAAACTGTAACAATTGCTTCATTGGTTTTTTTTCTTTTATTTTTTGCCTTTTATTTCTAGTATTGGTTACTACTGCTTACCTTTTTTTCCAATTTCTATAATGTAAAAGAACCATGAAAGGGAACAATGTAATGGGTAGAAATATATACATGTATAGGGTTTCATCCCTCATGTATATTTAAGGGTCGTTTTCTATGAAAAGCTCTGCATGTGTCCCCTCCTACTCTAAAACTAAACACCACCATATACAATGCTTAAAGAACCTAACCCAAAAGCAAACATTCTTTCTTCATTCTAAGAGGAGAAAAAAGACAAACCTCCTATTTTCAACTCACCAAGATTAATTTCCAGACTATGAGGACAAAGGGGGAAAAAACATATGCCGTTGCTTCTGTTCTGGTTGTGTAATGTTAGATCAATCCCACCTAGATTTAATTTGGTCCTTGATCCTGGCTGTCTTTTATCTTTAGCAAACCAAGGGAAATTTTAATTTCAAAGGGAATAAGAGCAGTATTTTTGGTCGCTTTCATCCAAATAAATGTTAGCAAGTGTAGGCAGAGTCAAAAGCAGGCGTCTTCAAACTTGGTCCTTTTATGACTTAAGGAATTCTGGGAGTTGAAGTCCACAAGTCATAAAAGGACGAAGTTTGAAGACGCCTGGTCAAGAGGAACTGAAGCTCTCCAGATACACTGGAAGCCACATCTCCTGGGCCTCTTTAACCATGTTGGCCGATGAAATCTGGAAATGCAGCTTTCACATACCTGAAAGGTCAGGTTGAGGGAAGATGGTTTGGGGAATGACCATATCATATCCTAGCCCAACCCTTATGCTATTAAAATTCACTCCGAAGTACAGAAAATAAGCAGGCATGGAAATAAATCACCTGTTTATTTTCTCCATAGTAGGGTAATAATCAAAGCATTAGAGCTGACACAGGGGAGGAAATATCACCATACTCAATCTGATGCTTTCAGACATGTAAGACTATAACACTCAAGGTCTAACCAACATGTCCACATATTAATCTGCCAGCTAGAATTCTGGATACTGTGATTCAACCCAATTCTGGGTACTGTGATTCAACTGGGGAGCTCCAGGTTAGAGAAAACTAATATCCTATACTGTTAGTAAAGATAGCTAAAACCGCCCCACCCCTTCGAGGGAGATGGGTGGTTAACAAAATGAAATAGAAATAAATTAAACAATCTGTTCCTTTGCGCAGAGGTTCTTTTTATTCACATAGGAGGGTTTTTTTCACAATTCAGTAGAAAAAAAGGATTCTTGCAAATAATAAAAGAAAAACTAATGCAGTAGAAGATATACAAATAATCATAACACTGAATGTTGTCACTCTGAATTCCTAACAGTGTGAATGGGTAAATCTCTACTATCTATTTTCTGCTGTGATGTTTTCTGTTTGAGTTTGTGCAATAGGTTTGATCTCACATTAATTTATAGGGATTTCACCTTCAGCCATTCATAATTTAACACTTTTCCTTCTCTTATTGCTGTTTGAACCATTTAAAAATGTTTACCATTACAAACAAAATATGCGCAGAGGACATTTTATATGTTCTCCTGGCACAGAATTTGGCTTTCCTTTCTGCAGGCATAATATCAGTTTATCCAAAGGTTTTGAGGAATAGTACCGTAAATGCTGGCGTATAAGACGACTTCCACGAGCGCTGAAATCGGCGCCAAAGACGGGGGTCGTCTTATACGCCGAGTCGTCTTATACGCCGGAAATACTGGTAGTTTCCAGCGTATAAGACGACGTTCTAGGAATGCGGCCCGGCTATAAAGACGGGGGTCGTCTTATACGCCGGGTCGCCTTGTACGCCGGCATTTACGGTAGTATCTTATTTCTAGTGGTATAGGTTTGGTATTTGGACAAAGAAACTGGACTAAGTTATCTTTTGTTAAGAATCAGGTTTAGACACACAACATGTTGCATTACAGACTATGGTCCCATTACAACCTGTGGACTTCAACTGGCAGAATTCCTCAGCCAGCATTCAGGAATTCTGGAAGTTGAAGTCCATAGGTTATAAAGGGGCCATAGTTGGCCACTCCTGCAACCTATTTAAGTAATAATATTAAGATATTACCTGACTTAGACTGTGGAGGTAATCAGGAAAATTCAACTCTCCTCAATTCAACTATTACGATCAGAAATGACAAAGGTTGCAGTTTTCCTATCCCCATTGCAGAAAAGGAAATCTATGTAGATATACTGTATGTTCTCTTTTCCTGCCTCTTATTTCTAATAATGCTTCATCTGCTTCTGGTTAAGCACATAAAGTGACAGTGTGGGAAGTTGTGGCTTAGTCACACCCTAATTCTTCACAGATAATTACATTATTACACTGAAGCTTGAACTGAGTGCTTCTGACAGAAACTTGCATACTGCCACATAGATCATCTGAAATACAATTACTGTCTAAAAGATTTAGTGTGTTTGAATGCAAGGACTCTACGCATTCCTGGGTACAGAAAACTAGCCGGAATTGGGAGAAGAATCCACACTAGCCATCCAATAATCAAGCCTGCAAATTTCACAGCATTGCTATGAAGATTTAGTGCAGGGGTCTACAACCTTGACAACTTTAAGACTTGTGGACTTCAGTTCTCAGAATTCCTCAGCCAGCTATGCTGGCTGAGGAATTCTGGGAGCTGAAGTCCACAAGTCTTAAAGTTGTCAAGGTTGCAGACCTCTGATTTAATGACAGGGCTCTTAGGTAAGAGAAACATAGATCCTTCTAGAAGGTTGTCTTAGTTGACTCTGTATAGCTTTGGAATCCCCTGACTCCTTCCTTTTCTCAGCTTCTTATTTAGTGGAAATTATTTTGAACCGACATTTTACCTTGCTTTTCGATATGAAAATAAATTAGTCTACAAAGATAGAAAAGGAATAATAATCACTATAAACCGTACATTATCCAATGTCTGCCAATATACAGATACTGCATATCTGAAGACAAGTCTGCTATTACAGATTAGTCCTCGATTTACAGCCATTCATTTAGTGACTGTTCAAGTTTACCACGGCACTGGAAAAAGTGACTGATGCGCAGTTTTTCACACTTACAACTGTTGCAGCATCCCTGTGGTCACGTGATTAAAATTTGGAAGCTTGACAACTGGCATATATATATGACAGTTGCAGTATCCAGGGGTCATGTTTTGAGACTTTCTGATGAGCACAGTCAATGGGGAAGCCAGATTCACTTAACTAAGGTGACCAACTGTCCTCCTTTAGGGAGGTCACTCCTTCTTTTGTAAGGTCTGTCCTCTCTCAAAAAGTGTCCTCCTACATGTCCTCCTTTTCAATATTTGAAGACTAATCTGTAAATCTCCGTATTCGATCGATGCCGAGTTGATCCACTGCGTACGATGTGACGTATTTGTATTTGACATGATTCGTCAAGGCTCGGTACAAGAGACGCGATTATGAGACTCATGCGCTCCGTGCAGGATAATTGTTTTGAGAAAGTGCGTCGCGTGCAAGAGTGTGCCGCACACAAGTGGCTTTGTTTACTTCTTACCAAAACATGACATGGCATACACACACACATTAGACTCACTTCTTTCTCAGTGAATATTCAATCATACACAGGTGAGCACAATAATTCACGTTTTATTAATTCATTATTTAATAATTTCCAAATATGTATAATTTTATTTACAAGTTTATTCGCTTATGTTATTGTTTCAGTTTTAATAATTAATTTTATTTATTCATATTTTTTTCTTCAATTTATTTGTGTCCTCCTTCTCATCGTAAAAAAGTTGGTCACCTTAACTTAACAACCCTGTCACTAACTTAACAACTGCAGTGATTCACCTAACAACTGCGGCAAGAAAGTTGTAAAATGGGGCAAAACTCAACAACTGTCTTGCTTAGCAGTGGAAATTTTGAGTTCAGTTGCGGCTGTAAACCAAGGACTCCCTGTACTTGTGAGAAGGATAGAGAAACTGAATGAAGATTTCAATGTTATTAATTGTCCGGTCCCACGTACCTGGCAAACCAGTGAAGACAATACAACATAGATTTCCACAGTGCTTTTTTTCTTAAAAAAAAAAAAAAAGTGCTGGAACTCACACATATCATACAACCCTACCCTACAAGATTCCATCCAAAAAAGGTGCCAGAACTCTGCTCTGGGCATTCTATGAGCGAAAAAAACAAACCCTGGATTTGTAGAAGATTATCCTTAAGGCTGGTCTGGGATAGAAACAGAATCTTGAAAACAGAGATTGGCAGTTTTACAAATAGGGGAAAAATGATTTTAGAGGTAGGTAAATTGTGCTTGACCAAAGACCTTTGGTAAGTTTCCCAAATGCTCCAAATTCTTGCCTCTCTGTTAGCTCATTCATTTGTTCACTCACTCATTCATCTCAAATCGACAGCACCCTATGTAAAACATGGCCAATTGCAATTGAAACAGAGAGTTCACAGGTTCTGCTGCGCCATTAATGAAATCCTAAATTAGACTCATCAGTTTTGCTTTTATAAACAAGTGGGTAAAACACTCTCAGGGTAGCATATAAAGCTAAAAGAACTTTCTGAGACAAGGAGGCAATGAGACAATTCAGGGAAGGAAATGCAACAGGATAATTCAAGAACAAAATAAGGGTCCAGCCATTTGCCAGAAAGCAAAGTTGTGCCAAGAAAGGACCACAAACAGCTGTTGGCAGACCAGGCAAAACCCAAGTTAGTCTTCCAATTGAGCTAAAACTCACAAACATGCTTCGTGCCTGGGCAGAATTGGGGGGGGGGGTATTAGGTGCCCACGCTGAAGAGTAAGGATACAACTCCAAACAAACACAAAAGATGAAATGGCTGTGCAACTAATGCTGAACTCAGTGTGGAATCAGGACAAGAGATCAAAAGCATTAATATAGGGGTGGGGTGGGGTGGGGTGGGAAGGAGCCCCCATGGAGTCCTGGATACCTGAGTCAATTAAGACAATGCAGCACAAACTACTTGAGAAGGAAAGCTGCTCTTGGCACAAGCTGTCCTGCCCATTCATTCATTCTTGGCATTCGCCTTTGAAAGAGAGACTCTCTCATTTCATGAGGGTTGTAAATTGTTGAATTCACAAGATAATGTGCCAGATCCCTCCCACTTAGAGGCCACAAATCCTCTCCCTCTGACTGTTTAAAAAGGTAACCTATACACGCATAGTAGTGTTAAGAGGCCCATCAGAAACACCAGCTACTCAAAAATACCAAATAGGTAGAGCAGAGATCTGCATACATGAATACACACCATATGTAGGTGCGATTGTATGAAAGGGGCCGGTTGGCACAAAGGGTGGAAGAACTATGTTAACTCTAGCATACGCCCTGCAGGGTTCATGCAAGTAACTGGCTGAGACTTGGCATCAGCAACATTTAGGCCAATCAGATACAAATTATCTTAGTTACATAGAACTGAAATATACTTTACCCACAGCTCATTTATCTCTGCGGTAGCACAAAGGCACATTATTGGTTTGTTGGTTTGTTTTTTGACTAGCATCCAATAATTACTGTACAGTTTCCCAAAGGAAAATAAATATGGCAGTCGAGGCAGTAATACTTCTGAGGCTGTTCATCTCATCCCATCTGCTGTTTATTTCATTAGCAGAAATAACAACAGCCTAATCATATAGACTTCCCTGCTACCCCCCTCCCCAATCCTTTGCCTCTTTAAGGAATCTGTCTAGATAATTTGTCATTGATGAGTAGACAATATCTTTCCCTCAACCGTACAGTTATTTTTCAAGCACGACTTGAAATGCAGCCCATTTGGATGACACTTAGAACTTTCCTTTTAAATAGGGAATCGTTATAATCAATAATTCCAAAATGTACTTCATCTCACTTAAGCATCTAAAGTTTCTAAACCAAAGCTACTGTATGCAGGGCTGAGTTCCAGAACCTGCTTTTGTTATGCAGCTTTTAATACAAGACTAATATCCCTTCATTTGCATAGATACCACCTACTAATAAAGAATAATTTCTCCAGCCACATGAGCATTTCTTCGGAATATTATTAAATCTATTCTATTGTGAATGTATTGGAGGAGAGTGGGAAACAGGAAATGCAGAATAAAATATCTCCCCCACTATTAACTAATTTCAGCAACCAGAATATAACAAACTCCCTAGGTGGTGGCGAACCTATGGCACGCGTGCCAGAGGCGGCACTCAGAGCCCTCTCTGTGGGCACGCGCGCCATGCCCCGGAGATGGCAACCGTCCCTCTTCAACCAGCCGCCCGCTAACTCGCCGAGATCCCACATGGCCGGATGCATCCCAGCATGGCTGGTTTCCCTCCCCCCCGTCCCATCCCTCCTGGCCTCGCATGCTCTCCTTTTCCCGGGCACGACCCACTGCATCTATGCTTCTCTGAACTGCTGGCGGTGGGCTGCGGAGCCCCAGAGCATGTCGGTTGAGGGGCCGGCAGGCTGTGGCTGCTGACGGACACAGTCGGCCCCCATGTGCTCGCTGGCCTCTGTATGAGGGGCCGATGGTGTCAGGCAACAGCTGCCCCGGCCCCTGCCCTGCCTCGCCCTATGGCAATGGCACTCCTGTCCTACCTCACCTTGCCTTGCCTCACCCTGCAGGACAAGCCTTCTGCCCACTGCCCCACCTGCCAGAGACCCCCTGGATCTCCCCCAACCCTGCCCAGCCCCCACAGGCATCCTCCCCACGAGCAACATCGAGGTGACCACATCCACCTTGGCCACACTCACTGAGTCTGCCATGACTACCACAGCCACACCCACCCAGTGGGCCACACCCACCTGGCACCCAGCAATAAATAAGTGGGTTTTGGGTTGCATTTTGGGCACTCGGTCTCTAAAAGGTTCGCCATCACTTCCCTATGTCAATGAAAGTGGATCCAGATAAACATTTTTAAGGTTGAACGCAGAATCCGCTAAACTAAAGATTAATTGTATATAGGTGGTGCACTGTGTATTTGGGGATATATCCAGTACTGTATGTTATTCTGATTGACATGTATTTTGTTTTCCTCCAGACAATGTAATCACAGTCTTTTTTTTTAAAAAAATAGATTTTTAAAGTATTATAATATGTACCAGTTATCGACTTAGCTTTGCTACTATTACTTTATTATTAAATTCATTGAATGTGAATAAAAATGAAATTCTTTCTTGCCTTTTTACATGCATATTTTATCTTCAGAGAATATATAAAGAAGTCTATTCCTTCTCTCCAGTTTTGCAAACCTCTAGGGTGGAGTACCTCCTATATTTCTCAGGTGTTTTAAGTCAATATTTCTGAAGACCTGTGGACTTCAATTCCCAGAATTCCCCAGCCAGTATCCTATTACTGTCTTTCGAGGCCAACTGATTGGTTAACAGTAGTAACCTATTTAACAATGGCCACATGGTATTATCACTGAAACTTTGTGTCAGAAATGTGTAGAGGTTACTTTTCAATCAATTTTCTCAACAGCAAAGAGGCTTCTATATTTGGTAAGCAGATCTCAGATCCCCTGGTTTTCATAGAACACCATCCGTCTTCAAATTGCAATGCTGCTTATGAATTCAACTCAACTCAACTTCTGGAAAAAATCTGGAGTTAATGCAAGAATTGCAGGAGTCCTAATAACTGTCTATTGATAGTGGAGTTTTTCCTGTGGTTCTGTTTCTGATTTAACAGGATAACTGAGTTGGAAGGGATCATGGAGGTCTTCTAGTCTAACCCCCCTGTTCAAACAGGAGATCCTTTTCATTTCAGACAATCTCTTTTTAAAAGCCTCCAGTGATGGATCCCCCACAACTTCTGGAGGCAAACCTTTCCACTGGTTCCACTGATCAATAGATGCCAGTTGTCAACTCAAAGAGATGGTTTGATAAGAAATGCATAGGTGTTTTTCTTAAAAAAAATAAATAAATAAAAGCACTAATGATCACTTACAAGCTTTATAGGACCAGTACTAGATTGGTTTTTCTGTGTACCAATCTGATACAGAAGGGTCAGAATAAAGCTTTATCTGGAGAGAAAACTAAGGATGCACTGAGAAAATTCCAAATGTTTTGCAAGTAACCTTGCAACCTCAAAGCAATGACAGAGTATTCACAATGGCTGCCCTCACTGTTGCTTATGGAAGACAGCAGAACATTTCCCTTTCAGAATGACATTGCCCAGATGAAACACTGGGGAGGAGGCTGAAAGAGCAGGGGCACGGTCTTTTTGCGTTGTGCATTCTTTTGTGACATCCACTCTGTTCTTGCTGTCCCTTTTAGTGAATAGGCCGGCTAGATCTTCATATTATTCATGTTTAATTTCAGCCAATCTTGACACATCAGTCACTCTCATTGTTATAAAATGCTGTCTGGCTGCCTTAAGAGATAGGCGAAAGTTGACCCTTGGTTCTTGTTATTGTTCATTCACATTCCTGAGGTTTCTGATACAAAAAAATGAAAGGTATTTTCAGGCTGGCTAGCTTGTTTTTACACGACTATAGGACAGGTAGTCCTTGACTTTATTGATCCCAAATGAGACCAGAATTTCTGTCACTAAACAATGCCATTATTCAGTGAGTCACACCAGATTTTGGGACTTTTTGCCAGGGGTATTAAGTGAATCGTAACTATTAAGTGAATCATATGGTCATTAAGCAAATCCAGCTTCCCCTATTGACTTTCTTTCTGGGAAACACTGATGGGAAGGTCACAAATGGAAATCATATGAGCCCAGGATTCTGCAACCGTGATAAATACATGCCACTTGTCAAGGGCCTGAATTTTGATCCTGTGAGCTTGGGGATGCTGCAACAGTTGTAAATGCGAGGACAGTTATAAGTCACTTTTTTTCACTGCCACTGTAACTTTGAATGGTCGCTAAAATGAGCTGTTGTAAGTCGTGGACAAAAACTATCACTGTTTTTGTATTGGAAAAGTGAGTTATTTACTTAGCTGTATTTAAATCTTGTTTGTTTGGTCAAATATTTGCAGTATTTTACCATGAGCCAACAAAAGGATCTCACAAGCTAACAAGGATAAAAGAGGAGCTTTGGCTCTTTGCATACAGCATCAAAAATCATTAATGAAAGGCAAAGATTTTCAAAAATGCATTACAGAAGTTCTGGTAGCCTAGAAGGTGTTCTAATGGCTTCTGCATGAAAAGAATAGGAATAATGTATTCTTGGAGACTAATACACAGGGAGTCCTCAACCTACAATCACAACGGAGCCCAAAATTTCTGTTGTTAAGTGAGACCTTTGTTAAGTGAATTTTTCTGCATTTTTATGACCTTTGTTGCCCCAGTCGTTAAGCGAATCACTGCAGTTGTTAAGTTAGTGACACAGTTGTTAAGTGAATCTGGCTTCCCCATTTGACTTTGATTGTCAGAAGGTCACGAAAGGGGATCACATGATACCTCACAAATATGATCCAGTTGTCAAGCATCTGAATTTTGATCATGTGACCCTGGGGATATTGCAACGGTCGTCAGTGTGGAAAATGGTCGCTTTTTCCAGTGCCGTTGTAATTTTGAACAGCCATTAAATCAGGGGTTCCCAACCAGGGGATGCGAGACAATATTCCAAGGGGGGGGGGTGTGAGAACTTGGGTTTTCAAAATTGTAGTGTATATGAATAATTCGTTGCCATTATTTCAAACTTTTGTAAGGGTGCAAGAATATATCAGAAGCATTCTAGGGGCTACTTGTACTACATTCAGAATATTACCCAGTGCTTTTTGTTGGCCAATATGATTAGTTTAATGCAGGGGTGTCAAACTGCCAACCTGTAGGCCGGATGTGTCATGCCGAAACCGCGCCCACCCCAGCTCCGGCAATGGGGGAAAAGTTGTGAGACGTGCCGTGGCGAGTTTGACACCCCTGGTTTAATGAGACAGCATATTTCAAGTTGAGCTTGATTCTCACTGACTTCCAATGTGCTGTCTTCTTGAACAAGTTAGGCCACAGGAAGGCATTAAATTAAACACATCTGATATTTAGAGGGAAATTGATTAACAGCCATTTCTTTTCCAGGTATTGGTCTGTGCATCTGGAACCGATTTATTTTACTTTCTTATTTTAATTCTTCAGTCATACCATGTAGAAATGTTTTTCTTCCACTGGAAATTACAATACTTTTACCATACTATGACATTATTCATTTGTGTATTTTAGAATGGCTGTTTGTCAACTCTTCTGACATTTCTAGATCAATGATTTATGGATTAAGAAATATTTAAGGTAATTAATCAGCAGAGAAAATATGTTTTCATGTGTGCTTCCTTTGGGCTTCAAGAACTATAATAGACCTTAAGCCAGTGGGGGAAGAAGGGTCATCCTGAGCATTGAAATCAACAAAATGCAATGGATATTTTCTATATCCACACATTTTGTAAAACATATTTCTTCTTATTGTTATTAATAGTATTAGTATTAAAAATATTTCAAGTTGGACCATGTCTTCCTGCTCAGAGTCACTCAAGATGTGGAGGTCATAATACATATTAACAGTATAAGCTTCTTTTTCCCTGGGAGAATGCTATGCATGTAGCTGTGACCATTACTATATATATTTTTCTAGAATAAATGACTGAATTGCTGTTCCTAATACAAATACAACATAGATTTCAGCAACACAACCCTCTGCTGATGTCTCTAGAGATTTGTCATGTGCTATTACAGTTGTCTTCAGCTTGAATCGTTTTTATAGTTCCACGTAAACTGACATAACATCCAAATTTTCACCAGGAATATGTGTCAAACAATAGTTTAAAATAGTATACATAACATTTGGATGACCAGGTCTTCCAAAATGATTATATCCATTTGTGAACTTTGTGGATACAAGGTTAGATTCATATTTATTTTTTTACAGTGCTACACTGGAGGCAGCTGTTCTTTATAAGGATTAAAATTCTCACTGATATTTAAATACACATTCACAGGCTCAGAGAGCCTTCCTGCATACAAGATACTACATAAATCACTAAACTCTAAATCACGGGTGTCCAACCTTGGCTACTTTAAAACTCATGTATTTCAACTTCCCCAGTTAGCATGACTGGCTGGGGAATCCTGGGAGTTGAAGTCCCTGGGTTTTAAAGTGCACTAAAATGATACGCTCTTAGACTTTAAAAGTACAGTGTATTTGTGAACATGCATTGACTATCAACCCATGACCCATTGCAGTTTCTTCTATTGCTTTAACACCAGTGTTTACTAGATCACGTTCAACCTTTCATAAATCTCCCATAATGACATCTGAAATTAATAAAACCTTGGTGACCATTGATTTTATGCCATCTGTGATTGATGTGAACATACTATATACAAAGACATTTGAAATCACAAGGGCCAAATACTGTCTATCACAATATCACGAGCACAATAGAAGAAAAGGCAGAGATATAACTCATGTGGCCTTACAACTACCAAGTGTAGGCTGCAAAAATCAGGATCACACTCAGATTGTTCTTAAGCTGTTTCTACAAATTTCTCTTTCTCAGTCTTGAATAATATCATTACCTCCACGCCAAAAAATCCTCAGTCTCTTTAACAGCTGTCCCAAATTGGATCCTCAATTATAAACAAGCAATTAGAAATTGCTCCATTACCCCACGATAAGCCTGTAATTACCCCCAGTTTAAGAACCACTGTTCTAGATGGCAGGAAAATGCTGAACTGTATAATAATATTTTTAAATCTCTGTTGCTATCTAGTGGTTGTCTGTATTTCTGCACTCAGATTTTATAGCTCTTATGTTTCTTCACTTCCTAGACAGGAATAATGTGATTCAATATACCACATTTATTTCCTGTATTTTCTGATTTTGTATACTGCTAAACTCAGAAATATTTTCAACATAATAAATGAAATGTGTAATATTGCCAGTACCCTGATAAGAATGAATATTTATGACTCTGAACAATTTCCAATCTCAAAAGGTGCCAAGAAAGGCTGCCATTATATACTTTATTAGTTAACTTCCTTATAGAAACAGTAGTGGTAGCTTTTCTTAGCAAGAAGGAAATTACAGGGACTTCCGGTTTTTGCATCTGCAGCACATGGCCGTGTGAGAGCGGACCTATCACTAGTTTCTTTCTGCTTGGGGGACCCTAGATGGGTCTGAAGTTGCCCCAGAGAGGTGACTGTGAAGGAGGGGCACCCCATCAATCACGAAGATTATATCCCCATTCCTTTACAGATGGAAGCGGCAAATTAACATAAAAGGTTGAAAGAGATATACTAAAATTTGATTTAAAATATTTCAGTCTGGACAAATCTAGGAACTAAAAAACTGTCAAGATTATACCCTTAAAAATTTCTGATGGAATTATAAAAATATATAACAAAAATAACTTTTTGATAGAAAGAAAAACTGAAAAAAGAAATAACTGCTGACATCTAGTGGAGAATCAAAGAATAGAACACTAACAATAAGGACTCAGAAATTGGCAGAATGCCCAGAAACAAAGAAAAAAAATGTTCCTCTGAATTGCAAGTAACCTTGAAGACAGCTTAAAAAGTGCTTGAAAGAACAAAAAACCCACCTGGACTGTTGCTTAAACCTAAGAACTGTTTATGGGGGAAAAAAAACTTTGGCTTTTTGGCTAATCTTTTAGAGGAAAATTTGCAGGATTTAAAGTGCCTTAATATACTGAATCTGTAATTTTGACTGACTATTAAATTGACTTTTGAATTAAAACATTGATGAAAGATTATTTGAAGGGGGGAGACAACATGGATATCACACACATATCAAAAAATGACAAGATGCCACATTCAATATTTTCTCCTGAAGGGTTTAGTCTGGAAAATCAAGGGCCTCCACCAGAAGCAATACTTCAAGGCAAGATAAATACTTTCCCAGAGGAAATATATGTAATATTAGGACAAATACAAATGACAATAGATTCAAACCACGATGAAATTCGAAACAACTTTGAGGATTTAAATAAGCATATTTCCAATCTAAATCTACAATTAAAAAATACCCAGAAAATAACAACAAAGGAACAAACAAATCAGACAGCAAATTACAAACTAGAAGAGTATGATCAAATTGATGAAATAACAAGGAAAAGAATTACAATTTGACACAAACAGGAAAAAATCTACAATATTCTGATACAACAAGAAAAATGGAATTATTAGGAGAACTATTAAAGTTTATCTTACTTACTTCATCTTTTGTATTCCCAACAACATTTGCAAAAATACAGGAACTGTTGGGTAAGCAGATTACATCAACTTGGAAAATTACTTGGCAAAAGAAGAAGATCAGATACAAGAGATTTGACTCGACCTACTAGATGGACTATTACGTGAATAAACATTTGTTTGAAAAAAAAAAAGAAGGAAATTACAGGGATAAAGTAAGAAACATAAATTATCTATTAAATTTATTTGTGCATGATTTATTGACTTTTTTCAAATTTTGGTAACATAGCTATTGTAATTACATTAGGATGGAATTGAAGAATTTGCAAAAGTATCAGATTTATCAGTATATTTACAAAATTTGCAACTGATGTTGTTCCATGCCTATTCTAAAATACAAAGAGACCTAGAATTTTAAATATTCTGGCAGAAAGCAAATCTTCTTCAAGGATCTAGGAATTCGTCCCAAAGGTGTTTTTCCAAAAAGCAACTAGACTGTCTTGGTTTTTTTTCCTTGAAAACATTTTGCTTCTCATTCAAGAAGCTTCTTCAGTTTTTGGATGAGAAGCAAAACGTTTTCAAGGAAAAACCTAAGAAAGTCCAGTTATCTTTTGGAAAAGCACCTTTGGGACAACCATGACCTGGATGACTCAGAATCTCCATAGATATCTAGGAATTCATATCTCTGAAAGCTAAAACAAACTGTTTAGTAATTATTTTATCCCAATATGAAAAGTAAATAAAAAAGAAATAAAAATCCGGGGCAAGAAATATTTAAATAATATTAAATAGATTACAAAATGATCTTAGTTCCAAGTGGAACATCCCCGAAAGATCAAATGACTATAAAGATCTGTTGAAGTCCTTGCTTCAGTACTTCTTGCTTTCTACTTCTTTGTAGAAAGAAACTGTTTTGCTTCTATAAAAGAATTTAGAGCTGATCTTGGAAAGACATGAGAGACTCTTTAAGACAGGCCAGAAGGAGCAAGTTGTTAAGGCACGGGTGAGCAAGGAAGGCCCTTTACAACGTGTGGACTTCAATTCCCAGAATTCCTGACCCAGCATGGCCAGCTCAGAAATTCTGGGATTTGAAGTCCACAGATCATAAAGGAGCCATAGTTACCTGCCCCTATCTTAATGGGAAAGTACGTATAGTCAAGGCCATGGTTTTCCCAGTTGCAATGTATGGCTGTGAAAGTTGGACCATAAGAAAGGCTGAGCGCAAAAGAATTGAGGCCTTTGAACTATGGTACTTGAGAAGACTCCTGCGAGTCCCCTGGACTGCAAGGCGATCAAACTGGTCAGTCCTAGAGGAGATCAACCCTGACTGCTCTTTAGAAGGCCAGATCCTGAAGTTGAAACTCAAATACTTTGGCCACCTAATGAGAAAGGAAGGATTCACTGGAGAAGAGCCTAATGCTGGGAAAGATTGAGGGCAATAGAAGAAGGGGACGACAGAGAATGAGGTGGCTGGATCGAGTCACTGAAGCAGTAGGCATGAACTTAAATGGATTCCAGAAGATGATAGAGGACAGGAAGGCCTGGAGGAACGTTGTCCATGGGGTCGCGATGGGTCGGACACGACTTTGCAACTAACAACAACAATCTTAATGGGATTTGGAACAAAGATTAAACAGTTCTGAGATGGAAGGAAAGGCAAGATAGAACAAAACTGATTTTATTCAGTCAATGAGGAAACTGGATAGGCTTTCAACTTTCTGCTTTT
The DNA here is from genome assembly GCF_016545835.1 of Crotalus tigris. Lineage (NCBI taxonomy): Eukaryota > Metazoa > Chordata > Lepidosauria > Squamata > Viperidae > Crotalus > Crotalus tigris. The sequence continues at coordinate 1,072,340 of NW_024097700.1, forward strand.
CTATTTTACTGTAATAAAGGCAATTCCTGCTATTCCTGCTTTTACTTTTGCTTGAGCAGACCTACCTCAAAGGGCTGCTTCCTATTAAAAGAATCCTTAACTATCTTTCATGTTCTGGATATTTGGTTTTTCATCACAAAGTCCTCAAAGAGGATGAGATGACACAAATTCAAAATGAGCAGGAGGCCTAAACAAAATTACAGTAGGATGTTTACTTATAAACTCAAAGAGCACTTAATTACACACAGAGGCATCCATGTGTGTTCTGTGTGTGTGTGTGTGTGTGTGTGTGTGTGTGTGTAAAAGTTCAGATAGTGATCACAATTGTGTGAATGAAGTTCCAACCTTTTTTACATGCCTCACTAAGCATGCGGAAAAGGGATGGGGCACAATCATATGGCTGTGGTTGACATTGTGATGTTTTTGACCCCGATGGACTCCCCTGAGTTTACAGAGCTTGCAACTCACCATTTAAATAACTTATGGCATTGACAGCCTTCCTTCCTTCCTTCTTCCCTCCCATCACAGCAAATGATTCTTGGCAGTTCCCAATTAAAAACATATATTACAATTAAAACTTTTTTTAAATGAAAACAATAAAAATAGTAAAAAAGCATTAAAACACTGAAAAACATTAAAATGTCTAATTCAAAGTACTTACTTGAAAACAGCTTTCTACTGTTTATTTGAAACATCCAGGCCTGAGTCTTATGAATCACTGAAGCAAAATACTGAATTACAAATAAAATTGTAGGTACTCACCTCCAGCAGGGCAGAGGCCTAGTCTTAAGGGAACATTACTTCCCAAACTACACTGCCAGGGGTGGGAGGAAGCCAGCTCCCTACAGTTGCACCTTCTTCAGTGGAATTTTATTTTTAATTTTCCCAGTGGGTTGTACTAATGAATACTTTAATTGCATGAATTAATCCTACGCTGCCTTGAGGGGATGGCATTTAGTTACAAAGATCTTGCCAATTTTATTTGTTTTATTCTCCTGGGGACACATCTCAGGGAGATGTTTGCGACAGAGTGACGATCCAACTGAATATAAAGCAATCACAATTTCACTAGGTGGTTCCTAGCAGCAATCCAACATCCATTCTTAGATGCTGCCTTCCTTTAGGAACACCTGTCCAAATGGATCAGGGGTGGCTGTGTGTGTGTGTGTGTGTGTGCGCAGTGGTGGGATTCAAATACCTGAACAACCAGTTCTCTGAGTGGATGCAGGCCTGGGCCTCCGAGGCCTAGAACAGACTTCCAGAAGTGACATCCACACATTTCCTATGGGCCGTTCTAGGCCTGGGAGGCCTCCACCAGGCCTCTGAGGCCTAGAATGGGTTCAGCCGGTTCTCTGAACTCAACAACATTTAGCTACCAGTTCTGCTGAACCAGTGCAAACCGGCTGAATCCCACCACTGTGTGTAAGCTTTGGAGGACTCTAGGGTTCTTCACTGGCAAAAATGCTACCAACAAAGTGTGAGAAAGAGGTGAAAATTTGCAGCCTCTCTGCTGTCATTTGGGTCACTACCAATCTTCAGAAAGAGAGAAGGAAAGAAGCAAGTTTATCTCAGAACCAGTTTGCTGCGCTCCCTTTTTAAAAAAAGTATCTTTAATATCTTGACTATTTGGTGTACAAGTAGTCCTCGACTTTACAACCTTTCATTTAATGACCATTCAAAGTTACAACAACACTGAAAAAGGGACTTACAATGGATTTTCATGCTTATGACCGCTGCAGCATCTGCATAATTCCACGATCAAAATTTGAGTGCTTAGCAACTGGCATGTGTTTATGATGGTTGCAGTCCCTGGGATCATGTGATCCCCTTTTGCAACTTTCTGACAAGCAAAGTCAATGGGGAAGGCAGATTCACTTAACAACCGTGTTACTTAACAACTGCAGTGATTCACTTAACAACTGTGGCAAGAAGGGTTATAAAATGGGGCAAAACTCAACTACTTGCTTAGCCTCAGAAAGTGGTCATAAGTTGAGGACAACCTGTGGAGACTGCTGGCTAGGCCAGTGGCCTGGTTCTTCTTGAGGCCACAGCTGAGACACCAAGGAAATTGTTGCGTCCTTGGCGGGAAAACAGACACGAGAAGCAGCTGGAGTTCTCAGGTTCTTTTATTCAGCGTTCAGCTTACAGGAAGATGGCTTCAGCTCAGCCCAAACGCCTCGCAGCCCCTTATATAGGCAACTCCCGGGTAAATGGGTTACTTTTCCCGCGCCAGCACCCGCGCATGCGCACGGCGCTGGCGACAGCCTGTCTGGTCCCGGGCAGCTTTGCACCTGCCCGGGACTGCCTGCAAACGCCCGAGCCGTTTGCAAAGGCTCGGGACATAACACCCCTTTCCCCCTGGGCTAAAACTACTACCAACATACAGCATTTATTTTATATAACATTTTGCTCCCCAGTGCTCCCACTGTTTACTGGCCTTTGCCTTGCCAGCAATGTTATGTAGTCTTCTAGGTACTTGGGAGATTTCTTTGCTCTCTGTGACCTTCTTAGCTGTGGGTTACTGGCATAAGTCCCCTGACTGGAGGGAGGCGTGAGCCTATTCTCTCTATTGTGCCCTGGTGTCTTCCAAGGACTGTGCCCCGATGCCTGGCCTGCTTGCTTGCCCACCGGGCTCGTCAGGCCAGGGCTTCTGTTGCTTTGTGACCTGGTTGACCTGCCTAGCTGTAGACCCTCGGGCCCCTTGAAGTGATAGCCGCTGCTGGGCGTCTCTGTAGGACCTCCTAGGTCAGTCCAAGACCTGTCAGGAGGCTGTCCATTCCCTGAACCCCATTCTGTGTTTGGGCTCATGTGGGTTTCTGTACTCTCCCAAAACTCAGGTGTCCCCTGATTTGTGCTAGGGGTGTTGTAGTCGGGACTTGGTTCCTCGACTAGCTCTGTGTATGTTTGACCCTCTGTAGGATTTGGGGTAAGGTCAGGCCAACTTTGGGGATTGTGTGCCAGCTCTCTTGCGGGGAATGATTTGTTGGGATGCCCCCGGGTATCCTCCGTGACTGGAGTGCTGTGTGATATGTGTGGAAAGTGAGTCTGCCCCCGGGGTGACTCCCTGGCTGGAGTAGGCGTGGATGCCTGTTGTGTGGGTAAGCTCCATGACTTCCTTTTCGGAGCAATTGCAGAATCTTGGGACGGGCCGTCTGTGGCTCCCTCAGTGGAGATGGGCAGTAACTCTTGCCCTTCCCTTTGCTCCAAAGGGTCCCCCTCCCCCCCTGGAAAAGACCCAGGAGTTTCAGCAGAAAAGTCCCGCCTAGAGCGGAGTTGGTCGATGTGCCGACGCAGGACACGACCGTTGTCCAGGGCAACCTCGTAGGAGAGAGGACCTGTGATCCTGGACACAGAAGCGGGGACCCATGTATGACCAGGCCCGTAATTGCGAGCCCAAACCGGGGCACCCACAAGTAGTTGTCTAGGTGCCCTAGGATGTGAGGTAGATGAAGGCAGTCTGTCCGGATGCAACCGGTCAAGTCTAGTAGTAAGTTGGCGCCCCCAACGAAGTTCAGCTGGACTTCTCCCTGTAGAAGTGGACGGTGTGGTGCGATAAGAAAGGAGAAAGTCAGCCAACCTGTGATGCCAGTCCCCGTAGGTGAGTCTCTTCAAGGCGTCCTTTGCGATGCGCACCATGCGTTCAGCCATACCGTTGGTGGATGGGTGAAAAGGCGCAGATGTGGCATGACGAATCAGGTTTGCCTGTAAGAAAGCTTGGAATTCGGAGGAGGTGAATTGAGGGCCGTTGTCAGACACAATGACATCTGGCAGCCCGTGTGCAGCAAAAATCCCCCTCAGTACCTGAATAGTCTTTGCAGTGGTGGTGGTCGAGACAGGCACAACCTCAAGCCATTTTGAATGGCTGTCAACAAGGACCAAGAAGAACTGGCCCTGAAAGGGCCCAGCGTAGTCAATGTGCACCCTAGACCATGGGGACTGTGTTTCCTCCCATTTATGCACAGGAGCTTGTGGGCATCTCTGGGCGAGATCGTTGGCACATGTGGCATGCGTGTACCTTAGCCTCAATATCTTTATCTAAAGCAGGCCACCACAAGTGGCTGCGTGCAAGAGCCTTCATACGAACAATGCCAGGATGACCCTCGTGGAGGGATTCTAAGACCCTAGTCCTCATTGAGGTGGGAATGACAACTCTGTTTCCCCAAAGCAAACAACCCTGAGAAAGGGACAATTCGTTCCTTTTGGACCAGAAACTCTGAAACTCAGGACTAGGGCAGTGCTCAGGCCACCCGGACAGGACCCAGGAGCGGACACGTGAAAGTGTGTGATCTGTACCTGTTTCAGCGGTAACATCCCTGGCACTAAGAGGAAGCTCGGGCAAGGCTTGGATTGATAGAATGTTGACAGCTGGCGCGGGGTCAGCTTCTACTACTGGCAGAGGCAACCTACTGAGGCCATCAGCATGGCCCATTTCTTTCCCAGGCTTGTGGAGTAATGAAAAATCATATGCAGACAAAAAAATAGACCACCTAAGCATTCTAGGGGAAATGATGTGGGGAGTCTGCTTACGTGTGGTAAACAGTCCCAGCAGAGGCTTATGGTCAGTGAAGACCGTGAAATGCCTGCCATATAGAAAATCGTGGAATTTTTTAATTCCAGCAACAACAGCCAGAGCCTCCCTGTCTATCTGAGCGTAGTTGCGCTCGGCAGAAGACAATGTTCTGGAGTAGTATGCAATAGGAACCTGAGTTCCATCAGACCTGAGGTGACTCAGGACAGCTCCAACCCCGTAGGGGGATGCATCACAAGCGATGCACACAGGAAGAGACTCGTTGAAATGTGCAAGAACACTGTTAGAAGTGAGCAAGGCCTTGACTTCTTTAAAGCAAGCCTCATGTGCTTGTGACCACAGCCACACAGCTTGTTTGTCTAGTAGCCTGTGAAGAGGCTCAGCTACACTAGCTTTATGTGGAAGAAAAGAATTGTAGAAATTCAGGAGGCCTAGGAAGGCCTGAAGTTCGGCCTTAGACTTTGGCCTGGGTGCTTCTAAAATAGCAGTTAGTTTGGATTCAGCAGGATGAATCCCAGCAGCATCAATTTTGAATCCCAGAAATTCAGTAGAAGGCACCCCAATCTTGCATTTGTCTTTTCTGAGCTTAAGGCCTGATTTCCTGAATCTTAACAGGACAGCCCTAAGCCTTTCAGCTAGAATGTGTGTGGAGTCTCCTGCAATCAAGACATCGTCAAAGTAGGGGCAGACCCCTGGTATACCTCGTAGTGTGTTTTCCATTACGCTTTGGAAAATCCCAGGAGCGACATTCACTCCAAACTGTAGCCTTTTTACCTTAAAGGCTCCCCTGTGGGTCACAATGGTCTGAGCTATGGCAGCATCATCATCAACAGGCAGCTGTTGATATGCTTGAGCTAGGTCAAGCTTTGCAAAAACACGTCCCCCCTTGAGAGAGGCCAGGATGTGACTGACCACAGGAACAGGATAGGCATGTTGCTGCAATGCCTTATTGAGTGTGCATTTGTAATCAGCACAAATGCGAATGTCCCCATTTGCCTTTAGAGGCGTGACAATGGGGGTCTCCCACGGGCTGGAATCAACAGGTTCTAGGATTCCCTGTTGGATTAGTTTGTCTAATTCAGTGTCAATCTTACTTTTTAAAGCAAAAGGGACCCTTCTTGCTTTAATCCTAATGGGAGTGACAGTGGGGTCTAGCTTTAAGGACACAGGTGGTCCTTTGAATGTGCCCAGCTGGGGGCTGAAAACATCTGCAAATTCCTTGCAGACTTCCTGTAGGTCGAGTGTTTGTAAGCTGTTGAGTCCTGTGACGTGTATCCCCAGGGCCTCAAACCAATCGAGTCCTATGAGACTCGTTCTTTCACCCCCTACTACTAACAAGTCTAGTGGACCTTCAAAACTCTTGTATTGCACGTTAAGGGTGGCCTCCCCCTTAACACACACTCTTGAGTTCTGAAAATCAGTTAATACAATATCAGAAGGCCTTAACTTGGCCTTAGTCCCACTACTGGAACAAATCTTCCTAAATGTATGCAATGAAATGATGGAAAGGGCAGACCCTGTGTCTAGTTCCATAGATAATGGAACCCCTTGTAGCTTCACGTTGAGTGACAGCTTTTTCTTCATGGGCTTGTGTGTGCCTGTCCTACAAATGTTTCTACGCGAAGCGCAAAAACCTACCCTATTCTGGCTGGGGACTCTGGTACCCTTCAGGCGTTCTTCTTGAGGTTGTGCCTTTCGTCGGCCCAGACACACAGCTGCAATGTGCCCTTGTTTGCCGCATGCCCGGCAGGTAGCGGAGCGGAACTTGCAGTCGGTTCTCCTGTGGCGACCTCCACAGCCGATGCACTTGAGCGGAGCTGAAGAGCTTTCCTTCTGATTTTCTCCCTTCGCGGGGTGTAGACGGTCGACTTCTTCGTCCGGATCCTCCTCGGAGTTTCGTCGGACGTCTTCTTGGTGCACGGACGCACCCTCTGCACTGCTTCTGATCGGCCGCATGTTCTTGACGGCGCCGCCTGCTGCTTCTTCCGCGGTGGCTTCCCTTAAAGCGTCTTGGAAGGATAATTCTTCCTTAGCGAAAAGTCTCGGTTGTAGCTCTCGATGCCTCAACCCGCACACGAATCGGTCCCTCAGTCGTTCCTCGAGGTCCTTGAACTCGCAGGGCTTGGCGGCCTTCCGTAACGCGGCGATGTATTCCTTGACTGACTCACAGGACCGTTGATCCCTCTGCTCGAAGGTGTGGCGCCATGAGATAACGGACACCTTGGGGTGAAAGTGGTCCTTCAGCAGCTTCTTCAGGTCTGCGTAGCTTACAGACTCTACTGGAACAGTTGCTGCAAGGTTTTCTGCGATTTCGAAGGCGTCTTGGCCGCAAGCGCAAAGCAGGGTGGCAGCCTTCAAGCTATCTTCCCTCACTTGGTTTGCCTTGAAGTAGTTATCCATTCTGGATACGTAGGACTCCCACCGCTCTGGATGTGAGACGTCGAATTCCGCAAGCCTTCCGATTTTCGCCATCTTCGGATCTTCAGGAGACGGGTCTATCAGCCAGCCTACCCCCGCATGCGCACTGGATTGGCGGGCAGCTGCTGAGTCAACACCGTTCCTCTTCCGCCGCTCAGGACTCCTTGGGTAAGCTTACACTTTTTCCTTTCCAGGTAGTGCAAGGCATCCCACCTTCGTCGCCAGTGTTGCGTCCTTGGCGGGAAAACAGACACGAGAAGCAGCTGGAGTCCTCAGGTTCTTTTATTCAGCGTTCAGCTTACAGGAAGATGGCTTCAGCTCAGCCCAAACGCCTCGCAGCCCCTTATATATGCAACTCCCGGGTAAATGGGTTACTTTTCCCGCGCCAGCACCCGCGCATGCGCACGGCGCTGGCGACAGCCTGTCTGGTCCCGGGCAGCTTTGCACCTGCCCGGGACTGCCTGCAAACGCCCGAGCCGTTTGCAAAGGCTCGGGACATAACAGAAATCATATTTTGTTTGGGGTTTTGCCAGGGCTTTGAATTTAGGAGTAGCCCACGATCATTAAATTCCAGTCTCATTATATGTTTTGTCTGATTGCTATCGGAAAATACTTCAGATATTTCTCTTGGGGCCTTTTAGGAAGGCTGTTGCAGTTGAACTTTGATATGGCCAGCACCATGGAGGTTTGGAAAGAGTGAAGCTAACACTCTGCTGACATTAGGAGTGAAGGATTTTCAGGAAATGACCTTGGAGTTATTGCCTCGGAAACCATGGCAACAGCACCGGTGCTTGCAAAATAATTTCTGGTTTCAGGGTTAGCTATTATACATCTGAGACATTTTCTTGAAACTCTGCAGTAGATTCTCTCCCCCCCCCCTTAAAATTTATAGAGTTTGAGTTGCAGGTTTCCAACTCAATTGGAGAAGCTACAGGGCTGGTTCAGCCTCCTCCAATTCAATCTCAAAGGAAAAGGAAAACCGTCTGGATGGAGCTGGCAAAATACCCCTTTAGCAAATGACTGGTCATTGTTTTAATTAGGAGCCGATTAATAACAGAAAGGGTTTTTTTTAGTAAAATGATGAGCAGCTTTTTGAACTTGGTAGCAAGGAACAACTAGCAATGATTCATCTTTAAATACATTAGCAGATCAAAACAGAACATTTGTGTCCTGTCTTCTTTAAATAAGCAGTCCATATTAAATGTATAGTTTTCAGTTCAAAGTTGTACTTTGAAGTTCACCTATTATTTTCAAATCTGAGAATTCAGGAGGTTTGAACTCCTTCATTAATAAGATTAGCCCTGCTCTATCACTTTAAGTGCCACAAGGAAATTAAAAAACGTATCCTAGTGCACAGGTGTCAAACTCACTGTATCACGTGACGTGTCATGACATATTGTGACTTTTTTTGCATTGCCTGAGCAGGGGCAGGCGCAACCTCTGTATGATGTTTGACACCCCTGTCCCAGTGCCATTTAGAGTCAGTAAAGAAGCTGGGCATATTTTCCAACAAAAGCAACGGGATTTTGAGATGCAAATTCAATTTATCATCACTGAGTTAGAGAATCAGCATAATTTTACCATAAGGATTATGTTGGTTCATACCAAAGCCCCATTTGGTCCAACCTTTGCAACTTTAAGATTTGTGGACTTCAGTTCCCAGCTTCCCCATGGCTGATTAGGGAATCCTTTGAGTTGAAGTCCACAAATCTTAAAGTTGGCAAGGTTGGACACACCTGATCTTAGGGATGTCAATATTTGGGAAATATCACAAAGTATTCATCTGCTCAGTGTTATGACACCTTAGAGTTGTATGCTGTATGCTTATGAGAGAATGCAGGGCAAAAACCATAAGCAGAAAGGAGAGCTCTATTTGTGCATCACAACAACTCTCACTAAACAAATTCTATAATGTGAATTAAAGCATATGTAATGTACATCAGCACAAAGCATTTTCATGAGATAATTAGGTTCTGTTTTTCTATGTGTTTCATTGCCTAGATACGTTTGTCTATCTGTTTAATTTATACACAGTCCAACTCCTTTAATAAAATGCAAACTATAACAATGAAGAGTTCTGGACAGAATGCAGCAACAGAGAATAATGGAAAGATGAAATGAAAGCTTGGGAGGCTAAGGATTTTGTTCATAGGACTCTTGTACAGGAAGTCCTTGACTTACAACAGTTTGTTTAGTGACCATTTAAAGTCACAACAGCATTGAAAAAAGTGACTTCTGGTCATTTTTCACACGTAATGACCATTGCAACATCCCCATGGTCACATGATTTACATTTGACTACTTGGACAGCTGGCTCATATTTAGGACAGTTGCAATGTCCCTGGGTCATTGGATTACCTTTTGTGACTGTCTAACAAGCAAAGACAATGGGGAAGCTAGAGTTACTTAACCATCGTGTTACTGACTTAACCACTTCAGTGATTCACTTAACAAATGTGGCAAGAAAAGTCGTAAAATGGGGCAAAACTCACTTAACAAATTTCTCACTTAACAACATAAATTTGGGGCTCAATTGTGGTCGTAAGTTGAGGACTACCTATATATATTTGGGAATGGTTTTTTTTGATGTGTTGTTGAATTTAAAATTAAATAATGTTTTAAGGCTTCTCCCACTTTGTTTTCTCAATAATTCTTTAAATTTCTCAAATAATGTCTCATTATCTCAAATATCTATTTTTGAAGTATATATACTTCCTCTTCCTGTAAATGTTCCATGAATGGTTGCTTAACAAATTTGTATTGTAAATTTTTCAGGATTCTGGCTCCTAACATGTCTATCTACAGCTGTCCATGTGTGAATATGGGTACAGGCTGATTCTTCCAGATATAATTCAACATCAGTGTTTATGTTTGGATTTATTATTATTTTTCAAGCAGATGGCAGAAGTTGGATGATGGCCTACAAGAAAAATCCAGGACTGTTTCTACATGGTTGCAAGAAAATTGAGTACATTTACCAAAAATGTACTCAATTTGAGGGAATCTGTACTTTTTAAAATTATAGCAAAATGTTGCCTTTAAAGTGGAGCTGAAGAAGCTTCTTGGATGAGAAGCGAAACATCTTCAAAGAAAAACAAGGAAGTCCAGTTGCCTTGTGAAAAAGCACCTTTGCAACTTTAAAGTGGATGGAGCCGATTTACTGATTTTAGTGAATTAATACGTTCTGTGGAGTGCTGTATCGACCAGAGTTTCTTCAGTGATTATCCTTGCACACTATAATAGATTTTTTTTTTAGATTCTCTGTTTTTCTAAGGAAGTTATGGTTTATTTGCGTTACAGTGTTCATTATTTGGCACTACGATTACAGGATTTAGTAGTACAGATTCCCCTGAAAAGTTGATACCTTGCTTCTTCTGCCCTCTCAAATTTCTCTTTCCCAATTCAGTTTGCTTTGTATCTTCCTGTCTGGAATTCCAGTACTAATGGTTACAGGTAATCCTTGACTTATGACCCCAATTGAGCCCAAAATTTATGTTGCTAAGTGAGACATTTGTTAAGGGAGTTTTGCCCCATTTTACAACCTTTCTTGCAAAGTTGTTAAGTGAATCCTTGCAGTTGTTAAGTTAGCAACAAGTTTGTTAAGTGAATCTGGCTTCCCCATTGACTTTGCTTGTCAGAAGTTTGCAAAAGCTGATCACATGACTCCGGGACACTGCAACTGTCGTAAATATCAGTTGCCAAGCATCTGAATTTTGATCACGAGACCATGGGGACGCTACAATAAGTGTGAAAAATATTCATATGTCACTTTTTTCAATGCAGGTGTAACTTTAAACAGTCATTAAATGAACTGTTGTAATTTGAGGACTACCTGAATTTTCTGCTGGTTTCCAATTAAAGAAGTAAGTTTAAAACTGGGACATTGTTCATTGCCTGTGATGTAGGCCTCCCTTATGCTTATTTATGGAACGTTTCTTCTGGAAGGAACTGATTGCTTCATCTTTCTTTCCTTCTAAATAAGATTTCTAAATTGCATTTCTGCCACAGAGATGCCAAAGTCAGCATAATATGTGGGAAAAATATATCAGGGTAAAACCATTAGACACTCAACAGCATTTTTGCAACATCCCCTTCTGCCAGATACAAATCAATAAGTATGAATAATAATATTTGAAATAATATAATACAAAAGCCAATGGAATAAAAAGTTTCCAGGGAGTGGAAAAACAATTCCTCTAATATTAGCAGAGAAAGGAGATCACAGCAAAAATAAATTCAGAAAATCCCAGAACAGCTACACAAACAGTTCTTTGCTAGTTCACTGGGGGGGGGGGGACCTTTGAAAAAAGAAGGCATTCTGTATCCTAGATGGATAATGGATGGGTATTTACACTGAATTAAAAATTCCAAGTTGAATTATTTATAATAGAAGGTAACTAAGTTTTGCGATATTTCCCCCCAGTCAATAATCTGTTAAGGTCCAAAAAACCTCTAACTTTATCACAGACCCAGCAATTTTATTGTACTGAGTCATGTGAAGTTTGAAATAGATTTCAAAGTGTTACTTTCCCCCCCTAATTATATTTTTATCCTGCCTGTGCACATGATCATGTACACCTGAGTCATGTGAAGTTTGAAATCCATGGGTGATATTTCTCATTATTGTAACAAGCGTGAGAGGTAAGGCCAGTTCTGTAGCACCACTCTGAATGGAGTTGGATGTATATATGTGGGACCTGTTGGAAAATATTGTGTGGCATCATCCTTACTAACAAAGTTGCTCCTGTTAACAGTTTCATCTGTGGAGCCTTTTAAGAAAAGGCTGGTCAGCCATGTCTTAGGGATGATTTAATTGATTTTCCTGCCTATTGCAGAAAATTGGACTAGACTATTCTGTTGGTTCCTTCCAATGCTACATATTTTTTAATCTGCGAGTCTAGATATGGTAGCATTAATTATCTGAGGTCTCAATTTGAGGGAGTGAGGCTGACAAGAAAGTGTAATGCTGCAGAAATGATGGAAGGGAACCACACAGAGGTTTACACACAGATGCCTGTATAGACACAGGTGGCGAACTGACTGGCATATCACAAAAAGCAAACACCAGCTGTTCAAAGGCATGGAAAAAGGGCAGCTTAATTCTCCCTGGTTCCCTAAGCAGTTAAGGGCAAAATCTGACCACGGCGATGTTGCAGTAGTTGTAAGGGTGAAAAATGGTGATGTCGTCATTTTTTTCAGTGACTTTATTTTGGTTTTATACCTTCTTATATCTCACATTTTACCTTGTGAGAAGTAGAGCTTTTCCTCCTTGTTTACACGATGGACTCAATATGGAGGAAAAGACTATAAAGTGTAATAAAAAAGAGCCGCAATCTGTTATGGAATTAAAAGGATTATTATTTTTTATTTATTTGAAATGGTGTCTGCTGAGGATATGGAGAAAAATTGCAGTTTAATTTCCAACAAATATAATCAGTCACAGAAACTGATGAGCTATTTCATCCATTTTTATAGCTTCTATTCATTCATGGTTTATTGATTTTTGATTTAACTGAGCTATCATTGCTCCCTTATGTTCTTATTTTTTAAAAAAAAAACACATTCAGCATTATCCCAAAGATTAGTGGATTAGATCTGTGTAGAACTGAGGTAATTAACTTTTACAACATAAGGACAAAAATGCTGTTTGCAAACAGAATAAAATTGCCGAAGTAGCATTAAAAAGAACAGTCCTTCTCCTAGCTAGTGGGATAGATGGGGAACTCATCAAATTTGCAGATGACACCAAGCTGGCAGGAATAGCCAACACTCCAGAAGACAGGCTTAAGATACAGAAGGATCTGGACAGACTTGAACACTGGGCACTAACTAACAAAATGAAATTCAATGGTGAAAAAAAGCAAGGTTCTACATTTAGGCAAGAAAAACCAAATGCACAAGTACAGCATAGGTGGCACCATGCTCAATAGTAGTAACTGTGAGAGGGACCTCGGAGTCCTAGGAGACAATCACCTAAATATGAGCCAGCAGTGTGCTGCAACTGCCAAAAAGGCCAACACAGTGCTAGGCTGCATTAACAGAGGGATAGAATCAAGATCACGTGAAGTATTAATACCACTCTTCAATGCCTTGGTAAGGCCACACTTGGAATACTGCATCCAGTTTTGGTCACCATGATGTAAAAAAGATGTTGAGACTCTAGAACAGTGGTTCTCAACCTTTCTAATGCCGTGACCCCATAATACAGTTCCCCATGTTGTGGTGACCCCCAAGTGGGTGGGGCCACCAATAAGAGGGAGTAGGACAGCTAGGGAAAAGGGAAAAAAATGGTGGACAGCATGGTTTGGCGACCCCCATGAAATGGTCATTCGACCCCAAATGGAGTCCTGACCCACAGGTTGAGAACCACTGCTCTAGAAAGAGTACAGAGAGCAACAAAGATGATTAGGGGACTGGAGGCTAAAACATATAAGGAACGGTTGCTAGAATTGGGTATGTCTAGTTTAACGAAGAGAAGGACAAGGGGGGACATGATAGCAGTATTCCAATATCTCAGGGGCTGCCATAAAGAAGAGGGAATTAAGCTATTTTCCAAAGCACCTGAAGGCAGGACAAGAAGCAACGGGTGGGAACTAATCAAGGAGAGAAGCAACCTAGAACTAAGGAGAAACTTCCTGACAGTGAGAACAATTACTCAGTGGAACAGCTTGCCTCCAGAAGCAGTAAATGCTCCAACACTGGAAGTTTTTAAGAAGAGACTGGACAGCCACTTGTCCGAAATGGTGTAGGGTTTCCTGCCCGAGCAGGAGGTTGGACTAGATGACCTCCAAGGTCCCTTCCAACTTTACTACTACTATTATTATTTATGCCTTTGAATGTAAAATTAAATGCTATTAAAAGCAGTTTTAAATATAGGAACTGTTTAGTGTAAATGAATCAGGAAAATCTTACTGAATACTTACAGAAGCTGCAGTTGTTGTTTTTTCCTAGCATGTATGAAATTGTGAAAGCAAAAGAAATTATTTCCCAAATAGCATTCACTAAAACACTCCGTAAAGTTTTATTAGATGCAGTAAATGGTCAATACCAATAAATTAATGCTTCTGTGATTTGCAGCAATTAATGAAAGTTACAATCCTTTGTGATTATCCACGTGTCGAGAATATTATCTTTTACCAGTTTATGCATATCTAAGGGTCAATTTCAGAGGTTATTCCTCAAGAAAAAAAAAAACCAAATCCCCCCAAATCTGGTTTTTTTCTCACTTAGTTTAGATGATAAAAAAATGAAATATATTTAAACAAAGCATAAAAAAGATAATATGGGAGAAAAAAAGGACACAAGAGAAACTGAATTTTATTGATCTGATCTTCCAGGAACTCAACATGAGACCAGAAAGTGTTATAACTCCACCTAATGGAAAAAAGGTGACAAAACCTGTCATGAAATTTGTGAATTGTTGTTAATAATATAGACCAAGGATGGACCATTAATTTTTCCAAGGGGCCACATGAGAAATTGGTACTGTTGTAGAGGACCGAATCAATAAGGCAGCGAAGGTGCTGAGGCAACACGTACATTTGCAAATTGAAAAAAACAACAACAGTCGTCTTCAAAATAAAAGTAATGCAAATGTATGGCGTTGCATAGCGTACACTTATTTACATTTGATTTCTAATTTCTAATTGACCTCATGTGGGCCGGACTGGAACAGCCAAAGGACCATATATAGCCTGGGGCCCGTAAAATGCCCAGGTCTGATACTGTCTTTCAGAAATCAATTCAACCAGTTCCACTGTACCTTGTAAAATAGACCGAGTATACAGTAGATTCGGTAGCAGCAGCTTAGTACAAAACTGCTTTATTATAATAATTATTAAAATAGTGTTTGATTTTTGCTATACAGCCTGGAGCACTTCGAATTCAAAGGCAAACAAGTATTTTGGAATTGTAAGCCATGAGTGAAGCACCTGATTCCCATTTCTTCAAACAAGCGTACCTTTCTAGAATCAGATAACCAGTGACAAGGTCATTTTTGCAAGCCTGCTTCATGGAGCTGCAGAAGAGACTGCATGTGTGTCTCTCATGATCTCCGAAGCACCTTGTTGCCTTCAAACCCAAAGTACTGCAGAGCCACAGTTTAATATTAGATCACATCAATCATAATTTAAATTCCTTATGGTAATTTAAGGATTGTATAGAATTTGGGGCAACTGTACTTGTCTTTTAAAAATCAGTTACAAATATAATGTTCTCTAGAACTTCTTTTCCAGTCCTAAGGCAACAGTAGAAGGCTGTATCATTCAGGCAATACTCTAAATCAGGAGTATCCAACCTTGGCAACTTTTAAGATTTATGGACTTCAACTCCCAGAATTCCCCAGCCAGTCATGTGATTCTGCAGTCCATTGTGATTCCAATATATCTGAAGACAAAATTGATGTCTTTATCAATGCAGGCTAGTATTGTGTGCTAGGCTTATCTAGGAAAGAGATCTAGTTAAATCCAGCTATTATTTTATTTCCCATATTGATGCACAAAGATCTGGATTCATGCTTCCTGTTCAAAGATTTTTGCACAAGATCCATCTGGTGTAATGGTTGCATCTGAATTGGGAGGCTGTCTGGTCCTTCACACCCTAGTGGCATTATAGATGGACTACCGTAATGCATTATACATAGGGTCTCCCTGGAAGACACTTGGAAAACACAGCTGGTCCAGAATGCAGCAGCATGCATAGTAATGAGCATGGATACTCTGTCAGCACTGCTGCCAATAGATTTCAAAGTGTTACTTTTCGCCCCTAATTATATTTTTATCCTGCCTGTGCACATGATCATGTACACCTGATACATTAATAATAAGATTAATAGGGACTTCCTTTTAAAGCAGAGGTCCCCAACCTTTTGAGCACCCGGGACCAGTTCTGTGGAGAGGTTTTTCTGCGGACTGGAGGGGGCGTGGTTTCATGAACTGCCTGCATCCCACAGATGGGGCGTTGCACAAACCGGTTTCTGGCATGCCGCGGCCCGGTGTTGGTCCAGGGATCGGGGGTTCGGGACCCGTTTTAAAGAGAGGGCCTGCTCTAAAATTGTTGTTTTTGAGGCAAAATATGAAACAAATAGAAATAAAGCTCCTTTGTAATCCTCATAGAAATTCTGTAGCATAGGGGAGGATGCAAGATAAACCGGATGTGTATGTGTTGTGTTTTTTGGCATTTTTACAGCAACATGGATAGCAAATGTTGCAAACCATTGAACTCACTCTCAATCAAGCCAGTTTTTTCCAGCTGTTTACAAGGCTTAAGACAAGGGTGTCAAACTCAATTTCATTGAGGGCCGCATCAGCATTGCATTTGCCCTCAGGGGACCGGGTGAGTGCGGCTTACTGGGTGAGCGTGGATGGAGTGGCTGTGGCCTACTGGATGGGCATGGCAAGCTCTACATCGTTCGTGTCAAGGGTGCCTGTGGGTGCCTGGGCAGGAGTGGGACAGATCTGAGGGTCTCTGGCAGAAGGGGGTGGGACTGGGGCAAGCGCCAAGGCATGGTCCATTTCTTCATTCCTCACAAAGGGTGACACCTCCCCAGCATGCACCCGGGGGGGGGCTGACACAGCAGGGGCTGGTTCCTCGCTGTTTCTAGACGGTCTTGTGGAGCTTAGACTGAATGCGTTTCAGCATAGATGGCCACCACAAAATTGTACAGGCCAAGGCAGCGGGGGCCATTCCCTCACTGTTTCCAGGATGGCTTCGCGGGCCACATGAAGCCACTTCGCAGGCCACATCCGGCCTCCGGGCCTTGTGTTTGACATGTCTGGCTTAAGACAACTATTTTATTTCTTTAAGCCTCTCCCATACAAAAAAGCAGAGCAGCGTATTTCAGTTCTAGCATTGTGTTGATATCATTAGCCAAGATCTTAGTCCCCTCCTGGAACAGTGCCCAGCATGACCCCTAAGCCAAACAAAGTTCCTGTTTGGATAAGCCCAAGGACCACAGACAACAACTGAGCGAGAGTTTAGGTCTTTATTTGCTTACACAACAGAAAAAATCCTGCCAGCCTAAACCCCTACACTCTCACTCTAATGGAGATACTGTGAGAGGTTTTAGGGAATGCCTATCCTTACTCTCTTCTTCTGTCTCCTACCAACCCTGAGTTGTGCTGACTCATTTCCTCCCCCTACCACCACTTTCTAGAATGGGCTCCCTCCTCCTTCCTGAGAAATTGCCAGTTCACCGTAGTCCATTGCACTTGGTGCCTCTCCATGGGCATCCTCTTGCACAGTTCCCCAACACTGATGTGGATATTTCTGCTTAAACAGAGTGTCTGACTGGTCCAGCAATAACAGAATGATGTCACTCCCATTTTATTTATGGAATTCAACATTGGCTATTTATTTATTAAGAAAATGTATATTGCTGTCCAACTCACTCACAGTGACTTGGGTCAATTACAGAGATAAACCTCCAATATGCCCCCCACTGCCTCCTGGGAACAACAATCACACCAAACACTTGATGGGCTCCATATCACCATGTCTTCAGGATCTTTTGAAAGAGTGTCAAAGTGGAGGCCAATCTTATTTCTGCAGGGATGATGTTCCACAGGAAAGGAGCCAGCATGGAGAAGGCCCTTCTTCTTAGTCCCACCAATGGACCTCCTTAATAGAGGGGACCTTTAACATATTCAGCCTCCCCACTCTGATGGGTTGGGTAGATATAATTGGAAAAACACGGTTCTTCAAATAACCTGGACTGTTCATTTGTTTTGTTTTAAAATATATATTTTTTATTTTAGTTCACTTATCCCTGACAAGGTACTTGTGAAAAACCCTCAGAGTATCAAAAAAAAAATTGTAATGTTGAAAACTATGTAACATGTGGTAAGTGTAATTCGTAGGGACACGCCTTCTGGAACAGAGCAGCAGCAATAATGAATGTCTGTGAGGTTGACCCAAACTCGGCACCTTGGTTATCTCTCAGTACTTGCGAATGGAGGTGGGGGATCATCAGTGCCTGCCTCTTCCTCCCCACCCCTGCCCTGGTAAAGAAAAGGAAGGACACTTGCTTCAAAATTACTGGAATTTTATTTGCCTCAGGCTTATGACTTGCAACCAAAGACATTGTGCAAAGAAAGCAAAGATTAAGTACACTTTGAGGAAAGGTAACAAACCATAAATGGTAGCACAAAAGAATCTGATGAAAAAAGCCATTCATTATACTATAATCGCAATATTTAACAGCATTTTAAATCCAACTTTTTAGAAGTGGGGAAAAAAAAGAGGGGAGGGGGGGAAAAGTAAAGTTTACAGTAGACATAAATTCCATGTATACAGTTCAAAAAGCATTTCTTTTTCAAGAGATCATGGAGCATAAACTGAAGCAACAAATGGTATAGGATGGGCGAGAGACTAGCTACTGTACATTTAGAAGCTATTAAACAAAACTGCATATTATGTAGCACAATGTAAAACAGATACGGAACTAATAAAACTTGGAAAATTGCCTGATGAGAAATAAAATCACCAGTTGCTTTTAATGGCTCCTGGTTAGCAATGCTACAAAAGACTCTTTTTTAAAAATGTTCTTGATGCCAATGGAGAGCATCTAATCAAATATCGAACCCAGGAATTGTCAAACCATTAGTTAGCTAAATCCAACCCATAGAAATATACTATACTATCCACCCATGTTTTTCCCATCAAAAGGGTTTTCTTTGTTTTTCCTTTGAGGCCTTTTTGGTCACAGTATGTTACATTTTTTTACACCATGAAATATGTTTGTCTGGTACTAACCCTAAAGTTAATTTATAGATGATATGAATACAGAAGCACCCCAATGCCTATCTGATCAAATGAATTCACTGGGTGTAAACCGAGAGAAGAAATTCTGTCTTTACGAATATTCAACTGTGTGGATCACTCGTCGTCACTTCCACTTGCTTCTGACTGGTCCTAAATGGAAGAGGTACAGAGAAAAAGTTAGAATATTCTCAAAATAAAAATGAGTAAAGAAATGGCAATAAAAAACAAGATGGAAGTCTAGAACTAACTGGGCATGCAGGTTCTACTGAACTAAATGTGTTTTAGCTCCTGATGACTACTTCAGAAGAATTTCGCTAGGTCCTTAAAACTCCCTCAAGCCAGCTGAAGGTTATATGTACATGCCACCAAGCCTGTGGTTAAACCACACACAAAACTTACGCTCAGGCTTTCACACAGGAATGTGAAGAAGATTATACCTGGCACTGTCATGACTTACAAAGTTACTGGATTTCTTCTCTCAAGAAAGTTCACTGTAGGGTAATGGATGTAGCTGATCTGTAAGAAGGAATCTTATTTCTGTTAGTGATTGGAGGATTCAGAGCAGGGGCTGCTACTCCACCTGCATCTTTCAAACAGCCTGTCTTGCAACGCAGGAATGGGCTGAACATAAAACGGGATCTCTAGTGGAGCACCAAATATTCATGGCTCCCATTCATTAACAGCAATAAAACAGTTTGATTTCCCTTCTCCTTATAAAATGGGATGCCAACACAGAATCAATGTTTTCAGTTCTAGAACTGAAGATAAATCTCTGGCTTGAGCTTGTATTTAACAGTAACCTGATTTCTTAATTCTAAAATATGATATACTGTATATATGTTGGGGTACCTTGGAATAAATTAATTAGATTTAGAAGATGCTTGACTCCAATTCTGTGCGACATACACTAGTAAGCTGTAATCTAGTAAAGTATAGTTAAAACATAACCTCCCACTCACCTCTATTTCTTACATCAGCGAATTCTTAATACTTAGCTTTTGTACTGACAGACTGAGATTAGAGAGCTACTTTATGTAAACTCAAGGCTTGGTCATCCTCCATAGGATTTTTGAAAAATGCATTGAGATATAATCCCCTGAGCGATTTGCGATGGGCTTGAGAACTACAATCTATTTTGATGTTCAGGACAAGCTGCACATCACTTTTGATATTTTGCCCAAATATGCCGTAAATAAATGCATGGAAAGCAGACTGCAAACTTCACCGCTGATTTCTTTTAAAAAAAATTCAGTCTCCTCCGTAATATTAACATGCAAAGTTTAGTAAGTGTAAAAACTGTGATAGCAGTGAATAGTAAAGAAAAGGAAAAGGAATCAGTGGTCCAATAAGGCCATACTTACATTTTCATCTTGATCCTCATCAGTATCATCATCACTCACAACCGGTTGGGCTTTGAGCCGAACCTGCCGTTTCTTGCCTTTCCCTTTATCTCGGTTTTTGTCCTCTTTTTTGTTTAGCTTAATTTTCACTTTCACAGATTTTGCTGAGAAAGCAGAAAAACTGTTGAGAACCTGAATGCCAACATCGATACCCTAAGAGCAAACATGTATGTCCCACTCTGACCTATAGATTTACAACAACCACAGCTAAGCCATAAAAATGTATTACTTAGCCTGAGCTAATCTGAATAGTAAGAACTCTTATTTTATTGTTATTTTACTAGCCCAAATGGAACCTTCTCTAGTTATGTCTTGAATGGCAAAGATAGTCAGTTTGCCCCCACCCCCAAGTCAGATTGTGCTTGTTCTGGCTTTTGAACGAAAGACTTACATTCGGATTCTGACTCGTCTTCCTCATCTTCTTCTTCCTCGTTGCTGTCTTCCTCACTTTCATCTTCTTTCACAAGCTTCTGCCGTGCACTTTTGAAGACTGACTGAAGAACAATGGAATCCTCATAGATCTGGAGCATGAAAGCAAATGTGTGTCAGCAAAGCAAGCTGCGCTTCATCAAAAATCCACAGCATGGAAGGTTATTTTCTATTCAAACCCACCAAGAGCAGGGCCTCTTCTCTCCCTGAACAAGACATCATTCTTGTTACATGCATTTTATAGGAAATAGCAGTATTAATTTTTTATGCACTAAATTAAATGAGCTTCCATATTATATTGCTTTTCATATTTCCAAACCTATTTTTTTTGCCTAAATTATTCAATCGTGCAGTACTAATGTTATTATGAAAAGCTCTAATTAAAATTTAGATTATAGTCTAGCTGTATATTCAAGATAAAATAAGTGCGCTCCTTGGGTGCTAATTATGGCAGAAAAATAAAATGGCTCATATTTGCTGGTAACAGAATCTTTATGATATAAACTGTAAGTATCTAAAGTGCTCAGCACAGTTACTGTAAGAGGTTATAAAGGACTGCAGTATCCTAACTCAAGTTCTGCTCTCCTGAAAATTCTTTTGGCTTATCCATCAAGAGCCTGAATCACCGTTAACATTTATATCTCTCTAATGATTTCAACCTAGTTAATGCTAACTGGTGGCTGGGGAATTCTGAGAATTAAAGTCCACAGATCTTAAAGTTGCCATCTTGGACACCCCTGATCTAGGCCATGACACAAGGGGGAAAAATGATTTAATGCACAGAATTTGTGGGGCTAGAGGAAACAAGCACTCAATCTTACAATCAGTTCCTGATCTCTCAAATTTTTCAAAGGATTTTTTTATTTTACTTTATCAGCTCATATCACTAAATTATTTGAAGATCATCTTTAAAAAAAACAACTCCGAAGTTTCGATACAGGTAAGTGCATTATATTACTTTTTTTGAATAACAAAAGAAGCTTTGAAACTTAATCTTCCTTCTCAAATGAACTGGTACTATTGCAAGTGATGATTAATAAGACTATAATAACTCAAAGCCATTTCATAGTTATGAAGACATTTAACGCATTTCAGATGATAAAAAGTATAAACTAGATGGTTTATTGCTTTTAAAACTAGTTAGGGGTTCTTGATACTTGCTAGGCTTCCTTGTGTAGTAAAACGTGCAAGCTATAGTGCTAAGACTATAGAGTATTCATTGGGAGTGATATAATGTCCCCACTGTCAATGGCATTGGACAATAGTCTTCTTTGAAGACTGTAAGATTTATAAGATTTCTCCTTAAGAATTCAGCATTATTCCCAAAGAAAAGCAATGTTCAGAACTAACTATTCTAAATCTCCCTCTGGTATGCATGTTGGGTAGCTGCATGTAAAATAGTGTTCCAGGGATTATCAAACTGGTAACTTTAAGGGATAATTTGCTGTTTTCTGAAAATAAATCTTCTATAAAGTGTTCATTGTGTTCCGGTGTTGAGAACTCTTGTAACTCTCCAGTAGTCCAAGTTGAGTTACATTCTTAAATCAAAAAAATACCAAACTTTCCACTATAATTTAAATAATTAAAGGGACAAATCATTCCCTTCCACGTTGTTGTCCAACTAAACAGAAGCAAGGTATGAGATGGTTGATTTTGGGGGAAACTGGGGGCATTGATCAACATCCTGCTCTAATTTTGCCAGAGAATAACTGCAAAATGAAAACAGCCTACATGTATATGCAGTTCTCAGCCCTGCCAGCTTTAAATTCCCCCTTAGCCTTCTTTATCCTCTAGGCTTGTGTCCTCTTCCTGGCGTCATGTGCTCAACAGAAAGCAACTGATAATCTGCAATGCAACTTCACAAGGATTCTGAGGCCTTCTAAAACCTTGTGAGAAGGCCCTGACCTTCATTCTACAAATTGTCAGGTGCCATTCTTGTGATGTTTCGGAAGACCTGTGGAAAGTTCCACGGCCTTAGAAGCCTTATTTGGAAAACGGCAAAAACAGCCTTGGGGAGAAGATTTGTGGTGGTCAACAGCTGCCTCGCCAGGACCAGGTCCTGCCTTGTCAGCAGTGGGGGAAAGATGGCAAAGGTTAACTGAGTATGACTGTAGCCTATAAAATACAGGGTGGCAGAGGCTTTGTGTTATGGCAGCTGATTGTGGCAGGGGCCATGGCAGCCGGCTGAGACTGCTGAAGGTCCCTGCTGCCACTGAGGGATGCCACTGCACAGTGGCCAAAAGGACAGAGATGGGGAGAGGAGACAGGCAGATGGGGAGAGTCAAAGTATCCCTGCAGCTGTAAGTGCAGATGAGTTGCTCAGCCTTCAATTCTGATTGGACACTACAATGGTCGTAACTTTGGGGACTGGGCATAAATACCGTTCATTCAGCACACTGTAACTTTGAACAGCTGCTGAATGCATGGCCGTTAAGTGAAGACTACCTCTAAGTTAAACAGAAAAAAACAGATTTAAAATGATTTTATATAAATAATATATAATAATAATATATTATTATTATGTACAATGTAAACCTAAGATAAAATTTGCATTGCCAGTATTTCCTACTCACGTGCCCACTAAGAAGCAGAGCACGACACCTGGCACCTTCAAATGTGCTGATTTCAGTTCCCACTAAGTATTGGGAGCTAAAATTCCAAATTGAAAGACCCAGGTTGGGGAAGGGAGCTACATTGTACACAGCATTCAATGCAAACACATACATCAATGGCCTCAGAATCAGAAATCATCTGAATCAGACCTGTGATCCTTCTAAGTTGAAGGTCTGGGCATTGTGACACAACAACATCACATCCTTCTCCAAGTCACTGATACTCCGATATTTATGATTACGAATTCTTTCCTAGAAAGAATAGATTTTTTTAAAAAGAAAGGGCAGACAGAAATATTGAAAGGGGGAAATCACATATAAAATTAATTATCAACATGACTCAGAATAAAACAGGTGCAGTTTTGTCCTAAACAATTTAAGCATTGTATCCTGTCAATTAATTAAACTCCTGTCAATTAATTAAACAGCACAAAAACATAGCAGCCCATATTCAGAAAAAGTCAAAACTCTTCACATACTTGATGAAGAACAGAAAACAATACTGAATGAAAAGAAGAATTAAAAATGATACTTCAAGAAGCTATGTGTCTAATCCAGGTAAAAATTTATACATGGCAGAAAAATAAAAATATTGGAGGCTTTAGTGGTGCATATCCCATTGATGTATCTAAAACTGTTATGGACTGCAAGAATGTAATAACCTTATAATGAACAATATTTATGTTGTTATTCTTTACATAAACATCACAGTAAGAGAAAGTACAACATTCAAATTCATTAAAACTGGATGTAGCTATGATGAAATCCATGGGTTAAATGTAACGTTTATTCCATCAGCAAGACCAGTACCATATTTTCCGGCGTATAAGGCGACCCAGCATATAAGACGACCGACTTCGGCACCGATTTCCATGCCTAGAAAGTTGTCTTATACGCCAGAAACTACCATAATTTCTGGTGTACAAGACGACTCGGCGTATAAGACAACCCCTGACTTCGGCGCCGATTTCAACTCTTTAAAAAGTTGTCTTATACGCCGGAAAATACGGTATCTGTGTTTTGTTGATTATTTTCCTCCCTCTCATGCACTTCAACTATATAAGTACTACTTTCCTTTCGATTCTAGAAGGTCTCTTCAATTACAGAGTAAATTTTAGGGGCTTCTTAGGAATGGGGGATAAACCAATGAAGATAACACCACTCTCTTTTGTCAGTGCAATTTTTCTGATTGAGTAGAAGCCTCAGAAGGAGTAAGGGCCCATCTGCTTTCCGGGAAGGCTTGTGCTGGATACCATGTTTGAGATAGCTGAAATATTCTCCTTGTTTTATGCTCCATTATGCATCTCAACAAAGTTTTTTAAATAAAAAAACTTTATAGATTTTTTTATTAATAACCTGGCCATTTTTAAAAAAATCAAAGTTCTAGAGTTTGTGCAGATGCTGTCGGGCACAAACGACCAGACCATGCATGTAGAGTTCAAACTATCTACTTTATTGTTCTCTGCCTATAGTACAGGAATCTCCCCAGGCTGGCAGCTTTCACCTGGGAAAGACCAGATAAGGCTTTAAGGCATTCTGACGGTGGTGGCACGTCAGACCTAGATCTCTTGTATCAATCAATCAATCTTTATTATGGTCAAAGACCAGCAAATAAAACATTAAAACGATAATAATAGTAAAAAAATAAAATAAAAGACAAACAGACTAACATATTGCAATTGGTGGTGGATTAACAGTGGGAAGTTAAAATTTGCCTTATTTTACATACAAAATAGCAGAATTTGGCCACTTTCTGAGAAACTACTTCATACTGATCTGATTCCTTGCTTGAGCCCTGCTCCCAGTTGTGATGGCTGGTCTCCAATAGATGCCTTCAACAACTTGTTAGACTAAGTTTTAAATAACTTATTTACAATTTAATATTACATGCAAAGATTGATAGCAAGCAATATTTTTAGGTTCATTGTATGCAAATATTTACATAATATATTTTTTTATTGAAAAGTTTTATACAAGTTTTTAACAATATCCCCCCCTAGAATAACCCCCTCCCTCCCTCCTCCCTTCACTTCCCAGAGCTGGTTACAGGGTTACAAATAAACAAGCAAATTCTAAATCAGTGGTTCTCAACCTGTGGGTCGGGACCCCATTTGGGGTCGAACGATCATTTCATGGGGGTCACCAAACAACGCAGTCCGCCATTCCCCCCCCCCTTTTCCTTAGCTGTGCTACTCCCTTTTATTCTATTGGATTTTGAAAGCCAATAGAATAGACTCTCTTGAATAGAGTCTAATTCTATTGGCTTTCAAAAGCCAATAGGAATTGTCCAGGCTGTCTCTGCCCTGCTGAGCCCACCAAAAGTCCCATTCTGCAAATGGTGCTGCACCAGTTGAGTAGTCCTCAACTTACGACCGGTTGAGTAGTCCTCGACTTACGACCGGTTGGGGGTCGCGGCATTAAAAAGGTTGAGAACCACTGTTCTAAATAAACTTATCCAATTATACAAATAACAAAATCAATAATGTGCTTTAACTCAAATACAAAACAAATTTAAGCAAACATAATATTTTTAATTAATGTCAGAAACACATTCAAATGCATTTAAAAATTATACTGACCTTAATTTTTTTGAAGTCCACTGGTTTTCTAATTAACTCATAATATTCTGG
The DNA here is from genome assembly GCF_016545835.1 of Crotalus tigris. NCBI lineage: Eukaryota > Metazoa > Chordata > Lepidosauria > Squamata > Viperidae > Crotalus > Crotalus tigris. The sequence continues at coordinate 1,098,117 of NW_024097700.1, forward strand.
ATATTCTTTTCGAGAAGGCAGCTGAATGAAGACTTCACTTAACTGCCGTCCTGAACTGTAGAAAGGAAGGAAACAAGACATTATTACAGATGAGAAGTAATGCATTGATTCTGTTCTCCATAGGCATTCTTAGACCGTGTGCTAATAGGGATGAGAGCCAAGGCAAATACTGGGAATTTAAACTACCAATTAGTAGGGCCCCATTCAAAAGTAATTTTCCCTGGGAAATTACCAGACGTGGCATTTAGTATGCAAAATATCTTTTAAAAAACATTTTTAATGCTATTATCATTAAAAAAAAGATCCTGCTGTTTGGCATTTCAGAAGCATGGTAGCTTTTCTGTCGTAATATTCATAACTTACCTCATGGACTTGTATCTCAGCAGAAACAAATAATCATTTTTAATATCTGAAGTCACATCTAAACTATCCAGAAGCTGAGGCTTTAATGAATTCCAATGCAAGTGCAGCACAGCTGTACATCTTTATTATTTTGGCAACAGGATGTAACTGCAGACTAGAGTGCCAGTCTGGGATATTTTATCTGCAATTCTTTTGCTTATTTACATAACATGCTTTGCCAATAAGCCAGATCTGTGCATGAAACAATCATAGTCTAACTATTCTTCCTAATGAGGTGAATTTGGGACAGTCTTCATTCAGTCAAGTTTTGAACTTCAACAAAAAAAATACCAGGGGAAAACTACTACAACAGCCAAGACTGATGCAGAGATAGAATCAGCTGAGGGTTTATAGAGAGAGAAAGGCACTTTCTATTATGGTGTTACTTTGTGAGCTCTTCATGCTTGCTAAAAAGGGAATTCTAGTAACCAGTTTGCTTTAAAAAAACAAGGAAAAAAAAGGATGGTTCTTGTATTTTCATGTTCAAGAAATATATTATCAATGTAATTCTTTTGCAAGGAGGAACCTGGATTTGCCATAGGCTAGCTTTGTTTAATAATATTTTCAAAAGCACTGAATAAAGGTATTTTGCCAGAGATACAGTGGTGCCTTGCTTACTGTATATTCTTATACCAGCATCAGAATATTGAATTATGTCCCTAATGGCGCAGGGGGGGGGAACCCCATCCATTGATTTCTATGCTTGACCCAAAAAAGATTTTGTATCTGTCTTTGTGTGTAAATGTATATAAAGGTTGGGAAAAAAATAAATATATTAGGCATTCTTCTAAGAAGAAAAATGTAATGGCTGCAATCAAGGCTATGCTATGCAAATTATGATTAATTTATAGACTAATCCTATTTTAATATGTACATTTCTGTTTCAAATAACATCTTTTAGACATACACATGCGTACATGAAAGAGAGAGAGAAATCTACCAAACATAAAACTCATGTTCACTATTTCTTTTGGTTGCCTAGCAACTACCAGATTATATGGTGAAGAGCAATAGGACCTGCATAAATTAATAGATTGTACAGAAATATGAGTGGCATTTCAGTGTTATAATTGCAGTGGGTCCCACTATTTTTCCATACAAATGCTGTAAGCAAACAAATAAAGACTGTAACTTATGTATTTATGTGTATACCCTATACAAGCGTCTTGCCATAAGGCAACTCTCTTATTTCAAAAGTACCCTATGGGATAAACAGGAATAAATTTGTAGTTAACATGTAGATGCACTCAAAAGGCTCTAGATTTTTTTTTTAATTGGAAAATCAGGTAGCATTCCATTATTAATAATCCAGTATCAATTCAACATTTAAAAGAAACATATACAAATAAATATGAAGTATTTATAGTTTTGTAGATATTAGCCCCATAGCACTATCTGGATACAGGTAGTCCTCAATTTACAACACTTCATTTAGAGACCATTAGAAGTTACAATGGCACTGAAAAAGTATGACATTTTTCATACTTATGACTGCTGTGGCATCCCCAGGGTCACGTGATCACATTTCAGATGCTTGGCAACTGATTCACTTAGCAACAGTGAAAGAAAGGTCGTAAAATGGGAAAAAACTCAACAAATGTCTCACTTAGCAACAGAACCTTTGGGCTTAATTGTGGTTGTAAATCAAAGATTACATGTACCTCGTCAAAGACCAATTTTCAGTTTATACTACAGTGATACTGAATGATACGTTCAATATTATTAATAATGATCCATGCATCATTAATTTTCTAGGTTTGTACAGAACTGGCAATAAGCAAGTGTAAAAGCAAAATTCTGAAGCAAAGTATGAATCTAAAGATGCACACTTCTTATCTCCTAAGCTCAACAAAGGGACGGCTTTAACAAGTGGCATATCCGCCTGAGATTTGAGGATTCTCAAAACTGGATCTTTCTCCATTTTCTTAATACATGCCAAGATGTGGAATAACTGTCCACAAAGATATCCTCAGTCTGGAATTAAGTGAATTCCTAAGCAAACCCATCAAAATCTATCAACATATGTCAACAATTAGGGAGAGTAACTGTCAGCATGGGATACCTAAACACAGAGAATAGACAGAATACTTAAATACAAAACAAACACAAACACTTAGGAACCGTCTGATTCTGCAATCTCTAGAAAAAGTAGAGAGAGAGAAAAAAATGGAAATATTTTTTACTGTTATGAACAAACCCACATGGATCCAAGCTATTAAGACAGAAAAATTATTTTACTAAGTAACAACTTACTGCATGATGTCTTTATTAATGTAATTATGATATTGCAAAAGTTACTTTCCTCATGAGACAGCTCAAGCGTATATGAGCAATCATACAAAAAAATATCAAATTGTACTTTTAGAACTATATGCATTTGATCATTTTTGTTTCAGACTGTGCATTAACACAGGATTCATAACCTTGTAACCACAATTTGAAAGGCAAAGGCATACAGAGGCCGGAATTTTACAGTTGATGGATAACAGGACAGGGATCTTTTGTATCTTATTCCTAGGAAATGCATGCTTAACAAAGCATTAAATGCAGCTAAGTGTGAGATGCAATCAGGCACCATTAATGCCAATGGACATCCCATAATACAAAGGAATGCTTTTGATGTATGAAATGTGACCTACTCGCTGTGCTAAGAGTGGAATGAGAAAAAAGAAACGGGGAAAGGGTCGATCCCTATCTTGGTGAATTGGCTCTAGCCTGGAATTTCGTTTACGTTGTTGAAAGGTTAGAGAGCATAAGCTACCAAGGCAGTATTTTTGTTCAAAACGTTGTGACGTGTCCTCTTTAAAGCACTTGTGAATATTTATTTATGTGTACAGGTATCATACAAGCCTCAGACATTAACATTCACTGGGTAACCTTGGACCACGATCAATCCACTTCCACCCAACCTGACTCTGATTCCTGCTGTGGGAATAAAAATGGAAATAGCAATAGCCTTCTAAAATGGGTGGTATCCACTTGCCTCAACCCACTCGCCACAGCCAACTCACCACGTAACAACAGGACCATTCAACAATTCAATTTAATTATTTAAAATAATTTTAAAAATATTTTAATTTTCGTCATTCACATTTTATTTTGTCCCTCCTTTGGCATCCTTCCTTTGACTATTTCTTCGATATTAGTGTAACTTGCCCTGCAGCGAGTTGTCCTGTGATGAGTTGGCTATGGCGAGTGGTCTCGTGGCGAGCTGGCTGTGGCAAATTGGCTGCAGCAAGTTGGTTGCTGCAAGATGACTGTGTTCAGCAGGTCAGCGGTTCAAATCTCACCGGCTCAAGGTTGACTCAGCCTTCCATCCTTCCGGGGTAGGTAAAATGAGGACTCAGATTGTTGGGGGCAATGTAAATATATATATATATATATATATATATATATATATATATATATATATATATATATATACACACACACACACACACACACACACACACACACACACACACACACATACACACATTGCTTACTGGTGTACACCACTTAGAGAGTGCTTGCACTTAAAGCGGTATATAAGTCTCATAAATAAATAAATAAGTGGTGCGAACCGGCTGAATCCTACCAGCCTGAAAAACTCCCTTTCCCCATGTCTATGGAGATTCTCAGTCATCCAGGTCATGGTTGTCCCAAAGGTGCTTTTTCAAAGGGCAACTGGACTTTGTTTTCCCCTGAAGACGTTTCGCTTCTCATCCAAGAAGTTAGTCAGAACTGAAGAAGCTTCTTGGATGAGAAGTGAAACATCTCCAAGGAAAAACAAAGTCCAGTTGCCTTTTGAAAAAGCACTGTTGGGTCTCTTCCTCCCCCCGTTTAATATAGTTTGATATCATTTTATATCATTCACTATATCTTTTCATACCACTTCTAGCAAACCATCCTTGTTTGTACCACATCAGTAATGTGATTCATTCATTGCCTTTTCCTACTTTAGCTTCTCACCTCTTTCTCTTCAAGGATCTCATAAAGGTTCATCCACCCACCTCTTTCTCAGACTTCTCCTTCCTCTTGACCTGTTCATTCTTTGTGCATTTGATTTACATCATTCGTTCACGTCAATAAACTTCTTTTGTACTGTTGTTCAGTTTTATACCTGATGCACATTCATCCAGCCCTCATCTGTTCTTTATCCTATTTCTTCTCCTTTTACCACATAGGCTTCTGAAGTACTTCACTGCAACTGTATTCATATTTATATTTCTCACAACACATGCAACTCTCACTTCTAGAAACACTCTCACATAATGTGCAAATCAGCAGAATCAGGCTGATATGCCCGGTTGTTTTCTCTTCTTATAAAGTCATTCCTTACTGGAGACCACACATATAATATATTTCTATTAGTGTTTATATTTCTTAACATCTCTTCATTAATTCTCTGTTTTTTAATGAAAATTCTGCAAAGGGACACACATTCATCAACTTGCTCTTTGTTGCCATTTATGTATAACTTGTAATTGCTCACTTTATTTTTCCTATCAAGCAGTATTATCTGGGTCTTTCATGCAAGATATATGATTCTTATTGCATCATACAATCTAATCTAACATTTGCTACACATTATTTGGGTTCTCAGACAACAATACAACATCATCGGTATATAATGTATATGTATTTCTCCATTACCAACCAACATACTTTTAAGAGAGCTGTTCCTTATAAACTTATACATAAATACATTAAACAACCTTGTCTTACTAACTGCTCCTATTTGCTAGGCATTTCATCTATTTTTTTAAGCATACTTTATTTCAACCATAGATTACTTATACATCCAGTAGGATTTTAAACAAGAGTACTTTCCTAGGGCATTTAACAAACTAACCTCCCCACAGTCCTTCCATTTACTCTTCCTGATTTTCTCTCTGTATGGAGGAGCAAGCATTATTTCATTCATTGGGCATAGGAGAAATCTTCGGGCACACATTAACACGTTGTAAGTCATTCCATGACTTAATGTTTCTTCTGTTACACTAGCTATAACTGCAGCCTTGCCATTTTTGACAATCACACATTTCTAATTGCCTTTTTATATTTTTTTCTTGAACACTAATATTTAAGGCATCGGCTTCATTTCTAGTCTTGAAATCACTATTGTTCCTATTATAAGCCTCTCTGAAACACTCTACCCAGCTTTCCCTAAGTTGCGTTATTATTTTTACCATATATTCCGGCGTATAGGGCGACCCGGCGTATAAGACAACCCCCTAGTTCGACGCCGGGTCGCAAGACGATCGATGCTGAGTCACAAGACGATCAACGCCGAGTCGCATACCTAGAAAGTCGTCTTATACGTCGGAAACTACCGGTATTTCCGGCGTATAAGATGATCGACGCCGAGTCGCATGCCTAGAAAGTCGTCTTATACCCCAGAAACTACCTTATTTCCAGCATATAAGACGACTCGGCATATAAGACCACCCCCGAGTTCGGAGGCTGTTTTGACGTTCTCAAAAGTCGTCTTATATGCTGGAATATACGGTAATTCCATTCACTCTTCTGGTAGCTCCTTCTTTAACCCTCTTCACTCACTTCCAAAACAACAGTTTATCTCCATCTCATGGCAAGTTCTTTTTTTAGTTTCTCTTAACTGTTCCTTGCTCTTTTCAGCTATATTCTTACATCCTCCTTTTCACAGCAGTCTCTCTTTTTTGTTTACTTTCCCCCCCCTCATCTACAGCCTATTTTCATTCCTCTCCAGCATAAAACACGTATTTCATATTTTCCATTAGTATAATTCCATAAGATTATTCTGTGGCTTTCGTAATAGAATTCTTTTCACTGTGTGGCAAGCAGATTTCACACCTTATTTTCTTAGCTCCTTTTCTTTTGTGCTTTTTCTCCAATATTCACTCTTGACAGACTAAAAACTGATGTATCCCACATACAACACATTCCAACAAAATGAATATCCACACAACTTTATCAAAAAGTCCCTGAGCACTCAACCCAATACAGCACAACCAAAACAAACCCTAAAAAGAATTACACTGCCATACATCAAGAATATATCAGAAACTACCAAGACTACTACAGCCACATGGAAACGGCATTGTACATAAGCCAACTAAAGCCCTTCAAAACATCCTAAGCAGACCAAAAGACCCAACAACCCCAGAAGAAAAAACAGGAGTCATCTGCAACACAAAGTGTAATGACTGCAACAACCCCTATGTGGGACAAACAGGCAGAAAACTGGCAGAATGCATCCACAAACACCAACGAGCAGTCAGAAGACATGATGAAAATTCCTACATTTCACAACATACAGACAGATTTAACCATAGTTTCAGTTGGGAAAATTGTGACCATCCTAGACCAAGCCAAGTCCAAAAACACTAATTTCTAGAAGCGTGGCTCAAATCAACCATCAATAGACATATAGACATTAACAACATGAAACTATCACCCAGCCCAAAAAGAAACTAAAAGACCCAAGGCACCTCTCCTCCAGCAATCAGCATCCAGAGCAGCATAATTTAATTCCATGTGTTATGAAATTAACTCCAAGGTTAACATCAGATCAACAATCAAGCAAACAATACCCCAGTCAAAAAACTGCCAAAGAGCCAACAATAAACAGACCAACCAAAGAATCTCGAAGACCACGCCCACCAGCACTGACAGGCAAGCCACTAGAATATAAACTGACAGCCAAACCCCACTTATTAGAACTGATGCTGTTACCTAGTCTGGGTAATGAAATGTCTGTAACAAAATAAGCAAGCTCAGAGAGCATCAAGGACCCCTCATTCCTCACATTTAAAACTTCCCATAACAGATAAGAGATTTCACTCATTCTCTAAACCTTTCAGCATAAATAATCAAATCCATCATGCTTCCTTATTCATTTTCATTCATTTAAATTATGCTTAAATCATGTATTTCAAACAAGATCTTTTCCTAACCAGATATTCACTAACCATTCTCATTTACACTCGGATCTCTGAATGGTCATAACTTTTTCTATAATATCTTATCTTGTTCCTACCCATCCATTTATGTGATCCAGAGAATTTTTCCCTTCGATTACACTTGTTCAGATAGTGAACAATTTTCCTTAAATTGATATTTGATTTTTCCACTGGAACATAAGATGCAATTACATTATCATTAACCTACAAATTATTAGTTTTGTATATAGTCACAACAACCTATATTACAACAATTCGAACTTTCTGATTTACATTGTAGGCCTTCTATTCATATCTAAAACTCCAGCTATATTTCTCTCAATAAATTTATCAATTCCTCTCCATTGGATCATATCACTTTTATTCATATATATTATATTGCTCCCTTTTAAATTTCAGAGACGTGCAATATAACAGTATATATTAATTTATGGTCATTACAATATATTTCTTCTACATTCAAAGTTACAATCTGTGTTCTAATCAAAACCAGGTTGGGCCACAGATACTGATCTCCACTACTCATTATAGTTTTTGTTAACTAAAGTTCATCTAATGCTACTGATATCAAAAAAATATACAGTAGAATAAAAATTTGTAACTAAATAAATAGGAAATGGTCACATGCCAAAATATGCTTAATTTGTCTACCCCACTGATTCTCTTTAGGATTGCAGTTAAAATTGGTTTAACGATTTCACACTGAATCATTCAATTTGTGAAAACTAGAGTTCAATGTACTCTAGTTTATTTTATTATTTTATTTTATGGAAAATATTGATTATAATATCAAGCACCTTTAAACGTTTATTCAAATCATTTCACCAGTCTCATTTCCCATCCAGATTTATTGAAAAGTTTTACCAAAAGCTCTCATTTGGAGAACTTTCCTCTGCTCTACAATAGATTTGCAAATTAATGAAGTTTTGTTCTCACAAAAACTAGCAAAAATCCCCTGGAAAGAGCTTACTAATTACTGATCAGCCAACACAACAAAGTTATTTCATTCACATGTTTTTTTGTTCACCCACACCTAGTGGCACCATTTTTTAAAGTTTCTATAAAAAAAAGGTAAAGTCCAAGAATATCCATTTCTTAAATATATATTTAAATAACCTTTGTAACAATATCTCAGAGATGGATTTTGGAGAACTTCAAATAAAAGCCAACTTAAATAAATGCAGTTAGTTCATTCTGGCAACTATCTACTAATAAGAATGTTTTAAATCCACAGCATGATAACACTTTGCATAAAATAATCTTTCTGATTTCTGTGCTCTGTGATATCTAAGGTCAGAAAACTGACCAAATGACTATGGTCAGAAAACTGCACTAGCAATGAAGTTACTAATGAAAAACAAAGTTCCCTCAATGGCATTTAGTCCACTGTTCATGTGTGTGTGTGTGTGTGTGTGTGTGTGTGTGTGTGTGTGTGTGTGTATGTTTATATACATATACACACACACACAAACACACACACACACACACACACAAAGTACTGTCAGTTTCCTTGGGTTTAAATTAGGTTGTGACGTCCAACAGATCTGCACAGTCTTCATTATAGTTTGTACAGCCTTGAACAGGGGTCTTCAAACTTGGCAACTTCAAGACTTGTGGACTTCAACTCCCAGAATTGAGTTGAAGTCCACAAGTCTTAAAGTTGCCAAGTTTGAAGACCCCTGCCCTTGAACATAACCCAGGAATGCCTGCAACATGCTTTGCCACCACAGTAGACATTATTTTATATTTTTTGAAAAATTAACGTGAAAGGTTCAAAATCCCCTGCATAAGCCTACAGGCAGAGTGATGTAAGAAAGCCGAATATATTTAGTAAATATGTCGTTGAAAATCCTGAACCACTCCATTATTTCTGGGTTAGTTAAAAAGGATTCTTACATAAGTAAACTTAAAACTCAAAATAAGAAAGGGAGCTACAATGTTTCTAGTCTTAGATTAAAATCCTACCCACCTCCTCCTCTGTAGAAGGCTGCTTGAATGGTGCCCAAAGCACAAAAAACATTGTGCTTAGGCATGAAGACTCACGTGAAATTCAGGTAGTCCTCGACTTACAGCAGTTCATTTAGTGACAGCTCAAAGTTACAGCGGCACTGAAAAAAAGTGACTTATGACCGTTTTTCACACTCACGACATTGCAGCATCCCCATGGTCACGTGTTCAAAGTTCAGACCCATGGCAACTGACTCATATTTATGATGGTTGCAGTGTCCCGGGATTATGCGATCACCTTTTGTAACCTTCAGACAAGCAAAGTCAATGGGGAAGCCAGATTCACTTAACAACCATGTTACTAACTTAACAACTGCAGTGATTCACTTAACAACTGCGGCAAGAAGGATCGCAAAGTGGGGCGAAGCTCACTTAACAAATGTCTCAGCGACAGAAATTTTGAGCTCAGTTGTGGTGGAAAGTCAAAGACTACCTGTATTTAGAAAAGAGCCATGCATAGGCTACAGAGGTTTTCCCTAAAAGCCCCACTTCTTCACACACCCAATTTGTCTGAGATCTGCTGACAAGAACCACATCATTAGTGTCATAGATCCGACAGATGAAACTCTTCAAAGAACTTCGAGGCATTGTTTACCTTAAAGAATCTTTATTTGAAAAGCATTAGCATCGGCACTAACACAATCGAAGCCAAAAACTGGATTCCCCTCCCTTGAGCACATAGTATCAAAACACAATTCCCTCCTCCAATTAACAGTCATGAATCACATTCCCCAATTAATTTGAAATGCAGGTTCTCCCTCCATTTCTCTCTTATCATGTCTTATTTCATTAACCTTGGTTCACACACTTAAGTCCAGTATTATTATGTCTATCTAAACTCTCATGCACATTCCTCTCTCCAGCATCATCTAACTCTAAGAGTAAAACATAAGAAGAAAGTGGTTGCATCTCCATCTGTTGTCAAAGCAAAAACATCCGATGTTAGCAGCGTAAATTAGTAGTACACTTTGAGGAATAACTCAAGAAGAAAGAGCAGAAAGGACCCATTTGGGTTAAAATTTAGCTACTGTCCCAAACATTAATTATCACCCTAGAACTGTATTTAAACAGGGCAGCTTTATTAGCTTGCATCCTAAGAATCATCCTTATAACTACATAGCCAAACACAGGGGGTTGAAAGTTGCTTTCGATTGCTTTGCATCTTGCCTTGACTTTGCCCTGCTATTTTCTTTGTATTGTAATGTATGCATGTAAAACAGCTGTGGGCAATGGGCAGCCCTTCACAACTCTTTAGGGTCTGTTCCATGCTACTCCAAGGTACCATTCAGTTGGCTAAAGTATCGCAACCGTTTCTTCACAGTTACAAGAGAAATTCTATATCAATGCTCGGAGGAAAATAATACAATTTTACACAAAGTATCATTCTTCAGTACTGAGGAGCTGTTTGCAGATATGCAATGATTACTGAAAATGTAACAGCCCTTGAGGAATGGGAGAAGGGCCAATTATTTTCCCAGCCGCATTATGGTGTTTCAGAAGCTTCTGAACTTGCCTCACAATTAAAAGACTAAACATATGTCTCTAAATAATTCTGAATTTGTTTTTAAAACTAAAAAAACAAACTTTATTGGGTGATCCCAAGAATTCTGTCCTCCAGAACTAAAAATGCTTTAAAATGTGTTGGACTAGTCTAGTTTTCTTGAGAGGAATAGAAATAAGTTTTAAAATTCACTATTTGGACCAAGAATACACAACCTGTTGACTCAAAGTTAGTGGGGTTTATTGAAGGCCACATCCAAAAAGTCTATGATGGGGGAGTTAAGGGTGAAGGGAAAGCACAAAATGAATACTGAGGGTCTGATGGTGACATTTGGACTGACTGTTTTTCACCTTTAAATTACATCCTTTTGTGTGAAGGATGTCTTGATATCTTGCTGGTATAAATAAATTGAGAAAGCCTGACTATTGTGCTCAATATAACCAAAAAGGGCAACTATCTGTGTTCTTTGTTGCAGTGTTTATTTTTTTATTTATTAGAACTCTGCTTACTTGCACAGAGTTCCCAATACAATACATAATAATCACGTCACTGGTGTTTCAAGGAACCTACTAAATTTACTGCTAGCTATGCAAAAGTTCCCAAGTTTTTCTTTATAAAGTCCCCAGAAGAAGCTTCAACATTCACTTTCTGAAGCACTACTATGAGACGGAGAAATTTTTATTCTTTTAAGAAAAGTTTTTATGTGGATGAAATATGAAACTATTATTTAAGTAGTACAACTTTTCTGTATAACTTTATATAGATGGCAGACTGCTTATTTTGATTGAAACAAACTTACTTTCTTCTCTATCTACCCATCCACAAGCATATGCAGCATGCACACATGTACAGACATACACACCCTGGACCTATTTATACTCTCATTTTAGGACAATACTACACATATTTATCTTGAATTCATAAGCAGTGATACAAGAATATAGACAAAATGTTTGTCTTTCCAAATATGTTTGTGTGTGTCGGTTTATGCATGTAGGTTTTTTTTTTGTGTGTGTGTGTGTGCGTGTGTGTATATACACACAAATTTCAAATTTAATAAGGGTTTTATATGAAACAAATTTCTAGAATTCTATGCAAGGGCACCTTAATGTCAAACTATGGCATGATGAAAATTTGGAAAATGCAATTTGTTCCAAAGAAACTAAAGTGCTGATTACGAAAAACAGTACCTTACCTGTCCTTATAATTGATCACTGTATCAATTATGGCATTCATTTGCTTTGTCAATTTAGGTGGATTGGGTGACAATTTTTCAGCCGGGGGCCTTCCTCTCCTCTTTTTTGCCTTCTCGCCGTCTTCTTTGCCCGAATCCTTGTCCACATTTCTTCTCCTTTTACGTTTTTTAAGCCGAACCTCCTCTTCCATTTCTTCCAAGTTGCCGTCTTCAATTGCCTATTAATTAGGAAAACAGGAAAATATACACAGATTTGTAAAGATGCAGAGAATAAATATATACTAAATGAAGTCTAAATGGTACAAAGAACTTTGTAGTGTTTATGAGCTGAACAGTTTGCAAGTTCAAGTTGAACAAAAGAATTTTAGGGATCATCAATCGTCTTTAGAAACACAGCGATACCATTGTTCGTAAGTAATCTGATTGTAGAGAGGAAGGCCAACCCCAAAAGGCATTTGTTGCTACAAGAGTACACACTCAATTAAGTAATGATCCATTGTATTCTTTAAAACAATTACATTCAGACATCATTTTAAAGATATTTTTATATATAGGGCAATTTTAACAAAGCAAAACAAAAATTCCTTTAAAATATATTCACACACATTCCTCTTTTTGCAAAGGAGTTTACAAACAGAATTTCAAACAATGTCTCCATATTATACATCTAAAGCGACGTGTTTTTCCTTAATACAATGCCTACTCACAATGCAGAAGTAGCAAACAATGCATTGTTTGATACCTAAAGAATAACAGCATTATGGGGTGAGGAAAAAATAACACAATTCAAACACATTAAAGGCAACATATACTAGTTTAAAATTTACCTGCAAACATGAACCTTAAATGACAGCCAACAACACTATACAATGACAGAATGAAAAATGCTGCAAAACCAGATCTGATTTAAAAGAAATTGTTCAGACTCTCAGAAATATATGTAACAATCAGGGAATCTGAACTTTAAAAAATAAAAATAAAAAAAAATAAACAAAAGAAAAAAAATCAGATGTGGGTAGTTCTGTTTTACAAACAGCTTAAAATTAACAAGGTGTTGGAGAAAAAGAAAGAAAGAAAAATACAACCCTTCTTTTAAAAAATAAATTACATCAGCCTTTATAATGCTTTCTCAAATCATAAATGTTGACACTCTCCTTTCTGCTCCCCTATAATAACTAAGATACATGCAAATGTGAATCAATCCTTTCTCTGAGCTGAAACAGCTCTAATCGTAAGGCAATTACCTTCATTTTGCCACAGCATCAAACATGGCTAATATTTATGATCATGTGAGTGTAACAATCAATATACAAAGAGTGATTACATCCCAGACACAATTCCTTTCACTGGGTTATGTTGCTTGCAAAACATTTTGTGAATAAACCTGGTACATCAGACAAAACAGGCTGGCATGTTAAAAATGCCAGGGAGATTTCAGCCTCTATTTCTTATTCATCCTTCGATGTGCAAATCCAACGAACAAACATGAACACAGAATCCTGAGGGAGAGACGCTAACCCAGGCCTTAATAATCAAAAGACAATTTCCACCATGCTTCCACAGCGTTCAGCAAACCACTATGAAGCAGCTCAAGATTTGATGAGTTAGGTGGGAGAAAAGAGAATATGAATATGAATATATCTATACATATATATGTGTGTGTGTGTATATATATATATATATATATATATATATATATATATATATATATATATATCTGCACACAAATTCATTAATATTCATTTGGCTAAAGCAGGACACCCACTACACATCACAGCAGCTCCCGAAGATTATGCAAAAAAAAAAAAAAAACTGTTCTGCAAATCTTGGAAGCTAGAAATTCTATTAATAAATACAGCATGCAGGGCTGTCAACAGTTAATGTTATTGCTTCTCCTTAAGCACTCATTTGTACACAGAAAAACACAGAGAACATCAGCTTTTGATGTGTTACACACCTACACATGCCTGCGATGTAGTTCTACTGAATCTTCAAGACGGCAATGAAAAAGGATATTTACCTTACCACTATCAGCAGGCTGGCTATCGGAAATCACAGTTAGTGGGGATAAAATTAACAAGCCAGCAAAGCAGCGAGCTGCTAGTCTCTTCATCAGCTGATCAGGAAAAAAAAAGAGAGCTGGGGAAAGGCTATGTTTTCATATACAAGTAATTTTATTTTACTGAAAAGGCAACACTGAAAGGAATGTAGATACTCAAATCTGCCGTTTCATTCTACTACCTACCACAAGGCCCAAAGCCTTCTCCCTTCAAGCCTCTTTAATATTGACAACTACTTATCATATTTTCCCATTATTATTCCAGGAATACAAATAGAAATTATTTTTCGGCAGAGTAGTTATTGATTCCTGGAAGCATTTTAATTATAGTATCAATATTTTAAAAACCCAGATATATAAATATACATATATATATATATTTTAAAAAAGTGAAACAGTGAAATCTGTATTTTAAAGCTATATTGCATCCAAGACTGCTTCATTATTCATAGCTAATTTAAATTTACTGGGATTGATTTAAATACCAATTCCCTCCCCCCCTTTTTTTCTAACCTTCCTGGTTTAACATCCTTTTGGAAATGTTTTTTTAAAATTAAACGAATCAAACAATCTATTTTTCTCTCTCTCTGCTCACAAATAAGCATATACCACTGGTCTAATAATTTCCACATACCATGCCGGCTTGAATTTGCCTTTCAATTTTTTTTTTTGTAAAAACAATATTGCAATGGAGATTATAGATTTTTATAAATATATCCATTATACGTTTTTGTGTGTTTTATAATTTTGTGAATAGCAGACAAAGGCTGCTAAATTATGAAGCATGATTTTTTTTAAAAAAATCAACAATTTTAATAAAAATATATTCTCAGCATTTTGTGAAAGATTTGTGAAAATTCATACAGTTACCAAATTAAAGTTCTGATGTACCAAGTGTATAATTTTAATCAGATGAAGTGGTGCCCAATTTTAATTTGTGATTTGTATTAATTATGTGAACAATCAATTTAAACCTTTTAAAACGGACAAAATGTAAATGAGCATATGTAGTCTTTCTAATGTGACACCATTTTGTGTATTTCATAGTCTGCAAACCCTATATTTTATTAATAAGTCTCAGCAGAATCTACACTATTCCTCTGAAATAGATGCCATTGTACCTGATTACAAATTTCTACGAAATAGATGTTACAGTACACAACTACAAATTTTTAATAACGCTAGCTTTCCAACAAGCACACTGTGAGCAGGTGCCTACAGTAACACTTGCTTCTTCTCAAAATCTTTCCCAGATCATTTAATATAGTTCTCCAAAGCAAACTCTACTGATATATCAGACCGACAATGCTGGATTTCACTAATAGTAATGAAACCAGTCCTAGAACTACTTATACCTGATACAATGATATGTAACCAACATCAGTAAAACACAGTTGCAGCATACTTCCCAGTTCTACTGTTTCAGTGTAACACAAAGAAATAAAGCAGTAAAAAAGCAGCAAACCACCACTGATTTACTTTTGATTGGAAAGTGATGGAAACTGCCATTTGAATTATTTCATTTAAGCTCAAAAAATGTCTGTAATTGTAGAAAGCAATTGGTTGCAAGTACTAACCCAACCCTTCCCTAAATCCCTTCCCTTCCTTTTACATCAGCAGTGTTTTTGTTAAAACGGGGGAGGCAAAAATAGGTGACACAAACACATATTACTAAATTCATCTCTCTCTTTACCTAACTTTATTCCCACAATAGCAAATCTCACAAAGTTGGTTGGTTAGTTGACAGAAAGTTAAGGGACCCCAAATCACATTGTGCTATGTTGAAACTTGAACCTGACTCTCCTTTGCCCAATTAATTCCACTACTCTGCCACACTGGTTTTTAGTATAATTAGATTAATTCATATATTTTTTTAAATAAAGTAATCAAAAGCAAAAATCCAAAATCTTTCACATTTATGAACTGCTAGGAGCCTATCAGCTCTTTCAGGTCAAAAAATTCCACAAAGACTATCAAAATTCTACTTTATTGCCACAGAGTACAATAAGAAAATCTTGGATGTCTGATAAAGTTTTTTTTTTCTCTTTCTCTCCCCAAAGAAAATCAGGGTAAGTCTTGAGTTTCTTTCTTTTATACCTTTATTAAATCACTCCCCATCTTGCTCACTATACAATACTTACAACTTATTTATGTTACATATGCAAAAGACACTTCCAAAAATAGGGAATATGTTCCCTTGTGATCTGAATAAAGTCCCCAACCTCTGTTTTAAATCTATGCATTTTTACTTGAATTTTGCAACATAGTATTAATTTAGTCTACATGTATTTTATATATCTAGGTGTTTACAATATCATCATGAGAGTAAAAAGAGTGGAAATGGAAATGGGCTGGTCACATAGCAAGAGAAACACATGGCAGGTGGACCAAGGCAGTCACAGAATGAATCCCACTTAATTAAAAAGCGTCCACGAAAGAGACATAAAACAAGATGGACTGACGACCTCAGCAAGTATTGCGGGCCCAATTCGCAAAAGAAAGCTCAGGCCCTTATAGGTTGGAAACACGCAGAAGAGGCCTTCACATCCTGCAATGGATAGACAATGGCTAAAATGAGGGTGATGATGATATACCTAGGTAGACAATGTATTTTAATTACTTTGCGATCTTTTAAAAATATTTATTAGATGGTAGTATAAATAATCAATTGATAGTCTAATAAAACTGCAAATATTTTCCTGAAAGTATACATGATTTGTGATTAGATTATTTGTTATGTGATTATTATTATTTAAAATTTTCTCAGATTATTGCATTGTTGTACAGTCAGCCACATGTTTAGATTGGATTGGGCATTTTTATCAACCTATAGTATTATTATGTATTATTAGCAGCAGTAGCAGCATGCTATCTTTCTCATAGTTAATGTACCATAAGACATATACAAGTTGTTTTGATTCCATAAGCATATACGGGTATCATCAAGTGAAGAAATTCTGCATCTGTTTCCTTGTAAATCAAATTTCTAAGGCAGCCCAATTCCATAAGGACTCTGGGTGATGTACAGCATTAAAAATAGTTTTACTTTGTTGTTCGGAGGCTAAGCACACACTTTTCACATAAATCTCCCAAGTGCAATCCCTGGTTTCTCCAGAGTAGGGGCAAGAAAGACTGATATCTTCAGAATAAACTGCAAGAAATCTTATTAATTCAGCAATGAAGGGAGGGATAGCCCTGAAGTAGGCAGACCACAATTTAAGTTTTTAAAAGGCAGCTTCCTGTGTGCCTAAGGGATGACAGGAATCACAAGTGTTAGCCAAGCTGCTATTTTTCAAATCATTTTGGATTCACTATTTCTGGAATATTGCCATGTAGGTCAGCTCTGCTTATATGGCAAGTAAAAACACTGCTTTGTGCTTATGTGCATATGTCCTAACTTCTTTTTTATTTTAATAGCTAGCATTTCTTTGTCTTGTATTCAGCCTCTGAGAAAGCCACCTTTTTAAAGACAGGGTTATGATTTTGTTGAAATTCTCTTCGTATCAATCATGCAATCTATTTCAAGCACCTGATCAACCCCAAGCAAGTAAGTCCCAGATGTTCGATCACAGAACACAACTGTCAGGAAAGAGCATTTAGGAATATTCCAAACAACAAAGATTCTCTGAAGAATTAAAACATCTGGTGAGAAAAGGATATAAATCTTCATGGCTCATAGCAAATGTTCATTTCAGGGCCTATTTTTGGATTTCAGGATTGTTTAGCAGGGATAAGAAAATGGAAATACAGAAAGAATGCCTTTTCAAACTTCTAGGGATATACAGATAATTCTCGACTTACCATCACTATTGAGGCCCAAAGATTCTGTTGTTAAGTGAGACAGTTGTTAAGTGAGTTTTGCCCCATTTTACGACTTTTCTTGCCACAGTTGTTAAATGAACCACTGCAGTTGCTAAGTTAATAACATGGTTGTTAGGTGAATCTGGCTTCTGCACTGAGTTTGCTTGTTAAAAAGTCGCAAAAGGGGATCACCTGACCTCAGGACACTGCAACTGTCATAAATATGAGTCAGCTGCCAAGCACCTGAATTTTGATCATGTGTCCATAGCAATCCTGCAGTGGTCACAAGGGTAAAAAAAGGTCTTAAGTCACTTTTTTTCAGCACCGTTGTAACTTCAAATGGTCACTAAACAAACTGTTGTAAATTGAGGGCTATCTGTATTTATTCATTTCCTCAATAACTTATATTGTAATAATGGTTCTTTATATCACAAGAAATTGCATCCAGTTAAGAGAAGTAACTTATTACACATGGTATAGTCCACAATCCAAGCAGAAACATTTGCAATGCAGACAATATAAATACTATCCTGTATCTTTCCCCAAAAGCTTCTTTGTTCACCTTTGAGCAACTAGGTGAACTACTTGAAAACTACTGAACTTAACTGCAGTAAGGAAACTTCTTCCTGGATCGAATTATTATTCATCAGCACAATCATTTATTACAGCTAACAAAAATTTCTTCCCTCAGCAATACAACAAATGGACTATCTAAAGGCAAGAGAAAGGTTTCTTTATATCTGGGTCCCTATACAAACACACAGAGGGGGGGGAGGGGGAGAGGGAGGGGGGGGAAGGGAATTAATATGAAAATGTATGAATGTGGAAACACTCTTGCCTGACTGTCCCTGTCTAAAAAAGATGTGATGCATGTTTACATCCTCTGGTCACTCTGGAGCTCTACATTCTAGTGCGGAACAAAAGAAATGGGAAAATATTCCTCCTATCCTAATTTATCATTCCTTTATCCTTTAAATTAATGAAGGGGCAAAGTCCCTAACAGAATGAGTATGTTAAAGTAAAGGTAAACTGGTACTCCACCAGTTCAAATGTCTCCTTCTCAATCATCCTGTACAGTTCTTCAACACCACTCAATGTAAAGTTTTTCAGTTCCACTCAATTTAAAGTTAGATGAGCAAGTTTCTACCATTAAATTCAAAACCTCAAAGGTCAACAATTTTAGCAGTACCTGGCAGGGAGAAACCCCCAACTACTTGTTCACCCCAAAGGGCAATTTCACTTTATTCTTCAGCTTGTATTCTTGTATCTTATAATTAATACTGAAAAGAGTAAGTTTTACATACCCGTAACCACTGTTTCTCTGTCAAAGCGTCACTGTAGTCCACATCCCTACGTTGACGGGACCCTCTCCCAAATATTTTTTCCTCCTCCTCTTCACATGTAAGCCTTTCAACTTCAGCATCATCTTTGATGATCCAAGATGGCAACTCGTCTTCCTCCATCAAGCGCGGTTTGCGTTTTGGATTTCGAGCATCCTCCCTGCGCCTATCCATGTCCATTCGCTGCAGATGTAATAAATATGATATTTAAGAAAGGTGATAGCAAAACAAATGCTTGCAGAATGTACTGGCTTTATATTTTCTCAATAAAATTATCTGCCATGACAAACCTGATTTCTGCAATACCATGAACTAGAAATATTTGCTGAACAGGAAATGCAATTAAACATCCACTCTAAGAAGCATATATTAAGAATAGTAAGCTATATGTACACCAGCTATTCTAATACTGGATTTTAGCCAAAATGGAATCACCAAGAAACAAGAGGGAGTTATCAGGATGTCTGAGAAATAAAGTTTGCAGAAGTACAATGACCCTTCAACAACAAATTTTACTTATTTGTATATATTAATAGTTTTAAGTATCAGTTCTTCCACAATAATCTTTTTTTGAAGTAATATCAAAACTAAGGGCTACTACAGCTTTTGCTATCACCAAGTGTCACAAATATCGAGCTTTTCAGCCAGCTGAAAATAAATTCCAAGTAAATTAGGCTACAATTTAGTACTGTAGTACACCAACTGTACTTTTTAGTTTTCCTTTTCCTGATTCATCAATTTAGCTGATGCCCAATTTGGCAATAAATGAAAATTGGGAATTCTGTTCTTCCAGTTAGGTGCAAGGCAGAGGGATTTTGTGTGCACACATTTCTGCCTATGCTCAAATTAGTGTTACATACTAACTACCAGAACACAATATGAAAAATCATATGGATATATTCTATTCTAACCATTGTGAAATAATTATAGTCATAGAATTTCAGCCTAGACAGTGGAATTATACTTTTCAGTCC
Source organism: Crotalus tigris (assembly GCF_016545835.1). Lineage (NCBI taxonomy): Eukaryota > Metazoa > Chordata > Lepidosauria > Squamata > Viperidae > Crotalus > Crotalus tigris. The sequence goes on from NW_024097700.1 coordinate 1,118,319, forward strand.
TTGTGTCTTTCCTACAGCATATTTTACAGAGAATTTTGACTCAATTATTTTTAATCAGCAAAATAACCAGCACAGAGACCACACTGCACACAAACTCTTAATGAGTGTCATTGCCATAAGATGTACATATAAGTACAGAATGTTATTCTTCTACTGACATTTCTATAGCAATACGACAAATGATGAGCTTAGCTTTAAATGTTTTTAATTACATCCATTCCTGAAATGTTTGAGAGTAATATCAATCACCCAGCCTACGACATAGATCAATTACAGCTTGACATTTTCATTAATAATGAAGGTGAGAGTTTCTTTTATTTCAAGGAAAAGTATTTATTCAAAACACTATGATAATATTACACATATTACCTTTCTTCTATTAAAGATAAGACTTTTTAACCCATGTGTGCGCAAGGATCCATGCACTGCTAACTCACTGGGATCATATTGGTATCCTAAAATTGTATCCAGTTCATTTTGTCCTTTCTACCCTAATACTGGCCTTTTAAAAGGAAATAGAGGGAACTTGGGGGGGGGGAGATGTTATATGGTTATAAGAGTTCACAGTAGGACACATGAAAGAGGAGGGTATCTCCAATAATTTTGTGGAAAAAGAAGACTCTAACTAACTCTAATTTAATGTGGAAATGGGCCAAAACTCCCTGTATGGTTATAGGCTGATATTATTAGGCTATACAGGCTTCAATATACATCCCAAGTCCATTTTTAATTAACCCTAAAAGTATGTTCTTGACTTCTGACTAATCTATCAGTCTTAAAATATTTCCTGTATTTATAATTAATAAAAAATCCATAAACATTAGGTCTCTAATCATATAGGACAGTGTTTCCCAAACTTGACAATTTTAAGGCATGTGGACTTCAACTCCCAGAATTCCACAGCCAGCAATTCTGGGAGTTGAAGTCCATATGCCTTAAAATTGTCAAGTTTGGGAAACACTGATATAGGACAATGATGGCGAATCTTTTAGAAACCGAGTGCCCAAAAACTGGCCCTGCCCCTACTCCACCCCCCTGCCCCACCTCCACTCTGCCCCCCATCCCCCACCCCACCTGCCCACAGGACCACTCACTGCCTCCAGGACCCGCCGCATATTACCCAGGCAGCCCAGCAGCGCTATGGTGGCCACACCCTCTGCCCGCGCCCTGCAGCATCAACTGCATGATGGGGCATGAGGACAGAGTCTTGTCTACGCTGCCTGGTTGCCATGTTCTTGGCTGCGCTGCTCCGTGTGGGCCACGCTCGGGGGTGACTCTCCTTCAGGGGGGCTGCTGAAGAGGAGGGAGTCGCGGGGGAGGCAAGGCTGGGGCAACGGCATGTGTGCCTACAGAGAGGGCTCCAAGTTCTGCTTCTGGCACCCATGCCATAGGTTCACCACCACTGATATAGGGCCTTCATTTTTAAAAGTATTTTATTACTGTCAATGGTCTAATGTTATTATTATGTTGGAATGTTCTTTTAGTCTGCATGTTTTTAATAGTGCTATAATAAATTTAGTAAACAAAAAAGTAAATAGATAACAAACACTCTTCAAAGGAGTCTATAGTTTCTCTACTGTTGCTCCCTCTTGCTTTCATTTCCTTGGATCAAGATCTGTCACTAAGATCGATGAGAAAGACTAAAAGGCAGTCAACAAACAGAACAGGTGAAGAAGAGGGACCAATTGGATTAGCAGCAAGTATCACAGCAGCCTCTTGTGGCACACACAGAGAAATGCATTTCAAGACTATTAATCTAATAGAGATATTAGTGTTTTAAATGTTGCATTTCAGTCAGATTTTGTAGAAAGACATAAAAACAATTAGTAATTTAATTTATGCTGACTGACATATATTGAAAAATAGCACTATCTATTCATTTGTTTCTTTTCAACTTGGTTAATGTATAGGTCCAAAATTCACAGATGGATGAATTATAATTTTGCTAGTTAAATCATGTTTCAGTCTATTCTGTGTTGAAATGCTAGAAATTGCATCCACACTTATTATTTAACATAATGCAGCAGTTATAAAGTTTGATTATGGAAATGGACATCTTAGAAAGGTCATAAAGATGCAATTTGTTAGAGTGTCCTTTTATTTCATACTTTCCTAAGTATTAGGGATTTCACAATTTTCTGCCTTAATGAATTCATCCCTAGGCTAAAAAGTGAAGTATAAAAGTTATCAGGGCAACAATTCCATCAACAATTAGAAACATGCATCACTACCATGAAAAGTTCAAATTCCTCTTCATTCCGTGCAATCATTTGATTCAGAGTCTCATCATCAGGAACTTCATCTTCTTCCTAAAGATGGAAACAAAAACGTTTACAATTTTTCTTTCTTTCACTCAATTATGTCTGATTCTCAGAAACTGCCTGTGCAGTTTTCTTGGCAAAAGTTTGCAGAAGTGGTTTGCCATTGTCCTCCTTCCTATGTTCGAGAGAAAGTGACCCATGGTCATCCAGCTGGTTTTGTGCCTAAGACAGGACTAGAACTCACAGTCTCCCACTTTACTAGTCTGATGCCTTAACCATTACACCAAACTGGCCCTCTGTTATATTTACAATGGCAATTGGGATTGCTCTTGCTAAGTGATGTAGTCATAAAGGGCAACATCATGTGACTGCTGTGGTTAACTCCAAAATACATGGGTCATTAACTGGGATGTAGCCAGAGAACTACATAAGGAGCATGAGGATGTTGCAGGCGTATGGATGGGATGCAGAGACTGGGCACAGGCTGGAGTTGGAAGGAGTGGGTGCATGTCTGAAGGAGCAAGTACATGTGAGTGCAGGAAGGAGGGCACGGATAAGTCTGAGCACAGGGAAGCTGAGGGAAGGAGGCCATGGTGAGAAAAAAGCCCAGGTGGTGGTGGGACTCATCAGATTTGCAACTTTCCTGCTGCCTCCATTGATCTGTGATAAGCCAGCAGGGAGGGTTGCAAATGTCAATCACTTGACTATGGGATGCTGCAATCATTCTAAGTGGGAGCTGGTTGCCAAATCGTGACCAAAGATGTGCCTAGATGGCCAGAACTTCAAGGACCCATCATAAATACCATTCATTCAGCACCGTTGCAACTCTGAATGTTAAGCGAGCGCTACTTCTTTGTTTTACATCACAAATGGCCAATATTTTAAGTGTTTGATGCAGCTTCAATTCAGTCAATGTCTTTTGACTGCATTTTTATTTACAGCTACAAAACTGTTGTAACAAGAATACTCAACTCATACCTAAAATAAACCTCATGACCTTTAACCAGTGATTCTCTTGAGAAATGACATATCTATGTTCCAAACGTGCCATTTTTATAATCCATTAATTAGATTTCACACATCTCTTTTCCCAGTTTCTGTCTATGGTTAAAGTTAGAGCTATCATACCTGGGTTGCAAAAATATATGTGACCATCAGAGGGCAGCCAAATAACACCATATTGTTTAATATTTTTCTCCCTTCTAGGGGTCATCCAGATTCTTGCAGCTTGCATGGTTATTGCAGCTCTAGTAAAGTACTAAACATCCAACTTCTGAACTGTTTAGTACAAAATAATACAACATATATCCATAAACCTGGATGCTTAACCTGATCCTTCAAATCATAGCCTTTTCTGAACAGCAGTGTTAACAACACAGGTTGTTTGATTTTCTTTTATCACCATTTTGTATTCCCTAGGGAACCTCAATTTCTCTCCCAAGAAGCAACCATGATTCCACACCAAGGGCACATAGAAGAATGATATATAAAATGAGGCAGAATAACTCCTGAGTTGTATCAGAATATACTACAGAATACCATGCTTATTTTATTTTATTTTGATCCCCCAAATCCTTTGATTAAAAACACTTCAATTTAGAAGACCCAATTTGATAATGCCTTCTGTTTAATCAGAAGGCGTACATTATTCAGTTTCTTAACCATGAAACCTTGCTATAAGCTTTTAAGGTGAGTAAAAGGAGCCTTGCGGAATGGCCTGCTCCCTTTTCCAAAAGATTCAGTTCAACTTCTAGCTCTTACAACTGCTGAACAATTCCCAGTAGGCTTCCCAAGTCTTTCTACAGTAGCGTGGCTTAACAAGCCTTGGATTTTCCTGCACTCTAGCAGAGTAACAGCCATGTCTGGGTTTATAGGGATCTGGGGCTACTGCCAGAGTTCACCCCTTCTGTTTCTACTGGCAAAGCCTCACTTCTTTTCCACTTCTGGTGGAACTAATTATGTTCCTTCGGCTCTGGCTAAGATTAATGGTCAGGGATGTTCCTAGGCATGATTCAATGTTCTCTTACGAACTAGAGCATGAATCAGGAACTAAGCAAATAAGTGCAGGGATACTGGAATTGGGAAGAGTAAGAATGCAATGCACATCTATTTTTAACAGAGTCTTTTGTACAATACCTCATTTTCTTCTTCATGTTCCAATATGGCTTGGAGAAAAGCTCTTCGCTCATGGCTTGAAGATTTTTGATCAAACATGCCAGCCTGAATAACCTTCTGATCCACATTCAGTTTATACTTCGCAGCTGCCAAGATTTTCTCCTCGACAGTGTTCACTGTGCACAATCGTAAGACTCGAACTTCGTTCTGCTGTCCGATTCGATGAGCTCTGTCTTGTGCCTGCAAGTCCTGTGGAAAATACATTTGGTAGACTATGTTGGACTTCTAACATTGGGGCAACTGGGCAAAGCAAAACATCATCATTTACATTCAGAAAAGCACTGTAGGCTATAATCTGTATTCCTAAATATAGACCTTCTTACACTTTAAAACAACAGAGAACAATGAATCATAAATTACCTGGTGTGGATTCCAATCACTGTCAAAAATTATAACAGTATCAGCTGCCTGAAGGTTCAAACCCAGACCTCCTGCTCTTGTGCTCAGCAGAAAAATAAAGTATTGGGAATTAGGCTCATTGAATTTCTTCAGCAGAGTTGCTCGATCTTCTGACTTTGTTGTTCCTAAAAAATAAAAATTTTTAAAAGAAAAAGCAAATGAACAAAGAATTCAGGAGGTTCCTAGCCTGCAAATATCTGCTCATTATCCAGGCTTTCAAACATCTGCAATATCGATCCCAGGATTTAGTTATACTGCTCTTGCAATGCAGAATGAATTTAGAGATGAGAATTTATGTTTTTTGAATGTACTAATCAATAGTTCTCTACTTGTGCTTTGCTTGGCTAAAGCGTCAGGAACAACTGTTTTTAAGATTGTTGGCATCTTAACTGAAGAATTGCAATTGTTCTTGGTGAAGAAGCTGGCTCTAATGAATTTGTTAACCAATTATGTGAAGATAAAATGAGTGAAATGCATTTCTAAGCCATTATACTTGAAAGCTAGTCTGAAGTAGTGGTTAAAATGTTGGTCTGGGAATGAAGAGTGCCAGGGTCCAGTCTACTTTCAGCCTTAAAAACTTTGGTGACTTTGGACCAATCACTTTCCCAGTCAAACATATTTTACAATGTTCTTTAGAGGAAAAGGAGGAGGAGGAAAGAGCAGTAGGGATGGTGCCATAAGTTCATGAATAAAAGATTGGATATTAAAAGCATTTGATATTGTTGATTCTGGGATTATTTATGTATTGATTATTGATAACCACCTCCCAAGAACAAGTTCTCAAAAGTGGCTTGCTTATTTATTTATTTACACACTTACTTTCAGCCATTTGTATGTCACCTCTGCTCAGGGCTTTTTTTGTCATAGAACGCCCAGAACGGAGTTCCGGCACCTTTTTTGGATGGAACCTTGTAGGGTAGGCAAGGCGGGTTGTATGACATGTGTGAGTTCCGGCACTTTTTTTTTTTTTTTTTTTACAAAAAAAGCACTGCCTCTGCTTATAGTTTGGGAAACAACATTAAAAGTGGGTCACAACATTTTTATGGCTGTTTGTACATAAGCAGAGGCAAGTTTCTCATATAAATGTTCTGCCCATAAGAAAGTGGAACATCTATTTGAAGCAAATTCAAGTGATTTCAAGTAAATCCTATTATTTATACCACTTCTGATTGTCCCAAAAAATAACCACACCGCAGGAACAGCTGTTCCTCTTTCCTACAAGTGTCTATAATCAGGAGTGACTCCGATGGGTCAAATAATGTTGGGCTAGGACAGTGTTTCTCAACCTTGACAATTTTAAAGCATGTGGACTTCAACTCCCAGAATTCCACAGCCAGCAATGCTGGCTGTGGAATTCTGGGAGTTGAAGTCCACATGCCTTAAAATTGTCAAGGTTGAGAAACACTGGGCTAGGAGGACAAGGTGGCTTTTACAGTTCACATCTTTCTTCAAAGAGCTGACTTGATAGAATTCCCCTGTTCAATAATCCCGCTACCATTACTGATGTCAGCATTTTGCCTAACTCCCTTTTAGGGAATAGTTAAATTTCTATTTTTCTAACAGTTTTGTTTTGCTAAACATGCTTCTCAGAAATATATATTTTTTTTCTTGAAAGGAAAATGAAGTAAACACTTTATTTTCGGCCACTGACCAAGTAGAGAGAGTGAGTATTCAATTAAATAGTACTTTATCTTTATACATATTCATATAACCATTAACTCCCTCCAAAATCTCTTCTGTCATGGAAGGCCTGTAGTTTGTGTAATTAACTTTAAACTTTTTAATGAACTTCTCCCCTCAATCTTTTATTTAATTAAGAATATCATCCCCTACGATCAAAGTAAATATTAATCAGTGTTAATGACTTAGAAGAATCTGAACTGGACCAGAAATATCAAGGATATTTTAATTTGACAACACAACAGTGTTTTAGAGAACTGGATAAATGAATGTAAAAACTTCAGGAGAGTTTCTAGATTTCTGTCACATTATTATTTTGAACGACAGCCTTAAAATAATGAAACGATGAAAGGAACATAATGTTTGAAGCATTTGTGACCTCAGTCTTGATTGTAAGATCCCTATAAAGTATCTCAATATCATTTATAGGAAGCTAACAAGCTGAAACACCATTTCAAAAGCTGAAAGTATGGTCTGTAATTATTACCGTAATAATATGGTATCAGCAAATAAAGGATGTTCTCAATCATTGAATGACAATAGCAATAAGTTATAAAAGTCTAGAATTTTAGACACAGCTTTCCCAGCCAAAATTTAGAGCCTTGGTTACAATAATACAAATAGACCTTGGTTTATTAGCAGCATATTAATTAAGTAATGAGGTGTATTCCTATTGTAATCTTTAAATGAACTGTAGATTCATCATAGACATTACCATCAAGTCGCAAATAAGCAAAGTTTCGAAAAGCAAAGTAATCTTCCATAATAGTCATAAGGGATGTCATTTGACAGAAAAGAAGCACACGATGATTAGTGGCGCGTAACTTTGGTAGAATTCGATCAAGTAGCTCAAACTTCCCGGAAGCCCGATAAAGCTCAGCTCTGTGACAAAAGAAAAAAAAAAGCATACACAAGAATTGCTTTTATTTGTGTAGGTCTTTATTAACTCTCACTGATCTATTTTCCAAAATTAAGCCCAAACTCCAGAAAAAGAAAAATGCTCAAGCAAACAGACTAAATATTGTCCAGGAGGAGGAAGGATTAGTTTTAGAAGGAAAGATATGTCTGAAAATAATCATTTTTAAAATATAGTTTTCATTAACAATTTTTTTAACAAAATAAAAGCCATAAGAGAAAATAAAGAGTAGAGAAAAATAATGATGAAAAAAAGAAGATAGTAAAATAACATAAAGTTAAAATAAAGATTATAAAGAAGCACCTTTCAATTTCCTTGACAGCAATTATAAATATATTTACATTTTATTCTCTCTCTCCTCTCAGGTTACATCAAAATTTCATTCTTTCTCTAAGCTTCCCTTTCCCATCTTCAAATCCATAAATCACATGTTTGTCTGGAAGTCTTTTTCACCTAGTTAGTCCAGGGCTTCTAACAGAGGAAAACTTCAGAATTCCAATATTGAAATACTTCAGTATTCAGTACAAATAGAAGGTATGGAAATTTCTATTTTGTATGTTATCCATATAGCCTTTCTAAGTGTCCAGAAGGTTGTTTCTTCAACCTCTTCAACAAATTACTTTCGGAAGTTTGGATTTTTCTGAGGAGTACACACTTTACACACAACGTGTTATTTCTTCTTTTTCTAAAATTTGTAGATATAAAAAAGGCCATTTTCTTTGTATAATTTGAGTGTGATCTGAAAAACTAACTTAAGCTTATACTCTGCAGTTAATCTCACTTTACTGAAGTGATATATTTCAGAGTAAACATATCCATAATAATTAACTGAAGGATCATCCCTCCTGCTGTGAATCTGCATAGGTCAGCAGAAGAAACCCTTCTGAAAATATTTCATAGCTACAAGCTCTATAAAGCACGTGGGAGAGGCCTTCTCCCGCATGACCCCTAGACCAGGGCTTTTCAACCTTTTCACCCATTGTACCACTTTTAGGATATGGCAATATCCGAGTACCACCAGTTGCCTAGCAAGGTGTCAAAACTCAATGACCAGGGGGAAAAAAAGGAAAAAAGTGATAAAGTACAGGTAGTCCTTGACTTACAACAGTTCGCTTAGTGACTGTTCAAAGTTACAATGGCACTGAAAAAAGTGCCCCCCCACCAAGCCACAGCCGAGCAAGACACCTGCCTGCCTACCCGCCCGGCTGTGCTCTTCCTCCTGTCCGAGGTTTTCATTGCTGTGAGCATTTCTGTTGAGGATTGGCAGCACGGGTGGGAGGGGGTGTTTGGTTTTTATTCCCTCCATCTGCTGGATGGTTGCAGCAGGTTTTGGTCACTTCACATGACTCTGGAACACTGTGACTGTCATTAATATGAATCAGTTGCCAAGAATCTGAATGTAAATCACAAGACCCTGGAGATACTGCAACATTCCAGCTGACTGGTGCTTCTTCTGGGCTCAGTGGAAGCGCCAGGATCAGTGCTGCTTTCCAGCTGTTTGGTGCTTCTTCGGGGCTCAGCGGAAGCACCAGGATCAGCGCCGAGCTCCAGCTGGAGCCTGGCGCTGATTCTGGAGCTTCCGCTGAGCTGATAGTCCTGAAGAAGCGCCAATCAGCTGGAAAGTGGCACTGATCCTGGCGCTTCCACTGAGCCCTGATAGCCCTGCAGCTCCAGCCATCTCTCGCTCAGGCTTGTGCGGTGCTGCCACCGGTTCAGCTTATTCCCCTCCCCAGCTACCACTTTTCTCGGATAGTCGCTTACCACCTGCCAGGTGCCAATGTACCATAGGTGGTACCCGTACCACTGGTTGAAAAGCCCTGGTCTAGACTATGGAATGTACTCCCTAGGGTGTAGGTTACAATTTAGGAAATGGGTGAAAATCCATCTCTTCCATCCAGCTTTGAAATGTGAATTGAATAGCATTTTGATTTTAATAATACCGATTTTAAGCTTCTCTTGATTTTATTTGTATTATTTCATTTTTATGTTTTTTAATTTGTACTGTTAATTGCTGTAAACGGTTTTTAGTGTTTAAAGTCAGAAACAGTCAATCAGTGCCTTCAATTAAAGCTTTTCTTACTTTCAAGGGAAAGGGTAAAACATATGTCTTCGCAGGAAATTAAGGGAATATAATAGGGTTCTAACGTACAGCCATGCAAAATTGGGATTTGCCTCCACTTAACTGATAGATCATCCAGTATCTCCAGAAGAGATGCTTTGTTGCTATTACTGTTGCTTCTAAACATTTAATTGGCTAAGAGTTTTAATAACTTGTTTTCCTTTAAGCTGATTTGCATTTTACTTTTGTCTTATAACATAACTTTTTCTACTATATATGCTTCTTTGATCTCTAATTATAACATCAATAAATAATGCAATAATTCTGGGATTTATTTGGCACTTAAAAGTATACAGTTTATTAATTGTATTTATTTTATTCATTCATTTATTTAAAAATTTGTATGTCTGCTCCTCTTAACTCAATTTCTTTTATCAATATAATATTAATTTGGTGCTTTAGAAGTGTTTTATCATGCCTAAATCAGGTCTTATTCTGATTTTTGTGCCAACGTATTTTTGAATGCTTATGTTGTAATCTGAAATAATCCCATCTATTAATCAATTGGCCATAAATAAATACAAAGTGAAAAAAATTACCCATTGATAACACCACTCGAATAACCCAAATGTTCAGCAAAGGATTCCTGCAAAATGATAACAATGAAACATTTAGCTTTTTCATATTAAAGATCTCTAAAATCCATCAGAAGAAATGCTTTACAATGCATAGGACCATGTACAAAATATCTCTCTTCCAATAATTGAAACAGCCACATCCTGTTCTAGGCCTCCACTTTGATACCTGACAAAAAAACATGGACAGTAAATCAAAGGAAAGTACTTAAACACACAGGGACAATGGGAATCAGCTTACAAAGCAGCCACATCAGCTGCAAAAAACCCCAGCTTCTGAAATGAAATGAACAGAGTACTTGTACTTACTTCTCACATTGAGAAATACTATTTGAATGCTTTGCACAGCTCTATAAATGAATCGCTTAAAATGCATAAATTCAGCTTTCTAGTTCCAATGTTATTTAAAACAATGGATTTCAGAAGTTATATTTTTCTTAAAAAGTATAAAGGCATACTTAAGTTACATGAATTAGCTGGCAAGCTACATGCAATTGTTAAAGTGGTGGGGTCAATAAATAATGGGCAACTAATTGATTAAATCCCAAAGGTGCTTTTTCAAGAAGCAATTGGACTTTCTTTGTTTTTCCTTGAAGACCTTTTGTTTCTCATCCAAGAAGTTTTTTCATTTCTGCAACTGATTAAATGATTGCAACTAATCATTTCATTGGTAATTTATGAACAATTTTACAACATATATGGGGACATTCTGCTCTTTTTTTGGTGAGATGTCAAGTTGTGTGTGATAACTGAACCTTGATTTCCAGTTCCTTACTCCCAAAGGAGTCAAGGTTCAAAATTGGAATAAATCAACACATATTGAATTACACATCCTAGTTTTCAAGGAAGCAAGAAGGAAACCAGGTCTCATTTGTGATTTCTAGTTCATTATATCCCTCTGTGCAAAGTAGGAACAAATCCAACCAGCAGCTCACCAACAGTAAGTTAGGATAAGGCAGCGATTCTTGCTCAGTGGAATTTGCAAGCACAGTGGAGGCATTTTCATATTCATGTGATTAAAAAAGGTGTAAAATATTTCATGTCAGTCAGGATAGCAAAAATTCTCTTGACTATATGAAAAAGTCAGTCATTTGATGATAGGCAAGGAATTTAATTAGACATCCTCAAAAATAAACTTTCCGGTGTCAAGTAATGGTTCAGAAATTCCAACATTTAGTTGATCTATACTGAAACTGTTTTCAAAAGATCTCACTGAAAGAATAGAAAAATGTTACTTTAAGTGAGAATAACTGTGTGAACCCACCTAGAATGAAATGATAAATTTACCTCAATATGTTGGAACATATATGGGTGATTGCATATTTTCCTCAGCTGCATGATGGTATTCATGAGTGTTTTGGCTCCACCTTTTCCCTGAGGAAGTAACACAAAGGTAATTATGAATTGATAAAATCTGAGAAAATATTGTTCCCTTAATATATGGCACATTTACCATATTCACAGTATAGTATATGCTTCTTCTAATGTTATCTAGAGCTGTGCAGTTCTTTGAAAGAAGTGCTTTGTAACCGAAAATTTAGTAATAGAACACTCAACATAACCCTGTGACATTCCCAAATTCGTGAATTTTACAGATTGAAAAGACCTTTTTGTGAATCTTTTAAAGCAGCTGTGTTTCCTTCCAAAACCCCATGGTTGTTTTGGAATACATTCTAAAACGTATTTTTCAGACAATTACTCGGCTTGGTATTTTTTTTATCCAAATTCTAAAGTACCTTTTGTAACTAGTCATCTATTTATGTTAATTCTCAGTGCTGGTTACTCTCAGTTTAAGTTTCCAAAGCACTCCAGATTCCCTCCTTTTTCTGTTTTAATTCACCATTTGTTTGCAACAATCTAGGTCTCATATATAATGAATTAGTAATGTTTTGTTTTTCCCTAGTTATACTCAAGAAGGCTCAAACCATTTATCTGTTAGAATTACTTTTTTGCACAGGGGAGTTTTATTCTAGAAAAGACAAGATGCCAGGACTCTTCTCACCTTCTTGTCTTTCTCCGAGCCATCAGTAAGAAGGATTCCCTTGGCTTGCATGTGGCGATACAGAATCTTCTGCAGGGCTGCCATATCACATTTTATCACATATTCAACCTTGTACAAAAACATACAATAAATATTAAAATGCGGCTTTTTCAAATCTTTTTAATAAATTTAAAAATGTATTAAAATGTCTGCACTGTTTATTACAAAAAATTATATCTACCTGTAAGGATTTACAAAGCAACCTACTCAAAGTTATCAATAAGAATGCTAGCAAAATTAAATTATGCTGGTTCTCAACAACTGACTTCAGGAAAAAAAATAATACAGAAAAGGTTAGTTCTCTTGCTATGTCACAGACTTATTCCCTGATCTATCCCAACGGTTTTACTCTTACCTATTCCAAAGGTTAATTATTTATATTTTATTTAAAAAAATATTAAAAATGTATATTACTTTCTACATAATCAAGGGAATAGTGATTGATGATATTTGCAAAATTATTAATCCTGGAGATTATTATAATCAGAAGTATTATGCTATATCCACATATACTGGATCTCAGCTAAAAGGGCAGCAGGAAAGTTTGCTAGAAAATGTGTAATAATACACTAAAGAAACATGTGTGCATGCACGCACACATGCGCACACATTATGACATGGTAAATTGAACCATCAAAGAACTCAAAAATAGTCCTCCTTTAATGACAGGAATTCCATCACCAAAGGCATGGCTGTAAAATAACTCCTGTACGATCCTAAGGAGTAACATCACATTGACTTTGCTGCAATTTTGAGGACTGGCTATAAGTCTCCTTATTCAGCAGCCTCATAAATTCAAATGGTCACTGAGCAAATAGGTTAATTAAGGACTACCTGTATGTATTGTTTTTAAATGGATGGATCTAGCTCTAAATTATTTCCTATTGTACATTACTGATATTCTCTCAGTATAAAACAGGTAAAGCAAGATTCATAACCAAGTTCAACAGTCTGCAGTTTCAGGCAAAGTTGACTAAGTTTTGACAGAGGCATTTTGCAGCCTGTGGCACCCATATTTATTACTACAGATAATTCAACAGAGCTTCATCTTCCCAAACCTTTTCTGGTAACTGAGATTCGACCTCTTTCTTCAACCTTCTTAACAAGAAAGGTCTTAGAACTTTATGGAGACGCCGGATAATCAGAATAGTTTCCTCTTCATTTAAATCCACCTAAATGTAAAGATTAAAAAGAGAAAAGAGGGGGTGGAAAGCACTTTTAAAAACAAAACTTACGTATTTCATTATTTTTCAATGCTAACATTATGTTATATACTAACACAACTTAGTAGTGAGGAGTCCTTTGTACTCTCTGAGCTTGCTTGTTTTCTTACAAATGTTTCATTACCCTAACTAGCTAATATCATCAGTGCTAGTAAGGAGTGCTGTTTGCTGTCAGTTTATATTCTGGTGTCTTGCCTGTGTGGGTAGTGGGGGTGGTCTTAGGGATGCCAGGGAATTTCTAGAAGATTGGCACTCTGAGAAATTAGCCATCAATAGACACATAGACATTAACAACAAATATAGACTATGCAAAAGAGACAAGCAATTAGCCCCAAAGAGAAAAACACTCCAGCACAGCTCCACAAGTAATCAGCACTCAGATCAGCATAGATTAACTCCAAGGTCACCTTCAGACCAACAATCTGCTAAGCAATACCCCAATCAAGAAACTGCCAAAGAGCCATTAGTAAACAGCCCAACCAAAGAATCCTTAAGACCGCCCCCACACAGACAGACAGGCAAGACACAAGAATATAAACAGGCAGCAAAGAGCATGCCTTACTACCGGTAGCACTGATGATGTTGCCTAGTTAGGGTAATGAAATGTACACAAGGAAACAAGCAAGCTCAGAGAGCGCCAAGGACCCCTCATTTCAACCCTGAGCTACAAATATTCTCCTTCATTGGTATAATTTACTAGATTAAGAATGCATTAATTAGAAAGTTCACTGTACTATACCAGTTCCTATAAAACAGACTGTCCATTTAAAATAATGTGTTATTCTAGCATTTTTAAAATAAATTGCTCAGTACCCTTTCTCCAGTCATGGCAAAAGGAGCATTGAACCACTGTTCAAAAGTGCTGCAGCTCTTGAAAATGGTGGGGAGGAGAAAATTAAGGAGAGCCCAAAGTTCAGGTAGTTTGTTTTGCAATGGCGTTCCTGTCAAGAGGATCCTTCTTGGTGCCACATAATGAGTATTGAGCACCTGAGTCAGTTTACAGTGATGGTTCTTCATTCGGTGACCTTCATCTACAATCATATATTTCCACCGAATCTGTGGAAACACAGAAATACCTGGTAGGAAATTATTCATATTGAGGTTCTAACCTATTAAATCATTAAGATTAGATACAACTGAAGCCTTCAAAACTCATACTTAATTTCAAAGTATGTGATAATTGGTACATATTTTTCCACAATAACAGCCACTAAAATTGGAATGCATCAAGTGTACCTCACAAAGTGCATCATAATGTCCGCCTTCAAAGGGCATATTAGATTAATATAATGCTATATAAAAGCAAACAGTCAATAAAATTTAGACTGAACGGTTTTATTTTATTTATTTATTTATTTATTCATAAACTTCTAAGCTATCCAACTCCAACCCTGAGTGGCTTCACAAAGTTAAAAAAGATCAAAAGCTCCATACAAATGAGCAACATCCATAACATGACAAATCAAAGGAAGAAAAATCTTAGTTATAGTTCACAGGGGTTTATCCGTCCATCCTAAACCAGGTTAATCCTTAAGGATTAAACCCTTTAACCCAGTGTTTCTCAACTTTGACAATTTTAAGGCATGTGGACTTCAACTCCCAGAATTCCACAGCCAGCGTTGCTGGCTGTGGAATTCTGGGAGTTGAAGTCCACATGCCTTAAAATTGTCAAGGTTGAGAAACACTGCTAGAGTTTAATCAAAGCCAAAGAGAAAAAAACCCAGGTTTTTAAAAGAATGGTCCAATGTGGAGCATTAAAATAAAAATATTGGCGTCACATCCTTTAATTAAACATTTTTATATTTTACATGTTTAATTAATTTTATACATTTAAACACTAAATGCAGATTAAGTTCATGACTCAAAGAAAATTCCAGAAGGTGAATTGATGCAATTTGGATCAATGGATTCAGCTATATAATAAGTTATCAACCTAGTAAACTTTAGTTCCCAGTATAGCTGGGAACAGCTGCTGAAACCTGATCCAAGGGGGCAGGAGGAACAATGTAAGGAAGTAAGAAACAGAGTCAATGCATGGATGAAACCATACCCCTTAATATTTTATCGAGGAATCTTGAAAATCATTATCAGGAGCTTTATGTGTCCAGTACCATACATATTTAATTCCAGACAATTTTGTTTCATTTTCACTAACATTCTCCACAGTAAATTCAACTGGCTGAACCGGCCGGAAAAAACTTTCTTAAAATTGATTTGAGAGGATTGGGAGCCTCCCAATGCAAATGTATAAAGAGATGGAAATTCCAAAAGCGGAATTTCAGCAGCCCTCAATTTATGACCACAACTGAACCCAAAATTTACGTTGCTAAGCGACACAGTTGTTAAGTGAATTTTGGGTGGCTGTTAAGTTAGTAACATGGTTGCTAACTGAAACTGGCTTCCCCACTGACACTGCTTGCTAGTAGGTCACAAAAGGCAATCACATGATCCTGGGACACAGCAGCTGTCATAAATACGAAGCACTTCCCAAGCATTCAAATTCTAATCATGTTACCAAGAGGGTGCTGCAACAATTGTAAGTGTAAAAAGTCATTTTTTTCAGTGACGTTGTTAACGTCAAATGGTCACCAAGTGAACTGTTGTTGAAGACTACCTGTATTTTGTGGGGTGCTTTGATAGTCTATTTTGCAAAGTGCTCTTTAATACTAGGTCCCAGAAAGAGAAAAAAAAAATAGCTTGAAATTTTTTGAAGTTTACTATAGCAAACGCTGCTGATTAACAAAACGTACATACTCTGAAATGCAGCACAGGGAATTGGAGACAGATATGACAAATCACAGTAGATTCCATTATTTAATCACCTTTACTTTCATAAAATAATTCTGGAAAACATTGTAATTTCCAAAGACGGGCTCCCATATTTTAGAGTCTACTCAAAAGATTTTCAGTTACGGTATCTTAACACATACATGAAATTAATGGTACAAATTTCAATCTGGTCTCTCTTATCTTTCTACATCTGGGAAATGATAACAGAGTCTGATTCTCCCCCCCTTTCACTGTATTCATCTCTGCTCAGAAACAAAGAGCTGCAGATAAAATTGGAATAGCAGGGTTCCAGGTAAATGGGATAAAGCAGAGGGATGTGGTGGTGGCTATTCTGCTTGACAGTGTGGAATTTATGGGATCCACAGGTAGCAAAATCTTTCTCCTCACCGGCTATCCTGAAAGGACTCAGCAGGAACAGAGATGGTGAATGGGATGGGGAAAAGGCAAAGCAATTTAGAAAAATGCAGAACTTTTAAAGACAATAGTGATTATGGACCCTTCAGGTTTGGTACAATTCTTGCTAACTGAAAGTGGAGGCTAACGAGAAAGAAAGAAAGAAAGAAAGAAAGAAAGAAAGAAAGAAAGAAAGAAAGAAAGAAAGAAAGAAAGAAAGAAAGAAAGAAAGAAAGAAAGAAAGAAAGAAAGAAAGAAAGAAAGGTCCCAAATATAGTAGTACCTTAGCAAGAATGTGTTTGTCCTTTATGATGTATTCATATGTAGTCAAAAGAACATTAAATTTCCCACTACGTAGCTGTGGTACAAGCGATCGGCGCATAGCAGGTGTACCCTGAAAAAAAGGGAAACAAAAAAAATCGCATTAATGTATTATTCACTTAAAAAAAAAGGATAGCTGGGAGATGGATAGAAAAGGGCACCAGGGCGTACCTAATATATTATTAGTATTTCTAATCCATTCAAAAAAGGAATGTGGATTGGATCTTTACAAATATATTCAATAGGTCTGCTGTAAGGAGGAAAAACTAACTTCCTCCTGTCTTTCATTGATAGAACCCCCCAATGAATCTTTTCATCAATAAGTGATACCCTGTTGATCAACAGCAACTGAAAAAGCATTGCTCAGATAGTGGTCTTATGCTACAGTCAATCTCATCCCTCTCTCTCTCTCTCCAGCCTGTTTTATAACAGCAACTGTAACTAAAGTACTCCAATATGGACTAATTCACTATGCTACAATCTGGCATTAACATCATTTACATTTTTTTAAAAAAAGAAAACTAGGCAAGAATGTACTAATGTATTGTAATTATGATCGTGATTACTTGGAACAGAGCACATTGGAATGAGCATTAACAATTTCCTTATGTATTTCAATTCCTGAAATTACTTGTGAGATATTACAAATCAGGGGACAGACCTCTATAGCACAGCAACACTTTACGTTCAAGTAAAATTGCTCAGTGAACCTGAGTGAATATGTAGCCATCTTTACGCTCATATATAAAATATCCAAACCTTGTAAGAAATCTTCACCACAGAAGGGCCCCATTTGTCAAACTCGTATGTCCAGTTGGATAAAGTCCTATATAAAAGATTAAGATTGCAAAGTATATTAAAACTGCATCAAACATAAAATTCCGCAACCTGATTTTTAATCTCCAAGGTGCAAGATTTTTAACAAATTGAAACCTGTAAACCAGGTTGCACCTCCTTACTGTAACAGTGGATTGCTCTCCCATCATGTCAAAAGTGCTACCTGGGTTTCAGTTCAGAATTTATCCATGTTTCTGAAAAATTATTCTATGTGTACATAAACTTGTCTAATCTAGTCTAAACTGATTTCTAGTGGATTTTATGAATGTCAACTTCACTACTAAGGGCCTATTCACAAAACTGAAAAAAGCAATGACATAACACATACTCCTAATTTATTTTTATACTTAGATCCTTGCTTCTCAGTTCTCTTTAAAAAGCAGTAACCCCAAATAATACACACAGAAAATGTGCACATTGGTCCTATATACTGGGTGTCTAACTGGGTTTCTAAACACATACACTAACACCACCAGCAGTATTCTTATGTGCATGGATGCGTCAAAAGATCAACACATATTTAATGCAAAGATCAAAAGGATTCTGACAAATGAAAAATTTGGAAATGTATTAGAACATATTGTGCAGGTTAAAAGAAAATACTCAGGCCTATGGAAGAAAAAAAATATTTCTCTTGATATTCCTATTTCTTTATTCCAAAGACAGATAATCTGCAGTTCTACTGCCTTCTCTCCACCAATGGATACCTCAAACGTATGCCTAACTGTTAAATAATATAATTGTTGCAGCCACAATAAACCATAATATGGTTCACTGACAGTTATTTATTCTGATGCAGAATCTCAGCCAATATGTTTGATTTGGGAGGCAGGGGAGGCTATAAAACCAAACCTGCAGACATATTGCAGCACATGTATAAACAGATATCTGACTTTAAAGTGGCAAAGCTGATTTTAATCAAAATTACTGGCCTTACAAGAATCTTTTCAAAGATTGCATGAGAAGACAACAGAGCAAAACGGGGCTTACAGTTATTTCTTTCAAAACCAATTTTATACTGACACTGGATTAATTGCAAAGATGGATTAGTTAAGGAAGAGAAATGATAATCACCACAATCACCAAATGAGCAGCATTGCAATTCCACAATTCTCACTCAGCATAAGTTAACCGGGAATTTGTGGAGTTGTAGTCCCAGCATATCCAAAATTTGTGGCTGGTGGGACAAAAAAGATTTGAGTAACTCTCAAGAAGAATGTGAGAATCCTCAAGAAGGATATTTGGGAATCTGAAAGGGCATTCTATGCAGCCAGTCTCAGCTAAAAAATACACGTTCTGTCTTGTGAATAGAGTTAGCTAAAAGATGCAATACTGTACATTTCAACTGCTATAAGCTGTATATTTGCAATCTCACAAAATCCATACGTAAGGAAGGGAAGGCAATCAAAGATTAAATCCATAACATGCAGGCAGCATACTCTAGTGGTGCTTTATTCAGTCATTAAAGGTAAAGAAGAAAAAGGTACATGTTGTTAATGAACCAATCACAGGAAAATATCATTAGGAAGAATTTGCCTACTTACGAGAGGGGAACAATGATGAGATAAGGTCCATTAAGCCTTTTGTGATCCATCAGGTAAGTGATGAGCGCAATCGTCTGTATGGTCTTTCCTAGCCCCATTTCGTCAGCTAAAATTCCATTCAAATTGTTATTATACAAGGAAACCATCCATTCCAGGCCCTGGACCTGAAATAAATAAAATTGCCTCAGTTATCTGTAACAGTAATATTTTCTTATTTTAACATCTCTTGTTTTGGAGTTGGAGTGCTTAGGTGCTGACTGCAAGTAGCGTAATGATAAAGAAAACATCAAAAATCTCCCATACAAGAATAACTGTTGCTATACATTCCAAGCCTTAGTATTTTTTTGCTCTGAAAACCAATCTGTGGTTTAGGCAGTGTTAAATATTAATATGGCCCATATTGTGACATAGTTCAAGCTTTCAGTAGTCAGTATAGGCTTCAAATTTATATTTTCATGGTGCTATAGATCTATTTGATAGTATTTAAAGCAATACAGTACCATTCCGAATCTCCAACTTGCACATTACAATGAAACTGTCCTGACTATTGTTTGAAAATGTATTATAAATGACAGAATTGATTCAATATTGCTGTGTTGCAACAAAACACGGCTACTTTCACATTTTTAACTGGTAGAAGTAGTCAAGGAAACACTGAAGCTAAATGAAGTGGATTTAAAAAATAACAATTAGTCCAATACAAAGTCAGACTTCAGAACATAAGTTCTCTCATACAACCCTTCCCTAGTTTAATTTTCCATTCACGTTTCCCAGGAGAGCTAAGCCATTTTCAAACCAAGAGCTGCACTTGGTATTTGAATAGGGTGCTAGAAGCTGCCCTCCAAAAGGAGACAACCCCCAAAATAAAAATAATAATAATGCTATCCCAAGTCATTGGGTAAGACTAGATAGGTAGATAAAAATGCCCAATCCAGTCTGAACATCCAGTGACAAATCATAGTAAGAACAACAGATAATAATTACAGAATGAGATGAGATAACATCAAAACAAATATGATTTGTCTATTTGATTCATTTAAATTTAATGAAAATTAACTGAAATGCTATATGTGTAATCATACCTCATGCATTTCATAATTTTTCTCACCCATCTGATTAAAAAATGCCAGTTTTGGAAGAGCTCCATCAGGATTCTAAGGCTGCCCGTGAGCCTGGGGGATTTAGGTTGTGCACCTTTTACATATCCTATTGGTCTATTTTATTGTTTAGATTCAATTCAGATTGTGATTGCACATCAAAATATGAAGGTTTGTGCTAAACAAACACAGCAAAATGTAGCTGGGGCAATTTAGTTACCAGGACAGATTATATTCACCGAAGTGAATAAAGAGAACGCTATCATGCAATTGTATAGCATGTTGCCAATTCAATCCCTGAAAATCCCAGACAACAGCCATATATATATAGTCTTGATAATATCACTCTAAATGGAGCACTAGCTTTACTTGGTAAAGCAGTTTTCTGATTTTCAATATTTTTGATATTACAGTTATGATAGATAGCGCAACCCCGATGCCAATCTGCAGCAATGCTACTCACTGGCTTTATTAACTGCTGCTTCAACAATAACAGGTAAAAACATTTTTTTAAAAAAAATGTAATTAGCTAAACAAAAGATTAGCACTGGTAAATGTAACGTAAAATGTTTGTTTAGGAGAATGGCCTCGTAAACTTGGGAAACTGGAGGAAAAGCTGCCAGCTTGACAACTGGTAAAGATTTCTCAGCCCACAGAACGAGAGGAGGCGTAGAAGGTTTTTCAGAATGGACCCTCCCTAGGGTCCAGACAGCCCTTTGCCCAGACAGCAAAAGGAATGGATGGGAGAAATATTTTCAGATTTGCAAGGTTCTATTAATTCAACCTTACAATAGAATAAGCAATCATGGCTGTGCTTCTTGTATGCCTACACCAAATCAAGGCCTGTAGATAACCAGGAAAGAGGAACTGGGATAAGCTGGAGCCTGGTCTATAAGATGATACTTGGGCTGAAATTTGCATGATACATACACTCAGTGCACAGACTGATTTTTGACATGCTACCAGTTCAGAAGTATGAGTTCATACAACCGCCATTATAAGAATGGGCACTTGAAGCTGTTACCAGCTTTCCAGGGAACTCTCAAAAGCAAAATGTTTTCAAACCCTGTCCTAGTAAAACCTTGATAAATGAAGGAAGCCTTACTATCAGTCAAAGTTGAGACTTAGGCAGGCAATGCAGTGGAGAAACAGCTAGAATCTGGTGTGCTTCAAAATATGGACCAGACAATGAAGGAAGGGAGGTATGCTTTTTAATGTGTTATGTGTTCTAAAATATTCAAGGGTAGAATTCAAGAATCATCCCATATCTAAACAGAATGATTTGGTAAATCTGAAATAGTCCAGCTTTTTATTTTTATTTTTAGGAGACTAATTATGATCCCTGGCATGAAGTTCCCGTAGAAGCAATTTCCAGTGCTTGCCTGGTAATGTTTCAGGGTGCCGTTGATAAGGAGAGAGGACTGCTTTTCCACCTTCTCAGAAATTGCATGAGCCACTGTGTAGTAAGACTGAGATCCTCTGGCACTGTACTGCATGCTATATTCATCATCCACATCTTGTCTGGCTGTCCTATAAAGCAAGGAATGGTTCGTTTTTAATTTCACATTGATGACTAGTTTGCCATTTTATTTCTTAAACGTGCAGAAACCTGATGTAGAAAGAGGAGTGTGCAAAATGCTTTGCTCTCTCTGCTCTCCCAAATTACTCACTCAATGATTTGTTTAGCGTCTCTTTCTGAAACATCTTCAA
Organism: Crotalus tigris; assembly: GCF_016545835.1. Classification (NCBI taxonomy): domain Eukaryota; kingdom Metazoa; phylum Chordata; class Lepidosauria; order Squamata; family Viperidae; genus Crotalus; species Crotalus tigris. Next base: position 1,140,400 of record NW_024097700.1, read on the forward strand.
TGTTGGGATCCAGATGTCTCTTTTCATCTGTTTCTTGTCTACTTGACTCATCTTCATCTTCCTGCAGGGGGGGGAAAAAAAAAAAAAAGCACAACCCCTGAAGTCAATCCCCACACGAAACACTTATCTGCAAGAACTCTAAAAGCCAGCCCAGTTTTCCATTATGTTTTGCTTCCCTCTCCAATTTCCTCTGCCTCGTAAAAACAAGAAACTGCCCACTGAGATTTATACAGAAGTAGCATTTGTTACTAAAAAAAAAAAAAGAGTTTAGCCTGATTATAAGAAATTGGTTTTATAATTTTACAATATGAGTAAGTAAGTTTGCCACCTATGATTTCTGAGGCTTTTAAAATAACTGGTGGAGGTGAAAATTCTGTTTTGTGGGATTGTTTTAAGGATTATTTTTTTATCCTGGCTTTATTAGTTTTATAAATAATGTAAAGTGGCAAACATATCTAATACCCTTTCCTCCTCCTATTGGGAAAACAATAACCCTGTGAAGTAGATTGGGCGGAGAGAGACTGGCTGGCCAGAGTCACCCAGCTAGTTTTTCATGCTAAAGGCAGGACTAGAACTCAGAACTAGTCCAAGTTCGTGCAGAGGTTTTAGGATCCCAAATTATTTCTGTGGTCAAGTTCAATGCAAAAAAAAAACCTATGAAGAAGCACTTTCATATTACTCAACTTCTGAGTACCAGAGAAGAGGGAATACAGTATGGGGAATATCTTGCCACATAAGAATATCTGGCATGTATTCCACGTGTGGTATTTCTCAGTTTTCCCACCATATATATACCTCGGGTGACTTAAACATTTTCTACTTTTAACCATAATTGGGAAGAATTCAGAGCTTTGTGGGTAGGATAGGTCCCATCTATTGGTCTTCTCATCTCCTTAGTCCAGGGGTAGGCAACCGTGGCTCTTTTATGACTCGTGGATTTCAACTCCCAGAATTCTTGAGCCAGCCAAGCTGGCTCAGGAATTCTGGGAGTTGAAGTCCATGAGTCATAAAAGAGCCAAGGTTGCCTACCCCTGCTTTAGTCCCTAAAAAAAGTTATTCTGCTTGGCCAGAACCATAATCCTCTGTAATGGAAAGGATGGATTAGCAAAACTAAGACTGGGACCATGAGATCCCAAAGCAAAAGCCAAAAAAAAAAAAAAAAAAAGGGGGGGGGTACAGTAAATAAATCTTATAGATTTAATAAAAACTCAAAGCACTTTTCCTTTTGTTGCTCTATAACAATGCATATGTACTTCCCTAGTTATTACTGGCAATAATTTTAACAGCAGTTTTAAAAATTACTGAATACATCCTTGGCTGCTAGCATCACAAAACAAAAAGAAAACACCCCCCCCCCCACATACATACACACACACTACCTTTCCTCTTCTACCAGTAAATCATTTAATGAGAAACTCATTAAAATATAATAGTTTTCATATAAACCGTATGAAGGAAAAATATCCAAGAAGGCTTATTACAAATTATATTAAGAATTAACAATCTATATCCATTTTGATGAACTGCAATATCTTTCAAACTAAACCCCATTACTTATTGTGATCAACAACTGTCAGTAATCAAAAAGAAATCTGACATCCTTCCTTGCTTAAAGATTTATAACTAGCTATTTTTTTCCAGTTAGTTAATTAGGTTATGGTATTGTAATTTACGACCCAATTGAAATATTTTATTTAGACAAGAAGAGTGACACAAATTAGTATTATTATGGTTTATTATTGTTATAGTATAAAGAAACTGGGAGACTGGAATGATATGCAGTGGGTTCTATTTTAATTAGATTCTTTGTTTCTTTATTTATTGGAATTTCTATTCCTGTTCTAAATTATACAACCTCATGGCAAATTAAAACAGTACATTAAAATAATATAGAACATACAATAATAAAATAAATAAATACATCTGACCATTCATAAAAGCAAAGAAATTAGTACCAAACAATATGATACCTAAATACACTAACATGGACACCATCAGCTTGGATAACTTTAACTACTAAATGCCCTACAGAACAGCTGAGTCTTTCCTGCTTTCTGGAAGAATTGGGTCTGTTTGCAAATTTCTGTAGCTTGGGTGTAGGATGAGTGTGGAGGTTCATTCTCTGACCTTATGGGTTGTTTCCTGGACGTTTTGTTATCAGCCTAGGTAATATCTTCAGCGGAGTTTAGAGGATGTCAGAGTCAGTGTTCTTCTGCTTCTAAGGGCTTTGTGTGGTCACGAGACCTACTGACCACATGAAGCCCTCATAAGCAGAAGAACACCAACATTGATATCCCTAAATTCCATTGAAAATGTCATCTAGCCCAGAGGTCCCCAACTTTTCGGGGACCAGGGACTGGTTCCGTGGAGGAAGGTTTTTCCACAGACAGGAGAGTGCTGCCGGCATACCATGGATGGGGCTTTGCTTGTTTGTGCGGCCCGGTTGCTGGCATGCTGAGGCCCGGTACCGGTCTATGGACCGGGGGTTGGGGATCCCTGATCTAGTCTGATAATGAAACGTTCAGAAACCAACCCACAAGCTCAGAGAACGAACCTCCACCCTCAATTGTGTTTGTGCTGTTTAGCCTTGGTAGGCAGATTGGAGTTCATAACTAAGAAACATTACCCTTGGGCCCTCCAGCCTTAACCTTACTGATATTGGGGATAGATAACCAGGATAAACTACTGCAATGTGTTCTACCTGAAACTACCTTCGAGGATTATTCCACAACTACCAATGATACAAAACACAGCTGCCACAACACACCACCTAGGATGGCTCTACCTGGAGAAGGTAGTCTTGAAGATACCTTGGATCCAAGCCAACAAAGAGCTGTAAAAGTCAGAACTCCAAATGGTACCCTGAAGCCCTCTGGCAACCAAGAGAGCAGCCAATATCAATGAAGCTGGATGAAGATGCTCTCACCCCTCAGCATGTAGGCAGCTACCAACTGTAGCTTTGCAAAGGTAACCTCATGCACAATAGACTGTGATAGTCTATTCAGGTATTTATCTTGCAGTATTACAGAGTTGTACCTACAACTACAATATTTATAAATAGTATACAACATAACATTTATTTTTTGTATACTTATTCTTGCTCTCTGGTATCAAAAAATATTCTTCTAGATAAAGAGCTGCATCAAGAGACAGTGTTCACCAATCTACTTGCTGCTACACATCCTGACTGCAGCTAGGCTTACTTTAGCGCAAATATGGAAGAGCAAGGAAATTCCCACAGAGGAAGTGTTATTACATAAAATATTAGCATGTGCGGAAATGGACAGGCTCACAATGATATTAAAAGATAAATGTGGATCAGTTTATTATGAAACCTGGGATAAATTTTACCGCTGGAGGAATTTGAAGAGGAGAGTCGGGATTAAAGATGAATGTTAAGATAGAAATATATGTTATTTTAGAACAAGTATTGTATATAAAACTTAGATGTATATGTAGAGATGAAGAATTGATTGTAAAAAGTGGAATAATCTGATAAGAATGTATATACTGGAGTGTCACATTAAATCCAATGTTTCTTTGTTTTTAATTGTATTATAAATAAAATTTAAAAAAAAAAGAGACAGTGTTCACTTACATCTTCTTCATATTCTGATCCACTTTCATCTTCACTGTCTGATCTGGGGGCAACTTCATAGCTGGTGAGGAAGAAGCAGGTGGAACAGCTGAGTAAGGGAATTCCTCCAAAATAGCAACCCTTTTAAAATATTTCTAACAAAAAAAGTATTTCAGAAAAGTACGAAAATGATACTAAGGATGTCAAAGAAATCAATTATGGGAGAAATCGTTCATGGACTTCCAGAGGAGACAAATTGGCTCAAAGTGCTAAAATTATTGCTCCACAACAGCTAGTCACAATGGGCAGAGTTTACTTACATCCATCATGTTCTGCTCAAAAATGTGCTCAAGGTTGACTTTCTCAGAAAATGCACCCCTCCATAAGTAAATATTGAAGAAAGAAGCTTGTGTATTTAGAAATAACTACATTTTAATAAACATATAGTAGTAAAGCTGCATATTAAAGCATGCTACAGATAATAAAAGCTGCAAATTTTTGAGCAAACATTGATCAAACACAATACATAAAAAACCTACAATGTTAATATGGATGGGGTTTAGAACAGTGGTGGGATTCAGCCAATTTCACCACTTCGGCAGAACCGGTAGCTAATTTTTTGTTGCCCAGGCCCAGAATGGACTTCCGGAAGTGGCATCCACATAGAGAACTGGCTGTTCACATATGTGAACGCCACCACTGGTTTAGAACCATTTACATATATGTAAACTAAAATAAAAATCTGCAAATATTTATGCTACATGACTGTAATGCAAAAGTATCGAGTTATGGGTTAGGAGGTAAACTGATTACTTACCCTGGGTTCATTTCTAACCAAGCATCCAATTGACTTGCTTTAGGAGCTTCTGGTCCAAGGAGAACTTTGCCTGTTTCTGTATGAGTTACCTTGACCGGGAGATCACTCATCTGACTGCTCTCATCTATGAGCTAAATATTAAGGAGAAGCATATATTTGAATTTGTGTACAGAATAGGTCTGCATTTGCAGTGCTTGCAGTCACATGATCATGATTTACAGTTTCCGGCAAAACACAGGCCCACAGTGAACACTGAGTTCACTTAACAACCACTGCAAAAAAGATTGTAAAAAGAGGTCCGGTTGCATGGTGACCTGCTTTACGACCATCATGAGTTTTGACCGTAATAATGTTTATGGTGTGGCAAAATTAAAGCTTTTACATTGTTTAGTTGCTTCTATTACCACGAAAGAAAAGAAAACCCGAAGCTGCAGATGGAATTATAGTCAGAACTTGGAATGTAGAAAGCATGAAGATGGAAAAGCTCAACACGGTGAAAAATGAAATGAACAAACTACACATTGACATCTTGGACACCTGCAAATTGATATGGATAGGAACTGGACACTTTAAATCAAAAGATCATACTGTTTACTAGTCATTAAAAAACAATAAAAAACAATGTTGTTTCATAACCAGGAAGGATATAGCAAAGATAGTGCTTGGTTAGGCTACAGTCAATAACCAACTAACATCAGTTAAGTTTTCACAGTCAATCCTTTAATATGACAAATATTCAGGTTTAAGTCACAACCACTGATGCAGACGAAGAAAAAGAGTCTAGGTGGTCAGGTTCAATCTGAAATTGACAGAATAGGCAAGCAAGCTCTGGAAACAGTCTGCAGTTTGGAGATTGTAATGCCAAAGTTGAAATACTAAGAAAGAAACATAGTTGGCCTGTTCGGCCTAGGAAACAGAAATGAAGAAGAAAAGTGACTTATCAGTTTTTGCCAATTTAATGATGCCTTTATTATTAACAAATTCTTCATACAACAAAACAACAGTTTTCTACATGGATATTGCCAGAAGGAGCACAGATAAATCAAGGTACAAGGAAATAAAAGAGCTCAGTTATAACAGCAAATACATTGTCAGAGATCATGTGGAACAGATCACATGAACTGCTTATGTGCAAGTTCCAAATCAAAGTAAAGCCGAAGAACAAAGCCAGCCAGTTTCCAAGACATGAGCTTGACCACAGATGCATCATTTTCAAGAACACTGGGAACGGCAATGAAGGCCTGAACCACATTTATAGGAAGCCAAGGAACGAAACCTAAGATGTCAAGAATTAATGTGAAAAGAGACTGCCAAATACCAAGAAACAGAAGAAATCAAACTGATATCAGAACAGATGGTGGACACTGCCAGGAAGAGAAGAAAAGCCAAGAAAGACAAATATCTCAGGAAGGAACTTAACAAAGAATTTCAGAGAACTGTTAAACGAGACAAGGAGCTGCATTACAATTTTTGTAGAGAAAACTTAATGTGGAGATAGACCAAAAACAAGGGAAGTTTTTTAAAAGATGTCTTTTAAAAACCTTAAATTGGACACCAATGGATAGATAGTGACTAAGCCAAAAAGGAACAAATAGATGGAAGCAGTACATTGAAACTGAGTGTAACCAGATGACAACATTTAAGATACTTTGGAAGACATTCTGAATTTATAAGAACTTCTAATGGCAGAAGATGAAGTTAGCACTACAGCAATTACCCAGCTGGGAAGCTACAGGAACTGACGGAGTATCTACAAAAATACTGCAAGCAACAGAAGAATCAATAATGGTTGTAACCAAACTATGCCAGCAAATCTGGACAACAGCACATGGGCCAACAAATGAGAAGAGGTACCAATGGCAAAGAAAAAGGAGATTTATGCTATTGCATAAAATTCTCTATTTCACATGTTAGCAAAGTACTATTTAGGATCATCTAATACAATCTTGCTCGGAAAAGGGAATGCCAGATGGTCAATCTGTTTTTAGAAAAGACAAGAGGAAGAAGAATCACTACTGCTGATGCACCCTGGATAAAAGAGAAAGCCAAAGAATACGCAAAAGAAATCGACATGTAGTTCACCAACTATAGAAAGGCCTTGAATGCACTGATCCCGTCGAATTGTGGAATGTCTTCCAGAAACTGGGCTTCCTGGAAGACAATATTATTGTCTTCATATGAAACATACACAAAGGATAGGGACCCCTAAACCAGACAGAAGACTGGCTCCAGGTTGACAAGAGAGTGAGAAGGTTACTCAGCTCCTTTCTTTCTTTATTCAATCTACATGCTGAATATATAATGAGGGAAACGGTACTGGAAGAAGATGAGTACGGTTTTAAGATTGGATAACATCAATAACCTGCCCTACGCTGATGACACTACTTTGATAACTGAAAATGCAAATGATCTACAAAATCAAGGAACCCAGGAAAAAACATGAGACTGACCTGTTTTGTCTTCCTTAAAAGAAGGAAGACTAAACTAACGTTAATTGTAGAATAATCAGCCTCTTAGGATCAACTATCAAAACTAACAATAAAAAAATACGCCATATGCTAGGATTTGGTAAGGCTTTCCCTGTGAACATTCTATGGATAGGGAAGTTGGATTTTGAAAGCAAGACACTTTTGAATTTTGGTGTTGGAAAAAGACTCTTGAGAATATCAGGAAAACAAACAAATGGATCTTAGAACAAATCAATCCAAAATTCTACTTGGAGAATGTTGTTTTGGAAATGTTTTCAAAATACGACAGGCTCAAACTGTCATATTTAGGAAACATTATGCAAAGAATAAGCTTCCTTAAGAATGCTAGAATGTTAATAATGTTAATTACACTAGGAAAGGAAAAAGAAAATGATCAGCAGCATGGTGGATGGACTGAATTACAACAGCAATATGAGATATAAAAGGCCGGGTTGAAAACAGATCATGTTGAAGTTTATCTACGCAGTTGCTAAGAGTCAATCTTAACTTGATGACACTTAATCAATTCAATGCTATCAATTCAATACGTACTGATCTTTAAGTTAGTCTTACTGATTTCAATGAGACTTTCTTTTTAAGGAAACATGCAAAGACATGTATTGTGGAATAAGTCTCTTTGACTGCAGCAGGATTACTTTTGGATATAAATGTACACCAGATTATTTCAATGGTTTATAAAAACATCTCAATCATTTTAAATAATCTTGGAGCAAAGTTTCAAATAATAATGTGTGTCATATTTCTAACATAAGGCATCAGCATAGAAACATTATGGTTATTATAGTGCATTCCAGCATGCTCATTAGTGAGATAGCTTATTAAGTAGAAGTGTACTCATTAAAAACATCAATTAGATGTGTTGGACAAAGTGTCTTGCATTAAACCAATTTACTAGACATCTTACTGCATATGACAAAAGAAAGCAAACAGTAAATCTAGTAATGTAAATGTGCCTGATTAGATAGACTGTAATAATCCAATTTTCTGATGAAGAGAAAAGCTAAAACTATATTTTTTCATATTGCAAAAGCAAAATATTTTGTAGCTGATTCCAAAATATAATTTTAAATGATGCCAACTGTATGCACATTAATATGAAATATACTATTTCCTAGTCTATACAACTGTAGCCTCCAAATTCTATATTAAGAAATCATGATTGTTAGGATTTTCTTTAAAGTTTTCCTTATTTATGCTGCATCTACATAAATGGTAACCTCACATTTCAATCTATCATTTAGAATCAATAGGAGGAAACATCTATGCAGTTAAGCTAATGTTAATTTATATCCATCTTTTTCTACGTTCCAAACTTGTATTTACAATCTCCTTTAATATAATGAGGGGAAAAAATAACGATATCAAAAACACATACAATTTTAAAATAAATACAGCATAAATATACAAGCCTAGACGTAGTAAGTAGAACTGAATGCACACGATGCTTCTGCCAATGAGAAATTAAAGGCAAGTTAGTTCTCTCAGTTCTCACTTCCCCTTGCAAATCCAATACAGAGCATTTTAAATGAGAAAGTGATTACAGGGCCAAGGGAGAACTATATGGATTAAAATTCCTTGTTGAAGAACTGTTAAAATTTAGGATCTTATTTTGTACAACTGATTTTACTAGTATTGACAAAAGATGTTACATACAGGCTTCATTATCTGTAACGTAATTTATAAACAGGATTATGGCCTTCTAAAAATATGTATAATTCATGCTGAGGAAAATAGTCCTTTGTGTTGACTTTGTTGCCCCACTGCTCCCAAATTTATTTTATATACTGAAATACACAAGGTGACATTTGGTTTAGCATTATAGTAACAGAGGCTGATACATTTGAAATGCTTCCTCAGAAGAAAATAGAATTCTTACTTCTCCATCAGGACCAAGTCCAGATCCTATTCCCTCCGTGTTGTCTTCTACCTTCTGAAATAAAAACAGATGGATAGTTAATATTTCAACAGAAGTTCTGTTTAAAAATATTTAAATTGTGATTTTCTTAGGCGATGTTGGGGAGCAAATGCCTCAATCGGGAAGATGGTTCAAGCGGGGGATTAGCCTGGACTTTTCCTACATAAATAGAAGAGGGCAAGGTCTAACTCCATCCCTCCCCTCAAAAAATGTTGTTGAGTGTTATCTAGTCTTTCCCAGGTGACAGATGAAAGTCAGGGTAGATTCCTGTGAAATGGTCACAGAAAAATAAAGTAGCTAGTCTGAACTCTACACAGGTGGATCTGGTTGTTCACACCTGATACTTTATTGAATTTTGTGCAATTAGACAGTTCCTTTCACTGATTTCATATTAAAGTATAAACAAAATGATACATTTTCCAACTGTATACTGTCTCCAGACCTGTCCCCTTAATTAAAGCAGCAAATGAAATGCTACAATTATATCCGGCCTTGGAAACTAGAACTTGTTCATATTTTAATTATGTCCAGAAATTAATCCAGTTTATCATTCAATTCAACATTTATATCTCACTCCTAATTCAATAGACCCTGGATGGTCACACACAATCATAACAATATAAAGGTAGTCCTCGACTTATCATCACAATTGAGACTAGAATTTATGTTGCCAAGTAAGAAATTTGTTAAGTGAGTTTTGTCCCATTTTGCCACTTTGCTTACCACATTTGTTAAGTGGATCACTGCAGTTGTTAAATTAGTTATGCGGTTGTTAAGTGAATCTGGATTCCCCATTGATTTTGCTTGTCAGAAGGTGGCAAAAGATGGTCACATGACCCTGGGACACTGCAACCATCATAAATATGAACCAATTATCAAGCATCCCAATGTAAATCACGTGACCATGGGGATGCTGCAACAGTTGTGAGTGTGAAAAATGGCCAAAAGTCATTTTTCAGTACCATTGTAACTTTGAACGGTAACTAAATGAACTGTTTGTAAGTTGAGGACTGCCTGTATGTTCTAAAATCAGCATATTTAGAAGTAAGTTTTAAAAGGCTTCAAAAAAACAAAAAAAGTTCCAGATGGACCATTCCCTTTCCAAATGCCAAGACAGCATAAGCCTGACAACATCTCAGCGATAGGTAATTCCAGAAAGTCAGGGTGGACACAAAAAGGCCTGCTACCAAGCTACTTTCCCAAAGGAAACTGCAGCATCCACTTGCAAGCCAATTCCGCAAAAATAAGCAAGCCTCCATTTGAAGAATATGGTTCGATACGACACAAGGACCCAGGCCAAAATGTGTTTATTAGAAGTAATAAACACATTTTGATTTATAGCTGAAGATAAACTGGCAACCAGCACAGCGGCAAAAATCTAGATGTCCCATTGCTGAAGAGGCTCTTCCCCATCTTCAAAGTACCACATTCTGTATCAATGGAAGCTTCCAAGACGTCTCCAAGTAGAGGGCACTGCAGTAATGCAAAGGTCCTCAGCCTGGGCTTCTAGCTCTAAAAGCTTTCCCCAGCAATTCCTGCTGCCATCCATGCTTTGGGATACATTTCCCTTCTACTCAATTTCATTTCTAGATGTGCCCATGTTGGGAAGCAAAGAAGCCAGGATGGGAAGAAGAATGTTACTACTAATGCTGCCTACCTCTACTCATCCGTGGACAGGACTTAAATCCTAATAAATGTGCAGAAAAGGGAACTATAAGAGTAAACTTCTGCTGAGTTGGAAAAAGATTATCATTTGATTTTAAAAATGGAATGAAAAACAATTGATTTTAAAAAGAGATGGGGCCAATAATTTAAATTTGTACGCCTCCTCAAATCATATTAACAACACTGGATTAATTTTTAGCTGGCTCCACCCCTTTTTGGAATGTAGTACTGCCTATCAAAACTGTGACTCTTAAACTTTTTTGTAGGAGGATGCCAATTTCTTGTACTATCTGGGTGAATGTGAATAGAAGCTCCATTTCAGTCGTACCTCCTAAAGGCATGGAGAATTGAAACAAGATGAAACGGTGTTTCCATCTCACTGTTTACCTCCGCTGAACACTTCCTGCATTCAGGCAAAAACCCGAACAAGCATTTTGCTTCTTCTTGCAAAGCTCTAACCAGAAATCCTGCACAGGAGCACTCTCTATTATGGAGAAAAATCTATGATTTGCTGGACCTCACTGAACTAGACCCCATCAAGAAGTTGGTAATAGCAGAGCTTCCAGTTTTGCGTGGCGGCGAGACGGACGGAAGGTAAGGCTCTGCCTTCCGCACACGATTTCACCCTTTGGGGGGGGGGCCCCTGAAAAGGAATATAAATGGGCAGAATCCCCCCCCCCCAAATACCCTACCTAAATTGTCTTCCTCATGCCAAGCAATTGTTACAAAAAGAGAAAGAAAACCCCTGGGCAATCTAATTGCCCTGGTTTGGAAAGCGATTTGGCAAAGAAAGAAAGCGAGAGTCAGATTTAAAAAACAGGAGATTTGACCTTTTAGAGGGGGCATTACAGGTTTAAATACTTCTTTGAATAAGATTAAAAGAACAGAAGACTTTTAGACATAATTAGACTTTTATAATAAAAGATAGGATTTAGAATTAAGATAGCCTTGTTTTCCTTTTTTTGATATGGGAAATATGAAGATAAGAGGAGGATTGATTTGAATAAAATTTTCAGCTATATAAATGTTTAATATTGAGAAAATCATAACTGATAAGGATATTTCAAATACTGATGGGAAATCAAACTTTAACAAGAGCACGAAAAACAGGATATTAATGAATGAATTGACATTATTGATTTATGAATTGATATTATCGTTATTTGTATGATATTATTAAAATATGATGATGCTTATATCTAACTTTGTATACATTAACAGTACCAAAAATTGTAATGGTGTAATGAAGGGAAAATGAAAAAAATATGGAGAAGAAAGGAGGATCAGGGAAAAAATATCGGATTGTGTAGTATCGAACAGATTTATATTGAAAAAGTTAATGTTAAATATTTGAACCCGGACTACATATTGTTTACTAAGCACTAAAGACTGTAATTCTTAAAAATTAATAAAACTTTAATAATAAAAAAAGAAGTTGGTGGTGGCAGCAATGGCTGCAGTATTAGTTAGTTAGGCAGTGACAAGCAAATAGGAAGGAGATTTCTGTGCATCTTGCTGCATCAAAGACCTTAGAGACCTGAAAGATGGCAGGTGTGTATCTCTAGTCTAACTGCTAAAACCCTGTTCTGGCTTTTATTTACCTGGTTTTCTTCTTTTCCTGGTAGCAGCACAAAATATAGAAAACTATTTACACAAATCCTGGCAGAAAGCCAACAGCAAGCAAATCCTGGTGGCAGGCAGGTGCAGAAAGCAGATAGCTCTTGCATTGCCTAAAAGCTTATTTTAACAGTAAGCAGCCCCAGCAACGAAGAGGAAGCTTTCTATATATTAAAAGGGACTGTAATGTCATACCTCTCTTCTTAATTAGCTCTGTTAAAGAGCTGCTCAGAATTGAGAGTTTAAATTGGACTTCACATGCAGAGAGTACTGATGTTAAGCACAAAGCAGCCACGTATTATACTACATATGAATAATGCCCAACCATATAAAATTGCAATAGAAGACCATTAAGCCTTTGATGCAGAAACAGCAAAGAAAAAGTGAAAGCAAACTAGATGAGGAAATATTTGTACCCAAAAGGCTAGATGACACATTTACAATTCTTTAAAGATTTATCAGACCAGAACACTGTAATTTTACAAAAAGAAAAAGAAACACTCTTCTTCAAATTGCTTATAATTCTTAGACACTACCTTACTTTCGTTAGAACCTGAATTATTAAGTTTCTACCAGTCTTAGACTATGAATCTGTCAATCACCCACACATAATAAGGATTAAGTTTTAGGCATCATGTTCACAGATATTCTTAAATAAATAAACTTCTAATTAGCAAGAGTGATTTGGCCTGATAAAAAAAAATTTCATTAGACAATAGTGTTAATGTTTAATGATCCTGAGTTCAATCAATCAATCAATCAATCGTATGTCACCCTAAACAATGTTACAAAACAACTTTAAGTACACCTTACACCTCCTTTTATTAAAGAAAAATCAATGGTTATGATATGAAAGGATAAGGGCTAATTTAAAAAAGGAGTGATTTTTGCATACTAATCCATTTTAAATATTGAAAACTTGAAAACTTTCAACATTGAAAATATTTCTTTCAGGAGCCCATTTAAAAATATGTAATTTATAAAATGAGCCATGGTCAGATTTCAATGAAACACGAGCATGTGCAGTATACCGAGATGTAGGTCATTTCATTTCCATTCCCCCCCCCCCGTCATATAGAGTTGCCCAGCTTAGTAAGGTCCCTTCCCCAAGGTTCAGAGATATAACAAGCAGCATTCAGAAGTGGGAGACTCCAAAAATCTATCTACCAGGAGGATAAAAGCAAAAGCCTTTAATTTGGATTCAACAACAAACACTTATGCTTATATCATCTTAGGTTTTGACTATTTTACCAATATTTTCAGAAGTCTGTTTCGGAAAGTAGGGATCTCAGAGTCCTAGTGGACAATCACTTAAATATGAGCCAGCAGTGTGCTGCAGCTGCCAAAAAAGCCAACACAGGCTGCATTAACAGAGGGATAGAATCAAGATCATGTGAAGTGTTAATACCATGACTTGGGAAGGCCACTTGGAATACTGCATCCAGTTTTGGTCACCACGATATAAAAAAGATGTTGAGACTCTAGAAAGATTGCAGACAAGAGCAACAAAGATGATCAGGGGACTGGAGGCTAAAACATATAAGGAACGGTTGCTGGAATTGGGTATGTCTAGTTTAATGAAAAGAAGGATGAGGGGGGACATGATAGCAGTGTTCCAATATTTCAGGGGCTGCCACAAAGAAGAGGGATTCAAGCTATTCTCCAAAGCACCTAAAGGCAGGACAAGAAGCAACGGATGGAAACTAACCAAAGGGAGAAGCAACCTAGAACTAAGGAGAATTTTTCTGACAGTTAGAACAATTAATCAGTGTGAATTCTCCAGCACTGGAAGTTTTTAAGAAGAGAATGGACAGCCATTTGTCTGAAATGACATAGGGTTTCCTGCCTGAGCAGGGGGTTGGACTAGATGCTCCAAGGTCCCTTCCAACTTTATTATTATTATTATTATTATAGCTCCCTTGAGTGTTCTTTCATTTCTCTATGTCGAATGTTTTTCAACCACAGCAACTTTAAGATGGGCAGACTTTAAGTCCCAGAATCCCCTAGCCCACATACTAGGTTGACACACCTCAAAGCTGCTGAAGTTGGGAAACACTGGGCTATGTACATGAATTATTGGAGGCAAAGTATATTGTTATGGCCTGAGCAAAATTCAGTGTGCCGATTATAATTAGAAACTTTGGAGATCACAACTTAAAGATGTTAAGACAGGGGTGTCAAACTGCTGGCCTGCTGGCCGGTTGCATCATACAAAAGCCACACCCACCCCAGCTCTGGCAATGAGAAAAAAGCTGTGATATGTCGGGACACAACATGTGACGAGGCGAGTTTAACACCCGTGTGTTAAGATAATCCTTACGTCGTGCTTGAGAAATAAAACAAAATAAAGTTAGCTGTAACTAATCTAGAGATGCAGGGTCAGACAGAATTTAAATATGTGTAATGAGTTAATTTTATAGTCTGTTCCTCTCGGGTCCCCAGCCTTATTCCATCAGGTGGCAAGGTTTGGAGGTAAAAAAAAAAAAAAAAAAAGATCCACTTTTCTAATTCACTACTTAAGTGCTGTTTGTAACATGTCCCATATGTTTTGGAATGAGCTGGAGAGAGGAATTTGGCATAACAGATCAAATGCTTTTTATGCTTATTATTATCTGCCAAATGTCCCTTTAAAAAAAAAAATCTGAGAAAATCTTCTATAAAAATGCCTTGGAAGAAAGCAAGTGGGTAACAGGAGATTTCTTTAAAAGTCTTTCGGCAACAACTGAATTCTATACTTGCCTTCTTTCTTCTTCTCCTCTTCTTTTTTTCTTTGGCAGCTTGTGCTTGCTTGTGTTCCCACACCAAATTTGTCAAATTGGCCACATATTCATCAGTTTGCTGTAGCAGATAGGCTAGACGTCTGTCTTTTTTCTGGTCAATGAGTTTGCGATAGCCTTCTTCATCTTCAGCCTAGTGGCATGAGCAAATGAAAATTCAAGTAACATCAACGCTTACTGCCTGACCACCATAGAACAATTTAAAGGGAAGGGAGCAGTTTGCCTGTTTTAGTTTAAATCAGGCATGTCCAACCTGTGGCCTATGGGCTACGTGTGGTCGTGAATAGCTAGTATTGCAGCCCCATGAGGTTGTATAAAAATATCTTTAAAAAAGGAAGTTTGTTATTTATATACATTAATTATATATTTTATGTGCGGTCCAAGACAATTCCTCTTCACTCAAAGTGGCCCAGGCAAGCCAAAAGGTTGGACCCCCAATGGTTTCAATGGTAGTGGGAAATGCAGTTACAAATCGTATCTACAAATTAGACTGTAATTCCTAATCTACTGGTGACATATCAACTGATCACATTTATTACTATTTAAGACATGCAGGATGGTAATGATTCTCAAAGCACCAGTGGAGAGTCTAGTGCATTGATGGCGAACCTTTTAGAGACTCAGTGCCCAAACTGCAACCCAAAACCTACTTATTTATCACTGGGTGCCGGGTGGGTGTGGTTGTGGTCACGGCAGACTGGGTGGGCGGGGCCAGGGCGGCGGGGGCCAGTCCCTCGCCATCTCTGGGGCACAGCACGCGTGCCCACAGAGAGGGTTCTGAGTGCCACCTCTGGCACACGTGCCATAGGTTCGCCACCACTGGTCTAGTGAGACATTTATTTTCTACTGTTCTTTAGGGGAGAGATGAGCAACATGAGGGCATCCAAATGTTTATGAACTTCATCTTCCACAATTTCTAGCAGTAATCAAACCTAGCTTTGATTTGGGATTTGCAATTTAATAATATTTGGAGAGAATAAACATATCAGGTAAAACTATCAATATACTTTTTTCCCCTTACTGTGTGGACTTTACAATAAGCTCTTTTGTTGAAAATCTTGAATTGGGTCGAAAATTAAATTAAACACATGCCATTGGTAACAATGACATTCCAATGCTTATTGTGATCAAACTACTGTTTTGATATACTACTTATTTTCAAAACATGCCTGAGAGTAGAAAACAACTGAAACATTTACGTTTTAGTATGATTCAAATGTATCTGAAAGGGAAGGAAAATAACATAGTTTGAAGAATTTGAAAGAAAGGCTGTTTTATGACAAAAATTTCTACTGAGCAACTTTCAATCTCTAAAAATGAAATATTATATAAAATATCAGATTATCATCTCAGTATGTCTAGGCACTAAGTTTAGATAACTGTATAAGAAGCATTTCCCCATTTGTTTTCTTCACATAATCCAACATAACAAGAGAAATATGTTGGGGGAGGGACACAGGATCCCACTAACAAAGTTGTCCTCGGGATATACTCCTTTGAAGCTTTTTTATTTTATTTATTTATTTTGAGGCCATCTTCCACAAAAATTAACTTGCCTCTAAACGCAGGCGTATCACTTCCTTAACTCCCGTAATTTTGACTGAATATTTTAAGGAATTCTAAAGAAACAGGCTTAATATAACTTTTCCTTTAAGCTTCTCTTCTGATCCCCAAAACAAGACTAATTTTGCCAGTCTCCATAACTGATTACATCACCCCTTACCATCAGCCTTCTCATTCGTTCTTTCTCAATCCTCTCTGTTTCTTTCTTCTGTTCGCGTTCTGTGTTGGCATGCCAAGTAGCCACAGCTTTGGAAAGCTTCTGAATTTTTCCAGCCACTGACCGATGGTATTCTTTAAAATCTTTAGCATGTTGTAAAATGCTATTGAGATATTCCTGTTAAAACAAAAGTAATAACTATCAACTGAGGCCAGGGGACCAACAAAAGCAAAATTATTTAACTCAAGTACATGAAACCAATATTTTTTTATTCAATGCAGAACAGCAGTAGGTAGCAAGCAAGCAGTATTCTGTATGAGGACAGACTGCTATACGTCCTCAATGTTGACCAAACTGGTTTTGCCTGATGGAATTTGGAGTACTATGCTGTTTCTGATCTTGAGAATTTAAAGACAAATGTTGCTGGTTACACTCCAAACATTCCTCAACATAGAACTAACAAAAAAAGTAGGAGGATAAAGCTAAATTTAACTTAACTGTACTAAACTCAAATGCATACGTAGGCATATGTGTACATACATATTGGGAGATGAAACCTGGCTCATGGCAATCTTTAGGTTTTTGATGCAGTCTTTTAGGATTACCATATTTAGTTTGCAAAAATCCAGATAATCATCACATGCCAGCAAAGAGGGGTGGCCAATCCAATTCTTTGCTGCCATTTAGTGGTCATTTCGATTTATGTAGCCCAGTTATGGCAACCTTAATGCAACCTTACCTCCCTATTTTCCTGCCTCTCTTGATATATAGTTATTTCAGCAGCTGCCAGTTTCTTGAAAGGCAATTTCTTGAAAGCAGAGACACTACAGATTTTTCTTACTGCAGAAGCTAAAGTATCTGGCCCGTCTGGCTTCTGTACTGAGCAGATTCTATGGTAACTATTTCTTGTGAGAAACAGGGCTTTAAAAAAAAAAAAAGATAGTCTCTTTCTTCAAGGGCCAGTGGCTTTTGAACCTTTTTAATACAAAAGCTACAAGTCATGATATTCTGCAATTGGATTTGATATATCCTGGGTAGTAGCTAATAGGCTGTAGCCATGATGAGGAGAGATGTTCTCTCTGGTGTGGGACAAAGAAGATGCTCTAGGACAGGAGTGTCAAACTGCCAGCCCGCAGGCCGGTTGCATCATGCGGAGGCCACGCCCACCCCATCTCCGGCAATGCGAAGTCACGATATGTTGCGACACATGATGTAGCGAGTTTGACACCCATACCCTAGGGGGATATAAATATATCTGTATATATGGTCCAGCACTTCCTGCAACTGTTTGGCTCAAAGCTTATTCAGCCTGGTGAGTATCTGAACCTCCATTCTCTGTGTATCCAAGAATGTGGTTTCTAATCCAGCTAAAAAACATTATTAAGAACTATTTTTAATCATTGTTTCTGGAATTATAATTCTCAGTGAGGATCTCAAAGTTCAATGCAGATAGTTCTAAAATGCAGAAGAGGAAGCCTCCCTGTTGAAATCCTCTAATGGACACAAGCTACTTAGCATTTGTGAGATCAGCTATAGATTGATTATTTTAGAAAGAGGACATAGCTGGTGTAAAAAAATCCAAAGTTCAGTTCCTGGTATTTTCATTTTTTTAAAAAAATCGTGCGGCAGGTAATGTCTATTAACATGCCAACTGATGGAAATAATATTTATTAATTCCATTAGATATATTTCTACATCATAATTTCTCATTACAAAAGACTACCAAATATTGGATCCACCAAAAAGAACCAGACGTATAAAGCAGCCTCATTTCCTGAAATGTGTATCAGGACAAGCCTCAACTCAGCATCCGAGTTACCTGCTTTACCTGAAGAACATTTCCAATTCAATCTCTGATACTTCCTAGTAGATTTGGGAGAGACTAAAATCCTAGAGATTCACTTCCTGCCAGATCCAGAAGTACTGAGCTTCTGCACCTATTAAGTTTGTTACATATCAATAACCAAAAAAACCACAGAACAACACACTCTGCCATTTGGATCCGAGGAAGAGTATTTTTTTTAACACGATTTATGTCAGTGAAGTATGACGGTGGGAACAAATGTGAACTTTCTCAAAAAAGCTGACAGATTTTCAACAATCAGGAATACATTTCAGTGCAGCAATATACGCGGGGGACTCTGGCAAAATGACAAAAAACAGTGTTGTGCCAACGCTATGCAAGCTCCGCCCCTTTTGTATGTGCACTGTGTTCTCACATGCATGGATGAACGGGACGGAGCTCGTCTCACAATGGCACAACAGTTTCATTTTGATGAAAGTACTGGATATCCTGTGGACTCCTCTGTATCAGCAAATTCTAACCCTTTCAGATTTTTTCTCAATTTATGTATTGAGCTGCCAATTCACTGTGTCTCTTTCTCATTATGTTAATACATGAGACACAAAAGAAGCAGCTGGATCTTCCTCCAATCTTTGCATGGCCATTCGCTGACAAATGGACTGCAGAGTAATGTGAGCCAAGCCAGCACATCCAGCAAGATAAAAAAGCAATGAGTGGGCCCTTGGCAGGTTATTCAACCCACTTGCAGTGGAAACACACACACACACACACACACACACACACACACACACACACACACACACACACACTGAACAATCCCAAAGTCACTGAAGAGTAAAATACCTGGTGCTTCTGTCTACGTTTTCTCTCCTGCTCTATTTTCTGTTGTTTCTCAAGTTTCTCAGTCATTCGGGCTTCCCTCAGGGTCTGCCGCTTGCTGCGTTTGTATGCCTTGGAGTTCAGAGCAGTCTCCAAAGTTGTGTCACGACGCATGCACGCCACTACTTCTTGTCGCAGCTGTGAACCAGAAGAGACAGCATTTTAAAAGGAAATCGTGTCTCGGCAGAGAAATTGCACTAATAAAAAACAGAAAGAAAAGAAAAAAGCATTTCAAAGTGTTCTTTCTTTTTTCTTCTCGATGTCTAATATCACTGCGATGGGACTTCCAGATTCTAAGATAAGTTTCTTGATCAAGTAAAGCGAGCGAATTTGAATTTGATAAATCGACCAGGTAGTTCTTAGTTTTAAAAGAAAAGAGACTTTATCAATTCAATCCTGGCATTTATATCAAAAGTGTAGCTATAGAGTCAAATTAATTTCTTGCCCGATTTTAGTTTCATAGACTTGCTAGGTATGTATTTATTGTTCTGTTTTTTTTTTAAGTTTTAACTCCACTGTTTGTTGTGATCGCATCAAAAAAAGAGAAGTCAATAAAACGATTCTCAGCACGAGGCCCATATTGTATAGCAGGTGGAATGCTAAGTCATTAAAATATAATAATTAAAAAATAAAAATAGTAAACATGGAAAGAACATTCTCCTTAAACTTAACCTATTTTATGAAAAGTTTTAGACAGTAAAATAAGATAAATGGTGCCAAATGTATACAGGAAGTGCTGCTGGTGCGAAGACAAGTATGCACAGAAATATACACAAAGAAAAAAATAAAACTTCTGACCCAGGAAGATCCTGTAACTGCTGATGATAAATCAACAAAATCTTTTTGTTTCCAAATTGTTCCTTCTTGTTTCATTATTAGTTTGCAACTTTTTTAAAAAGTATATGTTTTGTTTGATAGGCACACACACACACACACACAGAATTAACAAACATTAATGTACATTTCCTAATGTATGATTTTTATATGAATTTTTGCCTAAGGAATTTGTTTTTGCATTTTTTTGCATACGTTAATGCTTTTCGTACACTAAGATATTTTGGTGTCATATTCTGTTCCATGCAAATTGCAAGAAAAGACTACCCCAAGGACATGACCAGGACATTTTTGTTTTTCTTCCTTGGAAATGAAAACTCACTTGTTTCTAAACCCTTGCAATCCTTGCAGGACAGGAAATTATGTGAGAGACAAAAGAGGCACCGCAATAGCATTTAAGACTTATATACCACTCCATAGTGCTTTACAGAACTCTCTCAATGATTTACAGTGTCAGCATATTTCCCCCAACAATCTGGGCCCTCATTTTATCCATCTCCGAAGGATAGAAGTTTGAATCGAACTCCCGGCTGTGGGCAGCGTTACCTGCAATACTGCATTCTAACCACTGCACCACCACAGCATCACTGCAGCTGCTGTGCTTCTCTTCTATAGATTGATAGAAGAAACATGTAAAATTCATTGGTACGCCAATTACTCTTTAGCTTTAAAATAGACTGACTAAAATATAAAGGCCTAAGTATCTAATCACAAACAAATATATATTTTTCCCCAGTTCATTACCTGGCGTTGGAAATTCAGTAGCCTAAGCGCTTTCAGCTCCACTGTGGCTTTAGTCCTCAGATCTGGAGGTAAAGAACCAGGCAAATTCTCTAATTCCTGAATTCTGTGTGCAATTCGAGCCTGAAGCCTATGTAGGTAAGGATACAAGACAGAAAATAAATAAATAAATAAATAAATGAACTTGTCAATTCCAAGTCTCTTTCACTATCTCTTGACCTCTCAAGTTTGCTTTATGCATGGATTATTGACAGCAAATCGTTTTGAACTCAGTAGAGCCTGTGCTTTAAAACAAATAAAAGTGAACTGGGTCATAGTTTTTTACTATTGAATAACACACACATAGGTTGCACAAACATTTCATGCAAAGAAATCTGGAATTTTCAAATTCTGTTGTTGTCCAGCCCCACATAGCTGGCCAATTCGAGAATGGAGAAACATTCAGATTTCAAAAAAACTTCCTTAGCAGGTTAAAAACTGTAAAAGTTATCAGGTAGACTTATAATAAGCCACTTAAGGTGGAGTCTCTTTCCAATACTTCCTTCCCATACCCCTACTCTAATAACCTTGCTCTTCTCTCTCTTTCTTCAGTATCAAAGCATGCAGCCAAGCCCCTTATCAATGGCCAGAATTCCTGAGAACAAAGACATCATATGTATATCAGTAGTGGCTGGAGCAGTTACAAAAGCTGTTTTTAATGTCTGCATGAAATGTAAAAACAACTTGAACTACCATAATGACTATTTTAAGGCTACTGGACCATGCAACATGTAATATAGATAATCAAAGAATGAAAATGCAGGAACCCATAGTTTGATATAAACACAAAAAAACTCAAAACTGGGTCTCTTGGCCTTTGTTGTTTCAAAAAGATCTTCTATTAAGAAATGTTAGAGTAGCTGATCTATATGATCACATTTCTAATACACTGAGCTAGAACAGATGAAGTGACGTTATCTGTTATCTAGCACTGACAAATCAAGCATCCAGCATCCAGAAAAAGTTCTCCCTATTCACAGAATCCTTTTTTTCAGCTATTCTTGGCAGCAGTTAAGCAGTTCAACAACATCATCCTTGGCTAAATGTAATGTTCAGCCTACAATCTGAAAGCCATTTCAAATGGTGCATTGAGATTCTAATTAAACAGGGAACAACTAACTCTCAACTGTGGTTAAGATCTTTGCTAAAAGATTCTTTAACTGTGTTAGCGAAGATGCAAAATTAACAAGTAACTATAGTGAGGAAGTACACATCTTTCAGGATAATTTCTAGGCAGCTAAAATGGTGTTACAGCTACAATGGCTCATTTGTCTTAATAAGTGCTATCAAAATAAAGAACATGTTTTTAAACTAGCTGAAGCATGTGCATTGAAAGAAGCTATCAATGATACCAAATTATCAGCATTGCCATTAATTTGAAACCAACTTTAAAATCTGTAGTTCTTATTTAGCAATTCCAAAAAATAAATAGTGGAATGGTCTTCATTATGAGATTTAAAAGGAAGAGGCTCACAGTTGCTTTTATTTAATTACTATGGCACTGCATCATACATGGAATTATAATTTATGTGGCATCTTGGAATACTTTATGGCAAACTACTTTGTCCTAAAATGTACCGGTAGGTATCAAATACTTAAATCATCTTCACTGCCTAATCTTTAAAACAGATGGGGGAATAAGGCTATTTTTATCTTCTGTGGAAAATATTAAAAAGCCATTAAGTCCTAAAATCAAGACAAAGAGGAAAGCAGTTTCCTAAAGCTGCCAGTTAAAGGGCTTTGGGGATTTAAACTAACCCTGTCCAAAATTTGTTTAATTAATCTCCACAGTGTAGTTATTTGTCTTTTTCGAAGCAGAATGAGAATTCTTAAAGGAATGATAAAGATCTTCTTGCAAAAGGGCACCATACCCTTGAACCAACTGAACACAACTACAGATGTTACTGGATTCTAGAGAAGGTGCCACACTGCAGAACTGATACCCAAGGAGCAAGGAGAGGCAATACAAGAGATCCACTTGATAAAATCCACTCTGCTCATCATTTCAGGAGAATACCATATGTAATTTTTTTACGAATAGTATGAAGAAAAGCTTTGCTCATAGTGGAATGACAATAAATTACACTGTACATAATTCATTTCAGAAGAATTCATTAAGATTAAAGAAGAACAAGTACTTTGTTTTGTTAAGAGGGCTGTTTAAGAACTTGTGCATAAATTTATCACACTGGCCCAGCTTTTAAAAATAGCAAAGTAAATCAAGTTGTTATCAACATATTAAATATATGAAGGCTTTATAGATATTTATTTCACAATAAAGGGATAACACTTAAGAAGACTATAGCTTCATTGTAAACCTCTATATGTTAAGCACAATGAAGCTGACAGAGACACCATACTGCAATTTGACCTGCAGGAGATGCAAAAAAAACAAACAAACAAACAAAAAAAAACAACCATGTGAAATATTAAGCAACATCAAATGCACAGGGTAACTTTGAGAATATGAAAATTTATTTTTCTATGTTTTTCTGTTTTCATCAGACTTAAGAAGGGTGAATAGAAATTAGAATAGAATTATTTCAATGGCAGGAAGGACGATCAGAAAATAAATTCTGTGAAGAGACAGAAGGAGCTAGGTATATTTAGCTCTGAGGAAAAAATCTGGAGTTGGGGTGATATAACATTCTTCAAATACCTGAAAGAATGTCACACCTGAAGAAGGTCAAGACCTGTTCTCTCTTGTTCAGAAGTGCCAAACAGGGAATAATGGATTTAAAGTTACAGGAAGGCAGATTCTAATGGTGGGTTAGGGAAAAAAAAATCTTTCTGACAGTAAGAATACTTTGACAGTGGAACCAATTATCCAGAGAGGAAATGGCCTTGCCTTCAATGCATGCCTGTAAGTAGAAGCTATCTGGGATACTTTAATTTGGATTCCTCCACTGAATAGGGAGTTGGATTCAATAGGCCAAATGGTTCCTTTCCCCTATATAATTTATGATTTTAAGACATTCTTAAAACATCCAAGTTTGTCCAACCAAAATCAAATCTTATTGGGACTTATTCCAATTTTAATCTCACTTAAATGGAATTCCCTTCTCCCATTACTAAAATACAAAGTTCCAGATTTTTTTGTTTTTGTTTTAGAGGGTTTTTTTTTTTTTTTGGCTTTAGAGTAAAACTGTTTTCGGTTAAAGCTTGGCAAATAAAAAAGGTCCTCTACTGAATCAGAAACACACACATACTGCATACATACTCAAGAGATTTAAGGAAATGAAATGAAAAGATAGGGGGAAATATAAATATTTATACAACATGCACATAAACCAAATCTGCACAACCCTTGAGCCACCAGATCAAAAACTCTGGCTTGGACTAAAGAAAAAAAGGAAAAGGAAAGACCTGCTTAATCAATGAGCTGTATCATTTAGGAAAATTATAAATTATATAAATTGGATGGCAAACCAATTTTGAACTTGAAAACGGATAAAGAATCTCCCATATTAGGCTACAGAATAGATAGAATCTCCCATATTAGGCTACAGAGTAGATAGAAGGAAAATATGTACTCTCATGTAAAGAGAGATCTATTTTTTTTCCTATTAATCCTTCCAAATACACATATAAATACTTTTTTCGTGCTTCATTTTGTCTTTTTAGAGTGCTCAATTTCCTAAAAAACATTTTTCAGGGAGATAACTAACTGCAATAGAAAAAATAGAAGAGGTATTGAGTAGCACAATTTTATGATTTTGCATACATTTTTTTTTACAGTAATTGATCTTATTTAAACCTGGTTGAAAAACTCATTTTTTTTAAAAAAAAACTACCAGAATTTTGAAGATTTCTGTTTAAATCCAAATTCCAATCCCAAACTGACTGGTAATTGTTGAGTCTAGCCTATTTTCTTCCAGGAATGTGAGGATACAGTGAAATGAATAACCATACACACTGTTGCAGACTTTGAAGGAAGATCAAAGAAACAAATATGATAAATAAAGCAGTACTTTTTAAAAAATATCACACTTTTATAGATAAATTATACTGAATATCCAACAGTAATAAAGGCAATTTATAATGGAGGAATTGAATGTGTTCTTAGGAGCTACTCCTAAAATTAAAAGGTAGTGCTCCTAATTTAAAGAATGCCCCCATTTTTGTAAACTATTGATACTAGACTTTTGTGGGACAAATATATAGTTTTATATTGCGTGAAATGAAGGTTTTGTGATGACCAGTCAGTGGTTTGATTTTATATTAGGGGGACCATCTTCAACCTTGCATTCAGCTGCTTGGAAGCTGCAAATTTCCTATAACAATCTTTTGTGGTTATGCCCATAAAATTTCCTCTAGATCTGAAATGTTTACAACAGGATGCCAAAGGTTAGGGATTTAACAATTTAATTCAGCCTTCCCGTGCCCTTAATTCCCCAGCCGGACTTCTGAGCTGATCTTCAGTCTTTTTCCAGAAAATGTAATAATTGCTATGAAATTTCATTTAAAAATTTGAAATGACAATAAGAATCGTAACTCACAAAGCAAACTAATCTGAAACACTCCATTTTGGCTGTTACCTATATTCCCGTTCCTGAAGAATTTCAACAGGATCCAGCCCCTGAGGCTTTTGGATGGGGCTGATACGATTCTGTTTTTGCTGCAGCTGAACAATAGGTGAAGGCTGACTAGCTGCAGGCTGTGGTACAGAAGGACCTGGCATTACAGCTGGAGGCTGGGTAGCAGCAGGGGCAGGTGACGGCCTTCCACTTGGAGGTGGCACAGCCAGTTTTTGGGGTGTACTTGAAGCATTCATATCCACTCCTTGCCCTGGAAAATAAAAAGTGAGGTAGAATAAATACTGGTTAAAATCTAAGTATCTTAATAGAAAATTATTTTGTTGAACATCTTGGCTCTTTTATGACTTGTGGATTTCAACTCCCAGAAGTAACATTTCTGACCTACTCTATGATTACATGAATTATTTTCAGTTTGCTCTGATTCTCAAGTTATGGTTTGGGTCTCATAATTATCCCTGTATTGATGTTGGTAAAACTGCATTAAAGGGGAAAAAAGGGGTCAAAGGAATAATGTTAAAGGAATTTCAGATGCAAAACAACAAAAGTGGGAGGAGGAGCTTTTATTCAATGCAGACAAATTATTTTTCAGTCAAGATCCTGGAAATGTATCAGAAAAAAAGCGAATAGGCCTTGAAACCTTGTATCTGTTATTCACACATCTGATACGACAATGCAAATATGTTTTTGCCTGGGATTCCAGAAACTGAGCAAGTGTGATTTTCTAAATGTTAATGAGCAAGAAAGCAATGAAGACTCTTTTCATATTCTAAAAAGGCAACAGTAGAATAGGTAACATGGAAGCTATTAAAACCAAGTTAGGGAGAAAAAAAATGTAAGGAAAAAATATTTTTCAGAGATTATTGTTACCTTAAGCTTGGAGTCTTGTCAAAATCTTAGATCAGTATCTCTGGAAGCAGAATATTGTGATGACTCCTTGAAATGAAAGCTTCTTCTTTTCCACTAGAACTATTATTCAACCTCACTTCCCATGTGGGCATAGCATAGAACATAGAATAATAGGATTGGAAGGGACCTTGAAGGTTTCTTAATTCAAGTCCTGCTCAACCAGCAGACCCTATGCTATTCTGGAAAAAATGGTTGTCTGGTCTTGATAACTTCCAGTGATGGAGTACCTGCAACCTCTGAAGGTAAGCCATTCCGCTGATTAATTATGCTCAGTGTCAGAACATTTGTCCTTAGCTCTAGATTGGATCCCTCTTTATTAATTTCCTACCCATTACTTCTTATTCTCCCTTCAGGTGCTTTGGGGAATAGGTTGACTCCTTCTTCTCTGTGACAGCCATTGTTAAACAGGTGTTCACAAGAAAAAACTTCTGTCTGTTGGAGATGCTCCACAAAAGGAGTTGTAGGAGGAGAAAAAAAGGGGGGGGGAAGCACTAAAATGTATCATGGTTGTCTCTGCTCTCTTTTATCTGTGAAGAAAACAGCATTCACTACCTGCTATTGTGAAGATGAAGACAATATAGAGAAAGGAAAGAATTTGAAAAGACCTTCTTTGCTTCTTCTTTCCCCTTCTCTGCTTAGAACACAGCTATCATGATTAACTGCACATGAGCTTCTGATAGTTTTGAGTTACGGTACTGCAGTTTTACCTTCTGGCCAAGTCTTTGGAGCCATGGCAGCTGTAAGTCCTGGCATCCCTGAAGCAACTCCTTGTCCAACAATGGGAAGAGCTGCTGCAAGGAAAAATGCACATGAGCTCTTATCGGAAGGTACCAAGAACCTTTATGCAAAACAGCTTCTGTGCCTTAGTGGTGACTTTCTGGAAATTCCTTCGTGTGTGTGTGTGTGTGTGTGTGTGTGTGTGTGTGTGTGTGTGTGTGTGCGCGTGCGCTCATTGTTAATTAAACATTTAAATTTTACATTTCTGTAGAGGTTTTCAAATTAAAATGTAGTGATGTTCCCCCTTTTTTGCTCCATCTACCTAGTTCATACTAAAATTAAACATATACAAGGAACTAGACCACAATTTTTATTTGAGGGCAAACACTTTATTTAACTTCAGGGACCTCTCTGGAATTCAATACAGCTCTGTTTCTTTCTTTCTCTGCTCTGAGGTAAATGTATAGAAAATCTCTCACCACGACATTTACAGGAAATGCATATTCCACCATCCCATATAGAAGTTTTCTAGTGTTTAAATTACTCAGGACCCCATAATGCATCCGTTGCCTGTGCTACTCAGCCACATTGCTCCTGCACACATCTATGCACTGAAGCAAAAGGGGAGAAAAGAACAGGACTCCCTTTTACTCTTTTCCTCACGTCACTCTTTGAATTACGATTTATACGTAATCAAGGAAAGGCCACAATTTTGTCCTCAGTCTTGCGTAGGTATTACAATATAGAAGGTAGCTGTTTTACCGCATGCTCTGTAAAGAGTCTGTTGCTGCTGAATCCCGGGCAGTGACCTTTTCCCTTGTACAGCAAGCTGAATGTTGTCAGGGATTGGCTGTCCTCTAGCCAGCATTTTGTATGCTAAAATCTGAGCTCGGAGCTGATGCAACTGAACAGGACTGAAAGGTGAAGGGCCTCTACTGGGTTGGCTCATCACTTGTTGCTCTGCAGGCATCATGGGTCCTGGCTGACTTGGCTGCATCTGGGGTGGAGTTGGACCTCCTCCAGACATTGGACTAGACACGTGCTCAGGTGCTCCCAGGGGAGACGGATGCGGAGACATATAACCTGTAGTCAAAAACAGAAGAACCAAAAAAAAAAATCATAATGGTTTGGTTTCCAACTAATAAACCCTAACAACTGAGTACTTCCAGTATCTGCAATAATCATATTTTTGTATGCAAAACTTTTCTTCCAAAAGACATTCCTAATTCCCAAGGGAAAAAAGGAATTATTAGGCTTTCCTTTAGGCACATTTAAATTTCAAATAAGTTTGTTCTCCATGAAAAAAACCCCTCTATTAAACCAAAGAGTGGTAAAAAAAAAAATAGAAAAAAGAATAAAGAGTTAATCCATGTCACATTATTTCTTCCCATTGAGATTCAGTTGGAAATGTACAGATATAACTAGTTTGATTTTGTTTCAGGATGTATATCCTGTCTTTTTATATATGACCTTTTAAGACAAATTACTAAATAAAATCAAATAAAAACCTACCAAATCAGATAAAAACACTTTTAACACTGCTTGCATTAAGGTCTTATTACACATCTAAGGAACATAACATACTCAAGCATATACATATGTGCATACTTTATTTTAACATGTAGTTGTAGTGATCACTCTTCTACTATTCGTCAAATGAATAATACATTAAGAAGAGGTTTTGATGTCTTGTGAAACTTACCAATTATAAATGTTAAGTAACTGAAATTTTAAACTAAATTTAAAACACATACACACTTTTCTCTCTCATACACTAAGTATTTACCACTGAAGAATAGAAGCTGGAACCACACAAAGCACAGACTGGGCATCCATTATTCTTTCAGAAGAGAAAGATAACCATGTCTTCTATAACATAGCTACGGCATAAGAGCTGGGAGCTTAAATATGGTGCAAACAGGATGGATAAAGGGAGATTCACAAACCACCAAGTTCAGAAATGATTGATTACACAAAAATTGAAGCTGCAGGTGATTTAGAGAATTTTGTCTCTGAGAAATCCAAAACTTAAAAACAAGAAAATAAGGGAAATAACCAGAACATAAATCTTAAAATAAGGGGATTCTTTACAGTGAGTAATAATCAGAAATGCTGTAGGTATGGAAACTGACAGATACATGTTGTAAAGGGGCGTTGACTTACCTGAACGCCTTTTCTCAGCACGGAGATGGATAATCCACGCAGTGGGTTGAGACTGTATTCCTGGCCAATCAGATCAGTCAGCCAAAGTTGCCACGCCCCGTCTTGGACCATGATCCTTTAGTCTTGACTCGAGCGCAGCCATTGACTGACAGTAAGACGTTTTGGCTCCACTAAATATACCCTATTATTCTAGTCTATAAGGGTGGGTGTGGATTATCCATCTCCGTGCTGAGAAAAGGCGTTCAGGTAAGTCAACGCCCCTTCTCCAGCACTGGAGATGGATAATCCACGCAGTGGGACATACCAAAGCCTATTGTCCCTTGGGTTGGGGAATAGACTGGTCCCGTGTGCAACTTTGGTCTAGCACCTGCTGGAGAACCCTCCTACCGAAGGAGGCCTCTGCAGAGGAGTACCTGTCGATTTTGTAATGACGAATGAATGGAGAGGGCGAGGCCCAAGTGGCTGCCCTGCATACCTCTTCAATAGAAGCCTGCATGGCCCATGCTGCTGAGGTGGCAGCACTCCTTGTGGAATGGGCTGTGATATGCTTGGGGACTTGCAAGGACTCCGCCTGGTATGCCCCCGTGATGCATGCCCTAATCCACCTACCGATGGTAGAGGACGAGACCTTCCGGCCCCTAGTAGCAGGGTGGAAGGATATGAAAAGCGCTTCCGAGCGTCGGAATTCCGCTGTGCGTGAAATGTAATGTCTTAGTGCCCTGCGTACGTCCAAGGTGTGCCATTGTTGTTCCAGGGGATGAGCTGGGTTTGGACAGAAGTCTGGTAGGACTATTTCCTGTGATCTGTGAAAAAGGGAGTTGACCTTTGGAATGAATGAAGGGTCTATTCTTAGGACTACCTTGTCCCTGTGAAAATGGCACAGGTCCTTCCTCATTGAGAGAGAAGCTAACTCGGATATCCGCCGAGCTGACGTGATGGCTACCAAGAATGCTACCTTATGGGTCAGATAGCGAATGTCACATGTTTTGAGTGGTTCGAAGGGCGCTCTGGTAAGAGCTTGTAGTACTCGTGGTAGTTCCCACGATGGATACCTGTGCACGGTTGGCGGTCTGATGTTTGCAGCCCCCTTGAGGAAGGATCGTATTAAGGGATGCTTGCCCAAGGATTCACCGGGGCTGGCAGAAAGTATAGTTGAGAGGGCGGCAATTTGCCTGCGCAGTGTGTTTGGCGAGAGGTCCCTCTCTAGGCCATCTAGAAAAAATTCTAGGATCTTGGGAATTGTGATCCCTTCGAGTAACAATTCCTGTTTAGAGCACCATGATTGGAAGCTTCTCCACGTGGCCTCGTAGATACGGTTCGTGGAGGGGCGCCTTGATGCCTGTATGACCCTAATTACACCCTGTGAGCAAGCCCCCTTGGCTAAAATTGACCGTTCAAGAGCCAGACGGCTAGTTGTAGCCATTGTGGCTCTGGGTGGGAGATCTCCCCCTGCTTGAGGGAGATCCTCTCCGGAGGAATCCGCCATGGATTCGTGCGGGAGAGACTCCTCAAGTCTGCGAACCAAGGTCTCCTTGGCCAATAAGGGGCCACAAGGATTACCTCGGCCCTTTCCCGCAGAATCTTGCGTACTACCGCCGGAAGGAGAGGTAAGGGTGGAAACGCGTACAGGAGCCCCCTTGGCCATGGGCTCCGTAACGCGTCCGTCTGCTCTGCTCCCTTGGATGGGAATCGGGAGAAGAAGCGAGTTAGGTGGGCATTGGAAGGAGAGGCAAAAAGGTCCACCTGGGGAAGCCCGAAGCGGTGACAGACCTCCCTGAAGATCCTCGGGTGTAGTTGCCACTCCGAGTGATCTATTGTTGATCTGCTCAACAGATCTGCTTGGATGTTTGCCTCCCCCGATATGTGGTCGGCCTTTATGGAGGCCAGATTTTGTTCCGCCCAGGCCCCCAGTAGGAGGGCCTCGGCCGAGAGCGAGCGAGAGTGTGTGCCCCCCTGACGGTTTATGTGGGCCTTGGCTGTCACGTTGTCCGTCAGGACCAGTACGTGCCTGCCTTTTATGCTGCTGTGAAAATGCCTTAACGCTAGGTGAATAGCCCGCAGCTCGAGCCAGTTTATGTTGTGTCGGAGATCCACCGCTGACCAGCGGCCCTGTGTCCACTTGGTCCCCAAGTGGCCTCCCCAGCCGAATAAGCTCGCATCTGTTGTGACTACTACTCTGTCTGGTTCCCTGAAGGGGGACCCCCTGAGGAGAGCTGGAAATAGCCACCACCTGAGGAAGTGTCGTACTCTCAGAGGTATGCCTACCCTCTTCCGTGATGCACTGATTTGTTGTCTCTGAAACGGGAGCATGAACCATTGCAGTTCTCTTGAGTGCAGCCTTGCCCAAGGAACTATTGCTATGGTCGATATCATCTTCCCTAGCAGCTGGGAAAGGCAGACCAGCGTCACTGACTGACCGCGGCTTACCTGTTTTACGGCTTTCTTTATGCTGCTGAGGCGTTCCTGTGATAGGTACACCTTGCATTCCTTTGTGTCTATGACCGCTCCCAGATGGAGTATTCTCGTAGTTGGGGTTAGATGGCTCTTTGGAAAGTTCACCGAGAAGCCGTGGTCCTGCAGCATTTTTATCACTAACTTTAGGTCCGCCCGAGACTGCTGGGCGGACGATGACTGGATTAGAATATCGTCCAGGTAGCACTGGACTCTGACTGGTACGTTTCTTAGTTGTGCTGCCAGAACCGCCAGAATCTTGGTGAACACCCTGGGCGCTGATGACAGGCCGAATGGAAGTGCCCTGTATTGAAAATGGTGCCCCCTGTAGGCAAACCGTAGAAAGCGGCGGTGAGCCAGAGAGATAGGGATGTGCAAGTATGCCTCCGTGAGGTCGATCGATGCCAGAAAATCCCCTTTCCTTACGCTTCCAAGGATGGAGCGTAGTGTCTGCATTTTGAATTTGCGGTATTTTATGTAGAAATTTAGCCTTTTCAAATCCAAAACGGCTCTCCAACCCCCCGAGGGTTTTGGGACCACGAAGAGGATAGAATAAAACCCCTGGTCTCTCTGGTTCATAGGCACCGGCTCTACGGCCCGTATGTTTAGAAGGTGCTGAACGGCCTCGTTCATGAGCCTTCTCTTTGTTGGGTTTGTGGGACAGGGGCACGGGCGGAAGCGGTTCGGGGGCTTTGAGAGAAATTCTAGAGATAGACCATGACGTATGGTGTTCCTGACCCATACGTCCGTGGTGGTCTCTTCCCACTGGGGAGCAAACCCTGCTAGTCTGCCCCCTATGGGAAGGTCTGGGCGGGAGTCATCTGGTACGGCGGAAGGGGCGGTTGTTCCCCCGAAAGGGCCGTCTTCCCTGTGTTTGCCTATGTCTTGTGTTCTGTCTGTCCCCCTGTCTTTCCCTATCCTGTCTAGCTTGGAAGGGTTGGGAATTTTGAAAGTAGTTGACCCTGGCTTCCGTACGAAAGGATTGTTTCCTTCCCCAGGAGCCGGGTCTCTTGTCCTGCCTTTTAAGCATGTGTTTAAGGACCTTGCGCTTGTCCTTGTTCTCTGTCAGGTATGGCGTTAGTGCCTCACCAAACAGCTTTGCCCCTTGGTACGGAGCCGAAGCCAATTTCCACTTGGATTTGGTATCCGCCTGCCAGTTCTTTAGCCAGAGGATGCGCCTGCTCGTGTTGTTTGCCGCCATTGCCTTGGCTGAAAACTTGGTCGCTAAAAGTGTTGCGTCCGACGCATATTCCGTGGCCGCTACCATTTTGCTCAGTTCCTGGTGAGTGCGTATATCTTCCATGGGAACCCGGCCCTGTAACTCACGGAGCCAACAAAGTGTGGCTCTGGTGAAAAAGGACGCGGAGGTAGACGCCCTGGTAGCCCAAGCTATTGCCTGGTGCGTTCTCCTGTAGTTGGACTCACTCTTTCGGTCCTCGGCTTTAAGAGCCTCAGCAAAATCTCCTGATATGGCCGTGTCCGATATCAGGGGACCTATGGGTTCGTCCACCACCGGCACCTCCAATGTTCCCTCTAGCTCCCTTGCTACGTTAAATAGCTTCCTCTCCGCATTGCTAGGAAGCGGTAGGGAGGTTGGCGCTGCCCACTGTTTCCTTATTGTGTTTAGGAACATGGTCGGGCAAGGTATGCGGTGTTGGGTGGTTACCTTTTCGGCGAACGTCGGCTCAGCCTCCGTGTCAACTGTGACAGGCTCCGCTGGTGTCCCATGCCCCAAATGGGCTGTGGCCTCAGCCTTGCGCAGAATAGTAACAAAAAGAGAAGGGTTAAACAGGCCGCTGAAGGACGGCCCTTGAGGTGAGGTGTCCTCCTCCTCCTCAGACATTTGAATCCCTTGTGACGTACCTGGCTGGTCCAGGTAAACTTCCTCAGAGACCGACGAGTCTGAGACGGAGGAGAGGTCCTGATGGTCCTCCGTTTCCTCCTGATGCCTCGTTCTAAGTCCTAGAGGCTTGGCTTTTGAAGTTTGAGCCCTGGCCTCAAATGCACAGTCCACTGCCTGTGCTATTAGGGTAGCTAGCAGATCCCCCGTCAATGCAGGAGGAGTGACCATTGCCTGCGACCCTGCAGGTGCTGTGGTTAGCATGGTCCTCGGGGTTTCCTGTAACCTCCGTGGGGAGGGGGATCGGGAGAGCGATGAGAATTCGCCTATCCCACCCTCTGTTTGGGACTGTGATGAGCTCCCTAATGACCAAATGGCCCGTGGGGATGAAGGGAGACCCAGCGGTAGATCAGGACCTATTCCCCCATTCTGCCTATTTTCAATTCTGGCCCTTTTCTGGGCTCTGTCGAACTCTTTTTCTAGGGCTTGGTGTCTTCTGATTGCCTGTTTGTCAGCCTTCTTTGATGACTTCCTTGCAGCCTTTCTAGGGGCTGCAGAGGATTCCGAATCCTCTGAAGCAGGTGCTCCAGAGGATGAAGGCGGGGCTCCAGTGGAGGGAATGATTGCTTCCTCCATTCTCCACTAACGCTGGGCCGCGATAGGGGGGACCCAGGTAGTAGGAGAGCTCCAACTTTGAGTAAGGACAGGCGCACTACTGGGGGCGTCTGGAACTCAGGAGCAGACTCTGCAAATTGTCAGAGTTAGTCACTGTGCACGGATAAGAACAGGCACGCTAATGGGAATGCCTGGAACCCGGCTTGACTATGGTGGGTAAGGACAGGCACGCAACTGGGGATGCCTGGAACCCACCACTAAATCCAGAGGCGTACGGGCCACTAATGGGGGACCCGAAGTCTGGAAGGAGCCAAAGGCAACTAAACACAGTTAGTTATGAAAGGTTCTTATTTACTTTAGGTAGAAGACACCAAGTCCTGGAACCAGTAGCTATGTGTCTGATTTGAATGTCTCTGGATGAATAATAGATGCTTTAGTACCCCAGTACTGCTTGCCTATTAATTCACTCCAGCGGCTGAACCTAGCTTTCTCAAGGAACTTTAACTCCCCTGTTTGGACAAAAAATATGGCCGCTGCTGCCAGGAGACTACTGCGCATGTGTTAACAAGGCTGCCTATGCCACGTGCGGTTGTAACAAAGAGCTGTGCGTGCTTCCAGCTGTGCAGACAATGGCGCCTCGTTTAAAAAATCCTGAGCAGCCTGGAGTGAAAAGACTGCTCCTTCGCACGCCAGCTGTTTCCCTTAATCAATCTCCCTCCCAGCATGCGTCCCCTTTGTCCTCCACTTCCCTTGCTAACTGCCTGCCTTTCTGTCTTTTTTTGTTTGTTTGTTTGTTTGTTTGTTTTAAACGCGAGGGGTTGCCCGAGCCTCCCCGTTTGTTTAAGGCGGCTGCCGGCTGCTGGAAGGTGGCTGGGGTTTTTGGGTTAGGGAGGGGAATTAGGGATTTCCCCCTTTTAAGTGGGGGTGGTTTCCCCTGTAGGAATCTGACTTCCTGAGTCTTACAATTTATCAAGGAAATTTTTGAGTGATCAATTAAATTGAATTAAATTATCTCTAATTAGCTTTTAAACTAAGCAATTTCAGCTACTAGAAAAAAAAAAATCCCCCCTAATGGAAAGGAACTATACCTGCCCAGGAGCCAAAAGTTGTAGATGTCTCATGGCCAGATCAGTCAAGACTAAAGGATCATGGTCCAAGACGGGGCGTGGCAACTTTGGCTGACTGATCTGATTGGCCAGGAATACAGTCTCAACCCACTGCGTGGATTATCCATCTCCAGTGCTGGAGAATATTATGGACTTTATTTGGGCCTGTGAGGAGGGGAACAAAAACCCCAACAAACAGACGGAGAAAGCTAAGTATAAAGCACTCTAAGAAATTCAGTCTTGGATATGTAAAGACCAGCGAATGACCCAATTTGAAACCAGAGTAGTCTGGAAGCTGACCACTGTGTGAAAAGTGCACATCAAGCAGGGATCTCAGTAATAACAGCAGCAACTCATGAGGCGCAGTTGAGGTCGAAAAGTAATGCATTGCTATAAAAAGCAGGGGCGCACGTGAAGCTGACTGGAGGACTCCTTGATCAGTTTGGTGAGGATTCAGTGGGTCTATGAGTGAAAGTGGGTCTGTATGAATGTACTTAAGCAAAACCTGGTTACATGGTGCTCAATACAGCGGGGATCCTTTGTAAACAGGCTAACTTACTTCACTCTGAGATTATCTCACCAAATGATATGTGAGCCTGGTCCCTAGATAAAATTTCCAGACTGCTGCCCTGAGCTAATAAAATAAACCTCAAGATACCCATTCTTGGCCATGCATAACAGCCAGTGAGGAGAACTGGTTATTTCCGCTCAAATGGTGAATGTTTACCAGTATAAGTGAAATGATATAACATGCCTTATCCCAGAAGTGGGCAACTGTGGCCCTTTTATGGCCGTGCTGGCCCAGGAATTCTGGGAGTTGAAGTCCACAGGTCATAAAAGGGCCATAACTGCCTACCCCTGCCTTATCCAATACATGATCCCGCAAATAAATCCACCAATCTGTTTATTTTGCTAGGCTCCAGCTTCACCTCTCTTAGTCACTGCTTGAAATGTTACTACAAGATGCATTTTTAAAAAATTATTTTTATCCCATTTTATTACTTTTATAAATAACTCAACATACATATTCAATGCTTCTCTCTCCTCCTATGTTCCCCACAGCAACAACTCTGTCAGGTAAGTTGGGCTGAGAGGAAGCATCTAGCCCCAAAGTCGCCTAGCTGGTTTTCATGACTAAGGTGGAACTAGAACTCATGGTCTCTCGGTTTTTAACCTTGCGCCTTATCCACTAGATCTAATAGGTGCCAGAACAAAAAATGTGTACTGTAGAAAATGGCAGGCTATGCTCAGCTGTGCCTATCCAAGGGCAGAATAATGTGGCCAAAGGTTCTCACTTCCCCCATATGTATCTGCCTCAGTTTCCAAGAATTCCCATTCTACCTCAACCTTCCCATATTGTAGAACTTTTCAATCAGCCAGTCCATAATGTTTCTCCAGAAAGTTTCCACTTAAGCCATTTTATTCTAGATTTCCAGATGAGAAGTTGAAAGACAATTACTACGTTTGTCTCCTACGGTCGTTGCAAAGTGAAGAGACATTGTATGCCTCAGAAATTATGGCCATACATAGCACAATCCTTTAACCAAGTATACATGTTGCATTGAAATTAACTGAACTTTTACATGCACTAGTATTATGCAGAGCCACAAAGTTATTATCAATTTGCAAACACTGGCAACTGTGACAAACTCCTTAGTTCTTCAGCCATGAAAGCAATTACCTACAATTGGCATATATTGTATAATGTAATTATTTCTACTCAGCAGAGTAATTATGGGCTATATAGCAACACAGACACCAAAACTAAATACAATATTTTAATAATCTGCAAACATTTCACCCAATCACTTTAAACACTCTGTTCTGAACTTCCAGAAAGTACAGTAATGCACCCAAACATCTATTCTATAAATGGGGACAGGTTCTACTTCTACAATTGCAGTAATCTTCGTTAGCTTTCATTTAACCGGTGCCTTCTCTGGGCAATCAACTTCAAGTCTAAAAATACCTAGCCAACCCAGAGGATATCAAATTGGGCAATGCTGATCTTAATTCTTCACTTTTGTCTTGGAATTTTAAGATCTGGTATTAAACCAGTTATTACCTGACATTTTTATAAACTCTCCTCCACATTTATTTCCATTCAGAACCAACACCAACTGTAACTTGGATCCCTGTTACTCCTTTCCTTCCTAAGCACAGTAAGTTTCCAAAATTCCTTACAGCTTAATTGCTTCCAAACAGCAATCATCTGAGCACAACCTGGCATTAATACAGTACTAAACCGACAATGGTTTAATGCATAAAAAACATTATTGCTAAAGCAGTGCAAAGGTAAAATTAAATACATAAAATAACAATGGTTAATTAGTCAAAAATATACATTCAATTGCACTCATTTTACATTTTTAACTATTCAAGCCTTCTAAAGAAGCACTATCAGTTTAATCAGGCCTATATATGTACCATATGTATTTAATATTTTAAGAAATAAAGAGTTAATTCAGATAGAACAGAAGGAAGATTGAAAAACAGCTGACCAAAAAAAAAATCTTCATCCTGCAATTTCTATCCTGCCACACTTATTCTAATAATGTCACACCTTCAGTGAATCATCACAATACTCCCTGTACTTAAAATGCTCTATTACATAACTAAAAGAAACAAAGGTTTCGATACGAATATATTTTCATGATAACTCCAAGAAACACTAAGTAGCGCAATTATCTTCTTTTTTAGAAAGGTTGGGGACCCCTGCTTTATAGCACTCTCGAAGCAGTTTACAGAGTCAACATATTGCCCCCTAACAATCTAGGTCCTCATTTTATTGACCTCAGAAGGACGGAAGGCTGAGTCAACCTTGAATTGCACTGCTGGCAGTCGGCAGAATTAGCCTGCAATACTGCATTCTAACCACTGCGTCATCACGGCTCATGCAAAAGAGTCTGCCATAGTGTATGTTTCAAGATATCATTAAAGGCAGCAGAATAAGACAACTCTGCACCAGAAATTACAATCTATTGGAAAAGGTCTGCCGCCCAGACCTTTCAAACAGTCTCAATAATGCAAAACCAGTGTGCTTTCACCTAATCCCCATTTATAACGACTGGTGATGTTGCTCAGTTCATATTTGTTGATGGGAAATGGGTGGTCATGAGGCCTATTTCAACAATAAGAGACCTACTTTAATCTAAATTCCTGATTATTAATCCAAAACTCCTCTTCAATCACCAGCCTTAATTCCTTAAACCCTTTCACTTTTGGAACTACTGGGGGGGGGGAGTAGGTGCAGCTAGCACAGTGTTTCTCAACCTTGACAATTTTAAGGCATGTGGACTTCAACTCCCAGAATTCCACAGCCAGCTAGCAAGTAGTCAAATTTGGTTTATTCTCCCACACCACCAAAAATAGCTCTACAAAGAGAGATGAAAGTAAAAGAAATTTGAAACACTCTAAAAACAAGCTGAGCTTTTTTCAGATTGTGGGAATAACCAGATAACTTATCACAACGAACTCTGAAGAGGAGAAATTCATGAAGAATTATATCCCATATTAATCAGTCATTTAGATTTTCTGTTTCTGGATCAAACTGTCTTGTGCTGCTTATACTACAGCAACTGTACTGCACAATTAGACCTGTGGCATCATTTCAGTTTGCACAATTCCAAACAATCAATATGCAACCTGGGGTAACTATATGTCAAATGTTATAGGATTTGTGTTTTATGTGCTAGTCACATAAAACACATTTTTGTTTGCTGTGACTGTGGCTGCAACTAATCTACCAGTCTCAAAATCACTCCCATTTGTTATTTTTTTTCTTGAGAAGAACAAAAAGGAAACCTTAGTAAGCATTACAACAGAGCCAGATAAATAATTAGGCAGGAGAGAGAAAGAAGAGTGGGTGGAGAGAGAGAAAGGGGGGGGGGGGAGAGGAAAATAAAAAACAGTGTCATAGAAATCAACTTACGGAACCCAGCAACACTGTCATATTTTAAAATAAATGTCTGTCACCTAGTTCTGTGGAGCTTCTGGAATGCTAGACAGCTGTTTAAATCATGGAACATTTGTGAATATTATATAAATATCCAAAGTGAATATTGCAAATGCAAGGTTTCAGCTATGAATTCCTTGGGGAAAGGGCCATGAAGGATGTGCTCCTGTAAGTGCTCGTTTGTTTTTTAAAATTGCCAGAGATTATTTTATACTAACCTTCTGTTCTGAAAGCTTAACCAGGCAGCATATGCTGCTACAAGAAAATTTGACCTTTCAAGAGGCCTTCCTTGTCTTCCATAAGCATCTGAAAACAAACATCTGCAGAGGCACTGTCTGGGGGATTGTGACATAAAGCTTTGGAAAAGGCAGGCTGCATTATTAACATATGGCCCAAAGAAATGAACTATGGAAAAGGTTGCATATCTAGCTTGAAATGTATTTTTAAGTCCGCCAAAACCACACAGCTTTTAGGTAAGTTAATACCTGTACCATTGCTTTGAGGAGGGAAAACAAAGGGCCCTAACTATGCCCTTCAAACTGCTAGATGCTTGATATATCCCCATCTAAGTTTCTGAAGAGCCAAACAGGACACTTGAATAAGCCACAAATGATTTATATTAGATTTGGTGAACTATAATTTGCACATACCCAATTATGGAAAGTATTTCAGTTATTACAGCCACCACTAAACAATAACTAAATTACTCACCATTTCCTTAACAAATGACAAATTATGATGCCAAATCTTGACCTAATGTTAATAACTGCAATCAATTACTTAATTTGCAAAAACAACTCTCTCTGAAATAGAGCTGGGAAAATAAATTTTACTTAGGAAAAAAACATGGGTACAATAAAATTACACCAGAAGAAAATATTAAGTAGCTCAAGGTTGAACTGGAGAGTCCTTGGTACTCTCTGAACTTGATTGTTTGCTTGCTGACATTTCATTACCCAACTAGATAACATCATCAATAGTGTGGAATTTTGGCATTAATACTGGCAATTAGTTGCCCTGACAGTATTAATAAGGGTGTGGTTTTCTCCTTAGTAGTTTCTTGTTTAGGGCACAGAAACTGAATGAATGAATGAATGAATGAATTGCTTTCTGCTTGTTTGTTCAGTGTTAATTCCTGCTTATCTGGGTGTTGATTGATGGAGAGGATATGTTCTGGTATTTTTATTTCCTTCTTAGCTTGTTAATTGTCTCTTTTGAATGATATAGTTTATTGATGACTGATTTATCTGCAGGAATTTTCTAGCATTTTTGGATTTAGCTTGGTCTGGATGCTCAAGTTTCCAAAGTTGAAACTATGTGATGATGCTGATGATGTTATGCATTCAGTTGTGCCCGAGTCATAACGATTCTAGGGGCCAGGTCTCTCCATACCTTCTGATCTTGCACCACTTTGAAACTATATAGCAGAGTGCATTCATGAAGATATGATGAAACTTCCCTCATCTCAAAACACATGGACAGACTCAACCATAGTTTCAACTTCCAGAAATAACAATGCTTAATTAGCATTCAGGACCAAATAACAGCAATGGTATTCAGTTACACCATCATTATTTGGCTGTGGAGATCAGCATTTTCCTTAGGAAGTCCACTTCTTCTTCTCCCTGTTCATTTGAGCAGAGATGTTTACTATCTTCATCCTCCCCTTGACACCATCAAAATACCACCGAGTCACGATAAGCTACATCCCTGAAGGGCCTAAGGACAGCTATGTATGTCAACTGCTAAAATCTATTCATCTTGGTGTTAATTTTATTTCCAGATCAGCAGTTTAAACATCCCTGAATATTTAGTGTTACATTCTACCATTTGTTTCAGAA
Organism: Crotalus tigris; assembly: GCF_016545835.1. Classification (NCBI taxonomy): domain Eukaryota; kingdom Metazoa; phylum Chordata; class Lepidosauria; order Squamata; family Viperidae; genus Crotalus; species Crotalus tigris. The sequence continues at coordinate 1,181,406 of NW_024097700.1, forward strand.
CAAAGAAGCAATGACAAAGCTTGTGAGGTATTCACTGATATAAGAAAAAATGTCCTCCCATTACCCACAGGAATTCAGATTATGAAGTAAATCAGAATCAGCTTCTACCAAGCTAAGAAAAATAATTATTTTGTGGCCCAGATCTGTGCAAAGTCCATCTGTACGACTGAAATCAGCCAAATACAGGATCCCTAGTGAGGCACTGGAATTCTGTTGTTGATATATTTTATGATTGGAAGGTGTTATTTACTCCAAGCGCCATAAGTTATTGGATTTTAGTTTCACTTATTGGGTTTTAAGCACTGTATGCCACCCAGTCAGTCTTATTATTTTATGTTAGAATTTTTTAATGGATATTCCTTGAGGGTTTTTAACTTGTTCTGGTCTCTGGTCTTTGACTGTAATAAACTTACTTCACTTGAGATCGGCAGCTGTACAACTTATTTAAATAAATTTTAAAAAATTATAAAAATAAAAATGCTAGAGGTGGGAAATAGATGGAGAAAATTATCCTCCTTAAAAACCAAGGCACATGAGTAATGAATATATATTGAAAGCTTAGGTTTGAACTTTAGATGGGGTCCACAGTATCAACAGTAATATGTTTTTAAAAAGTCACAAGGATAAAAAAAAGGTAAGGCAACTTTTTTTCCTCTATATTTTTCACTTGGATACTAAAATATGAAAAAGCTCAAAGTAACTTCTTTACTTTTTTTAATCTCCAGAAATGAGGAGTGGGACATAAAAAGACAAATAACCTTCAGTCTGGAAATCAACTAAGTATTTCAATATTACTGACAATTTTAACATGTTTAAATTGGCCAAATTTCATTTCCCACCCTCCATTAAAAAAATGCATCCTAACCCAGCTGAATCTCACAATAAAGTCAGTCTCCAAACCTTCACCTTTAAGGATTACCCAGGTGATATGATGTAGTATTTATACTAAATCCAAACTGGAAAAAGCCCATGGCAGTCTTATAATACACTTTTGGCAGAGTTCAGATTGTTAACTATAAATATGACTCCAAAATCATCCTTGGTAAATTGAGAAGGTGAGCACAGGGGGGTTACAGCTCAGGCCTTGCTTCAATCCCTTTCAGGACTAATTTGAAAAAAGCCCTGGACTGGGAAGAGCTTTTATTCTGTTCCTTAAGTACCAGGGGAGGTGTGTGTGTGTGTGTGTGTGTGTGTGTGTGTGTGTGTGTGTGTGTGTTTGTTTGTTTCAGCTTCTTTATAAAGGGAATGTGGAAAGGAGGTGAATTTTTCTCTGAAATGCAGGATAGATCTCAAAGGCAAATAGCTTTTGCTGCTGTGACTGAGAGATGCCAAAAAAGACAGTTTTGCTAAAGGACTGTGGATGAGGATAGAAGAAAAAAATATACACTGGCAGATCTAGATCATATAATAACTAAAATCATATTTCTAATTCTTACATTTCATAGCTGTTTTATCCATAGTTCATATTTTCCCCCAAGAATCTGTACATTATTTTTCCATTTTAGCAACTGAGTTTGGCTTATATGTGTAACTGTCTTTTTGAATTTCCTTATCTAAAATTCATTTTTATATAGTTCATTTTTCTTTTAATATTTTTGGTATCGTATTCACTTCTGACAAATTGGGAAATGTACATGTTCAGCTACAATGGCTGGCTTTATTATGGTTAGCTGCAGAGTCAGCGAGATGTTGACTGGATTTGACATTTTTATCTACCTACTGAGTCCTTCCCAAGAACCTAGGATAGGGAAATGTTGTTGTCTGAGAGTATTAGAAGTATGCTCACAGTATGTAAGCTGTTCTGAGTAAAGCTGCCTTTTGCAATCGACTGATGATGAATTTGTCAGTGCCCATGGTGTTCAAGTGACGCTCCACATTGTTTAGGCCAGTGGTGGTGAACCTATGGCATGGGTGCCAGAGGCGGCACTCAGAGCCCTCTCTGTGAGTATGTATGCATGCCGTCGCCACAGCCTCACCACCCCGTGGCCCCCTCCTCACCAGCAGCCCCCCCGGAGGAGAGTCGCCCTGGGAGCAGCCTGTGCAGAACTCAGCCAAGAACATGGCAGCCGGGCAGTGGGGACAAGACTCCGCCCTCGCGCCCCATCGTGTACAGATGAAGCTGCAGGGTGTGGACAGAGGGTGTGGCCACCATGATGCTGCTGGGCTGCCTGGGTGATCTGCTGTGGCGGGCCATGGAGGTGGTGGGTGGCCCTGTGGGCAGGAGACGCGGGGACGGGGCAGGGGCGAGGCGGTTTTTGGGCACTCGGTCTCTAAAAGGTTCGCCATCACTGGTTTAGGCATTCCACCCAAGGCATCTATTACTATCGGTACTACCCTCGCTTTTTTCTTATTATTATTAGATACAAGTACTTGTGGATAGTATTTTGATAAAAGATAAAGTCTTCTTCAAGTCAATCTCAATCATGTGCAGTTTTTAGCAAAAAACAAAAACAAAAAAACAAAAGCCACTGTCTTCTCAGATATAAGGAGCCCTGGTGGCACAGTGGTTAGTGCAGCATTGCAGGCAAACTCAGTCCACAGGATTGAGTTTGATCCTGATGGGGCTCAAGGTTGATTCAGCCTTCCATCCTTCTGAAGCCAATAAAATGAGGATTCAGATTGTTGGGACCATATGCTGACATTGTAAACCGCTTAGAGAGTGCTGTAAAGCAGGGCTCTCCAACCCCCAGGCTGCGACCCACTACTGGGCAGTGGCCTGTTTGGAACCAGGCCGTGCAAGTAGTGGGCCAGCGTGAACGCACACAGCTTGATTTGCGTCAGTGGTGGGCCGATGAGTGTGTACATGCGCACACAACTCAACTCGTGCAAGTTGAGCAGCTTGCACAGCCTGGTTCCCTTCCCTCCGCCAGGTTGCCAAGCGACAAAAGCTGGGGACCACTGCTGTAAAGCACTATGGGGCAGTATATAAACCTAAATGTTATTGCTAGTGCTACATTTTTCAATTTTCCAGTCAAGCCTGCAGCCATAGCCAACCCTACTCCAACATTAGCTTGTGGCTTTCCGCATTCAAAGCAATGAGCGAACCACATATTACTTTCTTTAAATCTTAAAGTAACTGACACTGATGAATAACTAAGAAAAACGAAAGTTTCAATTTTTCATTTTCTGCATCATTTTGAACTTATCCCTTCAAACAAACATCCTCCACCAAATGTTATTTATATCTTCAAAGGTTTATCTGTAATACAAAAGCAACAAGGCTTAAAAGCCATCAGGTCTCATGTCAAAAAAGGCCTATCATTTCACAATTTTAAGAATAATCTAAAATAGGACAAAACTATAAACCTTGACTGTGTTGATCCATTGGACTCTGAGGTGGTCCCATGCCAGGAAGAGGAGGTCGCATGTTTGCAGCCTTCATGGAACTGTTATGTAGGTCTTCAACCATCCCTTTTTCGTGCAAACCATCAATAGGCTGCAAGAGGAAAACAATTTTTTAAAATTCTTATTATGTTTCTTGGATTTACATCCTGCCTTCCTCCAGTCGCATTCCTGCCTCTAATAATGCTTAAGCAATGTGCTGCTTTGGCTTGTTCCATCATGAAGATTTATAGTAAATTACAATGCTTAAAACACGTTCACACAAATAAACAAGCACAAAATAGTATTAAAAATCAGACCAAAATGTGCATGAAAACATCAAACAAAAAACCCAGTCAGCATTAATAGGAAATCAGAAGGCGAATGAAACTGACCTTAATATGCTATAGCAGCAGTATCTTCTGAAATTATATAATTTTATCTCTTTTTTTATGCTGGCTGGGATCTATGAAAGTTATAACCCCCACACTTCGGGAAGTGACGGGAAGGCTGAGTTATTGATATTTTAAATACATGACTTAACATTCTTCTTTTTCTCTTCCTCCAAGCATTTATTATATGTGGACACTTACAGTGAGCTACATTTTGACAGCAAATCAACAATAATCTGTGTTTTGAATCCAGAGGCAAGTATCATTAACCAGAATTTTAAAAAAAGGTTACCCAGCCTTCTCCAGCCTCACTATCCTCCATGTGAATAGTCAGTTTCCAGAATTTACACCAATGGCTGTGTCGTCTGAGAACACAGACCCTCACAGGAGCCTTGGGCTTAATTTTCATCTGTAATAAATTATGCTGGAAAAATTATGTTTTGTTACAACAGTCAATCTTTTTTCAGCTACCTAGGGGACCAAATGAAGCTACAGGTAGTGTTTCAAAGTAACAACAGCACTGAAAAAGTGACTTATGATCATTCTGCACACTTACAACCACTGCAGCATCCCTGTGGTCACGTGATCAAAATTCGGATGCTTGGCAACTGGCATGTATTTACGCCAGTTGTGTTGTCCCAGGGTCATGGGATTGCCTTTCACGACCTTCTGACAAGCAAAGTCAATGGGGAAGCTGGATTAATTTAACAACGTGTAATTAACCCAGAGGTAGGCAACCTTGGCTCTTTTATGACTCGTGGACTTCAACTCCCAGAGTTCCTGAGACAGCCATGCTGACTCAGGAATTCTGGGAGTTGAAGTCCACGAGTCATAAAAGAGCCAAAATTGCCTACCCCTGGACTAACCTAAGAACTGCAGTGATTCTCTTAACAACTGTGGCAAGAAAGGTCATCAAATGGGGGGAAACTCACTTGACAACTGTCTTGCTTAGCAAGGGAAATCTTGGGCTCAATTGTGGTCATAAGTCGAGGACTACCTGTAGTTAACTTCACAGAGCACTTTCAGTTGTCCCTAACCCTAGCAAAAGCCATTCTTTATAGCAAAGCAAGGCTGTATTCAAGAATCAGTTATCAGTGACAGGAAAGATGAGTAAGAAATTGAGCCACCAGAAGAAAAAAAAAATGAAAAGTCAGTCACAGGAGGCAGGAGAGGCTGCCATATGAGGACAAGGTAAAACCCACCCTGCATTCAAAGAGAAAAAGGAGGTGGGGGAAGGCGGGAAGGAAAGCTGAAGGCTTCTGAATTGAATCATCACCAGAGGGTAAAATAAAAAAAATTTCCTCACTTGTGAGGGGAGAGTCCAGGGGAAATGCTATTTCAGGGGGAAGAAACATTTAGTAGTTGCTCCGAGAGTATCTAAACAAACATATGTGCAGTGCTTTCTAAAGACTGTCTCCTCTCCACACATGCAAAACTGTTCTCACAACAACAACTCTCAGCCAACTCGATACCATTAGCAGGTTTTAGATCCCAAAATGTCTGTGTGTGCACACAGGCACACACATACAGACTGACTGCTAGGAAAGGAATTGGGGAGTGGAAAAGGGAAAGGTGGGAAAAGATAAAGAGATTAAAAAGAGAATAAAAACTGAGGAAAATTAAAAGCTTACTAAGGAGAAAAAACACAACAATTCCAGATGTCTGATGTATAACTCAGGATTTGCTCATTTTTGCTTTGCCACAAATACCCATCCTGCAAAACTGTTGTTTTAAAATTTATCTATTCCTCTTAACAGTGGGTTATTCAAAATCCCCTTTTCCACTTAGAATGACAGTATTCTTTTTTAAAACCAAAACAACAACATGTAGTTAAAGCTACAGAGCTAGCAATGTACAAAGACTGGATAAGCTTTGATCCTTAAAACAGACTGAGGAAACTACTCATAGTTATCAAGAAAATAACAGAGGGAGTCTTTCAGGAAGTCCACTGAGCTAGTTTCAATGGAGACCTATCAAAGGTGAATCTGGGATAAGATATTCTAAAGTTACAAGCACCAAATGTCTACTTCCTGTTTCAAAGTTGAGCTGAGATACAAAGAAAATTGAATGGCTGTATCTGTAGGGCATAAAACACTCAACTATATATTATTCTCTGATGCAAGGAGTTTTATCCCCTTGTTTAATATGGGCTCTTAAAGATTCAGAAAGTTCCGTGACAGTTAAGTAGATCAGTTAAGAACTGAAAAGAAACCAGAAGGTGGGATGAGGAAGCCCCCAGAGATTAATTACAGGAGAGAAACTGATGCATATTAATCACCTCTTAATAGTCTTCAGAAGTTACAAAAAAAGGATTAATATATCAAAAAATCAAGAGAAAAGCAGGCTGTTACTTAATTCAATACCCTAGTGCTAAATTAATGAATTAAAACTGCAGTATATTTGAGCATGTGGCCCTACACAGCACAGAAATTCAAAACATTAATTCCTACTTTTTTAAGATTTCAGGTTTAATCAACTTCAACAACTGGGAAGAAAGGCTGTCACCAATAATTGGTGTTGCCCTCTATCAATATTTTCGATTGTTTTGTAAATCATAACGGATGCCGTTGTATATGAGACATCTCAAAATTTAATTCAAAAGCCATATCAGAAAACAGTTAATGTAACGGAAAAAAATAAAAAGAAATAGTACTTCAGAAAGTTTACAAAATCATGAACATTGTATTAGGGATAATCCATCTAAAATTAAGCAAATTAAAGTTCCATTGATTTCAACAAGAGGTGTTTTTTTTAATTAAAATATCATTGATTTTTTTTTTGAAGTACTTCATTCTGATTGGATAGTGTCTACAAAACACATATTAATTGTCTGCACAGTTGATAGAAGTATTAAGGAAGAAAAATTCTATCCCCAATCAAGGTCATATTTTATCCACCCCATCCTAATGGAGGAAAAAATACCAAATCACAGCTTATGAAAGCAGTTTGAGACACAGCAAATACATCTTCAGAAATGATAAATGAACTGTCTGCTAAATGCAAATGATAAAGTTAACAGACAGTTTCCAAGAGATAATTAAATCCTAAAACGATTGCAGTGATTATAAGAATTTTGAAAGATTATTTTTGTCCTTACTCTCTCCCAGAGACATATTTCTGGGAGAAGTAAGAAAGAGTTGCAACCAGAATAAAGCCATTTAAAAAAATACTATTTTTATAATGCTGGTTTAAGCTTTTTCCCATTCAAATCAGCAAGAAATTGTGCTGTCAAGGGTTCAGCAATCATGGTCAGAAGAGGCTCCAGAGAGCCATTAAAAAAGGTTTAAGTTCCTCAAACCAGAGAGGGATGGATTGGCAAAAACTGAATAGGCAGAAAAGATTTCAATGCCACAATGCTGGCATTCATTTGGGACAATAAATCTACAAAGTAGGGCATCTACAAGGCACCTACACTTTTAAATCTTCCATATCTGGCTGTGTTGAAAAACAAAGCTTCTGAGCAACACTTATGCTTTATTGGTCTTTCAGGAGAGCTGCCTGTTTATCTTTATAAACTTATCAAGCGAAAAAAGGGAAGGGTTCCACATTGATCAATGTGTTCAGTTCTTGAATGCAGATACTTCCCTTCAGGTTGTTAAATGTTAAACTCTGCCTGTTGAATTGCAGAGTTTAAAAAATGCCAAAGCCTTCACAAGGAGGAAAGTGAGAAAATTGAAGAGAATCAGTTCTTATTGTCTCAACAAAAGAAATGATGCACAAGGAGTATCCTGACCATAACCAAATTAATAGGACATCCGGTGACCAGAACGCTGCTTATGCCCTGTATTAAGAGTATTTCTGTTGCTGAGACAGTAATAATTGATTCAGTGCCCCGTCATCTTATAGTACAGTGGTTCTCAACCTTTTTAATGCTGCGACCCCCAACCGGTTGTAAGTCGAGGACTACCAAACCGGTCGTAAGTCGAGGAATTTCCCTGCCCGGGAACGCCGCACATGCGTGGTGCCGCCCCCTGCGCCGGCCGAGGCGTAGCTGGCAAGCGGCAGAGACAGCGCAGGCCAACCACCGGCTGGGCCACCAGCCGGCCCAGCCCAAGGGAGGTAAGGCACCCGCTGGGCCCCACGCGTGCCAGCAACCCTCCCTGCGCCCGCCGGCCTCCCACCCCTGGCCCTCTTTTATTTACATTTTTAGTAGTTGCTCAGCAGGGAGGGGTGGAAACTTCCAGACAGCTCGCCTTCACTGCAGACAACTTGCAGCACCGTTTGCAGAATGGGACTTTTGGCGGGCTCAGCAGGGCAGAGACAGCCTGGACAATTCCTATTGGCTTTTGAAAGCCAATAGAATTAGACTCTATTCAAGAGAGTCTATTCTATTGGCTTTCAAAAGCCAATAGAATAAAAGGGAGTAGTACAGCTAAGGAAAAGGGGGAAAAAATGGCGGACTGCGTTGTTTGGCGACCCCCGTGAAATGGTCGTTCGACCCCAAATGGGGTCCCGACCCACAGGTTGAGAACCACTGTTATAGCACCTTATAGTTAAGTGCCTCAACAACAAGAAAAGTATAGGCATGTAGATGTCCAGTCATCAAAGATTCTACAAATCTGGAGATAGGAAGGGGAAGAGACTAAACTGAAAGTGACTGGTAAGGCCTTGTGTTTAAACTGTTTTTATTGCTACTGTCTTTTTTCTTAGAACAAGAGGACTCTAAGGATGACTTCTATATAGCATTTTCTGTTGCTTTTCTTGTCACCGTAATGGCCCACTGAGTTTGCTAATTAATGTCTTGTTGATTTTTAACAAAAAATGGTTCTCCAGGCAAGAAGGATGAACGGGTAGCCATAGTGAAAGATGCCTACTAACTGTAGTTTGTAATCATACTCCCTGGTTATTGAAGAAGAAAATGCACTTGAGCAGAGATGTATGATCCATACAGAGCAGATACACTCTCCACATATACTCTATTTGTAGTCCAAATTGACAAGCCAACCTTGCACACTTTATTTTAAATTTGGAGATGAGGATTTTGAGAAGCAAATGACTGCCATTTAAAACTCCAAACGTACTCCATATCAAGCACTCTTCTGTTTTGTAAGGGCAACTTTTTATTCTTTAACCGTCAAGCTTCTCTATGGAAAAAAATGGGTTTGAAAATTTCAGATAGCCCACTAATTTATATCACATCAATAGCTATGAAACTTGTGTACCACCTCGGCAAGTAAGAAGAAAAAATATAGTCCCTAAAATAAAAAATTGTCCACTACTTTGTTAGAATTCTAAGTTATTCTTTACACTAGAACAATTGTTCCATTACATTACATCTCAAAACGGATAAACTTTGCTTGTCACAAGTGGATATTTATGAAAGGATTAATAAAGGAACAAAAATCAGACTAAAGACTGTTTTCTTCCAAGGCCATTGTAATCTTCCCCAAAGTCCCTTTTCTGCCCCAGACTTTGCTCCAGATACAGCTTCCCTGACAGTTCAATTCCAAGTCAAACTTTACAGCCTCATTAAGATCCATGGTATCTATCATGGTCTCACTGTCCTTGAAGGTAGCTGAATGTACCATATAGAGATTTCAAGGCTGTGTACATATAATAATTATAGTCTCTGTTCCATTGATTCTGATGTTGTCTATAGGCCTCTCCAAATTCTAGCTTTCAGATAGGATATATACTATCCTATGTATATTCTTAGTTGACCTATTGGCAGTTAAGCCTGGTATATGAAGGGTTCTGAACACTTCAGAAAAACGTACTGTGACAATTTAATATCACAGAAAGCTAATTTTTGTTTGATCTTAACCACCTGAACATCAGTTACGGTTAAATCTAACTGGCCCAATACCCCAAGCAGGTGAAGAAAACAGGTATGGAAAAACTCCAGAAAAACAGCTAAATACGATTAAGAAAAATCTGCTTTGACGTACAAGAGATAAAAGTCTCTTTTGTCCAGTCTCCAATCTTGCCTTTTAAGGGAAGATTATTGAGAGGGTCGGGGTGTGATGTCTCAGTGGTTAAAGATGCTAAGCTTGTCAGCTGGAGAGCTGACAGTCCGGGGTTCAAGACCCGAGCTCTGCGTAATGGGTGAGCTACCATTCCTTGCCCCAGCTCCTGCCCACCTAGCAGTTCGAAAGCATGCAAATACAAGTACATTAATAGGTACTTGTACCTAAGGTAACAGCATTCTGTGCATTTCTGGCGTATAGTGATGATGGCCACATGACCACAGAAATTTTCTGTGGACAATGCTCACTCCCTTGGCCAAGAAACAGAGATGAGCACCATACCCTAAAATCTTTACCTTTATTGAGAGGGTGGTTGGTGCAAAGCTATAGAAGGGCTCCGGATGAAGTGGATTACCTGGACCCCAGGCCAAGGGGGTGATCACAGCATTGAAAGGCCTTGGTCGCACTTGTTGATGATCTTTGGAGGGCTTGGGATGGAAGCAGTGCAACATTCTGGCCCTCCTAGACCTTTCAACAGCTTTCAATACCATTGATTATGGTATTTTTCTGGACCAGCTTTGGGGATTAGGAAAGGAAGGAACTGTGTTATGATGATTCTCCTTTTTCCTCCATGGCTAGTTACAATCGGTGTTAGTAGGAGAGAAATTCAGCCCTAGACCTCTGCAAAGTGGGGTATCTCAGGGCTTGAGTCTCTAGTTGCTCCTTTTTGACATTTACATGAAACCACTAGGGGAGGTTGTCCATCAATATAGGGTCCAGGATTATTAGTATGCTGAAGATACTCAATTATATATCTCTACCCCTAGTCAGACAAATGATGTAGCGGCAGTGCTGGCCAAGTGCTTGGAGACTATAGGAGTCTGGATGGAAGAAACCGGCTTTGAGGTAACCCTGGCAACACAGAATGGATATGGCTTTTTTTTGCTCTCCAGGACCAGATGATTCTTTATCTTTGATTTTGGACAGGTGGTATTTACCCTGACTGAGCTGGTGGATCCTGGACTCAAAGCTCCTAAGGAACAGATGGCAGGCATGGCTAGGGAGGAGGGCCTTTGCACAGATTTGTGTGGTTTGCCAACTGCACACTTTCCTGGAATAGGAGACTTTGCTTATGATCACTCATGCCTTGATCACCTCTTGTCTGGATTACTGCATTGTACTCTACATGGGATGCCCTTGAAGACCACCCAGAAACTTCAACTGGTCCACTTGTAGCAGCAGCAGCATACACAGTAATGGGGATCTCTAGGTTTTACCCATGTAACACCTCTGTTGCGTGAGCTGCACTGGCTTTCAGTTTCTTTCCAGATGCAATTGAAGGTGCTGATCAATATGTTTAAAGGCCTATATGGCACAGGGCAAGGTTTTATCTGTGGGACTGCCTTTCCCTAAGGACATTACCCATCCTACCAGGCCAGATAGGGTGGGCACGCTCATAATCCCTTCCCCCGAACATTGTCATCTGATGGGAGCTAGGAAGCTCCCATGGCAGCCCCTTCCCTATGAAACACTCTTCCTCCTGTGGTTTGGCTTTTAGCTTTCTGTAAGACTTTGAAGACCTCCCCACATATTGGTAGAATACTAGATAATCACACATTAGAACTGATTTGGCCCCACGTTTTTGTTGTTTTCGTGTTTTAGTCAGTTGAGCTTTATAAGCTTTAATATAATTTTATATGTCTTTTAATTTTTGATTGGGAACCACCCAGAGTTGGTGGAAAGATGGGTGGCTATATAAATGTTTTAAATAAATAAAATAAATCTTATATAACCATAACAGAAAGAGAGAACACCAAATAAAGAAGGAAAAGAAAGAAAATCTCCAATTTAATTATGATACCATTCTACAATATTGGATGTAGTCTTATTTTCCTAAGGCACTCTGGCATTTATATACTATGAGCAGAATACTGCACTGTCATAATTCCTGGATCTTAAATGTTGTTACTATAAAATTCCATAGGATAATAAGAAGTTAGTGCCTATTTGAATGAGGTGAGTCTTAAAAATGAAATATTGTTTTTATCTTCTAAAATAGTATCCTTCCCCCCCCAAAAAAATGATAGTGAATCATACACATGTTCACTTCAAAGAATGCTGTACTGAATTTAAACATATGTACTCCAAAGTATTGCTAAATTAAATTATCTCACTGAGGAACATTAACCACCACTGCCACAAGCAAGTCTTAATTTATGCTCTGGAATTCACACCTCAAAATCACAGTACTTAATGAACGAGTTGGATATGTAAAACTGACAGCAAAATTTACGATGACAAATGATAGTTTTAGTTTTCCATCACAATTGTGATGCAGAATGTGAAACATTTGGTAGTAATACTTACTTTGTGCATTTGATGCATGCCTTCCTGTGAATAATCACCCGGTCCCATAGATGGCATTGGATGTGGAACACTTGGAGGTCCAGGACTTGGTCCCATCATGCTATGTACTGAGCTTGGTGATGGCCCGGGTCCTGGGCTGGGACCTAGGATCGGTCCCGGAGATGGTCCTGGCCCTGGTGAAGGGCCTGGATGAGGCATTGTAGTAGGATCAGTTGGTGTAGACATCTACTCTGTCTCTCTTGGAATCAGTGATCAAGCTGTAGTGAAGGGAAAAAAAGAACACATCTAAATTTAAGTTGTTCGCCACTAGGAAAGAAAGATAGATGACATTTAAAGAAATAATTGCGCATGAACGTCAAGTGGTTCTATATCAAAATAAAATATATGTCAAAGTGAAATTACTCATTTATATCGGGAGTCCACTCTATGAAATAGGGCTAAAATAAATTAAGTCTTTTGGAAGAAAATTATAATACATGGTTTGCTTGTTTTTTAAATTGAGTATCATCTTGGGAGTCTTGCACTGAAAGGAAGATTATATAAAATATATACCCAAATAAATAAGAATTATCAGGTTTTCAAAAGAAATTCCCTAAATTCCTTTTTATTTGAGGCAGCTCTTATAAATACCATGATTCTCAAATTCCCCATCTCCCTATTAACAATCAACTATACAGGATAATAAATACAAGGATAAACAAACAATAACAATGCCATTCCGAGTGTCTGTTTGTATGTCAGAAAAAGTGATTGTCTAGACAAAAACAATTAATGCCAAAGCATGTGTTATTGCCTTTTTACGTCAAGCAATATAAAGACATGCTACAAACGTAATGAATATTTGATGCACCCTGTGTTATACATTCCCAAGGACTGCGATCATATACCATTTATTTATTTATTTAGAGTTTTATCCCACCTTTATTTTTTTTATAAATAATTCAAGACGGTGAACATACCTCATACTCCTTCCTTCTTCTACCAAACTGAATTTCAGTTGAGAGCAAACTCTCAAAAAAGGAAAGCAGAGTTTTTCTTCTCTCAATGGGGCACATTTTTGCTCAGAATAACTCATCTTACAAATACTCTCCTTTTTGCAAGTATATTGTGTAAAATTAGCATTCCCCACTTTGGAGCCCTCTGGATGTGTTGACTTTCAAAAGTCATGCAAGTTAATGACTGAATTAGCAGAGATGCTTTGATTAGAGACAATGGACTAGTTTTATAAGAGACCGGACTTTCTGCATGTCAAATACAATAACAGATGGTTAACAGAGGGATCTGAAGATTAGTGTAATGCTTGGGTTAATCTAATGACTGTTTTTTTGCTTTTTAAAAAATATATATTCTATGATCAGGTGTTGGGTTGGTTTGATTATCAGATCGAGATCCCCTCACTTGGAACATTTGTTTATTTAATATAGTATTTTTGTTAAATCAGGATGGGAAAGCTTAGAATTATTTGTAGACCCATTATGTAATGAGGAGAATTTATCAATTTTCTTTGTGTTTTTTTTTTCTCTTTCTCAGCATCCAGTTAAGGTGGATTCTGTATACTTAATGCTAAATTTATTTGACATTGGGTTATTTTTTTTCTTTTGTAGTAGTTAGTATTGGATGTATGTTTTTCATTTTTTTTCTTTTTTTCTTGTTGATAAAACAAAATAAATATACAAAAAATCAAAAGTCATGCAAGTTGAGAGGTGATGGGACTTGAAATCCAACATATCTGTAAATTACCTCATCTTTGCTGCCACATATATTAAGCCAAGTAGACAATATTCGCAGCCTAAAAGCTGCAGGTGGCATCACTGAAAGGTGATGATATTTCAAGAGTTTTATGAGAGGAAATGGAAAATGACATTTTCAGGGGCTGCATACAGTCTAAAGATGCCCACTCTGTTCTAACCCTGAAGTGAGATTCAGGCAAATTTATAAGATGTCACACAAGTTATGGAAAGGGAAATAATTATTAGCTGGAAGTTCCTATAACTGCTAAGTACAAAGATTTGTTTTTGCCCCAAAGTTTCAGGCTGAAGGCTACTTAATAAAGTCCAATCTAGTAATAGCAGGGCTAGTTCTTAGCAGGCACCCTGTCAGACTAAGCAACTCAGTTGCTACTTTCAGAAGTGACCTCTGACCTAGTTTCAGCTCTGTTGTCTTAGCTGACATGGATATACCCACCAGGTTATGGGGGTCCTAACTATTTGGGAACTAATTCCCCCAAAGCTGACAAGACATGGACCCACTATTTGATTTTTTTAATCAGGATTAGTGACTTAACAGAGCTCCTGAATATGCAACAAAACTCAACAGTTTTACTAAATTGTTTTAAAACTTCATATTCCTATGCCTTTATGCTTTTCTCTGATAAGACAGAAAAGAGTGATCATTCACTTCATATTCAAGAGAAACTCGCTAGAAATAAACTGCCTTGGGAGCTCATTCCTTGCAGGGCAAGATACGGAATTACCTCTGAAGCTTTAAACAAAGATACAGAATGCCCCAGGGACTAATTTGTGCCACACAGTACTAACCATTGTTACAATGGTTATATGTACATAACTGTACCTACTAGGTCAATTACATGGTATCCGCAAGAAAACTTTGGAGGGGCAGGGGGCATTCTAAAACAACCATGCTCTGTGGCTCACAAAAGAACAACTCCTATCAATCCCATCCAGCCTAGGCAGTGGTGATGGTTGCTGGAAGTTACTGTACAGTAACCTATGGAAGGTTTCTTTTTCTATGTGTCAAAATGCCCCCATTCTGTGGGGGGGGGGACATTAAGGTTAAAAAAATGGCACTGCTATCAGTTTAAACAGTTTCTTCGTATTACTATCCTACTGTGTTTTAACCAAAGCCTACAATCAGCCTTGCATTGTCTGCAAACAGTATGCACTGCAAACTTACTCTAGTCTATTGTTTTGGTAAATGTTAACCATAGTACCACTAAGTTGAAAACTGCTTCAGCATAACATCTAAAATTACATTAGATGGCTAAAAAGTGCGAACATCTTTCCAACTGTTAGAGTTGTGCTATAATTGTATTCTGGGGGCAACTCTTCAGTTCCCCCCCCATCAAATAAGCCCCTTCAGTAGAATACCTTGTATAATTGTTTCAATATTTTTTTGTTCAACCTCATAGGATAACATTATTTCTGCGTTGTACACAACCTGCTCTTACTGTATTTGAGCAACTACTCCGTATTCCAGAGGCATCTACAAAAGGATCTCGGGGGAAGGGGAAGGGGAGGCCAAATAACTGAAACGGGGTCGTATTATTATGGCACAAGTTCCTTCCCACTTGTATAGACACGATGCCATTGCACACCGTATAGAGCAGGAAAGAAGTTTGTACAACGAAAGCACAACATTGCTTCTGTCATTCAGATGAAAGCACTGGATCTTGGAGATATCGCTAAGACTACAGCAATAGCAATAACAGGCTTATATATCACTCCGTAGTGTTTTACCCCACTCTCTGAGCAGTTTACAAGGTCAGCATATTGCCCCCAACAATCTGGGTCCTAGGAAGGAAGGAAGGAAGGCTGAGTCAACCTTAAACCGGTCAGGATTGAATTCTTGGCTGTGGGCAGAGTTAGCTTGCAATACTGCATTCAAACTACTACGCCACCACATGCAAGATTATCTAATAAAAATATTGGTGGTCATTGACTGTAAGCTTGGAGACGTAATACTGCTTTGTGTTCTATGCACAGAGTTTTGTTCTTTTCTTCCTAAATTGGATCAGTTAATCCAGTGTCATGCTTGAGGACAGGTCTAAGTCGCATGTACATCTTAAACGAAAGGCATTTTCTTGTGGAAAGTAGCATTCATTGCACAAATGGGCACTAATAACACACTAGTTCAGTTATCAGGAAGTGCAAAATCTGCCTGCATTTACATAAAATGGAAGCACTGCAGTCCAAACTGCTGTAATCCTTTCAATGGAGTGACTGAATTCTGAGCTTCAGTCTCTTCACACACACTAAGCCTACAATATAAGTTACATTACTTTTATGCACTGCCAGCCGCCGTTGCTCCCAGCACTTACATCTCACCATGTGCTCTTTCTAGTGTTCCCAGCATATGATATAACCACATCTGTTAGATTATTTTGGGGAAATTGGCCCATCTCTCAGGGATGGCGAGATTTGGATGGTTTTCATTATGTTCCAGAAACCCTCCTAATACAGATATAGAGTACTAGTAGAAAAAATACCTATACAAATATAGCAATTGCTCCCACTTTTGAAAATCTCCCAAGTTTCATCAGAGAAGTTATTATTTTAAGTGCAGATGGGGAAAAATAAAAAAGAAGAAGAAGAAGCCAGATGAAAAAGGAGCCAGATGAAAATGAAGAGATAAATGTAATGGCCAGAATCACTTTGTGGCTTTTTCCTTTAAACACATTTTAAATTAAGATTCTTTTTTTCTTGCACACATTTAGCCTACAGTGGCATGTCTCCCTTTGAAATAGAGACTGCAAAACAGAATGTCTCAAGCCATGAACAATTCATGACAAAGGTCTATACACACGAGAAAGCCTATTGACGCCAAAATGCCACCATAATTTATATTACTGATATGTTGCCAGAATTATAAAATAAAACCAAACCACTTAACAGCAAAAGATCAAAAGTCTACCTAAAACAAAGGTAGACATATACATATACAGGTACCCTTCAACGTACAGTCACAACTCAGCCCCATATTTCTGTTGCTAACTGAAATGTGTGTTGATTTTTGCCCTATTTTACAACCTTTCTTGCCAGTGTTGTTAAGTGAATAACATAACTGTATGGTAAATCTGACTTCCCCGCTGACTTTGCTTGTCAGAAGGTCGCACAAGGTGATCACATGACCCTGGGACACTGCAGCTGTCATAAATTCATGTGTCCTTGTTTAATGACAAATCATTCAGCATTGAACTTGCGCCAGTGTTGAACGAGTGATACTTACCACCAATCCTTGAAGTTCCAGCCATTGCAGCATTCCTGTAGTCAGATGGCCAATATCTGTGACCTTCTTTGTTGGCTACTTACAAGCAAAGTCAGTAAGGAAACCAGCAGGAATGGGAATGATTTGAAATCCTTGTTTAACAACATGTGGTTTGCTTAACAGTTACAACTGGGAAGTGCAGGAACTTCTATCACTAAGCAACAAGGTCAATATCATCATACTCTACAACCGCATTGCTTAGCAATGGAAATTTGGATCCCAATTGCCATAGTTAGCCAAAGAGTACCTGTATTGTGTTACATATAGTAACCTATGGAGTCCTACATTCATAAATTGGCATTTAACAATGCCACATTAGGACAACTTTCAGACTAACTTTTTAAATTGCATGTACAAAGTTGTATCATAAGAGATGACTGAAAAACATGTACAGTATTACATCTGGCCCTTTGGGAGAGCGAAACACACTTTGTGTAAGGACTCTTCTCCGTTATTAACTATATTCTTTATATTTAAGCCTATTCCAAAAATCTCATCCAGCAGATTTTGAAAAACAGAGCTACTGTAGCAAGTAGTTGTAATGAGAATGGAAATAGCAATGTAATAAAAATGGTTCTTTTTAATCATTTTTTTTGTTAAAGTTTCTCTCTCTCTCACACACACACACACACAAACATACACCAAATCCAGAAAGCCAGAGACACCATGACTTATTAATTTTACCGTACAATCAGTCCTTGACTTACAACCGTTTAGTGACCGAAATTACAACAGCATTGAAAAAAATGACTGTTTTTCACACTTACAATTGTTGCAGCACATGATCAAAATTCAAATGCTTGGCAACTGACATGCATTTATGACGGCTGCAGTGTCCTGGGGTCATGTGATCAGCTTTTGCTACCTTCTGACAAGCAAAGTCAATGGGGAAGCCAGATTCACCGTACAGTCATGTTACTAACTTAACAACTGCAGACATTCATTTAACAACGATGGCAAGAAAGGTCATAAAATGGGACAAAACTCACTTAACTTGTCTTGCTTAGCAACAGAAATTTTGTAAGTGAAGGACTACTTGTATTTGACTTTCTTATGGGTAGCCCAATCCCGTTCTCTCCCTTTCCCCTATGTCCAATCCTACTCAAGTACTTTTGTAGCAATTGCAATTAAAATAGCCCCCAATACAGGAAAAGTAGGCAATAAGCTACAAAGATTCCTTTAAATAAACCTTTGTTCATGATGTGGACAAGAGAAGCTGTTTCCATGCTAGGACCTAACAACAGAGTCCAGATGCAATTTCACTTTTCCTTCTTGTCCTACAAAATAGCTTTGCCATTTCCCAAAATAACACCCTCAGGAAAAATAAGAGTAACTGTAAAAGATTCAACATAAATTAGCTCTAAGGCAGGAGACAGGGTGCTGTGACTCCTACTGAATTACAGTTTAGTAATACAGGGGGGAGAAGCAGGCTCTCCGCCTAGGTGATTATAGGCTAGGAGAACATTTCCCAGTTTTGGGAAATCTACAGCATTCAGATATGTAAACTGTACTACCTGAGAATTAAAACCCAACATAATATGGAAAGTGACACAATTGGGAACACTGGTGTATAAGTTTAAAATGTAATTAAGGACTGGGTTGTAATTAAAAAATGGAGAATGGAAGAAGGGGTGGGAAATTAACATTATAATTACTGCTGGCTTGAAGGAATGGAAGAGGAGACAACACACAAATCTAAGGCATGCTACTGCAGCAGATGCATAACAAGGTAGGTCATTTATAATACAGATTCCACTCCATGTAGAATGCCACTGCAATTATATTATGTCACTAGAATTGCAATTATTGTACATTATTTCTCTACCTTACCTGGAAAGTTGGTGTTTTACAATAAATCTGCACTAGTCAAGAATTAGCCATAAATCTGAGACCTGTAATCTTTAGATAATAAAGAGTACTTCCAGCCAATCAGGGTGTGATAGACAGATATCACTGATTTCTGTCATTAATGTTTCAGATTTTAATTCATTTTTGAAATCTGTGCTCTAAAAAGAATCACCTGAACCGTAATTCGAAGTTTCTCCAAGTATTTCTCTTTCAGCTGTTCCTTTATCTACCTCCTGATATCAATCCATATTGAAATACAGGGGTTTGAGATCAGAAAGAATTTTCCATTGTCTTCCTTGAAATGTTCTTTTTCAAAAGAACAGGATTGTTTGCAGTTAAACTGAATAGCAGGCTTTTAACAGTCCTTGTCTTCTTATTCTTCAATGAACCAACATCAAACAGTCTAATCAATATGTATACTTTTGTGTAGTCTGACTCAGGACTTTGAAGACCTACATCAACATTGAATTTGTGGGTTGTTACAGTATATCGCTGAAGGACATGGGTGAAGGTGCTCTCAAAGTAATCCACAGAAATATAGTTAATTGTATGCAAAGGTTTGTTCCTTTCCTTTGCTGCATAAAGACCAGCCACTAGGAGCAAACTTATGCTACAAGAACATTGGGGCAGCTTTGAAGTTTGAAGTTAACCACTCATTGGAGGCCAAGAATAAATCTTTCCATGTAATTAGTTGGCAAGATCCACTGTACAAGCAATCCCAGGAAACAAAGCAGTATCTAGATCAAGGGAGAACATCTTGCTACAAAACTATGCATGCAGTCTCAAAGCTTTCTAGTAATGTTATGTGAAAAATATTAAACACATAGGAAGCTATCATCTTAACTGTTCCTACACATCTTTAATTCAAACTGGCTAACTATCAAGTAAGAGAACACTAATTACTTCCAAGCTTAAGTCACAAAAGGAATAAAATAATCATTGTTTTTAAAAGCAATCCATGTATTTTCTTCAAATTGCAGACAAGGCCCCTAGAGGGAGCATGAAACACCACCAACCAAGGTACAAAATTTTGCAGTGTTATTGGCAGTAGACAAGATTCAAATTTCCAGTATACGTGGGCTATAATCTACTTTGGGAATTGCCAAAAGGAATGAATTATACTTCTCTGCTCAACTATAAGGCCAATTACTTAAGCACTATATTCTGGCTCATGTATATCTGTAAGAGCAGGAAGGAAAACAACCAGAGATGCAAAACAGAGTGTGGACAAGTGCAGAAGAAATAGCACAAAACTGCACCAGTATCTGATAAATATGGTTAATAAAGGTTTTTGGTTGTTAAGATGGCCAGAGAAGGGCAAAATAAGTTTAAAAGATGAGTGCATCTTAATAATGCTCAATACCCCATTAAGGAATTTAAAATTTGCTCTCTTCTGCTTTTATTCAGAAAAGCCATACTTACAATCTACAGTTTGTAGAACATAGGTAATATTTACACTCTATAGTTTCCAGTGTCCTGGAAACAGCAAAACAACAAAGAATATTTTGGCACTTTAAAGACTTAACCAGTTATTATCGCATAAGCTTGTCTGCTGCCTATATCCCCAAGCCCATCAAATCCCTTAGGAGTCACCTGGGAGGCATAAGGGAGAGGTACAGGGGGATTTGGGGAGACAAACAGCCTGCTCACATTACATTAGATGTGGCCCATAATATTAGAAGGATTTACAGTATTTACAGTCTGTTAATTTTTGTTTCTAATATACATCTGAAGTTTGCCTAACACAAGATAAAAAATTCTCACAAGAATATATAATGAGACTACAGTGAGGTCTTCTCCTGTCTGGATTCCTTCCTCTAATTCTTGTTTGTGAAAGCTATATAGGCTGGGAATGTGAGAAATTGCAACCCAATTGGGAGTCATCATCAAGCTGGGAAAAGCTGCTTTACTGAATGTCAATGTACACAAAAAAATTCCAGTCTGCAAAGTGTCCTTGGATCACTGAGATTACAGCAGCAATGTTCAGAAACTTCGTTCAAGAGAAAAATTAAAAGTGTAGACAAAACATCCACTCACATCTATTTGTTCTGTTGTCTGAAGTTCAACATCAACCAAAGGAGTCTGTTTTGTGTCAAGGGAGTATTAATTTAATTCCATTTTTGAAAAAAAATACTACATATATTTCCAGCCCTAACCATGTAAAAATGTTAGCTATTACACTTCTTCTCATTTGACAGCATCAAGTCAAAGCACTGACTAATAAGGAATACTCAGCAACCACTTCAGAAGTTAACAGAAGAAAAGATTTCAGATCATTTTGAAAATGCTGTTGTGTTGCAAGCTTTCTATAAAGCCTATAAAATAACCAATAACCTGAAGCTCAGCCAAAACTCAGAAAAAATACTTATTTAATAATTATCTTCAACTCTGTTAAGTTTACCTTTCTTTGCTAACTGATACACTTAACTACAAATTTGCTTTAAAATGCCCATAACGTATAGAATTGGATCATTGCTATTATTAGGTTTCAGAGTTTGATGAATTGCAGATGGACATAAAAATCTGTATCCAATTCAGTCCTTCTGTTACATTATTTTTTTCTCTCTGCAGTAACAAAGGGATTCTAGAGGAAGGGGAAAAGGGGGGTTAAGCAAATAGGAATAATAGGACAATCAGATTCACAAAAGAAAGTGTGCCTGAATTAGCATGACAATAGGTGAACTCTAAAGCGAAGGCTGCCCCACCTCCAAATATGTAGCTGTTATAGTACTAAAGGAATGGAAGGTTGGGTCTCCATTCATTTGCAGACCTCAGGAGTTAGTGGCTGGAACTAAAGGAGACTGAAGGGAAGGAACTAAAGCACACAGTACACAAAAGAAAGAAGGCCAGAGAACAAGGCTGCAAATGTCAAATGCCATGTTAACCACAGAGCCCCCCCCCCCGTGCCGTCTCCACTTTCACACACACACACACACACACAAAATAGCCTCAGAAAATAATGGCTCACCAACTTCGGCGGCTGCAGTTACTAATGCAAATGGTCCACATTTCAAATCTGCAACATTTCCCAACTTTCAAATAGTTATAGGGTTGTTTTTTTTAAAAAAAGAAAACACAATCGTCCCAATCACATTAAAATGCAAGTACGGAAATCAATTTGGTATTTAAAAAAAAAAAACAAACCACCCCAGCGGAGTCAATCAGTTCCTCTTGTCTGTTGCAAATTGCCGATAATCTCACGGAGCTGAAACAGTTTGCAACCGACGCTCCGAATCGCGCCTGGAACAAATGCAGGATTCGGGCCTTCTGGCCGGCCCGCTCCGTACTCGGAGTTAGAGAGCAGGCAAAACGCGCCATGTGTTCTGTAACTTCGGATTTAAAACATCTGAACGGAGAAGCCTGTCGCCCCCGATCCCCCACGTTGACATACAAAACCCGATCTCAGCTAGCAAACGTGGCTTGTGCGAGGCAAGAGAGACTCTTGCTGGAGTTTGATAGACTCGATAGGCCTCAAGTTTCCGTTTGCCAACACGCCCGGCCGCCTCCACCCGCACCCCCCCCCACCGAGAGCAGAGTCACGAGTGGCGGGGCGCCCATCTAGCCAAGCCGATTTGAAAGTTTCCGACCCTCCCCGGTGGGCGATCCCGAGTCCATGTTGAAAAGAGCCTCCCCCACGCCGTCTCTCTCCCTTCCTCCCACACCCGGTTCCCACAGCAACGGCTGCAGAGACCTTTACCTTTCTGGAGTGACACCCGAAGAAGATCTAGGCACGGCCGCCGTGGGTGAGATGCCAGATGCGCCGATCGCGAGCTTTCATGGCAGACCGGGGCCTATCTCTCCCCCGTCATCATGTCACCACGATCAAACATGTCTGTATGAGAGCGAGAGTCCTATTTGGCTGCGGTGACTTCCTGATTCTCTGCATTGCTGAGCACAGACAGGAAAAAAAAAATCCACCCCAACCAGCGCGAAACCTCGCCTCTTCCTCTCTCCCAGCAGCGAGAGAGCTGGCTCCAGCTACCCTCCTACTTCTCCAGCCTGGCTGGCTCGCATGCTCAGCCACCAGGAGCGAGCGGCACCATTCGGGCGGAATCCTCCTCCTCTTCCAAGGCACTTAGTCATCAACCCCCTCTCCCCCCAGACCCCCACAACTTTTTCCTTCTTTCCCGGCCGAATCTGAACCAAATTCATGCCTGGCGGTTAGAGTTTCCGCGCCGATCACGGGGTGCGGGACGACGCCTCCCCCACCCACCCCCAGCCCCAAAGGTTGAGATTGGCACTCAGCAACTTTCGAAATAAATAAAATGCTCGGCGGTTTCTCCCTCCCCTGGGAAGAAAATAAGGGATGTAAAAGGAAAAGCCCGCGTCGGGCATCTGCACAACAGAGGCGAGATCGCTTTCGGCGAGAGCGAAAGAAGGACGCAAACACCGGGCAATGCCAGATACCTTCGGGGGACACGCACCGCGACAGCAGCTACGGTGCAGAAGAGAGCAAAGGGGGCCGTGGACTTTGAAGACACTAATAAACCCCGAATATTTTGAAGAAGCGAAAAGCGCACCGATTTCTGGTTTCACCCCTCCCGGCATCACAAGACCCCCTTTGCCCAAGCTCTCCGGTCTCGCGTGGGCACTCTCGGCGGTAGTCAGGCAGCGAGACGGTCCGGAGCAGGGCCTGCCTGGATTTGACGCTTCTACCTCTCCTTTCGCGAGCCAATCGCACTCCCACCCTTTTCCTGCTCTCGACCGCAGTGGAAAACTCTGCGGCGGAGCTGGGCTATGAAGGTGGCCTGGATCTTCTGCGGCGAGGCAATCCGCCTGTCTCCGGGCAAAGCGCCTCCGCCTTTTCTCTTCCCCGGGGCAGGACGCCGCGCGAACTTCCAGCACTCGCAGCCGGCCACATGCCTCGATTTCCCCCAGCGGAGCCTTAATACAGTTTCTGGAGGGGGAGAAGAAGACGGGGGCAGTAAAGACCGACTTTCCCCCGCCAGCCTTGTTTCTACTCTCCAAAGACAGCTCGGCGCATCCAAGAGAGGGGTTCAAGAGGAGGCAAAGCTAACCTACCGGCTCCATCGCGCCAGACCTGCCTGTACCTGCTCGCAATCCGTTTCTGGTTCTCTCTCTCTCGGGCTTTCTCTCCTCGCCTCTTCCGTCTCTCTCTCTTCCTCCCCTCCCAGTTTAGGAGCCAAACCCTGCGTGCAACTGATTCCTCGCCGGAGTCTGGCTTGCAACCAGCAGCCAGTCCTCCCTCGCCCGACTTTCTCCCCGGGTTCAGCTGACTCACAAAGTCAGCGCCTGCATCCTCCCCCTCCCCCCCCAGGAAATGTTCTTTACCCAGCCGCTTTTCAAATGAGGATTAGAATTATTAAGAATGATCGCGAAAACTTTCTTCTGACGCTTTTTTCGATCTCTGCAAAGGAGGTGCAAAGGAGATCGAGGCGAGACTTGTTTGTGGCCAGAGGAAATGAAGGGGCAGGGATATCTATTTGGGTATTGTATGGGGGGGGGGACGGAGGATGCACAGGCTAAATTCTTCTCCCTCCCTTCCCCAACACCCCCCCCCAACAAGTACATGGCAGGCAACGGCGGATGATTAGGAAAGGGAGGGAGGAGTTACAAGCAATCTTTACCTTGCTGAGGGAGAGTGGCGGGCTAGATCTCTCCCTCTCTATGAGTCACTCAGGGTACAGATCCTGCCAGGGGAACTAGATTATGAATATGACTTCATTGATGACAGCCATTCCCTCCTCTTCCTAAACTCCCGCCCCGCCTCTCGGCTCGGCCGCTTTCTCCCATTCCGACGCTCCGTACTGGAAGGGGAAGCGCCTGACTGGGTGAGCCGAGTCTCGGCTCCCGTCCGGAAGAGGAAACAGAAAGGCGGATTCGCCACTGCGCTCTGTCACTCAAGCCGCAGCTTGGAGGAGGCGGAGCTTACTGCTCCTCAAAAATGTGGAGAGCCTGGTCAGAGTGCGCGAGCGCGGTTGTCTTTCCCTAACCCCCCCCCCCGGGCAGAGGCGGTTGTGGTGGATGCGTGCATGTGTGTGAACGCTTCTAATATGTTCCTCCCCTCCCCCTCGGTTCAGCTGCTTGGATCAGAGGGGAATCTTTGGAACGTGTCAGCAGCCCCTGAGGGAGAGGAGAGAGAATCCCAGGAGTTGAGGGAGGAGGGGTCAGGTGAAGAAGGTGCTGGAATTTAACCCTGCCTGCCGCTGCTGCAGGCTTGTCGGGGAAGGAAGGGGGAGGAGGAGGCCAAAGCGACTGGGAGAAACAAGCTGACTTCAGCCCAGTGCTGGTTTTGTAGCAATTGTTTACATGTGGCTTGGGCAGGGGCAGATTAATAGGGAAGTTCATCGTGAATTCCTTGATGCTCTCCGAGCATGGTTTTTTGCTTGCGGACTTTTCATTACCCGATAAGGTAACGTCGTGCTAGTGAGTGTGGAATTAGGTCCCTGAATGTTCTCTTACTTATTCACTCTTGGCATAAGAAAAAACTATAAGTTTTGGAAATAAAATAAGGGGGCAGGAAGTTTTAGTATTCATTACAATAAACTTCCAAAAGATATAGGCAGCTGAGGGTTGAACTGTGGAATCCTTGGTGTTTAGCTTGGCTGTGTGCTTGCTTTTCATTATCATGGTAGGTAACATCTTCATTGCTAGTGAGTGTGCATTTTGCTCCTTGTTTATATGTACAAGTAGTCCTCGACTTACAACCAGAACTGAGTGTGGAAAAATGGTCGGGTCACTTTTTTCAGTGCCATTGTAACTTTGGTCCCTAAACAAACTGTTGTAAGTCAAGGAGTACCTGTAGTAGCATGCCCAGCCAGTGTTAGTGGGAATGGTTTTCTCCTTGGTAGTTTCTTGATTTGTATTGTTTTCTGCTTGTCTGGTATTATGTTGACATCAATGGATCTCTTGGCTGTTAGTTGTCTTATTTATTTATGTGCTGTTTTAACTGGTTTTATGATTGCCATCCAGAGTTAAGGATTTGAGATGGGTGGCTATACAAATTGAATAAATAATAAAAGCTAATCCCTGATTATTTGGATGTTGGTTGTTGGAGAGGATGTATTCTGGTCTTTTTGTTTCCTTCTTAGATTTTTGTATTGCCTCTTTTGAATGATTTGTAAATGTGGCTTATCCTCATGTGTCTGTTGATGGCTGATTTGTCTGAATGCCAAACTTCCAGGTATTACTTAGTGCAGAGGTCCCCAACCTTTTGGACACCGGGGACCAATTCCATGGAGAGAGGTATTTCCGTGGACTGGAGGATGCATGGTTTTGTGTGCTGCCTGCATCCCACGGATGGGGCTTTGCTTGTATGTGTGGACGGTTGCTGGCATGCCGCAGCCCGGTACTGGTCCACGGACTGAGGGTTGGGGACCCCTGCCTTAGTGTTTCTGGATGTAGCTTGGTCTAGTTAAAACTATGGTTAAGTCTGTCCATCTGTCGTAAGATTAAGAAGTTTTCATCCTGCTTTCATGGATGTGCTGTAGTAGTCTTCTGACTGCCTTTTTTTCATGGTGGCTGTCCTTACACTGTTGTAGTTGAGTTGTAGATGTCACATTCTGCAACATAAATTGTAGTTACACTTATTAGTACTGATTATGTTACCTAGTCAGATAAGGAAAAACAAGCAAACAGCCTAAATCAGCACCAATGACTCTACAGTTCAATCCTGAGCTGCGTATATTTTCTTTTATTGGAAGAAAATATAATTGTAATGAATAATAAAACTTTTATCTACAAATCTAGTATTTTCCCTTATGCTGAAAATGAGTGAAGTACAGATAACACTTCAGTTTATCTGCTGGCCAGTCACTCTTTCAACTTCAGTAACCTTGACGAAGCATCCCCTCAAAAACATACTCTCAGCAAGGAAGATGTCGGAGAAGACTATAAAACTATCACAGAAATATAAGGCATAAGCAAAATAATTGCTAGGTAGCTGTTAACAGAGTAGCTGAAAAAACCATCCAGTACTTAGGGCTAGCATAAGGAGTACAATTTTGTAAATTTCTTATGGTATTGCTCTCATTGTAATTTCCAATATATTTGAATGTCTCCTTGGCTTAGCAAAGCAGTTGGACGATAGGAGAGCTAAATCTGACTCTACGTGTGTCTCTAAGTGATGCAAACCTTGAGGCAAAGATAAAAATTAACAAATTTTCTGAAAGTTAAACAATACCTAATCGGGGGATCCCCTTCAGTTCAGGATCATTAATAAAAGACCCTTCGCATCAATACAGATCCTGAGATGCTTGTGCGTCTCAAAAACTTTTTCATCCATCATTCAAGTCAAAGCTGATCATTCCCTTTTGGCTAGAACACTTGAGACTTAAACCAGTTTGATATTCTCCCATTTCATGTTGCACAGAGACTTTGTGACGATGGATTTAGATGACAAATGCTTAAATTTGGGAGGAGAAAGTGCTAGGGTTGTGGGGGGCCATTTTAAACTTAATGCAGCAACAGATGAAGTATGGCACACAGTCTAGATTGGAGGCTTTATTTTCTTGATGATTGTCTCCATCTTTGGAGTATACAAGTATGGCAGAATACTTATAAAAGAGCAAAAGGTGAAAAAGATTGAAGGGGGACACAGCAAATAATTCACTTTCAGAGAATTGCTGGCAACAGAATTGATGATACTAAGAATTGTTAGCGTTGAAAACAAAACCCAATTTTTTTTACAACATGCATGTGATTCTCTTTAACCCTTTCATAATTTAAGTCCACCTCACTGTATGGGTGGTTACAGTTGTAACTTTTTTTTAAAAAAGCCTGATTTACCTTTGCTAAACATGCATGGATTCAGGCAATGCATATATTAAAACATAAAAAATAAATTCTACACTACTGGATCCAACCCTGCTTAGATTTGTGAGTTCAGTCATTGCAAGGCCCTGTCATATAGCAAGACATATGCCAAGTATATATGAGGCAACATAAAATTTAATCCCATGACTTCAATAACCTCCAGGCACCCAATAAGAATCTTTTATCTTTTATAGTATGGTTTCATGTAATGATAACAGCTAATGTAACTTGGGAGGTGGAGTACTTTGGAAGTTTCCTAATCTTTAATGAATTACAGACCTGCTGCTATAAATTAAAACGGTGGGCAATTTCCCTTTGGCTGGAAGATAAGATGTGTTTAGGAGTAAAATGATAGTGGAGGATATGGAATAAATAAAGCATCCCTCAATATATAAACCATCTGAGGAGAAGGGGAAAATGTCATCCTCGATTTATGACCAGTCATTTAATGACCATTCAAAGTTTTGACAATCTTCAAAAAATCTATTTACAACCCATCCTCAAATTTACAACTGCCTCTCCTGCCTGTCACTTGATCACATTTTAGATGCTTGGCAACCAGCTAGTATTTAAGTATCCTGCAGTCATGTGGGCACAATTTGCATTGGGGAAGTTGGAGTTGGTTAACAACCATGTGATTTGATTAACAACTATATGATTCACTTAACAACCAATGTCAAAATGGTCAAAATTTGATCCAGTCACATTGTGATTCACCTTATGATCATAACAACTTAAGAGTCAAAATTCTGGGCTCCAATGTGGTCATAGTGTATAGTGTAAGCGGAGGGGACATACTTTTTTTTTTTTTTAACCAAGCACCACCGGAGTTTAAGCAGATCAATATATACCATTACCCTTTTTTGTATGAAAGTGGCCTGTGCTCCTTTTACTTTTTATCTTTGCTATAAGGAGAATATATGTAAGAAGCAAATTTCCATGAAAGAGATAAACCAAATGTCATTTGTTTTTCAAACAGAAAGATATAGCAAACATATTAATCTCTGTGGCAAAATAAAACAATGCAAGAGCCAATGCACAAATTAAACTTTCTTCACTATAAATCACCCAGCAGATTTTGTTTTAGGGTTTAGGCTAGTGGGGTCTGAAAATGTATTCGTCGTAGGTAGCTTTCTTAGTTCACTGGTGGATCCCAGTGTGATATATAATATTTCAATCTCTTCATTGGTCAGAAGACTGGTTCCATATCTGTAGAGGAATAACCCGCTTAAATAAAATATTACACCTGAATAGCACAAAAGTGATCAGTGTTCTGCTCACAAAATGAGCATAAGCAGCTCAAAACTATCTGAAGTAACACTACATGTAAAATCCAAAAATGCAAAAAGAATATTTCTGTGTTATTGATCTTGTACATAAAGAAGAAAGTAAGGTCACTTACACAGAAGGAATAATTCACATTGTCATCTGCTACCTAGAATTAAATTGCACAAGTTGAGCCAAAAGTTGCTAAAGATTCACTGAACTGCTGATTGTTTTCTTTTTATGCTAGACACCATGGGAGGGGAGGGGATATTTAGAGTTCAGAATCAGCAAAGAGAGAATATTAGCATAGCTCTAATCCTGCTCCATGCATCTGCTAAGTACTGAAAGAAAATGCAAAGAGGATAGAATTGTATGTACAATGTATCTATCTATGCATGTATATAAACTTCCCAAAACATAATGGAGTCTCAAATACATACTATATGGAAATTAAACAGAATCCAACAGGCCTTATACTTATTTTTTTAAGTAATTCAATGTCAAAATGTACGTCTTGGTTAAATAAAAGGAAGGAAACTATAATCTTCTGCATGAGACGAGATTTTTAAAACCAAACTAAAGATTTGACCTGAAACTTGAATAGGGACACATATGATCTAATACATTGCATGGATTTTCAATCTCTGACCCATTATGTTAACGGGAAGACTTTCAATTTTAAGTCAAATTTGTGGTTTCTGAATTTTAGAGACATAATGAACATGCCCAAATGTGTTGTTAATGCAAGTTATTATCTATATTCACTCTTGATGTTTTCATAGCAGTTCCATTCCAGCCTGATTGCCTCATGCTTATTTCATAAATGCTTGTAACTACCAAAAATTAGCATGAAAAATGCTGGTGTTTTGAAGGAATTTAATTCCTTGTGAAGGAACTGAACAAGATGTTCAGATTATTAAAAACAAGTTACATGAATATGAAAGATCAATCAAATTGTATTGACAAAGTATCTTAACCTCTATAAGAATCATATAGACCAATAATGAATGAACTCATTTCACAAGTGCCAAATCTAACTATAATATACTATCATGCACAGCAGTGAAGTATTTGAGGAAGTACAAGAACAGGAGCATTAAATATGAAATGATTTTTTTAAAAAATAAAAACATTCAAAAGTGCCCAGTGAGAATTGAATCTGGAACATCAAATGTTTATTGAGAGAAAGAATATAAATAAAGTAGTTTCAGTATTTGGAAAAGGAGTTATCAAGGTCAAATCCTGACCTGGAGTACAATATCAAGTCTTGGTTAGAGATAACACTTGAGGTCCCATAGCAACTTTTGATTGTAGTATAATCAAGAGGATGTATGACAGATTCAGATTTGTCCAACATTTTGATCTGTCATACATCTCTCACAAATAGAACATGAATATCATATCTTCTTGTTTATATTCTGCATGTAGTATGTTGCCTGTTGTCATGCTTTGTCATATAACTTCTCTTTGAAAGTGTTGGTGCCCCCTGAAAAATCTTAATTCATGTGGGAGAAATATTAGAACATTAGCAGTAGAAAACTTTAGGTATTTTACGATTTAATCAGTTCCTGTTGCGGAACACAAGAGTTTCATATGACGAAATCCCACCATATTGTAAACAACGTAAGTATCTACAGATGAAAACACAAAAAATATAGAGGTAAGATTGCTTCAAAGAAGTATTTGGGGCTTGATTGTCACAACTAAGGTTGAACAGAACCCCTGGGACTCTGGCCTCCATCAATTTTAATCTCTTGATTTTAGAAGCATTGTTTCAATTTTGAATTTGCGCTGTTCGATTCCTCAATTCCTCTTTGATTCCCTGAATTCTGAACAATTCTACCTTTCTCCATTATCCCTCTGCCTCAGTAAACCATAATCCTGAACCTGCAAGTCACACTTCTACACTGACCCAGAAATCTGCTCTTGCTTCCAGATTTGGCATTGGCTCAAGTGTAATTATTGTATCTTTCGTAGATACTGTAGGACCTTACAAAAGTCTAGAATATTTACAAAGAATGGAAAAGACATTCTACATTCAGGTGAGTTTTTATTCTACCAGAATTGGGAACATTTCCAGTTACCATTCTAAGGTAGTGGTCCTATATTTTAGGCACTGTCTTCTGCAAGTCTACGTGGTTAAATAAACTGTTCATCATATTCTAATTATTATGGTTTTATCAGAGTTTAGGCCTGACTTTTAGGCCTGACTTTTACAACCACAACTGGGACCAGAATTTCTGTTGCTAAGCAAGCCAGGCATGTCTGATTTTACAACCTTTTTTGCCATGATTGTTAAGCAAATCACTGCAGCTGTTAAGTGACTTGTGCAGTTGTTAAGCAAATCCAGCTCCCCCGCTATACGTTGTTTGTTGCAAGCCAGTGGAAGGTTACAAATGGAGATCACATACCCACTCAATGGTAGTAAATACATTTCCAAATTTTGAGCACTTGACCGTAGTGATGTTGTGATGGTCATAAATGTGAGGATTGATCATACATCACTTTTTTCACTGGCATCCTAACTTTAAATGGCTGTAAGGGAAGGATATATATACATAACTGATCTGGCAACCTATTTTCTTTTTGAGGTTGTGGAGATGACTAGAGAAATCACACATATTACTGAGCCTCTGTCTGATATAAAATGGTCCTACTAAAAATGAAATGATGGCTGCGATAGTGTATGCTGAGATCAATAAACAGAAGATAGGATTCTACATACTGTTTTCACTGGTTTTGACATCTGAAAAAATCAACATTTGTGTTTTCATCATCTGGAGGGTCATTTGCATCATTCTGCTAATGCTTTATTTTATATTAGAAAGCTGCAGTTTCCAGAGACTGCAGTAGGAAGAACAGAGCTCAGGTAGTGCTGGAGCTTTCCCCTACTAGCTGTTTGTTTGGTTTATTTATTTATTTATTCCATTGAAATTGCCTTTCACCAACTGCTTTTCTTCCCAAGTGGAAAAAAACACTGTCATTTTTCTGCTTAGAAACAAAACAGCTTGGGATAGATCATTTTGAGTGGCTGGAGGTAAAGAGAATTAAGAACCTTTTCCCTTTGCTACTGACTCATTTCTGATTATAGCTTCCCAAGGCTGCTTTTCATTTAATAAACAACAATAACCCATCAGGGGGGTTGTTAAGTGCAATTATGCATATCATCTGCTTTCAGCCAGGAGACTATTGCCTACGCTATCAGATTTCTTATGTTTATGGATAAATATTAACAGAAATGCATGTAAAGATTATGAATATTGGATATTTCTTATTGCATGTATACAAGATTTTAAGGGACGATATGGCTAATGAGTAATGGCTAATTTGTTGAACTTTTTAGATCATTTTGTCTGTCTAATGATATGCATTAAGGCAGGGTTCCCCAATCTTTCTGGGTTAGCGGCCCAGTGGGAAAGGGAGGGGCAGGCGTCTTACACACGCAAACGTGAATGTGGCCACACATGCACACACACACACACACACAGGCTGTGAGCATGTGCACAATGCAAACAAAGCTGTGAGCATGCACACAAGGCTCTCAGCAATGCCAGTGCCTGTGAGGCTTGTGGTGCTGTCGCCAGGTTCGCGGTGATGCTACCACCAGCATGAGGATCACACCGCCGCTCCCGCATGAGACTTGCACCGTGGCCTGCTTGCCACTTGGAGTGCTGTGTCACCCATGCAACATTCATGGCAACGCCACCACCCATAAGATACTAGTGGCACTGTCGCTGCCTGCGCAACACTTGCAGCAACGGTGGCACAAGGGGGGGATGAGCACATGCACGCTGTGAATTCTAGTTCCATCTTAGCCTTGAAAACCAGCTGGGTGACTTTGGGCCAACAATTTATCTCAGCTCAACTCACTTCACAGCGTTGTGGGGGAAAATAGAAGGAGGAAAGAGTATTGTGTGTGTTCGCCACAGATTTGGGAAGGTGGTGTACGTCATAAAAAGGCATCCGAAATTTCACTATTTTATATGTCTCAGATGAGGGAGGATATTATACACTCATCTGTTAACATGGCTGTTTTGAGTTCATGTAGCATAACTTTGGGTAAAGGAGAGGCTGCAAGTTAGCAAAGCAGCATTGACTATTAATGCTAGGAGACTAAGGGAAATTGAAAAGGCAACCATATGAAGCCACCAAGCAGCTATTAAGAGCCCTAAAATGTACAACAAGAACTTTGAACAACCATTTGTAGCTGCGCGTTATGAGGAAACTGGAATCCTGGTAGCTGCCAAATCTAATGCTAATGTTAAAAATAGCCCTGGACAAAGAATTTTCATAGCACAATTGGGAATGGTATTAGTATTGTTAACAGCACTATTTAATAATTATTTCACACTGCTGTTGGAAACAACTGTTCAAAAGAAAATAAAGTATAGCAAATGCCAACCCTAAATTATTTACAGCTTGAAGAAGGTCCAGATAATGTCCACTTCTATGAAGGGAAACATTTAAAAAAAAAATCTTACATCAGCGGCTTGATTTTTGCTTATCCCCAGGTTAGGATATATCTAAGATACCAAACCACTTCGGGCCACTGTTGTCTTCTCATTCTAGATCAAACTGATGCTAAAATAAGAAAATGTAGATACATGTGCGCCCTTATTATCATCTTGAGAGATCTTCATGCAGTGACAGAAACCAAGAAGAGTGTTTTTTCTTGCAATTAATAAATACAATGTTAGCCTATCAATTATTTCTCAAGCCAATGATAAGAAAGGTATGGAAAGTATTGCTAACTGCAAAATCTTTTGGTTCTTATCCCAATATATTAATAATAAAAACAATACTGGATAACAGTATTTATCTATGTCCATAATCCTACACTAAATTCCTATTAAAGTATAACAAATTGCATTGTTGGCTTCTTTTTGCAGGATATTCTTATTCTTACATTCTGATGTAACTTAATGTGTGTTGCCTAAAAATGATCTCAACAAGATTCTCAAAAACTTGTTATTTTATAGGAATCGGTAATCAAAATCAAGTTTTATTTATGGAATCCCGTGGGCATCATCTGGCATTCTTGTGGGAGGTAGTCCTTGACTTACAACCACAATTGACCCCAATGTTTCTGTTGCTAAGTGAGACAGCTATGAGAATATTGCCCCATTTTGTGATCTTTCATGCCATAGTTGTTAAGTGAATCACTTGCAGTTGTTTAAGTTGGTAACACGGATGTTTAGTAAATCTGGCTTCTCCATTGACTTGGCTTGTCAGAAGGTCACCAAAATACTGCAGCCAACAAAAATATGAGTCAGTTGCCAAGTGCCTGAATTTTGATCACCTGACCATGGGGATGTTGCAATGTTACAGTGCCACTGTAACTTCGAACAGTCATTACACAAACTGTTGTAAGTTGAGCACTACCTGTTTGAGACCCACCCCCCAAAACCCAAATACATTGACTGTCACTTTAGAACGGATAGGCAATCTTGCCTTTTAGGACTCATGGACTTCAACTCCCAGAATTCCTGAGCCAGCCATTATTTGTATATGTATCTCTAGTGTTACTGATCAACAACTTAGAGCTGTTGTGGAATCCCAGAAAAAAACATTTTGATCTGAAATTTTAAATGTTTTTTTACCGTATCAATAAAGAATTTAAATGAGGTGCTCTCTGAGCTTGGTTGTTTTCTTGCAGACATTTCATTACCCAAACTAGGTATCATTATCACATAATCTTTTTATTGTCCAATTTTATTTTATTCAAAAGATTAGAACATAAAATTTAAAAGAAAAAATTAAACAGAGACAAAACAAAACTGGACAAAAATATTAAAAAAGTGAATTTAAAAAGTAAAGGATAAAAATAATATGTAACAGGTAAATTGGGTTGCAAATAGATGTACAAGCTTCTAAATTTTAGACCTGCTTTGCAAGAGGGGAAACTATTATTGTTACAATAGATTTGTCAGTGTTCAACTGGGGGGTGTATATGAAAGAAAAAAATAGCTAACAGGTTAAACAACAGTGAAGTTAAAGCTCAAAGCATTGTTAAGTCTGTTATTGTAATTTACTTATAGAATATCTATACAGTTTCTTATTTACCACAAATCATTATCTTTAAGTCCAGGGTCAAATACCTTTGATTGGTTCTTAATAATGAAACATTTCTTTAGGTTTTTAATTGGGAACTCTCCCAACAATTTGATCTCATTTCCAAAGTTCATAAGTGTCTGTTGTATCTCTGCAACAGAACGCTTCTGATATATTCTCATATCCCTTACAAAACCTTCGAAATAACGGCAATGAATTATGCATATACACTATATTTTGAAATACCAAGTTTTCGCAGCCCCTGGAATACCGTCTTGCACCCCCGAACCCCTGGTCTAGACCATCCATCATATCCGTTGTCTTAAAATTTCTTATATTCCTTTCAATCTGGCAGATCTATATTTTTCAAACCAAACATTTTCTTCTTCACATCTAACAGCCAACAGATCAGATCCCAATTCCTCTGATTGCAAATTGAATCCAACTGTTATTTGCTGTTTTCGGATATCATCTTGAGGTTGCACAACTGTTTACTGTAACGCTTGTGGAATTTTAAATGTCTTGAGCTGAAAATTTAAAAATTAAATGGTACTGCCCCAACTTAAACATCAGCCAGATTCAGATCTAATTTTAAACAGAAGTAATTTCAGAGACTTATTAGAGCAGTGATTCTCAACCTTTCTAATGCCGTGACCCCATAATACAGTTCCCCATGTTGTGGTGACCCCCAAGTGGGTGTGGCCACCAATAAGAGGGAGTAGGACAGCTAGGGAAAAGGGAAAAAAATGGCGGACAGCATGGTTTGGTGACCCCCGTGAAATGGTCATTCTACCCCAAATGGGGTCCTGACCCACAGGTTGAGAACCACTGTATTAGAGGGAGAAACCATTTTGATTTTCCAAGGCATTATTGTAATTTGTCATTATAAAATTCAATTGCTTATTCTTCTAGCAGGTATGTTCATCTCAATATAGTGAAAGCAGTTTGAACAATTAAATTTCTCTAAAGCCATAGATTTCAGTATTGTGAGGACTCCCCTCAGTCAAGGAATTTCAGCTGGTGGGGTCTAATAGAGCCTTTTCTGCTGAGGCCCATCCTTTTGGAGGAACTTACTGTTGGAGGCGAGCTATGCCCTCACCCTTTTGGCCTTCTTCAAGAGCCTTACAGTTTGCCTCTGCCAGTTGACTTGGGGCCCCAATGGAGGCACTCGATGCTGGAGGTGGCTGCTGGAGTGATAGAGGAGATTCCATCACCATACTGTTGTATTCTTGGTGTACAGTTTCTTATCTGAGTCCTGTTATTTTATGAACTTATAATATTGTAAGTCACTCAAAGTTGCTATGGAAAGGGAGATGAGTGGCATACAAATTTAATAAATAAATAAATTTCTGACAACTCTTTTGGACCTCCTATCTCTAAATATATGTTCAACATTTTTGGCTTGGCTCATCTAGAAAGCCAGTCAGGATTAGCAGGTGGACCACCTGGGACTGGAGAATCATCCTAGAAGGCCATACCACACCACTTTGATTCTCTGCCCATAAAAAAGTGGGTTTTTTATGGATATGCCAGAGAAGTCCCAAAGAATCCAGCCTGCCTTAAAAATGACTATTTTTAGTCTGACATTTAGATCCAAGATGCTAATACCGTAACTGTAAAAGAGTCAGTTTGATTTAGTGGCTAAAGGCAGCAAGCTAGAAACA
Source organism: Crotalus tigris (assembly GCF_016545835.1). Classification (NCBI taxonomy): domain Eukaryota; kingdom Metazoa; phylum Chordata; class Lepidosauria; order Squamata; family Viperidae; genus Crotalus; species Crotalus tigris. Next base: position 1,218,000 of record NW_024097700.1, read on the forward strand.
AGACAGTGAATTCTAGTTCTGCCTTAGGCAGTTTTTTTTTTTTTAGGATTTACATGCAACAGTTATCCCTCTGCAAACAGAACTGCGTATGAGGTCATGTTCAATTCAAATTAAGTTGCCTCATACGATCAACCACACTGGATGCTGCACCTCGTTGAGCAGAATAATTAACACCAGTCTGGCAATTTTGAACATATTGGGTAACCCAGGCATCAATAATATTCCTTTCTGATATAATCATATTTTCCAATCCCTGGTATTGTTGAAGAGACCGAACTCCTCCTGCCAAAATTTGAAGTTGAATGGCAGTGTAAAGAATGTTTGGAAATTGTCGATTTGCATTTTGTCCTGGCTGGGCAGTCTTAAAAGCATAAGTCCATCCAATCCAATGGGAATTGTTAACAGTATCTCCAAATGCAGCAGCTGCTGCCATCTCATCTTTTCCTGTAACTCTCTTTATATGTTCATTTAACTCTGTCCAGGGAAAATCTTCATATGCTCGAATTGCTTGATTAACAGTTAGTATTCCAGTCAACATTCTGTTTCTTGTTTGTTCAACCACAGTCCCAAGTATCGATGAGATTTTAGCAACTTCTGTTTTAAGATTAGTAAACATATCTTCAAAGTTTTGTTCAGTGGTTTGCTCATCCCAGAGGGCACGAAGGCAATGGAAACCCTCAATCACAGCATCTCGATCTACTTCAATATTCTGAGATCCTGTCACTTTGCGGATTTCTTTAAGAGTTTTGTTCAGTCTAGCTGGAGTAATATTTCCCCCACTGGTTATTATTAATACAGCTGTGGTCAAATTTGCCAAGATTTTTTCTCTAAATCCGTTTCCCTGGGGTGACATTACCATAACCAGAGCCAATAGTTCAAAAGACCACAAAGGATTATCTTGAAGAATAGCTGTATTTTCAGTTCCATCAGCAAGGTTCACATTAAAAAGCCCTCCAAACAACCATGGATGAATTTCCCCAGCTACAGGTACAGGTTTAGCCGCCGCAGGTGCACCCTGAGGACAATTGTTTTGAGAGCGCACAGGATTGCTGGCATCAAAAACTTGTCCCATCCAACCATCAAATCGCTCAGCATTGAAAACAAAATTGCCCTGAGCGTTAGGCACAATCAGGGCTGCATCTGGACCAAATATGAATGAATTCTGTTCAAGTTGAATATCGTTTCTTAAGATGGCTGGGTCAACTGGTGCAGCAAATATCGATCTAACTAATTTTTCCAAATCCAAATCACTGAAACGAAATTGTGGAGCAATTTGAAGATGGGATCCAATGGTGCTCAAGCTGGCAATAGCAGCTATACGAGAACTGTTCTGAATCACTCTTTCCCTGTGGAGTTTTTTTTCAATAACAATTGATAGAATCCCACAAGTCGTGAAAGCACCAGCCTGTGTAACAACTTTAATCCACTGACTACATCTTATGGGAAGAAATTCTACTAGTTCTGATATATTAAACCGTTCCACTTTTGTGACTTAAATACCCCAGCAGCAAACTTTTAAAACATTTTCTGTTTGTTTTTCCCAGTCAGGGCAACATTTTCAAGGAAGTTCATGCCACACATTAATTAGTTCTTGTCAAACACTGTCACATGAAAAGGCAAATTCTGAAAATATATTTGCTATCCCCCAGTTTCAAAGATTATATAAATAGCATTCTTTTAACACAGAATTTGGGTATGAGACTGGGTCAAAAACAAATTCCTTATTTGTAAAGTACAATAGCAAATGTAAAGACAAGCCAACTGCTAGACCAATTTCTGCTGCAAACCACTCCCGCTGTGCTTATTTTTGCATTTAAAAAGTTCTAGTGGGCTTTTCTCCAAGCAAGCTGTGACTGCAGTAACAGCTCAAGCCTATTTGGCATACAAGCTGCACTGCTGAAAATACACATTTGGTATCTGTTTTTCAGAGCATCTGTCATCCTATCCTTTTGACTGCTATCCATGCTTCCATCGTCTTCAAATGATCAGAGCAAGCCCCAAACTCCTCTGGAAGTTACAATAAAAACAGGTTTAAAAGGTGAGACAGATGATCAGACCAGGAAGAATAGTGGCAACACCTAGCCAGCTTCTTAGCTAAGTGCCAGCACGATGCCGAGAAGATTTGTGTTGAACATTGCTGGATGAGAGAAAAGGAAGAAAAGACACAGGTCAGATTAGAAGGTGAAAACAACTTTTAAGCAGAAATGTCAACGATGAGAGAAGAGAAATAATTAATCATGTTCCAACTACAGACTTGATGACTATTCAGAGGAAAATGCAAATTTAATAGCCTCCCAATGGAGGACTAAAGCTGCCGGGCTTATAATATCTATGGCATATTAAATATTAAGGCACTTTTCAGGCACCAGAAGATCATATAGTACCATACTTAACTTCTATACCCCTCTCCATTCCTCCCACATCAAAAAGAGGTTTTGAGATTTATCTTGGTTCTTATACCCTACTGCAGTGGTTCTCAACCTTTTTAATGCCGTGACCCCAACCAGTCGTAAGTCGAGGACTACCCAACCGGTCGTAAGTCGAGGACTACCCAACCGGTCGTAAGTCGAGGACTTTCCCTGCTCGGGAGCACCGTACATGCGTGGTGCCACCCCTTGCGCCGGCCGAAGCGTAGTTGGCAAGCGGCGGAGATGGCACAAGCCTCCCACCAGCTGGGCCACCAGCTGGCCCAGCCCAAGGGAGGTAAAGCACCCGCTGGGCCCCATGCGTGCCAGCAACCCTCCCTGCGCCTGCCGGCCTCCCACCTCTGGCCCTCTTTTACTTACATTTTTAGTAGTTGCTCAGCAGGGAGGGGTGGAAACTTCCAGACAGCTTGCCTTTGCTGCAGAAAAGTTGCAGCACCGTTTGCAGAATGGGACTTTTGGCGGGCTCAGCAGGGCAGAGACAGCCTGGACAATTCCTATTGGCTTTTGAAAGCCAATAGAATTAGACTCTATTCAAGAGAGTCTATTCTATTGGCTTTCAAAAGCCAATAGAATAAAAGGGAGTAGCACAGCTAAGGAAAAGGGGGAAAAATGGCAGACTGCGTTGTTTGGCGACCCCCGTGAAATGGTCGTTCGAAATAAAATTAAATTATATGATTTCAAGCAGTTGAGAGTCAGCTTGGTATAGTGCAGGGGTAGGCAACCTTGGCCCTTTTATTACTCGTGGACTTCAACTCCCAGAATTCCTAAGCCAGCCCTGATATAGTGGTTAAGGCACCTTGTTAGAAAACAGGAGCCTGTGAGTTCTAGTTCTGCCTTAAGCACAGGTATGCCTTTTCTCTTAGGGCCAGTCCCTCTTTCTCAGCCCCAAAAAGCAGACAATAACAAACCATTTCTGAAATCTTGTCAAGAAAACTGCAGGGACTTACTTGTCCAGGTAGTTGCCAGGAGTCAACACTGACTCAAAAGCACAAACAAAAAACAAGCAGTTACCAAATGCCAACCAGCAGCTTTTGAAAGAAGACAATTTCAAGCTTAGTAGTAATTCCTAATATATGCTGGATTCAAGATTTGTCCAAATTGGCAAAATGGCATATGAGAAAAAGAAATATATAATTTGATAGTATATTCTAGTCTCTTGACATAAAAAATTTACATATTGCTTTGGAAGCTATTTCCCAAAAAATAGGCTTACAATTTACATTGGATTCAGCCAAACATAAATGGAAAAGGGGGGGGAATCCTTGATGCTCTCGGAGCTTGGTTGTTTTCTTGCAGAAATTTCATTATCCGAACTATTTAGATCATCAGTCCTAGTAAGGAATGAGGTTTGCTCTCAATTTATATTCTATTGGCTTGTGTTGGTGGGAGTGGTCTTGGAGATACTTTGGTTGGGCTGTTTACTGTTAGCTAGTTTGGCAGTTCCTTGACTGGGATATTATTTACTTCTTGACTGTTGGTCTGATATTAACTTTGGTGTTAGTATATGCTCATCTAGATGTTGATTGCTGGTGGGAAGCGTTTTGGTCTTTTGTTCCTTTAGGGTGGTGGATTGTCTCTTTTGCACAAATGTAAATGTTTATGTCTATATGCCTATTGGCTAATTTGTCAGAGTGGCAGGCTTCCAAGACTTTTTTTAATACTTTTGGACTTGACTTGGTCTAGAGTGGTCAGTTTCTCAGTTGAAACTATGATGTAAGTCTCTTCATGTATTCTGAGATTAAAGAGTTTTCATCATGTCTTCTGACTGCTAGGAGGTGTTCATGGATGCATTCTGCTATTTTAGGTAGTGAAACGTCTCTGCAAGAAAACAAGCAAGCTCAGAGAACACCAAGGACCCCTCATTTCAACCCTGATCTACAAATATTCTCCTTTATTGGTATAACTGGAAAGAGGCAGACAGATCCCGAATCACAAAAGTGGCTTGTCTACATGACTCAGATTGAACTGGGAGACTGAATGAAGCATTTGACTGCTTGGAGCCCTACAGAAACAGCTACACTTTCCAGTTTTGTTTAAAATGTTAGCATGGAAAGAATATGAAGAAATGTGGAGTCAAACCATTACCTTCTTATCTTCTCACTTATAAGAAATGTTCATCCAGAGTGTTTTAAATATAGTGCTTTACAAGAGACTTTTGCCTATAACATATGGAGGACATAGAAAAATGGAATTTACTTGTTCATAGAACTCATATTACTGAAAAGTGCATTGGTTGTCAATTGATTTTTAGGTGGAATTCAATATGCTGATTGTTAATTTTAAAAACCTTAATGTATCAGGGCCTAGGTTATCTGAGACTAGTTTCTCCTGATAATATCTGTCCAACCTGCAATATCTAGCAGAGTACATATTCCCTCTGTCGGAGACTGCCAACAAGAGACCATGGAAACATGTCTTAAATTAGTGTCCTCCTCCTGAAACAATATCTCCAGACATTCAAATGCCCCCCTCTCTCCTAATCAGAAGATGGGACTGTTTTTCCATGCTAGTGAATGGGAAGTACAAATCTTACTTCAAATTAGATTCCAAGTCGAAATGAGCAGTTTTAACCAAATGGACAATATTTTGAAGGTTGAAATCAGTCCTCTGAATCACAGCTAGTGGACAATGTCGTTCCTAAAAGTGAAAAGAAGTAAAATATTTCTTCAGCACATAAAGAATTTCAGTACTGTTTTCATTCCCCAGTCTCTCCAAAACTATATGAAGCCTAGGTTCATCTTATCTCAGCAGATCTGCAAACGCTAAGCATTTGCTGAGATCAAAACAGGTACTTCTACAGAAGGACAGGACCACTGTGAAAGCAAAGAGCTGAATCAGTTTGTTTTGACTTAGGTGTGATGCATTTGAAACACAGTACAATTATTTTTTCTTTGAAAAGTTTGTGAAGAGTCTCACCTTCCAAATGCAGAAATGCCATCACATCATAGTTCTTCAAGTATAGGTTTTAGACCTTTCAAAGGAAAAAAGGTGGTGTTATGTTTTTTCAACATATTCTGTCAAGAACACAGCAAGATTTTTTTTTTTTTACAAAAGCAAATACCTGTAAACATGATGGATATAGATGGGATGTTTATGTTAGTGCAAGAAGTTTACTTCTATTCCATACAGAGGGACTTTCTGGTACACCAGCATCTATGGCTTTGGTCATAGTAACAAATAATTCTCTTATCCCAATTCTCACAAGAGTAACAACAACAAAATAAATTGTACCTCATCCCTCCAATTTTTAATTTGTTTTATAAGCATTTTGAAATACATTTATAAGCATCCCCCCCAAAAAAAAATCTGGGCAATAGAATCTTCTGGTTGTAAAGTTGTCTTTCCTCCCATTTTAGCTTTTTCTGCATGTATAGAGCAGAGCAGATATTCTAAACAATGCTTATGAAAGAGTCTGGGAACAGTTCCACAAGCAACATTGTGAAAAAAGACCAACTTTACTCCTATTTCAACTAAGCTAAAATAGAGTTTTTCAAAATGACTTAACTTTCCAAACCAGACAATGTTATTTGATTGCAGAGTTCATTCCAATCTAGGATAAGCCTTTGCGTGATGGTGATAAGAGTTAGTTAAAAAAAAAAAACTTGCACTAACCTTTAGACATTTTCTCTTTTTTTTATAATATAAAATACAAAAAAATACAAAAACAAATATAAGGAAAGATAGAGGAGGGAAAGGGGAAGGGAAAAATTCAGAAAAGAAGGGAAAAAGGCATTGACTTCCAACTCCTTTTGGTGCAGTAAAATACCATAAGATAGTAATATCAAACCTCACCTTTGTAACTTTATATAGTAGTGTTGGATTAGTCTTCATCCTGATTCATCCAAGCCGGGAATAAATAAGCAACATGGCGACTGCTTTGGGAAGGTTACAGTTTATTGAAGAGGCAGAAAGATGGTTCTTGCAGGAAAGAGCAGAGGGGAAAAGGGCTGAGCACATGGGTAGTAGGTTTTTATACCCCCTCTAGCCTTTTGTTTGGAATAGTTTCCTGTTCCTGTAGCATGAACTTTGAGGCTATTTCCTGTGTCACGTATTCTGACTTGAGTTTAGGTGTGCCTCTTTGGCCTTTGTGAGTTAATCCTATCATGTCCTGTCTCAGGTGGGGTATGCAGATTTTAGGGCTCTGTCTTCTTGATCTCCTAGCTGGGGCCTTTCTGATGGTTTACATTTGCATTTGTATAGCGCTGGCTTCTGCTTGGGACAGAGACTTGGGGGCAAAGTTGGTTTCTGCTTTTTAAAATACTTTTGAAGAAATATATTTTTCTGCTCTTTTAATATTTCCTTCTCTGGGGAGCTGACTTCCCACAGTAGTATAGACAAGCCATTTCTAAAACTTTAAGACATTTTCAAGTTATACTTCACCTTAAAAGATTAATGTTACACCCTGGTTTTCCCAACAATCTATATTTGAAACTTATTTTACAATAAATCTTAAGTTTGCAAGTCTCAGAAAATAAAAAGGCAGATCTAATTATAGCAATTATATTTTATGCAGTATTTCTCCATACTTCACCAAGTAACTCCTATTAATGTCATATCTAAGTAGATTTATTTATTTCATCAGTATTATTTCTTGTAAGGATTTTTACAGCCTTTTATGACTTTTTGATGTGTTTTTGTTGTGAGCTGCCCAGGATTATGATATATGAGATGGGCAGTCACAGAAGTCTTATTAATAAATAGGCTTTTACAATAGCATACATGATGGCAAGTTATAAAAGCTTATGGGGCTGATTATCAATACGTATGTAAATGTCATAGCTTATTCCAAAAGCTCATTATCTTATTGCTACAACTTTATGTAACATAGCAAGATTAACTGAAATCCAGGTAAACAGCTGTTAGACAAAAAAAGAACCCCATTAGCAAATATCATAGTAAGATGGGAAGACAGCAAATTTAGGGTGGGGATTTTGTTTGTTTGGGAGTGGTTATTGCTGGTCTGTTCCTTTCAGACAACTGAAAAAAGCATATCACATTTTAGTGATTTACCCAAGAGCCCTAAATGCCCTATTATTATTTAAATGTCCATCATTAAACAGAGGTTTCAGAAAAAAATATAGGCAAGTTAAAGATAAACGAAACAGGTGCAAAGCTCAAGTGATAAGAGGATGGGAGAGGGGTAGGCTTCCCACTGGCTTTGCAGGATTTCTGATATCAACCTCCACCCATAAATAGATATTTATTTAAGTGCACTATCAAGTGTACCAAGTAATTAATTGCTACCATTTTTCTCTGAGCATATTATATCAGGCAGTAAGAAAAAAATACAGATTAGCTCTCCAGCTAATTTATTGTCTGAAAGTATAAAAATCATCCTTCTAGCTTGCAGCAGTAATAGCTCATGCCCATTTTATGCAAGCCAGCTCTCTGAGTATTGTACTAGGGAAGAAAATATTTGTCTTCCTTTTCATGTTTAAATAGCCTTTTCCTGTTTTAAATCGCCATTTCTGAGTCGAGGATTGTAACAACAGCTTTGTTTCAGTTTTGAAGCAAAATTACCCTAAGTCAAATAATTGCATTTTCTGTTTTTTTGTTTTTGTTTCGGAAAGGAAAAGTCCTAGGAAAGAATTTTATTATATCACAACGACCCACCTATTCCATCCTAAAAGGAAGAGCAAACTTGAGTAAGAGTTCGATATTTCCAGGAGTCTTCTCTCACAAACAGACCCCCTTATCTGGGGCTTGGTAAATCCTGGTTTCAATTTTTCCCTGAAGTTATGGGTCTATCTACTTCTTTGGAAACTATTATTTCCTCTCCCCGTCGAAGGCAGGGAGAAAAGAGGAGAGTCCCGAGATGCAGAAAGGCGGCGACCCACATTGATCGCCGCTCCCACCTCTCGTCTGGGCCCTCCTCACTCTTTTTTCCAGCCGATTCCGAAGCAGCGGCGTCGGCTCTTCTGCAACACCCTTGCAGAGCAGGCTACACTCTCCAGAGACAGCAAAAAACGGTCTCGGCCTGACGCGCGGCCCACGTGACGCACTTTTTTTGCCGCGGAGCAGAAGCCGGTCCGGAAGCTTCTTACGGTTTCCGCCCCAGCCCTCCTCGTCCCGCCCTCTTGGCAAATTGAGTTCTTCCTGCGGGGGCGGGGCTTATCCGATGCTGGAGGTGACGGCGAAAAGGCTGGTTGCTTTTTTGAAAAAAATGGCGGCCCGGAGTGTGGTGCGGGCCTCCCGTGCCTTCCCTGTACGCTTCTGAAGAGATTTTTTTTCTTTTTTGCTAGAATATTTTTTAATTTATGTATTTATTAAATTTATATGCTGTCCATTAACCTAAAGGCGATTCTTACATCCAAGTAAAAGCAACCAGATTAAACAACATATTAAAATAATACATATCATTAAAATTCACTTAAAGTTAACAAAATTGGCAAGGAAGGGAGCGAGATACACAGGAGGTAGAGGTGGGGCCTTGAGTCCGTTTTATATTCTGTCCTGGGATCTTTTTTCTAAAAGATGGTTTTCTTTTTCAACTTTTCAGCCCGGATGACTATTAATGCCAGTATCTTGATAGCATCTCATGACTAATTTTCTTCACAGTGATTTGGTCTAGTAGTCAACGGACCAGGCTGGAAACCTGGAGATGATGAAGCTTTAGTCCTGCCTCAAGCATGAAAGCCAGCTGGGGGACTTTGAGCCAATCAATCTCTCAGCCCAGCCCATCTCACAAGGTTGTTGAGATGGGGAAAAGGACTATTATGTGTGTTCAACACCATGAGTTATTTGTAAAAATAATAAAGTGGGACATAAATAAATATCCTTTGATTTGTCTTCAAGAATTACTTCTCTGGACAGTAGCATTCATAGCGCACTCTCTTTTCAACTGGAAAGTTTGATAGAACTTCTACATGAAATTATATAAGTGTTTATCACCTAACACTACTGTTTCTGGCATGAGCTAGTTTCTAGGGCTGGATCCTGAGGCCTATTAGAAGTAAGTCTTCATCCTGGTTCATGCAAGCTGGGAATAAATAAGCAAACATGGCGACTGCTTTGGGAAAAAGGTTACAGTTTATTGAAGAAAGATGGTTCTTCAGGAAAGTTCAGAGGAGAGAAGGGGTGAGCATATGGTGTAGTAGGCTTTTATATCCCCTCTAGCCTTTTGTTTGGAATAGTTCCTGTTCCTGTGGCATGAACCTTGAGGCTGTTTCTGAGTGTTTGTCTAGGCCTTGATATCTGTGGTTTAATTCTATTATCATATCCTGCTTCCCAGGTGATGGGGCTGACTCCTAGAGTTTGGGTGGGGTATGCAGATCTTCTCTTTTGTCTTCTTGATTGCTCTGGCTCCAACTTTCTGATGGTTTTACATCTGCATTTGTATGGGCCTAGCTCTTGCTTGGGGCAAAGAGATAGATTTGGGGCCAGGTTTGGTTTTAAAAAGTCCTTTTGAGGAAAAAATATATTTTTCTGCCCTTTTTAATATTTTTTTCTCTGGGCTAACTTCCCTCAAGCCAGATGCCAAGTGAAAGAGGCCATCTTGTGAAAATCCAGAAGGTTCTCATACATTATCCCACTAAATCCTAATCACCCAAAAGTTTCTAGATGAAGTATATAGAATTTTCCTTTTCTAAGGTTATTGACAAACATAACAGAATAACAGTTGGAAAGGACCTTGGAGGTCTTCTAGTCCAACCCCCTGCTTAGTCTAATCCAGTGGTTCTCAACCTTTCTAATGCCGCGACCCCATAATACAGTTCCCCATGTTGTGGTGACCCCCAACCACTTATACATCACCGGGTGCCAGGGGCATGGCCAAAGAAAAGGGGGAAAAAATGGCAGACAGCCTTGTTTGGCGACCCCCAGTGAGAACCACTGGTCTAATCTCTCTTGCTTCTTGGATTCATCAGCTCTTCAGTAGTAGCTCTTACCTGGTGCTCTTCAAGTGTATCAATACTGGAGGGCTGCAGGTCCCTCACTCCAGTCATTCTGTAACTAAGCTTCCATAAGTATAATCAAAATACTTACACATGAGTGTCCCATTTACTGGGATACTTCATCTGAATCCCTCTTTATTCGTTGCTGGATTACAAACCTCTTGTCCATGCTGTTCCAAATATTGAGAATAATGACCAATTTTGTAATTAATCTAGTAGGAATGACAGGCAAAATAAATTACACACACACCTATGTACATACATACACAATTGCAATTTATCAGATTTTATTTAATTCTATTCTGGATTGCTTATATATTGAACAATTCTTACTAAAAGGCTCAAGGATTCCTGCATCAACTTTGTTTGAAAGACATACGTATTTTGTTGTTTGAAAGACAAATATTTTTCAGAATTCAGCCACGACAGAATTATATAGTATGCTTTTGTACAAATTACAGCCCTCCCTATAGAGAAGATTTTTTTGGATTAATATTCACAACAGATCTGATCATGTGTTTTATCTTACAATTTGTAGTTTTCTTTTCCAAGCATTGTGGACAATAATGATGAAATTATTTTGTTACCACACAATGACAAGGAATAGTCTATGCTTCTTAACAACAGAATAAGAGTTCTGCCAGAGAAGACATAGGGAAGGAAGGCTATTGTTGATAATTTCTTTGGAAATGAAGAACTATGTAACTTTAAGAATAGATTATTTCTTCTATTAAGAAACAGAATGCACTACCAAGGTCATTTTTTTTTAGAATAGTATCACCTTAAAATTGCAGAATGTCTATATATAATGTGAATGGTAAATTGTATACTATTTTGATTAAAGTGTTAAGACCCATGAAGTACTTCACTACTTACATAATAATTACTTCTTTCATAGAGGTCTTTACATTCAAAATAAAAATAGGAAAAATATATGTGCTAAGTTAACCTTCATTTTTTGTAATATCCTTTAGCTAAATCCAATAAAATACAAAAGTTACTTTTTAAATGAAAATTATAAACTTTTATTTGTATTTAATATAAAAGCTTTCGTCTATAGTGGCTGGTGCCATTGGAAGTCATACAGCCAAGAAGCCATGGACAATGATAACAGAATCACCCTCCAATTTTATTCCCATCTTACCTAGCAACATCATTAATAATTGTCAAGTGCAGCAATAACATTCCTTAAGCTACTTGAGAAAAATCTCCACTTTGCTTCAATAATTTTACATTCTCTATTAAGAATTCTCTGTTAGGGGAAAATGAGTTTTTTTTAATCATTATTTTTAGCCCTTCTAATTAGGCCATTGTGGAAAGCCAGGTTGTAGAGTATTTTGATTAAAATTAGGGCTGATCAAAAATGTCTATTCTGATGGGAAATTCCCCCTCCTCATCCCACTCATAGGTACTGTTGTATCCTGAGCCTGCAAAAGCAGGCTCGGGACGTTGCTATGGTCCCAGGCTGTTGCAAGCTGCCCAGGACCAGACTAAGCTGCGCCAGCCTGCGCGCATGCACAAGGCACGAAAGCACGCCATTTTCTATTGTAACCTTTTTGCCCGGGGATCTATTTAATGGGAGAGAGGCCTGTGAGCCTCTGAGTTGCGTTGGAGTGAGCAGCAGAAGAATAAACAGTTGTTGGCTACAGAATGCGTGCCCTTCTTCCGCTGTTAACTTGAGGACTTAACAGGTACCATCTCCTGAACAAGTGGATGACTTATTCTCTTCTTGGTCTTCTGGCATGTGGATTCATTACAATCCTGCTTGATGTTGATATATAGCACTGAATGATTGCTTCCTGATCTTTCCTTCATCTCTGTGTGAAAACCCCAAGCCAAAGCAGCCTTAGAAGGAAGGAGTTTCCAAGTCTCAGTCATGGAGGGGTAACACTTGTTACCATGAGAAGGAAACTGAAATTTTAAAAATAAGAAATGATAATGTTCATCAATTTCCTTGTACCTATGGAAATCTGACTTTGTCAGAAAAAGCAAACAGAAACCCCATTAGGTCATTCCCTTACTAGAAATAATAGCATTTTCTACTATAGTTTCACATCCATTGTCATGGCGATATAAAGCCTGTTCTCACTGCTATTATAGTGGCCCAATGAAGGTTGGATGATATAAATAATTATAAGTTACTTAAAGTGAGGAAAAGCTTCTTTCAGAAGAAAATCACTAAGCTAGGGAGTTCATTTTTGTTCTAGAATTAATTCTCTATTCAGAAAGGATCTCTGATTCTACACCCTTTGTTTCTGCTGGATACACTTGATCAGCTTTATCTTCTCACAAAATACGAAAGATGGGACCCTAAAGGAAGACTCTGTGTATGTGTGTTTTTCCACCCCTTTTTTGTATTTGCATTTCACTTTTAATAAATAAAAGGTATCCCTCATCTCTGTTGCAGATTTACTCTTTGCAGTTAAGAACATAGTTCTTCACCAAGCAAACAGAATCTCCTTCAATTATTCTGTACTTTAACTTCTTACCATGTATCTCTGCAGTAAAGAAAGAGATGTTCTCCAAAGCAGCTTTACCCTTTCCTGCCCCTTGACTCTTCCAGTAAAATAAAATCCATTCTACATCTTTTAGTGCACCAGAGTGTAGCCTTAGTAAAAATTTTCTAAGTAGGGAGCAGCTGGTTCTTGAACAGGAATCAAAACTAAAACTGGTTATAGCAGCATCAAAGTAATTAGCTAGGCCAAACTACAACCATTTACATTGGATATGTAATATTCTAGCTCATTGACCACAGCAAAGCATTTTGCTGCTCTTTTGAGTCTGCAGTTGGTGAATATTTTCAACAAGGACGTATTGGCCAAGCTTTTTCTTCCTTCCTCTGTTGCTCCTCTGCCTTTTGGGACTTTTACATGGAAAGAAGCTAACATTGCCCTTCATGTGTATCTTTGAAAGGAGAAAGCATCTTGTTGCCTAAAACTGTATATGGGGTGGTACCTGAACAAGAGGGTAGGATTAACTTTGAGGTTTAACATCTCACCCTTGGCTGAATTAGAGAGAAGTTAAGAAAAATCAAGTGACTCTCATTTCACCTCCTCTCCATGACAAGAAAGAGCAAAGTAGAATGTTCTTCACTGGGTGAAAAATGGCAGTTTTGCAGAAAGCTGAAAATTATGTCATTCACAAAGCAGATGAGCAACAGTCAAATGATATTAAAATCATCCAATTCTTGCCCCCCCCCAGAGGGAACTGACATTTGTAAGCATTTTCATGGGACTCTGTGCTTGAGCATAAGGCTTGCTTCTTTTTATGATTGTTGTCACTTCCCAGGACTTAATCTTTATTGATTGGGAGATAAATCACAGAAGTTTAGAGATGTTAGGCTGATTCATTCTTATTTCATTTTAATGATTTATGGATATGTGAGGTTAGAGTGCTCTCTGAGCTTGGTTGTTTTCTTGCAGACTTTTCATTACCCAATTAGGTAACATCATCAATGCTAGAAGGGAATGGTGTTTGCTCTCTGTTTATATACAAGTGGCTTGCCCTGTCAGTGTTAGTAGGAATGATCTTGCTGGTTTCTCTATTAGGCTGGAGCTTACTGTTATTATTAACCCTGAGCTACAAATTTTCTGTTCTATTAGCACTTATGGATATTTTCCCACTACTGATAGTTGGCAGTGTTGGAGGGGGAGGGCAGCACAGCAAGAATGTTAAACCATTTATTTATTTAACACAGTGTTTCTCAACCTTGACAATTTTAAGGCATGTGAACTTCAACTCCCAGAATTCCACAGCCAGCATTGCTGGCTGTGGAATTCTGGGAGTTGAAGTCCACATGCCTTAAAATTGTCAAGGTTGAGAAACACTGATTTAACATGTCCTGCAGGTATCTGATCAGGAGAGCGGTGAATTACTACAGATGCAGGAGAAGCAAGCTGGAGATCAGCAATGGCAACAGCAAATATCACTCCAGTGTTTTCTGCTGACTCATGGATGGTTGGACAACATTTAAATTCAGCTGTAGGAAAAGGCCCAAAATGACTAAGGGACATTACTGTAATAAGAAATATAAATAAAGGAGGTGATTGACTGGTACAGATTAAGGAACATTGCTCCCCCATAGATCAGCCCATATTGAGATTTTGAGATACCTACTATGGCACAAACACGTCCTGGCAACATTTTGTGTGTATGTGTGTGTTGTAATTCCATTACATTGTTTAGTCTCCTCTCAGACCATAAGACACAGGTTTAAGACATTCTTTGTTTCTTTGAAGAATATAATTAAGATCCTTTCACTTAGTTCATACCATCTGCTTATCTGGAAGGAACAATCCGTGTGCTTATGTGACCTTCCCAAAGTAGAAGATTCTACCCAATATTTAGAATGGTATCTGTAAAAGTTTTGTTGAAATTTTTAAGGAAAATACTCAATTTAGGGGAAAGTCAGAAAAAAACGGGCTTTATGGTAGTTGTTTTATACAACCCAAAGTATGATAAACAAGGTGTCTACTGAAATTTTGGCTTGGCAATAAAGCTAATAGCAAATACCCAATTTTCTGAAGATGCTTATTTAATTTGTAATTGTAAACTTAACTTTAACTTTGTTTCTGTCTGAACATTGACTATTGTTTGCTGTTTAAATATTTTATTTACAATGACTAATAGTTTCTTCAGAACAAACAATACCAACTGGCTAGTACCACAATTAATAGCTGAACAGTATAAGATAACATTTCTCCAGGATTTATAGAAATATTTCTTTTTATTTACATTTCAGAATTTCCTGAAGCACAAGAACTGAATAGTAGTGTCGCAAATGCTGTTTTGTTAATGAAGCACCTGTCTGTGTTTTTCCCTTTTCACATTTTAAGAAGGTTGCATTTTATTTGCATATGTTTCTCATCTATCAATGCATCAGTAAGTTTCCCATTGACATCTGAAAAAGGCAAATGAATGAAAACACCATTATACATTTTTTCTTTTTAAAGCACATTACTGGCTGTTCCATTACATTAAAAAAACTCTCTCACATATAGACAATAGAATAAATGCTGATTTCAGCAGATGGTAACTCACAGTTGTCTACCCTGGAATGTATTTATTAAGCGTTTGGCATGTACCATTTCAAGCGTCCTCCATATGTAATCAGAATTAACATTTATTATTGAAACCCTCATATGGAAGCCTTTATCTAGGATTTTTGTCATTTTGATCATATAGGACAGCAAAGATAGTTTGAGGCATTTATCATCCCCATCACTTCTTTCTCACATTATCTGGGTATGAGCAGTTTATTTGATAATTCAGTGTTTATATAAACACTCTGGATCCACATGTAGAAGACTGGAATCCTGCAAAGCAATCAGCCAGTTCACAGAATCCAAGTGAGTTGATCAGATCTCGGTTGATTTCAGTATGTATTTAAGTGATATGAAGTAAAATAAATGCAGGGGGGAAGTAGCAAGTCCTGGTGGGTAACAATAATATAGCAATCTCACAAGAAACAACCTGGTCTTTTTGGTTGACCTTTGATATGGAATCTAGTAATCTCCTTTTTTCTTAGTTTTTCTATGAGAATTTATTATAGTGGCTTTTTTGGAAACATTGATCTCTTGCT
Organism: Crotalus tigris; assembly: GCF_016545835.1. Lineage (NCBI taxonomy): Eukaryota > Metazoa > Chordata > Lepidosauria > Squamata > Viperidae > Crotalus > Crotalus tigris. Next base: position 1,233,899 of record NW_024097700.1, read on the forward strand.
GCAAATCCAAGGGATGGGCTTATATGCCATAGAGTGTTTTCTAATACAGTTTTCATATACTTGTTATTGAAATTTGAATTTTGCCATAACCTGCACCTTGTGCAGTTAGGACAAATGTGATGCACTGGACTTTTTATCATCATTCCTGTTAAATTCTTGCTTACAGTAACTTTTAATATTTATTTCTGTCACTAAGAACTTAATACTGACCTCTGGAACAGTATTCTTCCAGAGCCTCTACCTTGACCTTATTTTAAACCTGATCTTGCCCCCAGATCTTGGCTAGAGTAGGTGGTAGATGCCTTGAAAAATGATTGGTTGTTAAAATCTGCTTATTTTCTTCTGATGTTTGTTTTTTGTATTGTTAGTGTACTGTTCGAGATTGCCTTATATTGTATACTACCCAAGGTCATGATGGAATCTAAAGTTAAATACTTGGAATATAAAGATCAAAACTTTTGAATCAGCGTAAGTATGAAAGTTCTGAGACAATACAGTCATGGGTTTTGTACTTTATGCACAACACAATAATATTGAAGTATTTATAAAGCACATGTCTAATGTTGCAAAACTGTGAAGGCCAGAGCACTTAAAACCAAGCAGTGCTATAGGAAAGCAGCAGCTTAATGCAGAGAATCAATCTAAACTAGATGACTGAATAACCAACTTCTGACTAGTTCAATATTAGTTTAGGAAAGCAACTTTGCTTTTTAATTTTCTATTTGGTTTGCTGCAAAAAACTAACGTTACTTTGCCAGAGGGTTGAAAATTAAAATTCATCTTAATTTGCTAGTCAGGGATTACCTCACAGGTAATCCCTTAATCCAAAGGCATCACAATACTGACAAATATAGATGTGCTTAAGTCCCCTGGAATAAATATAAGTCTGACTGACGGGCACTTAATCAATCTTTCAGTTGAGCCCAAAGCAATTCGCTAAGGAAGCAAGAGCCACACGACAAACTAACATGAATCTGGACCATAGCTAGGGTTAGTTCAAAACATGTTGCACCTCAAAGTAGTGACAGGGGAAGGGTTGTTCTGTGATATAAAAGATAAAGGGGAAATATGGTTTAAAAGAATGCCATTTTCTCTCTCATCAGCACCTCATTACAAATCAAAGATCTACACAGAGAAAATTATTTTTCCCTCTTTTTCTATTGCTTTTATCCTTAAAGGGTTAATCCTGAAAGTGTAAACAGTACTTTGAGGATTCCTTCTTGATTCTCTTGGCAAATAATTATTTATTGGCAAATTATTTATTGGAAAATAATTGAGTGAAGGTTTTTCTTTTTCCTTTAGCAACCCAGATTTGTGGCAAATTATTCTGGAAAAAAAAGGGGAGAACTCAGTTGGCCTAAAAAGCTGAAACATCTGCTGGAGTTATTAACCGCCTTTTGGCTGAGTTCAGCAACAGGGCACCTTGCAGTTGATAGATTCTTCCCTCAGCAATTCAAAACAATGCCATTAAAGCAAAATTCTCCTTTGCTGAGACTGAGGCAACCTAATGAGGCACAAACAATTTCAAAAAGAGTTTCACTTTAAAAAGATGGCTAGGCACACTAAGAGCAATCAGTAGATACCTTTTTTTGCCATATATTATCATTAGTCTGTCAGAGTGCGCTTATTCTATTAATTGGTGTTAGGCCACTATAGGAATGTAGCCTTGTTTACACAGAGGAATGAGATCAAGGCTGGAGACATTGCCTAAAGGTCTCTCATCTCTATTCCACAATTTGGACTAAGTCTTCTCCCATGCTGTTTACCGGGTGAATAATCCAGGACGTTTGCCATCTATAATTCTTTCAACTGACTTCAGTCAGACTGAAGACTAACAAGCAAACTGTGATAGAAAGTGGGATTGAAGCAAACACCTAATAGAGATTATATGGTGATGATTGTCTGATGATATTTTTTAATACAATTGCGTGTACACAACGGAAGGATTTTTTTCAAAAGTCCCAAATATTCTTAGTTAGAACAGGGCAGCTTCTCTTTTCCTTCCCTGGCAATTCCTTTCTTTTTTGTTTTTGCAAAATAGTGGTGAGAAACCTCTTTAAAAATGACTCAAAGTTGTAGACAGCCAGTTTGGTGTTATAATTAAGGCACCAGTTAGAAACCACAGAGCTTAATTTCTAGCCCATCTTAGGTAGGAAGCTGGCTATGGATTTGGGGCCAGTCATTCTCTTTCAGCCTTAGGAAGAAGGCAATGGCAAACCACTTCTGAAAATCACAGGGAACTAGTCCAGATAGTCATTAAAAGTCAAGACTAATTCAAGGCGCACACACAGACACTATAGAAAAAGATAAATAACCAAGATAGAAATGAGCCCCTCAATCCATCATCAGAACTAGGCATTAAAAATATCTCACATGACAGAGAAACAATAGAGATGGAGCCAGGTGGGATTCACTTTGAACTAAATTTCTAAAGTAAGATTTTCATAACAGAAAAGACCCTATCTCTTATTTTCTGGACTTTAATATAGATGATACAGTGACTTACAGTCGATACTTGGAAGCAGACTAGTTTGTATACAATGAGGCAGTCCATGAAACATCTTGCCTTTTTTTACCTAGCTATTACCTGAACATTGGTTTATATTCATTTAAAAAAAGTGCAAAGGTTAGTGCAAAGTAAATAAAGTTTAAATAATTGCTTATATTTCATTCTCACACATATGCTTTACTAACTGAATTATTCTCACTTGAAACTTACATTCACGTATAAGAGAAAACCAGAGAAATATAGTGGCTACCATGTTTAAAATAGCATCAGAAGATTTGTTTTAATTCCTGTTTCATTAGGATTAGGTTTGCATGCCATACTCAGTCATAATGTGATTTATTTGATCTTGCTCAGCCTGGTATTATGGTATCTAAAGCATAGTTTATGATAAAGAATTATTTGTAAAACTAGCATGTAAATGGGTATAAGCATTTATTTTATAAGAATTAAATGAATCTTTTGGAACTAGCTCTCACTGAGGTCATTTCAGGATATTTGTAAGTTGAAATTTTTGGATATCTAACAAAAAATGTTTATTGGTGATTCAGGAAACACAAATATTGTGATTAACTTAACTGCAATTCCTGCCACTTCCAGCTTTTCCAAAGCTTTGCTGGGATTAAGGAGAAAGCCAAAAACGGCCTTGCAGTGTCCCTACAGTTATGTGACTATGATTTCAAATGTTCCCTGCCAGCTTCCCACAAACTATGTCAGTGGGGAAGCTGGCAGGAAGTCAGAAATCACAATCACACGAGGGCCTCACTTAATGACTTGTGTGGTCCTCATTTAACAAAGACAACTGTGACTGCCCGAATTGCCATTGCCAAGTAATGTGGTCATGCTTTACAACTGCATTGCTTAGTGACAGAAATTCCAATCCCGGTTGCCATTGTAACCTAAGGACTCCATGTAACATTACTCAATACCACAATTTTGGATGAGACAATAACCTCTTTCTATAATGTAGTCACATTAGTAAATGGCAAAGGTAGGTTTCTCCAAGAGAAAGGGCTTGTTTACTTATAAAATATGCTCTGAAAAGGGAACTTAGTTAAATGTTCTGTTTTTCATACTGCAGAATGTGTTTTTCTTCCAGCATCTCTTTGTTTGCACAACAGTCTACTGTAGTAGTATCCATTTTTCTCTGGTGGCCCATGTCATTCCATGTAAACTACCCCATACTCCTAAACTCCAGATTCAAATAGAGAGATGGAAAGCCAGGCCATTTTGCCACGTGTGGCAGTGGCCTCTAGTGGCTAATACAGATACTGGGAAACTCAGCAATTCTTTTGTAAAAACAAAGAAAAAAAATTCCTCAGATGAATTAGCCGAAGATAACAAATCCTGAATCTGTATTTACAAATATATATGACTTTCTAATGATATTGTAATAAGCCAAACTGGTGGTGCAGGAGATAAATTTATTGTTTCAGTACTTGTACTTCAATGTTGTTATATATGATTTTGAATCCAGTTTCATTATTTTCCTAAGAAACCTAATAATTTCAGGTTAGAAAACACAGCCACCAGGAAGCTGAGAGAAAAAAATACCGGAAAAAAGTAAAATAATATTTATTGGAGCTGTCTCAGCTTCATGGACCTCCAATATATTTTCTGTCTGAAGATAAATCAAAAGAGATCCAAGAACCTAGAACAGCAATTTTCGGCCAGCGATTTGGTTACTGGTTATTTGTGATCAAGACACCTGCACAGCAGCTAATGTTATCTCTCCTTCCCCAATAATAAAACTTCATAAAACAAACATTCTTCTCTTTCTCCTCTCTCCTCTCTCCTCCTCTCTCCTCTTTCTTATGGTGTCAAAGGAGATACAAAATTATGGCTTTTGCTTTTCTGGCGGCCTCAACATTGTTAATTGATGCTGTAGTATGTCTTGTCACAGATCAGAAAGCTGAGTAGAGATAGATCAACTAACTATAGATTATATAGCCTCTGCAGCTTAATGTAGTGCTAAGGATAAATCTTGAACAATCATATTGATATATCGTATGATATTTTGAAAAGCACCATATTAATGTTTTTTTTTGTGTGTGTGTTATTCTCTCCTCCAGCTATTTTCCTCCCTCCCTGGGCACATAGCTTTTGCTTTCTGCAAAATACTTAAGTCCTCTGGCTCCATTCTCTTGGGAACATACTTTTGCACATAAGATGGGTCTCTGGAACTTTGGGTTTAGCGTGTGCTTAGGTTGTCCAGAAATACCTGCTGGTGTATGTGGGGGAGCCAGGGCTGACTGTGGATCTACCCCAATTGAATTTTGGATTGAGTCTCTTGCAATGATTGAGTAGGATTCTTCAGCCTATGTATCCCTAAGTTCATGTTACTCAGTTAGGGCATGGTCCTGTGCTCATTCAGACTGATGCTTTAAACCATGGACTTTGTGCCTGTGGCTTGTTCATGCAATTCAGAAAAGTATTTCTGTCACTGGTTCCTTGGGATGCTTTCATCTTCTGGTCTCTCCCTGGAGTGCTGCACAGAGGTCTGAGTTGACTGCACTCATAAAAACCTTTTGTGGCAGCATTCCTCTTTAATGACATAGAGTGCTCTTTTCCAGGAGACACGTGGAGATTTTTTTTTCTACCACATCAGTCTGTATCAGCCTTTGATCCTCCTAAGGAATTCCTCACTCCAAGAAAACGTCCACTGAGCACTGTCAGAATGCAACAACATGCGTTCTACCATGTGTTCAGTGTGTTTGGAAGAGTATGAGCCTGATAGCTGGAGATACTGTTGCAAGGTCAGGGATATCACAGGTTCTTCTAGAAAAAGTAGAGTGAATCTACTTACCATTGGAGCTACTTGTATCCGTTTCAACCCCTTTTCTTTCCATAACCACCTATCTACAGCACAAGCATTTCCGACCTCTACGAGTGGCCTAATTTCTAGTGTGTGTCAAACTATTACTGAAACTGGGAAAGATCATAGGTGGCCGTGGATATTGTGCATGGAGGGTCTTATTGCTATCTCAATTGCAAGTCAAAGTCTCACCATGTGTTCTCCTGGGAGGCTTCTGATTTCTGTGGTGTGCAAATCAGTAATATATCTCCAAGTGTGGTGGGTTCCACAAGTATGGTGAATTCTGGGTTAATGTTGCATTCTCCCTGATACTTAGCAATGGGCCTCTTGGAAGTGAATCCTTCTGAGAAGTATTTCCATCTATGCCTTTGTGAGATTGGAAAGAATACTGCATAGCTAAGCAGCTTGGCTATAATGTCACCTTGGACGACACCTTAGCTTATTGGCATAGTTCCACCTTGCACGGGGACACCCTTCAATCTGGATGTAGCCCTGGCACATTCTACGGACCAGATTGAGAATTAAGGTTATCCCTATCCAATGTTGAACTCCTCTGGCAGGCCTGCAACCAACAAATAGCGCTGGACCGTGTGTTGAGTCTTTATGAAGATGACATAGGTGTCCCTGAGATCAATGGGATGCTTCTTCTTTCCCAATTTTGATTAAGCCTTAGTACTCCTTGGGTCACCTTCTGTAGTAGAAAAAGTATCTTCTGCAAGCATAGATGGCATAGCACTCCTTCCTTCCCCTGATTCCTAACAGGGAAATGCTGGAATCCAATGAAATCCATTGAAGAGCAAGTGAAAGCGCCAGGGCTCAGTCCCTATCTAGCCCTAAAAGCAGACCATGGAACTGCATGGAGGATGGACAAAATAATTGTATGTAATGCCTGAGATGTGCTTTACAAAGCAAAGACCCCATCCTTTTTATATAGCAGCTGTAAGGATGCTTGGTCAAAGGGAAGCCTTTCTGAGTTCAGTGGGATTTACCTTCTAGTAGTGTTGAGGAGCCAGAGATCAGATTTATTTTAGCTCTGTTTTAGCTAAGACACACTGCTGATCGATCAGATTCTGAAATTCACTTGTATTTTTTCTATTTATGATGGGAATCCAAGAATATTTATTTTACATTGAACACAATCTTGCTGGTACTGCATGAAAAACTATTTCCAGTAATTGCTTTCATTAGTGTTAAGAAGATGTTAACCATTAATGCATTAATGGGTCAATGTCCTATATCAGCAAAAACACTAACATAGAAGTATTTCTTTGGGAAAGGAGAATAAAATCCAAAATGAAGTTTTTGCTGGATGGATGAATATACTGTATTCAAATTGCCACCTTAATGAAGCTATTATCTGAAACAAGTACAATAAATATATATCATTAAACAACAAAATGTAGCATGTTAATAGCTTACTATTCCTACCATAACTGTACTATTCCTAACTGAGCATCCTTTATGTGAATTAGGATTATAGATCCGCAGCTAATGCAACCAAAATGCATGTTAGTGAGAATTTGGGGAGTTGTAGTCTGAATACATTTGAAAAACATCAAGTTAGAAAAGGTTGGCCCACAAACCAAACACTATGGATACTGCTGTATGTCTTGCATTGTAAATGTTTGCAATTGCTTTCATATGGCAAGTCAGAACTGTTGGGGGAAAGAAACAGTTGTCAAGTATTCAAAAATTCCCGAAATAGATTTGAGAACTTCAGAGCAGTGTACAAGGTTAAGATGTAACTTGCAATTCAATGCACAAGATCTGTATGGTTTTTATCATTCAGTCAGAGACCAGTTTGTGTTGAAAACAGATCATGAAAGGAAATATTAGTAATTTTATAATCACATGGGGCTCATTGGCTGAAAAGCCACACATCTGCAATCTGTCAATCATCTGTTGTAAATGGCACTAGACTCAAAGCTGACAAGTTTATAAATGGCTGATAATTAATCATAAAATATAACAGGGAAATGAATGACAGGAGTCCCAAGTTGCCATTTTAATCTGAGTGTGAGTCACTACTACTCCCTTGGTTCTTTCATTTGCAGAACACAAACATGTGTCTCACTTACAGAACTAGAACCTGGCCCTTTTATGATTTCTGGTATCTAGGGATACAATTTTTTTTTTGGTATCTAGGAATATGACTTTTCGTATCTAGACTCCAAACATTATAGATCTGGAAATGGCCCAGAGACCTGCTACAAAGGAAGACATTTTACTTTCCAATCTTTTCTTCTGCATAAATGAAAGCACAGAATTCAGATCATCATGCCATGTCACACTTATGAGAGGTTCTCCATTGCCTGGAGGTGACAGGGAAGATCTGAGCTCCATTCCTGCACCCTGCTGAAGGAGTTCCCTTCTACCCACGGAGGGGAGCTGACGTCCTTCAGCATGCATCTCTTTCAGCCAGCCCCTAGAGAGGAGAGCGAGTGGAAATTCAAAGACGGGCAGCTTGGTAAGGTAAGGAGCCTCAGATGGCCAAGAGGCTGAAAGTCCTTCTTAGGATTTTGGGAGGGAAGATTTTTAACTCCTGAGCAGAGAAGCAGCATGGTAAGAAAAGGAGTGCATGTGCCTCAGGATTGTGGGGGAGGCCCAGAGAGGCCTGACACAGGCTGCGTGTGAGTGTCTCTCCTTCAGAGGCTGAAAATCCTGCTTGGATTTCAGCATGGAGGATTTTCAGTTCTTACCATAAGTGAAGCCACCTAGGCTCTCCCCTATGCCTCCACACAAGGTGGGGGGGAAGGAAACTCCCCCTCCACACCCATAGCAACCAATCACAGCGCAGATTGCCTCACGCAAGAGCCAACACTCTCCAACCAATCAACTATAACTGTGTGTTCTGGCTCATTGTACAACCCCATTGTTCCAGCTGCTAAATTTAAATATCTTAGCAGTCGGGATTGGAGTTGTCAAGTAAAGAAGTCACATGGGAGTCACGTGACATCTTGATTACTGACCACTTCACTCAGCGACCGAGATTCTATTCCCAATTTGTGACAATGAAGAAGGGACTACTTGTAACTTGCTCCAACCGCTACAGTTGGATGCTGGGTAATGTTTGGTTTTTTTGGGCTCCCTTATTGGTCAGCTAGAAGAAGTGCTAGCTAATTTGGAGTCAAGAGATGATTTGATTACAGCAGTTTACTGAAGAAATACAATGACACAGGATGAATGATGGCGGTGAGGACTATCACAAGTTGTTGTCATTTGATTTTTAGAAGATGGAGAGGGCAAAAATGCTGGGTATGTGGAAGTGAATTGCTTCATTCACAATTGTGGTAGCTAACTCCTAGGGCAAGTCCTTCCCAGTCATGGCTCCAGTATCCCACCTGGGATCCTGATCCTGTTAACTTTGCAGAAAGCCTTGAAGATCAGGCTTTGCCCTCAGGCATTGAGACAAAGATGTTAATGGAGTCCAACATGTCTGGGATTTTGATTGTGAGACAGTTTTTTTTAGGGCCAGTGGCTACACTGTAATGTTGCTTTTGTGATATCCTAGGTTTTTGTGTGTTTTGTATAGTGAGTCGCCTGGAGTCACAAGGCTGATTTTGGCAGAAATCAATACAACTTACAGCCAAAGTGTCAGAATATAGATATTGCCTAGATCAGGAAGGTGACTGGTAGTTCTGGGTAAATTTTTAAAAGGTATATGTAACACTTAAAAGGGAGACATTGTGGAAGCACAATTTGTTTCAAGATTGTGGCCATTCTACTTCATTGCTATTGTTTCAGGATTCACATGAGATTTGTAAAATGTTTGTACGCAGTGAAATATTTAGGGTCCTTGGACTTAGTACAAAATCAGATACTGATTCTAGTATCCTCTTTATTGCATAGGACAGAGCAGTTCAAAGTGCTGGTGCTTGTTTTCAGTCCTCAGGCTCCAAAATCTGATGTTCTGATAAGGCATACCTTTTGACGGAGAAAACAATTGCAATTCCATCTCTCTCTTCTCTTCTCAGATCCCTTCTGATCTCTCTGGGTGGTCTGTGTCTTCCTCAATCTTGGATCCTCTACCAGAGGCCTGAGAGTTTGAGGGCTCTGTGCAGGATCTTGGTTGTTCCTAGTGTGGCAGTCTTCTGAGGGAGATGGTATTAATGTTTTATTCCAGTACCTGGAAGCTATGAGGGTTTGAACCCAAGAAAGACATGAAGCAATGGATGGAAACTATTCGAGGGGAGAACCAAGACAGAAATAAGAGGGAAAAAAAATCCTGGTAGTTAAAACATGGGAATGAAATAACAAAATCACACTGGGGACATCATATAAAGAAAAACTTTATAAGATGGTTTACAGATGGCATCTGCCTCCGGCCAGATTAGCCAAAATATATAACGGATACTCACCCATGTGCTGGAAGTGCAAAAAAAAAAAAGGGGCACATTTTTTCATGTATGGTGGACATGTAGAGAAGCCCAGGTGTACTGGCTTCTGGTCTGGGAATGGGTAATAGAAATGACTAAGCAAAGCATCCAATACAAACCTGAGACATTCTTATTAGGAATATTAGGAAAAAACGTAAATAAAGGTGACACATATCTATTCATACACGTGATAACGGTGGCAAGGATTCTATTTGCTCAAAAATGGAAAGCAATGGAAGCACCGAGTGGGGAAGCACTAATAAAGAAAATTATGTATTGCGCAGAATTAGATAAGATAACCAAAAGATAAAAAAATCAGGAAGAAACAGAATTTTATCGAATCTGGAATAAATTCTACAAATGGAGGGAAAAAAGAATGGGGTCAACAGAAAAGATATAAGTAGAGGCAGATACTAGGAATGTATAGCTGTATATAGATTTATCATATGTATTTAATGTATAATATGGACTGACAAGATGGAGATGTATATCAAAGATGATTTACCATGTTCAATGTTTTTAATCTTTTTTTCTTTTGTATTCAATAAAAAATAAAAAAAAACATTTAATCAGTGAAATGACTTGTCTTCAGAAGTTGTGGAAGTTTTTAAGAAGAGATTGGACAGCCATTTGTCTGAAATAGTATAGGGTCCACTGATCAAGCAGGGTGATGGACTAGAAGACCTCTAAAGTCCCTTCCAACTCTGTTATTCTATTAAAGACAGAGATGCTATTTATGCATTGAGGTTCTTCTTTGGTACTATCTTTCTGAGCTCCTGGTGACTCCTTCCTGAAAGCCAAGTGACGGCATGACGGGGGGGGGGGGGGGTTTGACGTCTTTGCTGGTGCTCAGTAGATGCACTAATTACATTTTTATCTGGTGCAGGAGATGTTAGTGACAGTAGCTCCTCTCTATCGACATAAACTTCTGCAGTATGTTTTACATGGGGCCGTCTTTAATGAGTATCTGCAAATTACAATCAGCCATACAATGATATACTTTTATTTATTTATCTGATTTTATGAGTCAAATCCCTATTTCCAACAGACTCTTACCAGTTCCGTTCTAAGTACAGATTGAAAGGCTGGTGACATCCTATGAAGCCCTTCTTGTCTTGGCAGCTACAGTTGGATTCAGCGCGGCATGTTAGATGGTGTTGCTGACCAATTATTTCCAGATGGTTAGAGGGGGTGCGAAGCTAGAAGGTGCTGCCTCCTTATAGAAGTGCCAGTGCTATGAAATAGGCTCCCCACTGAGATCAGGGTGGTCCCCTGCTTGTTAATTTTTTAGAAAGTTATTAAAAACTGAGCTTTTCTGAATAGCCTTTCAACAGAATCGCCTATGCTCTTGTTCTTATTTTTCTCTCTTCTACTTTCTGTTCCCTACTGTAATTTTTTTCTCTTTCCAATTAGAATCCATTTCTGTTCCTAACACTGGCAATGTCCTCTTCCTCTGTATTGTAATATTCTCTCTAATATAGTGCTTTCAGTCTGACTGATCTGTAGTTTTATCTGGACCTGCTTTTCAAACACAGGTAATCCTCAATTTATGATCAGCTGAGTCCCAAATTTCCAGTGCTAAGCAGGGCAGTTAGCATTAAGTCAGTTTTGCCCCATTTTACGACCTTTTTTGCCACAGTTTTTAAGTGAATTACTGCTCTTATTAAGTGAATCATGTGGTCATTGAGCAAATCTGGCTTCCCCCATTGATTTTGCTTGTTGGCAGTAGTCTGAGTAAGTTGCAAATGATGATCACATGACCCTGGAATAGTGCAAGTGTTATAAATATATATGCCAATTGCCAACTGCCCAAATTTTGATCATGTGATTGTAGGATTGCTGGATGGTCATAAGTATGAACATTGGTCATAAGTCACTTTTTTCAGTGCTGTCATAACTTCAAATGATTACTAAATTAATGGTTGTAAGATGAGGACTATCTGTACTAGATATGAGCTATAGTATTTATCTTGGTTCTTAAAACAGAACACTTCCCTTATCTCATCTTATGTATGAATGTACTTAACGTTTCAAGAATAATCCAATCTAGTCTTTTCCCATTCAAGTTCATTATCCTTATATTTTCTCCTTCCGCCTACGCTCTTTGCAAAATCTACACAGCTGTTTATTCCTGAATTTGTGGAAGCCAGAAATATTGGAGCATATAGTCAGAATGGAATTGATTTATTCAATATTAACAGCAGCACAGGCATTACAGTTATAAAATATGCTATGATTAATATAAAAATGCCAAGTTAATTCGTGGAATTACATCAGGCGATTTTGGGGAAAAAAAGAAAAGAAAAACTATGAAAAGATTACTCTTTACCCTTAATTTGGAATTATCTTAGGTAAAGAACCTCTCTATTTCATACATAAATCTCTCCAATAGTAAACACCCTATGCCATTGGTGGCGAACCTATGGCACGCGTGCAAGAGGCGGCACTCAGAGCCCTCTCTGTGGGCACACATGCTGTTGCCCCAGCCCCTCCTCCCCCTGTGGCCCCTCCTTACCAGCAGCCCCCCTGGAGAATCACCCCCGAGCAATGCAGCCAAGGACATGGCAGCCAGACAGCAGGGACAAGACACTACACTTGCGCCCCATTGCGCAAATGATGCTGCAGGACGTGGGTGGAGGGTGTGGCTGCCATGGTGCTGCTGGGCTGCCTAGGCGATCTATGGCGGGCCGTGGAGGCAGTGGGAGGCCCTGTGAGTGGGCAGGGTGGAGGTGGACGAGGAACAAGTTGTGGGCAGGGTTGAAGCGGGGGGGCGGGGGGGGGCAGGGCCAGTTTTTGGGCACTCAGTCTCTAAAAGGTTCACCATCACTGCCCTATGCAGTTCTCTTGAATCCATCTGAGTTCCTAAATGTATTTTTAAAAAAGTTCCCATTTCTTACTCTTGAGGATAAAGAGGGATGTTGGGAGTGAATGGAGTGGATATTTACAGTGACTTTGGAAGGTAGCAAGTTGCAGATGACTTCCCAAATTCCTTAGTATGAGCCTCACAAAAGTTTACCATGATACTACTGACATATGATTTTGAAAACAGCATTTTCTCTTTCTTGTTTGCTTTCATAAACTTCCCAAACAGATCAAGTGACATTGCAACATTGAGTCCACATGGAAATATGTGAATGATCTGAACCTGTTTCCATATCTTTTTTGTTTTCCATCTCATGTCCACGAGTGACTCAGAATTTGGACTTCTGCAGAATATTTATTTTAGTGGTCTCTAGTGGGCCGATTCAGATGAAATTATATTAGGCACATCGGCTGTCAGCTATCTGGCTCTCCGTAGGACTCCCGAGCTAGAGATATGTCATTTCACTCCTGGATACAATTTTTTTTCCTGGCAATATTTCCTATTATAGTTGAAACTCTACAATGTTCTGAATGCAGGTCTGCCTCAAATTGAGACAAGTTTTGCCTACAGTTTGCTACAGCATGCGAGGCTGACCTTCAGAATAAAATGCATTTATTTCATATATTGCAGTATTCCAAATAGATTTTTATAATCTTCATCAGACTATAGAAAATAAACAAACAAAGCCCAAACAAAAAAACAAACACCAATTCAAAAATGCCTATTTTTGGCTATGTTTTTCTTCCCCTCAAATCTTTCTCCCTCCCTCCCTCCCTCCCTCCCTCCCTCCCTCCCTCCCTCTCTTTAAAAAAGTTTTTGGGTGGTTTGTTCTTTACCATTTTATTTGGTAAAGGATTCTCAAAAATTCAAAACCGTGTACACTGATTTAGTGAGCTAATAAAATAATTGTGGCTTAATTGAAATAAGAGTACAGTAAATATTCCTATCTAATAGGTGATCTGAGTTATGATATATTTAAAGACATACTCAAACTTAAAACTATAATTTGTAATTATTCTTATAATTAAATCAGGATATATCTTGAAACTGTCTTGTAGTTCCCAGAAAATACTGCAGCTGTTTCCTACCATTTTTGGGTAGATATTTCAAAAATTATCAAACAGCTAATATTGGCATAATATTATAAAAAAGAGGCACCTCTTCAAATTTGAATTCCTCTCAAAATCCCAATGTACATGATGCACATTATTTAATGATGCGTAGTGATTGTTGCTATTATAGTTAGAGTTGGTCACAGAGTCATCCAGATATTTAAACTGGATTGGCATTTTTATCCACCTATCGAGTCCTTCCCAAGGACCTGGGATAGGCAAATGTTGTTTGATGGTATTAGAGATGTTATTACAGTTTGTCGCACAATCAGCCAGATGTTTAGACTGTTGTTGTTGTTATTATTATTATTATTATTATTTTGTATCTGTTGTATGCCATCCAGAGTACAACTAACATTATTTGAGATAAGCAGCCTTATAAAATCTTTGACATCAAAGAAATAAATGTATGGCATACCAACTTGCATTATCAACCTCTTACTGTATTCCTTTTTCTCCTCTTCCAATTCCAACAAATATTAACTGCTTCAATGGTTACCTAAAGCTTGTACCCTTGTAGATAATATAATGCATGTGTTTTACTCAGTGCAAAATCATAATTGAAAATTATTGCTCTGACTTACAAGTACTGAGCCTTTGCAACCAAATATGCAGCTTTGGTTTCAGCAGGCATTGGGCAGAATGGAGGCTTCATAAACAAAGTAATTTTCAAGAGGCAGAAGAGTTGCTAGGTGAAGATGCCAGGCAGAAAGAGGAGATGGATTCTTATCAGAAAAAAGCAGCTAAAATGACCAATCATGCATAATGATAGATCTAGGAAACAAGCGCAAGGACTGGATTAAAGCCCATGTTAGAAACCGGGTATCTCAGATGAACTGTAGTCTCATAAATGAAGTAAGTGCATTTTCAGAAATTCTGAGCAGACAGGAAAGTAAATACAGGGTGATGAAATATTCGTTTTAACACTTTTATGGATTTCCTGAATTACATCCATGATTTATATGTGTCTTGGCATGCATCTATCTGAAAGAGCAGGGATATATGCAAGGGGGGCAAAAAATGAAAGCTGTATTAGTATGCCAGCATTCTGACATGGCATCAAGAAGAGAGGATTGATCAGGGCTAGGCAACAGCTCTAAACAACTGAAAATGCCAACAAATGCAGGCAGCCAGGAATGAGCTGAGTTTTCATAGAGACAGTAAACCAGAAGCATAATGATAGAAATGACAATGACCAGCATGTTTCAGCACAGCAACAATTGTTCCAGGGGCTCTTGATTGTTAGAGCTGTTTCCCAGAATGAAATCTGAGGAGTGGAGAGAGATGGTGGTGAAGGGCTGCTGCATACAAAACAGTGGTATGAAGGGTCTAGGCTATAACAACCGTGGAGTGGGAGCCGTACATTTTAATGACCTTAGAGCACCATTTTACACACCTCACCTACCTGGCGCCTGTTTAGAGTAATCAGTTCTCAAGGGTTATCATAAGAATGCATCAAAGGATAATTTATCTTTATGGAAATGCATGTACCTTGATTACTCAGCTGATCATCCTTCACCTGAATCGGGGGCTTGGCAGAAGAAAAGATGTGACAGTAGAAAAGGAAATAATGTGCTTCAGTCATGCCATTGTGTGACTGAAGATATATGGGTGTGCCTGAGATATTATATTCCGGAAGAGAAATGCAGGCATGCATACACAGAGTTTACAAATCTCTGTCTGTGAGAAACAGAAGCCAACTCCAGGTTTGATTTAAAATTGAGCTTTTTTTGGAAAATACTTAAGAGAAGCTCCTAGCTCCTAAAATTAGCACATGTATACGGATGGTGCTGCATATGGACAAAATTATAGACTCATTCATCCATGCACCTAGCTATACTTTAATGCCAGATATTTGCATTCATAAATACAGTAAACAGGGCTAAGCCATTTATATATTCACAACGTTTGGGGTCACACTTGCCTACCTTGGCTTGACTGTGTTGTGTGAACTCAGCCATTTTATCTTGGAATGTGACTTTGCAAAATAGGATCAAAAGAGAGGTGCGCAAAGCAAAAGATTACTTTATCAGGTTACCAAGCAGTTAACATCAGTTGTATCTTCAATTTGCATTTATCTTGAGCAAGGATTTAATGCTAAAGAATTTCAGCATCTACAGTACGAAGCAATCAACAAGTGTTTTAGTGAGAATAAAAGGCAAAAAGTCTTCTTTCTCTCTGCTTCCAGAAACAGTTGACCGGAATTTTAATGGGTTAAATGCACATATGCATGCGCTTGAAAACTCATTTTGCATTCTAAAAATCAGAAGATTCGTGGGAGAAATGATGCTCAATTTATATCCTTCTAATACTACAAGGGAAGAAAATTAGTATTCAAAACCAGACAATTAGGCATTTTGGCAATTACCTTTCTTGAAAAGCAGAGGTGCTGTGCAATTGTATGATCTCACTAAGTTCAGTCTGGTACTGAAAGTGTCAATCTTTGAGAAGACTGTAACAAACTGAAGTCTCTTCAGAAAGGAATATGGGTAATGAACAATTCAGAAAAAAAAAGCAATGTGAGTAACACATGAGTAGGGTAAAGGTAAAAAGATCATGAAAACAAGAAATGGAAGATGAAGAAGCTATTTTGATACATTTTAAATGTTGAAGAATTTTAGAGATATTTTTTCTCTATGCAGCTGAATATAATGAAACAAAATATTCTCCAAAAATATAGAGAGAAGGGGATAGTTTTAAGAAAGAAAGGAATATGGGTCTGTTTATTATATTTTACAATATATAATTTATATAATCTGCAAGTTGGAAAACCAAAAGATGTGAAGTAAGGCTTTTTTCTGTCAGTTTTGTAAATCAGAAACTTTTACTTATGCAATTATTATTCATTGCTATTCATCAGATAGAGTTAGTTATTCCCAAACTCCTTTCAGCAATAAATTCCTTTATTTCTGCAGTGTTTCCTCACTATGCCAACATTCTTTTAAAAAGAGCTAACAAAGGTATAGGTAGTGCTAGAAAGAATGTGGAAAAGAAGATTTATGAAACTTGATGCAAATTGAAACAGTCTCTGGAATTGTGGTATGCTCTATGAACTACACTCAATTCTTTGGCTCTGATGTTTTAGTTTAGTATCCACTGACTTGATTTCACAGATAGTAAAAAGCCTTGAGTTTAGTATACTGCTTGCATTTCAGTTTCAATACAACAGCATTTGAATGGATTCAGAAAGTAAATAGGTCTGTTGTATATAATGGAGAGAATATTGGCCATAGTATAGAAACGAAGTCTTAGTAATGAAGAACAGAAAAAGCACCTGTCAAGCAAAACACTTGAGGATGAAAACACATGAAAATACATGAAAACACATGAAAAAAGGCAAACTGAGGTTTGGTAAGTTAATTTGACCTAAAGATGAAAAACTAAGCAAATCCATGACATAAGGGGGTCCCCACCCCTAAGCAAAATAGTCAAGCAAATTTTCTAAAATTGCATTTGAGAACAGAACAGAACAGAATAGAATAGATTATCAGGGTCTTACAAGGCTATAAATTAAACATTGAATGGAAACAAACTTGTACATTGATTTTACCTACCAATTGAGAAGGTAGGGAGAAGCTAGTGACTGATTTACATTATTCATAAGGCATCAGGTAATTCCTTAACTACGTTAAGCTAATTTAATATATCATAAACTGTAACTCTTGTTTTTTGTGTCATGCATTTCTTTTAATTTTGATTTTTCCTTTTGCATATTGCTGACTAGTTGCTGCCTGCATATTTATTCATACTGTAACAGCATGTATTTAGAAACCAAACCTGGCTAAATAAACAAGGCTCTGGGCTGAGGATTTATTACGTTTTTCAGTGTACAAGTCCTCCTCCCGAAAGTTATTTAAGAGTAACATAATTGTTAGCTAAAGGCTTTCTTATGAGGTAATGTATCCGAAAGCCCAGCTCGCTTCTTTTGATAATAATTCAGACCCCTGAGCCCAGGGAAGTGGGTTATTAATCAGAGTTACTAGAAGGTGAGGGGATTAAATTGTATCACAATAGCCAGTCAGATGCCTCTTGGGAGGCTGGAAACCAAACACAAGGTAATGGCCCTCTGCTGATGTTCTTTCCCTGGAGCTCATCATCAGGACTATTATGTGGTAGTTCAAATCAATACTTAGCCAAGAGCCTAGTAGGTGGCCTTGGGTCCATAACTCTTTGGGGGATGACCATGAGGAAAATGATATACCCCTACGATATGCTGATTGGAGTTCCTGAAGGGAAGAGAGAAAGGCATAACCCTATGAAATATTGCTTTTAGACTCTCCTTGTAAGAACCTTGAGATCCTTCTACTTTGGTTGATCTCCGTTAGCTAATATTATCTAGTAGCAGCTTCCAATGCTTTCAGTCAAGGACTTTTTCCAGCCAAAAGTGGGAACGTTTTGCATGGGGACGATGCACTCCAGGAATTGAGTTGGAGACCTCTTCTCTGAATTGGCTTCCATAAGAGACATGAAATATGGATGGAATTGTAGCTTGAGAAAGTGGCCTCAAGTCCTTGCGGGTATAGATGATGGCATGTTAGCATAGATTGGCACCAAGTATTGGTTTTTAACGTTTCATGTTTTAATTGATTGCGTTTTATAGATTTTTAAAAATTTTCCATGTTTTTAAACCTTTGATTGGGAGCTACTCAGAGTTGGCTGAAAGATGGCCAGCTATATAAACACAATACATAGATACATACATATATACATACATACATACATACATACATACATACCGTATTTACCTGAAAAGAAGAAGATTCAGAATTTAGAACATATTTTTCTCAAAAGTAAATTAGATTAAACCAAAAAACAAAAAAAACAAAAACCCCAAATCTGTATCTGTATCTGTATCTATATTCTCAGTGAATTTAAGATATCTTTCCAGTTTTGAAGCTAAATTATCTGTGAAAAACACAATCTCTTCTTTCTCTTGGATAATTACAATATATGGTGTTTTGGATCTCACTTCGGGGGGGAGGGGGCAAAATGTTCCAGAGAGCAGGTGCAATGGCAGAGATGGCCCTTCTCCAGGACCCTGGCAGCTGAAGTAATGGGGCAGCATGCCTCCTCTGCCAACCTGGGTGGGACGGGCCAATCCCAATGGATGAGACAGTCCCTCAAGTACCCTGGATCCATGCCATGAAGAGCTTTAAGGTAACACCTTGAATTACCACCCAGCAGCAGACTGGCAGCCAGTGCAACTTGCAGAGCAGTGGTGTTACATGGGTCATTCTTCGGGCCCCCAAAACTCCCTGTGCCGCTGCATTCTGCATTGGGAAGCCCCATGTAAAGTGCATTACAATAGTCCAACCATGAGATGACTAGGGCCTGAATGACTTAAATGTATTACATGTAAGCACATCAATATTTTATTTCATGAGACCTCACACAGTGTTGAAGATCACTGTTCTTTTGAAACTGCCCTTCCATCCCAGACATATCACAATGGTAGACTGATATAATCCTTGCTAAACATGAGAACATTCTATATTAGGCATTATAAATACAAAACACAATAATTTCAAAGATAAATGCTAAGCACGACAGCACATTCCCATAGTAAATGCTGCAATCGTGCAAGATTAATAATACACAGAAAATCCATGTACATAATCCTCTATGGCAGTGGTTCTCAACCTTTTTAATGCCGCGACCCCCAACAGGTCGTAAGTCGAGGATTACTCAACTGGTGCGGCACCGTTTGCAGAATGGGACTTTTGGCGGGCTCAGCAGGGCAGAGACAGCCTGGACAATTCCTATTGGCTTTTGAAAGCCAATAGAATTAGACTCTATTCAAGAGAGTCTATTCTATTGGCTTTCAAAAGCCAATAGAATAAAAGGGAGTAGCACAGCTAAGGAAAAGGGGGAAAAAATGGCGGACTGAGTTGTTTGGCGATCCCCGTGAAATGGTCGTTCGACCCCAAATAGGGTCCCGACCCACAGGTTGAGAACCACTACTCTAGGGCAAAATCAAGAACATAACTCTGAGGTACTTTTGTGACGCAATGGTATCTTGTGTAGGCAAACAGTGATAAAGGCAATCATCCCAGCATTGTGATGCATGTTTAGCTCAGCTTAGTTCCAAATTGTATATTTACAGAAAGGCAGTTCCAGCTGATACAAGTGTCTCCAGTGGGTTGGAGCGTCTGTTGGGCATTGTTTGAAAGATAGTGTAACATAATGAATGCATTTCCAGTTTGAATCTTACCTTAGCCCTGGCCTTATTAGGTAGTCTAAACTGCCTTAGTCTGCTTTCTGCTCTGCAATATGGCAAATATATATGTGGTCCCTTCAAGTCAATGTTGACTCTTGGTGACTGCCTTGTGATTGTCTGGACACGTCCCTGCAGTTTTCTTGGCAAGATTTCAGCAATGGTTTGGCATTGCCTGCTTCTTAGAGCTGAGCAAGAATGAACAACCCAAGGTCATTCAGCTGGTTTTGCGCCTTAGAAGGCAGGACTAGAATTCATGGGCTTTTGGTTTCTAACCTTCACCACTAAAACAAACTGGCTTTTAATACCTTATGTCACGGGTGTCAAACTCGATCATGTCACATGTGACATATCGTGATGTACTGGGACTTTTTTTGTCTTTGTGGAGCCCGGGTGGGTGTGCCTGCGCATGACGCATCCGGCCCACAGGCCGCCAGTTTGACACCCCTGCCTTATAAACAAGGCATGAGATAATATATGTGACATGCTTGGAAAGCAGCATATTACCAGCCTTCTGAACTAGAGGCCACATCTTTGGACTTCCACTCTTAGATGTCTGCAGACAGCAAGTTTTTGCTAGAAATTCTAAAATATTGAACTTCACAGCTTGAAATGGAAAAAAAACAGACTGGGGAAACACTATTCAAATGTTTACAAAGTGTTATGTCAGCAGAGCCACAATCATAGTTATTTACTACCCATCTTATTTCCGTTGGGAAATATTTCACCTGATACTTCTTCAAAGTCTTTTGAACTAATAGACATCTCATCTTTGGAGTCATTTCATCGCTACGATTCTGTACGGCAGTTGAATAGTTCCAAGGCATTTGAATCTGAATCGATTATGTGTTATAAGTAGAATGAAGAAAACTGAAAAATGGTAATACAGTCCCAGAGACATTTCTTGCTTCCCTTTTTTGTTTCATAACCTATAATTATGCTACAGAGATAGCTGCCAAGATGCTTGAAGAGGATTCATCTAAAAACTTTTCCATATATTCTCTCAGGGGAAGAAAATCTAACAAGATTTCATTTTACGTGTTAAATATGCCAGCATAGCTGAGCAATAAATAAACTAATTTTTACAAACGAATCTTCTTTAATATCCGCTGCTAAGCCCTGAAGAGAAAAAATGGCTCATTTTGAAGAAATACTCAGCACCTGTTTTTGGGTGAACACAAGCTGCAAACACTGAACAACTTATTGGAATGTTTCGTAGTTTTAAAGATTTCAAAATACACTATTCTTATTTTTCATTTTAAAATTATTTTTAACTTCCTTTTATACTGAGTTGAAAATCCCAGGGGAGCTGAAGGCTGTACTCCATCTGTGAACATTTCTCACTTATGTGTTGGTTTACTGTTATTGATTATCAACTACCATTTTAACAAGAAATCAGAATATATAGGATAGGTTGTTCCCATGGTAGCCTTTCTTTTTTTAAACCCCACCTACTTAATTTTGCTCATTTTCCCTGTATATGGACTCCTTACCACATTGCTGTTTCATTCCTGGGATGAATGTTATCTCTTGCATATCTTTAATTTGATTTAGGTAATCATTACAACTGTGACTCAAATGACACATTGGTGTTATGTAGCCTCCCTTTCTCCCAATGTTTTCCCTTTTAATCTAAATCATCTGCCCAAATGACAGTCTCCATGGGAATTCTTTGGTGTCAGAAGAGCCTATTCACTCTGCTAATTTTTCCCTTCCAAATTAATTCCCCACTATTGCTTTTAGCCCACTGGAGGAAAAAAAAATACAGATGTTTGTTCTTTTTTCTCCTATGATGCTCAAAGTAGGAAGCAGCACATTGCTAGAGGCAGCCAGAAATATTTAGTTGCCTAAGGCAGTGCATAAGGTATGTAAGATTCCATGTCACATATAAAAGCCAAGGTGTAGAAGAGCAGGCAGAGCTGGGAAGAGGGGGGGGAGTTAAATGCATCATCATTTTGAATCCTTGCAATGCCACAAAGGACCCAAGTTCAGCCTCCCCTCCCCCCTCCATGAATTCCATTGATCTGTCTTTATCTAGCATCAATTTAGTGCTGACCATTGGTTGACTAGATTCTTGTGCATAGGTTTGAATAAATCTTCTATGCTGCAACTTTACAAATGGTCCTAATTCTTTGTGCCTGACACAATGGGACTAGGAGACAGATGTCCAACAAAGCAGCCATGGCCCTACCTCTGCTTTACTGGATGGCAGGAGCCAGTGTAGAGAAGAAAAGGAAGAACAAGCTATTAGAATAGAGTATGTCTCTCTTTTTCTTGTAAACTGTAAACTTATGCTGCTTAAGATGATTACCCCCACATTGCCTACTGGTAGAGCCAGCCTTGCACATTTTTAAGGTCATGCATATTTAGAGCCTATCAGGCAAGCATGTATTAATCGTTTCATGCAGTTGCTTTTATTATTGGTGATCATGTTTTCATTGCAATTATTATAACCCTTGTATTTCTGGTTTGATTTTCTTAATGTTATTATTATTGGCCACTGTTCCATCGAAATCAATTCAACTTTTATATTTGTTGAATTATTCCAGGGCCAGTTGTCCCGTGGTGAGTTGGCCACGGCGAGTTATCCCATTCCAGCTGTAAGTGACCCATTGAATCCAATGAAACGTCTGAAAGGAAGACATTGAGCTGAGTAAATAAATAACATGTTTTATGTCAGATACAACTAAAAGAGAAAGTGAAGAAAAGAATAGGTGGCATGTCCCGAGAGACCTGTTAATAATGGAAAAAATATAGCTCTTTCCTTGACAGTTGCTGAAGTTTTTCTTCTTCTGATGTACCGAACATATGCAAGATGCCAGAATCATACGCATATGTGATTTGCTTACTGAAAGATACACTCCTCTCCTAGCTCTCATTTTGTTTTGTAACTTGACTTCCTAATTATGCCCACAAACTTACGTATACATGTATTAATCAAGTATATAAAATGGGTTGCATAGAGATACAATTTTATTGGATGAATCCAATACATCAGACAAATGTGGAGAGCCACCACTTTTTCTACATCCCTTTCTCTCCTCATCGTCACTGCACAGGCATAGGGATCATTTACGCATTATAAGATAACCTGGGATATTAGCCTTGCGGAAGAGTTGCATCTGTCCTGAATTGTGCATCTTTATACGCTGTCTTGTCAAGAGACATGTTATAAATATCATTTAGGGAATGGCAGTAATTGATGCCCCTTTCAGTTTTGTCAGGCACCCAGCAAAGAATTACAACAGTCAGCCATACCGGTTATTCCATTGGCTGTAGCTGTCTTTTAGCCAGAAATGCTCTGATTTTGGAGAGTGAGATCCATTTACCTAGGAGGACAATTCCTGCAGAATAAGCAGAACTTCAGTACATATAATCTAATCCTAATTTTTTTAATCCCAATATTTCTTTCTCAAATGACTGTTCAATGACTTAATTGCAAAAAAATATGCTAAAATAAGGTTCTATTGCTTATTTTCCCCCCCCATTTCTAATTTACTTTTTAGTGACTAAACTGAACAGCACAGAGTTGCTTTGCATAATGAGGTAGAGGGCATATAAATCTGATAAAGAATGGAATGGAGTGGGGGGATGGGGGTGTGTGGAACAGAACAGAACGGAATGGAACAGAACAGAATCACTCCTTAGGTTTAACAAGTGAAAGTAGACAAAGGAACAGAGATATTCACTGTTTGTGCCTCCTTGGTGTTGACAGAGATATACTGAAAAAAGACTGTAATTGCACCATTTCCCTCTTTTCCCTCCATAGTGATGGTTATGTACAGTTCATACTGTACTTTCCTTTATTACCCACAATGCAACACCTTATTTACAATAATGAAAGTATTGATTTTAATGAACATTCAGAAGAGACCAGGAATCATTCTGAGCAAGCTAGCTCTTAAGAGGTCATCCAGTGGTTATGTGTTTGCTTCCAGCTGTCATCCCATAGTCAGCTAAGACTTTGGAAAAGAACAAGAGAGATTGTCCATTTAGCAGTTGCAAAAGTAACAGTTAACTGGGCCAGCAGTCAGTTTCTACTATAGTAGAACACTGGATTTTACAATCTAAGCTTTGGGGGGCTATGTTCAGAGCAATTCTACAATTAATCACTCTAATGCAATGAGCATTTTATGCCATTACTGTGACATCTGGTTCAATAATTATTTATATGGTGCATGGCCAAATCTGTCCTTTTAGTGCTCTTTCACATCATTAGTCCAGTTTTTGGGGAGGAGGCGGTTCTGATATTTTTGGTTGTTGCAGTTTCTAGGTGCTACAGAGTTAAAAAAAAAATCTAGTAGGGCACAACAAGACATATCTACCTAAAAATGTTCCAGATGCAGGCTGGAAGGTGATAACAGGAAAGATGGCATCATCAGCTGGGTAGAAATGGATCGATCTTCCAAAATGGAAGTTTCCGTTTGTCTCTCTGTTTCAAAAAATGCCGTTGCCACTACGATGTTTCCAGCATGATTAAGAGCCATGGTGGTTAAAATGGAGTATTGCAGGCTGCCAGGAGTTCAATTCTGACTGGCTCAAGGTTGACTCAGCCTTCCAAGGTCGGTAATATGAGGACCACAGTGTTGTGGACAATATGCTGACTCTGTAAACTGCTTAGAGAGGACTGTGAAGAAGCAATATATAAATCTAAGTGCTATTGTTATTAAAGTCAAGCAGGACTTAACTTTCAGACAAAGCAGCAAACCTGTTTACAGACATGAAATAACCAATGTAGCAACTGGAACAGATGATTGCAGGTTGTAAACCAGTCCATGATCTATGTCAATGGTGGTGAACCTATGGCACGGGTGCCAGAGGCGGCACTCAGAGCCCTCTCTGTGGGCATGCATGCCGTTGCCCCAGTCCTAGGCCTTCAGCTGGATTTTATAAAACCTTTTCACTTTAGGCCTCCACTGCCATGTGCAAAAAAAAAAAAAAAAAAATTCAATCAATGAGTCAATTTCAACTTCTCGCAGGAAAAAAAAAAGATCTTGCAAAGTTGGAATTTATTGATTGAACTTTTTAGTCCCACCCAGTCTGCCGTTACCACTGCAGCCACGTCTAGCCAATGGGCCACACCCACCCGGCACCCGACGATACATAAGTGGGTTTGGGGTTGCAGTTTAGGCACTCGGTCTCTAAAAGGTTTCCATCACTGATCTGTGTAATATCTCCTGCTTCTCTCCCACTTGCAATGCTTGGTGCATATTTTTTAAAAACACACTGGATTCTGTCATGTGTTGGATGCATATTACTATTAAGCATCACTTGTGTTTTGAAGAAACAGAGCTAGAAATATGTCCAGCAAATACCATGTATCCTTTGCAAAACCAAAATGAGCCAAATGTTTCCCACAAAACCTTCCTCTTCTTTGTACGATGGGACTCATTTGCTGATCCCCCCTCCCCCAAGTTTATTATTATTTTTAGGAACCCAAGAAGCTATTTGTTCCTTTTTCTTAATCGCAGCTGCAGAGAGCCATAGCTTTTCAGCTTTCCCACAATCCAAAGAGAATCTAGGATAGGGTCTGAAAGACAAAAGGAAGAAGAAGAAAAAAACACCCAACAACCATGTAATTCTGCACAGTGTGGCATGATTAAAATGAACTCCATCATGTGTCTTGCCCCTCCAGAGGAATTGACTTCTTGTTGGGGCAAGAGATAATTCACTCTCGGTGCCGGCTTGCTCCTGGGTCTTGGTGGAGGAGAAGCTGTAAACTGTGTCAACCTTAAGTGAATTATTTATGATGAGATTTGACGAGTGTGTGCCTGTGTGTTTGGGTGTGTGTGTGTATTTTTTTGTATGTGTTTGTGGTGGTGGATGGCTTTCAGCAGGGATGGAGACTAGAAAACACATTTTCTTTTAGGAGACCCCACATTTATACCAGAGTCTGCTTACTGTAGCTGTCTTCCTGCCCCCCTCCCAATATTACAGCTAGATCCTCACCTGTATCATATCACTTGAATATAAACTAATCTCTCTCTCTCTCTCTCTCTCCCTCTCTCTCTCTCTCTCTCTCTCTCTCTCTCTCTCTCTCTCTCTCTCTCTCTCTCTCTCTCTCTCTCTCTCTCTCTCTCTCTCTCTCTCTGCATCTGTGTGAGTGAGAGTGAGAAAGAGAGTTCCACTGCAGTAGAAAGGAAAGCCATACCATTTATTATATCCCTGTCTAAAATGAATCTCAAAGCAAGCATTTCATCCTCTCGTGTAATCATCATAAGGTAGAAAATGAAATTTCCCAAACCTAAAAGCATGCAGGAGAGTGCTTCAGGGCACTGCATGTCAGTATTTTACTTTGATGTATGTTTTTTTTTTTTTTTTTAAGGAGGAAAAGGAAAAAAGATGTGATTTTGGTGCTGGCACTTAACTCTTTAGTGGCAGGCAGAGAGGTGGAAGAAGGAAGCTTCTAAAAGGATTAATGAAAAAAAATTTCATATGTCTTCAGTAGCCACGTGGTACCTTAATGCAGGTGTTGCAACTTCCAGCCAGTAGAAAAGGATGGTTTACTATTCTTATGGTGCCCTCTGCCTGGACAAGACCCCTGGACATTTGTATTGAGCTTGATAAAAGAAGGACAGGATAGAATACAGGTAGTCCTCAACTTACAAAATTTGGTCTAGTGACTGTTCAGAATTACAACAGTATTGAAAAAAAAGTGGCTTATATATTTTTTTTTCACATTTAACGTCCATTGCAGCATCTCCGTAGTCACATAATCAAAATTCAGATGTTTGGCAAATGGCTTGTATTTATACGGGTTGTAGTGTCCTGGGGTCCTTGTGACCTGCTGACAAGCAAAGTCAATGGGGAAGCCAGATTCACTTTACAACCATGTTACTAACTTAACAACTTCAGTGGTTCCCTTAACAATTGACAAGAAAGGCAGTAAAATGGGGCAAAACTAACCCATTTAACTCAACAACTATCTTGCTTAGCAACAGAAATTGTGGTTGTATGTTGAGGACCACCTGTAATGAAAAAGAAGGTTCAGTTTATGTTTGGTTTCAATAGAATACTCAAATTCTAAGGGATTTCTTATTTGAGTGTGTATTTTTGTATGTATACATGTTATGCATCCATAGTTTAGAATATTAAGTTCCAAAATTTGATTTACCTGATTTTTGGCCATCACAGAGCCTTTTTTAAATCCTATTTTATTCTCCTGCACTTCCCTCATGAAAGCTGCTCTTTACAGACTCAGACTCAGTAGTTCTCCTATATGCCAAAAATTTCTTTGCTATCCCCTGTGTTGCTGCCTATTTACACTTACTGTTACTGTCACTGTCACCATCAGCAGGGCTTGCCATCTGCTTCTAGCACTGAGATTAGATCATATTTTATGATTTATTCATACAAGCCAAGAAAATAATTATGTCAATTAGTCTTGTCCTTGATTTTAGATTTGGAAAAATGTGAGTATCTCCAAGTCTATAATCTTTTCAAATGCAGCATAGTACAAATGCAGACTAATCTTCCAGCCTCATTTTAGTCACCACGGGGTATCTTCCTCTTCTACTGCCATTTAAGAAATGATAGTCTAAGTAACTCTTTTTTGTCTACCATTGTGTCTCCCTGCAAGGTGCAACATGTGGGTCAGAATTTCCACACAAATCTTAGATACTAATAAGCATCTAATGTTCTGCAAGACATTCCTGTAAAAACAGTCAGTGGCTTCTCTGAAATGCTTTATTAGCTTTTATGTGATCATATTGTGTCCTAGAATCCTTGAAGGCCATTCTTCATAGACAGGATTCTTCTATAATGGTTCCTCCTGTTCATCCCAAACAATAATAATAGCGATGTCTCTATTCCTTTTACCCAAAACTACTCATATTTTTGTGATCTCTCTCTTTTTGGTAACTTGTAACTTTTGCTGTAGGAAAGCAGTTGATCAGCAATGCTGCGTGGAAGGGAAAGTGGCAGTTCTAGCGTAAGCAGACTACAAAAACAACTGATATTGGACCTCAAAAGTAGTGCTGAATTGCAATTCCTATCATCAATCACCACTGATTATGCTGATTCTGATTATACGGTGTTGTAGTGCAACAGTATCTATAGGGTCGCAAATTACCAATCCCACTTTTTTTTACAAAAAATATCCTTGATTACGAGATTGATTAAACCAATATCAAGTCTCATTACTTTGAAGAAGGAATTAGAGAGTTTGGGGGACAAACTTGCAGAACAGGGCTGTGCAAAATATTGAAAACAGGGCCCTTAAGAAAGGGTATTAAACTGAGAAAAACACCTCTCCTTGCAGGATTGAAACAATGGTCTCTCACAGTGATTTTAAAGACAGGTCTAAATATAGGTAATCCCTGACTTACCACCATTCATTTAATGACTGTTTGAAGTTACAATGAAGCTGAAAAAAGTGACTTAAGTCCATTTTTCATACTTACGACTGCTGCAGGATCCCCGTGGTCACATGATCAAAATTCAGATCCTTGGCAACTGGCATGTATTTATGATGGTTGCAATATCCTGGGTCCATGTGATCACTTTTTGTGTCCTTCTGACAAGCAAAGTCAGTGGGGAAGCCAGATTCGCTTAATAGCCATGTTACTAATTTAACAACTGCAGTGATCCACTTAATAATTTTGGCAAGGAAGGTTGTAAAATGGTGCAAAATTCACTTAACAACTGTTTTGCTTAGCAGCGGAAATATTGGGCTCAATTGTAGTTGAACTGCCTGTAGTTGAATATACAGAGAGATCGAGGTAGGAAAGAAGAAAGAAAAAAAGAAAGAAAGAAAGAGAGAGAGAGAGAGAGAGAGAAAGAAAGAAAAACAAGGAAAAACTCACAAAGGCAAACAGAAAAAGAAAAGGTGAAAATGAAACGGTAAAATATATAATATTGCATACAGAAAACAATTCAGCCTAATATTTATAAACATGATTACATTTTGGCCCATTGAATAATGTTGTTGTTGTTAATTGCAAAGTCGTGTCCGACCCATCGCGACCCCATGGACAACGTTCCTCCAGGTCTTCCTGTCCTCTACCATCTTCTGGAGTCCATTTAAATTCACACCTACTGCTTCAGTGACTCCATCCAGCCACCTCATTCTCTGTCGTCCCCTTCTTCTATTGCCCTCAATCTTTCCCAGCATTAGGCTCTTCTCCAGTGATTCGTTCCTTCTCATTAGGTGGCCAAAGTACTTGAGTTTCGACTTCAGGATCTGGCCTTCTAAAGAGCAGTCGGGGTTGAATAATATTGAACATTTTTTTTGTTAATACCAATAAAAAGCAGGTTCATTACAGAAAAGAAACTGCAGTTATTGATTTAAGATTGTAATCATGGGGTTACAATGTTTTTCCAAAATTGAAGATCCATCGCCCCATGTTTGATAAATCCATATTTCTGCCTATAGTAAAACATTTCAAGTTTTAAATATGATACAATGGTACATTCCCATTTTAAAATCACATTTTTATGATGCCATATTAAGATACATGTGGTTATTAAATCACAATGGGGTAATGGCAGGAGGAGCAAAGATCTTATAAGTCCATGTTCCCCTCACTCACCTTACCCACCATACTGTGATGAGATTTGACAGCTAACCTTTTTTAGGGTGTCCATAAACATGGAAAAGAACCTTTTACTGAATTAGTCTCATTTTAAGTTCACCATAAACATACAGGTATCTGACATTTTTTAAGCTGGGGTGGGCAACTATGACCTGTGGACTTTATGACCCGGGACTTCAACTCCCAGAATTCCTGAGCCAGCATGGCTGCTTCAGGAATTTTGGGAGTTGAAGTCCACGTGTCATAAAGGAGCCATATGCTGGCTCAGGAATTCTGGGAGTTGAAGTCCATAGGTCGTAAAGGGGGCCATAGCTGCCCAACTCTGGTTTGAGCCATTGATTTTTAATATGGAATATCACACACATAAAGAACAGGCAGAACTGTTGCAATAACTTGATGCAGCACTTGAAAGAAGTATTTCATTCATTTAAACAATTTTTCAAAACAATTCTTTTCAATGCTTTGCATAACCTGCCTGAGATAAATAAAGATAATAGGTTGATACAGAGAGGAGAAATTTCCTTTCTTAATGAGTATTCAACTCTCTTATAGCACTAATACAACCAGAAGAGATTAGACTTATGATATATCATAGACACTTTGATCCATATAATGCTTCTTTTACCAACCCAGTGCCCTCCATATGTATTGGACTCCAGCTCCCATAATTCCCAGAAAGGATACAGAAATCCCAGTGTTTGGAGAGTAAAGCTGTTTGATGAAGATCCTGGGAGACATTGGAATCTAAATTCCAATCAATATGTAGACCCATTTTTCTTTGCCCCATGGAATGTTTGTGACATTAAAAAATAATTCATTTGTACAGGTTACTTGTACCTCAAAAAAATCAGTATGATTAAAAATAAAGTAATAATAATAATAATAATAATTCATTAAATTTGCACGTGCGCAGCTCTCAGTGAATCTGCCTGGGCTTTGTGTGGCTCTCTGTATTATTCAATTTGCTTATTTCATGTATATCTAGCTTTTCTACTCAACTGAGCACCCAAAGTGGCCAACACAGTTAAATGCAGAGTAAAAAATTGAAAGGAATGTTCAGATTTACACCCTCAAAAAAAAACAAAAACCTACCTTAGCTGCTCTTCTAAAGCTGGAAGGAGAGGTCCGGACAAATGCTTTGTGCATTCCACAACCTTATGCTATAAGTAGTATTATAGCATCTTTGTGATTTATATTCAGGCACAGTGAATATCTTGTCTTTGCATATTTACATTATGTTTAATGGACCATATTCCCAGGTAAGTGTCCCTGGGGATAGTTTGCATGAATTCCCTTAAGTACTATCCAGCCTCCATATTCTCCATCTTTTTCTTCCCTTGGACTCAGAGGCATCTAACTGCAGTCTAACATCCAGAGACCTGCCAGAAAACTAAATATAGCTGTGTTTAATAAACGTGAAATGAATCACACCTAGGTGGACATTAATGAGTAATCAAAATGCAACAAACAATCCATCTTGGATGCCTCTTTTTTCTTGCTTGAGTTTTGGCCTTATTCTCTCCCCTCTCCTGAAGATTTGAAGAGCAAACGATAAAATGAATTTAGCAAGTTATGAGTTTTGGACATTCTCAGCAGCTATCCTGCCCTGTCAAAGAGACAGCTTTTAAAATATGAATGGGAGGTAGGCTCATCGAAAAATATATGGCCTTCCAATGTTTCTAAAG
The DNA here is from genome assembly GCF_016545835.1 of Crotalus tigris. Classification (NCBI taxonomy): domain Eukaryota; kingdom Metazoa; phylum Chordata; class Lepidosauria; order Squamata; family Viperidae; genus Crotalus; species Crotalus tigris. The sequence continues at coordinate 1,265,003 of NW_024097700.1, forward strand.
ATTTCTTTTAAATGTCTAAAGCAGTGGTTCTCAACCTGTGGGTTGAGACCCCATTTGGGGTCGAACGATCATTTCACGGGGGTTGCCAAACAACGCAGTCCGCCATTTTTTCCCCCTTTTCCTTAGCTGTGCTACTCCCTTTTATTCTATTGGCTTTTGAAAGCCAATAGAATAGACTCTCTTGAATAGAGTCTAATTCTATTGGCTTTCAAAAGCCAGTAGGAATTGTCCAGGCTGTCTCTGCCCTGAGCCCGCCAAAAGTCCCATTCTGCAAACGGTGCTGCACCAGTTGAGTAGTCCTCGACTTACGACCGGTTGGGGGTCGCGGCATTAAAAAGGTTGAGAACCACTGGTCTAAAGGAATATTACCTGCTTCTCCACCCTGGTTTGTTTATTTTATTTGTATTTTGAGATAGTTGTTACTGGTTTTAGCTAATTACCGAGACAACTAACGAGTTGAGTTTAAATATTGCACTGTAACCATTTATGCCGTTTAGAGCCATGATTCAGTTGCAAAGCTGCATTTGAAGCAAACTTAAGTGTATTGAGGTGAATGGCCATTTTTTTTATTTGTTCTAAAGTGCCTTAGTGTAAAACATGCAAGGGTGGGCAAGTATTTGAACAATCGTGTGTTTGCTGCAGCCATTCCTAGATTGTTTCCAAAGTTGCCCAGAGTAGCTTCAAGCAATGGTCTGAGTTTTCTACTGTGAGTTAGGCAACAGCTAAAACAAATCACTGCACAGTCACTTCTATCCATTTTTGGAACACCTCATTTCATACTTACAGCATTGGCCTCGTGAACTGACTTCTTTCCTCTTGATGGGAAAGAGAATGGAATAGAGTAGATTAGTTCTCCTAAATATTCTCCCAAAATGTTGGTCTTCCTTGGTTCCCCTGTTTTCCTATGAGTGATGACCAGCCATGAAGCTGAACCCTCAGTTTTTAGAAGCCCAAAGGCACCCCTGGGATCTTTGAAGAAAAGGAAAGAAAGATGAAAGAAACTCCTTTGCCTTGCATGACAGCTGGGAAGGAACTGAAATCTGTTGTCAGTCATGCAAAGCAAGGATGAATGACACACAGACCACATTTCAGAAAGAACATTGCCTACATGTTTTCTTCCTATGTGAGTCCGGAAGATTGTCTCCACTGAACAGTATCAGATCAGCTTCCATACATACAGGCAACATTCTGAAATATGGATTTTAGAAAGAGCATTTTTAAACAAACAAATGATAATTTAGCCCTCACTTACAGTACAAGCATGGTATTCTCTTCTCTTTTCCTCTTTCTCTCTCATATACTTATCCTTCCCCAGTGAAATAGAAAATAATAAAAGATTTGGCTTCCCATTCTCCTTGAAACATATCAAGCTTTTAACATTTTCTTCAGATCAGAGACAGACTGATACACAAATAATACTGCCTTTCCACGAAAGAGGAGGAGCCAGGCTCTATTGTAGAATAATTATTCAAGAAAAAACAATCATGCCACAATTCATATCCATTATTAATGCTAATAGGCAGTGGGGACTGTGTTTCACTCTGGATAATGAGCAATCTGTTTAGATCATTCCTAAAATCTACTGTTATCCCTATTGTAACGCTTCAGCTTTTTTTGTTTTTATTCTGTTCAATCATGTCCAATCCTCAGAGATTGCCTGGATTACTTCCTGCAGTTTTCTTGGCCAGTTTTTCAGAAGTGGTTTACCATAGTCTCCTTTCCATGGGTGAAAGAAAATGACTGGCCTAAGGTCACTCAGCTTGTTTCATGGCCATGGCAGGACTAGAATTCACACTCTCCTGGTTTCTAGCCTGATCCTTTAATCACCATTCCAAACTGGCTCTCTAATTCTTCAGCTTTAATGTATAAATAGATTATCTCTTTACCTATTAAGATGTTTCATGGAGTTAAACAAGAATGGCTTTTATCTTCTCTTATACATAATTTGCTCATTGGTCTATCTTATTAGGCAATCAGAAGGTATTGTAAATATGAATATTGCTTTAAGACCAATATCTTTCCTAGCAACATAGGAATACCTCAACACTTTTATAGTTGACTTCCATGATTTTAGGATGATCACCCAATTTTTAATTTTATTATTGGGCTTATTTTCTGAAGGCTTTATAAAATTCAAGTGAACTAGTTCAAAAATCTCTGTGGGCATTATTAAGAAAGTTATTGAGATGAAAAACCATGTTATTCTATTTCAAAAGATAAACTTACATTGGCATATAATCCTTCTGAAAATTGCAAGCAATTTTGTAAAATTCCTAAACAATTGAAACATCTTTTCACAATCTGATGAATTAGCAGTATCTAAAATCCCCAAATGCTATCAGCGTTGAAATCCAAACAAAATTTGAGACCTGGTTCCAAAGGGGGGGGGGGAAGGAAGGAAGGAAAATGGAAGCAGCCTGCAAGGTTGCTGACTGCTCTACTCTTAAGCCCCACCCCTCCTGGTCACATGATCCACAGAAGAACAGCTTTGTATTGTTGAAGGAAAAGTCTTCATCATGGTTCAGTCCAAGCCAGGAATAAACAACATGGTGACTGCTTTAGAAAGAAGGTTGCAGTTTATTGAAGAGAAGAGCCAAACAGAAAAATGGCTCTGGAAGAAAAGAGAGCAAGCACATGTAGGGAGTGATTTTTATACCCTCTGGAGCCTTTTGTTTGGAGTTATTTCCTATTCCTGTTTGAGGCTTTGTATTTCCTGTGTCACGTATTTTGACCTGAGTCTGGGTGTGTCCTTTGGCATCTGTGGGTTAATCCTATTATGTCCTGCCTTAGAGTTTGGGTGGCGTATATAGATTTTAGATGTCTTTGTCTTCCTAAGCTTCTAACTGGGGGCTTCCAACCTTCCTGGATTATTTATATCTGCATTTCTACAGAGCTGGTTTCTGCTTGGGGGAGGGAGACTTGGGGCTATTAAGAAAACTGGGTATGTTTTTCTGCCTGTTTAAGATCCTTTGAGAAAATATATATTTTCTGCCCTTTTAATATTTCCTTCTCTGGGGGCTGGCTTCCCACAGTATGCTTTTCCCAACTTGCTTATTAGTTAGCCTCTTTTTCTTTTTAATTTCAAGGGGTGGCCTTCAGATTTGCCTGAACTCCTGCTTTTTCAAGGCCAAAGGCCAAAATGCTAGCAGTTCCCAGTGGAACAACCGAAAGTCAGCCAGATTTTTCCCCAGGAAAGTCCACTGGGCAGAAGTCTAGTTCTTTTTTTACATCCCTAAACCAATTAAGGGATTTTTATTTTAGGAAATGTTTGAAAGGGAAGCAGTTTGGATCATGACTGTGAAAGTTTTTCTGAGCAATGTTGGTTGGCCTGTTTAATTTTCTTCATTCGAAATGGCAATTACTTATTTTGCATAGCCTTTCTCTTGGTGAACTGGCAGAGTGAAAACAGGGAAACAAATAAGTAATTAGGCAAGCTTGACCAACATGAGTTACACCAAACTAGTTCTTATCCACAGATTTCAGTAGGAATAAAAAACATCCAGCGATAATCTATTTAGCTTCAAATTTGGTTTGTACAAAAAAAGGTGAATAATAAATAATAACAGCAAATAAAGTGACATCAACTGCTCCATCGTTACAGCAAACTAGTATTATTCCTGCTTTCAGTGATATTTTTGTTTATAAGATTACAGTAAATAACCTGGTGTCAGCACTGTATAACAGTGACATTAGAGTTGCAGCAACAAAATGTTCACTAGATTTAACCAAGCAAACTACAGGCATACATAAGCTTTTATTAACTCTTGCTCTATGAAAACTTATTTTGCAACCTCTGGCTGCTTAAGAAATCCTGATTGCTGCTTCAGGAATCCTGAAAAGTGCTGTCTTTTTTATTCTAAGTTAATTATCATTATCATCATTATTATTTTTGGCCAAAGAAATAGGGTTCACTAAAACCATCAATTTACTCCACCCCTTAAGAGGTCACAAAATCATGCTTAAATGACTCATTTTCCCAACTGAGTTTAACTCTACTAAACAGCTTTTAAATCAGTGGTTCTCAACCTGTGGGTCGGGACCCCATTTGGGGTCGAACGACCATTTCACGGGTGTCGCCAAAAATGGCTGTCCGCCATTTTTTCCCCCTTTTCTTTGGCCATGCCCCTGGTACCCAGTGATGTATAACTGGTTGGGGGTCACCACAACATGGGGAACTGTATTATGGGGTCGCGGCATTAGAAAGGTTGAGAACCACTGTTTTAAATGGACTAACAATTGCATTTCAAATGAATTATATTTGTAAGCTGCCTGTAGTAATTAATGGGAATGCTTCTACATATCTGAAAACATTTGGCAGCTGAAGAAGTAAGGAATGGGAAGGAGATACAGGAGAGTTCTGGATTGAAGCTAATATCACTGTAAAATTCTGTGAATTATTCAAGTGCAATAAATACTTACTCTAGAAAATTGGTAGTAAAAGAATATGTGCTTATCTAGATATTCTCACAATCTTTTGTAATTATGAGTTGTTTGTTCTAACCAAGCAGTATAACTACATCATTGCCATGATTTGTAGATCAACTCAGTAATAAGTTAGAACAGTAAAAGTATTTATTCAAAGTATGGGGAAACTGCCTTTTACAGTGCTATCAAACTAAAGAGAATATAGGAATAATAGGATAAAACTATTCAGGAACTATATAACATACATATATCTCTACAGATACTCTTTTTAAATAGATTATTCAAAGGTTTTTTGCTCCAAGCATTATAGATCAACACATGTATATTTGCCGTGTTATGTGCATGAGCGAAGGAGACATGATCTATAGCAAGGGATTCACCCACAGTAACAATCGTGGATTTTGCACACATCATATTTCAGTTCCGTATGTAAAAAGGCATACCTGATAAGAATATTGGGCAATCCGTGTTAGTCTGACTGCAATATGAGCCTACAGAGTTATGCTAACAAGGCCAGATAAAGCCAGTTCAAATCTGCAAATAGGTTTGTCCATGATGAAGGTGGTGTAGTGCGTTAAAGCAACTTCCACAGGACTTATCTGATGGTCTATTATTTCTCTCCACAGAAACCTTGTCAAGGCTGAGGCAGCAAAAGGATAGCAGCATGAGGCTTGCTGAGACAATTTTAATTCACGGACCATTCACAGTGGTTACTGCTCAGTACAGTGCACAATGTACTTGGTATTCAAGGACAAGAAAGGGAGTGCATTAGGGAAGAAAAGAGATTTGCAGGCATCTCTTCCCTGTTCTCTTTTCCCTGTTTCAGCTTCGGTTTAAAAGACTCGGCTGAGACTTGTGCTTGCATGTGCCGTTACTTTGCCAAAAGTTATGTGCAAATTTAATGCATGCTTGACTTTTTGTGCTTCTGTGGGATCTAGCTGGAATCAAAGTCATTAGGCACTAAATCACTGTGGCCCTAGGTCAGGGGTGGGCAACTATGGCCCCTTTACGACCTGTGGACTTTTGTTCCCAGTATTCCTGAGCCAGCATTTTGGGAGTTGAAGTCCACAAGTCATAAAAGGGCCAAATTTGAAGACCCTGGTACATTATATTTAGTCTAATCACTTATGTATACTTGGGTGCTTTTCTTGTTGATAGTGGAGTTATTTACACATTCTGGATACTTAAAATGTCTTAAATAAGTTTTTTTTTAAATTTTAGCTTACCTTTTGGTTCAGTAATGTATGATTAAATTGTTTCTATGGCCTTGTTTCCGCCCCCCCCCCCATTTCTACCAACTATCCTTTTTTTCCTGGTTCAGTAGGACAGCTGTTCTGGAACTAATGTAATTTTGTTCAGAAATTAAAAACATATTCCAAATCTTGAGTATTCAGTAGAGCAATATTTAGTTACTGATCAGGTACTGGAAAGATTATGACTATCTCAGAGCAATAAAAGTTAGGGGCTATGTACCTTATTTCCACATTCTGAGCCTACATGAGCTTTTGCTGGTCATTAGCACCTTTTTTCTTACATTCTAGAACTCCCATTGTCTTTTCCCACAGACATAGTGTGAACTTGAGGTTTTCCCCATATCCACATATGCTCAAATTTGTTCTCCCTGTGGATTATCCCCTTGAATGCATGCCTATACAGTATATATTTATGTAAACCTACAAGTGCACTGGGACCACTTTGCCCTTTACTTTCCACATGTTCTCCAGTTGCTCTTTCAGACCTTGATACTTTCCAGTTCCTCATACTGGTTCTTCCTGATGGTGCTGTCATTTGACACTCCTAAAGTTTTCACCACCTCTATCTTCTGGTCCTTGTCTACCTTCACAATGTCTGGTTGACTGCCTAGTACCTGCCTATCTGTCTGAATCCGGAAGTCCCACAGGATCTTAGATTTCTTTTTCTCCATTATTTGCTATGGTATCTCCCATCTGGATTTAGGAGAATAATATATAGCTCATATTCTGTGCAGATATTCCCCTATACATAAAGCCAGATAGTTGGTTGTGCCATTCAGTGTATGCTGTTATCTGTCTGTCTGTCTCTATCCTTCTCTCTCATCTCACATCTTAACTCAGCAGTTCCCTTTATAGCTTCGTGGCCCAGTGGAAGGGAGGGGGGGAGAGGGCAACTCTGCCAACTTTTTTGATTGCTTTCCATTTTTTTCAACCACCAGGATATTTGGAATCCGGTGGTTCTTTCATTCACATCATGTATGCAAGATATTTAGGTATGGTATCATTGTTTATTTTTCCTGTGGTCTCAGGTATTCTCAACTACTGTATTTTCCTCAGCAGCATAATTCAAAGCCATCTTTTTTTCCCTCCTTCAGCATTTCTGAGATCCTGCATCACAAATAAGGCTTTCTAGGCTTACGTTCTTTACACAATAGAGAGATATTAAATGACACAACTTTCTCATTAACTGTGTTTCCTAAGAGCATTTGACAATAAGTTATAGTGGGGGAGAGAGCACGTATCTGCTTTATTTGTTGCTGATAAAAATAGCTGTCTGTTATAGATTTTTAATAACTAATTTCCTTTTGTAACCCACTTGCTCTGTAGCACATTCCAAGAGAATTCAGATCCATAGTAGCAGTCTAGTAGCTGACATTCTATTTATAAATACCAATAACTTAACTATCAGGGCATAGCTAGAACTAATGTATACAGTTTTATTTAGCACCTAAAAGATATTTTAACATATCAAGGTAGTTTTGCCTTCTTAGTGGTAAGAATGGTAAAAAAAAATATGTGAAAGTACTTAGTCCCTTGTATTGCAGCCTGAGGCGAACAGTTAGGGGAAAATTCAGATAAATTCAGATAATGCATCAGTGTTACTGTGTATTATGTGAAAAATTAAGATGATTCTCTTAAATGCAAACACCTTTCATTCTCAATGCTGCTGCAGAAAAAAAAGCATTTGGCTACTTGTTATGCTTCATGGAATCACAGACAATATTATCTCAGTGTAGATAAAAGTTATGTTTTAAGTACTTTGTACCTAACCAAAACTAACCTGTATTTTAACCAGTTCATTCCCAATTTAACTGCTATGTAGTGATGAAATTGAATAGGCTATGATCACTCTGAAGGACAGCAAAATGTATGTAGGGCAGGAAAGAGATCAATATCGTAGGTAGAGCCTAGGGCAGTGATGGCGAACTTTTTAGAGACTGAGTGCCCAAATTGCAACCCAAAACCCACTTATGCATCATCGGATGCCGGGTGGGTGTGGCCCATTGGGTGGGTGTGGCCCATTGGGTAGGCGTGGCTGCGGTGGTAACAGCAGACTGGGTGGGATTAAAAAGTTCAATCAATCAATTCCAACTTTGCAAGATCTTTCTTTTCCCGCGAGAAGTTGAAATTGACTGATTGATTGAACCTTTTTTTTTTGTACAAGGCGAGACCTAAAGCGAAAAGGTTTTATAAAACCCAGCTGAAGGCCTAGGACTGGGGGACAGCGCGCGTGCCCACAGAGAGGGCTCTGAGTGCCATCTCTGGCACCCATGCCATAGGTTCACCACCACTGGCATAGGGGTTGCAATAGGTCCAGTTATCTGAAGAATAAAGTCTTATCTTCACTTAGTAGATTACTTAAGAAAAAAACATTCTTAGTCATCCTGATCTTCCAATGGGTATACATCAGTTGTTAGATGAAGAGTTTGAATTATTATTTTCTGAAACATTTGAAACCATTTACTATATGTCTGAAACTAAGTAAGGTGAGAGGACGATTCATGCTGCAGTGCATAAAATAGTATTTTGAATTCACAGAGGATGGGAAGCAGAGAAAAAGTGAACACTCGAGAGGTATCTTCCCTGAATATTTAACTGTTTGCATATCTTACAAATATAACCACCGTTAATATTGTGCACTTATCATCCATTGAGGTTTAGATGGCATGTGCTTTTTTCCCATCCTTATTTTAACCTCCCACCAGCTCATTTAAGTAGACAACCTGATCAGATGCTACTGATATGGCAGAGTACCTCACTTAAGTGGGCATAGTTAGTACAACTCACTGCAGCCAATTTGCCGCACCAACTCACCATGGCCAACTCAATGCAAGACAACTTACCATGGCAACATGCTACTGGACAATTTGCTGCAGGATGAGAGTTACACTATTATCAAAGAAATGGTAGAATAGAATGATTAAAGAAAGGGTGCCAAAGAAGGGACAAAATGAAATATGAGTGACAAAAATTTAAATGTTTTTAAAATTATTTTTAATAATTAAATTAAATTATTGAATGATCCTGTGTCGAGTTGTTCAATGGCAAGTTAGTCGTGATGAGTTAACTGTAGTGAGTTGGCCATGGCAAGTTGGCAGCAGCAAGCTGTTCCATTCCGCACTTAAGTCATGCATATTTGCTACATCAGGGGTCTTCAAGCTTGGCCCATTTATGACTTGTGGACTTCAACTCCCAGAATTCCTCAGCCAGGCACGCTGGCTGAGGAATTCTGGGAGTTGAAGTCCACAAGTCATAAAAGGGCCAAGTTTGAAGATTTCTGTGCTACATAAAATATTTGCTTTTCTGTACCTTGTTAAGCAAGTATTGATAGCACATAGCTAGAAGCAACATGGCATGGGCTAATTTGATAAATAATGTTAATTTCTTTATTGATAAATTATCTAGATTATCTACAATTCTCTTCTGGATCTCAATGATTTATATTATCCCAGTTTTGATGTCAATTTCATATGGTAAGGTGGTAGTTTACATAATTTGTTTACAATTTGCTAGTCTTCTGCTTCAGCAGAAGTACAGCAGTAGTTCTCATCCTACCAAATTTTAATTAAATCTCTTCATAAAGGTACCAAGTTATGGATAAATGTGGAAGGGAGGGAGAAAGGGAGGAAGGAAGGAAGAGAGGAAGGAAGGAAGATCTTTTTTGAAGGAGAATCTCTATTAGGGAAACCCAGCAAGGTGCCAGTTTTACATCCTCTTCCATTGATATGCAGGCGTTCTTTTGTGTTCTGCTCTGTGAAGCAGAAAGCTGCACTGTTGTCTACTACATTACGTAAATCACAGCTAAGAGGAGGCAGGTGCGGGGGTGTTTCAGCATGCATGGACAATTTTCTGAAACAACTTTTCAAAGAATGATTTGCTCATCCACTTAGATGTCTCAGTTGTGTGTTTAGTTCCTTTTGGGGTATGGTGGTGGAGTGCAAGCTAGAGCTTTTATATGTAGAATTTCAGCCACTAGAGGGCATTTGAAGGACACCAGATCAATGGGTAGGAAGCCTCCTATGGTCTTCTGCAAGGAGCACATTTTCAACGTCCTGCGGTGTTAAACTGCGGCATACCACAATCCATTTTCATTTCCTCCTTGTGATTCCTTTTTTCTATTTGGTGTCACTTTGTCTACGCTTGCTTAGTTAATGATCCTATATTGGTTATTGGTCATATATTCTTTTTGATATGCTGCTGGCGGAGATGTAATGGATTGGGTCTATTATGTTTCAGGAAAAGAAGGGACACCACTGAACAAATATCTGCAGAATAAGATTTGTTAAGCTTTCACATTAAAACTAATATGGAGTTTCATGAAGGGAAAAGATGCTCCAAGTCACCTCTAGCAACCCAGATTTTCTTACCTTCCACTTCAAAATATCCATGGAAACCATTTTTACAACAACTGCAAAGTTCGCCATGTTCCTAAACAATTCCCCTCATTTCAGTCAGAATTGCATAAGTCATATATATATCCATGAGTTTTGGAGGAGGCGGGGATTGTAAGAGGCTGAATTCTCTTCTGATCTGTATTCTACAGTATATTTTTATTCTTGTTTCTAGTTAATATCTTTCATTCTCAGTTTGTCCAGCAAGGAACATATTCATTGGTGTAGGAAAATTGTGAAGGGGAAAAGGCAAAATATCCTGAGAAGTGACGTGAAAAGGCAGAACATTCTAAGAGGAGACACAAACTTTGATAACATCCCAGTTCCTCCAATTTCAAGTTCCCTGTATTTCTTACACAATCTGGGGAATAACACTGAGTGAATTCTACTTAGCTCTCCTGGCACTATGCTACTCTTCCCCAAGGCCAGGGGTAGGCAACCTTGGCTCTTTTATGACTCATGGACTTCAACTCTCAGAATTCCTAGCATGGCTGGCTCAGGAATTCTGGGAGTTGAAGTCCACGAGTTATAAAAGAGCCAAGGTTGCCTACCCCTGCCCAAGGCCAACCTATCATTTGACAGTGAGAGCTGGGACATGGATCCTGGGGGACAGTGGCACATCGTGAAACTGGGAACGCAGAGATGCACATCCATTACACAGCCTCCTTTGTGGTTCATAAATTAACCTACTTTTCTCCTGTACAACAAAAGAAGCCAGGGTGCATTCTGTATAGAAAAGGTAAGAGCAAGCCTGGCATATATTTTCATTTCTCTTTCCTTATCTCTTTCCTCAAGTATCTTGTGGTTTTGTCCTGCAGAAGGAGAAATAATAAAGAAGTTTAGTTTCTCTTTTCAGACATGGGGGGCTAACTTTGTAAAAAGCCTACAAGCTAATCCCTCCTGCTTCTGACTTCAGAAAAAAGTGGAACGTGACAACTTGATGTATAGCCTAATTGCATTTAGAATTAGCTATCTCCCTTGCAGGAATAAAAGCTATTGCTAGTAGGTCAGGATGCCTACCTGAAGCTATCATTAAGTATGCAGTTATTATTACATCCCCCAAAATGTTAATCAAGGGTTTTAGTTAAAACTTAGCTGGCAACCTCTCACATTAGCAGAACTTTGATCTTCTCAGATCAGCAGACCTAAAAGTTCTACACGTCAATCCTTTCAAATACTTGAGCCAGATATTATGTCTCCTTGTGGATTTCCAGAGACATCTCCAACTGTTCCTCATACATTTTTCCACCTCTTATCATCTTGGTTGCTGTTTTGTGACATGCATCCTTTCTAGAATGCTGTAATTTCTGTCTATTTCATTTTGGCCAGACCAGCAGGAGTGATCTGCACCAGTAATTTCCCTACGTAATTCCTAACTAGTGCTGCAGAATGTTAGTCATGTATAACTTGGGTCTAGTGATCTTATGCAAAAAGATCCTTGGGTGAAAGACATTTTTTGTGGCAGAGCTGCACTCTTAGACAATACTGATTAACCACATAAACTGCCTGTTAGGATAAAATCCTTAAAAAGCAGTTTGATGTAATGGTTAAGGCACCAGGCTAGAAACCAGGAAAGCGTGAATTCTTAAGCATAAAAGACAGCTGGGTAACCTTGCACGAGTCACACGCTCTCTCAGCCCAGCCCACCTCATAGGGATGTAATTGTGGGGAAAATCGGAGGAGGAAGAAATATTATGTATGTTTACCACTTTGAATTACTTATAAAATAATAGAGGTGGCATTAAAACAAATCTAAGATTAGCAAAAATGTTTAAAAATATGTCAGATAGATGTTGGAAATGTAAGCACAACTCAGGCATGTACTATCACATTTGGTGGACATGTGGCAAAGCAAAGGAAAAAGATACATGCGTGATTAGAAAAAATATTAGGTGAACATTTTGATTTTAAACCTGAACTTTTCTTTTTAGGTATAATGCCTGAAAAGATTAATAAGTAAAGTCTATATTTGATTTTACATGTCACCACGGCAGCGAGAATAATCTTTGCGCAATATTGGAAGAATGAAGGACTATCATCAGAGGAAGAAATAATCAGAAAAATGTTGGAATGTGCAGAGATGGACAGATTAACCATGAGATTGAAAGATAAAGAAGCACAGATTACTACCAAACTTGGGACTTATGTTATTATTGGCTTGAGGAAAGAATGAAGGATTAGGAATGGAGTATGTATTAGCATAGCTGAGCTCAGACTACTTGTTGGTTGAAAAATTAACATATGTATGTAAAAGAAAATCAATAAAATCTTTATAAAAAAAAAACCCAAATCTAGTAAATAAAATCAATGATCTGTCAATACTTGGTCCTCTCCAGCTTTATCCACTAAGAAAAGTGATTGGTAGTGGTTTTCATTTTGAGTAGGGGTATTTTTTCCTATCCTATCCCAAATTAAGTTTGGAATTCACTGGTTTTTCAGCTGATAATGAAAAGGAGGCAAAGATCAGGTCATTTTCAAGTAGTGTGTCATTCTTTTGTGCCATCTCATAGTCTGGAAGGAAGCCCTTTAAAGCAGCTGTCTGGTTTTCCACACCTTGAATTCAGATTGATTGTTCTTCTAGTGCTGTGGCAGTCAAGCTGTGTTCCCCTCTTCTCCGTACAGTTAATGATGACTAACTTTCAAGGTTTCCTGATAATAACCTGAATACAGTGTGTGTGTGTGTGTGCACGCGCATATGTAGAGAGGTTTAATTTCCTTCAAAAAAATCATTGTAATATTTATAATGCAATTACCTCCCATTTCTCAGCAATAAACATCAACATAGCAATGACTTATAAATCTGACATTAAAACACAGCATGGCAGCTTAACTACTGCGCTGATTTCCTCCCAATATTTTTATTATACAAATATTATTATACCTTGTCCATCAAAGTACAAATGAAACTTCAGGGGATGAAGCTAGTTACAGAAACAGTATATGAGGAGATAAATAAAAAGTTATCATCCAAAATGGGAATAGGTCAATATTTTTTGTACAGGTTAGTCATGTCTGCAGTGGACAACTTTATCTTCCTCAGTTTCACATTGCATTGACTGTTGCTGGGGTTGTGGAAACATTGTACATCGTTTGTTTGAATATCATATTATATTGTTAATGATGAATAAATCAGGTCACTTTCACTAGGTTTAGTTGTTTTAGTTCATTTGTCTGAATACAAGAACCATTTTCTACGTTATAGTATTGATCCCCATGGAAATGTGCCATCTGGGAATGCAAATAACCTACACAACATTTTAGGCATCTATAAACAAATGACAATTTGCACAGATGTGATTAAGAACAGAAAATACAAACCTCTGCACAGAAGCATGATTTATAGTCAAATCTGCCTGCCTTGAAAGCTCAGCCTGGAGAATGTGTTTGACTATCAAGCTAGTCCTGTTTTACAAAAACAAAACAAAACAAAAACATATGAATTTGAATCACCTGTTCAATGGAAATTACGTGAAACTATCTAAAGATCTTATCTTGAACTTTTAAAACAAGCCTAGCAGCAAATACTTTTTAGACCTAGTAAAAGAACATATAATAACCTGATCTTATTTTAATGAGCCTAAGAATCCAGAGTTGAATTGGATGCATATTGCCAGACATAACTTAAAGTCTCTGGTCACTCATTCTTTGATAATGACAAACCAAAGGGAGATGTCCACTCAGTTCTCTGCTCCTTTTAAAGACATCCTATGTGAGGTGTGAGAAAAAAGAGGCAGAGAGATTATATAGTCTCTGCAAGACATTATATGGCAACTATAGCTTTTTCTTAAACCTGGGATAAGAAAATTTCAATCCAAAGATACAGTTACAAGCTGTATCTTTCAGAATCACAACAGTATCCTAATCAGGATACTCCACAGGATATGGCTTTAAAAAGACAGGATTGTATCTTTTTAAACCATACCCTGGTTTAAATAGTGCAATGCCCATAAAAACCAGGTAGATCTTCAATCACATTGTCATGGCCACCATCTTGCCTTTTTAAAAAACCCCACGATGAACACCCCTGGTTCTAATCAACAATTTATCTTCCCTAGAATTGTGTCTCACTATTGTCAGGTTCCAAAACCAAGAAAGACACATTGATTTCTTCTAAGCAGTTTGCTTCTAGAAGCTCTTTTAAAACTCTTCCTTTCACACAAGGTATCTAAACTTTGTAGTCTCTTAATGCAGCCCCTTCCTCCTGGGAATCAAGACTACATTCTTCCACATATGCACTAAATCATAGTTAATTGAAAATAGGAGCATATGAATATAATGGAATCTGGATTTGTTTTGCTATTTTACCCTATACAAGTTTAATCCTATATTATTATAACTGGTTTCTACTTTTCCCACTTTTTATGTGCTTTAAATAGGATGCCCTTTATTATGCTCACATAGAACTTAATGGAGATTAGACAGCCTACTGTTCAGTTTCATATTTTTGTCAGTAAAATAACTCTCCTTAATTCAGAGATATGATTTTTTTTTCTAGGTGAACTTCCACTGTACATTTCAAGAATGTACCAGTGTACTTTAAAAAAAAAAACACAATAATGACCACTAGCAAAAAGACAATTTAAATTTAATATATTTTAAAACTTCAAAGTTTATTAACTTTTGCCCCAAATCACAAAAGAATTAACCATCCTTTGTTGTTTAATACTTTTGCAAGATTATTTTTTTCCCCATGTGCACAAAATATAATTACAACAAAGCTATCCCAGATCAAAAGTTTAGAAAAATTCTAAACAAAGATTAGACACTGAAGTTGACAAAATCCCAAAAGGCGGAAGTAATAACTCAATGCCAAGAGAACAGGACAAAAAGAAAGTTATTATAAATATAGATATTTCATTCTGCCATGAGACAGGAGATGCAGTATTTCTCAACCTTGACAATTTTAAGGCATGTGGACTTGCTGGCTGTGGAATTCTGGGAGTTGAAGTCCACATGCCTTAAAATTGTCAAGGTTGAGAAACACTGGTTAGGGTCTTTGAAATAGGACAATAAGACGGAGTTTTCAAACACTATTCACCAGTGTTTCTGAACCTTGGAAACTTTAAGTTGTGTGGATTTCAACTCCCAGAATGCCCCAGACAGCACGAATTCTGGAAGTTGAAGTTTAGACATCTTAAAGTTGCTAAGTTTGAGAAACACAAATGGCAGCATAAACACAGGAGCCCAATCTCTCCAAAACAGTGGCCGCATCCTACTTCATTATTTTATTCATTTATTTAAAACATTTGTATAATTGCCTATCTTTTAATCAACTCTGGGCCGCTCCCAATTAATATTTAATTAATATTAAATTATTAAATATTAAATTAATTGGTATATTACAACCAGGTAAATTGTTCACAAAAAGAAAGACAAATTAAGTATTTGAAGAAAGGTATTATAGTGGAAGACTGACTGGATGTTTCATAGCTAAAGATGTGCGGGTATATTATAAATGAAGCCATGTTTTGGAAGATTCTAAATAGGTGCTTCATTTGGGGTTTCTCCCCCTAAAACAATAGCACATAGCTCTAGCCAGATGTTCCTGTACCTAATTTATCAATGGAGGCAGCATAAATAGTCGGACATTTTAAAAATGTGGATAATTTTTAAAATACACTTTTCCCAATATAAAAAATGTAAAAAAAAAGTGCAAGGAAGCATTTTAGTTAGTAATAAAGCTAGAAGCAAGAGTAAAGTACCAAAATACGGAATTTCATCTTGGCTTGTAAATAAAAGTTCAAACCATATGTTGTTTCTTTTGGAAAGAGCTGTACATCGAATTCCATTCCTGAGCTTATTCTTAAATTCTAGATCCAAATAATATCCATTGTACTTTTCTTTGTGAAACTTAAGAAATAAAAGCAATTATTCCTGGGGACCATGGGCTATAATAGGAGGAGGAAGGAATACAGGTAGTTTTCAACTTACGACCACAATTGAGCCCAAATTTTCTGTTGCTAAGTGAGACAATTGTTAAATGAATTTCCCCCCATTTTATGACCTTTCTTGCCACTCTTGTTAAGTCAGTCACTGCAGTTGTTAAGTAGTAACACAGTTGTTCAGTTAATCTGGATTCCCCACTGCTTTATTTGTCAGCTTCACATGATCCCAGGACACTGCAATCATCATAAATATGAGTTAGTTGCCAAGTGCCCAAATTTTGACCACATGACCATGGGGATGCTCCAACGGTCGTGAGTGTGAAAAATGGTCACAACTCACTTTTTCCATTGTAACTTCAAACGGTCACTAAATGAACTGTTGTAAAAAGTTGAGGACTACCTGTATTAGGTATGCTTCCTGCCTTGAGTTCTTTATGGAAAATAATAAAGTAAATGAAGAAACAAATAAATAAAATGTACTTTCAGAAAATAGTGAGGCTGGGCATTTGTCCAGGATACCCAACAAAGTAGCAGGAGGCATTTCTTGGCCAACATCAAGATGGACAGTCTTTTTAGAGGTAGAAGGTGATGGTTCAACAACAGCATGCTATCAGTGGTATATACATGGTCTCCTTTCTCTCTCCCTGTTTTCCCTTGTATCCTCTTGGTTAATGGGGAAAAGGGAAGAGACAAAAACCTGAAGAAAATTAGGAGGGGGCCTCCAAATGTTGGGAAGCACCCAGGCGACTCGCAGGGAGGAGGGATCAAGTGCGGAGTTAGTCTGGAGTCACTGTGCAACTGCAAAAGGATTAGGACTGATTCCCTCCCCCCAAGTTCATTGGAGCTTTATCCAATTGTTCTCAAAGGAAGGCTGCCAGACTGGGGAGATTCCTATATTATAGGCAGAACAAAATTAAGTAGTTAACTTGAACTCTGTGAGTCTGGTTATTTGTGCCTGAAAAATGCTACATTAAATGTAGGTTAAAATGGTGCACAAAATGGCTTCAATCAGTCCTTCCTTAAATTTTGGAACCAATCCTTGACAGAGATCTCACAAAAAGTATAAACATGTAGCTGGTCATGAAATTCACTGTATCTGACAGGGCTCCTTTCAATATTAAACTTCCTCTGCATTAGGAAAGCCCAACACTATAGCTGGCCTTTCCCTGGTATAACAGGAACCACACTTCCCAAAAAGAGATGGAACAAACCTCAGACTAAATTTGATTAAACTTATATTAGCTGTAATTACAGCTAAACTGAAGCAAATATTGTAAATTATTTCCCCTTGTTTAACGATGTCCCGCTATTACAGGTTCCAGTCTGATGGAAATGTTGGGGGATTTTCTGGGCCACACCCAGGGTTTGGGGGGTGTTATAGGTTCAGCATTCCTGTACTACACCCAGTTACATTTATTCACCCAGATACATACATATTGCCCTTTTATGATGAATGACATTTTGATAACTGTGAAAAAGGCCCATTTAATATAGGTTAATTTCCCTTAAGTGCTTGTCACAACAGAAATCCGAAATGCTAAATAAATAAAGTGATAGAATAAGAAGAGTCTATCAATTGCCTATTCAAAGTGCATTAAATATGTTTCTCCTTTTAAATGTCCATGGCAGATTATTGCATTATACAAAGATAAGGACCAGATGGTAAGAGATGTCTTTAGTTTATCCAGTAAATAGGCTTGCGTATTCCCCCTCCACCACCGCTTTCCTTGAACCACATTATCTTCCTTTTTCTGCTGCTTGTGACAAACAACGAGCAAAATTTGTATAGATTTATAAGCCATGGTAGGAGCATGTTGCATAATGATGCCCGTGATAGATGATGCCAGCCTAGAAAAACTAGCTAGCCTTCATCTTAATTATGAACATTTTTTAAATTTAAATGGAGAGATAAGCATACAAAATAAAGTAGAGGACCATCTGTTGGTTTTCCATCTGTGCTCATTTACTAAATACAGACTGGCCCGCCAATCCCCTCCTCACTATTTATAACCTTCCCTTGAAAACAAATGACTAATGTGTTGCAAAAGTTGTTAGTCTATGTGCATGTGTATGTATGTGGTCAAAAATAAATTGCTGCATGCTTTTAGTAGCTGATAACGTAAATGATTCTGCAGGCACTTTTATGGCTTTGACTCTTATGAAAATGTTCATTATAAAACAATTGCACACCCATACGCACACATACGCAAGCGTGCGCACACACACAAGCATACACATGCACACAAGTGGCCATTGTGTTACAGACAATGGGCAAAGACAAAAGGGTGCAGTTGATGAGATGAGCATATAGAAAAACCAAATATGTCTCATTGTGAGCTGTCTACTAGTCTCAAAATGTTTCTTTGAAATAAAACACAGAAATATTTTATGTAGAGTGTAGTTCCATAACCAAACAAAAAAATGGAAAAATAACAGCATAAAAGAAACTTCACACTGAGATATATTACTCCATGTCAATCATTACTAGAGACCCACAAAAAACAAAATCCCTAACTACCATCTTCATCTTGTATTAAAAAACTACTTTCCCTCTTTCAGACTGGAACTTCTCACTTTTTAGCAATTTTCCATGTCATTTCTTATTTCTGTTTAAATCCTTATTTATGTCAATTCTTTTTTAACTCTTGGAAAGAGAACAGTATGGCTTCTTATTAGCTGGCTTTTGCTTTCCAACTTAAGCTCAGCATCTCCTTTTGAGTCTCAGCTCTCTTTTTCATAACCTGGAACTTAAGGAGGCAGAAATTCCCCAATAGACCTGCAGGGCTGCTTCTCCAATATTTGGCCAAGCAAAGAAAGATATCAATAATGAAATAAGGATATATCCAAGGGTGATTCTCTGCATGGCTGCAGGCTTGGGCCTCTGAGACCTAGAACGGACTTCCAGAAGTGGCATCCACGCACTTCTGCGAGCCCTTCTAGGCCTGGGAGGCCTCCTCCAGGCCTCCGAAGCCTAGAATGGACTTCTGGAAGCAGTATGCATTTAGCCGGTTCTCCAGACTCAACAAAATTTAGCTACCGGTTTTGCAGAACTGATGCGAACCAGCTGAATCCCACCACTGGATATATCCCAAACCTCTAAGCATGATCTGTGAACACCTAGAAACAAGCATAATATTACTGAACTAGAAGACTACATTAGTTTGTTAAAATCAGTCAAACCTTATTGCATTCTTTGACAAAGTGATTAAATTACTAGCTTGGGGAAATGCTGTGAACATAGTTTACTTAAACATAAATAAGGCATTTGACAAAGTAGACCACAGCCTACTTCTTGGTGACATAGAACAATGTGAGACAGAGAGCATCACCACCAGCCAGTTGGATTTGTAGTCCTCAGTGGAACTACATTTACATGAAAGGAAGTATGCAATGGAGTACCCCAAGGTTCTTTCTTAGACCCAGTACTCTTCAATATCTTCATAAATGATTTAGATGAGGAGATAGAAGGGGAATTAGCATATAACAGCAAGTGGGGGGAGGAGGGGTAATAGCAAACAATAATAATGGACTTACTTTGGTCCTTTGCTATCTCTTTTTTGTGTCTGGATCTCCATAAAGTCTAGATCTTTTTTTTCGAAAGCTGATATATTTCCAATTCTTGAGTCATGGCATCATTACTAAAAAGGCATAACCGGAAGATTTTATTCTTCTTTTTAGAATGCCATGGGTAGAAAGAGGAATATTGATTACCATGATAAACAGTTCCATCTTTAATCAGGATGCCCTTAATGATTAGGGTCATGATTAGCCTATGGTAATAAAATCATGGAGGTGAAGGAGATGTTCTATCATTCACTCCATGAATCTCTGTCATTATCCTAGTGTTAATACCCATTTATAATACCTTGGTAAGGCCACACTTGGAATATAGCATCCAGTTATGGTCACCATGATGTAAAAAAGATGTTGAGATTCTAGAAAGAGTGCAGAGAAGAGCAACAAAGATGATCAGGGGACTGGAGGCTAAAACATACAAGGAATGGTTGCTGGAATTGGGTATGTCTAGTTTAATGAAGAGAAGGACTAGGGATGACATGATAGCAGTGTTCCAATATCTCAGGGGTTGCCACAAAGAAGAGGGAGCCAAGCTATTCTCCAAAGCAAGACAAAAAGCAATGGATGGAAACTAATCAAGGAGAGAAACAATCTAGAACTGAGGAGAAATTTCCTGACAGTTAGAACAATTAACCAGTGGAACAACCTGCCTCCAGAAGTTGTGAATACGCCAACACTGGAAGTTTTAAAGAAGAGACTGGCAGCCATTTGTCTGAAATGGTATAGGGCAGTGATGGCGAACCTTTTAGAGACTGAGTGCCCAAAAGCTGGCCCTGCCCCTGCTCCACCCCCTGTCCTGCCCCTGCCCCACCCCACCTGCCCGCAGGGCCACTCACCGCCTCCAGGGCCCGCCGATCACCCAGGCAGCTCAACAGTGCCATTGTGGCCACGCCCTCTGCCTGCGCCCCGCAGCATCAACTGTGCAGGATGGGGCGTGAAGGCAGAGTCTTGTCTATGCTGCCTGGCTGCCATATCCTTGGCTGCACTGCTCCGCGTGGGTCACGCTCGGGGGTGACTCTCCTCCAGGGGGGCTGCTGGTGAGGTGGGGGTCGGGGGGAGGCAAGGCTGGGGCAACAGCATGTGTGCCCACAGAGAAGGCTCCGAGTGCTGCCTCTGGCACCCATGCCATAGGTTCGCCACCACTGGTATAGGGTTTCCTGCTTGAAGGGTTGGACTAGATGACCTCCAAGCTCCCTTCCAACTTTATTATTATTATTGATCATCACACAGTCAGCCAGATGTTCAGACTGGATTTGGCATTTTTGTCTACCTATTGAGTCCTTACCAAGGACCTGGGATAGGCAGATGTGGATGTTTGATAATATTATAGATATCGTCACAGGATGGCAGCTGTTCCTAGTAAGGTCGCCGTTTGCAATTGACTGATGGCAAATTTGTCAATGCCGATGGTATTCAAGTGGTGCTCCAGGCGCCTATTACTATTGGTACTACCCTTGCTTGCCTTTGCCACAGTCGTTCTGTTTTTATTTGTAGGTCTTTGTATTTTGTTATCTTCTCCAGTTCTTTCTCTTCTATTCTGCTTTCTCCAGGTACTGCCACGTTCACTATCCAGACTTTTTTGTCTTTCTTATCAACAATTGTTAAGTCTGGGGTGTTATGTGGCAGGTGCTTGTCTGTTTGAATTCTAAAGTCCTAGAGCAATTTAACTTTTTCATTTTCTATAACTTTCTCTATTTTATGGTCCCACCAGTTCTTGCTTGCAGGCAAATGATATTTCTTGCAGATCTCCCAATGCACCATTGTTGCTACTTTGTCATGCTACTGCTTGTAGTCAGTCTGTGCAATCTTCTTGCAGCAGCAGCAGATGATGATGATGATTAGTTAGACTCAAGATACAGAAGGATCTTGACATTGGATCCTATCCAACAAAATGCAATTCAGTGGTGAGAAATTGAACAGAAATTTGGTCACAACTTGTTTCAGTAAACTGAGCCTCCTAAGGGAAGGCAAGGACATGGAAGAGGATTTAGAGTTGCTACTAGCATTCTACCAGTTGGGTGAGAGAAGTGATAGAAAATGGTGCAAAGTGCTAATTGTGTAATCATCCATGACAGGCAATGATGTCATTAGTAGCACAAACATGTCACTCCGTGGCAGTTCTAGGAAATTCCTGAAAACATGCCGAGTAAACTATTCACGAAGCACCAAATGATTATTTAGGCTACCACTCAAAAATTTATTAGAATTATCATCAAATTATAGATGATTTCATGAGAAGAAAAGCTAACCCAAGGCCAGAAAAGCTTGTTTTCAATTGCTGCAGATCATGATTGCTAAGATCACTCCCTAAAAATCAGCAGTTTCCTAAGCTATAGAAAATTGGGAATGATGTCCACAACAACCACTTGGTAGACTGTGCCTTTAATTTCTACCATGAGCAACAACAGACACTGCCAGGCTTTGGGATATGGAGTGCATTTTGAAACAAAGAATAAAGCATAACAGATGTAGGAGATATAAAAAAAGGGGGTCCTACTGAGTCTGAATGCTTCCAACACAAACAGTGGCAAGTATTTGCTAACAATTAAATCCTGCTGCCCCCTGCCCCTCCATCAATTTTAGCAGTTCCACTATTTCCACACCAAATGGAGGAGCTGAAATATTCAGCTATTCTACAGGGGAAAAAAAGAGAACCCTATGGTGCTAGAATACATTTCTGTTACAGTACTCCATTTCTCAGATTGATTACAAATGTATGCCCTGCAAACCCCTTACAGGATCTGTTGAGTCTCTTTCGAGCACATACCACCCAGAGCGATCCATCCTCTCTCTAAGACTTCTGTCAAACAAGTCCCATCATTCCAGCCAGCATAGACTCACTGTTCTGGGAATCATGGTTGTTGTGAATCACGTCCAACTGGGATGACAGAAGTTACAGTCCAGCCTACTCTCTGGAAATTCTGTCTTCTGAAATTAAGTCTCAGACTCTGACATCTACAGGATCTGGTCCTCTTGGTGAATCAAAGGCTCTCCTGAGTTAACTGCAGCAGCACTAGATTCTCATATCCATCTCCCCCCTTTCAAAATACACTTGCTTCTGCTTCCTAATCATTCTCTTCTTCCAGATGACCAGCCTCTCCATCTCACAACCTTCAGAACCTCATTTAAAATACACATGAGATTACTTTGCTGTTTTCATTTAGGTCTGTGCCTAAACATATATTCATCCATCTAAACATATATCCAGAAGAATGGAAAGAAATGAATTGTAAATGATCCTTCATGTCTATTGTCTGTAATAAACGTTGGATGTCTCTCAGAGCCTTCATGGAGCCACCATATTGCTAGGAGCTGAGAGGTGCATGAGTCAACATTCCCTACAAGGCAAGTGCAAGCTGTCCTTTTAAGGACAAGACTGCACTATGCTCTGATTTCTGCCTTGGCTGGCTGGGGAATTCTGGGAGCTGAAGTTCATGTTTCCTAGAGTTGCCAAGGTTGAGAAACACTAATCTAAGCTGGAAGAGTGCTATGAAATCATGACTTATTGGACACAAAAGTCTGATTTTTATCCTCTGACACTGGGGCTGTTTTCAGTTGGTGCCATAGTCAGCTTTGGTTTTACTATGCAAAATGAATGTATACTTTACCAGCTATTGACAGGACCTATTAGAAGTTATGTGCAGTATGATATAATTCCCAATCCACACATCACCAATATGGCTCCATAACTAGACCAAGTTCTTTAGGATATTTTCTCTTGAGATTTGATAGGAACATGGGAAGCCAGGAGTTTGTAAATTCTGGAGTCTGATAAATGGAAGAGGAGACACTGTTGCACTTCATGGGGTCATTTCTCATGGAGTCACAGTGTGTCCCCTCTCCTGGTCCTTCAAAGAAATTTTACTTAGAAAAAGCTGAAGAGCCATTCCTTTTTTTCCACATTGAATAAAATATTAGAAATAAAAAAGCAAAAGTAATGTCTAGGACCACACTCATAAAACCTACCTCACAACATGGGTGCAGCGATAAAGTAAGGAATGTCATCTGCATATCAAAAGGCAACAGCTCCTCCCAAAGTAGCTACAGAATGGCACATTTTAATGTGGCAGAAGGGAAAATGATTAAGTATGTGAGGAAAATCACAAGGACCACAAGGCCTGCGCCTAGCCTTAAAGTTTGGGGCCCTCCAAAAGGAGGACAAAATTGGGATAAGGAAGTAGGCAGGATAAACATGAAAAACTGAATTAACTCATCTTTAAGTGAGAGAAGCCTGATCGGTTTCTTTCCCATATTTGATAGCTTTATCTTCTGTCACACTGAAAATGACAGTTCAGGGACAGATTTTGGAGGCCTCTATGTAATGCGCTCAGTGCTTTGAAAGGGGGTCACTGCAGTTCCAGAACCACAGATACTAGTATAGATTTTTTTGGGGCATGCCTTTGAATCAGTGATGACTCCTGGCAACTCCCAAGATAGGTTTCTGCAGTTTTCTTGGCAAGATGTCAGAAATGGCCTCTTTCATAAGGCTGAGAGAGTGTGACTGGCCCAAAGTTATCCAGCCGGCTTTCATGCTTAAGGCAGAACTAGAACTCACAGTATCCTGGTTTCTACTGTGGTGTCTTAGCCACTACACCAAACCGGCTCTCCTAGTATAGAGTATGCAGCAATGTACAGCAGAAATTCCCAACCTTTTGGGCACCAGGGATCAGTTCCCTGAAGAAAGGTTTTTCCATGGACTGGAGAGGGTGTGGTTTTGTGTGCTGCCTGCATCTCACGGATGGGGCTTTGCTTGTTTGTGCGGACCAATTGTTGGCATGTCACGGCCCGATACCGGTCCACAGACTGGGGGTTGGGGACCCATGGTATAGTGTATGGAGTATAGATTATTTGCTTCTAATTTGTTCAGGGGTGTCTACTAGGAGATTGAAAAAAAAATGAAGATGGTGCTTAATCCCCACATGAACTAATTCCTGCCCCTGTTTTCATGCATTACATGTGTAACATGTTTAAAAAAAGAGTTGGCCTTCATTTGCACAGTCACAAGTGTCAAGCTGACTTTT
Organism: Crotalus tigris; assembly: GCF_016545835.1. Lineage (NCBI taxonomy): Eukaryota > Metazoa > Chordata > Lepidosauria > Squamata > Viperidae > Crotalus > Crotalus tigris. The sequence goes on from NW_024097700.1 coordinate 1,289,554, forward strand.
TTTTTTAAGCTTTACCTCCGAATGTGTCTCTGAATATAGTGCAGTAAATTATCACACAGTAAATGAAAGTGTACGCCAGTAGTATATTCCCTCCCACTCCAGTACAATCTGTTTGGGGAATTTTGCATTCTTAAAATCTCACTTGGAGGAGGGAGTTTAAACTTACGATCATGTTTTCTGATAATGTAGCTTGTATTAGGATCCTCTTCACCAAAGGCATGTTTTCCCCCCCCCCCAAGTATTACCATAATTTCTTGCTTTGACATGAACCAAGATAAAGCTAAGCCATGTTGCAGCATTGTCAAGGCTGGGTTTATTAGTATGATTATAATTATTCTTCAGATAAGAAGATGCTCTTAGAATTATGTCTTCGGTTATTGGGATGTTTTATATATGAGAAATCCAACTTCAGAATCATGCAAATCTCATTATATCTTAAAGCATAAAAGCCTTCCACAAGAAATATTAATCAGGTCGACTGATTACTTTCTGGCTTATATCATTTCATTTTTCAATGTGTCTATTCCCTATCATTTACCTTTTGACACTTTCAACATTTTCAATCATTTTGGTTGCTTTAAAATAAACATTGATTAATGACAAGTGTATCAGCACAGCGTTATTAACTTTTATGCAATCTTTAAAAAAAACACCAGCCTGTTTCTTTTGCTTTGTGATGTACGTTTATTCAGCAGCTCCTGTCTGGAGAATTAAAAGGGGTTATTTCTTTTTTCCTTACTAAATAGAAGCAGTTCATAAGCAGGAAGACTGATCTTCAAAGATATAAGGCAGGTGGAAGATTATGCATTTTAATGTTCTGTCTGGAATTTAGTCTTGAAATAATTTGAATATTGCTTTAAATAATGGATCCTAAACCTATTAGAGGTAATCCAGTAATATAGAATGCGGTCGGGCCTTTATTATTATGGCTATCATTTCTCTTGATTAAAGAAAAAGTATCTTGGAGAGGAACAAGAAATATGTCTGCAATTATTCATAGAGCTGCTGAAACCATCACAGGGCTGGGAAGAGACATCTGAATCAATCCAGCTCTCTGCTCTGTGAAAGAATCAAATTAAAGTATCTATCTACAAAAGTAACTTTTGCCTGAGCATATGCAACGAAAGGGACCCCCTGAACATCTCTAAATAATTATTTCTATTGTCAAAAGTTCTGTTGTGAACTTTTTCTCACTGTTCAGTTTTTCTAAGAGCCAACCACAGTTTGCTTTCTGGCATCTTAAATCCATTATTTCTTGTCCTGCATTTTGAAGTAACAATGAACAGATCTTGGCCTTCTTCCACATGACATCCCTGCAGGGATTCAACACAAGATAGTCCTCGCTTAATGACCGTCATGTTTGCTTTACAACTGCAGCATTTACTTTATGGCTGCTGCAAAAAAGATCCTCAAATTGGGTCAGTCGTGTGGTGCCTCAAAGTACAACCATCAGGCTTATGACCGAAATTATGGGCTCCATTATAGTTGTAGGTCCAGGACTACCTATCAAAGCTAGGGAGATCAGTTCCCTCACTTTCCTTTATAGGACTTTGTTCCAAATCCCCTGATCTTCCTGTCTCTAAACTTGCCCTAGTTTGTTTGAAACCTTCCTGAAGGATAGTGCCCAAAAGTAGATTTTCAAAGTGGGGTCTCATCTGGGGATTTTGAGATATGTGAATATCACCAAAAACTTTGTTAGCCTCCTTTGCATCCACTTCACACTGCTGAGTTATAATCGGTTTGTATTCACAGTCCCCCTCCCATTTAGTCATGTTCAGCTATTTTCTGTATCCTATAAAGATTCTTTTGAATGTCTGTCTTCTAGATACTGTTTCTCAAGCTCAGCACCCTGAATGGACAATTCTGGAATTTGAAGTCCACACATCTTAAGGTTGTCGAGGTTGAAAAACACAATTCTAAGGCTTTAGCTATCCAGCCACGTTTTGTGTCACATGTGACTCTGATAAGTATTCTCTTCAGCTCATCTTCCAAATCATTAATAAAACTTTGAAGAAGATAGAATTTAGTAGCAAAATTAGGGGCACCTTATTTGCTATTTCACTCAAGTTCAGTGGAAAGCCATGGAAAATGATTTTTGAGTCATTTAATTTTCAAAAAAGCTCAAAATGAGCTTTTACTTAGAGAATTTTCATAACCCCATTTTCAGCCCTCATGAAGCAGTTTGAAGCTGATCTAAGGTCTTTGCTTCTGCCAAATCTCTGAAAACACTTGGCAAACTTTATAAGCTCATTTCCAGTTGATTTATAGCAGAGTGTTAAGAACATTATCAATAACCTTCCTGTCTCCTAACTTACTGGAGCAATCAAACAATGGAATAGCTTTCCTTCAGAAACTGTAGGTGATCCATCACTGGAGGTTTTCAAAAAGAGACTGGACAACCATATGTCTGAAATGGTATAGGGTCTCCTGCTTGAGCAGGGGGTTGGACTAGAAGACCTATAAGATCTCTTCCAACTCTGTTATTCTATGTTCTAACTAAAGTCCCCATTCTGAACACAAGAGAAGTAAATAAATAAATAAATTGCAAGGCAGGATGACACAAGTTTCCATCAGTGGGAAAATGATCAGACCACAAGCACAAGCTTTGCAAAATGTCATCATTACAAATGAGAAAATGGACTTCTCTGTGATTTTGCTGGATATACAGTATTGTATAATGGAGATGAATTAGAACTAAATTTAATCTGTTACCAGCAAGAGAACCTGGGTCCTTTCCCCAAGCACTGAATCCTTCATTCATTCTCAGTGATTTCTCAGAGTGCTTCAGCTTCAATCATCAGCAAGCTTTGTCAGTATCTTAGAACACAATTTGTTTTGTCTTTGGGATTTACTCATGAAAGAAAGAAAGAAAGAAAGAAAGAAAGAAAGAAAGAAAGAAAGGAAGGAAGGAAGGAAGGAAGGAAGGAAGGAAGGAAGGAAGGAAGGAAGGAAGGAGGGAAGGAAGGGAAGGAGGAAGGAAGAGAAAAGGTACTTTGTGTTCATATTTCTATCAGAGTCAAGCTTCATTCCTAATCTTTTAGTTTGTGGTTCACAGTATCCTCGTGAAACTAATATAATAGTAATAGTAAAAATACTTCATTAAATTTATATGCTGCTTGACTCCGCGTGACTCTGGGCGGTTTACAAATTGCTAAAAACATTTTAAAACCTGGAAGCAACACAAAGATGCCAGAGATAACAAACAGGGATGGGAACCAGGAAAGAACGAAAAAGGGTTTCATAAACTTGGGCAAAGAGCCCGGTTTTCAAGGCCTTTTGAAATACCAGCAGGATGAAGACCATGTGAATCTGAGGGAGGATTCATTCCAGAGGGCAAGTATAATCCTCTTGTTGGAGAAGAAGAATCCCAAACCGGAGTTGAAAACTGTAGTTGCTGCTTCTCCTCCTCCTCCTCCTTCTCCATTCTGACATCTTCACTGAGCAGCTAGTATATTGATTTTCTTCATTTAATTTTTATTAGATCAGGGTGGGAGGTCCCTTATTACAGTAGTACTGCTGTTCAGCTCATTCTGAGCCTTAGCACAAGCAGTGAAATCCTAAGCGCAGAAGCAGGACCAGCTTGTTGCACAACGGGATTTTTTGCCATTGGCTGCTTTCCAGCAAAGGCGAGGGTCTGGCAACAGGAAAATAGACCATGTTGTTTTCAACTTCTCCTGCTATTTTTCACCCTGGGACAATGTGAACAGTTTAAAATGGAGGCTCACTTCCCTGAACACCTGATACGGAGAGCGGCAGAACAGATACAACGCCACGGGTCCTCCTCGAAGTATGAGACTAATTAGCTATCTAGGAATTGCAGTTGCTGACACCAGGCTGGCCACGGGCTGCCTTCCCGTCTCCTTGAAAACCATTTTGCTGCTCTTCAGATGCATTAATTTGATCCCCTGAGCTGGAACGACAATGCCCCTGGTCAGAACTAAAGACTTTGTACGGAAACACCACTGAAGGCTCATTAGATAAGTTTCCTTTAAATGGCCCAACTTGGTTGTGGATTTAGAACTCTTTAATTAAGCGTGCTTCCATTAAGCAGCAGTCTTCTGCAGTGATTGTGTTCCCAACTCTACATTTGATGGCAACGAGGTTGGGGCTTTTGTTTCTGGAGGGCACTCTTTGAGTTGTGCCATTAACAGTCAGAGATGAAACGCCCTTCCACACCATCCCCATTTCCATTCTGCAACCCTCCAAAGCAGTTTGAGGCCGACCAAAGCCGTTTTCTTTGCTGCTGTCAGCTTCAAAACATGGGGACCATGCTGAGATCATAATAAGGAAATAAGTGTTCCCTCCAGCAAGACCTACACAAAACTGCAAAAAATCATCATCCTGCTCCCTGAACTATTACGGGCTCTTCACTCCAAAAAGGAAATACATTTTTATGACCCTCTCCCTGTGCCCATGTTAAAAAAAAAATAACTTCTTCCAAATTGTCTTGCCACCATCATTAGGTATAAAAAGAGTGTAAAAGTGAAGTGATATTGTGTTGCCCATTAAAAAAGATGTTTCTCCCCCCCCTATTCTGTAACCACGTTGGTGATTGCATGAGGCTGTAGAGGTTGCAATAGGGAACTGAAGTTCTGAGCAAGGCCACCAAGGATTCAGGAATTCCATTTTAAAACCTAGCCAGAGTTGAATCAGTCTATTTGGGGTTTGTTTTTTTTTTTTGCAGATCCTTGGAATCTACAGCAAACAAATTGGGATTAAAAAGGTCATCTGAAACACCAGGCTGCTTGTTCCCTCCTCTCTACCCCCACCCCAAGAAACAGGTTAGCGTGCTTGAGGCATGGATAGGCATGAGTTCCCAATGGTGCAAACCAGAATAGATAGCTTGACTATAGTTTCAGATAGAACTTAAAAAAATAACAAACTCTGACTCTGCTCCTTCCCCCAAAGAAGAGAATACTGTGATTATTGAAATCCAGAACAAATGTTGAACTGGTACAATGGTTCTCTGCACCAAAGGAAATTGACGGGGTTTCCCCCCTCCTCCTTGTGTCCCTATTGTCTCTGCATATTATTTTCTGCCAGAAAATAAGTTAGAATGCAATGAAGTAAAACCTGCAATTGCCCTCACTCTCTTTGGGACTTCAACCTTCGGCTACAGTGTAAGGCAGCGGTCTTCAAACTCAGCCCTTTTATGACTCATGGACGTCAACTCCCAGAATTCCTCAGCCAGGGACGCTGGCTGAGGAATTCTGGGAGTTGAAGTCCATGAATCATAAAAGGGCCGAGTTTGAAGATTCCTGGTCTAAGGCATGCAAAGCAACTGTTTTATCAAGCACCCCTCACAATATAGAGGTGGCACCCCTCTGAGGCTGGTGGCACCCTCTCTACTGCCCCAAGCTTTCAGCTTCTGTGGGATTTATATGTATTTTAGAAAGCAGCTCTTGAGGAATCACTGTAAAGACAATTTTTCAGCATCTCTTCTGGAGCTGTAGCGGGTATAGTGGGCCTTGGTGGGAACTCCTGCCCTGTCTCAGCAACCAGTTTGCAGCTCCTAAGATTCCGCCCTGTTCTTTTTTGAAATCACGACCCCTTGCCATCATTCCTCTCTGTTTGTTAGGTGTAACGAGAGGGGGATTTCAATGTCCCTGCTCATACAGCCATCTTCCCCCCCTCCTTTGTTGCAGGGACTGGGTATCAGTTCTTTTGATCTACCATTGATCAGTCCAGTGACTGTACAGGTAGTCCTCTACTTATGAACACAATTGAGCCCAAAATTTCTGTCGCTTAGCAAGACAGTGAGTTTTGCCCCCATTTTATTGCCACTGTTAAGTGAATCATGCAGTTGTTAAGTGAATCTGGCTTCCCCCATTGAATTTTGATCTCGTGGGGATGTTGTAATGGTCATAAGTGTGAAAAACGGGCCATCAGTCATTTTTTTCAATGCTAGTGTAACTTTGGCCCGGCAAATATGTATTATTGTTATCTTTATATGTTTGTATTTTTTTTAAAAAAAATAAATACATGGCATGGAATGAAAAAATAGTGAAAATGTAGAAAAGTGTTTTGCTCAGAACTTTTTAAAGTTTAGAGCCGCTCTTCTGCGAATCACATATCGTGCTCCCAAAAGTGCTTTTTTTCAAAAGGCAACTGTTCCCCACTTTTTTCCCCCCCTTGGGAAAAGAAGCTTCTTCAGCTCCGATGGATGAGAAGGGAAAAGTCTTCAAGGAAAAAACAAGACAGTCCAGTTGCCTTTTGGAAAAAAAGCACTTTTGGGACAACCATGACGTGGATAGCTGAGAATCTCCAGAGAGAAATATAGTGCTTGTAACAGCTCAAGAAAATGGATCTAGCCCTGGAAATCTGGGAAAGACAATGCCTTCCACAAATAAAAAGAGAAGGACAGGGATTGGGGAAGAATAAAGGAAAATGTGTTCAATGAAAATTGCTCAGACCCAGTTATGAACCATGCTGAGTTCCTTCGGCTTCTCTCAGAGAATTATCACTAAACTTGGAATGCTATTTTTCCTTGAATTACAGTTGATTTTTGAGAACTGCTTGCCCTTAACTGTACATGTGTATTTTAATAATGCCTCTGTATAATGTTCTGATGTATTTGTCTGGAGATCTTTACTTCAGTGCTGTGGCTTTTTTTTTTTAAGCAACTTTGAAATTTATATAGCCATTTGTTTAAGCTGTCAAAACATTTTTAATTTTAATTACCACACATCATGCCTCTGGGTGTGAAGCTGTCAGATAAATTTGAATCTTTGCATAAACATGTGGAATTCTTAAATGAGTTATAGAGCACCACAGTTACTTATGGGCTATTCAGTGAATTCCCATTAAAGACCCACAGACCCACATGCATTGCTGGTATAGTACTCCAGCAGTGGACAGGATGGCTGATTAGTTGTCAGGTTGCACCAGATAATGTCCTTGACTGCCGAAATGGACAGGTGCAGCCTCTGCAGAGCATTACAGATGCTGGATGTCAGAATAGAAAATATCTCTGTCGAATGTCAGTCACAGAGAAATGGCCCGACAGCTGGATAAACTCCTTTTCTCCTACCTAAAGGAACATTGCATTTGGCACAGAGGCAAGTCAGAATGAACAATTACATGAGATTCACTATGACAATAGGACCCACATAGCTTTACTATGGGGTCAATATTTCAACATGAAATATTTTCTTTCCACATGGAACTATGTGCCCTTTGGCTTATTCAGGACCATCCTATGATTTGTCACCCTTAAGAAGAATGAAAAAAAACATTACGAGGGTATCATGTGGCTGCTGATTCCACGTAGTTTTAGTAACAGTAACAGAGTTAGAAGGGACCTTAGGGGTCATCTAGTCCAACCCTCTGCCCTCACAGGAGACCTATACTATTTCTGACAGATGGCTTTCCAGTCTCTTAAAAGCTTTCAGTGTTGGCTTTCTGAGTGCAATCTGCTCCACTGGTTAATTGTTCTCACTGTTAGGAATTTTCTCCTTAGTTTTAGTTGCTTCTCTCCTTGATTAGTTTCCATCCATTGTTTCTTGTCCTGCCCTCAGGTACTTTGGAGAATAGCTTGACTCCCTCTTCTTTGTGGCAGCCCTTCAAGTATTGGAAGACTGCTATCATATCACCCCTGGTCCTTCTTTTCACTAGACTAGGCATATCCAGTTCCTGCAATCATTCTTCATATGTTTTAGCTTCTAGGCCCCTAATCACTTTTGTTGCTCTTCACTGGATGCTTTAATAAAGAGTCCAGAGAAGGCTCCTTTTAATAAAGGGGGTGCAAATAAGTCAAATAAGTGAGGATGCAAATACCTTTGCTTCCCAAAAGAACTTTCCTGGCTGGTAGTGTTATGTCCTGAGCCTGTGGAAGCAGGCTCGGGACATTGCAACGGTCCTGGGCAGGTGCAAGCTGCCCGGGACCAGACTGGCTGTCGCCAGCACGTGCGCGCATGCGCAGGTGCTGGCGCACCAAATGTTGCAGATTGGCCCGGGAATGGCCTATAAAAGAGGCCGGGAGATTTGGGCGTTGTCGGCGTCTTGTACCAGTATGCTGAACAGAAATAAAGAAGTTCCTGAGAACTACAACTGCTTCTCGTGTCATTGCCATTTCGCGAAGGATGCAACACTGGCGACGAAGGTGGGATTGCCTTACATCGACCGAAGACAGGTGTAAGCTTACCCGAGAGAGTCCTGAGCGGTAGGAACGGTGTTGACTCGGCAGCTACCCGCCAATCCAGCGAGCATCGGGGGTAGGCTGGCTGATAGACCCTTCCTTTTCTACAAAAATGGCAAAAGTAGGAAGAGTCTCATAGGACTCGATTGGTTTGAGGCCTTGGGAATACATGTCACAGGGCTCAATAGTTTGCAAACACTTGACCTACAAGAAGTCTGCAAAGAATTTGCAGATGTTTTCAGCCCCCAGCTGGGCATGTACAAAGGACCCCCTGTGTCACTGAAGTTAGACCCCACTGTCACCCCTATTAGAATCAAAGCAAGAAGGGTTCCTTTTGCTTTAAAGGGTAAAATTGACACTGAATTAGACAAATTGATTCAGCAAGGAGTCTTAGAACCTGTTGACTCCAGTCCTTGGGAGACCCCCATTGTCACGCCTCTTAAGGCAAATGGGGACATTCGCATCTGTGCAGATTACAAATGCACTCTGAATAAGGCATTGCAGCAACATGCCTATCCTGTCCCTGTGGTCATTCATATCCTGGCCTCCCTCAAGGGGGGGCGCATTTTTGCAAAGCTTGACCTAGCTCAGGCATAACAACAGCTGCCTGTTGATGATGCTGCTGCTGTAGCTCAGACCATTGTGACCCATAGGGGGGCATTCAAGGTAAAGAGATTACAATTCGGAGTAAATGTCGCTCCTGGAATTTTCCAAAGCGTAATGGAAAACACACTACGGGGTATACCAGGGGTTTGCCCCTATTTTGATGATGTCCTAATTGCAGGGGACTCTACACACAACTTAGCTGAGAGATTAAGGGCTGTTCTGCTGAGGTTCAGGAAAACAGGCCTCAAACTTAAGAAGGACAAATGTAAAATTGGGGTGCCTTCTACAGATTTTCTGGGATTCAAAATCGATGCTACTGGTATTCACCCTGCTGAATCCAAACTGGAAGCCATTATGCATGCCCCTAGGCCAAAGTCCAAGGCCGAACTACAGGCTTTTCTGGGCCTTCTGAATTTCTATAACTCCTTCCTCCCAAACAAGGCTAGTGTAGCCGAGCCTCTTCACAGGCTTCTGGACAAACAGGCAGTGTGGCAGTGGTCACAAAAACATGAAGCAAGTTTCAATGAGGTCAAGGCCTTACTCACTTCTAACAGTGTGCTTGCACATTTCAATGAATCTCTTCCTGTGTGCATCGCTTGTGATGCTTCTCCTTATGGGGTGGGAGCCGTACTAAGCCACCTCAGATCAGACGGAACTCAGGTTCCTGTTGCATATTACTCCAGAACCTTGTCTTCTGCTGAGCGAAATTATGCTCAAATAGACAGGGAGGCTTTAGCTGTTGTTGCTGGAATCAAAAAATTCCATGATTTTTTATATGGCAGGCATTTCACGGTCTTCACTGACCATAAGCCTTTGTTGGGACTGTTTACCACACATAAACAAACTCCCAGATCATCTCCCCCAGAATGCTGAGATGGTCTATCTTTCTGTTTGCCTATGATTTCTCCTTACTTCACAAACCTGGGAAGGAAATGGGCCATGCTGATGGCCTCAGTAGATTACCCCTGCCAGTAATAGAAGCTGACCCTGCACCAACTATCAATATCTTCTCCATTCAGGCCTTGCCTGAGTCTCCTTTAGATGCCAGGGATGTGGCTGCTGAATCAGCCACAGATCTCACACTTTCATGTGTCCTTTCTTGGGTTTTATCTGGATGGCCAGAGAGCTCTCCTGGCACTGAGTTTCAGAGTTTCTGGTCCAAAAAGAACGAATTGTCCACCTTCCAGGGTTGTCTGCTTTGGGGAAGCAGAGTTGTCATTCCTACCTCAATGAGGACTAGGGTCTTAGGTTCCCTCCACGAGGGTCATCCTGGCATTGTACGCATGAAGGCGCTTGTGCGCAGCCATTTGTGGTGGCCTGGGTTAGATAGAGACATTGAAGCTAAGGTGCATGCATGCCACCTTTGTCAACGCTTGTGCCCTGAAATGCCCCAAGCTCCTGTACATAGATGGGAGGAAACACAGTCTCCATGGTCTAGGGTGCACATTGACTACGCTGGGCCTTTTCAGGGTCAATTCTTCTTGGTCCTAGTTGATAGCCATTCAAAATGGCTTGAGGTTGTACCTGTCTCTTCCACCACCACTGCAAAGACTATTCAAGTACTGAGGGGGATTTTTGCTGCACACGGGCTTCCAGACGTCCTCATATCTGACAACGGCCCTCAATTCGCTTCTTCCGAATTCCAAGCTTTCTTACAGGCCAACATGATTCGTCATGCCACCTCTGCGCCTTTCCACCCGTCCACCAACGGTATGGCTGAACGCATGGTTCGCATCACCAAGGACGCCTTGAAGAAAATTACATATGGAGATTGGCATCACAGGTTGGCTGACTTCCTCCTTTCTTATCGCACTACACCGTCCACTTCTACTGGGAGGAGCCCAGCTGAACTTCGTTGGGGGCGCAAACTGACCACCAAGCTTGACCGGTTGCATCCGGACAGACTTCCTTCCACACTCACACACCCCAGGGCACCTAGACAACTGCTTGTGGGTGCCCCGGTTTGGACTCGTAACTATGGGCCTGGCCATTCATGGGTCCCCGCCACTGTATCCAGAGTCACAGGTCCTCTGTCTTACGAAGTGTCTCTGGACAACGGTCGTGTCCTGTGACGACACATCGACCAGCTCCGCACTAGACGGGACCTTCCCACTGAGACTCCTGGGTCTTTTCCAGGGGGGGAGGGGGACCCTTTAGGGCAAAGGGAAGAGTACGGGCTGCTGTCCATCATTAACGAGGAGGCTACAGACAGCCCATTCCAAAGTTCCGTGAGTGCTCCAAACAGGAATTCACGGAGCCCAACTAGAACTCAGGCACCAGTGCCTACTCCAGCCAGGGAGTCACCCCGGGGGCATAATCACTACTCACCCGCATCACTCTGTACTCCAGTCAGGGAGGATATCCGGGAGCGTCCAAACAAATCACACCCTGCAAGAGAGCTGGCACACATTCCCTCTAGTTGGCCTGACACTACCCCTGTCCCTAGAAGGGGGCAAGCATACAGGGAGGTGGTCGAGGAACCAAATCCCGACTACAACACCTCTGACTTCACTCAGGGGACAACTGAGTTTTGGGACAGCACTGAAAACCCCACAAGCCCGGGGACAGAACGGGAACAAGGGGAAAGACAACCTCCTGACGGGTCTTGGATGGACCTGGGAGGTTCTACAGGATCGCCCAACAGTGACAGTCACTTAAGAGGGCCAGAGAGCCTGCAGCTAGGCAGGACAACCAGGTCAAACAGAGAAAGAAGCCCTGGCCTGATGAGCCCGGTGGGCAAGCAAGCAGGCCAGGCATTGGAGCACAGTCCTTGGGAATCACCAGGATGTAACAGGGGGGACAGGTATGCATCACCCCTCAGTCAAGGGGTACTTGGCAGGTACCCAGAAGTCAGGAGGTCACAGAGAGCCAGAAGATCTCCTAAGTATTTAGAAGATTTTGTAACTCTACTGGCAAAACGGAGTTAACAGAGAACATTCCTGTACACATAGGAAAATAGAACACTGGGAATGATAGAAGCAGAGGAAATAACTGACACTAGGTAGTATGGGCACCACGCTCGCATTAGGTTGTATGTTATTATTGTATGATCATAGTCTTAGCCAGGGGGGAAAGGGTGTTATGTCCTGAGCCTGTGGAAGCAGGCTCGGGGCATTGCAACGGTCCTAGACAGGTGCAAGCTGCCCGGGACCAGACTGGCTGTCGCCAGCACGTGCGCACATGCGCGGGTGTTGGCGTGCCAAATGTTGCAGATTGGCCCGGGAATGGCCTATAAAAGAGGCCGGGAGATTTGGGCGTTGTCAGCATCTTGTACCAGTATGCTGAACAGAAATAAAGAAGTTCCTGAAAACTACAACTGCTTCTCGTGTCATTGCCATTTCGCGAAGGACGCAACAGGTAGAATTCCTGTTTTTCTTCTTTGTAAAAAAATGAGGCAGTCCTCAGTTAGGAGCAGAAGGCTGATCATTTTTCCCTTGTCTGGATATTTTCTCCTCTGCCAAAGCCTCCATCCAGTTTTCCTGCCTATGCTGTCAGCTTGAAGCAGCAGAGGATTTTCCATCCGTATGAGAAGCCGTTCTTTGAATTTGCAGGTGCATTTGTCACTTCCTCAGTCCCCAAACATCACTATTTTCTTATTCTCACTTATTTATTACAAGCAGAATAATTTCATTTTAATCACGCTTTACATTTCTGGCTTATTTTTATTAGTCTTGCCAGAGTCCTTTTAGCTCCGATGATGCCGTTTTTGCATTTGTCTCGGTGCAATAACTGCAGCCATGTGCTACACTTTTAATGCTACAATTTTCTTAGCTTGATTTTCTGCCTCAGGTGATCACAGTGAATGAACTTTACTGCCATCTGGAGATGTAGCTGCGTTTGTCATTCTGCCTTTGAATTCACAGAGAACCCATTCCAGAGCTCTGCTTAGGAAACAAACAGGAATTTTATTGTTATTTGCTTTAATGTAACACACATCTGCAGAGCAATGGGACACTGCTGGCAATTAAAACTAATATACCTTAAAATGGGCTCAGAAAGAGAGGCAAAGACATTGAGAGAAAAGTGCGGGTAATTCTGACTGGTTTCAAGGCAGTTGATATACCTGAGCTCATGTGAAGAGGGAGAAACCATTTGTAGAACAGCGGGGGGGGGGTGGCGGGTGAGGCTATTCCCAAAGCAGCCTTCTATCCCTCAAGGGATAATTGTGCTTTAACAAAAGGATTTAATTTCGTTAGCTATGGAATTTCCTAGCCCAGCCACCTCCATGCTGGTGTCCTCACAACCTAAATGGAAAACAACATCTGGGACCGCATATAAATACTAATATGTACCAAACATGAAAAGTTTAGAATAAGAGAGCCTATACAGGTAATCCTTGACTTACGACCACAATTGACCCCAAAATTTCTGTTGTTAGATATTTGTTAAATGGGTTTTGCCCCATTTTACGACCTTTCTTACCACACTTGTTAAGTGAATCAATGGTTGTTAAATGAATCTGGCTTCCCCATATCACGATAGCCGCCATAGCAGCAGGTCCAGAGTATTACTTGGATTCATGAGTTGAATTCCAGCCCTGTGACCTGGGTGTTTATATTGCCCTATGTCTCCTTTTCTGTCACATAGATATACACCCTTTCCATTTCATGGCTCAAATTTTATCAGCTAATAGGCAGTGTGTGTAGTCCTTGCCACTGGGGATTTAATGTGTCTGACCATTAATTTCTAGTTATTACTTGTTCAAGTGTTATCAAGCTGGAGCCTTTAATTAGGCAACAAAGATATAAACAGCAATTTCCTTCACAAAGGAAATCCAGTGGGAACTATGTGAAGAGCCAACTGCAGCTCTATAGTAGTAGTTGGGCAATGGTTTAAGATGTACATTTGTAGCAGAAATGTGAAAGATTAGCGTCATTTATCATTCCAAAAAACCCCAATGCTGTTTATTATCTCCCTCATTCTATGGTGCTTCATGAAATTATTATGAAAATCACAAGACCGTTGGCCACTGTTTTGATAGTTTACTCAATTATCTAGAACTGGTTAACAGACCATCTACTGCCAACCACCGTAATAACAGAAGTGTGGCGAAGTTCAAATATTCTCCATCATTCTGAATCCTTGAACAAACTTGGGAGGAGATTCTTGTTCACCTCTAGTTATTTTTTTTTTTTTTATTAAAAGTTTTATAAATTTTACAAAAAAGAAAAAAGAATACAAAACAAGAGACAACATATACAAAAAAAATAAAACTAAACAATACATATATATAAAGAAAAAAAAAACCCCCCACCCCTCCCAAAACCCCCCCCCTCCCTTCCCCCCCCTTAGCTTCCCAGAGCAGAATATAGGTTTAAGAAGTAAAAATAAAAATTAAATTAAGAACTTTATATTTATATATATAAAAAGATTATCTATAATATATATGAAAATAAAACTTATGAAAAAACTATATAATATTTTTGTATACCCAATCTAAATTGTATAAATTTTATCCATTTATCCCAAACAGCAAGAAACTTCTCTTGCGTTTGTTGCTTTAAGAAAGCCGAAATCTTTGCCATTTCCGCCAGATAAGCTACTTTAAGAAACCATTCCTGCAATGTAGGCAAAGATTCCTTCTTCCAATATTGTCCTACTAACAGCCTAGCGGCTGTAATCAAATTTAACATCAAAACAACCTCCTTTGTATCACAATCTGTAACAATACCTAACAAAAATAATTGCGGAGTAAATTTTACCCTCCTTCTAAAAATTCTCTGGATATTCCACCATATTTTGATCCAAAATGCTTTTATCTCTCTGCACGACCACCAAATATGATAATAGGAAGCCTCCTTATAACCACATCTCCAACATTTGGGTTGCACGTCAGGGTACATATAAGACATTTTTTGTGGATCAAGGTGCCATCTATAAAACATTTTATAAAAATTCTCCCTTAAGTTCTGTGCTTGTGTAAATTTGACATTTCTCACCCAAATATTTTCCCAGGTGTCCAATGAGACTGGCTCACCAAAATTCTGCGCCCATCTTATCATACAATCTTTAATTAGTTCCGTTTCTGAATCCAATTCAACTAAAACCGCATAAATTCTCTTAATGTGGGTTTGTCTTGAATCCTTCACTTGCTTGATAAGATTTTCATCTTCTCTAAGAAAACCCACCTTACAATCCATCTTCCATCTGTCTAATAATTGCCTATATTGGAACCAAGAATAAATAAAGTTTTCTTGTGCTAACTCTTCCCGTGATTTTAATTGCCAGTTTTGTCCATCCCATTTAAGTAACTGTCTGTAAGACACCATATCCATTTTAACCCCTCTTTTTATTGCTTCTATCGCATGCCAAGGTATAGCCCATAATGGTACTTTGAAATCACTTTTATAATATTTTCTCCAAATCCTAAGTAAAGAAATTCTTAAGATATGAGATTTAAAAGCCCAATCCATTTTTTTATTGAATATTAAATAGGCATGCCACCCATAAAGTAAATCCCATCCCTCTAGATAAAGTATCTCAGAATTTGTCAAATTTACCCAATCACTGATTAGTGTTAAAACCACCGCATCATAATATAATTTCAAATTTGGTACCTTAAGTCCACCCCTCTCACGGAAGTCTTGCATAATTTTAAACTTAACCCTTGGCTTTTTCCCTGCCCAGATAAATTTATTAAGACCCTTCTGCCACTCATTTAAATTAATCTCATTTTTCAAAATTGGTAACATTTGAAACAGAAAAAGAAACTTGGGTAAAATATTCATTTTTATCACTGCAATTCTTCCCATGAGGGATAATTGCAACTTTTCCCAGTTCTTCAAGTCCTTCTGTACCCTGACCCACAACCTTTCATAATTATTTTTAAATAATTTTACATTAGAAACAGACAACATCACCCCCAAATATTTTACCTTATTAACAATCTCAAAACCCGTCAGGTTAGTCAAAATCTGCTTCTCCTGACTAGACATATTTTTAGGTAAAATTTTGGTCTTATTTACATTAATCTTAAAACCCGAGACCAAGCCATAATGATGAATCAACTGTAATAAGTTTACTACAGAATAATCAGGTTGCGACAAAGTAACAACCAAGTCATCCGCAAAAGCTCTTAACTTATATTCTTTTTTATTAACATATATTCCTTTAATTTCCTGAGACTCTCGAATTTTGATCAATAATATTTCCAATGTTAAAACAAACAACAATGGCGATAAAGGACACCCCTGTCTAGTACCTTTCTCTATTGTGAAAACCTCCGAAAGACCTCCATTAACAATAAGTTGTGCTGTTTGTTTTTGATATATTACCTTAAGGGCTTGTAATATGTTTTCACCAAAATTCATTTCTTCCATTACTCTTAGCATAAAATGCCAATTCAATTGGTCAAATGCTTTTTCAGCATCTAAAAATATGAGCCCTGCAGGAACTTGGTTGTTCTTATCTAAGTATTCTAATAGATTAATAATTTGTCTAACATTGTTTTTCATATACCTTCCTGTTATAAACCCTGATTGATCTTTATGCACAAGATGATGCACCACCCTCATAAGCCTATTTACCAAAATTTTTACAAATATCTTATAATCCACGTTTAAAAGAGATATAGGCCTATAATTTTTTGGTAAAGTAAGATCTTGATCCTCCTTTGGAATCAATGATATAAAGGCACTACGCCATGAAGGAGGAATCTCTAAACCCTGTAAGATACCATTAAAAAGATCATTTAATGGTTGGATCATCTCCTCCATTAAAGCTTTATAATAAACAGCTGTTAACCCATCCGTACCCGGTGCTTTCCCTAATTTCAATTGTTGAATTGCTGAGGCAATTTCCTCCTTAGTAATTAAGCCATTAATTTCATATTTCTGATCCTCAGTCAGTTTAGGAAAACTTGCCTCAGCTAAATATTTATTTATATCTAACAATTGTACATTAGTAGATTTATATAAGTTTTGATAATAATCCAAAAAAGATTTTTTAATTAATTCCTTCTGAGAAACTAGTTTACCCTTATAATTTATTTTCTCTATTATTCTCTGTCTCTGTTTCTTTCTTAATTGATAAGCCAACCATCTCCCCGGCTTATTAGCATTACAAAATGTATTTTGTTTCATAAATAATAAGTTGGTTGCAGCTTGATCTGCTATCAACATATTAAATTGTGACCTTAATAACTTTACAGATTCTTTAGTACTTTCATCAGAAGGATTTAGAATCAAAGCCCTTTCTTTTAATTTAATTTCATCTTCAAGTTCTCTACGTTTCTGAATCTGATTTCGCTTATAAAAATTATTCATTTTTATCAAAACACCGCGCATAAATGCTTTACCTGCATCCCATACCATTGACATTGAAGTCCCCTTGTACATATTCAAAACAAAATAGTCCTTTAAACACTCCTTTAATTTTTGAACATTCTTCTCTTGTCTAAACAAATTTTCATTAACTCTCCAGGATCTTCTTTCCTCTTTCTCTTGGATCAGCTCCATCCAAACTGGACTATGATCCGTCAGTGATCTAGGAAAAATCTTAACATTCTTTACTTTATTATACAAGTCCGTGTTAATCAAGAAAAAGTCAATTCTTGAAAAAGATTGGTGTCTATCAGAAAAAAAAGTAAAGTCTCTCTCCTCTTGGTTACGTTCCCGCCAATAATCCCTTAATTCCCAGTCTTCTTTCATATCAAAAAAGGCTTTAGGTAGCCTTGCTTGTTTAAGAAAAGGAGAGGAACCTTTCTTGTCCCTTTGTATATCTAAGACACCATTCCAATCACCCATTAATACCACTGATCTATAATCAAGCAATGTTATTTTTTGATGTAACTGCTTATAAAATTGTTCCTGTTGTTGATTTGGAGCGTAAAGTCCAACTATAAGTATTTTCTTACCATAAATACCAAGTTCAATCATCACATATCTCCCCTGGGGATCTGATTCTACCAGACAAGCTGGTAGGTTTTGTTTAACATATATAACAACTCCCCCTTTCTTCCCAGGAGCAGAAGATATAAAATGAGATCCCAAACGAGCATTAACTAAATATTTCTGATCTTTAAGTAAAATATGAGTTTCCTGTAAGCAAATAACATCATTAGTATGTTGCTTCAAATAATAAAAGATTTTTTTGCGTTTCTGAGGAGAATTCAATCCATTAACATTCCAGGTCAAAAACTTTGCCATCTCCCTTGGCACGCAGCCTGGAGAAGACACCATCAAACTCTGAAAGAGCTGCGTGTGTTGCATAACTCTTGGGTCTTGCTCCTCCCACCGGCGGTGATGCACTTCCAGGAGAACTCTCTTTAGGCTCTTTTTTACGTTGCTCCTTCTCTTTACGCTTATAAGCTGCACGGGTCATCCTCTGCTCTTTAACCTCCGTCTGGTGTTGCTTTACAGCTTCTATCATCCCAGCGGAAACCAAATCTAATGCCTCAGATTGCTGCTCAACTTCCTTGCCACTCAGAGATTTCCGACCAGATGAGGTTGAGCCTGCACCCAGAACCGAAGTATAAAAATCTCTAGCTTTGTCAACTGTATTCAATCTGTAGCGTGTCCCAGCATGGCTCAAAACAATACCCATCGGAATTTCCCATCTAAATGGCATCGATCTAGCTTTAAGCTCATTGGTTAAAAAAGCAAAGTCTTTCCTGCTTCTTAAAATTTTGGATGGGATTTCCTTTAGAATGATGACATCTTGGGCAGCAATCTGAAATCTTTTATTGTAAAAAGCTTGTATAATCTCATTCCGCAGGGACTTCTTTGTAAAATAAATCACCACATCTCTAGGCAAGTTCTTCTGCTTAGCAATCCAGGAGTTGAGCCTATAAATTTTTTCCACTTCTCTCTGTAATTCTCCTTTATCCATATCCAAGGCCAGCGCCAGATCAGTAAGGACCACCTCCACCAGATCTTGATTCACATCTTCCTTGAGGCCTCTGATCCTCAGGGCATACTCCATTTGTCTGTACTGAAACATCAAAATATCTTCTTGTGAGGAGTCCACCTTCCTTTCCACATCTTGAATTTTGTCATCCAAAGAGTCAACTTTGTCTTCCACTTCCTCAAGCCTTGCATCGAGCTTAACCACCACAGTAGCCAAACCTGAAACAGCTGCCAGTATATCTTGTCGTAATTCATTATTGTTTTCTTGCAATTTAGTCTTTATCCCCGTTATCTCTTCTTTGAGATCAGATTTAATTTCTGATTTAATCTGTGAGACAAATTGATTCATTTCCTCTCTCATTTGAACTACAATCTCTCCCATTATGCCTCTAACCTCTTGTGCTGAAAGTCCAGATAGAGGAGGGGAGGGTGGTAGCTGAGCCAGTGGTACATGTTTAGATTGTTGTTGTAGCTGTGCAGTGGAAGTTATAGGAGAAGAAATAACCTTGGGTATTGAGGAAGGCTGCTGCCTCTTTGAAGCCATTTTAAAAAGCACAATTGTCACTTCCCTTTCCCCTCCAGCCAGGAAGGGAGGAGGGAAAAAAAAAGAAAAAATTTTTTAAAAAGAGACAAACTATAGTCCTTGAAAGTCCAGAGTAAATCCAAAGAATAAAAAATAAAAGAGCAAACAATTCAAAAGAAAAAATTCTAAGCCAAAAGCAAAAGTAAAAGCAAAAACCAGTCCTTAAAAAGGGAAAGTAAAACAAAAGAGAAAGGAAAAAAAAACTCCGACACTTTCAAAGCGCCATCTTAAATCCTTTCACTAATATAACAAAAAAAGGAGGAATAATAATAGAAATCAAAAAATAAAAAAATAAACACCTAAATTATAACAAAAAATCCTTTAAACTGCTCCGTCCGTTTAAAAATTACTCACCAGAATGCTATAAACACGGAGATAGAAGCGGCGGTTTCTTTTGCTTCCTAGGAAGCAAAAACAGCTGGGAGGCGGAGATCAGCAGGAGCTCCGAGGGAACACTCCTTTCACCCCCTCTAGAAACAAATCCAGAGGGGGTTCAGGGGTTCTACCTCTATCCCTGCACTCTCTGTCCCTTCCCTTTGCCCGGGAAGGGATTTTCGAGCCGCGGGCCAGCTGATGCACGCTGCGCTCCGCGGCTCTGACACTTCCCCAGCTGGACGGCTAAAAGCTAGCCGCCATCGCCATCGCCTCACACCGGAAGCTCCGTTCACCTCTAGTTATTGAGATAAAATAATTGATTGGATAAAGTAATTCTCAAGAGTAAGAAGCCCAAATTTATCATCTTATCTCATAGACATCTCTTTCATCTCCCAGAATTGGTGTTTGGATGTAATAAGACATTGGAGACAGTGCAATGGTGGGTACTCTGTGGAGCTTGGGAAAAAAGGCAGGATAAGGCTATGGTTCATATCAAACAACACATAAACGGTGTGATTTCCCCCCCCCCAACAGCTCATCAAAAGATTCCAATGAGTTGGCGCCACCTGAATTATAGAGAAGGCAAGACTTTTTCATTGTCCGTAGGGCTGACTGCCTATGCTCAGTACAATTTTCCACCACTGCTGGAAAAATAATTGGATTCCTGGAGAGCAACATGCAGCTCATAGCAAATCACCTAGGATTTTTCCAAAATTAGAAGCAGGAATCCCCAAAAGACTAGCACTGATGATGTTACTTAGTTTGGGTAATGAAACGTCTACAAGAAAACAAGCAAACTCAGACAGCACCAAGGCCCCCTCATGTCAGTCCTGAGCTACAAATATTCTCCTTTATTAGAATCCCCAAATTTTGTCCAAAGGGTTTGCTTTGACCTAGTTTGGCTCATGTGGCTCTTGTGAAATAGGTATGCTCCAAATGAGATGATGAATCATCACAAATTGACCCCATGTGTCAAAATGTTCTGTAGATGCTTGCCAAAGGGATGTGTAGTCTACTAATTGCTTAGAATAAATTCCAAGACTGCTGCCAAGGATTTGGAGTACCTGGTTTTGATAGCTATTTTTTTTTTCCTGGGCATTTTCCAGTTGCCTGCTTTATTTAATACAATAATGTCACAAATGTTAGTTTCCCTCCCTCTTGAAGTCAAAGAGCGCACATTTTTGTCTTTGCTTTTTTGTTTTTGTTTTTTGTCAAACACACATTTTAAGCACTGTATTAAACCAGTAAAGCTCCAAATAGTTTGGAACAGGTCTTTGGTTAAAACTAGAGTGGAGGGGTCCTTGGTGTTCTCTGAGTTTGGCTGTTGTTTTTTTTTTTTTTTTGCAGATGTTTCATTACCCAAGCTAGGTGACATCATTAGTGCTAGTAAGGAGTGGGGTTTGCTCTCTGTTTATATTCTAGTGCAGGGGTCTGTATTTGCAGTGGTATTTATTGGAGGTGTACCTTGCACTTGTATTTTAACACAACAGGTTATTCACTCTATTCATTGCATTTGAATTCCGCCGCTGCCTTTTTCATCCAGTATAAAGTAAGGATCCTCTCTCTTTCTGTCTTCCAATTCTTGTGATTTCAGCATTAAATGTGTCCAAGATGAATCTAGGTTCTAAATTCTGACCACAGATGTATTTTTAATTCCTGTCCTTGCAATTCTTCTTTGCATGCAACAGGCAAGGTTAAGCAAGGGGGGCAGGGAATTACACAGAGTTAATTAGCCAAAACCTGGCTAGGTTTATCCCAAACAGGCCTGAAAGAAAATACCCCCTTTTCTTCCAAGGTCATTTGGGCAGGGTTGGGGGGGAGGAGAAAGAGAGAGAGGAGAGAGAAAGAAACTTGTATTTTGCTGTTCCACTTGCAGAGTAAGTACTTATTTCCAGCAGTAGATAATCTGGCCTGCAGAGAGCCAGTTTGCTATTTTTGTTTGTTATTCATGGTTTATCAGTTCTGGATGGACTCAATTGCCTTGAAATGGGAGCTTCCATCCAGACTCAAGAGGTACTTTTGTCCTTTTTTTGATCATCATGGTGCTCACCCCATGCCAGGACAGGACTTTTATTGAGTTCCCCACTGAGAGTAATCCTGTTGCTTCTAAGTTGACTGCACTCAATAGAGAATTTCAGGAGAGAATGGTTCATTCCCCCCCCCCCCTTTCAGGCAAGACAACCCAGGAAACATAGTTGCCAAAAGTAAATTTGATTGTAGGTAGTGCAGATTGCCTTGCTGAGACTGAATCTATGAAGCCCCCCCTCCATTTCTGGCGGGTTGTAAAATATCTGTATATTTTACTGATGATTTTACTGACTGATGATACAGAAGAGTGAGAGGGACACCGTCAAACTGAAAAAAATGCTGAACAGAGCAACATAAATGGTAAGGACCTTGAAGACCAAATCTTACCAAGAACAATGTCTGTGGAGATTCTCAGTCATCCAGGTCATAGTTATCCCAAAGGATTCAGCAGTCCATCTGCATTTAAAAAATAAAAGCCATTCTTTTGAAGACAGCAAAGTCCACATTTTGGACAGAGAGGACAGCTGATTTGAAAGAGGGGTCAAAGAGGCCATCTGTGTCAAAATTGAACAGCTCTCTCTCAATGGGGGGGGGGGATCTGACATCATCTATCTCCAGTTTACAACACAGTCCTTTCACCAGTTCCAAGAAGGCTCCACACCCATTTGCACTACTCGGGCGATCCTGACAAGGCAGATAAACCTCCAGGTAGCCTCAACAACTCTCTAAAAGAATGCAAATGACCAGCCGTCTGCAAGGAGTATAAATCCTCCCATTCCCCACCATCCAGTCAGAGCTGAAAAGGTTTCCTGGATGAGAAGCGAAACGTCTTCAAAGAAAAACAGGAAAGTCCAGTTGCCTTGTGAAAAAGCATCTTTCGGCTTACGAAGAACAGTTAAAAAAAACTGATATGAAGAGAAGAAGAGAAGGCTAGGGAGAGAGAAAGAGTAGTAGTCTTCCAATACTTGAAGACTTGAATACAAGACTCCCCTTCACAAGAAAAAGCCCATGGATTTATTTTCTCTAGCGCCAAGGATAGGACAAGACCAGTGGCTGGAAGATTTGCAAAGAGAGATGCATACACAGAATAAGGAGGAATTTCTTGACCGTAACAATTATTGACCAGTGAAATTGCCTGCCTCCAAGACTGTTGGTGCCCTGCTTTCGAACAAAAGTTGGACAGCCCCCTCCCTCTTGGGAATGGTCTGAGAATTCCTGCTCTGGGCAGGAGATTGAATTGGAAGACCTCAGAAAACTCTTCCAACCCCACATGGTTGATTTTTCTTGGCATTCTCATTGAGCAAAACCACCAACTTTATTAATTTTACTGTTACCTTCCAATTTTATACGGGATCATTACCTAATGATAATTAAATAGTTGATAGATCGCAGTGTTTCTCAAACTTGACAATTTTAAAGCATGTGGACTTCAACTCCCAGAATTCCACAGCCAGCATTGCTGGCTGTGGAATTCTGGGAGTTGAAGTCCACATGCCTTATAATTGTCAAGGTTGAGAAACACTGTGATAGAACATGAATTTTTCAGTAACCCTCTTTGCCAAAGTATTGCCCCGAGAGACCCATTTTTAAAGGTTAGCATGCTAAAACCAAGTTGCAAGAATAAGTGGATATATTTAAAGAATAATGTTTCTAATTATTTTACTCTGTCCCTTTGCAGGGAGGTAAATCTGAAAACTTAGTGCACACAAAGGACACTTGTACGGTACTTACAGCTAGTCCTGGACTTATAACCATTCATTTAGTGACCGCTCAAAGCTACAATGGCACTGAAAAACATTACTTATGACCATTTTTCACACTTATGATCGTTGCAGCATCCCTATGGTCACATGATCAAAAATTGGACCCTTGGAAAATGGCATGTATTTGTGACGGTTGCTGAGTCCCGGCATCATGTGATCATCACCATTTGTGACGTTCTGACAAGCAAAGTCAATGGGGAAGCCAGATTCACTTAACAACCATGTTACTAACTTAACAACTGCAGTGATTCGCTTAACAACTGTGGCAAGAAAGATCATAAAATAGGGCAAAACTCACTTAACAACTGTCTTGTTCAGCAATGGAAATTTTGGGTTCACTTGTGGTTATAAGTCGAGGACTATCTGTATTTTAGAAAGAAAAGGGAAATAACTTTAGCAGGAGAGGAGACTGTGGAGTATAGAAAAGCAGCTCAAGCAGAAAATGTTTAACCCTTTTTCTGCCATGACTTCTCCGGCAGTTTTTCTGCAGTCTACAAACATCAAGGAGATTTAACTAAAAATGATGGTTACAGTCAATTAATGCACTGCTAAATCTTAAGATCGTTCAATGACTACATTTATGTAGCAATTCTGAAATATTCCAAATGAGGAAGAAATGGACCTAGGGAAATTTGCTAGTGACAAAAACAAGAATGACATATCATGCGCGAACCAGAGAAAGTGTACTGTGGCAGAAGGCTCATTAGCACATAAAGAGAATTTGAGAGTGTGAACTCAAGCCTGCAGAGAGAGAGAAAAAAAAGCCAGCTATCAAGAGGGTTTCTTGCTCTCACTGTGATTTTTTTAAAAAAAGGAGATTAATGGTCTGATCCTAAAGATTCCCATGGCATTTCAACAGGTCAAACCACCCTATATTTGTCCATCATGAATTAGAGCAATGAGTTCTAAACTCTTTTCACAAACGTTCCTTGTAATTCAGCATTTATTTCTAAACCCTTTGGGATGAAGTACCACCATTTCTTTCCCATATCAGAAGTGCTCAAATACTTTAGATTGAAGTTGTATTTAGGAAGAGAAGCAAATCTCACATAAATGTGTTTTCTCTTGAGCATATGGCAGAGAGAGAAATGTATTTTTATGGCCTTATGGTCTGATGGTTCTGTGCACATGAAAAAAGAGTGCAGCTTGTCAAAACTCCAGATTAAGCTGAGCAACGCAACAGTATGAAGAAGATAAATCCCCGCTCTAACACAACAGCAGGAAGAGAGGCTGCTAACTGGTAAAGATTTCCATGTGTGAGATGGCTGAAAATGTGCAGTAATACTCCAAAGAATGGGTCTCAGGCAATAGACCTTGGGGCTGTTTAAGAGAAATTGATTACCAATGTCTTGGGTCTCCAAAGGCTCAGAAAATTGAAAAATGGCCCATAGTTTTTAGCATTTTAGAAGCTGCACTTCAAGATTTAAAACAGGGCTGTCCAACTTGACACCTTTAAGGCCATGCTAGCTTGGGAATTCTGGGAGTTGGTCCACTAAACCTAAAAGTGCCAAGGTTGATCACCCTTGATCTGAGACATCTTTGGAGAGATTCATCACATTACCCTTCATTAAAAGAATTTGAAAGGCCAGCAATCACACAACAAAAGGCATGCAGTGCCTGTTCATATGACACTCTTCCTAAAATCAATTACCTCTGTCAGATGCAAGTTTCATAGTTCTTCCTTCGGCCATACAGAGGGCCAAAGTGATCAATTTTCATTTTTTGGTTCTGTAGAAAGAAAAATCTTCATCAGGGTCCAGTCCAAGCCAGGAATAAACAACATGGAGACTGCTTTAGAAAGAAGGTTGTAGTTTATTGAAGAGGAGAGTCAGATAGAAAGATGGCTCTGGAAAAAAAGTGACCACATGTAGCAGGGAGTGGGTTTTTATACCTTCTGGGGCTCTTGAGGTTATTTCCTGTTCCTGTTTGAGGCTTTGTATTTCCTGTGTCATGTACTTTGACCTGAGTCTGAGTGTGCTCTTCTGGTATTCTGATGGTGGTGGGTTAATCCTATTATGTCCCAAAGGTCATATCCTGCTTCCCTGAGGCTGTGGCTGATGACTGTTGGAATTTTTGGTGTGAGGGATTGTTGATTCTAGGGATCTTTCTTTCTAATCCTAACTTCCTGACTCCAATCATTCTGACAAGATTATCACATCTACATTTCTGCAGACCTGGTTTCTTTCTGGGGCAGAGAGACTGGGGGGGGGGTGATTTCTGCCTTTAAAATCCATTGGGGAAATATATTCTGCATCCTGACTACAGATACACAACAAAGTTGCAGCCTTCAAGCCATCTTCTCTAACTTGATCCCTCCAAAGTAATTTTCTACTCTGGCAACATAGGACCCCCATCTCTCTGGGTGAGCAACGTCGAATTCGGACAACCACCCTATCTTCGCCATCCTTGCTTCTATGTTTAGGAAGGGGTCTATCAGCCAGCTTACCTCCAGCGACACTGTACTGGCAGGCCAGATGCTGAATTTAACGCCGTCTTCCTTTCCTCAAGGACTCCTTGAGGAAAGAAGTTTTCTTCTTTCAGCTTGCAAGCCATCCCACCTTCGTTGCCAGTGTTAAGTTCTCGAGTTAATGGTGAAAGAAGAGCACACATTCTGTAACCAACAACTGTTTATTCTTCTGCTGCTCACTCCAACACAACTCAGAGGCTCGCACGCCTCTCTTACATTAAATAGAAATCCCGGGCAAAAAGGTTACAACAGAAAATGGTGTGCTTTCGCGCCTTGTGCATGCGCGCAGGCTGGCGCCACTTAGTCTGGTCCTGGGCAGCTCGCAACAGCCCGGGACCATAGCAAAGTCCCGAGCCTACTTTTTCAGGCTCAGGACACAACACTTTTTGTGTGAAAGCTGAAGGCAGTGTATTGTATAGCACCTTCTCTTCCCATTTTCCCCATAAGCACTCTGTGGAATAGGTTGGACTCACAGGGTGACTGGCAAAAGTCATCTAATGAACTTTGCTGGTTGAGGTTGGACAAGAACCTGGATCTCTCTCTAGTGCTGGCCCATGATTATAATCTCACACTGCTAATGTACAATGCCATTGCTACTCATAGGACTGCAACACGGTTGGAATATTTCTGCTCCACGGACTTATAGAGTGGTATTGCTACATATTCAAGTCTACACCACCCGAAAATTTCTGTCGCTGTGCCTCCTAAAATGGCCTTAAACAGGAGGAAGAGTTTTAATTTTATTACAGCCAAAGCTATTTTAGCCAAGCTGTGACAAGTGTGGGCGTGTTATTTGAATAGATTTTTCTTCAAATGTAACACTAGCTCTCAACACCTGTTTACATTTTCGTAGGGACGAACATGTGAAGGAAATGTAATTCAAGCCAGAACAGACATGATGAATATTGTGATATCAAACTGTGTCATATCTGGAAGGAAGAGGATTTTGAGCCACTCTGATTTCCAG
This sequence comes from Crotalus tigris, assembly GCF_016545835.1. NCBI lineage: Eukaryota > Metazoa > Chordata > Lepidosauria > Squamata > Viperidae > Crotalus > Crotalus tigris. The sequence goes on from NW_024097700.1 coordinate 1,316,325, forward strand.
TTGTTTCCTTTTCTTAAATACTTGAATTCTGTGGCTGTCTGGGGCTGAATAAACAGTTCGATTTAAAGATCATGGAGCTCACAGGAACTGCTCTAAGGAGATAACTTTTTTCATAAATATATTCATTGCCTAACAAAAGCGGATGTAAATGAGTAATTCCCTGGTAATGTCCCATTTAAATTACTGCAGGGCATGGAATTTGGGATGGTCCTTGAAGAAAACATCAACATCAAAAGTCCTGCTAGATACTGTTGTGATCATAGCATAGTTATAAACTTAGCTCCTCAGTTTCGCATTAATGAAATAGTCCCCCAGGTTGTGTCTATGTCCAGTTTGTAAGATTTATAAAGCTCTTTACAGTTCTAAACCAAAGGATCTGAAGAAGTCCTATGTCAGCTTTTTGATAGAAATTAAGGCATTTTTGGGGAGATTATGTTTTAAGTTCTCCAGAGTTACCCAGAAAGGGGTGCTTGGAATCTATTAGGTTGTTGTTCAGTGTCAGCTTATTTTTTATTTTATTTTTTCCAGGATTTCTAATTCTAGTTTTCAGTACCTTTGCAATTGTCTTAGTCCATGCTATTTTGGTGGCTACCTTCAAAGGATTCCTTTAATTTGATTACTTATTAACAATTTTGTCTGTAGTTTTTGGAGAGATTGCTTTGTTCTATGGCACCCTGCTGCACTGTATTTAATTTTATCAAAGAACTAAAACATTATCAGCCTAAATCGAAATTGATCTGTTCCAACAGAACAAAGTGAGAGGCTTTCATTTCTTAGCATATCATCACAGTTTTTAATGTTTTTAAGAAGAAAATAAAGCAGCCAAATTACAGAGTCCCACCATCTTAACAGACTTTCATAAATGTCTGTCACCAGCTAAAAATTATTGTATTTTCTTCAAATAAAAATTGCTATGAATTTGAAAGTCCTTTAGGCTGTGGGGTCTTAAGACCTATGCCAGATAATCTACCCTTAGCAGCATCAACTATATACAATTTTTTTTTGTGGTAGTTGCAAAGCAAATGATTTCAGTTGTATAATTTGTTCATTTTGGGTTGCTTTTGCTTTTTAAGTAATGTATCTCTTTTTATAAATGTTAGCTGTCTTAAAAGGTTTTTTGTCCTTGAAAATAGTGTAGAAATATCGTAAGAGGATAGAATGGAATGATGGCCCTGGATATAGGAAGCTTTCTGTTCAAACTAGAACTCAGGTGGCTTTCATCTTTAGAAACCCCCCTCCAAAAAAACCTCTCTGCACCACAAATAGTAAAATAATTAACAACTAATACCTTAGTTGTGTCTGTACTGATCTTCTAAATGAAAACAAGGTGGGAGCCAAACACAAGGTTATGACTTGGGGAAATACAACAAAAGGTTCCCGATTCATATTATTTATTTATAACAGGTACGCAGGGTGGTTTCCAGGTCAATAAAATTGTTCCTGCCCTCTTCCTTAGATTCTAAGAAAACATGATGCAAAAGGGAAATAGGATGCAGCAGACTAAAGCAATTGAGGTTCAATTCATATTCTATAATTTCTAGTGTTTCCTTCTGGCACTGCCTGATAGAAAGATGGCTGCAGATAAAGCATGAAGGGAAGATGATGCTAATGGTGCTGCATTAGTGCATCTGACCAGAAGTGGGAAGACCTGAGACTCGTATCCTTGTTTGGTCACATGTTCTCTGTATAAACCTACATTATAGACCAGTGATGGCGAACCTTTTAGAGACCGAGTGCCCAAACTGCAACCCAAAACCCACTTATGCATCGTTGGGTGCTGGCTGGGTGTGGCCCATTGGCTGGGTGTGGCCCATTGACTGGGTGTGGCTCATTGGGTGGGCGTGGCTGCAGTGGTAACGGCAGACTGGATGGGACTAAAAAGTTCAATCAATTCCAACTTTGCAAGATCTTTTTTTTCCCCCTGAGAAGTTGAAATTGACTGAACCTTTTTTTTTTTTTTGCACACAGCGGCGGAGGCCTAAAGCGAAAAGGTTTTCTAAAACTCAGCTGAAGGCCTAGGACTGGGGCGACGGCGCGCGTGCCCACAGAGAGGGCTCTGAGTGCCGCCTCTGGCACCCGTGCCATAGGTTCACCACCACTGTTATAGACCTATGAGAGGAAAACAAATATTGAGTAGAAGAAAGAACTACACACAGTGCCTTGAATTTCACGTATAAAGCATGAGATGTAATTTTATTAATTATAAGCAGCTAAGGAATATTTCTCAGCTGTCTGGATCTCCAGTCTGGGGAACTCCAGATGTTTATTTCAGTTCTTATAATTTCCAGTTTTTCTGAGAATATATTTGGAAATTTGTCTCACTCTTAAGACTTGTCTGCTGGGAATAAGTTTCTGCAAAACTCTGTGGAACAGAAGCGAGGAATTTTTCTTGCTAAGTTTTATTTATTATACTTGTCAGGACCACAAGGGACAGGTCTAGTAAAACAATGATATCAATGGGAGGATTTAGATGTACAGTTTTCCAGTTTGTATTGGAATATTGCATCTAGTTTTGGTTACCGTGATATAAAAAAAATATGTTGAGACTCTAAAAGAGTGCAGAGAAGAGCAACAAAGATGATTAGGGGGCTGGAGACTAAAACATATGAAGAATGATTGCAAGAATTGGATATGTCTAGACCCGGGGTAGACAACCTTGGCTCTTTTATGACTTGTGGCTTCAACTCCCAGAATTCCTCAGCCAGCAAAGCTACTGGCTCAGGAATTCTGGGAGTTGAAGTCCACAAGTCATAAAAGAGCCAAGGTTGCCTACCCCTGGTCTAGACTAATGAAAAAAAGGATAGGGGTGACATGATAACAGTGTTCCAATATCTCAGGGGCTGCCTCAAAGAAGAGGGGTCAACCTAGTCTCCATAGCACCTGAAGGCAGAACAAAAAGCAATGGATGGAAACTAATCAAGGAGAGAACCAATCTAGAACTAAGGAAAAATTTCCTGACAGAGCAATCAATCAGTGGCTTGCCTTCAGAAGTTGTGGGTGCTCCATCACTGGAGAATTTTAAGAAGAGACTGGACAGCCATTTGTCTGAAATGGTATAGAGTCTCCCGCTTGAGCAGAGGGTTGGACTAGAAGACCTCCAAGGTCCCTTCCAACTCTGTTATTCTGTCTTCTGTATTGTGCTTGCTTTTGAAGAACTAAAAGATTGCCTGGAATGCAAAGTAGGTGGACGGATTGCATAGATCTTGCATGAAATGTGATTCATCCCTGAATTTATCAATGTTCTGGATCATGGGTGTCAAACTCAATTTTATTGAGGGCCGCATCAGCATTGCGGTTGCCCTCGGGGGGCTGGGTGGGTGTGGCCAGGGTGGGTGTGGCCTACTGGGTGGATGTGGATGGAGTGGGTGTGGCATATTGGGTGGGCATGGCCAGCTCTACATCGTTCGGGTCAAGGGTGCCTGGGGGGGGGCTGGGCAGGAGTGGGACAGATCTGAGGGTCTCTGGCAGAAGTGGGTGGGACCGTGGCAAGTGCCAAGGCATGGTCCACTGAAGGAACCTCACTGCCTGCTGAAACCCCTCCGCTGGAGCCCATCAAGCCGGATATGTGAAGTAGGTGAGGGCCATTTGCTGGCCACTTCCAGGCGATGGTGCATTTCTTCATTCCTCACAAAGGGTGACACCTCCCCAGCATGCACCCAGGGGGCAGGGCTGACACGGCAGGGGCTGGTTCCTCGCTGTTTCCAGATGGCCTTGTGGAGCTAAGACTGAATGCGTTTCAGCATAGATGGCCACCACAGAATTGTACACTGGCTCCCGGCCGGCCTGGGCCAGGGCCAAGGCAGTGGGGGCGGTTCCCTCACTGTTTCCAGGATGGCTTCGCGGGCCACATAAAACCACTTCACGGGCTGCATCTGGCCCCCGGGCCTTGTGTTTTGATATGTCTGTTCTGGAGGGTGCACAGTTTGGCCAAGAGGGCTCCAAATGGTTTATGGACTTTAGGTTGTGTTATTATCATATGTTACTATTTTTTTCATCCTTCCATTCAGTCATGTCCACTTCTTGGAGACTGATTGGACAAGACCTTGCAGTTTTCTTCGCAAGGTTTTACAGAAGTGGTTTGCCATTGCCTGCTTCCAAAGGCTGACCCAAGGTCATCCAGCTGGCTTTGTGCCTAAAGTGGAATTACAACTCCCAGTTTCTAGTCTGATGCTTTAACCACTACACCAAACTGTCTCTCACCTTCCCCCTCCTTTAGTAGAGTCTGAAATTCAAGATTCTTCTTTAGCTGATTGTAGTTTGAACTCGGGGGCATCTCAAACATCAGCAGATTTCTGCCTTTCACTTTCTGAGGATACATTAGCATTGTGTCACAAGAGTTAACATTTTTCTTTCTGGCACAGACTGGCCAAGGATATTAGACGTTTAAATCAAAGTTTCCTTCTAGGGACTGCCAGCCCTGGAAGTGCTATATAATGGATGAGACAGAATCATGGTCTGAGCAAGGATGTATTCAAGGCAGCCCTCCAAAGTTCTTACATCCCATTTGAAAAGCTTCATGAACTGTTGGAATAAAGGAAATGCTCCCTCCAGTTATGCACCAGCTTTGATAGAGAAAGTGCTTACGAGTCCCTGATGGCATGTTCAATCTTCCCACTGATTAAGAGATTTGCTTTGCCTTCTTTTAAAGACCTCAAAAGCCTGTTTCACCAGAGGCAGAAGGGTGTACAGCAGAAGCATACCCCATGAGAAGCAAAGCCTCTCTGCAAATTATCATCTTTCTCCAGCTTTTGCTAGTCTTATCTTATGAAATATGCCGCTGTGGTCCATTTTAATACAAAGCAATTGAGAGGAAGATCCTGTGAACTGTTGACCTTGAAGCCTCAGCAAGAATGTGCAGAGGTGGTCCTCAACTTGCAACAGTTCTTTTAGTGACCATTCGAAATTACAGTGGCACTGAAAAATGTGACCTATGACTGTTTTTCACACTTACAATCATTGCAGCATCCCCATGGTCACGTGATCAAAATTCAGATGCTTGGCAACTGGGATGTATTTACGACGGTTGCAGTGTCCCAGGCTCATGTGATTTTTGTGTTCTTCTGGCAAGCAAAGCCAATGGGGAAGCCAGAGTCACATAACAACTGTGTTACTAACTGAACAATTGCAGTGATTCACCTAACAACTGTGGCAAGGAAGGTTGTAAAATTGGGCAAAACCCACTTAACAACTGTCTCACTTCACAACAGAAATTTTGGGCTCAACTGTGGTCATAAGTTGAGGACTACCTGTATATTGTTATTTTTAGATGTATTTATTTATTGGACTGATCCCAGGTACCCAGCAGTAAAAACATAAAAATGAATAGTAAACCACCATAAAACAAAAACCAGTATCTCAAAACAGATACTTCTCCATAGAGTAACTTCTGGAAAAAGTGGCCCCAGTGTTTGCTTCAGTGGGTTTCATGTAGTCCTTTGCTGTTCTGGACTTTGCTTTATAGCTAGTTTTCTGCTTTATTGTGCAGCCTTCTTTTAAATAATATTTAATGTGTTTCCCCGAAAATAAGACTGGGTCATTTTTTTGGGCCTCCAAAAGAGGCATCAGATCTTATTTTCAGAGTAGGCCTTACCTCACCTCTGGCATCGACAGCCCCACCCAGCGGGTCCACTTCTTCTGGGGCCAAAGTTCTGCAGCTACATTTGGGCCTGCATTTTGCAGTTAGACCTTTCCAGAAGGCCTAAGCAGCTGAGAAACAAGCTATGGATTCAATCCATAGCTTGGTGCTTGGCTGCTGAGGTCTTGCAGAACCAAGCTATGGATTGAATCCATAGCTTGGTTCTTGGCTGCACAGATTTTCCAGAAAGCCCTGTAACTGAGAAATGCAGGCCTGGCTGCAGAAGAGGCCCCAGAAGAAGAAGTGGGTTGGCAAGGAGAAGCCTGGCTGCAAGGTAAGTGGGTACGAGGTGGGTGGGGCAGCTCCACCCCCCCACCCTAGCTTGATTTTTAGGTGTATTCCTCGCCCCAAAACTAGGGCTTATTTTGGGGATATTATACTAGGCCCACTCCCCAAAATCAAGCTAGAGCAGGGGTCTGCAACCTTAAACACTCAAAAGCCACTTGGACCCATTTCCCAGAGAAAAGAAAACACTGGGAGCCGCAAAACTTGTGCACACACGCATGTGAGGGGAGAGACAGCTTGATTGAAGAGTTTAATTAAAAAGAAATAGAGGCTGCTGTGCATGAGTTCTCTCTCTCTCTTTCTCCTCTCCCTCTCTCTTTCTCTTTCCTCTCCCTTTCCCTCTTTTTCTCTCTCTTTCCTCTCTCCCTCTCTCTTTTTCTTGCCTCTCCCTCTTTCTCTCTTTCCTCTCCCCCTCTTTCTCTCTCTCTTTCTCTCTCTTCCTCTCCTCCCTCTTTCTTTCGTCTCCTCACTCTTTTTCTCTCTTTCTCTCTTTCTCTCTCTTTCCTCTCTCTCCCTCCCCCTTTCCTTTCCCTCTCTCTCCCTCTCTTTTTCTCTCTGTCTCCCTCTCTTTCTTTTTCTCTCTCTCCCTCTCTCTTTCTCTCTCTCCCCCTCTCTTTTTTCTCTCTCTCTCCCTCTCTTTCTCTCTCTCTCTCTTTTTTCTCTCTCCCCCCTCCCTCTCCCCAATCTTCTGCTCACCTGGAAAGCTGGCTTCAAGCTGTTCTCCAACAACAAGCTGACAAGCATTCTAATTGGGCTGGCTCTCTCTTGCCCTTCCTGCTTCCTGCAGAAATGCAGCAAAGGGAGGAGCCCCACCCAATAAGCTTGTCAGCTTGTGGGAGAATAGGGTGAGGCCACTCTTTTTTTTACACAGAAAAACAACGAGAGAGAGAGAGAGGGGGGGGGAGAGAGAGAGGTGCAAGTGCCTCTTTCTGTCTCTCTCTCTCTCTGCAAATGGCAGAGGAGGTTGGGAACCTGCAGGGGAAGACTCAAAGAGCTGCATGCGGCTCCGGAGCCATGGGTTGCCGACCCATGAGCTAGGGCTAATTGTTGGTGTAGGCCTTACTTTCGGAGAAACATGGTATTAAAAACACGTTATTATTTTTGCACCAGTAGGGGAAAAGCTCAGAGTTCTCTAGCCTTTATGGGAATTTCTTCTAAGCAATGATTGATACATGAGCAATATTATGTTAAAGAGACAGTTTGGTATAGTATTAAGATACCAGGCTAGAAACCAGGAGACAGTGAGTTCTAGTCCGCTTTAAAACAAATCCAGCTGGTTAACCTTGGCCAGTTATTCACTCAGCCCTAGGAAGAAGGTAATGATAAACCACTTCTGAAATCTTGCCAAGGAAAATGCAGGGACTTGTTCAGAAACTCATGGGGAGTTAACCCTGTCTCAAAGTCACATGCACAGACAATATCATATCACACATGCAAGCTTTACCCAGCCAAGTGTAGCAAAGAACCTCTTTGCTCTGTTCTTTTCACTATTCTTACACACAGACCCCAAAGCTCTGAAAATGGCCCCAACCAGCATGGACAGGAACTCCCCAAGAGTGAAAAACTCCAATTGCCCATGGCTTTTTACTATGTGATGCATTGATGTTTATATTCTGCAAGCACTCCCCCCCCCCGTTCTTTAAGATTAACTTACAAAAGTCAGGAGAAAAGCCCACATCTCCATATGGGTTCATGGTATTGCGATGGCCTTCAGTGTACATTTGTGCTTCCTTCTCAGCAATATATATATATTTTTCGATTCTGCCTTGGTTGCATTTTACAAGAAGGATATTTTTATAAATGAGAAGTGGGCAGCTTGTTGTTGGGTTCAAAGGCTTTATTGCTATAGGATTAACACATTAGTGACCATGAGGGCAGGGCAGTTTTGAGCAGGGCCAGGCCCCAAATTGGATGGAGCTGTTATCCCTTCCTAGTTTTTTTTTCCAGGGCCCATAAAAAGCAGCATCTAAAATAATGTTTCTCTTTAGCTGCACATAGACTAACTCTGCTTATAGACCTAAGCGCTAGACCCTTTTGTATAACTGATAATGAAACAGTTACCAATTTTTAAATAATAATCTTGTTTTACTTTCAGTGGTAAATGTTACATTCAAATTAGATGCAAATGTTTCTGTTTGCATTAAGGTGGCCTCAAATCACATAGATCCTTTCTGTTTGCAGAGGATAATTGTTGAAAAGCCACAAGATGGCGTTGTATACCTTTATCACACAGCTGTAAGTTAGAATACATATATTTTACAGAGAAAGTTCCTCTTTCTAATTGTTTCACTTGTTCTCTGCACCTCCCAATCCCCCAGGGTCAGGCCAAAAACACAAAATTCATGAGGCTGAGGCTGAGAAGTACATTGAAATATAATCGTCCAGGGAATATGATTGCAGTGGCTATGGAACAAAAGTAGGAAGGACTGATAATTTCTATGTAATGTAAATGGCTAGCCCAATATTTTTCAACCTAGACAACTGTAAGACATGTGAACTCCCAGAACTCCCAGAAAACCAGAGCCAGCATGAAAAATCAAGTGAATCCTGTTTAAAAACATTGCTCCTGTTCATGTTTACTTGGATTTAAGCAGTGTTGAATTAAGCCAGGATTTATTTTAAGTCAAATCATAACAGTTCATGCTCTGGAACATAGTCATGAGTGCCATTTTGACTTTTCTGACCTCTGTGGCAGATCCCCCTGCTCTGGTCTGCTGCTGATTTAATCCTCCTGACAGATAGGCATTAAGTTAAATGGTAGATTAGATTAAATGCTTCCTTCCAAAGGCAGGCCAGAGCAGTACAATACATTTCTATCACTGCCCATCCATAGATACTCCACAAAGGGATCTGTTAATGTTAATGGCTGCTGTTTGAAGATGGTTTTACAGGCCATGTATTTGCCCATTAGGCTCCAAAAGCATGAAAATTTCATGAATACTAATAGGGTCTCTATTTCACTTAGAGGAATACCATACTCAGACTGGTGACCAAGAGTGTTTGGTATCTGATCTGCAAGCAGCTGTTGCCAGCAAAAGTGAATTCAAACCTCAAAAATACTGTGACTTCTATAATACAGAAATAAATCTGCCCTCTTCCCAATCCTTTTCCTTCCATACCAAATAACTCAATTAGATTTTTCTTACACAGATGTAGTCACACCATATTTTCCTTTCTCCTGCTCCTTCTTTTTAATGAGGGTTCCGTATTCATAGCCAAAAAAGTTCAAGGTTTCTGGCTATTGGTAATAGCCTTTCTACTAAAGAAATTACACCACACTCTAATAAATGAGGCTTACTGTGCTTATTTAGAGGTAATTGCTCTCCTTTCTGCTTTGCTTGTCCAAAATATTTGGCATTATTCCAGGCCAAGTGTTTGACCAACACCCCCCCCCCCGATTTATTTGTTTCTTTTCTTGTTCTTTTTAAGAAGGCAAAACATCTTGCACTGCTTTTACTATAAACAAGGTAGCAGAGTCTAAAAAAGTCCTAAAGCAAAAAAAAAAAAATGTCTTAAATCATCTAAGTTAATGTTTATTTCCTCCTACACCTCAAAATCAAAGCATGTGGAAGAGACGTTTGAATTGGCAGGTCCTTTTGAACAGTGAATGTCCTTGTACCAGTATGACCGCACTTGGTTACAACACATAAAAACACATTCTGCAAAATGCGGCATTGATAATTTTGAGCCCATTGGTTAAAACACATCGACATGGACAATTGGAAATCACTCAGCAAGTCTACCACATCTTTATCCTCCTTGGTGGCAACAGAGTAGTCAGCCTTTAAGGCTCCAATCATCTTTAACATTTTCACTACACACTCTGCATCACAGTTGGCAACAATTTAGTATCACAATAAAGACTTAAAGCAAGCTCTAATAGGGTAACCAGAAAAATTGTTCAGAAAAAAACAAAGTTCAAAGGTCTAGCTTCCCACCAGAAAATTTTCGACCACCCGAAAAATTATAGTGGCAGAAAGTCCCTGACAACTCTACTGATTGTGCTTTGCCTTTAATGTTCTTTTTCTACACAGCAAAAGACACAAAGCAGCTATGAGTAGTTGACTAGTGGCATTATACCACAGCACCACTCCCAGGTAGCTATTCAACTGCTAAGCTTTATCATGTCGACCCCCCCTGAAATCAATAGATTTGTCATGGTTATCAAGTCCCCTTACTATTAGCAAAACTTAGTCTATATTCATTTGAACTGAACTGGGGCTGAGATGCAAATTGTCTAGAATAATCAATATAATACTTCAAATTGTGTCATATCCTCCTAGTGCTGCAATATCTGTTCTGAATGTAATTAGCTCTATTTTGAACATTTCAAAATATTAATGGGGCGCTGTTAGAAATTCACAGGTCTCATAACCAACACAATAATAACAAAAGGTTGAAATGGGTTTTTTTAAACTTATTAGAATCTTGTGATGTAACATCTTTCCAATTGTTCTTTAGCAGAATATTTAATGACCTGTATTTATCTCCACTTTCTCAGGATATAACCTGGTTATGGCTATGATGTAGAACTTCAGGAAATGCAGTGAATGAAAATCTCCAATCTTTGTATATGGTTTTGGAAGAATTCAGCCATAGTTGCAGGATATAATGCTCCCAGAGATATTTTGGTGACATTTACTATAAAGTTTTCCAGGAGTACAATTTACTAGAAACACAGAAACTCGCTTATACTAAGTAAAATTGTTAGTACAAATTACTAGAAACACAGAAACTCGCTTATACTAAGTAAAATTATTGGTTCCTCCAGTTGATCACTTTCATATAATAATAATAACAAGAACAACAACAACAAAAACAACAACAATAATAATAAAGTTGGAAGGGAACTTGGAGGTCATCTAGTCCAACCCCTGCTCAGGCAGGAAACCCTATACTGTTTCAGAAAAATGGCTGTCCAGTCTCTTCTTAAAAACTTCCAGTGTTGGAGCATTCACCACTTCTGGAAGCAGGTTGTTCCGCTGGTTAATTGTTCTAACTGTCAGGAAGTTTCTCCTTAGTTTTAGGTTGCTTCTCTCCTTGATTAGTTTCCACCCGTTGCTTCTTGTCCTGCCTTCAGGTGCTTTGGAGAATAGCTTGACTCCCTCTTCTTTGTGGCAGCCCCTGAGATATTGGAACACTGCTATCATGTCCCCCCTCATCCTCCTCTTCATTAAACTAGACATACCCAATTCCAGCAGCCGTTCCTTATATGTTTTAGCCTCCAGTCCCCTAATCATCTTTGTTGGTCTAACTCAGGGGTAGGCAAACTTGGCTCTAGTTGCAGCTCTCTACAATGTACTGGTGGACATGTCTCTGTCTTCTGCAGACTTCCTGTTCACCTGACTTTTGAAATACATTGATTTAAAAGAAAAAGATAAGGGAAGCTGGTATACTGCAAATCAAAACTTTACTTTGCTTTACCAAAACAATATCTTTATTTCCAAAAACTTCTCTGAGTCCCACACTTATTTTTAGGAATAAGTATGTGGAAGGCTGTGAGCTATTTCTTCAGTTATGAGAGTGACATAGGCAAACCCATCTCCTACCCCACGGCAATTACTGCATGAGAATATCCATAACTTTCTTTCCATTTTCCCAATTGTCCTCCACCAGAAAAATCTTGGTTCTCCCAGCTCTACAGTTTTAGAGAGGTGTCACCCATAGTCATAGCTGGAATACCCTGGAATTAAGCTTGAGATGTTCATGGAAGACAGATGCAGTTTCACTGAAGGATAGTCCTTCAATCCCACATCATGATGGGAAATTCTATAAAATAATATGGCTATGAAGCATAAGATTCTCCATCCTGAGCAGCATTTGTCTTGCAACTATCTTTAATCTATATTTAATGAATTCTCATTCAGTTACTGTTTTCTAATTAGTGTAGATAAAATTATTCACGAACTATTACCAAATAGCTATATAGGTAGTCCTTGACTTATGATCGGTCACTTAATGGCCATTTGAATTTACGGTGGTTCCTGCAAAAGCTACTTACAATCCAGTCCCAAAGTTACAGCTGCTGCAGTGCCCCCATTTTCATTCGCCCTTATGACTGACCGCAAGGATGCTGCAGTGACCCCCCCATTTACCTTCCTCCCCATGCCCCCGTGGGTCCCTGCAAGCATTTCCCTCCTCCCAACAACTCCCCAATGGCTTAAGCCTGATTCCCACCCACCAGGCCCCACTCACTCCTCTTCACTTATCTTTTGAAGAACTCCTTGAAGAAGCCTTCCATAGTGCGGGAATGAGCTCTTGGTCATTTGGTCACTTGGTGCAATTCTGGGATTGCGCCACATGGGCAAGGGGCAAATCACTCCATTCTGCTGCCTTAACACCCTTTGCACAGTGCCACAGAAAGCTTCTGTGCAACCCCATCAGGCAGACAAACAGAGCAATTTGTCTCATAGCTGCTATTTTGTCCCCACCCACAAGTGGGCGGGAATAAAATGGCAGCCATTTCGATCATAATAGGCAGGCTTCATTACTGTCATATCTTGAGGACTATCTGTATGTTTCTCAATTCAGCAAACCTAGTTCAGCAAAGAGATATTTGGGGAAGATTAAAAATGATTTAATTTGTTGTAGGTTCTAAATGTTTCTAATGATGGATTCTGTTTAGAAATGCCCTTTTTATGTGTGGCAAAAGAGCTGGTGTTTCATATGGTCATATATTTTTAAGGAGGAGAGAAGGAGGAGAAGAAGAAGAAGGAGAAGAAGAAGGAGAAGGAGATGGTGGTGGTGGTATGGGAAAGAAAGGAGAATAAAAAATAAAGAGGATTCTGCACATTTGGGGCGCTGAGGGAAAAGTCAACTAAGGAAGTTATTCTTGACAGAGGCATTACTTGTTTCCCACTGCAGTTCCAATTTATCATTTATTATTATTTTGCAAGTGTAAAACATAAATTAATACAATTATTGTATTAATTTTGACAGCCAGCGATAAACACGAGCAGAGAGCAAGACTAAGTGGATCCAGTACAGTACTGAATTTCCACACTATACATATATCAGCCTATCAGTCAAAAATTATTTTTCCTTATGTAACAGAAATGAAGAAATGAATACATTATAACAATAAAGTCAAGCAACACATTTTTTTATATGAGCATACAGAGCAAGAAATGTAGACGAATTTAACAATATCTCACATGGGAAAAATGACATTTGGAAATATGATCACTTGAGGCATGCGTGTGTGGCTCTGTAAGGCCAGTTGCAAACTTGGGATCATCCTGAGCCTAAAAACTAGAGCCAGCGTTCCAAAGAATGTTATGCTTATTTACTATAGATGTAAAAGAAATCTCTGCAGATTTCTCTGGGAGCTGCACATTCCTGCAGTTGTCTCATGGACAGGAGCAAAGCATAGAATCCCTTAAGGTTCCTCATTTGCTGATGAAAAAAAAATTAACTCAGACATGTTGCATGCATTTCAGAAAGTTGCTGATAAAACTGCTCATATCAGAAAAGTTTACAAAGACAACAAATGTTATAAAGGGGGGGGAGAAATATGAGGAAACCTACAACACTGACATCTCATTCTTGATCAGCTAAGAATAGGGGTCTTCAAACTTGGCCCTTTTATGACTTGTGGATGTCAATTCCCAGAATTCCTCAGCCAGGCAAGCTAGCTGAGGAATTCTGGGAGTTGAAGTCCACAAGTCATAAAAGGGCCAAGTTTGAAGACCGCTGAGCTAAGAAGAGCAAAGATGAAGGAGCTGTGGTGGCGCAGTGGTTAGAATGCGGTATTGCAGGCTAATCCAGCTCACTGTCAGGAGTTCAATCCTCACCAGCTCAAGATTGACTCTGCTATCCATCCTTCATTGCTATCTTTGGAGGGTATCAGAACCAGGGAAAGAAAATAGTTTCTCTACTGGTACAGTTGCGCATAATCTAGGCCCGTCTCCATCATGGGCTGGGAAGAAGATGAAGGCAATATTGCAGGGGCACGAAAGACTCAAAGCTCAATAGATTTTACTTACCTGGAGACTGCTGTTGGATGGGGTCAAAGTAAGAGCAGTGGCAAAAATGCTACTTTAATGCCAATTCAGCTAAGAATGACCTATGCTTGGCTGCTGATGGGTTGATGATAAGACATAGCCAGCAACTTGGGGACATTTCAGCAAAAAGATGTTGCCAGGGCATGATTATGCTCAGCTTAGTGCAAGGGGGGAATGGCCTGGAGAAGACTTTTAACAAAGACCTTGGATTTATCCCTTCTGCAACTACTTTCCCATCCTTTCCTTTCTCTGATTTGTTTCTAGCCACAAAACTCTAAATTCTTCACCTAGTCTGTGGCGGCGAACCTATGGCACGGGTGCCAGAGGCAGCACTAAAAGCCCTCTCTGTGGGCATACACACCATCTCCCCACCCCATCTCCTCCCATGGCCCTCTCCTCACCAGCAGCCCCCCCGAGAAGAGTTGCCCTTGGGTGCAGCCCACACGAAGCAACAGAGCCAAGGACATGGTAGCTGGGCAGCGGGGACAAGACTCCGCCCTTGCGCCCCATTGCGTGTAGATGATGCTGCGGGGCATGGGCGGAGGGCATGGCTGCCATGGCGCTGCTGGGCTGCCTGGGTGATTTGTGGTGGGCCATGGAGGTGGTGAGTGGCCCAGTGGGCAGGGCGAAGTGGGGACAGGGTGGGGGGCATGGACACTCGGTCTCAAAAAGTTTCTCCATCACTGACCTAGTCATTTCCAGGGCAGGATGCTGCTTGCAATGCACCTCCTGCAATAGAATATAAGAAAACCAGTTCAAGGTATTTCCCTAGATGGGGAATCATGATTTGCAGGCTGATAACTGGTCTTCTTCAACAAATCTCCCAGTGGATAGGAAGAGACTACCATCTTTCAAGTATTTAAAGCCTGTGCAGTATTGGCATAACTGAGGGGTCTTTGTTGCTCTCTGAGCTTAGTTGTTTTCTTCAGTTGTTTCACTACCCAAACTAGATAACAACATCACTGAGCACTAGTCACGTTACCTAGTTTGGGTAATGAAAGGTCTGCAAGGAAACAACCAAGCTCAGGGAGCATCAGGGGCCCCTCATTTCAACCCTGAGCTACAAATATTCTCCTCTATTGGTTGGCATAACTGGCAGAAGAGAAGGCATTAGTGGGTGTGTGTCTTTCGGAGAGGGTGAGTTGGAAATACTCTTATCAATGGTACCCAAGAATGCAGGCTTTCCAAAGTAGCAAATTGGTTGAGTGGGGGGGAAACCCCTTCTGACAGGCCCTGAACTTAGACAGCTCTCGCTGTGATTTTAGAAGCCATTGTTAACAAGCTAAAGTGACATATCGTATTGCAGGTTAAAGAGAGGAATATCAAATTAATGGTCCGAAATAAACCCCCTGCTTCTGTCTGGAAAACTGTCATCTGACCCACCCAGCAATTTATTTTCAGAGAGGGCCCTTAAAAGAACAAAAAGAACTGGCTTGGCTCACATGCAATCCTCTGGATGGGTGGGGCCATTGTTGTCACTGAAGTGATAAGGATCAGCTTTGTATCTTCAAGATCTGGTATCCCAGGGATATTGAGATGCAAATTCAAGGTGTTTTGCAAACCTTTCTCCCTACCCCTTCTCTCTTATTAAAATATAGCCTTTTAGGTCAGACCAGCAGCCTTATTTTTCCAGTTATGTTGGGCCGGCAAGGCCATGCTAGCTATATTTGGTAGATTTATTCAGTCATCCATTCGTTCAATTTGTATGGTCTCCCATTTCAACAAGCTACTCTGGGTGGTGAACAAAATTAAAAATGAGGTAAAAACAATGATAATAACGAAAACATTAAAGTGCATTTAGCGGAGACTAAATCACACACCATAATCATCAATCTAACAAAAAAAAACATGGTTGTACAGTTATTCCAGCACATCTGGACACCGGACATTGCTATATCATAATTGTGAACTGGTGCCCAAATCACCATGTGAATGTTGAGGACACTATGACAACTGCAGTTATACGTTTCCTTGTTCAGTGCTGTTGTATCTTCCAATAATCCCTTTGAAATGATATAATGTATGGTGATTTAAAGTTCTGTGCATGGAACTAGACAATTTGATGCAATCCCAAAAAACCACTATGAACTTTCAAAAGTTACATGATCCTTTGCAGAAAACACTTGCATAGAATCTTTTAGCAGGATGTAGATGGACAATATATTGTGTTTTATGGAAGATGAATCCATAAACGGCAACTGGAGTCCTTTTCTGTTTTGGTTTGAAATATTTCGCTGCTTATCCAAATACAGGCAGCCCTCAGCTTACCATGACTCAACTTCCTGACAATTCTACTGGGATGACTGATCATCTTCATCAATATACTGTTTCTTCTAATGGTACAAGTTTTGTGATTTTGTTTCTATAAAGTGGCAATAAACCACTCGGAGCCCTCCAGATTCAAGTCAGTATGGCCAATTGGGAAAAAAGTCTGTAATTTGGAATCCAAAATACTAAGGTGGTGCTGCCTATCAGGAATTTTGAAGTGGTAGAATAATAGCCAACTTCTTTTTTTAACCAGTTTCTGCCTTGTTAGGAAAATGTGGATGATCAAAATGCTCTTTTAAAACATTTTAAAATGTTTAAAGCAGCCATTTGTTCAGTGACTGTACAAAGAGGCAATTGGCACCGAACGAGGAGAATTTGTGAGGGGTCCTTGTAATTGTTGCTGTTACAATTGTAGTCATATGATCATGATTTGGGCGCCTTGCAACCAACTCACAATTTTGACACCGCAGTGTCACACATTTCCATTTGCAACCTTCACTTTTGGGTTCCAACAAAGTGAATGGGGAAGAAAGTTACAAATTGCAATTGCATGATGCGCTTAATGGCTGTGTGTGATTCTCTTAATGACCACAACCAGAAGTGCTAGAATTGCTGTTTTTAGATTGGTACAGCCACATAATTTTTTGCCTTATGTCCACATCACTTAGTAACAGAATTGCTGTCCCCAATTATGGTCAAGAACTGAGGACTATCTGAACACAAAAATTTGTTGCAACTTGTAGAAGTTGAGTTCTAGCCATCAGTAGCACAAAATCAGAAACATGTGATTTTATAAACCAATGGTCAAAATGAAGCAACTCATTCTTAAACCTACAAATACATCATGACATTCTCAGAGAAATGACTGCCAATGTGCACATCTTAATTATAAAGTAAAAATATTGTTTCTCCCCATGTGAGTGAGGTTGGTGTTGGATCCTCATGCCTTCTCGCTATCCCAATAAATCATGTAGGAAATTTATTCAATGTTGGAATGGAATAATAATTTGTCATTAAAACATGCTTTAGGTTTTCTAATGAGAGAAGCAGAGAGGTTCAGTAATACAGAAAAGTGTGACATTTATCAAAGGAATAGAATTACATTCAATAGATTCAGGTGTTATAAGTCCAGAATGTTCACCAGTAAATCCTAAAAATAATCATTCCACTTCCAAACTGGCATCACTCGGATATATTGGTAAGCTGGCTTTTCTCCTTCAGATAATTTTCCAGGATCCTAGTTTTAATTATTTAGTTTTATTCATTTATAACATAATATATGAAAACACCAGAGCAAATAATAGGGGGAAAAATTGGAACTCTGATTTTATATATGGTGATGGCAGCAAGATTGCTCTATGCACAAAAGTTTCTGCTTGGAAACTGCTTCTGGACTTTGAGGTGGAAAAAAATGATATCATGATTTTGGGTTTCACCAATTAGACTGATTTGCTGATACAGAAATGGCTAGTGCATATTACTATAGAAATGTAAAAAGTTGAGATTTGATTTTAATGTCTGATTTTACTGCAACAAAGAGAGTCGGAAGTCAATGCCTTTTGTTTCTTTCTTTCCCTTTCCTCATTTTTGTTTTCCCTTTTTCTACTGTATTTCCTCTCCTTTAGATAATTGGACTAAATCCAGGTATTCATTTTGACCAAACCCAGGTAGGGTTATTTGGAATTGTAATATCTAAGTGGGGCTACATAGATAATAGGTAATCTAAACCTGACACCCCATGGCTTCACATTTTTTTATATCAAAGGAGAAGAAAAAGGTCACATTTTGCCTCAATTCTTTTTAATCTGCTTCTGATTCTACTGAGAATAATTATGAATGAAACATGATCAGGCTATGAATTATCCTTGCAACATCAAAAGTGTATTATTTGTTCAGCCTAGTTTATTTAAAACTATATTCAGAACCATCGAGAGAAATACAGTAACTTTTATAGACAGTTCAAAACTTCAATGGTGACATCAAAATGAAATCTGGATTGGATATGGATGAGATAAAAATGGAAAAATTGGACACAGGTGGAATTGAACTATAGAACGACACTAACATCAAAGCACTGACAGTGGAAGAAGATTATAAATATTTGGAAGCAAATAATATTCTGTATGCTTAAGGGGAAAAGAAACCAGCACCAAATATGTACACGTTTTAAAATCAAAGTTGAATTGTGGTAATACAAGAAGAAAATTAGTGTCTGTGGTTTG
This sequence comes from Crotalus tigris, assembly GCF_016545835.1. Taxonomy (NCBI): domain Eukaryota; kingdom Metazoa; phylum Chordata; class Lepidosauria; order Squamata; family Viperidae; genus Crotalus; species Crotalus tigris. The sequence continues at coordinate 1,334,738 of NW_024097700.1, forward strand.
TTTCAAATGAAGTAGACAAGGGAGGATGAAATCAAGGTCTAAATGATTACATAAAAGCAACCGAAGAGAGGAAGTCAGTACATATATTCAAGAAGAAAAACATTTTGAATGTGACAGAATAAAAGGTGGAATACAAAACTGAATAGCTGCAATATCAAAAAAAAATAGCTACCTCACCCCCCACAGCTCCTGGCTGCCAAATAGGTGAAAAGGTATCTGCCTATGCTGTACAGTTCCCTGGGGAGGCAAAAGAAAAAAGATACTTAAATCACTAATTACACCCCCCACGACTCTTTCTTAAATATATCCTACAAGCTCAATAGTTTTCTGCATTATTTTACTTTTTATTCCACCTGTCAGTTAATATCACCCATTTTTTGCAACCATTGTCAATGACGGTAGTCATATTTTCCAAGATAATTTTTTTTAAATTCTTCCCTTTTATCCTTGCACCTGGATCTTTTCTTCCAGTTGCTGAGGTGAAGGCATTTTAAACTGTTGACTTGTCATTGCCTCCTTGAGATTTAATTTAACTTGATACTTCTTGCTTTGTTCCGTTTCCATGTAAATCCATCTTTTAACAGTTGCTGTTAGGCCACCCCAAAGCTGTCTTCACCAGGAAATCACTTCCTTAGTTTAATGCAAGGCCTACAAGATAATTCACGCACCTCCACCCCACCCCACCCACCCATTTCCCCACCCGCCACCATCTTTTTCTTTTCATTTTAGTTCTGGCAGTGAAAAGCTGACAGCTAGTCTAGCACCCTGATTCACTCAGAATTATTGTCTGAATAAAAGTGCATCCTTTTGAAAACTTTCTGACAATTATACCGCAAGATGGGAGATTAAATTGTATTTGTCATCGAAGACACGCTTGCGGGAGAATGTCTTCTCAGCCCCACACGCACTTTCCAGCCTCGGGGAAGGGAGCGGATTGTGCCTGTAGGAACGTGAAGTGGTTCCCCTTGTAGGCTTTGAGGATAAAATAAATCTGCTGATGGCAATTATAAACAGATTTAGCAATTCAGATGAGGTCACGGGGCTCTTCGCAGGTGAAATCTGGGGAAGGGTCACTTAAAGCTTCTCATGTCATCATTTTGCCCTTTTAAATGGCTTCATCTTAAATAAATAATACATATACATATAAGGCTATGTTCCACATACACGTATAAGGTGCTGTTTCCCATCCAAATAGGTACCGTACTTCTGTTTGGAGAGCTTGGTTGATGAACAAAATTACATGTATGGGTGTGGAACTTTCTTGGAACTGCTGAAAGACTTACCACACAGTCCTTTCAGCAGTTTTCAAGAAGTTCCACACCCATTCGCACTATTCAGGTGACCTGGAGGGCACAGATAAACCTCTAAGTGACCTCAGCCACTCTGAGAAAGAGTGCCAATGTCCAGATGACTGCAAGGAATATAAATCCTTCCATCCTCCACCATTCAGTCAGAACTGAAGAAGCTTCTTGGATGATAAGTGAAAGTCTTCAAAGAAAAAACAAAGTCCAGTTGCCTTTTGAAAAAGCATCTTTGGGATATGGATAAAACTCAATCTTATTGCATACCTGTTGTAGTCCCACCCAAGGTGAACTAATCGGTTTTATCAGTAACTTAAGAAAAGTTACTGCACTATTGGAGACAGAGGCAACAGTTGGGGTTGACCATGGGATAACAAATGTCACACTAGTATAGCTTTTGGAGGGTCAAATCAAGGAACTGATAAATTGACCTTGAAGTTGAGCCTGAATCAGCTTTTGGCTGATTCAACTTCAAAATCAACTTCAAAGTCAAGTTCAATTTATCAGTGGGGAAGATCCCCAAATATATTAGATCTGTTAAGAAATTTTGCTTTGGCAGATCATATTAAAGCCTCACAAATAACAAGATTCTACATTGAGGCCATGGAAGGTGACTTATAAATTGAAGAATGCTCAGATCTCTTTTAGGAACACGAACATATGAATATTACCAGTGATTACTCAAGCAAATGAGGTAACCTTTAGCCAATTAATGCTATAACATTATGAAAAATGTTGTATTCTACGAGTATAATATCAGGAATTAAGGTGCATTTCCAGTAGGTCAACAAAGGGTTATTTTTTTCCCCCAAAACCCAGTCACTTGGAATTTAACGTTCCCCAAACTAACTCTGTCTTATAATACACACATAAACATACAGGCATATGCACATTGTTTGGGTTTATATATTTCCCCCATTAACTTCAGGAAAATCAAATGACAGAATAGACACAGAGCAGGGTAACCAGCATACTCCAATATTTATTCCCCAATCTTCTATCATTTTTGCAACAATACCGCAGAGGATGATCGGGCGATTTCAGCACATCTTATGAGGAGCTAGAATCAGCAGTCATTTTTGAAACAGTGACATGATTCCTAAAACTAGAAACCATTCAGTTAGTTCTGCAGCTTTTTTTTTTTTTTTTGCAGGCCTATACATGTCATTTGTATTCATGCATTAACATTAAACAAAATCCAGATACATTCTGAGTTCATGCCCTGTGACACAGCTATTCTCTATTCCTGGAAAACCATCACTTCAGGAGTTTCAAATCTTACAGAACAGACACCCGCTTGTTGTGGTACCTGATTACCGCCCAGAGTTGTTTCAATACAAGATGGGCAGCAAATAAATTTAACAAATTAAACAAAATAAAGTCTGTGCTGTGTCACGAAATTGCTCTTTAACAAACCATTTAAAAATAGCATTCTTGTTGAAAAATAAAGTTTAGTTCATTATTGCCTACTGCTTACTTTGCTAGTGCAATACCATTATCACATTTTGGTTTTTAGAATTCCTGGAAATGACTTCAGTGGAACATCCTGGATATCGCTGTAGCTTTACTAAAATGTGTGATGGATCACCTACTATTGGACTTGTGTGAATATGCATCCAGCAGCAAATGTACTAAAAATCCCAAAGGCTCCTTTCCCCATGAAATAGCAACAGCAGTGGCATAAACTGGATTCAGTAATAATGACTTTGACTTCAGTGCATATAGATCAGTTGTTTGGCTTAGCAGAAGAGAACATTTGTAGCTTAGGGATGAACTGTGGGTGGGTCCTTGGTGCTCTCTGAGCTTGGTTGTTTTCTTGTAGAAGTTTTATTACCCAGCTCAGTAACATCATCAGTGCTGGAAAGGAGTAGGATTTGCTCTCTTTTTATACACATGATTTGCCCTGTTAGTGCTGGTGGGACTGGTCTTGGTGGTTCCTTGATTAGGCTGCTGTTTAATGTTTGGCTTATCTTCCTGGAGTAGAGGATGGGAAGCAGATAGAGAAATGCAAACATTTTCCACTTTTCCTTCCATCTCATCTTCGACTCCCAGCAAGGCGCAAATCCTTGAATGTCAGAGGGTTTAGGCACTTCCCATGCTCTGCCCCAACCCTGATCAAAAGCCTGACAGCATATCCAGCTCCGTAGAAAGCAGAGCAGCTACAACAATTGGCATATCTTAGCCACCGTGCAAAGTTTCAGTAACTGCTTCTTCCAGCTGAGTGAAAATTGAAGACTCTACTATGAAATCCCACCCAACGGCTTCTTTTTAATTCCCCCCTCCTTTCTAAATGGAGACACGCTTATCCTTCTGCAATCTGTGCTCTTTCTCAGCCATGCTAAATGGCTATTTGGCTTGCCAAAGGAAAATGCAATAGATCTCCAGATAACACTTCATTGTACCAGAGCAGATGAATATCGAATGCCCAGGATATGTGAAATGAAGCAAAGTTTACCCTGTTAGAGCCACTTAGTATTAATCATCTTCAAATGACGTGGGCATCAGATGGTTCCTTGCAGCTAACAAGCTCATACAGGCAGGCTTGTCTGATGGCGACCGAGTGAGACTATATAAGCAACCTTCATAGGAAAGGAGAAAGGTCTTCTTTCTAATATGTTTCCTCACCAGAGGTGTTGAAATCTCCTCCCCGCTCTGCAGCCATTTTTAAAAACGCTGTATCCATTCAGGTTGACTTCATTCTCCTGCCACCGGCACGGCCCATCAATAACCTGGTTCCTCTGACCACCTGGGTGAAAGGGGGGCAAAGGACTGGGCCGACTCGGGGGGGCACCCCATAAAAATAACATTTCTTAGAGATGAGAAAGTGAGAAGCAGGAGAAGAAGAAAAGCTGTGACCGCAGCGCCGTGACTAATACTGGAATTGAGCAAAAAGACGGATCTTATTTCAGGAGGGGGAATAGTTAGCTACTAAAGCTCTTGATGAATGACTTCAGGAAGTGTATATGTTTTTCTTATTTCAACTTTTTTTTCCTTTCAGAGCTGGTTCTCTAGCCTGGCCATGAACAGGGCCAGAAAAGTATAGAGCAAACAGCTTTTTTCTCGCTTTCGCTCTGTGTTCTCCAAAGTCTCTCTCTCTCAAGAGGACAAAGCTGTCCCAAGACACATTTTTTGTTTTGCAATACAGGCCAGCCCATAGACCACGCAGCTGCCCAGTTGAAGATACTGGTGAGTCCCTTCATGATATGGTCAGGATGAGGTTACCTCATTAACGGTTTCTACATCTATAACAAGACCACAGCACCCCTTTGACTATGCTTCTTCTAAAATCAGGAGGAGATTTCATGTTTTAGTCTCCTCCACTTTGATAATCATGTTCAGAACTCAGAACTTTACCTTGAAGTAGCTTGACATAAAAAAAAAATACACATTTGTTATCCTTAAGGCATCATGCTGCAGGCTCCACCAAATGTAGGCATGTGTGAGATGTCTTGACTCATGTGTGAAAGGGATAGGGCTTGTGTCATAAAGGTGCAATGCGGCTTTCATTATTCTGCCCACAACCTCTCTGGACAATTAATTCAGGAGATTTGTTTCGGGAGTGCAGGAACATGAACAAATGCCTGCCTACAACTCAGGATCCCAAAGCTTACATTGTCCTTATATAACCCTGGAAACAGATTTGGCTGCTTTGATGAGTTGCAGACAGAGCTTCATTCATGCTCCTATGTGTACAAAAACACTTTTCTGACATGAACCAAAGCCCTAGTTTTATTAACGTTTAGAATCTACCTTCTGGCATTTAAATTTATTAATTTACATTCTGCACTCTAGAGTGACCAAAAAAACCAAACCAGTCTTCATCTATATTTTTTTGGGGGTGTGTGTGACATCTATGAAGGGATTTCACTAGTGCTATTTTAAATCCCTTTCACAAAACTGAATTTACCCAGATCATTCTTTATGTCTTTATAGGACTCTATAGTTCTTAGTCCCTCATGATCCCCATTGTCTGTCTCTGAATATATTCCAGGTTCTCTAAATCTTTCTTAAAGTATCATGCCTCAAAACAGACACTGTCCTTAAGATGTTGGAGACACAAATCCATAAGTGTTGACTTTTTGCATTGTGAGTCCTATGGACCACTAATGACATTGGCAGAGTGAAATTAGTATACAAGGGATTCATATCCAAACATAGAACGGAAGGGTTCAAATGAACCTTGGAGATCATCTAGTTCAGGGATCCCCGACCCCCAGTCTGTGGACCAGTACCGGGCTGTGGCATGCCAGCAACCGGTCCACACAAACAAGCAAAGCCCCATCTGTGGGATGCAGGCAGCACACAAAACCATTCACCCTCTGGTCCGCGGAAAAACCTCTCTCCACCAAACCGGTCCCTGGTGCCCAAAAGTTTGGGAACCTCTGGTCTAGTTCTCAATGTCTCGCTTCTGATCATAAGACTGATACTTGTAGATATTCGTCTTCTGTGTTTCCTGCAAAAAAAAATATTTCCCCCTTCTCTTTTCTCCCACAATGGGGAGAAAAGCTTAGTGACATGTCCCTTCTATCAGAGCATGGAACTATAGGTAGCAAATACATTTTATTACAATGTGATTGCATTTTGGGTGCTTAGCAACCAGCCTGCATTTATGGCCACTTGTAGCATCCCACTGTCTTATGACTGCAATTTATTATTTTTTTTGCTAGAAATCAGCATTTACTTCTGGTTTCGGCAAAAAACACCCATTGTGGACAATGGATTCGCTTAATGACCGCAGATTCGCTTAACAAACACCACAAAAAATGTCATAAAATTGAGTCAGTCATGGGATGGTTAACAACTGGTACAATTTACAACTGTAATTCTAGGCTCAATTACAGTCATCAGTCAAGATTACCTATACTTGTCCTTTTGGATTTTAAATGTCTGACTGGATGTTTTTAATGTATTCATATGCTTGTTTATTTGTTCCAGCTTTTGTATACTGCCAGATTACAAAATAATTCCAGGCAGTTCGCAAATATACGAGTCCAAAAAAACCACAAATAACTTTATCCATAAAATTTTCTCTTAAAAGCTCAAGACAGTGACGAAAGCATCAATCTCCCTTAAAAGAACTACTATAATGAAATCCCATCTTCTGTTTGACCTGTAACTTCTTTTGCTCCAGCAACTCTCAACTAGGATACTTAATGATGATGGAAATTGTTGGTTGATTGTTTTTCCACTCAGCAGGTGACATTGAGTAGGAGGGGAAAGGAAACTGGAGAATCCATCAGTTGCTCTTCTGAAGTTGTCCTCCATTAAATCTGTAGGTGTAGACTGTTCAGTGATCTCAGTGCTGAAGCACATTGAAGCTGAGCCATGAAGGCATTGCATCACCATATTAATTCAAGGCCTGGAGGATGGATGTTAATGTAGCTCTGAAGAATTGCAGACAGCAGATGGTCTCACTCAGGGTTGAATTTTCAAACCTTTTGTGGAAGGTTATAAAAGTGTACCTGCTTAGCATGCAGTAAATCTCAGGTTGAACATGTGATCTTTCTAGGTAGTTTTTGAGAAAATCCTTGCATGAAACTCTGAAGCTATTTGGAGCTCATGGCAGTAAGATAGCAGGGAGTCAATAGCAGATCATGTCACCATGGTATCCACAAGGGAAGACAAGAAGGAATACACATGACCAGATAGGCACGGAAACACCACCATAGAAATCCTGTGACTTTATGGACTCGCTTCAGATGTTAGGACACCAATGCATAATGGTAGCAGTTGCATGGTGATGTCACTGCTTATGTATCATTTGGTGTCCCTGTGGTTTTTGTGGGTGCTGTTACATATCATGCTCCATTTGCAGCTCAGATATGGTACATCTAAATGCTTTCACTTGGAGAAAAGCAATTTGTTATATCTATAGTATGGAAGTGTGACCACGGATTGCTTGGAATTCTATCTATACTTATTACATGGGGATTTTTAGCCTTGCAAATCCTGTTGCATTTGGCTCAGTTGACTCCAAATCTTTCTCCACAGACACAGTTTGTCTTGGTAATGACAGAAGCCTAAGGAGAGGCAATTATTTGAGAAGTCAAAATTATCCACACAGTATAACCATCATATGATCATTCTCTTTCTTTGTGACAAGGCATGAAATCTCATTTTCTCTGACCATAATCCAATGTATCTAATTTGTTTCTTATTTTCATGATTTATACAGGGCCTTAATTATAGTTGGTCTAGAGCCACAGGGGGGAAAGACATTAAACAGGTGTCTAATTATTTCATAGCACTGATTAGTGTTCACCATGTAACTTCACACCCACGTATCAATCTAGCTGGTAATTTTTTAAAGAACTTGTTCCCAGAAAAATGATACTAAGTCCGGAATGTATTTCTCTTTATATTCAAAGAAGACCCATTTTGAGTCTAATACTGTTGGCAACGAATTCAGTATGAGAGGATTACACATGACAGGTATAACATTTTTCAAACAGTAGAAGATAAATCCAAAGAAAGAGAAAAGAGAAAAAATGCAAGAAACAAATAAACAATTTCCAAACTTCTTTTCAAACAAATATTTACAAACTTATTATCCCTCCTTCTTCTTGGATGATGTATAAATCTCTTCAATCCCTTTATTTAATCCACACCTTCTTCAGTCCTCAGATCCATTAATCATCATTTCATTTGTTTCTTCTTTCGTCAACAAGTCCATAGAAAGTTTCCAGTATTTCAAAAAAGTACTTGCTTTTAATTAGACAACAATTGATAAGAGATGCCATTAAGAAACAAACGTGGATATTTGATCCAGGAGGAATTATTCTTAACTTCTTGGATGATTTGGGATAGATGAAATGCCATGGCAAATTTTCTACAAGTTGATTACAACAGTTGGTTAATAGAGGGCTTTGTTTATTATTGTTGTTGTTGTTGTGGCATAATGTGTTGCAATGTTAGCTACAAAGAGTGGTGGGATTCAAATACCTGAACAACCGGTTCTCTGTGTGGATGCAGGCCTGGGCCTCCGAGGCCTAGAACAGACTTCCAGAAGTGGCATCCACGCACTTCTGTTGGGCCATTCTAGACCTGGGAGGCCTCCTCCAAGCCTCCGAGGCCTAGAACGGACTTTCGGAAGCAGTGTGCATTCAGCTGGTTCTCTGAACTCAACAAAATTTAGCTACTGGTTCTGCCAAACCAGTGTGAACCAGCTGAATCCCACCACTGGCTACAAACATATGTTTGGATTTCAAGATGTATGTGACTTGATCCCTAAACTACCACAGCTGCAATACACTCGCAGAATTCCAATCTACATAATAAAAGGGGTTCGATTATATAGTATATTAACATTATTTCTAACATTATGTTTCCTATGTCTATTTTAATGAACCCAAAATTCTCTGATGCCAAATGCCAATTTCTGTATTTCACTCCTTTTTAATATTTTTTCTTACACAAGCTTTTATTTTAGCCTAAGTCCTGAAAATAAGATAGCATATAATAATAAGAAAAATTAATACGTCTTAATAATAAGAAAAACTAAAGAATTTATTTTAAAAATTCTTTAGAAAATTAAAGAAAATAAAATAGTTCATGAGTAGCATATTTATTTTTAAGAGTAGGCAATAAAATATTATGTTTCAAAGAAAGGCTTATATTAATGTCTCCATCTCACAAGCAGATTTTGACCTGAGAATGCATTTGTTTCAATTCCAGCTCTTCCACTTCAAGTATTAAACAACCCCACACCTGTTTTTAGTATGTTCTGATTCCTGGTGTTGACAATATTAGTCAGCAGTCTTTTAGATGCTGACATATCTAAATCAACATTCCCCAATCTAACACTTTCCTCATGGGTTAAGGCTCCCAGAATCCCCTAGTGGTGGCCCTTGGATGTCTTAAGGGTCTTTGGTGAAAAAAACATAATATTTTCTTTTTTTCAAATCCACCATGGAGTTTGATTTCCATAATAAAGATGTGCAAATAAATCCAGAGAAAGAACCTTGATTTTTTTCGTTGCTTGAACTGGTGGAAATGGCAGTGATGATACTTCAGGCCCATGTCTGTCCTTACCAAGGCAGAATTGTTTCTTAGAAATATTTGCAGACATGGATATCAGGTGCAGCCAAATTTTCACAGGAAATGTAAAAATGTGCTTTCTGCAATTCATTAAGACAAGACTTTTGAATGTTATTATAAATTTTCTGCCTTACAATTTATATTTGAAATCTTTGTGCCATAAAAAGTAGTATATTCATATTTCCTTATTCAATACCTTCCTTCAAATAACAATAAACATCTATACAGATTATCATGTAACAGTAATGAAATTGGTGGGAACATAAGAGCTGAAAAAATAAAGGTAGTCCTTGACTTACTACCACAACTGAGCCCAAAATTTTTGTTGCTAAGTGACTTTTCCCCCATTTTACGACCCTTTTTTGTCACAGTTGTTAAGTGAATCACTGGAATTGTTAAGTTAGTAACTTGGTTGTTAAGTGAATCTGTCTTCCCCATTGATTTGTCAGAATGTCACAAGAGGGGATCCATGACCCTGGGATGCTGCAACCATTGTAAATATGAGATAGTTGCCAAGCCTTTGAATTTTGATCGTGTGAGCATGGGGATGATGCAACAGTTGTAAGTCTGAAAAATGGTCATAAGTCAATTTTTTCAATGCCATTGTAAGTTCAAAGAGTCACTAAATGAACTGTTGTAAGTCAAGGACTACCTGTAGTCAAAAATGAGCAGGTTAAAATATTGTGGGATTTCTGAATACAGAGTAATAAAGTCTTGGCTCATAATACAACAAATATAACTGTGGCTGAGAAGAAGAAAGTGTGGTTAATGGGTGTGGCCAGAAGTGGGATTCAGCCGGTTTGCACCGGTTCAGCAGAACTGATACCTAACTTTTTGTTGAGTTCGACAAACTGGTTACGATAAATCTGCGAGGCACGTTCCGCTGGTGATACCGCCACAGCGAAGTGTGTCGCACCGGTGATGATGTCAATGTGACACGTGTCACACCGGTGATGACATCAATGTGGTGATGACAAATATGCAAGGCGTGTCGTGCCAGTGATGATGACGAACAGAACCAGTTGTTTAATTATTTGAATCCCACCACAGGGTGTGGCGATACCAGGAGATAGCGGAATAGAAGGGAAACGATTGGAAAAGATCACAAAGTGTCAAGATCTGCAACTCAGAATTAAAAGATTATAGCATAAACCAGCTGTGATGATACTTGTGGTTATTGGCATGCTTGGTGCCATATCAAAAAACTTTGGACTGCACTTGTAAAATCTGCATCTTCACATAATTTTGGTCTGCCATTGCAAAAGGCCACACTACATGAATTCACATGTATACTATGCTGATACATTACAACATCTTAGCAAGAATTAGCACATGAAAGCCAATACCAGCTAAAAAACTGGCAGCTGTGACATTGTGAATAGAGAATAATAATAGATATTTTATATCATGTCATTAATCAAGGCCCCAATAAAAATGCAGTTTACTGGAAGGCATTTTCCAGCTTCATGGAAAAAAACAGAACTGCTGAAGAAGGCAAGAGTTGTAAAGTTGATGGCTGTGTGAAAGTGCTCTAATAGTTTATTCCATTGCTCTATTCAGTTGCTAATAAAGCCTTAATCATTGTTTTGAGAGAAGGGTCTTGGAGGCAAGATGGTAGGTAAAAATGAGACAGAAACAAAACTGTCCTTGTGGGCACGTTTTGCTTCTTTTTTAAAAAAATTAGCTTTATTCATTTATAACATAAAATGTGAAATTCAAAAGCAAATAGTAGGGGACAACAGTGGAAAAAGGGAAAACAAAAAAGGTGTGAAGAAAGGGAGGGGAAGAAACAAAAGGCATTGACTTTCAACTCTCTGTTGCAGTAAAATCTGACATTAAAATCAAATCTCAGCTTTTTACATTTGTATAGTAATATGCACTAGCCATTTCTGTATCGGCAAATCAGTCTAATCGATGAAAACCAAAATCATGATATCATTTTTTTCTACCTCAAGCACAAAGTCCAGAAGCGGTTTCCAAGCAGAAACAAAGGTACATATGTTCTTTTCTTTTATCAGCACAGTCAATTAGGCCATCTCTGCTAATTCCATCAGCTTTTGTCCGTGGTAGGAATCGAGGCATCCTTCTACTTTTGTGCATAGAGCAATTTTGCTGACATCATCATATATAAAATCAGAATTCCAATTTTTTTTCCAGCTCCCTTTCCATTAAGCTCAGAAGGAAAGTTTCTGGTTTAATTTTATGTTCACTTTAAGAATTTTCTCCATTAATATATGAATCCTACTCCAATATTTCTTTGCTGTGGGCACGTTTTGCTTCTATTCAGCAAAGATGATAAGTAAAATAGCTACCTCAGACTTATTAAGACCTATTAGCTCATCATCATCACCACCATCGTCAAATTCATCCCTGTAACAGATGGACTATCTTTAATTATCTATTGCATTTGTGAAATCCCTACCGCTACTAAACTCATTTAGTCTTAGAGCCACCAAAGTAGAGAAACGCTCTTTTAGACATTGTAAAGTACAGTACTGTATTGTGGTATATCTTAAGGAAATATAGGAAGGGCCAGTATATGGAATGAGCTATTTGAGAGCTAATGTGGAGCAGTTAAGGTAGTGGAGCAGGAATAATGAACCCCAGTTCTACTTCACCCTCAGCCATGGAAGCCCATTGAGTGACTTCAAGCTGGTTACTTTTTCTTAATCCAATCTACCTGAAAGGGTTGTTGTTGCACAGAAAAATGGGAAGAAGAACTGCTATATATATGCCTTGTGTTCCTGAATGAAAGGTGAGATATTAATCTAGTAAAAATTCAAGACTGAATAATAGAAGTCAAAAACACCAACCAAATAAGTAGAGCATTAAATCTGAATTTCTCTTTTGTCTGTGATAACTAGATCTTCTTGAGACTGAGAGTATTATTATTATTAATGATAATATCAGCTTTCTTTTAATTTTTGTTCTTCGTTAATGCAGATCTTTCTCATCCACAGCCTTTGCTGTTCAAAAGTAATAGGAGAAGGCTTTTTAAAGCGTTTTCGATCCAGGGAGCAATGTCTTGCTGAGTGTTAAAACACTTTCTGTGAACCATTAAGCTACAATTCAGTTATTTTATCTCTAGTCAATGCTAAAAAAAAAAAAAGTGACGATGTCCTCATGGAATGGGAGGGTGATTGACAGCTTTTTGACAAAGGATTACTGGAGCTGGAAAGAGTTAATGGTTCCAATTTCCCTTTCAGTCTGGGGGGGGGGGAAGGAGGTTGGTGATTAAAACACTGGAGATGGTTTTCCCTCACCTCCTCATTCCTGTTTTCTTGGACCTACATTACTCCCAAGAAATATATATATTTCTTAGATATTTAAGATATATATCTTTTAGCATTTTTCAATTAAAAGGCTTACAGCAAGGGTGGGGAACGAAGGCCCTTTTATGTCTTGTGGACTTCGACTCCCAGAATTAAAATTAAACTAATGAATGGTGGCAAATATACATGTCCCAGGATAATGTTGCAGGATTCAATCTGGGTCAGTCACCAGAGCAACACACCTTGAAAGACCTGAAACAAGATTCAGACATTATTATTTTACCAGCAGACAAAGGCCGGTACTCATATTCATACCAAAAAAAACCACCATCCTAGAGAAATTCTATCTTCACCAAGCCAGACAGCTGGAGAGCAAGTACCCACAATCATTTGTGCAACATGGTGGGGAGAGAAAGAAAGAAACAAGGCACAAGACCAACTACATGGCACATTCTGCCATACATCAAAAACATTTTGGAAGCAGTAGAACGCAGCTTCCGAGATCTGCAAGTGAGCATTGCACACCGCCCAGAGGCTACCATACGAGGGCAAATGATGTGCTATAGAGATTGCTTGGAGGTGGGAGATGGATCCCTTGCATGGATTGCCCCGTGATTATGTAGGAGAGACTGGGAGGAAGCTAACCACCAGACTGCAAGAACACAAGTGAGCGGTCAGATGAGGAGACCCAAACTCATTGGTAACCTCACATTGCAATAAACAAGGACATACATTCAATTTTGCAAGCACAAAAACACTCAGGGAGCTGATTGAACCCTGGGAAACAGGCCCCTTGTCAGTCAACAGGAATGGTGATTTACCCCCAGATCAGTGGTGGGATTCAGCCAGTTTGCACCACTTCGGCAGAACCAGTAGTGTTCTGTTTCAGGAAAAGAGGCATTGAGACGAAGAAACAAGTTCCAACAGTTCTCCTTTATTGCAAACACCAACAGAACAGGTTTTAAAATGGTGCGGCCCCCTTTTATAGCCCCCCTGCACAATACCTTGCTGGCCAATCATTGCAAAGGATCTTTTCCCGCCGTGCGTGTGCATGCAAGGCTGGGAGCAGCCTTTCTTGTCCCGGGCATCGACATGGTCTGCCCGGGCCAATTGCTGCAGCCTGTGCCTGCTGGTCCAGGACATAACACCCCTCCCCCTTTGGCTAAAATAATAAGGCACACTTATTATTTTAAATACTCCAACACTCCATTACATTGCTTACGTTGCATCTATATATACACAACACTACATTCTTGCTACCGCCATGCTCCCCACTCCCCTTGAGCTGTATTACTTAACTCAGACTACTAGGCCTGCGCATGAACTGACAAGGACCGTACATAGTCTTGTAAGTATTTGGAAGGATCTCTGGCCCGCCCTGATCTTCTCATGGCTGGTGTGTGTGCCTGGTCTGCCAGCTTGCCTGCCAGGCTAGGCAGACCAGGACTTTGTTGCCCCAAAGACCCAGGGGACCCACCCAGTTGCTGACTGGCTGGATCTGCTAAATCCAAGCCAGGTTTCCTTGGGGGGGGGAATTCCCCAAGTCCAGTAGTGGGGTGGAATTCCCCAAGTCCACAATGGACTCCTCTTGGGAGCACTGTCCCTCGAGCCCTAGACCAGCAGCTGGAGTGGCCTGAGTGCCAGAGGTGGGAGCTGCCTCCATGGCGAACCCCCTTTCTGCGGACTCCCTGTTTGGAGCAATAGCTGAAACCTGGGGATGTTGGAGAGACTGTGGTCTACAATCATAATTGTGGTCCTCCTCCCCTCTGAGAGCAGAGTCAGGAGCGGAAGAGTTGCTTGGAAGCCTCCAGCACAGTTGGTCAGACTTCTTTGTGGGTCACAGTAAAATCCAATAACCAATGAAAATAAAACTAGGATTAGAGTTGCGCTTAATGTTAGGGTTAGTTCTTCTTAGAGCACAGCCTGAAAACCTGATGTTACCATAGACTATTGGATGTTCTCTATGAAAAGCAATGATGACAGCGTTTGGATCAGACCTCTTTGTGGAGCAGAGTAAAATACATGGAAAAATCCCATAAACCCTAACCCTAACCATAATTTAATTTTCAGTTGAAAAGGGATCATTCCATGCATTTTACTGTGGACCACTAAGAAGAGAGGACAAAAAGCATTTATGTTCTCTTTCCTTAGAGAACCTCTAAAAATCTATCCTTAATATGAGATTTCTGTCCTCATCCCAAGGAGATCTAACCCTAAACTGAATTTAATTTCCATTGGCAATATCATTTTCTAATGTAACTAACTGCAGTCCGGAAGGAAGGGCTATGGTAAAAATTAACATTATCTTTCATTCTAGAACCTCTCTATATATATCCATAACATCAGTTTTCAGCCCACGTTCCAAAGATATATAAATCTAAAACTTGCTTTAATTTTCACTGGAAACAGGATTTTCACATGAAATTTATTGTGCTTTACAGACAACTACAAAAACAAAGCTGGCACACATACTCTGCTTAAAACACCACTAAAAATCTCTCCCTAACATCAGTTTTTGGACCAGATACCAGAGAGACCTAACCCTAACCCCAACCCTAACCCTAGTTTAATTTTCATAGGGAATTGAATTTTCCCACATATGTTGCTGTGCTTCCAAAAGAAGTCCGAATGAAAAGCTGTCACATTCACTTTCCTTATAATACCACTAACAATTTGCCCCTAACATGAGTTTTTGGACAAGAAAAGAGAATGTGACAGATTTTTCTTCAGACTTCTTTTGGAAGCACAGGAAAATACATGGGAAAATCCCATTCACAAAGAAAATTAAACTAAGATTAGGGTAGGGGTTAGGCTTAGGGTTGGGCCTCCCTGGTATCAGGTTTGAAAACTGATGTTAGGGATAGATTATTAGCGGTTTTATAAGGGAAGAGACTGTGACAGCTTTTTGTTCGGACTCCTTTTGGAAACACAGTAAATTACATGGGATAATCCCATTTACGATGAAAATTAAACTAGGGTTAGGGTTCAGGTTTGGGTTAGGGTTAGATCCTTCTAGGATCCAGGCTGAAAACTGATGTTAGGGATAGATTATTATTGGTTTGATAAGGGAAGAGAATGTGACAGCTTTTCGTTCGGACTTCTTTTGGAACCACAGTACAATACATCGGAAAATATTACCAATAAAAATTAAACTAGGGTTAGGGTTCATGTTAGGATTAGGTCTCCCTGGGACCTGGGCCAAAAAGTGATGTTAGGGATAGGTTGTTGGTGGTTTCATAGGGGAAGAGAATGTGAGAGCTTTTCATTTTGGAAGCACAGTAAAATATGTGGGAAAATCCCATTCACAATGAAAATTAAACTAGGGTTAGGGTTGGGATTAGGGTTAGGTCTCCCCAGGATCTGGGCCGAAAACTGATATTAGGGATATATTTTAAGCGGTTTTCTAAGGGAAGAGAATGTGACAGCTTTTCATTTGGACTTCTTTTGGAAACACAGTAAATTACATGGGAAAATCCCATTTACGATGAAAATTAAACTAGAGTTAGGGTTCAGGTTTGGGTTAGGGTTAGATCCTTCTAGGATCCGGGCTGAAAACTGATGTTAGGGATAGATTATTATTGGTTTGATAAGGGAAGAGAATGTGACAGCTTTTCGTTCAGACTTCTTTTGGAACCACAGTATAATACATCGGAAAATATCATTGCCAATAAAAATTAAACTAGGGTTGGGTTCATGTTAGGATTAGGGTTAGGTCTCCCTGGGACTTGGGCCAAAAATTGATGTTAGGGACAGGTTGTTAGTGGTTTTATAGGGGAAGAGAATGTGAGAGCTTTTCATTCAGTTTTCCTTTGGAAGCACATAAAATATGTGGGAAAATCCCATTCACAATGAAAATTAAACTAGGGTTAGGGTTGGGGTTATGGTTTGGTCTCCGTGGGATCAAAGCCAAAAAAGCAATGTTAGGAATAGATTTTTAGCAGTTTTATAATGGCAGAGAATGTGACACTTGTTCATTTGGACTTATTTAGGAAGCACAGTGAAATGCATGGGAAAATCCCATTCACAATGAAAATTAAAATAGGGTTAGGGTTATATCTCCCTGGAATCTGGGCCGAAAACTAATGTAAGGGATAGATTGTTAGCAGTTTTATAAGCCAAGAGAATGTGACAGTTTTTTGTTAGCATTTCTTTTGGAAGCCCAGTAAAATACCTGGGGAAATCCCATTCACAATGAAAATTAAACTAGGGTTAGGGTTGGAGTTGGGGTTACAGTTAGGTCTACCTGGGATCTGGGCTGAAAACTGATGTTAGGGATAGGTTGTTAGCAGTTTTATAAGGGAAAAGATTGTGACAGCTTATGATTCAGACTTTTTTGGAACCACAGTAAAACATTCACAATGAAAATGAAGATTAGGATTAGAGTTAAGGTTAGGTCTCACTGGGATCTTGGACAAAAAAAGGTGTTAGGGGTACATTATTAGCGGTTTTATAACGTTAGAGAATGTGATAGCCTTTGGTTCGGACTTCTGTTGGAAGCAAAGTTAAATAAATTGGACAGTCCCATTCACAATGAAAATAAAAGTAGGGTTAGTTTTGAAGTTAGGGTTAGGGTTAGGTCTCCCTGTGATCTGGGCCAAATACTGATGTTAGGGAAAGGCTTAGGCTTAGGCTTAGGCTTAGGCTTAGGCTTAGATATCGCCAACAAAATTGGAGTACTTGGGTATGGTTTGGAGGACATTGCCTTTTCTAGTCTAAAAATCTATTTTCTGACAAAATACATGGGAAACTCCCATTGGAGGAAAATTCCACTTAGGCTTAGAGTTAGGTCACCATGAACTCGGATAGAAAAATGGAAAATGCCAGCAAACCCAGAGTGCTTGGGTATGGTTAGGAGGGCACTTTATTTTTCTAGTCTACCCTATCTATGTTGCCTGGTAAAATACATGGGAAAATCCCACTGGAGGAAAATTTAACATAGGGTTAGGGTTAGGTCACCTTGAATCTGAGAGAAAAATGGACACTGCCAGCAAATTCGGAGTGCTTAGGTGCAGTTAGGAGGGCACTGACTTTTCTAGTCTACCCTATCTATGTTTCCTGGTAAAATACATGGGAAAGTCCCACTGGAGGAAAATTTAACATAGGGTTAGGGTTAGGTCACCTTGAATCTGAGAGAAAAATAGACACAGCCAGCAAACACGGAATGCTTAGGTACCATTAGAAGGGCACTGACTTTTCTAGTCTACCCTATCTATGTTTCCTGCTAAAATACATGGGAAAATCCCATTGAAGGAAAATTCCACTTAGGGTTAGGTCACTATGAACTCGGAGAGAAAAATAGAAACTGCCAGCAAACTAAGAGTGCTTGGGTATGGTTAGGAGGGCACTGACATTTCTAGTCTACCCTATCTATGTTTCCTGGTAAAATACATAGGAAAATCCCATTGGAGAAAAATTCCACTAAGGGTTAGGGTTAGCTTAGCATGCACTCAGAGAGAAAAATGGACATTGCCAGCAAACTCGGAGTACTTGGGTAAGGTTTGGAGGACATTGCCTTTTCTAGTCTACCAAATCTTTGTTTCCTGGGAAAATACATGGGAAAATCCCATTGGAGAAAAATTCCACTAAGGATTAGGGTTAGTTCAGCATAAATTCGGATAGAAAAATGGACACATCTAACAAACTCGGAGTACTTGGGTATGGTTAGGAGGGCACTGACTTTTCTAGTCTACCGTAACTATGTTTCCTGGTAAAATACATGGGAAAATCCCATTGGAGAAAAATTCCATTTAGGATTAGAGTTAGGTCACCATGAACTCCGAGAGAAAAATGGACACTGCGGGCAAATTCAGAGTGCTTGGGTACGGTTAGGAGGGCACTGAATTTTCTAGTCTACCCTATCTATGTTACCTGGTAAAATGAATGGGAAAATACCATTGGAGGAAAATTCCAGTTAAGGTTAGGGGTGGTCACCATGAATTAAGATAGAAAAATGGAAATTGCCAGCACACTCAGAGTGCTTGGGTATGGTTAGGAGGGCACTGACTTTTCTAGTCTACCGCATCTATGTTTCCTGGTAAAATACATGGGAAAATCCCATTAGAGGAAAATTCCATTTAGGATTAGGGTTAGGTCACCATGAACTCAGAAAGAAAAACGGACACTGCCAGCACACTCAGAGTGCTTGGGTATGGTTAGGAGGGCACCGACTTTTCTTATCTACCCTATAAATGTTTCCTGGTAAAATACATGGGAAAATCCCATTGGAGGAAAATTCCACATGAACTCGGATAGAAAAATGTATACTGTCAGCACACTCAGAGTGCTTGGGTCTGGTTTGGAGAGCACTGACTTTTCTTGTATACACTATCAATGTTTCCTGGTAAAATACGTGGGAAAATCCCATTGGAGGAAAATTCCACTTAGGGTTAGGGTTAGGTCACCATGAACTCAGATAGAAAAATGGATACTGTCAGCACACTCGGAGTGCTTGGGTACGGTTTGGAGGGCACTGACTTTTCTAGTCTACCCTATCTATGTTTCCTGCTAAAATACATGTGAAAATCCCATTGAAGGAAAATTCCACTTAGGGTTAGGTCACTATGAACTCGGAGAGAAAAATAGAAACTGCCAGCAAACTAAGAGTGCTTGGGTTTGGTTAGGAGGGCACTGACTTTTCTAGTCTACCGCATCTATGTTTCCTGGTAAAA
Organism: Crotalus tigris; assembly: GCF_016545835.1. Classification (NCBI taxonomy): domain Eukaryota; kingdom Metazoa; phylum Chordata; class Lepidosauria; order Squamata; family Viperidae; genus Crotalus; species Crotalus tigris. Next base: position 1,354,016 of record NW_024097700.1, read on the forward strand.
TACATGGGAAAATTCTATTGGAGGAAAATTCCAGTTAGGTTTAGGGTTAGGTCACCATGAAATCAGAGAGAAAAATGGACACTGCCAGCACACTCAGAGTGCTTGGGTATGGTTAGGAGGGCACTGACTTTTCTAGTCTACCGTATCTATGTTTTCTCGTAAAATACATGGGAAAATCCCATTGGAGGAAAATATCACTTAGGATTAGGGTTAGGTCACAATGAACTTGGAGAGAAAAATGGACACTGCCAGCAAATTCAGAGTGCGTGGGTATGGTTTGGAGAGCACCGACTTTTCTTGTCTACCCTATCAATGTTTCCTGGTAAAATACATGGGAAAATCCCATTGGAGGAAAATTCCACTTAGGGTTAGGGTTAGCTCAACATTAACTCAGAGAGAAAAATGGACACTGCCAGAAGACTCAGAGTGCTTGGGTACGGTTAGGAGGGCACTGACCTTTCTAGTCTACCGTAACTATGTTTCCTGGTAAAATACATGGGAAAATCCTATTGGAGGAAAATTTAACATAGGGTTAGGGTTAGGTCACCTTGAATCTGAGAGAAAAATGGACACTGCCAGCAAATTCGGAGTGCTTAGGTGCAGTTAGGAGGGCACTGACTTTTCTAGTCTACCCTATCTATGTTTCCTGGTAAAATACATGGGAAAGTCCCACTGGAGGAAAATTTAACATAGGGTTAGGGTTAGGTCACCTTGAATCTGAGAGAAAAATAGACACAGCCAGCAAACACGGAATGCTTAGGTACCATTAGAAGGGCACTGACTTTTCTAGTCTACCCTATCTATGTTTCCTGCTAAAATACATGTGAAAATCCCATTGAAGGAAAATTCCACTTAGGGTTAGGTCACTATGAACTCGGAGAGAAAAATAGAAACTGCCAGCAAACTAAGAGTGCTTGGGTTTGGTTAGGAGGGCACTGACTTTTCTAGTCTACCGCATCTATGTTTCCTGGTAAAATACATGGGAAAATCCCATTAGAGGAAAATTCCATTTAGGATTAGGGTTAGGTCACCATGAACTCAGAAAGAAAAATGGACACTGCCAGCACACTCAGAGTGCTTGGGTATGGTTTGGAGAGCACTGACTTTTCTTGTATACACTATCAATGTTTCCTGGTAAAATACGTGGGAAAATCCCATTGGAGGAAAATTCCACTTAGGGTTAGGGTTAGGTCACCATGAACTCAGATAGAAAAATGGATACTGTCAGCACACTCGGAGTGCTTGGGTACGGTTTGGAGGGCACTGACTTTTCTAGTCTACCGTAACTATGTTTCCTGGTAAAATACATGGGAAAATTCTATTGGAGGAAAATTCCAGTTAGGTTTAGGGTTAGGTCACCATGAAATCAGAGAGAAAAATGGACACTGCCAGCACACTCAGAGTGCTTGGGTATGGTTAGGAGGGCACTGACTTTTCTAGTCTACCGTATCTATGTTTTCTCGTAAAATACATGGGAAAATCCCATTGGAGGAAAATATCACTTAGGATTAGGGTTAGGTCACCATGAACTTGGAGAGAAAAATGGACACTGCCAGCAAATTCAGAGTGCGTGGGTATGGTTTGGAGAGCACCGACTTTTCTTGTCTACCCTATCAATGTTTCCTGGTAAAATACATGGGAAAATCCCATTGGAGGAAAATTCCACTTAGGGTTAGGGTTAGCTCAACATTAACTCAGAGAGAAAAATGGACACTGCCAGAACACTCAGAGTGCTTGGGTACGGTTAGGAGGGCACTGACTTTTCTAGTCTACCGTAACTATGTTTCCTGGTAAAATACATGGGAAAATCCTATTGGAGGAAAATTTAACATAGGGTTAGGGTTAGGTCACCTTGAATCTGAGAGAAAAATGGACACTGCCAGCAAATTCGGAGTGCTTAGGTGCAGTTAGGAGGGCACTGACTTTTCTAGTCTACCCTATCTATGTTTCCTGGGAAAATACATGGGAAAATCCCATTGGAGAAAAATTCCACTAAGGGTTAGGGTTAGTTCAGCATAAATTCGGATAGAAAAATGGACACATCTAACAAACTCGGAGTACTTGGGTATGGTTAGGAGGGCACTGACTTTTCTAGTCTACCCTATCTAGATTTCCTGCTAAAATACATGGGAAAATCCCATTGGAGGAAAATTCCACTTAGGGTTAGGGTTAGGTCAACATTAACTCTGAGAGAAAAATGGACACTGCGGGCAAATTCAGAGTGCTTGGGTAGGGTTAGGAGGGCACTGAATTTTCTAGTCTACCCTATCTATGTTACCTGGTAAAATGAATGGGAAAATACCATTGGAGGAAAATTCCAGTTAAGGTTAGGGTTAGGTCACCATGAATTAAGATAGAAAAATGGAAATTGCCAGCACACTCAGAGTGCTTGAGTATGGTTAGGAGGGCACTGACTTTTCTAGTCTACTGCATCTATGTTTCCTGGTAAAATACATGGGAAAATCCCATTGGAGGAAAATTCCAGTTAGGATTAGGGTTAGGTCACCATGAACTCGGAGAGAAAAATGGACACTGCCAGCACACTCAGAGTGCTTGGGTATGGTTAGGAGGGCACTGACTTTTCTAGTCTACTGCATCTATGTTTCCTGGTAAAATATATGGGAAAATCCCATTGGAGGAAAATTCCAGTTAGGATTAGGGTTAGGTCACCATGAACTCAGAAAGAAAAATGGACACTGCCAGCACACTCAGAGTGCTTGGGTATGGTTAGGAGGGCACTGACTTTTCTAGTCTACCCTATATAGATTTCCTCCTAAAATACATGGGAAAATACCATTGGAGGAAAATTCCACTTAGGGTTAGGGTTAGGTCAACATTGACTCCGAGAGAAAAATGGACACTGCGGGCAAATTCAGAGTGCTTGGGTACATTTAGGAGGGCACTGAATTTTCTAGTCTACCCTATCTATGTTACCTGGTAAAATGAATGGGAAAATACCATTGGAGGAAAATTCCAGTTAAGGTTAGGGTTAGGTCACCATGAATTAAGATAGAAAAATGGAAATTGCCAGCACACTCAGAGTGCTTGGGTATGGTTAGGAGGGGACTGACTTTTCTAGTCTACCGCATCTATGTTTCCTGGTAAAATACATGGGAAAATCTCATTAGAGGAAAATTCCAGTTAGGATTAGGGTTAGGTCACCATGAACTCAGAAAGGAAAATGGACACTGCCAGCACACTCAGAGTGCTTGGGTATGGTTAAGAGGGCACTGACTTTTCTAGTCTACTATATCTATGTTTTCTGGTAAAATACATGGGAAAATCCCATTGGAGGAAAATATCACTTAGGGTTAGGGTTAGGTCACCATGAACTCAGATAGAAAAATGGATACTGTCAGCACACTTGGAGTGCTTGGGTACGGTTTGGAGGGCACTGACTTTTCTAGTCTACCGTAACTAAGTTTCCTGGTAAAATACATGGGAAAATCCTACTGGAGAAAAATTCGACTTAGGGTTACGGTTAGGTCAACATTAACTCAGAGAGAAAAATGGACACTGCCAGAACACTCAGAGTGCTTGGGTACGGTTAGGAGGGCACTGACTTTTCTAGTCTACCGTAACTATGTTTCCTGGTAAAATACATGGGAAAATCCTATTGGAGGAAAATTTAACATAGGGTTAGGGTTAGGTCACCTTGAATCTGAGAGAAAAATGGACACTGCCAGCAAATTCGGAGTGCTTAGGTGCAGTTAGGAGGGCACTGACTTTTCTAGTCTACCCTATCTATGTTTCCTGGGAAAATACATGGGAAAATCCCATTGGAGAAAAATTCCACTAAGGGTTAGGGTTAGTTCAGCATAAATTCGGATAGAAAAATGGACACATCTAACAAACTCGGAGTACTTGGGTATGGTTAGGAGGGCACTGACTTTTCTAGTCTACCCTATCTAGATTTCCTGCTAAAATACATGGGAAAATCCCATTGGAGGAAAATTCCACTTAGGGTTAGGGTTAGGTCAACATTAACTCTGAGAGAAAAATGGACACTGCGGGCAAATTCAGAGTGCTTGGGTACGGTTAGGAGGGCACTGAATTTTCTAGTCTACCCTATCTATGTTACCTGGTAAAATGAATGGGAAAATACCATTGGAGGAAAATTCCAGTTAAGGTTAGGGTTAGGTCACCATGAATTAAGATAGAAAAATGGAAATTGCCAGCACACTCAGAGTGCTTGAGTATGGTTAGGAGGGCACTGACTTTTCTAGTCTACTGCATCTATGTTTCCTGGTAAAATACATGGGAAAATCCCATTGGAGGAAAATTCCAGTTAGGATTAGGGTTAGGTCACCATGAACTCGGAGAGAAAAATGGACACTGCCAGCACACTCAGAGTGCTTGGGTATGGTTAGGAGGGCACTGACTTTTCTAGTCTACTGCATCTATGTTTCCTGGTAAAATATATGGGAAAATCCCATTGGAGGAAAATTCCAGTTAGGATTAGGGTTAGGTCACCATGAACTCAGAAAGAAAAATGGACACTGCCAGCACACTCAGAGTGCTTGGGTATGGTTAGGAGGGCACTGACTTTTCTAGTCTACCCTATATAGATTTCCTCCTAAAATACATGGGAAAATACCATTGGAGGAAAATTCCACTTAGGGTTAGGGTTAGGTCAACATTGACTCCGAGAGAAAAATGGACACTGCGGGCAAATTCAGAGTGCTTGGGTACATTTAGGAGGGCACTGAATTTTCTAGTCTACCCTATCTATGTTACCTGGTAAAATGAATGGGAAAATACCATTGGAGGAAAATTCCAGTTAAGGTTAGGGTTAGGTCACCATGAATTAAGATAGAAAAATGGAAATTGCCAGCACACTCAGAGTGCTTGGGTATGGTTAGGAGGGGACTGACTTTTCTAGTCTACCGCATCTATGTTTCCTGGTAAAATACATGGGAAAATCTCATTAGAGGAAAATTCCAGTTAGGATTAGGGTTAGGTCACCATGAACTCAGAAAGGAAAATGGACACTGCCAGCACACTCAGAGTGCTTGGGTATGGTTAGGAGGGCACTGACTTTTCTAGTCTACCATATCTATGTTTTCTGGTAAAATACATGGGAAAATCCCATTGGAGGAAAATATCACTTAGGGTTAGGGTTAGGTCACCATGAACTCAGATAGAAAAATGGATACTGTCAGCACACTTGGAGTGCTTGGGTACGGTTTGGAGGGCACTGACTTTTCTAGTCTACCGTAACTAAGTTTCCTGGTAAAATACATGGGAAAATCCTACTGGAGAAAAATTCGACTTAGGGTTACGGTTAGGTCAACATAAACCCGGATAGGAAAATGTATACTGTCAGCACACTCAGAGTGCTTTGGTATGGTTAGGAGGGCACTGACTTTTCTAGTCTACCGTAACTATGTTCCATGGTAAAATAAATGTGAAAATCCCATTGGAGGAAAATTCCAGTTAGGATTAGGGTTAGGTCACCATGAACTCAGAAAGAAAAATGGACACTGCCAGCAAACTCAGAGTGCTTGGGTATGGTTAGGAGGGCACTGACTTTTCTAGTCTAACCTATCTAGATTTCCTCCTAAAATACATGGGAAAATCCCATTGGAGGAAAATTCCACTTAGGGTTAGGGTTAGGTCAACATTAACTCCGAGAGAAAAATGGACACTGTGGGCAAATTCAGAGTGCTTGGGTACGGTTAGGAGGGCACTGAAATTTCTAGTCTACCCTATCTATGTTACCTGGTAAAATGAATGGGAAAATACCATTGGAGGAAAATTCCAGTTAAGGTTAGGGTTAGGTCACCATGAATTAAGATAGAAAAATGGAAATTGCCAGCACACTCAGAGTGCTTGGGTATGGTTAGGAGGGGACTGACTTTTCTAGTCTACCGCATCTATGTTTCCTGGTAAAATACATGGGAAAATCCCATTAGAGGAAAATTCCAGTTAGGATTAGGGTTAGGTCACCATGAACTCAGAAAGAAAAATGGACACTGCCAGCATACTCAGAGTGCTTGGGTATGGTTAGGAGGGCACCGACTTTTCTTATCTACCCTATAAATGTTTCCTGGTAAAATACATGGGAAAATCCCATTGGAGGAAAATTCCACATGAACTCGGATAGAAAAATGTATACTGTCAGCACACTCAGAGTGCTTGGGTATGGTTTGGAGAGCACTGACTTTTCTTGTATACACTATCAATGTTTCCTGGTAAAATACGTGGGAAAATCCCATTGGAGGAAAATTCCACTTAGGGTTAGGGTTAGGTCACCATGAACTCAGACTGTCATGAACTCAGAGTAGAAAAATGGGATACTGCACCATGAACACACTGCCAGCAGAGTGCTTGGGTATGGTTAGGAGGGCACTGACTTTTCTAGTCTACCGTAACTATGTTTCCTGGTAAAATACATGGGAAAATCCTATTGGAGGAAAATTTAACATAGGGTTAGGGTTAGGTCACCTTGAATCTGAGAGAAAAATGGACACTGCCAGCAAATTCGGAGTGCTTAGGTGCAGTTAGGAGGGCACTGACTTTTCTAGTCTACCCTATCTATGTTTCCTGGTAAAATACATGGGAAAATCCCACTGGAGGAAAATTTAACATAGGGTTAGGGTTAGGTCACCTTGAATCTGAGAGAAAAATAGACACAGCCAGCAAACACGGAATGCTTAGGTACCATTAGAAGGGCACTGACTTTTCTAGTCTACCCTATCTATGTTTCCTGCTAAAATACATGGGAAAATCCCATTGAAGGAAAATTCCACTTAGGGTTAGGTCACTATGAACTCGGAGAGAAAAATAGAAACTGCCAGCAAACTAAGAGTGCTTGGGTATGGTTAGGAGGGCACTGATATTTCTAGTCTACCCTATCTATGTTTCCTGGTAAAATAGATAGGAAAATCCCATTGGAGAAAAATTCCACTAAGGGTTAGGGTTAGCTTAGCATGAACTCAGAGAGAAAAATGGACATTGCCAGCAAACTCAGATTACTTGGGTAAGGTTTGGAGGATATTGCCTTTTCTAATCTACCAAATCTTTGTTTCCTGGGAAAATACATGGGAAAATCCCATTGGAGAAAAATTCCACTAAGGATTAGGGTTAGTTCAGCATAAATTCGGATAGAAAAATGGACACATCTAACAAACTCGGAGTACTTGGGTATGGTTAGGAGGGCACTGACTTTTCTAGTCTACCCTATCTAGATTTCCTGCTAAAATACATGGGAAAATCCCATTGGAGGAAAATTCCACTTAGGGTTAGGGTTAGGTCAACATTAACTCTGAGAGAAAAATGGACACTGCGGGCAAATTCAGAGTGCTTGGGTAGGGTTAGGAGGGCACTGAATTTTCTAGTCTACCCTATCTAAGTTACCTGGTAAAATGAATGGGAAAATACCATTGGAGGAAAATTCCAGTTAAGGTTAGGGTTAGGTCACCATGAATTAAGATAGAAAAATGGAAACTGCCAGCACACTCAGAGTGCTTGGGTATGGTTAGGAGGGCACTGACTTTTCTAGTTTACCGCATCTATGTTTCCTGGTAAAATACATGGGAAAATCCCATTAGAGGAAAATTCCAGTTAGGATTAGGGTTAGGTCACCATGAACTCAGAAAGAAAAATGGACACTGCCAGCACACTCAGAGTGCTTGGGTATGGTTAGGAGGGCACCGACTGTTTCCTGGTAAAATGAATGGGAAAATACCATTGGAGGAAAATTCCAGTTAAGGTCACCATGACCAGCACACTCAGAGTGCTTGAGTATGGTTAGGAGGGCACTGACTTTTCTAGGTCTAAAAATACATGGGAAAATCCCATTGGAGGAAAATTCCAGTTAGGATTAGGGTTAGGTCACCATGAACTCGGAGAGAAAAATGGACACTGCCAGCACACTCAGAGTGCTTGGGTATGGTTAGGAGGGCACTGACTTTTCTAGTCTACTGCATCTATGTTTCCTGGTAAAATACATGGGAAAATCCCTCAGGAAAGCCAGTTAGGATTAGGGTTAGGTCACCATGGTTACTCAGAAAGAAAAATGGACACTGCCAGCACACTCAGAGTGCTTGGGTATGGTTAGGAGGGCACTGACTTTTCTAGTCTACCCTATATAGATTTCCTCCTAAAATACATGGGAAAATACCATTGGAGGAAAATTCCACTTAGGGTTAGGGTTAGGTCAACATTGACTCCGAGAGAAAAATGGACACTGCGGGCAAATTCAGAGTGCTTGGGTACATTTAGGAGGGCACTGAATTTTCTAGTCTACCCTATCTATGTTACCTGGTAAAATGAATGGGAAAATACCATTGGAGGAAAATTCCAGTTAAGGTTAGGGTTAGGTCACCATGAATTAAGATAGAAAAATGGAAATTGCCAGCACACTCAGAGTGCTTGGGTATGGTTAGGAGGGGACTGACTTTTCTAGTCTACCGCATCTATGTTTCCTGGTAAAATACATGGGAAAATCTCATTAGAGGAAAATTCCAGTTAGGATTAGGGTTAGGTCACCATGAACTCAGAAAGGAAAATGGACACTGCCAGCACACTCAGAGTGCTTGGGTATGGTTAGGAGGGCACTGACTTTTCTAGTCTACCATATCTATGTTTTCTGGTAAAATACATGGGAAAATCCCATTGGAGGAAAATATCACTTAGGGTTAGGGTTAGGTCACCATGAACTCAGATAGAAAAATGGATACTGTCAGCACACTTGGAGTGCTTGGGTACGGTTTGGAGGGCACTGACTTTTCTAGTCTACCGTAACTATGTTTCCTGGTAAAATACATGGGAAAATCCTATTGGAGAAAAATTCGACTTAGGGTTACGGTTAGGTCAACATAAACCCGGATAGGAAAATGTATACTGTCAGCACACTCAGAGTGCTTTGGTATGGTTAGGAGGGCACTGACTTTTCTAGTCTACCGTAACTATGTTCCATGGTAAAATAAATGTGAAAATCCCATTGGAGGAAAATTCCAGTTAGGATTAGGGTTAGGTCACCATGAACTCAGAAAGAAAAATGGACACTGCCAGCAAACTCAGAGTGCTTGGGTATGGTTAGGAGGGCACTGACTTTTCTAGTCTAACCTATCTAGATTTCCTCCTAAAATACATGGGAAAATCCCATTGGAGGAAAATTCCACTTAGGGTTAGGGTTAGGTCAACATTAACTCCGAGAGAAAAATGGACACTGTGGGCAAATTCAGAGTGCTTGGGTACGGTTAGGAGGGCACTGAAATTTCTAGTCTACCCTATCTATGTTACCTGGTAAAATGAATGGGAAAATACCATTGGAGGAAAATTCCAGTTAAGGTTAGGGTTAGGTCACCATGAATTAAGATAGAAAAATGGAAATTGCCAGCACACTCAGAGTGCTTGGGTATGGTTAGGAGGGGACTGACTTTTCTAGTCTACCGCATCTATGTTTCCTGGTAAAATACATGGGAAAATCCCATTAGAGGAAAATTCCAGTTAGGATTAGGGTTAGGTCACCATGAACTCAGAAAGAAAAATGGACACTGCCAGCATACTCAGAGTGCTTGGGTATGGTTAGGAGGGCACCGACTTTTCTTATCTACCCTATAAATGTTTCCTGGTAAAATACATGGGAAAATCCCATTGGAGGAAAATTCCACATGAACTCGGATAGAAAAATGTATACTGTCAGCACACTCAGAGTGCTTGGGTATGGTTTGGAGAGCACTGACTTTTCTTGTATACACTATCAATGTTTCCTGGTAAAATACGTGGGAAAATCCCATTGGAGGAAAATTCCACTTAGGGTTAGGGTTAGGTCACCATGAACTCAGATAGAAAAATGGATACTGTCAGCACACTCGGAGTGCTTGGGTACGGTTTGGAGGGCACTGACTTTTCTAGTCTACCGTAACTATGTTTCCTGGTAAAATACATGGGAAAATTCTATTGGAGGAAAATTCCAGTTAGGTTTAGGGTTAGGTCACCATGAAATCAGAGAGAAAAATGGACACTGCCAGCACACTCAGAGTGCTTGGGTATGGTTAGGAGGGCACTGACTTTTCTAGTCTACCGTATCTATGTTTTCTCGTAAAATACATGGGAAAATCCCATTGGAGGAAAATATCACTTAGGATTAGGGTTAGGTCACAATGAACTTGGAGAGAAAAATGGACACTGCCAGCAAATTCAGAGTGCGTGGGTATGGTTTGGAGAGCACCGACTTTTCTTGTCTACCCTATCAATGTTTCCTGGTAAAATACATGGGAAAATCCCATTGGAGGAAAATTCCACTTAGGGTTAGGGTTAGCTCAACATTAACTCAGAGAGAAAAATGGACACTGCCAGAACACTCAGAGTGCTTGGGTACGGTTAGGAGGGCACTGACTTTTCTAGTCTACCGTAACTATGTTTCCTGGTAAAATACATGGGAAAATCCTATTGGAGGAAAATTTAACATAGGGTTAGGGTTAGGTCACCTTGAATCTGAGAGAAAAATGGACACTGCCAGCAAATTCGGAGTGCTTAGGTGCAGTTAGGAGGGCACTGACTTTTCTAGTCTACCCTATCTATGTTTCCTGGTAAAATACATGGGAAAATCCCACTGGAGGAAAATTTAACATAGGGTTAGGGTTAGGTCACCTTGAATCTGAGAGAAAAATAGACACAGCCAGCAAACACGGAATGCTTAGGTACCATTAGAAGGGCACTGACTTTTCTAGTCTACCCTATCTATGTTTCCTGCTAAAATACATGGGAAAATCCCATTGAAGGAAAATTCCACTTAGGGTTAGGTCACTATGAACTCGGAGAGAAAAATAGAAACTGCCAGCAAACTAAGAGTGCTTGGGTATGGTTAGGAGGGCACTGATATTTCTAGTCTACCCTATCTATGTTTCCTGGTAAAATACATAGGAAAATCCCATTGGAGAAAAATTCCACTAAGGGTTAGGGTTAGCTTAGCATGAACTCAGAGAGAAAAATGGACATTGCCAGCAAACTCAGATTACTTGTGTAAGGTTTGGAGGATATTGCCTTTTCTAATCTACCAAATCTTTGTTTCCTGGGAAAATACATGGGAAAATCCCATTGGAGAAAAATTCCACTAAGGATTAGGGTTAGTTCAGCATAAATTCGGATAGAAAAATGGACACATCTAACAAACTCGGAGTACTTGGGTATGGTTAGGAGGGCACTGACTTTTCTAGTCTACCGTAACTATGTTTCCTGGTAAAATACATGGGAAAATCCCATTGGAGAAAAATTCCATTTAGGATTAGAGTTAGGTCACCATGAACTCCGAGAGAAAAATGGACACTGCGGGCAAATTCAGAGTGCTTGGGTACGGTTAGGAGGGCACTGAATTTTCTAGTCTACCCTATCTATGTTACCTGGTAAAATGAATGGGAAAATACCATTGGAGGAAAATTCCAGTTAAGGTTAGGGTTAGGTCACCATGAATTAAGATAGAAAAATGGAAACTGCCAGCACACTCAGAGTGCTTGGGTATGGTTAGGAGGAAACTGACTTTTCTAGTTTACCGCATCTATGTTTCCTGGTAAAATACATGGGAAAATCCCATTAGAGGAAAATTCCAGTTAGGATTAGGGTTAGGTCACCATGAACTCAGAAAGAAAAATGGACACTGCCAGCACACTCAGAGTGCTTGGGTATGGTTAGGAGGGCACCAACTTTTCTTATCTACCCTATCAATGTTTCCTGGTAAAATGAATGGGAAAATACCATTGGAGGAAAATTCCAGTTAAGGTTAGGGTTAGGTCACCATGAATTAAGATAGAAAAATGGAAACTGTCAGCACACTCAGAGTGCTTGGGCATGGTTAGGAGGGCACTGACTTTTCTAGTCTACCCTATCTATGTTACCTGGTAAAATGAATGGGAAAATACCATTGGAGGAAAATTCCTGTTAAGGTTAGGGTTAGGTCACCATGAATTAAAATAGAAAAATGGAAATTGCCAGCTCACTCAGAGTGCTTGGGCATGGTTAGGAGGGCACTGACTTTTCTAGTCTACCGTAACTATGTTTCCTGGTAAAATACATGGGAAAATCCTATTGGAGGAAAATTCCACTTAGGGTTAAAGTTAGGTCACCATTAACTTGAATAGAGAAATGCACACTACGAGCACCCTCAGAGTGCTTGGGTACGGTTAGGAGGGCACTGACTTTTCTAGTCTACCGTATCTATTTTTCCTGGTAAAATACATGAAAAAATCCCATTGGAGGAAAATTCCACTTAGGGTTAGGGTTAGGTCACCATGAACTCGGATAGAAAAATGGACACTGCCAACACACTTAGAGCGCTTGGGTACGGATGGGACGGCACTGACTTTTCTAGTCTACCGTAACTATGTTTCCTGGTAAAATACATGGGAAAATCCTATAGGAGGAAAATTCCAGTTAGGATTAGGGTTAGATCACCATGAACTCAGAGAGAAAAATGGACACTGTCAGCACACTCAGATTGATTGGGTACGGTTAAGAGGGCACTGACTTTTCTTATCTACCCTATCAATGTTTCCAGGTAAAATACATGGGAAAATGCCATTGGAGGAAAATTCCAGTTAGGGTTAGGGTTAGGTCACCATGAACTCGGATAGAAAAATGGACACTGCCAGCACACATAGAGTGCTTGGGTACGGATGCGACGGCACTGACTTTTCTAGTCCACCGTAACTATGTTTCCAGGTAAAATACATGGAAAATCCTATTGGAGGAAAATTCCAGTTAGGATTAGGGTTAGGTCACCATGAACTCGGATAGAAAAATGGACACTGTCAGCACACTCAGATTGATTGGGTACGGTTAGGAGGGCACTGACTTTTCTAGTGTACCGTATCTATGTTTCCAGGTAAAATACATGGGAAAATCCCATTGGAGGATAATTCCACTTAGGATTAGGGTTAGGTCACCATTAACTCGGATAGAAAAATGCACACTACCAGCACACTCAGAGTGCTTGGGTACGGTTTGGAGGGCACTGACTTTTCTAGCCTACCGTATCTATGTTTTTTTGTAAAATACATGGGAAAATCCCATTGGAGGAAAATTCCACTTAGGGTTAGGGTTAGGTCACCATGAACTCGGATAGAAAAATGGACACTGCCAGCACACTCAAAGAACTTGGGTACGGTTTGGAGGGCAGTGACTTTTGTTATCTACCCTACCAATGTTTCCACGTAAAATACATGGGAACATCCCATTGGAGGAAAATTCCAGTTAGGGTTAGGGTTACGTCACCATGAACTCGGATAGAAAAATGGATACTGTCAGCACACTCAGATTGCTTGGGTATGGTTAGGAGGGCACTGACTTTTCTAGTCTACCGTAACTATGTTTCCTGGTAAAATACATGGGAAAATCCTATTGGAGGAAAATTCCACTTAGGGTTAAAGTTAGGTCACCATTAACTTGAATAGAGAAATGCACACTACCAGCACCCTCAGAGTGCTTGGGTACGGTTAGGAGGGCACTGACTTTTCTAGTCTACCGTATCTATTTTTCCTGGTAAAATACATGGAAAATCCTATTGGAGGAAAATTCCAGTTAGGATTAGGGTTAGGTCACCATGAACTCGGATAGAAAAATGGACACTGTCAGCACACTCAGATTGATTGGGTACGGTTAGGAGGGCACTGACTTTTCTAGTGTACCGTATCTATGTTTCCAGGTAAAATACATGGGAAAATCCCATTGGAGGATAATTCCACTTAGGATTAGGGTTAGGTCACCATTAACTCGGATAGAAAAATGCACACTCCCAGCACACTCAGAGTGCTTGGGTACGGTTTGGAGGGCACTGACTTTTCTAGCCTACCGTATCTATGTTTTTTTGTAAAATACATGGGAAAATCCCATTGGAGGAAAATTCCACTTAGGGTTAGGGTTAGGTCACCATGAACTCGGATAGAAAAATGGACACTGCCAACACACTTAGAGCGCTTGGGTACGGATGGGACGGCACTGACTTTTCTAGTCTACCGTAACTATGTTTCCTGGTAAAATACATGGGAAAATCCTATAGGAGGAAAATATCACTTAGGATTAGGGTTAGGTCACCATGAACTCGGAGAGAAAAATGGACACTGCCAGCAAACTCAGAGTGCTTGGGTATGGTTTGGAGAGCACTGACTTTTCTTGTATACACTGTCAATGTTTCCTGGTAAAATACGTGGGAAAATCCCATTGGAGGAAAATTCCACTTAGGGTTAGGGTTAGGTCACCATGAACTCAGATAGAAAAATGGATACTGTCAGCACATTTGGAGTGCTTGGGTACGGTTTGGAGGGCACTGACTTTTCTAGTCTACCGTAACTATGTTTCCTCGTAAAATACATGGGAAAATCCTATTGAAGAAAAATTCCACTTAGGGTTACGGTTAGGTCAACATGAACTCAGATAGGAAAATGTATACTGTCAGCACACTTAGAGTGCTTGGGTATGGTTAGGAGGGCACTGACTTTTCTAGTCTACCGTAACTATGTTTCATGGTAAAATAAATGGGAAAATTCCATTGGAAGAAAATTCCAATTAGGATTAGGGTTAGGTCACCATGAACTCGGAGAGAAAAATGGACACTGCCAGCACACTCAGAGTGCTTGGGTATGGTTAGGAGGGCACTGACTTTTCTTATCTACAGTATCAATATTTCCTGGTAAAATACATGGGAAAATCCTATTGGAGGAAAATTCCAGTTAGGATTCGGGTTAGGTCACCATGAACTCAGAAAGAAAAATGGACACTGCCAGCACACTCAGAGTGCTTGGGTATGGTTAGGAGGGCACTGACTTTTCTAGTCTACTTTATCTAGATTTCCTCCTAAAATACATGGGAAAATACCATTGGAGGAAAATTCCACTTAGGGTTAGGGTTAGGTCAACATTAACTCCGAGAGAAAAATGGACACTGTGGGAAAATTCAGAGTGCTTGGGTACGGTTAGGAGGGGACTGAATTTTCTAGTCTACCCTATCTATGTTACCTGGTAAAATGAATGGGAAAATACCATTGGAGGAAAATTCCAGTTAGGATTAGGGTTAGGTCACCATGAACTCCGAAAGAAAAATGGACACTGCCAGCACAATCAGAGTGCTTGGGTATGGTTAGGAGGGCACTGACTTTTCTTATCTACCCTATCAATGTTTCCTGGTAAAATACATGGGAAAATCCCATTGGAGGAAAATTCCAGTTAGGATTAGGGTTAGGTCACCATGAACTCTGAAAGAAAAATGGACACTGCCAGCACACTCAGAGTGCTTGGGTACGGTTTGGAGGGCACTGACTTTTCTGGTCTACCGTAACTATGTTTCCTGGTAAAATACATGGGAAAATCCTATTGGAGGAAAATTCCAGTTAGGTTTAGGGTTAGGTCACCATGAAATCAGAGAGAAAAATGGACACTGCCAGCACACTCAGAGTGCTTGGGTAGGGTTAGGAGGGCACTGACTTTTCTTATCTACCCAATCAATGTTTCCTGGTAAAATACATGGGAAAATCCCATTGGAGGAAAATTCCACTTGGGGTTAAGGTTAGGTCATCATTAACTCGGATAGAAAAATGCACACTACCAGCACACTCAGAGTGCTTGGGTACGGTTTGGAGGGCACTGACTTTTCTAACCTACCGTATCTATGTTTTTTGGTAAAATACATGGGAAAATCCCATTGGAGGAAAATTCCAGTTAGGGTTAGGGTTAGGTCACCATGAACTCGGATAGAAAAGTGGATACTGTCAGCACACTCAGAGTGCTTGGGTATGGTTAGGAGGGCACTGACATTTCTAGTCTACTGTAACTATATTTCTTGGTAAAATACATTGGAAAATCGTATTGGAGGAAAATTCCAGTTAGGATTAGGGTTAGGTCACCATGAACTCAGAGAGAACAATGGACACTGCAACACACTCAGAGTTATTGGGTATGGTTAGGAGGGCACTGACTTTTCTTACCTACCGTATCAATGTTTCCTGGTAAAATACATGGGAAAATCCCATTGGAGGAAAATTCCAG
This sequence comes from Crotalus tigris, assembly GCF_016545835.1. Lineage (NCBI taxonomy): Eukaryota > Metazoa > Chordata > Lepidosauria > Squamata > Viperidae > Crotalus > Crotalus tigris. Next base: position 1,369,999 of record NW_024097700.1, read on the forward strand.
TTAGGGTTAGGTCACCATGAACTCGAATAGAAAAATGGATACTGTCAGCACACTCAGAGGGCTTTGGTATGGTTAGGAGGGCACTGACTTTTCTAGTCTACCGTAACTATGTTTCCTGGTAAAATACATGGGAAAATCCTATTGGAGGAAAATTCCAGTTAGGATTAGGGTTAGGTCACCATGAACTCTGGTATTAAAATGGACATTTCCAGCAAGCCCAGAGTGCTTGGGTACGGTTAGGAGGATAGTGACTTTTCTAGTTCATGGTGACCTAACCCTAACCCTAACTGGAATTTTCCTCCAATGGAATTTTCCCATGTATTTTACCAGGAAACATTGATAGGGTAGATAAGAAAAGTCAGTGCCCTCCTAACCATTGCCAAGCACTCTGAATTTGCTAGCAGTGTCCATTTTTCTATCTGAGTTCAGGGTGAGCTAATCCTAACCCTAAGTAGAATTTTCCTCCAATGGGATTTTCCCATGTATTTTACCAGGAAACATTGATAGGGTAGATAAGAAAAGTAAGTGCTCTCCAAACCATACCCAAGCACTCTGAGTTTGCTTACAGTGTCCACTTTTCTCTCCGAGTTCATGATGTCCTAACACTAATCCTAAGTGATATTTTCCTCTAATGTGATTTTCCCATGTATTTTAAGAGAAAACATAGTTAAAGTAGACTGGAAAAGTCAGTGCCCTCCTAACCATACCCAAGCACTCTGAGTGTGCTGATAGTATCCATTTTTCTATCTGAGTTCATGGTGACCTAACCCTAACCCTAACTGGATTTTTCCTCCAAAGGGATTTTCCCATGTATTTTACCAGGAAACATTAATACGGCAGATAAGAAAAGTCAGTGCCTTCCTAACCATAAAATACATGGGGAAATCCCATTGGAGGAAAATTCTAGTTAGGGTTAGGGTTAGGTCACCATGAACTCGGATAGAAAAAAGGATACTGTCAGCACACTCAGAGTGCTTGGGTATGGTTAGGAGGGCACTGACTTTTCTAGTGTACCGTAACTATGTTTCCTGGTAAAATACATGGGAAAATCCTATTGGGGGAAAATTCCAGTTAGGATTAAGGTTAGCTCACCATGAACATGGAGAGAAAAATGGACACTGCCAGCAAACTCAGATTGCTTGGATATGGTTAGGAGGCCACTGACTTTACTTATCTACCCTATCAATGTTTCCTGGTAAAATACATGAGAAAATCCCATAAGGGGAAAATTCCAGTTAGGATTAGGGTTAGGTCACCATGAACTAGAAAAGTCAGTGCCCTCCTAACCGTACCCAAGCACTCTGAGTTTGCTGGAAGTGTCCATTTTTCTATCCGAGTTCATGGTGACCTAACCCTAATCCTAACTGGAATTTTCCTCCAATAGGATTTTCCCATGTATTTTACCAGGAAACATAGTTACAGTAGACTAGAAAACTCAGTGCCCTCCTAACCACACCCAAGCACTCTGAGCGTGCTGACAGTATCCATTTTTCTATCCGAGTTCCTGGTGACCTAACCCTAACCCTAATTGGAATTTTTCTTTAATGGGATTTTCCCATGTATTTTACCAGGAAACATTAATACGGTAGATAAGAAAAGTCAGTGCCCTCCTAACCATAAAATACATGGGGAAATCCCATTGGAGGAAAATTCCAGTTAGGGTTAGGGTTAGGTCACCATGAACTCGGTTAGAAAAATGGATACTGTCAGCACACTCAGAGTGCTTGGGTATGGTTAGGAGGGCACTGACTTTTCTAGTCTACCGTAACTATGTTTCCTGGTAAAATACATGGGAAAATCCTATTGGAGGAAAATTCCAGTTAGGGTTAGGGTTAGGTCACCATGAACTCAGAGAGAAAAATGGACATTGCCAGTATACTCAGAGTGCTTGGGTATGGTTAGGAGGGTACAGACTTTTCTAGTCTACCGTATCTATGATTCCTGGTAAAATACATGGGAAAATCCCATTGGGGGGAAATTCCAGTTAGTATTAGGGTTAGGTCACCATGAACTAGAAACGTCAGTGCCCTCCTAACCGTAAACAAGCACTCTGAGTTTGCTGGAAGTGTCCATTTTTCTATCCGAGTTCATGGTGACCTAACCCTAACCCTAACTGGAATTTTCCTCCAATGGGATTTTCCCATGTATTTTACCAGGAAACATTGATAGGATAAATAAGAAAAGTCAGTGCTCTCCAAACCGTACACAAGCACTCTGAGTTTGTTGCAGTGTCCATTTTTCTCTCTGAGTTCATGGTGACCTAACCTTAATTCTAACTGGAATTTTTCCCCAATGGGATTTTCCCATGTATTTTACCAGGAAATATAAATATGATAGACTACAAAAGTCAGTGCCCTCCTAACCATCCCCAAGCACTCTGAGTATGCTGGCAGTGTCCATTTTTCTCTCTGAGTTCATGGTGACCTAACCCTAATCCTAACTGGAATTTTCCTCCAATGGGATTTTCCCATGTATTTTACCAGGAAACATAAATACGGTAGACTAGAAAAGTCAGTGCCCTCCTAACCATACCCAAGCACTCTGAGTTTGTTGCAGTGTCCATTTTTCTCTCTGAGTTCATGGTGACCGAACCTTAATTCTAACTGGAATTTTTCCCCAATGGGATTTTCCCATGTATTTTACCAGGAAACATAGTTACAGTAGACTAGAAAGGTCAGTGCCCTCCTAACCATACCCAAGCACTCTGAGTGTTCTGACAGTATCCATTTTCTTTCTGAGTTCATGGTGATCTAACCCTAATCCTAACTGGAATTTTCCTCCAATGGGATTTTGCCATGTATTTTGCCAGGAAACATTTATAGGATAAATAAGAAAAGTCAGTGCTCTCCAAACCTTACACAAGCACTCTGAGTTTGCTGGCAGTGTCAATTTTTCTCTCCAAGTTCATGGTGACCTAACCCTAATCCTAACTGGAATTTTTCCCCAATGGGATTTTCCCATGTATTTTACCAGGAAACATAGATATGGTAGACTAGAAAAGTCAGTGCCCTCCTAACCATAAAATACATGGGAAAATCGCATTAGAGGAAAATTCCAGTTAGGGTTAGGGTTAGGTCACCATGAACTCGGATAGAAAAATGGATACTGCCAGCATACTCAGAGTGCTTGGGTATGGTTAGGAGGGCATGACTTTTCTAGTCTACCGTATCTATGTTTCCTGGTAAAATACATTGGAAAATCCCATTGGGGGGAAATTCCACTTAGGATTAGGTTAGGTCATCATCAACTAGAAAAGTCAGTGCCCTCCTAACTGTACCCAAGCTCTCTGAGTTTGCTGGAAGTGTCCATTTTTCTATCCGAGTTCATGGTGACCTAACCCTAACCCTAACTGGAATTTTTCCCCAATGGGATTTTGCGATGTATTTTACCAGGAAACATAGATACGGTAGACTAGAAAAGTCACTGCCATCCTAACAATACCCAAGCACTCTGAGTGTTCTGGCAGTGTCCATTTTTCTCTCTGAGTAAATGGTGAGCTAACCCTAACCCTAACTGGAATTTTCCTCCAATGGGATTTTCACATGTATTTTGCCAGGAAACATTGATAGGATAAATAAGAAAAGTCAGTGCTCTCCAAACCTTACACAAGCACTCTGAGTTTGCTGGCAGTGTCCATTTTTCTCTCCAAGTTCATGGTGACCTAACCCTAATCCTAACTGGAATTTTCCTCCAATAGGATTTTCCCATGTATTTTACCAGGAAACATAGATACAGTAGACTAGAAAAATCAGTGCTCTCCAAACCGTACCCAAGCACTCTGACTTTGCTGGCAGTGTTCATTATTCTCTCTGAGTTCATGGTGACCTAACCCTAATCCTAACTGGAATTTTTCCCTACTGGGATTTTCCCATGTATTTTACCAGGAAACATAGATATGGTAGACTAGAAAAGTGAGTGCCCTCCTAACCATACCCTAGCACTCTGAGTGTTCTGGCAGTGTACATTTTTCTCTCTGAGTTAATGGTGAGCTAACCCTAACCCTAAGTGGAATTTTCCTCCAATGGGATTTTCCCATGTATTTTACCAGGAAACATTAATAGGGTAGATGAGAAAAGTCAGTGCCCTCCTAACCATAAAATACATGGGAAAATCCCATTGGAGGAAAATTCCAGTTAGCGTTAGGGTTAGGTCACCATGAACTCGGATACAAAAATGGATACTGCCAGCATACTCAGAGCGCTTGGGTATGGTTAGGAGGGCATGACTTTTCTAGTCTACCGTATCTATGTTTCCTGGTAAAATACATTGGAAAATCCCATTGGGGGGAAATTCCAGTCAGGATTAGATTAGGTCACCATCAACTAGAAACGTCAGTGCCCTCCTAACTGTACCCAAGCACTCTGAGTTTGCTGGAAGTGTCCATTTTTCTATCCGAATTCATGGTGACCTAACCCTAACCCTAACTGGAATTTTTTCCCAATGGGATTTTCCGATGTATTTTACCAGGAAACATAGAAACGGTAGACTAGAAAAGTCGCTGCCATCCTAACAAAACCCAAGCACTCTGAGTGTTCTGGCAGTGTACATTTTTCTCTCTGAGTTAATGGTGAGCTAACCCTAACCCTAAGTGTAATTTTCCTCCAATGGGATTTTCCCATGTATTTTACCAGGAAACATTAATAGGGTAGATGAGAAAAGTCAGTGCCCTCCTAACCATAAAATACATGGGAAAATCCCATTGGAGGAAGATTCCAGTTAGCGTTAGGGTTAGGTCACCATGAACTTGGATAGAAAAATGGATACTGTCAGCACACTCAGAGTGCTTGGGTATGGTTAGGAGAGCACTGACATTTCTAATCTACCGTATCTATGTTTCCTGGTAAAATACATGGGAAAATCCCATTGGGGGAAAATTCCAGTTAGGATTAGGGTTAGGTCACCATGAACTCGGAGTGAAAAATGGACACTGCCAGCAAACTCAGATTATTTGGGTATGGTTAGGAAGGCACTGACTTTTCTTATCTACCCTATCAATGTTTCCTGGTAAAATACATGGGAAAATCCCATTGGAGGAAAATTCCACTTAGGGTTAGGGATAGCTCACCATGAACTCGGATAGAAAAATGGAAATTGCCAGAACACTCAGAGTGCTTGGGTATCGTTAGGAGGGCACTGACTTTTCTAGTCTACCGTATCTATGATTCCTGGTAAAATACATGGGACAATCCCATTGGGGGAAAATTCCAGTTAGGATTAGGGTTAGCTCACCATGAACTTGGAGAGAAAAATGGACACTGCTAGCAAACTCAGAGTGCTTGGGTATGGTTAGGAGGGCACTGACTTTTCTTATCTACCCAATCAATGTTTCCTTGTAAAATACATGGGAAAATCCCATTGGAGGAAAATTCCAGTTAGGGTTAGGGTTAGGTCACCATGAACTCGGATAGAAAAATGGATACTGTCAGCACACTCAGAGTGTGTGGGTATGGTTAGGAGGGCACTGACTTTTCTAGTCTACCGTAACTATGTTTCCTGGTAAAATACATGGGAAAATCCTATTGGAGAAAAATTCCAGTTAGGATTAGGGTTAGGTCACCATGAACTCAGATAGAAAAATCGATACTGTCAGCACACTCAGAGTTCTTGGGTATGGTTAGGAGGGCACTGAATTTTCTAGTCTACCATATCTATGTTTTCTGGTAAAATACGTGGGAACATCCCATTGGGGGAAATTCCAGTTAGGATTAGGGTTAGGTCACCATAAACTAGAAAAGTCAGTGCTCTCCTAACCGTACCCAAGCACTCTGAATTTGCTGGAAGTGTCCAATTTTCTATCTGAGTTCATGGTGACATAACCCTAACCCTAACTGGAATTTTTCCCAAATGGGATTTTCCAATGTATTTTACCAGGAAACATAGATACGGCAGACTAGAAAAGTCAGTGCCCTCCTAATCATACCCAAGCACTCTGATTGTTCTGGAAGTGTTTATTTTTCTCTCTGAGTTAATGGTGAGCTAACCCTAACCCTAAGTGGAATTTTCCTCCAATGGGATTTTCCCATGTATTTTACCATTAAACATTAATATGGTAGATAAGAAAAATCAGTGCCCTCCTAACTATAAAAAAAATGGGAAAATCCCATTGGGGGAAAATTCCAGTTAGGATTAGGGTTAGGTCACCATGAACTCGGAGTGAAAAATGGACACTGCCAGAAAACTCAGAGCGCTTGGGTATGGTTAGGAGGGCACTGACTTTTATAATCTACCGTATCTATGTTTCCTGGTAAAATACATTGGAAAATCCCATTGGGGGGAAATTCCAGTTAGGATTAGATTAGGTCACCATCAACTAGAAAAGTCAGTGCCCTCCTAACTGTACCCAAGCACTCTGAGTTTGCTGGAAGTGTCCATTTTTCTATCCGAGTTCATGGTGACCTAACCCTAACCCTAACTGGAATTTTTTCCCAATGGGATTTTCCGATGTATTTTACCAGGAAACATAGAAACGGTAGACTAGAAAAGTCACTGCCATCCTAACAATACCCAAGCACTCTGAGTGTTCTGGCAGTGTACATTTTTCTCTCTGAGTTAATGGTGAGCTAACCCTAACCCTAACTGGAATTTTCCCCCAATGGGATTTTCCCATGTATTTTACCTGGAAACATTAATAGGGTAAATGAGAAAAGTCAGTGCCCTCCTAACCATAAAATACATGGGAAAATCCCATTGGAGGAAAATTCCAGTTAGCGTTAGGGTTAGGTCACCATGAACTTAGAGAGAAAAATGGACATTGCCAGCATACCAAGAGTGCTTAGGTATGGTTAGGAGGGCACTGACTTTTCTAATCTACCGTATCTATGTTTCCTGGGAAAATACATGGGAAAATCCCATTGGGGGAAAATTCCAGTTAGGATTAGGGTTAGGTCACCATGAACTCGGAGTGAAAAATGGACACTGCCAGCAAACTCAGATTGCTTGGGTATGGTTAGGAAGGCACTGACTTTTCTTATCTACCCTATCAATGTTTCCTGGTAAAATACATGGGAAAATCCCATTGGAGGAAAATTCCACTTAGGGTTAGGGATAGCTCACCATGAACTCGGATAGAAAAATGGAAACTGTCAGCACACTCAGAGTGTGTGGTCATGGTTAGGAGGGCACTGACTTTTCTAGTCTACCGTAACTATGTTTCCTGGTAAAATACATGGGAAAATCCTATTGGAGAAAAATTCCAGTTAGGATTAGGGTTAGGTCACCATGAACTCGGATAGAAAAATCGATACTGTCAGCACACTCAGAGTGCTTGGGTATGGTTAGGAGGGCACTGAATTTTCTAGTCTACCGTATCTATGTTTTCTGGTAAAATACGTGGGAACATCCCATTGGGGGAAATTCCAGTTAGGATTAGGGTTAGGTCACCATAAACTAGAAAAGTCAGTGCTCTCCTAACAGTACCCAAGCACTCTGAATTTGCTGGAAGTGTCCAATTTTCTATCTGAGTTCATGGTGACATAACCCTAACCCTAACTGGAATTTTTCCCAAAAGGGATTTTCCAATGTATTTTACCAGGAAACATAGATACGGCAGACTAGAAAAGTCAGTGCCCTCCTAACCATACCCAAGCCGTCTGATTGTTCTGGAAGTGTTCATTTTTCTCTCTGAGTTAATGGTGAGCTAACCCTAACCCTAAGTGGAATTTTCCTCCAATGGGATTTTCCCATGTATTTTACCATTAAACATTAATATGGTAGATAAGAAAAATCAGTGTCCTCCTAACTATAAAATACATGGGGAAATCCCATTGGAGGAAAATTCCAGTTAGGGTTAGGGTTAGGTCACCATGAACTCGGATAGAAAAATGGATACTGCCAGCATACTCAGAGCGCTTGGGTATGGTTAGGAGGGCATGACTTTTCTATTCTACCGTATCTATGTTTCCTGGTAAAATACATTGGAAAATCCCATTGGGGGGAAATTCCAGTTAGGATTAGATTAGGTCACCATCAACTAGAAAAGTCAGTGCCCTCCTAACTGTACCCAAGCACTCTGAGTTTGCTGGAAGTGTCCATTTTTCTATCCGAGTTCATGGTGACCTAACCCTAACCCTAACTGGAATTTTTTCCCAATGGGATTTTCCGATGTATTTTACCAGGAAACATAGAAACGGTAGACTAGAAAAGTCACTGCCATCCTAACAATACCCAAGCACTCTGAGTGTTCTGGCAGTGTACATTTTTCTCTCTGAGTTAATGGTGAGCTAACCCTAATCCTAACTGGAATTTTCCCCCAATGGGATTTTCCCATGTATTTTACCAGGAAACATTAATAGGGTAAATGAGAAAAGTCAGTGCCCTCCTAACCATAAAATACATGGGAAAATCACATTGGAGGAAAATTCTAGTTAGGGTTAGGGTTAGGTCACCATGAACTCGGAGTGAAAAATGGACACTGCCAGAAAACTCAGATTGCTTGGGTATGGTTAGGAGGGCACTGACTTTTCTTATCTACCGTATCTATGTTTCCTGGTAAAATATATGAGAAAATCCTATTGGAGGAAAATTCCAGTTAGGATTAGGATTAGGTCACCATGAACTCGGAGAGAAAAATGGACATTGCCAGCATACTAAGAGTGCTTGGGTATGGTTCGGAGGGCACTGACTTTTCTAATCTACCGTATCTATGTTTCCTGGTAAAATACATGGGAAAATCCCATTGGGGGAAAATTCCAGTTAGGATTAGGGTTAGGTCACCATGAACTCGGAGTGAGAAATGGACACCGCCAGCACACTCAGAGTGCTTGGGTATGGTTAGGAGGGCACTGACTTTTAGAGTCTACCGTAACTATGTTTCCTGGTAAAATACATGGGAAAATCCTATTGGAGAAAAATTCCATTTAGGATTAGGGTTAGGTCACCATGAACTCGGATAGAAAAATCGATACTGTCAGCACACTCAGAGTGCTTGGGTATGGTTAGGAGGGCACTGAATTTTCTAGTCTACCGTATCTATGTTTTCTGGTAAAATACGTGGGATCATCCCATTGGGGGAAATTCCAGTTAGGATTAGGGTTAGGTCACCATAAACTAGAAAAGTCAGTGCTCTCCTAACCGTACCCAAGCACTCTGAATTTGCTGGAAGTGTCCAATTTTCTATCTGAGTTCATGGTGACATAACCCTAACCCTAACTGGAATTTTTCCCAAATGGGATTTTCCAATGTATTTTACCAGGAAATATAGATACGGTAGACTAGAAAAGTCAGTGCCCTCCTAACCATACCCAAGCACTCTGATTGTTCTGGAAGTGTTCATTTTTCTCTCTGAGTTAATGGTGAGCTAACCCTAACCCTAAGTGGAATTTTCCTCCAATGGGATTTTCCCATGTATTTCACCATTAAACATTAATATGGTAGATAAGAAAAATCAGTGCCCTCCTAACTATAAAATACATGGGGAAATCCTATTGGAGGAAAATCCCAGTTAGGGTTAGGGTTAGGTCACCATGAACTCGGATAGAAAAATGGATACTGCCAGCATACTCAGAGCGCTTGGGTATGGTTAGGAGGGCATGACTTTTCTAGTCTACCGTATCTATGTTTCCTGGTAAAATACATTGGAAAATCCCATTGGGGGGAAATTCAAGTTAGGATTAGATTAGGTCACCATCAACTAGAAAAGTCAGTGCCCTCCAAACTGTACCCAAGCACTCTGAGTTTGCTGGAAGTGTCCATTTTTCTATCCGAGTTCATGGTGACCTAACCCTAACCCTAATCCCATTTTTTCCCAATGGGATTTTCCGATGTATTTTACCAGGAAACATAGAAACGGTAGACTAGAAAAGTCACTGCCATCCTAACAATACCCAAGCACTCTGAGTGTTCTGGCAGTGTACATTTTTCTCTCTGAGTTAATGGTGAGCTAACCCTAACCCTAATTGTAATTTTCCTCCAATGGGATTTTCCCATGTATTTTACCAGGAAACATTAATAGGGTAAATGAGAAAAGTCAGTGCCCTCCTAACCATAAAATACATGGGGATAGAAAAATGGATACTGCCAGAAAACTCAGATTGCTTGGGTATGGTTAGGAGGGCACTGACTTTTCTAATCTACCGTATCTATGTTTCCTGGTAAAATATATGAGAAAATCCTATTGGAGGAAAATTCCAGTTAGGATTAGGGTTAGGTCACCATGAACTCAGAGAGAAAAATGGACTTTGCCAGAATACTAAGAGTGCTTGGGTACGGTTCGGAGGGCACTGACTTTTCTAATCTACCGTATCTATGTTTCCTGGTAAAATACATGGGAAAATCCCATTGGGGGAAAATTCCAGTTAGGATTAGGGTTAGGTCACCATGAACTCGGAGTGAAAAATGGACACTGCCAGCACACTCAGAGTGCTTGGGTATGGTTAGGAGGGCACTGACTTTTCTAGTCTACCGTAACTATGTTTCCTGGTAAAAAAATGGGAAAATCCTGTAGGAGGAAAATTCAAGTTAGGATTAGGGTTAGGTCACCATGAACTTGGAGTGAAAAATGGACACTGCCAGAACACTCAGAGTGCGTGGGTACGGTTAGGAGGGAACTGAATTTTCTAGTCTACCGTAACTATGTTTCCTGGTAAAAAAATGGGAAAATCCCATTAGAGGAAAATTCCACTTAGGGTTAGGGATAGCTCACCATGAACTCGGATAGAAAAATGGACACTGCCAGCACACTCAGAATGCTTGGGTATGGTTAGGAGGCCACTGACTTTTCTTATCTACCTTATCAATGTTTCCTGGTAAAATACATGGGAAAATCCCATTGGAGGAAAATTCCACTTAGGGTTAGGGTTAGCTCACCATGAACTTGGATAGAAAAATGGACTCTGCTAGCACACTCAGAGTGCTTGGGTACGGTTAGGAGGGCACTGACTTTTCTTATCTACCGTAACTATGTTTCCTGGTAAAAAAATGGGAAAATCCCATTGGAGGAAAATTCCACTTAAGGTTAGGGATAGCTCACCATGAACTCAGATAGAAAAATGGACACTGCCAGCACACTCAGAGTGCTTGCGTATGGTTAGGAGGACACTGAATTTTTTTATCTACCCTATCAATGTTTCCTTGTAAAATACATGGGAAAATCCGATTGGAGGAAAATTCCAGTTAGGGATAGGGATAGCTCACCATGAACTCGGATAGAAAAATGGAAACTGCCAGAACACTCAGAGTGCGTGGGAACGGTTAGGAGAGAACTTACTTTTCTAGTCTACCGTAACTATGTTCCCTGGTAAAAAAATGGGAAAATCCTATAGGAGGAAAATTCCAGTTAGGATTAGGGTTAGGTCACCATGACCTTGGAGTGAAAAATGGACATTGCCAGAAAACTCAGAGTGCTTGGGTATGGTTAGGAGGCCACTGACTTTTTTTATCTACCCTATCAATGTTTCCTGGTAAAATACATGGGAAAATCCCATTGGAGGAAAATTCCAGTAAGGGTTAGGGATAGCTCACCATGAACTCGGATAGAAAAATGGACACTGCCAGAACACTCAGAGTGCGTGGGAACGGTTAGGAGGGAACTGACTTTTCTAGTCTACCGTAACTATGTTTCCTGGTAAAAAAATGGGAAAATACTATAGGAGGAAAATTCCAGTTAGGATTAGGGTTAGGTCACCATGAACTTGGAGTGAAAAATGGACACTGCCAGAAAACACAGATTGCTTGGGTATGGTTAGGAGGGCACTGACTTTTCTTATCTACCCTATCAATGTTTCCTGGTAAAATACATGGGAAAATCCCATTGGAGGAAAATTCCAGTAAGGGTTAGGGATAGCTCACCATGAACTCGGATAGAAAAATGGACACTGCCAGAACACTCAGAGTGCGTGGGAACGGTTAGGAGGGAACTGACTTTTCTAGTCTACCGTAACTATGTTTCCTGGTAAAAAAATGGGAAAATACTATAGGAGGAAAATTCCAGTTAGGATTAGGGTTAGGTCACCATGAACTTGGAGTGAAAAATGGACACTGCCAGAAAACACAGATTGCTTGGGTATGGTTAGGAGGGCTCTGACTTTTCTTATCTACCCTATCAATGTTTCCTGGTAAAATACATGGGAAAATCCCATTGGAGGAAAATTCCACTTAGGGTTAGGGTTAGCTCACCATTAACCCGGATAGAAAAATGGACACTGCCAGAACACTCAGAGTGCGTGGGTACGGTTAGGAGGGAACTGACTTTTCTACTCTACCGTAACTATGTTTCCTGGTAAAAAAATGGGAAAATCCCATTGGAGGAAAATTAACTTAGGGTTAGGGATAGCTCACCATGAACTCGCATAGAAAAATGGACACTGCTAGCAAACTCAAAGTGCTTGGGTATGGTTAGGAGGGCACTGACTTTTCTTATCTACCCTATCAATGTTTCCTGGTAAAATACATGGGAAAATCCCATTGGATTAAAATTCCAGTTAGGGTTAGGGATAGCTCACCATGAACTCGGATAGAAAAATGGACACTGCCAGAACACTCAGAGTGCTTGGGTATGGTTAGGAGGACACTGAATTTTCTTATCTACCCTATCAATGTTTCCTTGTAAAATACATGGGAAAATCCCATTGGAGGAAAATTCCACTTAGGGTTAGGGTTAGCTCACCATGAACCCGGATAGAAAAATGGACACTGCCAGAACACTCAGAGTGCGTGGGTACGGTTAAGAGGGAACTGACTTTTCTAGTCTACCATAACTATGTTTCCTGGTAAAATACATGGGAAAATCCTATTGGAGGAAAATTCCGGTTAGGTTTAGGGTTAGGTCACCATGAAATCAGAGAGAAAAATGGACACTGCCAGCACACTCAGAGTGCTTGGGAAGGGTTAGGAGGGCACTGACTTTTCTTATCTACCCTATCAATGTTTCCTGGTAAAATACATGGGAAAATCCCATTGGAGGAAAATTCCAGTTAGGGTTAGGGTTAGGTCACCATGAACTCGGATAGAAAAATGGATACTGTCAGCACACTCAGAGTGTGTGGGCATGGTTAGGAGGGCACTGACTTTTCTAGTCTACCGTAACTATGTTTCCTGGTAAAATACATGGGAAAATCCTATTGGAGAAAAATTCCAGTTAGGATTAGGGTTAGGTCACCATGAACTCGGACAGAAAAATCGATACTGTCAGCACACTCAGAGTGCTTGGGTATGGTTAGGAGGGCACTGAATTTTCTAGTCTACCGTATCTATGTTTTCTGGTAAAATACGTGCGAACATCCCATTGGGGGAAATTCCAGTTAGGATTAGGGTTAGGTCACCATAAACAAGAAAAGTCAGTGCTCTCCTAACCATACCCAAGCACTCTGAATTTGCTGGAAGTGTCCAATTTTCTATCTGAGTTCATGGTGACATAACCCTAACCCTAACTGGAATTTTTCCCAAATGGGATTTTCGAATGTATTTTACCAGGAAACATAGATACGGTAGACTAGAAAAGTCAGTGCCCTCCTAACCATACCCAAGAACTCTGATTGTTCTGGAAGTGTTCATTTTTCTCTCTGAGTTAATGGTGAGCTAACCCTAACCCTAAGTGGAATTTTCCTCCAATGGGATTTTCCCATGTATTTTACCATTAAACATTAATATGGTAGATAAGAAAAATCAGTGCCCTCCTAACTATAAAAAAAATGGGAAAATCCCATTGGGGGAAAATTCCAGTTAGGATTAGGGTTAGGTCACCATGAACTCGGAGTGAAAAATGGACACTGCCAGAAAACTCAGATTGCTTGGGTATGGTTAGGAGGGCACTGAATTTTCTAATCTACCGTATCTATGTTTCCTGGTAAAATATATGAGAAAATCCTATTGGAGGAAAATTCCAGTTAGGATTAGGGTTAGGTCACCATGAACTCAGAGAGAAAAATGGACATTGCCAGAATACTAAGAGTGCTTGGGTATGGTTCGGAGGGCACTGACTTTTCTAATCTACCGTATCTATGTTTCCTGGTAAAATACATGGGAAAATCCCATTGGGGGAAAATTCCAGTTAGGATTAGGGTTAGGTCACCATGAACTCGGAGTGAAAAATGGACACTGCCAGCACACTCAGAGTGCTTGGGTATGGTTAGGAGGGCACTGACTTTTCTAGTCTACCGTAACTATGTTTCCTGGTAAAAAAATGGGAAAATCCTATAGGAGGAAAATTCAAGTTAGGATTAGGGTTAGGTCACCATGAACTTGGAGTGAAAAATGGACACTGCCAGAACACTCAGAGTGCGTGGGTACGGTTAGGAGGGAACTGAATTTTCTAGTCTACCGTAACTATGTTTCCTGGAAAAAAAATGGGAAAATCCCATTAGAGGAAAATTCCACTTAGGGTTAGGGATAGCTCACCATGAACTCGGATAGAAAAATGGACACTGCCAGCACACTCAGAATGCTTGGGTATGGTTAGGAGGCCACTGACTTTTCTTATCTACCTTATCAATGTTTCCTGGTAAAATACATGGGAAAATCCCATTGGAGGAAAATTCCACTTAGGGTTAGGGTTAGCTCACCTTGAACTTGGATAGAAAAATGGACTCTGCTAGCACACTCAGAGTGCTTGGGTACGGTTAGGAGGGCACTGACTTTTCTTATCTACCGTAACTATGTTTCCTGGTAAAAAAATGGGAAAATCCCATTGGAGGAAAATTCCACTTAAGGTTAGGGATAGCTCACCATGAACTCAGATAGAAAAATGGACACTGCCAGCACACTCAGAGTGCTTGCGTATGGTTAAGAGGACACTGAATTTTTTTATCTACCCTATCAATGTTTCCTTGTAAAATACATGGGAAAATCCGATTGGAGGAAAATTCCAGTTAGGGATAGGGATAGCTCACCATGAACTCGGATAGAAAAATGGAAACTGCCAGAACACTCAGAGTGCGTGGGAACGGTTAGGAGAGAACTTACTTTTCTAGTCTACCGTAACTATGTTCCCTGGTAAAAAAATGGGAAAATCCTATAGGAGGAAAATTCCAGTTAGGATTAGGGTTAGGTCACCATGACCTTGGAGTGAAAAATGCACATTGCCAGAAAACTCAGAGTGCTTGGGTATGGTTAGGAGGCCACTGACTTTTTTTATCTACCCTATCAATGTTTCCTGGTAAAATACATGGGAAAATCCCATTGGAGGAAAATTCCAGTAAGGGTTAGGGATAGCTCACCATGAACTCGGATAGAAAAATGGACACTGCCAGCACACTCAGAATGCTTGGGTATGGTTAGGAGGCCACTGACTTTTCTTATCTACCTTATCAATGTTTCCTGGTAAAATACATGGGAAAATCCCATTGGAGGAAAATTCCACTTAGGGTTAGGGTTAGCTCACCATGAACTTGGATAGAAAAATGGACTCTGCTAGCACACTCAGAGTGCTTGGGTACGGTTAGGAGGGCACTGACTTTTCTTATCTACCGTAACTATGTTTCCTGGTAAAAAAATGGGAAAATCCCATTGGAGGAAAATTCCACTTAAGGTTAGGGATAGCTCACCATGAACTCAGATAGAAAAATGGACACTGCCAGCACACTCAGAGTGCTTGCGTATGGTTAGGAGGACACTGAATTTTTTTATCTACCCTATCAATGTTTCCTTGTAAAATACATGGGAAAATCCGATTGGAGGAAAATTCCAGTTAGGGATAGGGATAGCTCACCATGAACTCGGATAGAAAAATGGAAACTGCCAGAACACTCAGAGTGCGTGGGAACGGTTAGGAGAGAACTTACTTTTCTAGTCTACCGTAACTATGTTCCCTGGTAAAAAAATGGGAAAATCCTATAGGAGGAAAATTCCAGTTAGGATTAGGGTTAGGTCACCATGACCTTGGAGTGAAAAATGCACATTGCCAGAAAACTCAGAGTGCTTGGGTATGGTTAGGAGGCCACTGACTTTTTTTATCTACCCTATCAATGTTTCCTGGTAAAATACATGGGAAAATCCCATTGGAGGAAAATTCCAGTAAGGGTTAGGGATAGCTCACCATGAACTCGGATAGAAAAATGGACACTGCCAGAACACTCAGAGTGCGTGGGAACGGTTAGGAGGGAACTGACTTTTCTAGTCTACCGTAACTATGTTTCCTGGTAAAAAAATGGGAAAATACTATAGGAGGAAAATTCCAGTTAGGATTAGGGTTAGGTCACCATGAACTTGGAGTGAAAAATGGACACTGCCAGAAAAAACAGATTGCTTGGGTATGGTTAGGAGGGCACTGACTTTTCTTATCTACCCTATCAATGTTTCCTGGTAAAATACATGGGAAAATCCCATTGGAGGAAAATTCCAGTAAGGGTTAGGGATAGCTCACCATGAACTCGGATAGAAAAATGGACACTGCCAGAACACTCAGAGTGCGTGGGAACGGTTAGGAGGGAACTGACTTTTCTAGTCTACCGTAACTATGTTTCCTGGTAAAAAAATGGGAAAATACTATAGGAGGAAAATTCCAGTTAGGATTAGGGTTAGGTCACCATGAACTTGGAGAGAAAAATGGACACTGCCAGCAAACTCAGAGTGCTTGTGTAAGGTTTGGAGAGCACTGACTTTTCTTATTTATCCTATCAATGTTTCCTGGTAAAATACATGGGAAAATCCCATTGGATTAAAATTCCAGTTAGGGTTAGGGATAGCTCACCATGAACTCGGATAGAAAAATGGACACTGCCAGAACACTCAGAGTGCGTGGGTACGGTTAAGAGGGAACTGACTTTTCTAGTCTACCATAACTATGTTTCCTGGTAAAATACATGGGAAAATCCTATTGGAGGAAAATTCCAGTTAGGTTTAGGGTTAGGTCACCATGAAATCAGAGAGAAAAATGGACACTGCCAGCACACTCAGAGTGCTTGGGAAGGGTTAGGAGGGAACTGACTTTTCTAGTCTACCATAACTATGTTTCCTGGTAAAATACATGGGAAAATCCTATTGGAGGAAAATTCCAGTTAGGTTTAGGGTTAGGTCATCATTAACTCGGATAGAAAAATGCACACTACCAGCACACTCAGAGTGCTTTGGTACGTTTTGGAGGGCACTGACTTTTCTAACCTACCGTATCTATGTTTTTTGGTAAAATACATTGGAAAATCCCATTGGAGGAAAATTCCAGTTAGGGTTAGGGTTAGGTCACCATGAACTCGGATAGAAAAGTGGATACTGTCAGCACACTCAGAGTGCTTGGGTATGGTTAGGAGGGCACTGACTTTTCTAGTCTACTATAACTATATTTCTTGGTAAAATACATTGGAAAATCGTATTGGAGGAAAATTCCAGTTAGGATTAGGGTTAGGTCACCATGAACTCAGAGAGAAAAATGGACACTGCAACAAACTCAGAGTTATTGGGTATGGTTAGGAGGGCACTGACTTTTCTTACCTACCGTATCAATGTTTCCTGGTAAAATACATGGGAAAATCCCATTGGAGGAAAATTCCAGTTAGGGTTAGGTCACCATGAACTCGGATAGAAAAATGGATACTGTCAGCACACTCAGAGGGCTTTGGTATGGTTAGGAGGGCACTGACTTTTCTAGTCTACCGTAACTATGTTTCCTGGTAAAATACATGGGAAAATCCTATTGGAGGAAAATTCCAGTTAGGATTAGGGTTAGGTCACCATGAACTCTGGTATTAAAATGGACACTTCCAGCAAGCCCAGAGTGCTTGGGTACGGTTAGGAGGGTAGTGACTTTTCTAGTTCATGGTGACCTAACCCTAATCCTAACTGGAATTTTCCTCCAATGGGATTTTCCCATGTATTTTACCAGGAAACATAAATACGGTAGACTAGAAAAGTCAGTGCCCTCCTAACCATACCCAAGATCTCTGAGTTTGTTGCAGTGTCCATTTTTCTCTCTGAGTTCATGATGACCGAACCTTAATTCTAACTGGAATTTTTCCCCAATGGGATTTTCCCATGTATTTTACCAGGAAACATAGTTACAGTAGACTAGAAAGGTCAGTGCCCTCCTAACCATACCCAAGCACTCTGAGTGTGCTGACAGTATCCATTTTCTATCTGAGTTCATGGTGATCTAACCCTAATCCTAACTGGAATTTTCCTCCAATGAGATTTTCCCATGTATTTTGCCAGGAAACATTTATAGGATAAATAAGAAAAGTCAGTGCTCTCCAAACCTTACACAAGCACTCTGAGTTTGCTGGCAGTGTCAATTTTTCTCTCCAAGTTCATTGTGACCTAACCCTAATCCTAACTGGAATTTTTCCCCAATGGGATTTTCCCATGTGTTTTACCAGGAAACATAGATATGGTAGACTAGAAAAGTCAGTGCCCTCCTAACCATACCCTAGCACTCTGAGTGTTCTGGCAGTGTATATTTTTCTCTCTGAGTTAATGGTGAGCTAACCCTAACCCTAAGTGGAATTTTCCTCCAATGGGATTTTCCCATGTATTTTACCAGGAAACATTAATAGGGTGGATGAGAAAAGTCAGTGCCCTCCTAACCATATAAAATACATGGGAAAATCGCATTGGAGGAAAATTCTAGTTAGGGTTAGGGTTAGGTCACCATGAACTCGGATAGAAAAATGGATACTGCCAGCATACTCAGAGTGCTTGGGTATGGTTAGGAGGGCATGACTTTTCTAGTCTACCGTATCTATGTTTCCTGGTAAAATACATTGGAAAATCCCATTGGGGGGAAATTCCACTTAGGATTAGGTTAGGTCACCATCAACTAGAAAAGTCAGTGCCCTCCTAACTGTACCCAAGCGCTCTGAGTTTGCTGGAAGTGTCCATTTTTCTATCCGAGTTCATGGTGACCTAACCCTAACCCTAACTGGAATTTTTCCCCAATGGGATTTTGCGATGTATTTTACCAGGAAATATAGATACGGTAGACTAGAAAAGTCACTGCCATCCTAACAATACCCAAGCACTCTGAGTGTTCTGGCAGTGTCCATTTTTCTCTCTGAGTAAATGGTGAGCTAACCCTAACCCTAACTGGAATTTTCCTCCAATGGGATTTTCCCATGTATTTTGCCAGGAAACATTGATAGGATAAATAAGAAAAGTCAGTGCTCTCCAAACCTTACACAAGCACTCTGAGTTTGCTGGCAGTGTCCATTTTTCTCTCCAAGTTCATGGTGACCTAACCCTAATCCTAACTGGAATTTTCCTCCAATAGGATTTTCCCATGTATTTTACCAGGAAACATAGTTACAGTAGACTAGAAAAGTCAGTGCTCTCCAAACCGTACCCAAGCACTCTGACTTTGCTGGCAGTGTTCATTATTCTCTCTGAGTTCATGGTGACCTAACCCTAATCCTAACTGGAATTTTTCCCTACTGGGATTTTCCCATGTATTTTACCAGGAAACATAGATATGGTAGACTAGAAAAGTGAGTGCCCTCCTAACCATACCCTAGCACTCTGAGTGTTCTGGCAGTGTACATTTTTCTCTCTGAGTTAATGGTGAGCTAACCCTAACCCTAAGTGGAATTTTCCTCCAATGGGATTTTCCCATGTATTTTACCAGGAAACATTAATAGGGTAGATGAGAAAAGTCAGTGCCCTCCTAACCATAAAATACATGGGAAAATCCCATTGGAGGAAAATTCCAGTTAGCGTTAGGGTTAGGTCACCATGAACTCGGATAGAAAAATGGATACTGCCAGCATACTCAGAGAGCTTGGGTATGGTTAGGAGGGCATGACTGTTCTAGTCTACCGTATCTATGTTTCCTGGTAAAATACATTGGAAAATCCCATTGGGGGGAAATTCCAGTTAGGATTAGATTAGGTCACCATCAACTAGAAACGTCAGTGCCCTCCTAACTGTACCCAAGCACTCTGAGTTTGCTGGAAGTGTCCATTTTTCTATCCGAGTTCATTGTGACCTAACCCTAACCCTAACTGGAATTTTTTCCCAATGGGATTTTCCGATGTATTTTACCAGGAAACATAGAAACGGTAGACTAGAAAAGTCACTGCCATCCTAACAAAACCCAAGCACTCTGAGTGTTCTGGCAGTGTACATTTTTCTCTCTGAGTTAATGGTGAGCTAACCCTAACCCTAAGTGTAATTTTACTCCAATGGGATTTTCCCATGTATTTTACCAGGAAACATTAATAGGGTAGATGAGAAAAGTCAGTGCCCTCGTAACCATAAAATACATGGGAAAATCCCATTGGAGGAAAATTCCAGTTAGCGTTAGGGTTAGGTCACCATGAACTCGGATAGAAAAATGGATACTGTCAGCACACTCAGAGTGCTTGGGTATGGTTAGGAGGGCACTGACTTTTCTAATCTACCGTATCTATGTTTCCTGATAAAATACATTGGAAAATCCCATTGGGGGAAAATTCCAGTTAGGATTAGGGTTAGGTCACCATGAACTCAGAGTGAAAAATGGACACTGCCAGAACACTCAGAGTGCTTGGGTATGGTTAGGAGGGCACTGACTTTTCTAGTCTACCGTATCTATGATTCCTGGTAAAATACATGGGACAATCCCATTGGGGGAAAATTCCAGTTAGGATTAGGGTTAGCTCACCATGAACTTGGAGAGAAAAATGGACACTGCTAGCAAACTCAGAGTGCTTGGGTATGGTTAGGAGGGCACTGACTTTTCTTATCTACCCAATCAATGTTTCCTTGTAAAATACATGGGAAAATCCCATTGGAGGAAAATTCCAGTTAGGGTTAGGGTTAGGTCACCATGAACTCGGATAGAAAAATGGATACTGTCAGCACACTCAGAGTGTGTGGGTATGGTTAGGAGGGCACTGACTTTTCTAGTCTACCGTAACTATGTTTCCTGGTAAAATACATGGGAAAATCCTATTGGAGAAAAATTCCAGTTAGGATTAGGGTTAGGTCACCATGAACTCAGATAGAAAAATCGATACTGTCAGCACACTCAGAGGGCTTGGGTATGGTTAGGAGGGCACTGAATTTTCTAGTCTACCGTATCTATGTTTTCTGGTAAAATACGTGGGAACATACCATTGGGGGAAATTCCAGTTAGGATTAGGGTTAGGTCACCATAAACTAGAAAAATCAGTGCTCTCCTAACCGTACCCAAGCACTCTGAATTTGCTGGAAGTGTCCAATTTTCTATCTGAGTTCATGGTGACATAACCCTAACCCTAACTGGAATTTTTCCCAAATGGGATTTTCCAATGTATTTTACCAGGAAACATAGATACGGTAGACTAGAAAAGTCAGTGCCCTCCTAACCATACCCAAGCACTCTGACTGTTCTGGAAGTGTTCATTTTTCTCTCTGAGTTAATGGTGAGCTAACCCTAACCCTAAGTGGAATTTTCCTCCAATGGGATTTTCCCATGTATTTTACCATTAAACATTAATATGGTAGATAAGAAAAATCAGTGCCCTCCTAACTATAAAATACATGGGGAAATCCCATTGGAGGAAAATTCCAGTTAGGGTTAGGGTTAGGTCACCATGAACTCGGATAGAAAAATGGATACTGCCAGCATACTCAGAGCGCTTGGGTATGGTTAGGAGGGCATGACATTTGTAGTCTACCGTATCTATGTTTCCTGGTAAAATACATTGGAAAATCCCATTGGGGGGAAATTCCAGTTAGGATTAGATTAGGTCACCATCAACTAGAAAAGTCAGTGCCCTCCTAACTGTACCCAAGCACTCTGAGTTTGCTGGAAGTGTCCATTTTTCTATCCGAGTTCATGGTGACCTAACCCTAACCCTAACTGGAATTTTTTCCCAATGGGATTTTCCGATGTATTTTACCAGGAAACATAGAAACGGTAGACTAGAAAAGTCACTGCCATCCTAACAATACCCAAGCACTCTGAGTGTTCTGGCAGTGTACATTTTTCTCTCTGAGTTAATGGTGAGCTAACCCTAACCCTAAGTGTAATTTTCCTCCAATGGGATTTTCCCATGTATTTTACCAGGAAACATTAATAGGGTAGATGAGAAAAGTCAGTGCCCTCCTAACCATAAAATACATGGGAAAATCCCATTGGAGGAAAATTCCAGTTAGCGTTAGGGTTAGGTCACCATGAACTCAGAGAGAAAAATGGACATTGCCAGCATGCTAAGAGTGCTTAGGTATGGTTAGGAGGGCACTGACTTTTCTAATCTACCGTATCTATGTTTCCTGGTAAAATACATGGGAAAATCCCATTGGGGGAAAATTCCAGTTAGGATTAGGGTTAGGTCACCATGAACTCGGATAGAAAAATCGATACTGTCAGCAGACTCAGAGTGCTTGGGTATGGTTAGGAGGGCACTGAATTTTCTAGTCTACCGTATCTATGTTTTCTGGTAAAATACGTGGGAACATCCCATTGAGGGAAATTCCAGTTAGGATTAGGGTTAGGTCACCATAAACTAGAAAAGTCAGTGCTCTCCTAACCGTACCCAAGCACTCTGAATTTGCTGGAAGTGTCCAATTTTCTATCTGAGTTCATGGTGACCTAACCCTAACCCTAACTGGAATTTTCCTCCAATGGGATTTCCCCATGTATTTTATAGTTATCTACCGTATTAATGTTTCCTGGTAAAATACATGGGAAAATCCCTTTGGAGGAAAAATCCAGTTAGGGTTAGGGTTAGGTCTCCATGAACTCACATAGAAAAAAGGATACTGTCAGCGCACTCAGAGTGCTTGGGTATGGTTAGGAGGGCACTGACTTTTCTAGTCTACTGTAACTATGTTTCCTGGTAAAATACATTGGAAAATCCTATTGGAGGAAAATTCCAGTTAGGATTAGGGTTAGGTCACCATGAACTCAGAGAGAAAAATGGACACTGCTAGCAAACTCAGAGTGCTTGGGTATGGTTAGGAGGGCACTGACTTTTCTTATCTGCCCTATCAATGTTTCCTGGTAAAATACATGGGAAAATCCCATTAAAGAAAAATTCCAGTTAGGGTTAGGGTTAGGTCACCATGAACTCGGATAGAAAAATGGATACTGTCAGTACACTCAGAGTGCTTGGATGTGGTTAGGAGGGCACTGAGTTTTCTAGTCTACTGTAACTATGTTTTCTGGTAAAATACATGGGATAATCGCATTGGAGGAAAATTCCACATGAACTCGGATAGAAAAATGTATACTGTCAGCACACTCAGAGTGCTTGGGTATGGTTAGGAGGGCACTGAATTTTCTAGTCTACCGTATCTATGTTTTCTGGTAAAATACGTGGGAACATACCATTGGGGGAAATTCCAGTTAGGATTAGGGTTAGGTCACCATAAACTAGAAAAATCAGTGCTCTCCTAACCGTACCCAAGCACTCTGAATTTGCTGGAAGTGTCCAATTTTCTATCTGAGTTCATGGTGACATAACCCTAACCCTAACTGGAATTTTTCCCAAATGGGATTTTCCAATGTATTTTACCAGGAAACATAGATACGGTAGACTAGAAAAGTCAGTGCCCTCCTAACCATACCCAAGCACTCTGACTGTTCTGGAAGTGTTCATTTTTCTCTCTGAGTTAATGGTGAGCTAACCCTAACCCTAAGTGGAATTTTCCTCCAATGGGATTTTCCCATGTATTTTACCATTAAACATTACTATGGTAGATAAGAAAAATCAGTGCCCTCCTAACTATAAAATACATGGGGAAATCCCATTGGAGGAAAATTCCAGTTAGGGTTAGGGTTAGGTCATCATGAACTCGGATAGAAAAATGGATACTGCCAGCATACTCAGAGCGCTTGGGTATGGTTAGGAGGGCATGACTTTTCTAGTCTACCGTATCTATGTTTCCTGGTAAAATACATTGGAAAATCCCATTGGGGGGAAATTCCAGTTAGGATTAGATTAGGTCACCATCAACTAGAAAAGTCAGTGCCCTCCTAACTGTACCCAAGCACTCTGAGTTTGCTGGAAGTGTCCATTTTTCTATCCGAGTTCATGGTGACCTAACCCTAACCCTAACTGGAAATTTTTCCCAATGGGATTTTCCGATGTATTTTACCAGGAAACATAGAAACGGTAGACTAGAAAAGTCACTGCCATCCTAACAATACCCAAGCACTCTGAGTGTTCTGGCAGTGTACATTTTTCTCTCTGAGTTAATGGTGAGCTAACCCTAACCCTAAGTGTAATTTTCCTCCAATGGGATTTTCCCATGTATTTTACCAGGAAACATTAATAGGGTAAATGAGAAAAGTCAGTGCCCTCCTAACCATAAAATATATGGGAAAATCCCATTGGAGGAAAATTCCAGTTAGCGTTAGGGTTAGGTCACCATGAACTCAGAGAGAAAAATGGACATTGCCAGCATACTAAGAGTGCTTAGGTATGGTTAGGAGGGCACTGACTTTTCTAATCTACCGTATCTATGTTTCCTGGTAAAATACATGGGAAAATCCCATTGGGGGAAAATTCCAGTTAGGATTAGGGTTAGGTCACCATGAACTCGGATAGAAAAATCGATACTGTCAGCACACTCAGAGTGCTTGGGTATGGTTAGGAGGGCACTGAATTTTCTAGTCTACCGTATCTATGTTTTCTGGTAAAATACGTGGGAACATCCCATTGAGGGAAATTCCAGTTAGGATTAGGGTTAGGTCACCATAAACTAGAAAAGTCAGTGCTCTCCTAACCGTACCCAAGCACTCTGAATTTGCTGGAAGTGTCCAATTTTCTATCTGAGTTCATGGTGACCTAACCCTAACCCTAACTGGAATTTTCCTCCAATGGGATTTCCCCATGTATTTTATAGTTATCTACCGTATTAATGTTTCCTGGTAAAATACATGGGAAAATCCCTTTGGAGGA
Source organism: Crotalus tigris (assembly GCF_016545835.1). Classification (NCBI taxonomy): domain Eukaryota; kingdom Metazoa; phylum Chordata; class Lepidosauria; order Squamata; family Viperidae; genus Crotalus; species Crotalus tigris. Next base: position 1,394,724 of record NW_024097700.1, read on the forward strand.
AAAATCCAGTTAGGGTTAGGGTTAGGTCTCCATGAACTCACATAGAAAAAAGGATACTGTCAGCGCACTCAGAGTGCTTGGGTATGGTTAGGAGGGCACTGACTTTTCTAGTCTACTGTAACTATGTTTCCTGGTAAAATACATTGGAAAATCCTATTGGAGGAAAATTCCAGTTAGGATTAGGGTTAGGTCACCATGAACTCAGAGAGAAAAATGGACACTGCTAGCAAACTCAGAGTGCTTGGGTATGGTTAGGAGGGCACTGACTTTTCTTATCTGCCCTATCAATGTTTCCTGGTAAAATACATGGGAAAATCCCATTAAAGAAAAATTCCAGTTAGGGTTAGGGTTAGGTCACCATGAACTCGGATAGAAAAATGGATACTGTCAGCACACTCAGAGTGCTTGGATGTGGTTAGGAGGGCACTGAGTTTTCTAGTCTACTGTAACTATGTTTCCTGGTAAAATACATGGGAAAATCGCATTGGAGGAAAATTCCACATGAACTCGGATAGAAAAATGTATACTGTCAGCACACTCAGAGTGCTTGGGTATGGTTTGGAGAGCACTAACTTTTCTTGTATACACTATCAATGTTTCCTGGTAAAATACGTGGGAAAATCCCATTGGAGGAAAATTCCACTTAGGGTTAGGGTTAGGTCACCATGAACTCAGATAGAAAAATGGATACTGTCAGCACACTCGGAGTGCTTGGGTACGGTTAGGAGGGCACTGACTTTTCTAGTCTACCCTATCTATGTTTCCTGGTAAAATACATGGGAAAATCCCACTGGAGGAAAATTTAACATAGGGTTAGGGTTAGGTCACCTTGAATCTGAGAGAAAAATAGACACAGCCAGCAAACACGGAATGCTTAGGTACCATTAGAAGGGCACTGACTTTTCTAGTCTACCCTATCTATGTTTCCTGCTAAAATACATGTGAAAATCCCATTGAAGGAAAATTCCACTTAGGGTTAGGTCACTATGAACTCGGAGAGAAAAATAGAAACTGCCAGCAAACTAAGAGTGCTTGGGTTTGGTTAGGAGGGCACTGACTTTTCTAGTCTACCGCATCTATGTTTCCTGGTAAAATACATGGGAAAATCCCATTAGAAGAAAATTCCATTTAGGATTAGGGTTAGGTCACCATGAACTCAGAAAGAAAAATGGACACTGCCAGCACACTCAGAGTTCTTGGGTATGGTTAGGAGGGCACCGACTTTTCTTATCTACCCTATAAATGTTTCCTGGTAAAATACATGGGAAAATCCCATTGGAGGAAAATTCCACATGAACTCGGATAGAAAAATGTATACTGTCAGCACACTCAGAGTGCTTGGGTCTGGTTTGGAGAGCACTGACTTTTCTTGTATACACTATCAATGTTTCCTGGTAAAATACGTGGGAAAATCCCATTGGAGGAAAATTCCACTTAGGGTTAGGGTTAGGTCACCATGAACTCAGATAGAAAAATGGATACTGTCAGCACACTCGGAGTGCTTGGGTACGGTTTGGAGGGCACTGACTTTTCTAGTCTACCGTAACTATGTTTCCTGGTAAAATACATGGGAAAATTCTATTGGAGGAAAATTCTAGTTAGGTTTAGGGTTAGGTCACCATGAAATCAGAGAGAAAAATGGACACTGCCAGCACACTCAGAGTGCTTTGGTATGGTTAGGAGGGCACTGACTTTACTAGTCTACCGTAACTATGTTTCCTGGTAAAATACATGGGAAAATCCCATTGGAAGAAAATTCCACTTAGGGTTAGGGTTAGCTCAACATTAACTCAGAGAGAAAAATGGACACTGCCAGAACACTCAGAGTGCTTGGGTACGGTTAGGAGGGCACTGACTTTTCTAGTCTACCGTAACTATGTTTCCTGGTAAAATACATGGGAAAATCCTATTGGAGGAAAATTTAACATAGGGTTAGGGTTAGGTCACCTTGAATCTGAGAGAAAAATGGACACTGCCAGCAAATTCGGAGTGCTTAGGTGCAGTTAGGAGGGCACTGACTTTTCTAGTCTACCCTATCTATGTTTCCTGGTAAAATACATGGGAAAATCCCACTGGAGGAAAATTTAACATAGGGTTAGGGTTAGGTCACCTTGAATCTGAGAGAAAAATAGACACAGCCAGCAAACACGGAATGCTTAGGTACCATTAGAAGGGCACTGACTTTTCTACTCTACCCTATCTATGTTTCCTGCTAAAATACATGGGAAAATCCCATTGAAGGAAAATTCCACTTAGGGTTAGGTCACTATGAACTCGGAGAGAAAAATAGAAACTGCCAGCAAACTAAGAGTGCTTGGGTATGGTTAGGAGGGCACTGATATTTCTAGTCTACCCTATCTATGTTTCCTGGTAAAATAGATAGGAAAATCCCATTGGAGAAAAATTCCACTAAGGGTTAGGGTTAGCTTAGCATGAACTCAGAGAGAAAAATGGACATTGCCAGCAAACTCAGATTACTTGGGTAAGGTTTGGAGGATATTGCCTTTTCTAATCTACCAAATCTTTGTTTCCTGGGAAAATACATGGGAAAATCCCATTGGAGAAAAATTCCACTAAGGATTAGGGTTAGTTCAGCATAAATTCGGATAGAAAAATGGACACATCTAACAAACTCGGAGTACTTGGGTATGGTTAGGAGGGCACTGACTTTTCTAGTCTACCCTATCTAGATTTCCTGCTAAAATACATGGGAAAATCCCATTGGAGGAAAATTCCACTTAGGGTTAGGGTTAGGTCAACATTAACTCTGAGAGAAAAATGGACACTGCGGGCAAATTCAGAGTGCTTGGGTAGGGTTAGGAGGGCACTGAATTTTCTAGTCTACCCTATCTAAGTTACCTGGTAAAATGAATGGGAAAATACCATTGGAGGAAAATTCCAGTTAAGGTTAGGGTTAGGTCACCATGAATTAAGATAGAAAAATGGAAACTGCCAGCACACTCAAAGTGCTTGGGTATGGTTAGGAGGGCACTGACTTTTCTAGTTTACCGCATCTATGTTTCCTGGTAAAATACATGGGAAAATCTCATTAGAGGAAAATTCCAGGTAGGATTAGGGTTAGGTCACCATGAACTCAGAAAGGAAAATGGACACTGCCAGCAAACTCAGAGTGCTTGGGTATGGTTAGGAGGGCACTGACTTTTCTAGTCTACCATATCTATGTTTTCTGGTAAAATACATGGGAAAATCCCATTGGAGGAAAATATCACTTAGGATTAGGGTTAGGTCACCATGAACTCGGAGAGAAAAATGGACACTGCCAGCAAACTCAGAGTGCTTGGGTATGGTTTGGAGAGCACTGACTTTTCTTGTATACACTATCAAAGTTTCCTGGTAAAATACGTGGGAAAATCCCATTGGAGGAAAATTCCAGTTAGGGTTAGGGTTAGGTCACCATGAACTCAGATAGAAAAATGGATACTGTCAGCACACTTGGAGTTCTTGGGTACGGTTTGGAGGGCACTGACTTTTCTAGTCTACCGTAACTATGTTTCCTGGTAAAATACATGGGAAAATCCTATTGGAGAAAAATTCGACGTAGGGTTACGGTTAGGTTAACATAAACCCGGATAGGAAAATGTATACTGTCAGCACACTCACAGTGCTTTGGTATGGTTAGGAGGGCACTGACTTTTCTAGTCTACCGTAACTATGTTCCATGGTAAAATAAATGGGAAAATCCCATTGGAGGAAAATTCCAGTTAGGATTAGGGTTAGGTCACCATGAACTCAGAAAGAAAAATGGACACTGCCAGCAAACTCAGAGTGCTTTGGTATGGTTAGGAGGGCACTGACTTTTCTAGTCTACCCTATCCAGATTTCCTCCTAAAATACATGGGAAAATCCCATTGGAGGAAAATTCCACTTAGGGTTAGGGTTAGGTCAACATTAACTCCGAGAGAAAAATGGACACTGTGGGCAAATTCAGAGTGCTTGGGTATGATTTGGAGAGCACCGACTTTTCTTGTCTACCCTATCAATGTTTCCTGGTAAAATACATGGGAAAATCCCATTGGAGGAAAATTCCACTTAGGGTTAGGGTTAGCTCAACATTAACTCAGAGAGAAAAATGGACACTGCCAGAACACTCAGAGTGCTTTGGTATGGTTAGGAGGGCATTGACTTTTCTAGTCTACCGTAACTATGTTCCATGGTAAAATAAATGGGAAAAACCCATTGGAGGAAAATTCCAGTTAGGATTAGGGTTAGGTCACCATGAACTCAGAAAGAAAAATGGACACTGCCAGCAAACTCAGAGTGCTTTGGTATGGTTAGGAGGGCACTGACTTTTCTAGTCTACCCTATCCAGATTTCCTCCTAAAATACATGGGAAAATCCCATTGGAGGAAAATTCCACTTAGGGTTAGGGTTAGGTCAACATTAACTCCGAGAGAAAAATGGACACTGTGGGCAAATTCAGAGTGCTTGGGTATGATTTGGAGAGCACCGACTTTTCTTGTCTACCCTATCAATGTTTCCTGGTAAAATAAATGGGAAAATCCCATTGGAGGAAAATTCCAGTTAGGATTAGGGTTAGGTCACCATTAACTCGGATAGAAAAATGGACACTGCCAGCACACTCAGAGTGCGTGGGTACGGTTAGGAGGGCACTGACTTTTCTAGTCTACCGTATCTATGTTTCCTGGTAAAATACATTGGAAAATCCCATTGGAGGAAAATTCCACTTAGGGTTAGGGTTAGGTCACCATGAACTCGGATAGAAAAATGGACACTGCCAGCACACTTAGAGTGCTTGGGTACGGATGGGACGGCACTTACTTTTCTAGTCTACCGTAACTATGTTTCCTGGTAAAATACATGGGAAAATCCTATTGGAGGAAAATTCCAGTTAGGATTAGGGTTAGGTCACCATGAACTCGGATAGAAAAATGGACACTGTCAGCACACTCAGATTGATTGGGTACGGTTAAGAGGCCACTGACTTTTCTTATCTACCCTATCAATGTTTCCAGGTAAAATACATGGGAAAATGCCATTGGAGGAAAATTCCAGTTAGGGTTAGGGTTAGGTCACCATGAACTCGGATAGAAAAATGGACACTGCCAGCACACATAGAGTGCTTGGGTACGGATGCGACGGCACTGACTTTTCTAGTCCACCGTAACTATGTTTCCAGGTAAAATACATGGAAAATCCTATTGGAGGAAAATTCCAGTTAGGATTAGGGTTAGGTCACCATGAACTCGGATAGAAAAATGGACACTGTCAGCACACTCAGATTGATTGGGTACGGTTAAGAGGGCACTGACTTTTCTTATCTACCCAATCAATGTTTCCAGGTAAAATACATGGGAAAATGCCATTGGAGGAAAATTCCAGTTAGGGTTAGGGTTAGGTCACCATGAACTCGGATAGAAAAATGGACACTGCCAGCACACATAGAGTGCTTGGGTACGGATGGGACGGCACTGACTTTTCTAGTCTACCGTAACTATGTTTCCAGGTAAAATACATGGAAAATCCTATTGGAGGAAAATTCCAGTTAGGATTAGGGTTAGGTCACCATGAACTCGGATAGAAAAATGGACACTGTCAGCACACTCAGATTGATTGGTTACGGTTAGGAGGGCACTGACTTTTCTAGTCTACCGTATCTATGTTTCCAGGTAAAATACATGGGAAAATCCCATTGGAGGAAAATTCCACTTAGGATTAGGGTTAGGTCACCATTAACTCGGATAGAAAAATGCACTCTACCAGCACACTCAGAGTGCTTGGGTACGGTTTGGAGGGCACTGACTTTTCTAGCCTACCATATCTATGTTTTTTGGTAAAATACATGGGAAAATCCCATTGGAGGAAAATTCCAGTTAGGGTTAGGGTTAGGTCACCATGAACTCGGATAGAAAAATGGACACTGCCAGCACACTCAAAGTGCTTGGGTACGGTTTGGAGGGCACTGACTTTTGTTATCTACCCTATCAATGTTTCCAGGTAAAATACATGGGAACATCCCATTGGAGGAAAATTCCAGTTAGGGTTAGGGTTACGTCACCATGAACTCGGATAGAAAAATGGATACTGTCAGCACACTTAGATTGCTTGGGTATGGTTAGGAGGGCACTGACTTTTCTAGTCTACCGTAACTATGTTTCCTGGTAAAATACATGGGAAAATCCTATTGGAGGAAAATTCCACTTAGGGTTAAAGTTAGGTCACCATTAACTCGGATAGAGAAATGCACACTACCAGCACACTCAGAGTGCTTGGGTACGGTTAGGAGGGCATTGACTTTTCTAGTCTACCGTATCTATTTTTCCTGGTAAAATACATGAAAAAATCCCATTGGAGGAAAATTCCACTTAGGGTTAGGGTTAGGTCACCATGAACTCAGATAGAAAAATGGACATTGCCAGAACACTCAGAGTGCTTTGGTACGGTTAGGAGTGAACTGACTTTTCTAATCTACCGTAACTATGTTTCCTAGTAAAATACATGGGAAAATCCTATTGGAGGAAAATTCCAGTTAGGTTTAGTCTACCGCATCTATGTTTCCTGGTAAAATACATGGGAAAATCTCATTAGAGGAAAATTCCAGTTAGGATTAGGGTTAGGTCACCATGAACTCAGAAAGAAAAATGGACACTGCCAGCACACTCAGAGTGCTTGGGTATGGTTAGGAGGGCACTGACTTTTCTAGTCTACCATATCTATGTTTTCTGGAAAAATACAAGGGAAAATCCCATTGGAGGAAAATATCACTTAGGATTAGGGTTAGGTCACCATGAACTCGGAGAGAAAAATGGACACTGCCAGCAAACTCAGAGTGCTTGGGTATGGTTTGGAGAGCACTGACTTTTCTTGTATACACTGTCAATGTTTCCTGGTAAAATACGTGGGAAAATCCCATTGGAGGAAAATTCCACTTAGGGTTAGGGTTAGGTCACCATGAACTCAGATAGAAAAATGGATACTGTCAGCACATTTGGAGTGCTTGGGTACGGTTTGGAGGGCACTGACTTTTCTAGTCTACCGTAACTATGTTTCCTCGTAAAATACATGGGAAAAGCCTATTGAAGAAAAATTTCACTTAGGGTTACGGTTAGGTCAACATGAACTCAGATAGGAAAATGTATACTGTCAGCACACTTAGAGTGCTTGGGTATGGTTAGGAGGGCACTGACTTTTCTATTCTACCGTAACTATGTTTCCTCGTAAAATACATGGGAAAATCCTATTGAAGAAAAATTCCAATTAGGATTAGGGTTAGGTCACCATGAACTCAGAAAGAAAAATGGACACTGCCAGCACACTCAGAGTGCTTGGGTATGGTTAGGAGGGCACTGACTTTTCTAGTCTACTTTATCTAGATTTCCTCTAAAATACATGGGAAAATACCATTGGAGGAAAATTCCACTTAGGGTTAGGGTTAGGTCAACATTAACTCCGAGAGAAAAATGGACACTGTGGGAAAATTCAGAGTGCTTGGGTACGGTTAGGAGGGGACTGAATTTTCTAGTCTACCCTATCTATGTTACCTGGTAAAATGAATGGGAAAATACCATTGGAGGAAAATTCCAGTTAGGATTAGGGTTAGGTCACCATGAACTCCGAAAGAAAAATGGACACTGCCAGCACAATCAGAGTGCTTGGGTATGGTTAGGAGGGCACTGACTTTTCTTATCTACCCTATCAATGTTTCCTGGTAAAATACATGGGAAAATCCCATTGGAGGAAAATTCCAGTTAGGATTAGGGTTAGGTCACCATGAACTCTGAAAGAAAAATGGACACTGCCAGCACACTCAGAGTGCTTGGGTACGGTTTGGAGGGCACTGACTTTTCTGGTCTACCGTAACTATATTTCCTGGTAAAATACATGGGAAAATCCTATTGGAGGAAAATTCCAGTTAGGTTTAGGGTTAGGTCACCATGAAATCAGAGAGAAAAATGGACACTGCCAGCACACTCAGAGTGCTTGGGTAGGGTTAGGAGGGCACTGACTTTTCTTATCTACCCAATCAATGTTTCCTGGTAAAATACATGGGAAAATCCCATTGGAGGAAAATTCCACTTGGGGTTAAGGTTAGGTCATCATTAACTCGGATAGAAAAATGCACACTACCAGCACACTCAGAGTGCTTGGGTACGGATTGGAGGGCACTGACTTTTCTAACCTACCGTATCTATGTTTTTTGGTAAAATACATGGGAAAATCCCATTGGAGGAAAATTCCAGTTAGGGTTAGGGTTAGGTCACCATGAACTCGGATAGAAAAGTGGACACTGCCAGCACACTCAGAGTGCTTGGGTATGGTTAGGAGGGCACTGACATTTCAAGTCTACTGTAACTATATTTCTTGGTAAAATACATTGGAAAATCGTATTGGAGGAAAATTCCAGTTAGGATTAGGGTTAGGTCACCATGAACTCAGAGAGAAAAATGGACACTGCAACACACTCAGAGTTATTGGGTATGGTTAGGAGGGCACTGACTTTTCTTACCTACCGTATCAATGTTTCCTGGTAAAATACATGGGAAAATCCCATTGGAGGAAAATTCCAGTTAGGGTTAGGTCACCATGAACTCGAATAGAAAAATGGATACTGTCAGCCCACTCAGAGGGCTTTGGTATGGTTAGGAGGGCACTGACTTTTCTAGTCTACCGTAACTATGTTTCCTGGTAAAATACATGGGAAAATCCTATTGGAGGAAAATTCCAGTTAGGATTAGGGTTAGGTCACCATGAACTCTGGTATTAAAATGGACACTTCCAGCAAGCCCAGAGTGCTTGGGTACGGTTAGGAGGATAGTGACTTTTCTAGTTCATGGTGTCCTAACCCTAACCCTAACTGGAATTTTCCTCCAATGGAATTTTCCCATGTATTTTACCAGGAAACATTGATAGGGTAGATAAGAAAAGTCAGTGCCCTCCTAACCATTGCCAAGCACTCTGAATTTGCTAGCAGTGTCCATTTTTCTATCTGAGTTCAGGGTGAGCTAATCCTAACCCTAAGTAGAATTTTCCTCCAATGGGATTTTCCCATGTATTTTACCAGGAAACATTGATAGGGTAGATAAGAAAAGTAAGTGCTCTCCAAACCATACCCAAGCACTCTGAGTTTGCTTACAGTGTCCACTTTTCTCTCCGAGTTCATGATGTCCTAACACTAATCCTAAGTGATATTTTCCTCTAATGTGATTTTCCCATGTATTTTAAGAGAAAACATAGTTAAAGTAGACTAGAAAAGTCAGTGCCCTCCTAACCATACCCAAGCACTCTGAGTGTGCTGATAGTATCCATTTTTCTATCTGAGTTCATGGTGACCTAACCCTAACCCTAACTGGATTTTTCCTCCAAAGGGATTTTCCCCTGTATTTTACCAGGAAACATTAATACGGCAGATAAGAAAAGTCAGTGCTCTCCAAACCTTACACAAGCACTCTGAGTTTGCTGGCAGTGTCAATTTTTCTCTCCAAGTTCATGGTGACCTAACCCTAATCCTAACTGGAATTTTTCCCCAATGGGATTTTCCCATGTGTTTTACCAGGAAACATAGATATGGTAGACTAGAAAAGTCAGTGCCCTCCTAACCATACCCTAGCACTCTGAGTGTTCTGGCAGTGTATATTTTTCTCTCTGAGTTAATGGTGAGCTAACCCTAACCCTAAGTGGAATTTTCCTCCAATGGGATTTTCCCATGTATTTTACCAGGAAACATTAATACGGCAGATAAGAAAAGTCTGTGCCTTCCTAACCATAAAATACATGGGGAAATCCCATTGGAGGAAAATTCTAGTTAGGGTTAGGGTTAGGTCACCATGAACTCGGATAGAAAAAGGGATACTGTCAGCACACTCAGAGTGCTTGGGTATGGTTAGGAGGGCACTGACTTTTCTAGTGTACCGTAACTATGTTTCCTGGTAAAATACATGGGAAAATCCTATTGGAAAAAAATTCCAGTTAGGATTAGGGTTAGGTCACAATGAACTCAGAGAGAAAAATGGACATTGCCAGTATACTCAGAGTGCTTGGGTATGGTTAGGTGGGCACAGACTTTTCTAGTCTACCGTATCTATAATTCCTGGTAAAATACATGGGAAAATCCCATTGGGGGAAAATTCCAGTTAGGATTAAGGTTAGCTCACCATGAACATGGAGAGAAAAATGGACACTGCCAGCAAACTCAGATTGCTTGGGTATGGTTAGGAGGCCACTGACTTTACTTATCTACCCTATCAATGTTTCCTGGTAAAATACATGAGAAAATCCCATAAGGGGAAAATTCCAGTTAGGATTAGGGTTAGGTCACCATGAACTAGAAAAGTCAGTGCCCTCCTAACCGTACCCAAGCACTCTGAGTTTGCTGGAAGTGTCCATTTTTCTATCCGAGTTCATGGTGACCTAACCCTAATCCTAACTGGAATTTTCCTCCAATAGGATTTTCCCATGTATTTTACCAGGAAACATAGTTACAGTAGACTAGAAAACTCAGTGCCCTCCTAACCACACCCAAGCACTCTGAGCGTGCTGACAGTATCCATTTTTCTATCCGAGTTCCTGGTGACCTAACCCTAACCCTAATTGGAATTTTTCTTTAATGGGATTTTCCCATGTATTTTACCAGGAAACATTGATAGGGCAGATAAGAAAATTCAGTGCCCTCCTAACCATACCCAAGCACTCTGAGTTTGCTAGCAGTGTCCATTTTTCTCTCCGAGTTCATGGTGACCTAACCCTAATCCTAACTGGAATTTTCCTCCAATAGGATTTTCCCTTGTATTTTACCAGGAAACATAGTTACAGTAGACTAGAAAACTCAGTGCCCTCCTAACCATACCCAGGCACTCTGAGTGTGCTGACAGTATCCATTTTTCTATCTGAGTTCATGGTGACCTAACCCTAACCCTAACTGGATTTTTTCTCCAATGGGATTTTCCCATGTATTTTACCAGGAAACATTAATACGGTAGATAAGAAAAGTCAGTGCCCTCCTAACCATAAAATAAATGGGGAAATCCCATTGGAGGAAAATTCCAGTTAGGGTTAGAGTTAGGTCACCATGAACTCGGATAGAAAAATGGATACTGTCAGCACACTCAGAGTGCTTGGGTATGGTTAGGAGGGCACTGACTTTTCTAGTCTACCGTAACTATGTTTCCTGGTAAAATACATGGGAAAATCCTATTGGAGGAAAATTCCAGTTAAGATTAGGGTTAGGTCACGATGAACTCAGAGAGAAAAATGGACATTGCCAGTATACTCAGAGTGCTTGGGTATGGTTAGGAGGGTACAGACTTTTCTAGTCTACCGTATCTATGATTCCTGGTAAAATACATGGGAAAATCCCATTGGGGGGAAATTCCAGTTAGTATTAGGGTTAGGTCACCATGAACTAGAAACGTCAGTGCCCTCCTAACCGTAAACAAGCACTCTGAGTTTGCTGGAAGTGTCCATTTTTCTATCCGAGTTCATGGTGACCTAACCCTAACCCTAACTGGAATTTTCCTCCAATGGGATTTTCCCATGTATTTTACCAGGAAACATTGATAGGATAAATAAGAAAAGTCAGTGCTCTCCAAACCTTACACAAGCACTCTGAGTTTGCTGGCAGTGTCCATTTTTCTCTCTGAGTTCATGGTGACCTAACACTAATCCTAACTGGAATTTTCCTCCAATGGGATTTTCCCATGTATTTTACCAGGAAACATAAATACGGTAGACTAGAAAAGTCAGTGCCCTCCTAACCATACCCAAGCACTCTGAGTTTGTTGCAGTGTCCATTTTTCTCTCTGAGTTCATGGTGACCGAACCTTAATTCTAACTGGAATTTTTCCCCAATGGGATTTTCCCATGTATTTTACCAGGAAACATAGTTACAGTAGACTAGAAAGGTCAGTGCCCTCCTAACCATACCCAAGCACTCTGAGTGTTCTGACAGTATCCATTTTCTTTCTGAGTTCATGGTGATCTAACCCTAATCCTAACTGGAATTTTCCTCCAATGGGATTTTGCCATGTATTTTGCCAGGAAACATTTATAGGATAAATAAGAAAAGTCAGTGCTCTCCAAACCTTACACAAGCACTCTGAGTTTGCTGGCAGTATCAATTTTTCTCTCCAAGTTCATGGTGACCTAACCCTAATCCTAACTGGAATTTTTCCCCAATGGGATTTTCCCATGTATTTTACCAGGAAACATAGATATGGTAGACTAGAAAAGTCAGTGCCCTCCTAACCATAAAATACATGGGAAAATCGCATTAGAGGAAAATTCCAGTTAGGGTTAGGGTTAGGTCACCATGAACTCCGATAGAAAAATGGATACTGCCAGCATACTCAGAGTGCTTGGGTATAGTTAGGAGGGCATGACTTTTCTAGTCTACCGAATCTATGTTTCCTGGTAAAATACATTGGAAAATCCCATTGGGGGGAAATTCCACTTAGGATTAGGTTAGGTCACCATCAACTAGAAAAGTCAGTGCCCTCCTAACTGTACCCAAGCGCTCTGAGTTTGCTGGAAGTGTCCATTTTTCTATCCGAGTTCATGGTGACCTAACCCTAACCCTAACTGGAATTTTTCCCCAATGGGATTTTGCGATGTATTTTACCAGGAAATATAGATACGGTAGACTAGAAAAGTCACTGCCATCCTAACAATACCCAAGCACTCTGAGTGTTCTGGCAGTGTCCATTTTTCTCTCTGAGTAAATGGTGAGCTAACCCTAACCCTAACTGGAATTTTCCTCCAATGGGATTTTCCCATGTATTTTGCCAGGAAACATTGATAGGATAAATAAGAAAAGTCAGTGCTCTCCAAACCTTACACAAGCACTCTGAGTTTGCTGGCAGTGTCCATTTTTCTCTCCAAGTTCATGGTGACCTAACCCTAATCCTAACTGGAATTTTCCTCCAATAGGATTTTCCCATGTATTTTACCAGGAAACATAGTTACAGTAGACTAGAAAAGTCAGTGCTCTCCAAACCGTACCCAAGCACTCTGACTTTGCTGGCAGTGTTCATTATTCTCTCTGAGTTCATGGTGACCTAACCCTAATCCTAACTGGAATTTTTCCCTACTGGGATTTTCCCATGTATTTTACCAGGAAACATAGATATGGTAGACTAGAAAAGTGAGTGCCCTCCTAACCATACCCTAGCACTCTGAGTGTTCTGGCAGTGTACATTTTTCTCTCTGAGTTAATGGTGAGCTAACCCTAACCCTAAGTGGAATTTTCCTCCAATGGGATTTTCCCATGTATTTTACCAGGAAACATTAATAGGGTAGATGAGAAAAGTCAGTGCCCTCCTAACCATAAAATACATGGGAAAATCCCATTGGAGGAAAATTCTAGTTAGCGTTAGGGTTAGGTCACCATGAACTCGGATACAAAAATGGATACTGCCAGCATACTCAGAGTGCTTGGGTATGGTTAGGAGGGCATGACTTTTCTAGTCTACCGTATCTATGTTTCCTGGTAAAATACATTGGAAAATCCCATTGGGGGGAAATTCCAGTTAGGATTAGATTAGGTCACCATCAACTAGAAACGTCAGTGCCCTCCTAACTGTACCCAAGCACTCTGAGTTTGCTGGAAGTGTCCATTTTTCTATCCGAGTTCATGGTGACCTAACCCTAACACTAACTGGAATTTTTTCCCAATGGGATTTTCCGATGTATTTTACCAGGAAACATAGAAACGGTAGACTAGAAAAGTCGCTGCCATCCTAACAAAACCCAAGCACTCTGAGTGTTCTGGCAGTGTACATTTTTCTCTCTGAGTTAATGGTGAGCTAACCCTAACCCTAAGTGTAATTTTCCTCCAATGGGATTTTCCCATGTATTTTACCAGGAAACATTAATAGGGTAGATGAGAAAAGTCAGTGCCCTCCTAACCATAAAATACATGGGAAAATCCCATTGGAGGAAGATTCCAGTTAGCGTTAGGGTTAGGTCACCATGAACTTGGATAGAAAAATGGATACTGTCAGCACACTCAGAGTGCTTGGGTATGGTTAGGAGAGCACTGACTTTTCTAATCTACCGTATCTATGTTTCCTGGTAAAATACATTGGAAAATCCCATTGGGGGGAAATTCCACTTAGGATTAGGTTAGGTCACCATCAACTAGAAAAGTCAGTGCCCTCCTAACTGTACCCAAGCGCTCTGAGTTTGCTGGAAGTGTCCATTTTTCTATCCGAGTTCATGGTGACCTAACCCTAACCCTAACTGGAATTTTTCCCCAATGGGATTTTGCGATGTATTTTACCAGGAAACATAGATACGGTAGACTAGAAAAGTCACTGCCATCCTAACAATACCCAAGCACTCTGAGTGTTCTGGCAGTGTCCATTTTTCTCTCTGAGTAAATGGTGAGCTAACCCTAACCCTAACTGGAATTTTCCTCCAATGGGATTTTCCCATGTATTTTGCCAGGAAACATTGATAGGATAAATAAGAAAAGTCAGTGCTCTCCAAACCTTACACAAGCACTCTGAGTTTGCTGGCAGTGTCCATTTTTCTCTCCAAGTTCATGGTGACCTAACCCTAATCCTAACTGGAATTTTCCTCCAATAGGATTTTCCCATGTATTTTACCAGGAAACATAGTTACAGTAGACTAGAAAAGTCAGTGCTCTCCAAACCGTACCCAAGCACTCTGACTTTGCTGGCAGTGTTCATTATTCTCTCTGAGTTCATGGTGACCTAACCCTAATCCTAACTGGAATTTTTCCCTACTGGGATTTTCCCATGTATTTTACCAGGAAACATAGATATGGTAGACTAGAAAAGTCAGTGCCCTCCTAACCATACCCTAGCACTCTGAGTGTTCTGGCAGTGTACATTTTTCTCTCTGAGTTAATGGTGAGCTAACCCTAACCCTAAGTGGAATTTTCCTCCAATGGGATTTTCCCATGTATTTTACCAGGAAACATTAATAGGGTAGATGAGAAAAGTCAGTGCCCTCCTAACCATAAAATACATGGGAAAATCCCATTGGAGGAAAATTCCAGTTAGCGTTAGGGTTAGGTCACCATGAACTCGGATACAAAAATGGATACTGCCAGCATACTCAGAGCGCTTGGGTATGGTTAGGAGGGCATGACTTTTCTAGTCTACCGTATCTATGTTTCCTGGTAAAATACATTGGAAAATCCCATTGGGGGGAAATTCCAGTTAGGATTAGATTAGGTCACCATCAACTAGAAACGTCAGTGCCCTCCTAACTGTACCCAAGCACTCTGAGTTTGCTGGAAGTGTCCATTTTTCTATCCGAGTTCATGGTGACCTAACCCTAACCCTAACTGGAATTTTTTCCCAATGGGATTTTCCGATGTATTTTACCAGGAAACATAGAAACGGTAGACTAGAAAAGTCGCTGCCATCCTAACAAAACCCAAGCACTCTGAGTGTTCTGGCAGTGTACATTTTTCTCTCTGAGTTAATGGTGAGCTAACCCTAACCCTAAGTGTAATTTTCCTCCAATGGGATTTTCCCATGTATTTTACCAGGAAACATTAATAGGGTAGATGAGAAAAGTCAGTGCCCTCCTAACCATAAAATACATGGGAAAATCCCATTGGAGGAAGATTCCAGTTAGCGTTAGGGTTAGGTCACCATGAACTTGGATAGAAAAATGGATACTGTCAGCACACTCAGAGTGCTTGGGTATGGTTAGGAGAGCACTGACATTTCTAATCTACCGTATCTATGTTTCCTGGTAAAATACATGGGAAAATCCCATTGGGGGAAAATTCCAGTTAGGATTAGGGTTAGGTCACCATGAACTCGGAGTGAAAAATGGACACTGCCAGCAAACTCAGATTATTTGGGTATGGTTAGGAAGGCACTGACTTTTCTTATCTACCCTATCAATGTTTCCTGGTAAAATACATGGGAAAATCCCATTGGAGGAAAATTCCACTTAGGGTTAGGGATAGCTCACCATGAACTCGGATAGAAAAATGGACACTGCCAGAACACTCAGAGTGCTTGGGTATGGTTAGGAGGGCACTGACTTTTCTAGTCTACCGTATCTATGATTCCTGGTAAAATACATGGGACAATCCCATTGGGGGAAAATTCCAGTTAGGATTAGGGTTAGCTCACCATGAACTTGGAGAGAAAAATGGACACTGCTAGCAAACTCAGAGTGCTTGGGTATGGTTAGGAGGGCACTGACTTTTCTTATCTACCCAATCAATGTTTCCTTGTAAAATACATGGGAAAATCCCATTGGAGGAAAATTCCAGTTAGGGTTAGGGTTAGGTCACCATGAACTCGGATAGAAAAATGGATACTGTCAGCACACTCAGAGTGTGTGGGTATGGTTAGGAGGGCACTGACTTTTCTAGTCTACCGTAACTATGTTTCCTGGTAAAATACATGGGAAAATCCTATTGGAGAAAAATTCCAGTTAGGATTAGGGTTAGGTCACCATGAACTCAGATAGAAAAATCGATACTGTCAGCACATTCAGAGTTCTTGGGTATGGTTAGGAGGGCACTGAATTTTCTAGTCTACCATATCTATGTTTTCTGGTAAAATACGTGGGAACATCCCATTGGGGGAAATTCCAGTTAGGATTAGGGTTAGGTCACCATAAACTAGAAAAGTCAGTGCTCTCCTAACCGTACCCAAGCACTCTGAATTTGCTGGAAGTGTCCAATTTTCTATCTGAGTTCATGGTGACATAACCCTAACCCTAACTGGAATTTTTCCCAAATGGGATTTTCCAATGTATTTTACCAGGAAACATAGATACGGCAGACTAGAAAAGTCAGTGCCCTCCTAATCATACCCAAGCACTCTGATTGTTCTGGAAGTGTTCATTTTTCTCTCTGAGTTAATGGTGAGCTAACCCTAACCCTAAGTGGAATTTTCCTCCAATGGGATTTTCCCATGTATTTTACCATTAAACATTAATATGGTAGATAAGAAAAATCAGTGCCCTCCTAACTATAAAAAAAATGGGAAAATCCCATTGGGGGAAAATTCCAGTTAGGATTAGGGTTAGGTCACCATGAACTCGGAGTGAAAAATGGACACTGCCAGAAAACTCAGAGCGCTTGGGTATGGTTAGGAGGGCACTGACTTTTATAATCTACCGTATCTATGTTTCCTGGTAAAATACATTGGAAAATCCCATTGGGGGGAAATTCCAGTTAGGATTAGATTAGGTCACCATCAACTAGAAAAGTCAGTGCCCTCCTAACTGTACCCAAGCACTCTGAGTTTGCTGGAAGTGTCCATTTTTCTATCCGAGTTCATGGTGACCTAACCCTAACCCTAACTGGAATTTTTTCCCAATGGGATTTTCCGATGTATTTTACCAGGAAACATAGAAACGGTAGACTAGAAAAGTCACTGCCATCCTAACAATACCCAAGCACTCTGAGTGTTCTGGCAGTGTACATTTTTCTCTCTGAGTTAATGGTGAGCTAAACCTAACCCTAAGTGTAATTTTCCTCCAATGGGATTTTCCCATGTATTTTACCAGGAAACATTAATAGGGTAAATGAGAAAAGTCAGTGCCCTCCTAACCATAAAATACATGGGAAAATCCCATTGGAGGAAAATTCCAGTTAGCGTTAGGGTTAGGTCACCATGAACTCAGAGAGAAAAATGGACATTGCCAGCATACCAAGAGTGCTTAGGTATGGTTAGGAGGGCACTGACTTTTCTTATCTACCGTATCTATGTTTCCTGGTGAAATACATGGGAAAATCCCATTGGGGGAAAATTCCAGTTAGGATTAGGGTTAGGTCACCATGAACTCGGAGTGAAAAATGGACACTGCCAGCAAACTCAGATTGCTTGGGTATGGTTAGGAAGGCACTGACTTTTCTTATCTACCCTATCAATGTTTCCTGGTAAAATACATGGGAAAATCCCATTGGAGGAAAATTCCACTTAGGGTTAGGGATAGCTCACCATGAACTCGGATAGAAAAATGGAAATTGCCAGAACACTCAGAGTGCTTGGGTATCGTTAGGAGGGCACTGACTTTTCTAGTCTACCGTATCTATGATTCCTGGTAAAATACATGGGACAATCCCATTGGGGGAAAATTCCAGTTAGGATTAGGGTTAGCTCACCATGAACTTGGAGAGAAAAATGGACACTGCTAGCAAACTCAGAGTGCTTGGGTATGGTTTGGAGGGCACTGACTTTTCTTATCTACCCAATCAATGTTTCCTTGTAAAATACATGGGAAAATCCCATTGGAGGAAAATTCCAGTTAGGGTTAGGGTTAGGTCACCATGAACTAGGATAGAAAAATGGATACTGTCAGCACACTCAGAGTGTGTGGGTATGGTTAGGAGGGCACTGACTTTTCTAGTCTACCGAAACTATGTTTCCTGGTAAAATACATGGGAAAATCCTATTGGAGAAAAATTCCAGTTAGGATTAGGGTTAGGTCACCATGAACTCGGATAGAAAAATCGATACTGTCAGCACACTCAGAGTGCTTGGGTATGGTTAGGAGGGCACTGAATTTTCTAGTCTACCGTATCTATGTTTTCTGGTAAAATACGTGGGAACATCCCATTGGGGGAAATTCCAGTTAGGATTAGGGTTAGGTCACCATAAACTAGAAAAGTCAGTGCTCTCCTAACCGTACCCAAGCACTCTGAATTTGCTGGAAGTGTCCAATTTTCTATCTGAGTTCATGGTGACATAACCCTAACCCTAACTGGAATTTTTCCCAAATGGGATTTTCCAATGTATTTTACCAGGAAACATAGATACGGCAGACTAGAAAAGTCAGTGCCCTCCTAATCATACCCAAGCACTCTGATTGTTCTGGAAGTGTTTATTTTTCTCTCTGAGTTAATGGTGAGCTAACCCTAACCCTAAGTGGAATTTTCCTCCAATGGGATTTTCCCATGTATTTTACCATTAAACATTAATATGGTAGATAAGAAAAATCAGTGCCCTCCTAACTATAAAATACATGGGGAAATCCCATTGGAGGAAAATTCCAGTTAGGGTTAGGGTTAGGTCACCATGAACTCGGATAGAAAAATGGATACTGCCAGCATACTCAGAGCGCTTGGGTATGGTTAGGAGGGCATGACTTTTCTATTCTACCGTATCTATGTTTCCTGGTAAAATACATTGGAAAATCCCATTGGGGGGAAATTCCAGTTAGGATTAGATTAGGTCACCATCAACTAGAAAAGTCAGTGCCCTCCTAACTGTACCCAAGCACTCTGAGTTTGCTGGAAGTGTTCATTTTTCTATCCGAGTTCATGGTGACCTAGACCTAACCCTAACTGG
Organism: Crotalus tigris; assembly: GCF_016545835.1. NCBI lineage: Eukaryota > Metazoa > Chordata > Lepidosauria > Squamata > Viperidae > Crotalus > Crotalus tigris. Next base: position 1,413,989 of record NW_024097700.1, read on the forward strand.
AATTTTTTCCCAATGGGATTTTCCGATGTATTTTACCAGGAAACATAGAAACGGTAGACTAGAAAAGTCACTGCCATCCTAACAATACCCAAGCACTCTGAATGTTCTGGCAGTGTACATTTTTCTCTCTGAGTTAATGGTGAGCTAACCCTAACCCTAACTGGAATTTTCCCCCAATGGGATTTTCCCATGTATTTTACCTGGAAACATTAATAGGGTAAATGAGAAAAGTCAGTGCCCTCCTAACCATAAAATACATGGGAAAATCCCATTGGAGGAAAATTCCAGTTAGCGTTAGGGTTAGGTCACCATGAACTTAGAGAGAAAAATGGACATTGCCAGCATACCAAGAGTGCTTAGGTATGGTTAGGAGGGCACTGACTTTTCTAATCTACCGTATCTATGTT